>NC_136820.1:39723759-40948510 GCF_951394365.1 Tetrao urogallus | reverse complement strand
AATGCTATAAGCCCAGAGGTATCTACTCACTTGGTGTCACAAAAGGTACTTTCAGCCAATACCTCTCAGCCTTGGAACACAAACACAAGTGGCTCTGGCATTATACTACTTCTTAGAATGTGAAGAAAGACCCTGTCTTCTAGAAGCTTTCCATAAACTTGCTTAAGCTGAATGCAACATTAATATTCCACTGAATTTTCTCATTGCAATTCCCAAGAACTTTTTTTTCTACACATAGTCAAAAGCACGATCTTCTCATCCTCATGGAAGACACTTAGCATTTATTTGAATTTTGTTATTTTCCATAAAACAGATGGAAGGGATTACTCTCACAATCATCAATGGAAAATAATGTCAGGCAGTGGTTTAAAATAAACATTGCAAATTTTCAGCTGACAGATTATTAACTGTTAATTGACAATACTGACAGATTACATAATGACATCCCCTGCTCCATACAGAGAAGAAACAAGTAACCTTTGGAGAGCAGCAACACAGAAAAGATCAAAGAAAGAACTGGTTGGAACACGTCAGAATGGGAAAGTAAGGAATGATCCTTTATGGCAGTAAAGACGTGGGTTAGAGAGAGAAGAGCTGAGTGAAGCAATTCATCAGGAAAAAAAAATGAGAACCAAAGAGAATATATTTATATATATTTAAATTATCTTTCCTCTTTTTTTTTTCTTCCACTCAACAGTTATATGTAAGAACAATGTTAATGTAAGTATTACGCATTTATTTATTGATTTATTTAATCTATACTTTTATGATATGCTTCATAGATCTGTTAAACTAGCATTATGCACATGCACAGTGGCTCTGTATGGCAACGGGACTCCATCACAGATCAGTTACTGCAGTGTTCATTTAATTCTAATAGGAAAGGCAAGAGGAAAAGCCTGGCTGGCAGATTTATTGATTACATTTCACCAAGGACCAGCAAGAGCCAAGCACTCTGAAAATCCCCAAAGGTGATCATTAGTACTGAGTAACTGTCACTAACATTAGCACCATCAACAGACTGGAACTAAAAGAAAGTGTGATGCTTTAAATGTGAGGCCCAAGAGGACTGCCTGTAGTCCAAAGGCAAAGTGGAAAATCTTATGTTGTGGCACCTCTGTTGCAGACAGATGAAATGCTTTTTTATTACAGGAATATACATAGAAAGTACGAACATATATATTCATGCTTATATAGATATATTCCTAAAATTGGTCTAGCGCAATTGGGGAACTTCAGCAGGGCTACCTACTATAAAACACATAATTAATGTGTCAAGCCAATTTCGCGGTCCACTTGCCTGGAGCTGATTAAGGACCAAATTAAACTTTGTCCTAATCAGCCCTAGTGGTTTGCAGGTAATACAGAAATCCATGGAATATGCTGATTATTGTAAGAACACATGCAAGTTATCTGCATAAATAATGTAAGGACAGGTTTACCAGAATAATTCCTGGTTACAGACTTGCTAATACATTGCTTTTTCACCTATTTCTGGTGGATTTCTATTTGCAACACCACGTTTCTGTGGCACAGAGGAAATAAATGTCAAACAATTTTTTTTAAAATTTTTCATACTTGAATCTGACCTGATTTTTTCTTGTCTAGAAGAACATTTTGCGTATCTGAAGCAACAAGTTTAGATATTGCACAAAGAAAGTGTATATGAATGATTTTGCCACTTCCTGTTTGTTCTTGGCGATCTCCCCTTTTTTATCACATCCTGTGATTCCTGTATGTATGCCTTTGTTCCATAGGAAGCAGCAGGAACAATACCCTTTGTTGTGCTGCAGCTTCTGATACAGACACTCCGCTGTCTTTTGTGTACCTGAAGCACTGCCTCAGTAAGGAAAAAGAGACTATTTGAATTCCACCCTCTTGGTCAGTCTATAATCCTTGCAAGCCCCGTCTCTGAACACAATATCCCAACGGAGAAAGTTATTTCTTGCAGTGACCTGGCACTAGCCCCTTTCATCAAGGGACCACAAGGTCAAAAGCACAGTGTTGGTAAAGACACTTCCTCTCCCAGTGTTACCTGGCAGTCACAGCAGAAAATGCGGGAGGAGGCTCTGGGAAGGCAGATTCACAGAAAATATCTTATTTCTTTGAGGCTTTTCCTGCTTCGTGATTCCGCATGAACAGAAACACAATCACCATACCATCCTACACAGGGCCCTGTCTGTGATATGTAACTCAGAAAGTGAGCATTAAAGATGAGGATTTCATGAATTTGGTAGACTGATTTTTTATGAAGCAAGATTCTGCTGGTAGATACAAGCTTGAAAGCAGATCAGTAGTTTAAATGTAGATATTTTCCAGTATCTAAAGTCTGAAATGGCAAAAGGAAGATATTCCCCCCAAAAGTTTTTGCTGTTCTTTGGGAAAACTTATTCTCCTTTACAAGGAGGAAGGGAAAATAGCAGTGTTATTTCTCCATGAGTCACTGGGCATCAGTAGACAAGGATCTGGGCTGACACCTCTTCACTGGAGTGTCACAAGTCGCCTCAGAGCTCTCTGCTTCCTTTGTCCTATTTTAGCCTTGTTTTAGTCCTGTTTAATCAAAAATTATCAGTCTAGTATTCTCCCAAAATATAACTATGTGAAGAACCTCTGCCATGACTTTTAGTGACTAGCCTCTCTGGTGGAGGAGCAAGGAGGTAAGAACTAAAAAGTAACCGGAACAAAGCTCACAGTCAGTAAGCCTGGTCTTCCCAGAGCTGGAAGATATGTTCTGTATAAGACACTTCTTCTGTCCCTGTTTACACTCCTCAGATACTTCTGGGAAACTTTATGGGCAGTTCGTACATTACACAAGACTATGACAGAAACAATTATTTAAAAACAATGTAGTAACAAAGACAAGTGTAGACTCATTACAAAGACAGTGATCATTACTGGGGGTGGATGAAACACCACAAGGTTCAGATAAGTAGTCTTATACTGCTTTACTTTTGCTTTTTTCAATTCCAATTTGTATTTATAAGCTTCAGTCCTAAGGGAGATGTATAAGAGGCAGCTCTACAAGCTGCGTAGTTTTATGTCAGAACCCACATTTTCATCTTCAGAGCCTATAAATTTTACATTTCTTGCAATGAGTTAAGATTTCAAAAAAGGACCACTGGCTCAAAAACTCCAACATATTCATTTGATAATCTTTTGCATCCAACTGCATGGCCTCTCAACATTCAAGTGATGTTCCTAAACTGTGACACTTTCACTTTCTTTAAGAAACACACTCTTTTTGTGTAATGAACTAATGTTTGTGTTCTCTTTCAAAGAAAGAAAAAGTAACTTTGCCACATTTCACCAAGTTCTATCCCCATACTTTAATACTGTGCTAAGATAATGGCAATTAGTATTTAAGTCAAAAGGGAAAAAGAAGCTAATTTACATCATCCATCACAGTTCTGTTACATGCATAAATTTCAAGACATCACAGCAAATCAGTTGTGGGGAAAGGAACAATCCTTTTCATTAATTGCTGTGTTGGTGTTCATAATCTTTTTAATATTTACTGACCTCGTATATCAAAACAGCAGATTGAATTCTGTGAACTTTAAATCATACAAAGCTGTTTATTTCAAAATCTCATGAGGAACCTCTAATCCAACCAGTTAAACTCAGAGCACAGCTGTAGGAATGGAGTGAATAGATTTAACTCAGCACAAATTCCAAAACCTGTTATTTGCCCTGCAACAGCAGGGACCTGAAGTTGTGGTTTGGGTTATCCAGAACCTTGGGCTCAGATCCAGACTTTTTCACAGATGTGTCTTGAGAATGGTATTTCTCTCTCTGTCTTCGCCTATTCATCTAGTTCACTTGTTTTACTTTGTATGGTTTTAATACAAAAATCGAGATGATATTTTAAGGGCTCATGGATGACACTGTATGCAAGGGGACTTGGCTGTTGATTACAATGGCAAACACTGCAACAGTTGAGCTTAAGGGTTTGTCAGAAGATGTTCAGCAACCTGTTTTCTTCAGGAAAAAACAAGCAGCCTGGGCTTAGGAGAGTTAGTAGAACAAAGCCTCCAGAACAGTTGTCTCACCATCATTCAGAACATTTGTGTGCCAAAAGGAGTCTGTTCTACTGTGTAAACACAAGCTACACACAACTAATTTCTGCAAACAAGCCATTCTCCAGGAATACTCCAGTCTATGTCCTTAGAAAGTAAAACTTGGCAGAACCCTTGCCTGTCTTTCCTACAGGAAAACAAAGTGTTTCCATAGAACCTTTACTGATAGGTTCCAAAAAAAAGGCACACAGCACATGCCTCCTCCCTGCTGAACAATCACTCAATATTTTCTAACATTTACATATCCACTCTTACTCTTTCCCACAGTTAAATCCTCTTTTCTAATCCCTTGCTTCAGGGTCACAGCTCTGTAGGGACTGGTATTAAAGGGATTCAAGCAGGCAGACTGAAAGTAAAACAGACCTTGGAGTTAATTTTGATAGGTAGTGCATATATCCATGGCCAATTCTCTCTTCAGAGGATTTCTGAGTGAAGTACAATAGATGGAGACCAACTATGATCCAGTTGTTCTCCACACTGGAGCACAGGTAAGCACTAACTGCCAAGTGACAGGTTCAAAGTCATCAAGTAACTCTTGAGCACATCAAAATTTGTATTCAGATCACTTATGTTCTTGGTAAAATATTTTGGTTCAGGGCTTTCCTGGATTCTCATGGATATAAGAATATCTGATTTTTCTTTCTCTTGGGGGGGAAAAAGAGGAAATGATAAAACTCAAGAAGCCTTAACAATAGACATAGAATTGCCTACTATGGAAAGATTCTCAGTAAAAACAATTGTTCAAAAATTATTAGCTTTATTGTTTCTGAATGCATCTATTAATGTATGTGTGTGCACCCATGTGCATTTGTGTTTATGTGTTTGTGATGAACAGTATAAATGCTATACCCCTATCTCAGCTCCCTGGTCTATTTTCCTTCCTCTCCTTTGGACTAAGTGTCCTAAATTTAATCTTTCCCCTTACAAATTGGCTGCCCTTTCATGTCAGGAGAGAAAACGCCCACTCAGCATAGCTTGAAAGAAACCTATCTGCAGCTGGGAGGGAAAAGTCGAGGTGCTGCTTTAACTAACTAAATTAAATACAGCTAGAGCTCTAATAACTGACAGGTTTGATTTGGATATAGGATGCTGTGAGATAGTGATAAGTGAGCGCTCAGGACCAAAGGGAATTAAAAGGCCACGCTTTGGTTTGATGGAGTCACTCTCTTTCTGTGCTACCTCCGTTAAGGATGCCGTGCTGGCACGTGGTGGTGCCTGCACCACTTAAACTGCAAAAGACCAGCTTCAAATAAGGATAAGTGTGTGGCTCCACAAGACACACGTGGCTTTTCGGGGAGATCCTCATAGCACTGTTCTTAACCTCATAGCCTTATGAAGGAAAAACAGCTTCAGGTTACAGTATGACCACAGGTTTGGATTCTGCTCTGGACCACATGGGAAATATCTGTCAAACAGACCAAGGGGTGGTTCAGAATGTTAAAAAAAAAATTAACTTGAACTTTACAGAGAAATTTATCTGTCTCTATTAAAAGAATTTCTTAAGCCTTGTAACTTCCTCCATCATTTCGGATTATCGAATCATTAAATCAAAGAATGGCTTAAGTTGGAAGGGACCTTAAAGATCATTGAGTTCCAACAGCCTGCTATGGGCTGATTGCCACCCACTGCTCAGGCTGCCCAGTACTTCATCCAAAATGGCCTTGAGCTCCTCTAGGGATGGGGCATCCACAGCTTCTATGCGCAGCCTGTGCCAGTGAAGATAATGTGACATTAACAGTTAAACAGTAAGTAGTTTGTGTATAGTCAGCATTCCCTTGTTCTCTCTCTGGTATTACTATCTCTCCTGTTCACGTAAGCTCTTCCTGAGGAACAATGAAGATGGAAAAACATTTTTAAGATTATGATTCAACTGTGAAACCTTACTATTTGTCAGTGTCACCAGCAGGCAGGTGTAATGCCTGAAACTGTCTTTCAACTCTTCTTTCTAAAGGGACTAAAATGTAAATGAAATTTTTATTTCATAATTAGTACAATAGATTTGACACTTGTCTGCCTCTGGTAACAAGGCAAGCTTTCCTTACATCTGCAAAGTACTACGAAACCTCCTTATGGAAGAAATTGCAGAAGCTCAGACTGAGTGTTATAATATGCTGTGTTTCAAAACAGGAACCCAGCAAGAGACCTTTGCAGACAGAACAGTTAATGACTTAAGGATTATTATTCATTTTCCTTTAAAAATATTATGTATTTTTTTTATTTGGAGAACTGAAATCGGAAGTGCTGGAGCATAGAGATGTTGGTCACTAGAAACAGACTGTTTATTATCACAATTAATGTCACGATTTCTAACTTGCATTAGTTAAAGGACTGAACATTAGAGTAATTACCTTGACAATGAGTTTAAGAACTCCCATTTCCAACAAGTAGTCATTATAGAATGCTTGGTCTTTTGCACAATTCAAAATTAATCTTTGGTTTTCATTCTTTTCTGTATATAGGTCAATCTATCTCATACAGTAAAACAACTCAAGAACATGTAAATATTCTTATTTCCTCATGCACAGAGATGCTTATTTATGAATAATTTTCTATAAAAAGTATGCTGAGGAAAAAAGAGAATTTGTTTTGATAAGATTTAGTAGTTCTGTACTGAAAAAATAAAGTGATAGATTAAGAATAAAAGCCACATAATTTGAATCACTATTGGTTTCAAAATGTAAAACATCAAGTCAAATGAAACTGCACACACAGTACAGGCAAAATCAAGAGAGATTCACAATGTGGAAAGAAGAGAAAGAAAATATCCCTCCAAAGACAATAACTTTGCAACCAAATTCAGTTTTCTTCTTTACCATTAATTAATTTTACCTGGCTGGTTTTCATTTCTCTCCTCTTAGAGGTGAGATCATTATTACTCTTAGTACTAGAACAGTAGCTGGAAACTCCAGCTTTGATCAGCATGCCATTTTGTTAAATACCAGTGCAGAAAGAGACATTTTCACCAAAAGTATCTTCAAAAATTTCAACTTTGTGACAGGGAGTCAAATGCCCTACTCCGTATGCTTGCTTAAGTGAACAGTGCAAATAGGCTGCATTTGCTGTTGGAGATTGTGACTGTACAGTGAAAGCTATGATTTCAGTAAAACTTCTGTTTTCTTGAGATTACCAGGATTATGCCCACTACTGCACTACAACTGATAAAAATGGGAGGGAAAAATAATGGAAAACTGTTATAGTTATCACTTCAGATGCAATTATTTCAATCTCTAACAAAGTTTTTGTGCATCAGTAACATTTTGTGGGTTTTGGGCTTAGTTGTTTTTTTTTCCTCTTGTAAAGCAAACCTTTCAAAAAGTATTGATAGCACATACTGCATCTAGATTCAAGATACTTCTGGTTAATGGATGAAAGCTGTTACACTATGCTCTAGAAAAACAGAGAACTGACAGTGATTTGAAATTAAGAATTCTACTGCTGATATGTATTAAAACAGGAAGAAATGAATAACTGTTTGACATTTCCTAGGTTATATGGCTTCTTAGATGGCACTTATTGTCCAATTATTTTTCCAGCCAACTTCTTGACTATTAGCAGTGTCATAGTTTCCCAAGATTTTGCATTGCTATCTGTATTCACGGCAAAATAAATTTCCAATCAACCTTCACTGGAAGGGGCAAAATGGAAAGGAGATGAACCTGACACAATTTATCCAGAAGATATTTTGAAAGCATTTTGGGCACAACAACCAAAAAATCTGAACTCTATTTGCTTTGAAAGTGACACAGACTCTGTCTAATTTAGTGAAAGCTGGTAGTATTCAGAACACATCTAAAACCCTCAGGTCTTTTGAAACCTAATTTCAGAATCTAAGAACAAAAATGAAGGTAGAAGATTTTGAAAATCTTGGCGTGAAGTTGGAAGTTAATTAAAACCAGCAGACTGAGCTCAGCACAGGGAAGGGGCTCTCAGCAGTGTGACCACCCTGTGAATGCAGGGTCTGGAAGACAGGCATGGCCAGCACAACAACATGACTGAGCCATAAAAGACTGAAATCCTTCTTTAAAACCCAAATGGAGGCCATAGAAACAAAAGCCATACAGAGCTGCCTTTTGAATCACAGAATCATAGAATGGCCTGGGTTGAAAAGGACCGCAATGCTCATCTAGTTTCAACCTCCCTGCTACGTGCAGGGTCACCAACCAGCAGACCAGGCTGCCCAGAGCCACATCCAGCCTGGCCTTGAATGCCTCCAGGGATGGGGCATCCACAGCCTCCTTGAGCAACCTGCTCCAGTGTGTCACCACCCTCTGTGAAAAACTTCCTCCTAATATCTAACCTAAACCTCCCCTTCCTTTGTTTAAAACCATTCCCCCTTGTTCTACCACTATCCACCCTTGTAAAGAGCCATTTCTCCCCCTATCACCACCTCCTCCCCCCACACACACTTTAGAAGAGCTTAGAGGAACTTAGTAGTATTTTGTGGTACCTGAGCATGGAATTTCTGAGTTTGCAAAGGAAACATCTTGCACATTGATCAGGGAATCTTTAATTCTGCATTCTCACCCTGAGGGAGTATATTTATTCAATACTTTAAAAGCCAACTTTCTTCTCCCAAAATCCATCTTTTCATTTTCACAGCAACACTTGGCATCCTGAGACAGACTCTGTAGACTGTTTAGGTTCAGAATGGTTGTTCAGCCTAATCTGTCAGGGCATTTTAGCGACATAATTACAGACAGTAATTAAACCTCTGTAACACCCCTTGGGGATCTCTTATTCCACAATATAATTGCCTTATCCGGTTACTCTATTTTATTTAGTTTATGAGGAATGAACTCTGACCTATTCTACAAGAATTTGTTGAATTACTTTCTTTTATAAAGCTGAATACCTTTGGTCCCAACATAGCCCCTCATTACAACCAGTAGCACTACTTCTCCCAGTTTCTAAAAGCTCCCACAACAACACCAGAGGCATGACATAAATGCAGAGAAGAATGATGTACAAATGGAATTAATATAGTGAGGAAAGTAAATTTCAGTTAATAAAGCAATAACCAGGTACAATCCACTGTAAAACAAACCTTGTTTTCCACAAGAAGGAGAACTGTAATTTTCCTAAGATGCCTCAACAAATAAAATATCTCCCCTTTATTGGATTCAAGGAAAAGAAAGCAAGGAAAGAAAGCAAATATAGCTAGATCTGAACTAGCAATTCTTCTTCTGCAGGTATTTCTCTTTGTTTCTGAAGAATTATTCACTGTTCTATTTGGACACTGCAGATGTTCAGTTGAATCTTAGTCTAAGCTAATTTCTAAAAATTCTTGTAGGACAATAAGTGCCAATATATAGCATCTGTGCAAATCAAACAGAACTGCCAGAAACTGGTTCACTTTCCTCCTATACATTATTGTCACATGTAATTATGTATCAGATAAAAACATATGCTGAATTTTGATGAAGTACCAAAAAACCTCATAAGAATTTTTTTGCAGTACTGAGCAATAAATATTTTTATAATGCACAGGAATATATAGTATTTTTTATTTCATTGGGTCACGTTGGCATTATTTCACTTTCTCCATTTGCTACGGTTTTCTGGTGGCATGCTAAAAACCAATTATTATCTATCATTACTGCTTGTAAGGAATAACCATGCATTTTGTCTCTGTAGAAATAATCAGCAGTAACAATGCAATATCAGGCCACTACATTTTAATGAGCTGAGAAACTCATGTCAAAATAAAAAATACATTCATTTTTATTTTAATAAAGAAAAGTCAAAACCACTAGGATTACTCTACCTGGAAAACATGCTAATAAGCATTTGATTGAATTAATTAACATCATCATTATTTCAATGCTCTTGATGAACTAGAGGCCACTAAGTTCACACTAGTTTTGTAAGTCTTAAGAACTATTATACAATGTAAAACCATAAAATTCCAATTAGAGAGTTACCCGAGAATTTCTTGTAGTTTAGTGTCACTAAACTATCCATAAAATATCCAGAAATTGCTACGTAGACAAATAATAGCAAGGCTGAGATCCTTAAAACTCTGGAGGTATCTAAGCTTTAAGTTATATGTGAGGCCAAATTTTAAAAGACTTTTTGGTGTCTAAAGACAATTGAGCAATGCCATTTCCAGTTATGTCCATTTAGCTAAGACATGTTTAGCATGTAGTTTGGAAAATGCCTTCAGACCATATGTATCTTTAGTACCTATATACCTTTACAAACATTGTGCTTTGAAACAGCATCCCTGAGTGTAACATTTCTGCCCCTTTTCCCCTCCCTTTTTTCCCACAGCTCTTTGATATTTTCACATAACCCATACCAGTCTTCTGTGTGATCATGTAGGGGTGGCTGCAGCTGCCTAGATGTATCCCTACTAGCAAAACAGGCAGTAGGATGCTCATCTGGAGTGCCATACCTCATTCTGGCTTTGAAACAACACGCCATTGCCAAGACACAGCCAGATTTACATATGCCCATTAGAAGGCACAAGATGCTGTGGGCACTGTCTCAGTAGAAACATGCTTGGAAGTCAAGTACAAGCTATGGGCCCTAACCTGCATGCATGCAGACAAGCAGTTGAGGTACTGAAAAAGACCTTTCCTGCCAAGCCTTCTCTCGTGCTGCCTTACCAGCAAGGCAGTGGGAAGGAAAACACAAAGCTCAGAGGAGTCTAAAGTTGAACAGCTGAGCTTCAATGAGAGCTTTTTACCTCCTCAGGATTATTTTATAAGTAACTCTGTCATTTTTGTCAACAACGAGCAAATCAGCAGTGAAAGACACTACAAAATATTTCAAATTACAACAAATGCTTACCTGATTTTTATTAAATTTGCCTAGTGGGCTTTCATTTATTTCATCAGAGATTTATGAACCCCGGGAAAGTATATAGAAATATGACACAGCAGCATTATTCCCAAGTTACTGACATCATATCAACCTTAGTAAGAATGTTGCTTTATATTTGAAGAGGCTAGTGTTTACTCTGATTACATGCAGTCCAGCAGTTTTTTGGTTTTTTTCCCCTTTATACTGGCTATAAGTAAAATGGGAAGTATGTTTTGGAATCTGAAGTCCATGTATATTTACTTAATCCATTCAAGCTGAAAATTCTTGCCTTAGCAGCCTAATAGACTCTTAGAGAAACATGAGGCATTCCATCTATACGATGATGATGAGACAGCAAAACAGATTAAGTAGTGGCTTTTCACCTTGGGCCAGTGAATGATGGAGACCAGCTACACCCTCAACCCTTTGGACAGAACAGAACTACTCCAGTGCCTCTGCTGTCAGTCTGGAGTATAGTCTTTAAAAATACACTGCCACCCTGTTAATGGTTTCCATGTCACAGATGTTCATAGGCCTTGGCAGAATGAATTAGTATTGTGGGAACTTTACTCATGAAGTCCCACCTATGAGGCAAATCAGCTAGACTGCTATTATTAATTTGTACAAGTGCAAGACCCCTATTTCTATAATTCAGACTTCATCAATATTTTTCTAAGCGCATTGTAAAAAAATCTTTTAGGAGAAGTAATCACAAATAAATTTATACACAAGAGAGTTTAACTCCTGCCTTATTTGAGATTCTAACAAATGACCAGACGTGCAGTCCTCAGTACAGAAGAGATGTGGATCTGCTGATGTCCAGAGGAATGCTATAAAAATGATCCAAGGGATAGAACACCTGCCTTATGAGGACAGGGTGAGAGAGCTGGGGCTGTTCAACTCAGAGAAGAGGAGGCTCTGGGGAGATCTGAAAGTGGCCTTTCGGTATCTTAAGGTAGGCCATAAAAAAGAAGGGCTCAGGGACCCTTTAGCAGGGTCTGTTTGTGATAGGACATGGAGAAATGGTTTCAAACTAAAAGAGGGGAGATTTAGACAGGATGTAAGGAAGAAGTTTTTTACAACAGGGGTAGTGAAGCACTATAACATATTGCTCACAGAGGTGGTGGATGTCCTGTCCTTGAAGACATTCAAGGTCAGGCTGGAGAGTGCTCTCAGCAACCTGATCAAGCTTTGGGTGTCCTTGTTTATTGCAGGTGAGTACGATCAGATGATCTTTAAAGTCCCCTTTCAACTCAAGAAATTTTTTGTTTCTAAGACTCATTTTTTTTATTTTGCTCTCTTCTTGGTCACTGTGGCCACACAGCCTTGGCAGGGCAGCAGAGCATGCTATGAAACATCTGCAGTCTTCTGTACACCACTGTCAATACTGATCCCAAATCAACCTCATTGCTATGGGAGAACAGGAATCTCGTTTCTAAGCATTCACAGGGAAGAGGAATTTGTCCTTAATTGGACATAATTTTCATTCTATTTGTCCCCAAGCTGGAGAGATCCTCACTAGAGATCCTCACATTCAGGGACTTTCTTGTTTGCCTTTAGACGCTGTTGCCACCTGAAAGCTCACATAGCTCAAGCAAACAAGTCTATGATAGCTGGCAAAAAATATTTCTGCCGCTCCAGGGAATATAAGTACTTCCACGCATGAGAGGCAAAAAGTAGCTGATGTGTGAGGTGACATTCAGAGCGAGACCATTGCACTGCTGCCTCTGCAGAACAGAATGATTATTTTCTGTTGTTCTCTGTGTGTGACTTGAGGCTGCAAGCCATGCTGGTGTCTGCGGCAGAGAAGTGGAAAGCAGCACGGGTACGTTTTCATGCCCTATAGCTGAATTCTACAAGGCACAACACATCCTTTTGGAGGTCATGAGCCTCCCCAGCTAGGTCAAATCAAACGCATTCTGGGTTTGCACCCCTAAGGAGAGAACATACTTTTTATTATATAAATGTCAAAGAGCTACAGCCTGTTAAAATGTGTTAGTGCCTTCTGGGTAGTTCTACACTGACTTTAATTATGCACCATTTTCATTTGAAAGCCTGATTAGAGTACAGTTCGGTCGAAACCACATTGCCCACCCAGCTGTACACAAGCCCATGTGGAGAGGACTTGAGAGAAATGTCAGACACTGAGCTACATTCTTTCACATTTGTACCAGTTTAGTACCCAGAAGAAGTAAAAGACACTTCTGCCATTTCAGGCTCTGAGCTTCAAGGCTAGAAACAATGCTCTGACTTAAAATTAAGCCAAATTCCACCTTCCAATTCTTTTGTGAAAGATAAGGGAGTTGCACCAACAGAATTGTTCCATTTTAGAGATATTGAAGACTAACACTAGTTTGAAGTTGTAATTCATACATGACAATACTTGTAGAAAGAAAAATATGCAAGTATTTTCTATTCAGGTTTTACTTCTCTTATGCCAATGTAGAGGATGTTTTTGTTCATTAATACCAACAAAACATTTGTTTTGCTTGACTTTCTTCCCATCTAGTGCAACACTGAAGCAGAACAGAACTCCAGATCACCTTCAATCATACCAGCTTCTCCATACTTACGGGGCTTTTTTTTATGTTAAGAGCAGAATATGACAGAATTACTCAACAAGGTTTACTAGGAGAATAAGGAATATATTTTCATCTTAATGTCAAATACAACTTTTTAGAGTAAATATTGAAGCAATAATTCACTTCGGTTTATTCAAGTAGGTAGTTTAACTTAGCTGTGAAACATCCACCTCTTTCTGTCACTGACAAGCAGTTTGTACTTCCTCAGTGTCCTGCAGCATACTATGGCACACTGTTATCTCTTCTAAACACAACTGGACACCTAGGATTCTTCTAAAACTTGTAAATTCATTTTCATATAAGAATTCACTTTAAAATAATAATTTCCTTCATCCTATTTCACTGGATTTGTGCCTGTCTATTCTTCTGCTCTATGTGTCTTACAGAAGGACCTTCTCGAATCAGCTGATTAAAACACCCTACCCCAGCATTTCTATAGTTGTTTCAGTTTTTCCTCTATAAATCACATCTTAGCAGGAAATTTTACTCATCAGTATTTCTTTCCACAATATATTCTATACTGAAGTGATCAAGACATGTATAAAATATGGTTGCTCAGAAAGTAATATCTGCTAGTTATTTCCATGGGAACTATAACAAAGAACACAGTAACACTATTTCATAGAGCAAATTCTTAACTACAATACAATCACCACCTTTCACTATGCATTTTGCTAGTGATGAACAAGAGTCCATATTTTGAGCTTGTAAGAATCTGAACCAGTGGAGGTGACCCACTGTTTCACAGCTGCCATGATGGAGCTGTTGCTAGAAAAAATTGTCCATGCAGGCTGCCTTTCATCAGCCTGAACAAATAGGAGTCAGAAGATGCCAAATCCAGACTACGTGGTGGGTGTGGTACACGTGGTACAAACTTCGCAATTCTCCAACATTGCAACCAATGCAATGAAGCTGATAATTCAATTCCATACACAGTTCCCTAGCTGTACTCTGTCAAATCGCAAGTATGAGCTGATTGAAACACTCGTTGTTTTGTGGTGTGATAGCTGTGCTTGGCTGTCTGGAATATGGCTTATCTTCATGTCACTGTCTCCACTGCTGAAATGCACCACCCACTGCCTCACCATGCTCTAATCCACCATTAGGTTGCTATAAACATTCATCAAATGTTGATGAATCCTAATGTGTGCAAAGTTTTCAGCATGGAAGAATTTAATTCCCCACCTTTGCTTCATATGCACTTCCACGTCAGATACCATTCTATTAGACTGCCCCACCAATGTAGTGGAATATAGGCAGGAAGATTCAGCCTCTACTGCCATACCTTGAACATCTGCCTCTGATGTCATGGGCCAACATCATAAAATAGGAAGCATTACTTTCAGAGCATCCCTTGTAGAAATATATAAATGTAAATACAAAGCTGAGAATTTTCTGTTAGTATGTATAGGATCTTGAGAGTATCATAGAATCACAGAACAGTTTGGGTTGGAAGGGACTCATCCAGTTCCAACTCCCTGTCATGCCACACACCAGATCAGGCTGCCCATGGCCCTATCCAAACTGTCCTTGAATGTCCCCACGGACGGGGCATCCGCTACTTCTCTGGGTTGTCTGTGCCAGTGCCTCACCACCCACAAAATTTAGGACCGAGGTGGGTCCTAAAAATGCAGATTTGTCTTCTGCTTTCACACTGTCCACTGTTCTTTCCTCTGCCCAGTCTTCTTCATTCTTGATTGCATTTTGAGACCTCAGGTTATGACTTGCTCTATCCTCTGCTCCCGTAGTCCATCACATCCCCTTCTCATCCAATCCTAGGTTGCTGCTTCTCAAGGCTTTCACATCTCCAGAGATTACCAAGAACCCAACAGATATTACCAGGTAAGCCAGGTACTTGGGTAGGTACCAAGCAGTAATCTGCTGGTCAGAAAACTGGCCTGGATGTATACTGAAAAGGCTTGCAGAGCCTCAAATAATCAAATTGAATTTGTGTTCAAGGCTAAACCTGTCTGTGTACTCTATTTATAAAAGACAACAGGAATCTATCACAACTTTATGCATAAGTATAAATAAAACAAATAGCACCGTACTACTTATTACAGATACAATGCAGCAGAAAAACAAATAAAGTGTATTATCTTATCTTTGCACTGTAGTTGCCTGCTTATCTTGCACTTATCAGTGTAGTCATTTAAACCCTTACATGAACATCAACATGAATGGCAAAGTCTTTAGTGGATCATCAGTGATGATTCATTAACAGCACCTTGTTCCACAGTAACTGAACACTCTCATTAGAGGTGAACTCTGACTGCAAAAAAGAAATTTCTGGACTTTTTCCAGTCCACAATCATCACCAACCTCAATAATAAGCCCAGAAAACTATCCTGCAATGGCTAAATGGAGTGGAAAACACAACAACACAGTGCCAAAATGATCTCCCTATATCTTTTCTATTGCAGAATTTTGATAAGACTGTTGCCTACACCCTCTGAGTATCAGCCTTTATATTCATATTTACAGTTTACACAACCAAAAATAAGCTTAGAACTTCTGTAAGGGATCAGACCTGCCATTGCCAAGTTTCACCATTTAGCTCCAAGTTGGGATGACATGGAGAATGCTGGCACTCTAATGATATCACATCCAGGCAAACCACTTCATAGTAATGAAGATCCTTGAAGCAAAGTGAACAACTGCACATGACATATGATATGGAACATTAGTCCTTCCTTTCTAGATACCACCAAAATACTATCAGTAATAGTGGTTTCCAGTCATTATATCAATGAAATATTCAAGATGTTCAAGACCCATCTAGACACCTACCTGTATGACCTATTCTAGGCAAACTGCTTTGGCAGGGGGTAAGATGCAGTGATCTTTTGAGGTCCCTTCCAACCCCTGTGATTCTGTGACTCTGTAATTCTGTGAAAGTCATATTTTTGTAAATTTTAGCAGAAACACTGCATCCTGAAATATCAAATCTCTGCCTCTCAATGCTTATGATATTGTCACATTTTTTCACCGAGTCACTCTGGAAAAAGCAAATACAATCCTTCCTGGAAATGAAATCATGCTGTCTTATGCAGTAACTTCTAGTGACCCTGTGGAATTATTAATGGCTAAAACTTGTTATAATTTTCTACTGACAGCCCATGCAATCAGCCTACCTCATGCTTCAGGTGGGACAGCAGAGATTCAGATCCTGCTGAGAAGCTGGGCAGCCCCAGAGGAGGATACATTTTTCTCATTTAAGGAAGTGAAGTTTGCCTTCATATATAAACAGCGCAGCAACAGCTGTGCTGAGGCTCAGTAGGTATCATCTGTTCTAATTTTAACAAGAAAATTGTTTTTAGAACAAATCTCTAAGTGATGTAAATCAAGACAATGCTATGAGCTTCCATGCACTTGTATTGACTGTACTCATTCCTACTGCATCTCCTGGTTTTTATACCAGAAGAAGCAAATCCAAATGCTTTATCCTGATCCAGTAGAGGACAACAGCAAAGCATTCAAAGTGCAAGAGCATGTGAGTCTCCACACTGAAATGTTAAGCTTGCTGCCTTCAACAAATCACCAGAACCCCCTTCTCAAGACACAAGAGACAGTGCTTGTGGCCTGTTTTTCCTGTATCAAATCCATGTTTTAATGTAGGATATCGACTTATGAGAGTATATCCTCATGCCTTTCCTTCAAAATGCACATGGGCTCCCATCACTGAAGACTACCAACAATCTCAGAGAAACAGCCTCTGTATCTTGATCATGACACTAGAATGTAACTACTTAAGAGTTGGTTCCACCAACCATTCCCAATACGTCAGTGCTGTTTGCTTACTGGGTTAAGACAGGCAGTTTCTTTGTCTGATCTTGCGTCATATCAGAAGTAAAACGCTCCAATGCATGAGTGCACAAATGTGTATTTGGAAGAGTCTCTGAAAGGTGTTAGTTAAATTGCCAGCTACACAAAGAATTGAATTTTGGGAGCAATTAATAGCATTTACGTTTCTAATTCAGATCCACCCATAAAGAAACTATGTTATGTCTAATGGTGCTGGCACTGAGCAGTCACTGATTTTGCTTGGCTCTTATGGCATAAAGATTTAATTTGAAACTCCTTCTTTTCCTGGAGATGGAAATGCCAGCCCATATCCACAGAGCAGTAGAAAAAAAACAAATGTGTACACACAAATGCAATAGTATACATTTTGTTATGAGTGCTTCCAACTGTAGGTTCTTTGTGTTTTATAACTTTATTAATTAACAACCTGTAAAAACTGGCAATGCAACCAGAGAGCTTTAAATAACTTGGTGTACTGTATTTTGCTTTAAGGTGCATTTAGTAGTTCCTTACAACATATTCTGTAGTACGTAATTGAATAAGTTTCTTAGATTGAATTGAAATAAAGTCTTTTTTTAAAGTTAAATTGGATATCATATTTTCTTGAAAGCTGTCATCTTAAAAATATAGTGGTGTTTCAATTTAGATGAGTTATACTGAAAGAAAGGAAAAACCTTGTGTGCAATTTTAATGTGTTTTTCAAGGTCTACTGATGTTTGCTATATTTGTTTTCAGCTTGTAAGTAAAATGAGATAGAAAAGAAAGTGGAACTGGGTGAACGGTTCATAAAATTAGCTTGAACTTGCCTAGAAGAAATTTTATGCATCCCAAGCCTCATTTTTCTATTGAATGTTCAAGTCTTGCTTTCTACTCATCTTTGCTTTTCCCTGTGCCACTCTAAAAATATATCACACTTTCTGTGATTAGAAAGAGTAAAATGTTTCCTTAATACATCACATTTTTGTTTCACACTGATGTAGCTTAAAAGTCAACAGAGCCACACTGATGTGGAGAAAGTATGAGTGAGATTGGGCTCAGTTAGCTCCTGCTAACTAAGAATGTAACTGAAAATCACAGAAGGGAAGATTACTGATGGCAGGGAGAATGCTGATAATCTCAGCCATCTTCTTCCATGTGTACATCGAACCAAGTCTGAGAGCTTCCAAACGAGCTACGCTTTCCCAATATCCAATTCCCTCATTTGCAGTTCAATTCATCATCTTTTCGAAGTGTTTCTTAACAAATTAGTGTCACAACCAATATGAGCTGGCAGTTTGATTACAGAAATCATGAGAAAGATGGTGAGTAGCCTGCCTGTGGAGAACACCCACAGGAGTAATCCCTGCAGATCAGTATGGAGATGTGTCAATCTGTAGCTGTTTGATAGATGAGTAACAGATTTCATTTCATAGAACTACTCATAGCTCCATTTATCAGACTTGACATTCACTAATTTCTTTTAAGTTGTTTTCCAAACAGATACAATTTCTGAAGCATTTCCATACCATGAATTACAATTGCCACATCAGATTTCATCAGGAAGATGATGCCTGTATGAAAATCTAGACAATACTTTTTTTTTTTTTTAATATGTGCTCCTCTAGAGATAGCAGAGAAAAATGCTTACAATGTTTACTTTTAAACAAAAAGAAATGAGAAAACATTACCAGGTAAAAGAAGGGCAGCAAAATTAGGCAGAAGATTAATACTTTTGATATCTTCTCTTTAAACAAGGGTAGCTCTCCAGACGTGAAAGGAAAACCACATAAATGGAAGGGAAGATGACTCACAAGTCTTTTCTTGTGAATCTAATGCATGAAGAGATGGCTTTGATGCTTATGAAGGCAACTGCTTCAAAGATATGATGAAGGATAAGTAATAATCTATCACTGTTTGTAAAACTACAGAATGTTCTTCTGCCTACCCAAAATGCACTGGACAAGAATATATTTGGAGAACAGAGTTTATGAGAGCATGAAGGACACAGAGGCTCAGGACGGGATGTATATCAAAATCTTGGTGCTGTTTTCTTCCGGATTTTGTTGGTCTTGCCAATAAAGTAACTTCTCTTTGCACCTCTCCTTTTCAGTCTAAAGACTGCTTTCTTAGTAGTAACAACTATTGTCAGAATACAGGCAGACAAACAAATATGTAAGAAAAACCCCACTTCTGACACAGAAAAGTCTATATAATTCTGAAATGCTATAAAAATAGTGCCAGCAATATAGGTCTGCAAGAAACAAAACTGAGGAATTATATCAAAACTGTAACAACTTCTTCAATACACCAGTTTTACTTGGATCATTCTGACAAGAGGTGTTCCTGGTGACGAGTAGAAGTCCAGGAGAATGTGCTGCCTTCCCAGATGATTACTGCCCCTGTCCCAGACTGGCTTCCTACAGCATTCAGCTCCAGCTGGTTTGGTTGAAAAGCTGACTTGGATGAGGCTGTATATAAAGGAAGCCTCAAATCAGGCTTCATGTTTTAGGGGTAGTGTGGCATACTTTATATTTTAATATTTAATGAAAACATTCAGACTTAGTGGATGGGAAGTGTTCCAGGCTTTCTCATAGTGTTTATTATAAACCAAAGATGCCAATCTCAGACTGAATCCGGATGCCAGGACTACAAACTTTCACCACTGAGAATTTTATTCTAACTAGTTTGAAGTTTTCCATCAAATAACACCTGTTAAGGGCAGCATAAAGCATTCATGGCACCATCAGGTAAAATGACAAGCATGCTGTTTATCTATCACTGTCAGAGCAGCAACAACTCTATGTTCTAATCACATTTCCAAAAGGAAGCAGGTGGATATAAAACAGAACAGGGGCTGAAAGTGAATCTTGGGAAATATCACATGGACTGGCTGTCCAAACCTCAAGCTACCAACTTACGCAGGATAATAACATGGCAGTGGCTCTGCAAGAGGACTTGAGCCAACTTTATACAGTGATAATTTCACCCACTCACACTCCAAGATATTCTCTCCACATATGCAACCTGCCAGGGAATTTAATAAACTAGTAGTAAAACTGTCTCATGGCTACTGTATTGGTTAAAGCACCAAGTCAGTCTATCCCTTTGCTGTCATCATCAAACAGGAAAAAACAGATGAAGAAATGTTACGTGATTGTACAGGCCCTTCAGGTTTGTGTTCTTTCTCTCCAAAACCCTTAGGAAAACAAATTCATCTGACATGCAAGCAGTCAACATTTCACGTTAGTCATCTATCTAAAAGACAGTTTTAGACAAAGGTGATTCCTGCCCTATTTGCTACTACTGAAATGTCAAGAACATGCCAGCTCCTAGAAAGTGATGGGGATGTGTGTGAGAGATAGGGAGAGGAAGAAAGAGAAATCTTGAGAAGAGCAGTCTACTTGATTTGTACACAGCAAAAGGAGATGCACCTTCCCTAGGAATAGCAAAATTATAATATTAGAGGCAGCATGAAAATCTGAGTTCTCCTGCAACTGGATCTTGGAGATCTGAGCAAACTGTCACTTCGAATCCTTGGAATAAGTCTGGGTTTGCATGTCCATGATCTGCATTTCTTCATTTTTTGGTATGTGGAAAGAGACATTTTTCCAGTAGATTTTTGTCACCACATTTCTTTATCAAATATAAAGAAAATAAGAGTCTGAACCTTCCCATGGAGGAAGCCTGCTGACTATGTAAGCACAAAGGAAAAGTGCGTGCTGCACATCATTCAGATTTGCATTTGCTCTAGTTTTCTCTGTTTTTGTCCTTCTCTAAAAAAATGCTATTTCAAAATTGATATAATTAATATTCACATCAGTAATGTTGAACTGGAGTTGGCATAAGTGACTTCTATGAAGTTGTGCAGTTAATTAGTTGTCAGCTCGTTTTCTTAGCATTGGATGAATACTAAAATACAGTGTGCCCAGATTTGAAGTTACACCTGTAGTTTGCTAACAGTAAAGCTCTTGACAAATACCCAGTGCCTCTACTCACACACTAATAACATTTCACAGAAGCGTTTCTGAACCTAGATGGATGTCTGTAAGAACAGGAACTCTTTACATGACAAGAAAATTATGGTGCTTACTGGTTAGCAAGGCTCTAAAAAAATCAGTTCTGCTCCCTCAAAGTTATGGCTTCTCAGTGTAAAAGTGAAACCCTTCTAATAACATTAATTACTACTGTGAAAAGATATTTTATCTACTCATGCAAAAAAGGAGAAAAATCATTTTCAAATTCAGAATATTTATATGAAAAATGTTTCTGCCCTAATGTAAAAAGGTATTAGGAATTTGTCCTTTAAATGTGTTTTTAAGTATTCTTCCTACAAAGCGAAATCAAGCAATGTGCTACATCAGAAAGAATGCAAGACAGCAAGTTCCTTGTGGGGAATATCCCAGGGACAGCTGTGAGGCTTATATTCTTCAATATCTTTTCCTACCATGATTAGGAGAGAGAACTACAATCTTTCAAATGATCCCAGAATAGGGAGTGGTTTGTCTTCCAACAGGTAAGGCTGGAGAAGGCAAACACTAGAAAACCTGCAGAATTACTAGAATTCAATGAGATATGAACTGTTCTGTTGGGTCAGGTTGTCAGGTTTACCACACAAAAGTAACTGACTGAGCAACAGCCTTGCTAGAGAGAACCTGGAATCATGAAGGACAGAGCTGAATACAGGCCAACAGCACGTGCTAATTGCAAATAAACCAAAATCCAAAGGGCTGCAGTAGGAGCAGCTTGGCTAGCAGGTTAAGATGGCTACTATCCACCTCTACTTGGTGCTGGTGAAGCTAAATATGAAATATAATTAATGCAGTAACACAGTATTCCATATTTAGCTTCACCAAGCTGTTCTGAGAAACTGGAGGGAGTTTAACACAAAGCTGCTTATAAGGTCCAGAGAATGGCACACAGAATCCTAGACACCTGGGATTGCTTGGTCTGGGGAAGGCAAAGGGGTGATCTAGCAGCAATCTGTGACTACCTGAAGGGAACTTGAAAAGGTGACGGAGACAAATTCTCTTCAGTAGGAAAAGGTGTCAGAACAAAGCCATGGAGACTCCACCCTTCACTAGACGTGTATCCGCTGATCTAATCCAGTGTTACCCAGGAGTTTATTTCAGCTAGAAAATTGGACTAGAGCTTTCATGAAGTTTGTTGCAACTACCATTCTGTCAATTTGATGATTTTACAAGATGTACCCTGTTTTATAAGCAAAACTTGGTACAGAACACTGCTGAATTTAAAGCCCCCTCCATAGTCAGATGCAACGTCATCATTAAGCTGGTGACCTCAGTTGACCGACAAGACATTTTGAATCTGGAATGAGGAGACATGATTTACTCTGGCACATCAACATTGCTCAGTGCAATTTTCAGAATATTTTTTCTCCACTTTTTTATAATATTAAAAAAAAAAAAGTTAAATGTTCACAATAATTCCTGAAATAAGCAAATACTTTTTAAAAGCCCAGATCAGTTTCACTGAGTATTTTTCACCATCTTCCAGTTATGGTAAAGAAAGACAATGACAGGAATTTTAATAGCTCTACTGTGAAGCCAAGTGAAACTAAGTAGTTTAAACTGATACATTCCAAACTGAAAAATCAAAACGAATTCCAAAAATGTGAACATATGCAACTGAAAGAATAACTGCTAATAAAGGCAATCAAGTTTTCATGAGACTAATTAATTTTAAGCAAAAAAAAACCCCAAACATCAGGCACTATTAAATACAAAGATCAGATACATGTTCCACCCTTTCTCTGGCATTATACACCCCCACCCCCATTGTTCTTGCTTCTTGACTCCTGAATTTGTACTCATTTCTTTCTTATAGAAAGCCAAAGGGCTTTTGTTGGTACTTACATGAAATTACGAATATTATTGATTACTCGGTTTCAAGAGACCTTTGAATTTGGATTTTCAGTTAGATTTTAAAAGATTGATACAAAGTTCAAGGCAGTAATTTGAAATAAATAAAATAATAAATAGTAAAATCATATGGTTAAATTAGCCAAATTAAGTTCTGGTTGGAAGCCAGAAAAATTGAGCAACTAATTTGGATATGGCTTCCTTATATTACTTAGGTCATCAAGATATGGAAGAAAGTAACATTTTCTGCTGATTAGAACAATATTAAATAGGGAGCAGTCAATATTCATGTAAAAACAAAAGTAAAAGCAAAAAACAAAAATGACTTTATTAGCTGTCTATAAATTGAACCACTGTTAAAACCGCAAGTAGAAAATATTTATATTTTGTATTTAAAAGCAAACATCTTCTGTGAATTAATGTGCAATAAGAAGTTTTTGGAAATCAAGTAAATTGTGCAGTCATGGATGCGCTATGGACGGAATACACATTCCACTGTAAAGATTGGTGCAAGAAAACCATAGTCGTACAGGAATATCATAACATTTCATATGATTTCCACTGCCAAGAAAGCAAACTTTCTTGTGCTTCCTGAGTAAATAGTCCTTATTCTGCATTAGGGTTTAATGAGGCAAGAGAGAATCACATTGACTTCAGTCTGCAGTACATGTCTGAACACACATAGAGTGGTGACTGGCTTCTCCTACCATGATAGGTGTGTACTTTAAATGGATTATTCAACAATTCTACCCGATTAAACTAGAAAACCTCAAGAACAAAACCCTAAATTGCTAATCCAATAGTTATTCACACAGTGTTGAAGTGCTTCAAAGTATCAAGGACAAAGTAAAATAATGAGACTGTAAACTCCAGAAGGATATGAGTTTGAGAGTTATCCCAGCTGGTGCAATCCCTGCAGTATTATACAGTGAACTGCTGGATGGAGGATCACAGAAACCCCAAGTGGTTAGTTGGAGATGAAAAAAAGCCTTTCAGTCTTTGCTGATGAGGGAGCAGAGAGCAAGACCAGGGAGAGAAAAGCTAGTTGCATCCCTGAGTAACATGTAATCCCATTCATAGAGCAGAACCAGGGTGGGCTCCAAAGGGACATCTGCCAGTCCTGTGAGCAGGAGCAAAGATGTTCAGTATAGTTCCAGAGGGAAGAGATTAAATAGCACAGTGAGAAGAGAGGAAAAATAAATAATTTAGTTCAGTGGCAAAAAAGATTTTTAAATGTCACATTTCCAATGTTTGAACTATTTTGGCAATACCTTCTTTGGCTTCTTTGTCACTTTTCAGATAGAGAAGAACTTATCTCCATGGCAACACATTACATTAAATGTAGAAAGTAGAATCTATCTGTCTCAGCATCTAAGCTTGCTAAAGTTCATTAAATCGTAACCTACTATAAGAGGGGAACAGGGACATGTACTGTTGCATTTATTCAAGGCAAATAAAATACACTAGTAGATATCAACTAAAAATGTAACATTACATCTGTTTAAGAGGTTGAAAACAGTATCCAAACAGATTTTAAATAGGAACAGATTTCTAGGCAGTGAAAGATCTGCAGGTCTGAACAGTAGTCTAAAAGTTGTGTGTAATAGAGAGAAATGAGATGCTGAGACACTTTGTGCCATTCAGAAGACAGGACAGACTGAACAGTGCAAAGGGGAGTTTTCCAAAACTGGAATCCAGGCAAGGCAGTGGATCATACAGCAAACAAAATAACAAATGATCACAGGGACGGGGATTAGCAGATAAATTCTGCGAGGAACTTGTGATTTTGACTTGCACTGAATTAACTAGGAGTGGAGGGAGTTTGGCTCTCCCAGGAACGGTTCCATAAATCAGTGAGCTCATATAGCTCAGCTGCCAGCCATAAGGACCCTCCTCGGTTCTTACATAGAAATGGTATTCACAAATCTCTTTTTTCATTCACAAGAACAACATTTCTAAAATGCATGTCCACTTCTAAGCCACATAGGAGTACTGCTGTAGCTTTTCTATGTCCTCTGTGCATTGAAAAATTTGTTCAGATGTTGCTATGAAAAACACCTTGCTGATAGTTGCATACCTGAGATGACACTCTGCTATTGCAAGTGAATATTCCCCATTCAGTTAAGTGTTATAGTGGCTCATGCTTGGAGAGCCAAAAGGACCTCAGTTCTCCTATCGCTCTTGACCCACAGCCAACAGCTGAGCAGCGTGTGCTGCAAAAGCTGCTAAACGCTTTTTCTTACAGTATCAGACAGAGCTTGGGATAAGGTTAAAATGTGTTTTTAATCTGTCTAAGCAATTTTGCACACAACTGATAACCAACAAACATGAAAATCAATTAATAGCTTGTCCACTTGGTTCATTTTCACATGCTTCATTAATGAAATATCTTTAGGCATCCTATTCACAGCAGGCATCAAGAGATAAATGAAAGTACTAAAATGTATGAAGAAGAGGCTTGTTTAAAAGAGTTCACTCTCATTAAAAGTTAACTGCACAAGAAAGCACAGAGAAAGCAAAATGGAACAAATGCCTCATAGAAAGCAAATCATAGACATTGTCTGTTCATGCTCCTCACAACCTGGTTCTGGGTTTCTAACCTCAGGTGAAGTGTTACTTATGTTACGACTCTACACAGTCTCCCTCACATCTTCTGCTGGGGAACACAGAAGAGAAATGCAAGCATAATTGGAATGACTGGAAAGATGCTTGATTGGGTTTTAGTCAGCTGACAGTTGGTGATGGAGAAAATAATCTGGGAGGCAGCAATCATAGAGTGATATTTCTGGGGGTGCTGAAGGTTTGCTGGGCTTTCCTCCTGCCCATTTGTCCATCCTTGCATCTTCCCTGTGTACTTACCCTTTCCAGAAAATCCACTCCCATGGCTTTGCTCATATCCCCTCTGTCCAGCCCATGGCACATCAGGCTCCCTGAGCCACCACCCTCTTTGTGGCCATCAGCTACAGCAGCAGCTTCCAGGTGTGTTTATTTACCAGCCTGACAGTGATGCTAAAAGATACAGCTCAAATGAAGTTTCGGTAATTTACTGTTGTACGCATATATATTTTAGAGCTTGCAATTTGCACATTTCTTAGGAGCAGCAATGAATGTTTGTGAGCTGGGCACCTTGCCTTTCAGATTGTGTTACCCAGGATTCACAAGCAGCTATGAAAAAGGTAGGCTGAAGTCAGAGTGAACCAATTATGCCAAAATCATTTTCAGAAATGAGAGCAGCCAGTTCTGTAGTGACCATTCCAATTAACAAAAGACTGAAACAGAAAACACATACAACAAATTAAATTAACATTAATTTAAGATTGTTTTGGTCCCTAAGTACAGCCAGTATATCCCCGTATAGGCAAAACTCTATACAGGAAAATATGACCTCTTTTTATTTTAAATCAAAATAATCATGCAGTGACTTCTTCAAAGCTCAGACTTATTAGACAGGAGAAACACAAGAGTAGCAGTTACTACATTTTCTCTGTCTGTCTAAAACAGTTTTATGAAATCCATCCGTCTGAACAAGACAATTTTGACATTGAGGGCTCAGAAATGTAAGTCATTACCAGATGCTATTGTCATTTCTTAGTGTTATTGCAATATTTTAAGAATATTTACATGACCATATTAATACTTACAGTAGTCTGCAGATTGATGAAACAATGCTTTTCTCAGCTTTGCATAGCTGCTTCTCTATGGTATAAGTGATGTCAGTCAAGAGACAGTATATCCCTGAAAGATCTTGCCTAAAGGACAGCATTTGATGGAGCAGGGAGGAGAGATAAGGCACTTTTTTTTTTTTTTCTTTCCAATTGTCTTTCTTCAGCTTCTAATTTGTTAAAGGAAAAAATGCCAATATCCTTCAAAAAGTTCCAAGATCATTTATTCCTATTTTAAATCAGCTATATGACACATCAAAGGAGTGCTCTAAAGATGAAAACATGGCAGGAAATGACAGCATAGAACTAATGAGATGCCTTTTTTCTTTTCTTTTTTTTTTTTAAACAATGATGTGGAATTCATTGTTGTTTGGGAATTTGTGCAACAGTTCAATCATCAGGCGGATTAATGCTCTCTATTCACTCTCCATCAACACTGAACAAAAGGTACATTTTCTTAAGCATGTCCTGTGCTATACAGGGAACAATCAGTAGAATAGGAAATAGAGAAAAAGATATTTGAAACCAATGCACTTGGCATTATTATAATTATGAGATGGTAACACTACAATAAATTATAAACACATTTACATAATTATAGCCACTTTAAAATAACACTGGGTTGTATTCAAAATCAATAATTACTAAATATTAAGATTTGACCTTCAGGATGGCTGTTTCAGCCTGTATATGATGTATTTTCATTAAGAGCATCATGCTCTTATTGCTATGATGTTTAAACATGGATATCTTACAGAACTCAGACAGGAACCCAGAAAGATTTTTATCCAAAAGAGTATCTGTTAAATGGTTCTCACATTACTTAGCACATGTTAACATGCACAACGGGTGTTACACAGCCTGCTCAACCTGTGTAACAGGAAACTGTGTTGGTACCAACAGACCACCGAAGTTCAAAAAACAGAAAACATTACAGGGATAAATTCTGGCTTGGGCTTCAGGGAAGACAAGCTAAATGCAATTTTGTGCAAAAATAAAAATCTTAGCTCTGCTGCAAGCTCTAGCTCTAAATATGTCCTACACCAGTACCATTTGTAAATCTATTAAAAAAAAAAGACAAGATCTTGCATGTATATAATCCACACTTTATTTAAAATGTATATTTGGCTACAATCTCCCATTTTTCTAAAGAACATTTAAGTTAGCATTTAAAAAAAGAAATTTCTTCAGTGATGCAAGGACATAACTCTGGAATCATTTCAATCTCTAAATAAACACTCCTGTATGTTCAACTTCCTTCTAAATAGCTTTATTTGCAATCAAGTATAATATCATAAATAGAGTTTTGTTTTCACATGAAAATCATATGCCTTGGCAATTCTGTCAAAAAAAAAATCTTTTTTTCCTCATAGAAAAATATAACTTTAATATTAGCAATCAAAAACATCTAACTTGGGATTCTGTTTCTTTACTTACATCTGCCATTTCAAAATGGAATGTGGCTCTTCTTTGTCTCTCAATTTCCAGACAAAAGTCCAAATGAAAACAGATGATAAAAATTAGCCCTTCAATAATCTGTGTATTTTTTAAAGATGTAAGAATAAACTCCACAAAATCTAGTGATGGTAGTACTATTATAAAACAGCTTCATTAAATACTGCTGTATGAGCATCAGAAAGATTATTGTAGTATTCTTGAGGTTACCCAGTCACATGGAGAAGAGTTGCTCTTTTGACACATTAACCATTAGTTAATTTTGATTGCTATTCTAAGGAATAGTGCATTGACATTGCCACCAAACCAAAAGAGAGCAGCATATACTGTAAGATCCAAAATACAACTATGCACGTCAGTGCTATGTTCCTTCATACCCTTCTCCCAAAAAGAAGTTGATTAATTTAATATTAAAAAAAACCTGTGTTATTTTTTAAAGAAGTATTTCTTAAAGTCCTTAGAAAATCCATGTTGATATTGTTTTCATCTCTATTAATAAAACAAAGTAGAAATTCTTCCAAAGCCACCAGAGTGGGGTTCCCTGAGACATGGGAAGAAATGAAGACATGGCTGAGACGACACTGAATTCCTCCCTTGAAGATATCTACTCATCATATCTACATGCCTACTTCAGATCCTATGGATCATGAGCATTATTTCTGTGGATAAGACATTGAATTCCTCCCTTGAAGACATCTACTCATCATATCTACATGCCTACTTCAGATCCTGTGGATCATGAGCCACAAGGTTCCTCTATAACAACCTGTACAGGAACTTCTACCCGGCCTCTCAGTGGTCATAACAACACAAGCCTGGTCCTCCTTCTCAGGACTTGAGAACTTCCTCACTTGTTTCATCATTGCTTTAGCAGGGGGTGTTCAAAGCTGACAGTGCTGCCTGCTGCACCCACATGGAACAGGAGCAATGATGGAAGCATCCATCGGAGGCTGTTTACGGAACAGTAGAAGTACAGCAAAGGATTTTTATTAACCAGCCTTGTAAATGGCCCTACAAAAGCAGCGTGACCCCTTTATTTAACAAATGTGTTACACTTCTAGGAAAAAAAAAACTAGTTTGCTCCAGTCAAACTAGATTAATTTTCCTTTAAAGCTATTTCAGTTTGCTCAAGGCATCTTAAGCACCCTGTATAAATGAATTAGGAATGACAGTTTCTCTAGCAAGGGGATAGGTGACCATGTTCTTTTCTTGTACAGCACATACTCTGTGAGAACAAAGAATAAAAGGCAGCATGTTATCTGTATGCCTGTTATTTAAATGGCTCTCTCCCCTTTCTTTGTGAGAGTTTAACATTCCCAGTGATGTGTGGAGAAAGACTTTGAAACATAAAAATAGGACTTCAGATAACATAAAATTACTTTGCAGCAACGAATGCATGCATCTGCTAGTCTATAGACGTGCTAAGCAAAGCACGGTGGAATTTTACAAACAAATTTACAGCGTGTCAAAAGCTTCAGCAAGAAAGCAGATTGAGCAATGCTCTGTAATGATAGTACATGGCTCAGAGCGCCCCGTAACAGCCTGCCTGTGCTGCAGGACAGCTACTGCTGCATGGGGACACATTAACACTTTAAATGGGGGCATTATTTGTTCAATAACAGTCTCCTGTTACACCCATGTGCCATATTCTTATAATCCTGCAAACTTTGTTATGTCTTTGAGAAAGATGCAAAACTTAAACCAGACTTGTAAGATGTAAGAAGGCAGAATTTTTTCTAGGTAAATGAAATTTCTGTTTATCTTAAAATATGAAAGAAATACCTAGTCATAACTCTATTTAGTTTGCACTGCATGGGATAAAGCTTCCCCTTTGCCTCCCTTTGTGATGCACAGCACAGTCTCGCAGCAAACCTTACAGCATCTACAGACAAGCTAATAACATGCCTAGGACTCCCGGACTCATAGGCATCCCTGAGGACATGAGCACACAAGAAGGAGCACATGAAGCAATGACAAGAGAAGGCTACTGAGATGCTGAGACTTCACAAATCAAGTTATCAGCCCGGCTCCAGCCTGGCGAGGCAGGCTGGGGAACAATTTTCCATTTTGCTCCTTTCAAAGCAATGCAAGAGAACGGGTTCTGCTAAGAGCTAAACAAACTTCTGGGAAGTATTTATGTGCCTGATTTGAGGTTTGCCAGCCCCTCTAATCAAGGGATTTGGGTTTTGTGTAGCTTATGCGTTAGTTATGGAGTTATTCATTGCAGAAACTCGTTGCCCTGGTAGCTGGGTGACCCAGGGAGTTAATAAAGTGAGTTTTCACCCCGGAGATCAGTGATTCATGCTTGGCTTAACAGACAACAGTAAATGAGTTTGGTGGTCTCAAACTGGCCCACAGCCTCATGGTAAAATCCCAGCATCATTTCAAAGGAATTTACTGTATCTGGGATTTTCAATTCATAACAGAGCTAAGGCTGGAATAATAGGGTTATGTTTCAGGGCAGGATGAGAGGCTATTAAGCAATCCCAGTATATTATTAAGTAATGTAAGTTCAAATACATGTGCATACATGTCTGGAATTAAATATAAAAAAATAATTTAATTCCATTACGAGTTTAACTTTTGACCAAATTGTTACAAGGAAAATGGGAAACAGTCTTTCCCTTGGAGTGTTTAAGACAGTGGTATTTTACTGTATACTGACAGATAGAGCTGTATGGGAATTACAGGATTGGTCATCTTGGAATTCCACAAGTATATGAAGCATTGTCCTTACAAGTAGTCCTATAGACATAATTAACTCATTTGTGCCTCATTTGTGTATGAGAAATCTTTTGAATGTTTCTGTCAATATCAGACATTAAATGCTTCTCCTCAAGAGACTGAAGATTTAAAACTCACTGTGGACTATCACTAAAAGGCAGATGGCTGTCTGATGGCATTACCCCACAGATATACCACCTCCTAGGGGAAATATGTGTTTTAGACACAGGTTTGTTAGCTCACTCAGTATTGTGCATCATGTCAGAAACAAAAAATATAGGAAAAGCTACTTTCAGATAACGTTGAGACATAATCTCTGAGCAACGCCAGTATCCTCACGTGAATAATACTTCTGTCCCATTCTGATGATGTACATCTTAAACACTTCAAATTTGCCTGTGTGTTCACCAAGGGGACAGACACAAGGCACATTCTGCCCCTTTTCACAGCTCTGGCTGGATTCCAGACTGATGTAAATCAGCTTTATTTTGCTCTGAACCTTAGTTTCCAGATGAGCGCCTGACTCTTACCACCTTGGTCAATCAGAAGTGCGGCCCAGACCTGTCAGAGGGTTGTCACAAGGCACATATATGAAGAAATCTATCAGACTGTAGTACATTTTCTCTTTATAAACAGCCCACATGTTTATGGATGACAGTGGTACTGTGGAGGGGGCATGAGGGAGAGATGTGGGGAGTGACAAATAGACTGTAAATTAAAATGAATTGCATCAGAAACTTGAAGGAAAGATACAAGTTGTGTGCTGTGTGTAGAAAATATCTTATTGCAGTCAAGCCTGACCCTGTTTCTTGAAAAGCATTTCTCTGATTTGTTCAGGTCACAAGTGAGATGGAAATGAGCCTCTGTACTGCTTCTTCACACATCCGGATTTAATAGACTTTTTTCCACTGATAAAAGACCACTAATGAGTTCATTTTCAAGCTATTAAATTGGCTAGAATAGCTAGTTCTGCTGATGATTGCACACGGTCACAGTGGGTTTTGTCTTTGGCTGTTAACCATTTGCTGTCCCAGTGTTGCAATACAAATATTTAAGAAGAAAAAGAAAGGAAAGAAAGCACAAAAAACCTTTCCTCATCACCCTCAATCTATTCTTTGTTCTACACTTCCTTTTTTGTGACTCCAAGTAATTCTCAGATGCCTGTAAACATGAATACTTCTTTCCCAGATGGCTCTTGTATTACTAATACCTTGAGTGATCCCATTAGAAGCATATTCACAACACCTGAATCTGGTTCTGGATGAGAGCACAATTCATATTTTATTTCCTGCACAGAAATATTTTAATTTGGTTTTACTCAGACCTCAGATTTGTGTGTATATATATATGTGTAGATATATATATATACACACAAATATATATGTATTTTTTTCTTCTGGGCTGGAATCTATGCCATGCCCTTATTAAATGAATGCATGAGATGCCCAGTGTTCAGGCAGTTACGCTGCCTGAAAATCCTAAGAGAACAACTTACTTCTTTAGCCATACAAATGGAATGCAATTAAGGAATCACTAGGTGATTTCTCTGTTGGTTTAAATACACATCCATTGCACTATCATACAATCTATCAGTCTTTTATGGGCAAGCAATTAGCTGCATAGCTGCTCAGTAGTGAAAACTCTGCCCTTTTCAGTGCTTGGGGGAGGCAGAGGGAGGTGGTCAGAGTTATTTAATGCAGTTGTGTAAAACACAGTTGGAATGGATTTGACCTCTACCTTTAATATGCATGGGGGCAATAGATTTGACACCATGGAAAATAACTGTATACCTGCCTTTAACATACACCTGTATCCTGCATTACCTTCCCTCTATCTTGCCATGAATAATCATTGCTTGTGGTCAGATGTCTCTGGACAGTGCTACCGACAGCAGCTGAAATATATCTGAAATACTGAAAAGTCATATGTGACAGGTATTCAACATGAGTGAACGTTGTGGCTTTGTCCTTCTCCACCTGCCCATGGGTAAGAAGAAGTGAAGGTAGAGAGTAGTCCGACTTTGGGTACTGCCCTTTCACACTCTGGCTGGCTGCTTCAGGCACAATGGCTTCAGACTATATTACAAGTATTAAATGAAAAAATGCCATGGCATTAAGATCAAAGGTTGTTCAGCAGTTTTAGAGGCTTTAACACATGTTCCTTCCCCTCAGTGTCTTTGGAAACCCTAGGTTTTAGTTTTCCTCCCTGTATTCCACTAAGTCTCTGCCACACCAGAGATACTCATCACATATGAACACAATACTATCAATTAGCTTGAATTTCTGGGACTTTCAGCACTATCACTGCTTATTTGCTTCTGTGCTTACCTTCTAACGTGCTGCTGAACTCAGATCTCTTGTTTTGCAGTTCGCCACGATCTGTCCCTGGGAACTTCCCTAATGAGATGGAATTTGTAAAAGGCAGGGAAAAGTACTACTAGATTCCTTTTCACATCGTACAAAGTTATAAATTTATGCATTTATGAATTTTATGCTCATTGAAGATTTCCTTTCAAGCTTAATTGATGTTTTCACAGACAATCAACCTGCCTTTCCAGTGAAATAGCCCTTGTTTAACATTAAAGAGAATTAAAAAAAAAAGAATAAGTTATCACACAGAAATATTTAGTAAATTAGTTTTCTCCCCTTGCTCGTTGCTGTTGCTTTGTTTTTAGGCCCATTTCCCTGCCTTTTCCCTTTCCCTCTTCCACCTCTGCTGGGGTATGGGTCCATGGGTTCTGCTGCCCCATTAGTCACAGAACCAAGCCAAATTGGGCCAGAACTGTTGACAATAATCAAAACACAATGGATCGTTCTCATCTTAATTGCACATTCACACAGTCTATGCCTGAAGAATTTGTCCCAAGCATATAGAAACATCCCTTTAATTCTCTAAAAAATAATTATTTTCTAAGTTATGCAAGCTCACTTCACAGAAGCCTTGCTTCTGCGATCCCCTTACAAAGAACGTAAAGCAGGGCCCAGCTTAGCTGATGGATTTGTGCTTGGATGAAGCAGAGTACTCCAGTGGGCTAGGGCTTCCTGCTGTGTGACAGCAGTTACAGGAGAGTACCTACTGCACACTGCAGCAGACAGCAATGTGTGTCTTTCAGAGATGAGTCCCGAGAGTTAAAGCATTCTATTGCAAAATCCATTCATGAAGATATGTTGCTTCTTCCCTAATGCTTATGAAAAGCACCAGTTTGACAAATTCCGTTTTTTATCAGAGAATGTATTACAGAGAACAGTACTCTTATATAAGAGAAATGCTCAAGCAAATTATATTGAATAAGGTTTTTAAGTTGATTAATTAAACTGAATTGCAATTCTATGTGGACACTTCCAAAGTGAATTAAGCTAAATCCAATGAAGATCACTTTAATTTTGACTAAGGGATTTACATCATATTATTTAACACTCCACTTTAATTTAACATCCTTAGGTAGTTTAGATTCCAATTTTGTAGCATATGTCATATAGGCAAAATGCTAAGCTACAGTGGTTCCAGCAGTATACAGTAACAAGGAAATCTCTAGCAGGTGAGGAAGACTTTTGTCTCCATGACGATATTGCTTAGGTTTTCTGATAGTAATATGTATTGTATGTAACCGTTGAAAGTAAGAAAGGCTATTTAACATAATTGTTAGGATCAGAGTGTCTTCTTATTCTAGAGCTCCAGAAGGGTGACCAAAGCATGCAGACCTCACAACCAGGCGACCAATTTGTAGAAAAGGTAAAATTCAAGAAAAGAAAAAAAAAAAAAAAAAAAAAATGAAATCAGTGACCAAACAGGACATCACTACCAATGCAATATGGCTATTGCAGCGAGCCTCAGCTACTTTGAGGCAGATCATCAAGAAGCCATCAACACACATCGCATTAATGGTCCTGTCTGGCAGGCCCTATTCCCAGCCGTTGTGTTACAGGTGAATAATTCAACTCCTCTCACCAGTCAGATTGTACCTTGACTCTAAGCCAATTCATAACGACAGCTATTATAAAAGCACAAAAACCTCAGGTTAATCTAATGTTTCAGAAGATAGACAGCACAAGTGTTGATGCAAGATATTCTCCTCTCCTCTGGACTTCTCAAGGTTTCACAGCTCCTTCTTGACACATGGGTGCTGCTGAGCAGCAGCCAAGCTGGATTGCTTCTGACAAACGATAGGACATGATTGTTTTAAAAAAGGAAACACACACACAAAAAAACCTTAGAAATTTCATTTGCATGTAAACAGCATTCATTTCCTGCAAAAGCAATGTCCAGTCAACCAGAAGAAAAATGACTTTTAAAAGCAGGTGCTCTTTCTAATTATTGTTGATTCGAGCAAGTTATTAACACTTAGTTATACTCAGGTTTACAGTCTTGTAAACTTGTTTGGTGTACAAACACACGTGATTGGGACTGGAGTCTTTTGGTTTGTTCAGTCCTCAAAACTTAATCTTAATAAATGGCTCAAATTATCACCCTGATTTTATATGCTTAGTACATTATAACTTAATATACAAACCTAATAACCAAGCTAAAACACTGCCTGCTCTGCTGCTGCAGCTTAGAGGAAATGTACTGTACTATCAGAACAGCAGTGGTTAAATGTGCCGACAACACTGATAGATTCAAGTAGTTTATTTCTCCAGGCTTACAAATTTGATTACCATGGAGTACAAAGCTATTAAAAATATGACCTTTCTATACTATACAATGAGGCAAAAAGCCAAATAATAACTTTGTTTGACTTGGGTAGTATGATCGAGTGCCTATTCATCTGGAAATAAAATGACTTTTCTTTACAGAAAATTATATCTGGAAGACTTAATGTCCATCATGAACATAATACACATGCAGAGTCATTAATTCAGACTCACTGCAGCCACTGTCATGAAAGTAAAAGGACAATGTTTTTATATGCCTCGGAAAATAATGAAAAATTCAGGTGCTTGCTTGTCAGTTCCTCTATCGCAGAGATAAGTGAAGTAAGCACTGATAATAAGCAATAAGGAAGAAAATAAATTTCATAACTATAATATGGCACTCATACCTTCTGACTCCTTGCCTTGAACAAAAAGTTGCTTTTTTATACTTTTTGATATGCAAACAAGGCAAAAATATGAGTCCTATGCTGATGTTAATTGGATAGACATTTGAATGATAAAACATCTCAGGAGTGCTTCCACTAATACAAATGACAAAACTAATGGACAAATGACAAAACTAGTGGAGATTCGTTCATATTCAAATTTTTAGTTAAACACAATGCAGACAGGTAAACACTTTTCTTTTGGACATCAGGGAGAAGATAGGGATGGTCCTTCCACCACGAGCTCCTTGAGGACTAGAATGTATATTTAACACATTGCAGTTTAAAAATCACTTTTCTTTGCAGCTTTCTTTCTTGGGATTAGGTGACATTGTGAATTATGTTTGATTCGAGTTTACAGGGAAATAATTCTGAATGCTGAAATCCTCTGACTGAAAGTGTTTGGCAACATGACAAACTCCTGCACCCTTTTGCTTTCTGTGAACTCACTTCAGGGTTAAGAGTCTAGTCACTTTTCAAGTGCCAAACAGCTATTAGAGTGGATTGATCAAGTGGAACATGATGTCAGGAACAACAGAGAAGGAAAAGAATGAATGCCATTTTATATGAATTATGAAGCTGTGGTATGCACACTGTACTGATCGTGGTTGCTTACCCTAAGGAAAGCCAGGCAATGAAAATTTGTTTTTATGTTGGATAAAGGTATCCTACAATGCTAGCACTTATTTACCACTTTGGGATTGTGCATATATACTGCCTGTTGTCTTTTCTGCTGGAAAGATTAGAGGCATGAACTGCTGCTGCTTCTCTATGATACTGCTTTCCTAGGAGAATATCAGCCACTAGCTGCATAATGGAGCGATAGTAAATATATTAAGAAACACAAGTCTCAAAGCATTCCTTCGGCTTTCTTCTGCTTATAGAAAAGAGATACTCTTAATACATACATTGTGAAAGACCGAGAGGGGACCTCATCAGTGCTTTGTAATAACCAAGTATAAATCCTAAGCTCTATGGGTAGTATCCATGATTAATTGCTTTCAATCGACATTAGATGCTGTCATTATCAGCTTCTTGCTGCTCGGCACTTGCTATGCTGTTAATTATTGTTGTGTGGCTCTAAGGGATGTTTTCAAAACATTTCAATCTCTGCTACTGTAATAGCACAGTTAAAGAGATCAATAAGCTGCTATTTAGCAAAGGAGAGACAAACAGACAGTTTTATTAAGATGTTTTGAATAATTTTGTTTTATCTGAAACTCGACAAGCCATCACTGATAATAAAGGTTCTTCCAAGACAGGACTGACATTTACCATCCTATCTAGACTTCACTGAAATTCCTTTTTTTCATCCACCTATACATAAATCCACACCCGCTGGCACACAAGGCAAATGAGGGGATTAAAGAGGTTGTGTTCAGATTCCAAGTTTTTTGGAACTGATGTTTTTTTTAATCAAATTTTTATAAGTATATCCCTTTCAACTTGGACAGATATAAGCACTGCTTTTTAATTATGATTAGTAAAAAGATGGACAAGAAACTAACAGTCTTCATAGAACAGAAAGTACTGTTTCCAAATGAGATACAAAAGAAGCTGCCTGCTAATAAGAACTTTGACACTCACTCTACATTATGCAAGTTAACATTAACTTGATCAAGACAGATGCAACTGATTCATTTCTGCTGAAGTCCTGGTGCTCAATAATGGTCAGTCTTAAAAGTTTGACCCACAATACAGTAATGTGAAAGACATGAAAGACCTGTGCTATTTGTAATGGTGGTAATGGGCTTCTATACCCTATAGTAAATCTGTATCATCAATTACCTCTGCTAATAAACGCAATATTAAATTTATGTAATGATCCTAATATTATTAGAGGAATTCACAAAAAAACCTTTTAAATTTATTTCATATTTGTTTTTCAAAACATGATTTTCCTTTAATTCTAGTCTATGGGAAATGTTGTGAAATAAGCTTTCATCCAGTTCAGAATTAAACCAAATTTTGAAATTCCAGTATTTCTCAAGTTAGGAACATTCTTTATAGTAAGTGGCACTGGTTTAGTAGCCGGAAAAAACAGACTCCATATTTACACTATTGGAGTAGATGGTCAGGGTGTGGAAAAGCAAGAACTAAGACTGCAGTACGTGGGATGTACAAATCTGAAATACTGGCTGCAGATCTGCCATTCTAGGATGCCATCTCTAGGTTATTCTGATCATAAATCTCACCCCAGACCAAAGAATCTGTCATGATCAAGTTTACAGTCTCAGTGGCCTCTCTCCAGAAAAATGCTTAGAGACTTTCAGTCAGTTTGGATTCCCTTGGTGTATGAGAATGAATGGAGTTTATTTGGTGTATGAGAATACAATGGATATTGTTGTCAAATTAGAGCTAGAAATGTTTTTGTTTTTGTTTTTTTCTCTCCCCAGTGAACATCAAATTCTTTGGAATTTTCATTTCTTGGATTTTAATCTATAAAACTCCAGACATCTCCATATGGGAAGAGCTACAGCAAGACCAAAAGGACAAGCTAAGTGCATAAATTATTCATTTAATGAAAACATCAAGAGACTCTGTAAATCAATTTCTGCTATCAACTAATGCTATTATCTAAACAAGATGTAGTGCCTGAGAGCACCTGCACGTGCATCCTTGTGCCTATACAATGAGATTAGAGATACATGGACTGTGTATCCATGTGCAAAGGAGCTTAAAGCAATCCAGAAGCAGCAGTTCTACAGGGACATACGTGTGGAACAGAGATCTGAATTATGTGTGTCTGAACCATTGGCAAGATAGTGAAATTGCATGTCAATTTCCATTCTGTTGAGAAATGGGAGAATATGCTAAAGGGACAAGGACAGCAGAGTGTGCCAGAGGCCAAAAGATTAATATATTTTCTCAGCATTAGCATTAACAAAGTGTTGCCCCAGAGGAAGTCATGGTTAAAGAGTATCCACTATACATGAAGCAAAGCTCAACCAAATATTGGAATAAATAGGATAAAAAATTACCTTCATATCTTTCAGAGAGGCTTACTGAGCCAGTATGGCTCCTATTGTTTTGCTGGGCAAATTTCAGCCTTCCTTTGCTTTTCATGAAAAATGTTATGTCACAGGAAGAGTGAGAGATGTAGGGGACATCAGTTTCTGAGTCCAGCAATGCTATTTGTAAAAAATTGATGCCAGACAAGTTATAATTAGGAACAAAGCACAAATTTGCAACAGTAAGGGTGACTAACCACTGGAGTGGTAGATTTTACATTCATATCTCTTCCAAGTGGCAAAGCTTGCTGGAAAGCATGCCTCAGTGAAGTGCAAATTACAGAGCTCAATAGAGGCAGTGAGATCTAATGACTCATAATAGACTGGTCAGACTGGACAAACTAATGATCCCCTGATTTAATTTTCACGAATCTGCTAGCACCAGGAAGCTACTGACTCAGCTGGGAAAAAGGCAAAAAAGACCCAAGTTCCTTTCTCAAATCTGAGCTTGCTAATTTTGTGATACCCCTTGGCAAATTTACCCCCACATTAAAGAACTGTAAAATGTTATGTGAAGGGGAATTTGTTTGTCTTATGTTCAAAGCATAAAATCCTGTTATCAACAGATTTTTGCATCTGAAATTCAGCTATGATGGATATTTCTGTTTAAGTAACACCTCAGCTGCTCAAATTGTAATAGAACTGACACAAAGTGGAGAAGCCTAAAAGGAGATTGTAAATGGGTATTCAGTTATTATTCTAATTCCATAAAATTGATAAAATATTATTTAAAATGACACGTTTGCTTTTACTCACCTTGGAAATGAGTGATGAACAGTTAGAGAGGAAGCTCAGTAGTGAGAGTCATTTGTGATAAACTCCATGCACACAGCTAAGCTTTAGGCAAATTCTGTCATGGTAGAGAAATTAGGTTTGGAAGATAACCAAAACCCAGGTGTTTGACTTCATAGAGCTGAACTGTTTTTAAGCAAGAATCTAACAATATACATCCCTACCTGTAAACAGGACAGCTTTTATGTTCTCAAAGCTTATTATAGTAGCTTTCAAGAAAATAGCTCTCATTTCTCTTCCTCCATTTACATCTGAGAGATTAATTAAGCTCATCTACACTTGATTAATGCAGGTAGGAAGCCTGTGGCTTCCTCAATTACATTCAGATGATATGGAACTACTAGATATATTTATTTGGCTTTTAAGAAATATATCTGTAAGAATGATCTAGACAATCGTGGTGTCACATTAAAATACATTATAAAATCATTAGCAAACCAAACCAGCAGCACTTTCCATGTAGCCATCTGGAAAAGAAGATGTTACAGAAAAGATCAACATCTTTTCTCTGTATGTGAAGGGACCTTGGTTCTAATATATTTTCCTTTACTACACTAATAGCTGCTTAACTATTTTATTATTGTGGAAGATGATAACTTATGAAGAGGGGAGGTGGTAGCAGTAAAAGTTTATTACAAAGCAAACTCTATGATCTGCTCCTTACATGGGACAAAGTTATACGCTTAATTGTGCTGTACTCATACACTAAATGAAATTCCTGTCAACAGATATGTTTTTTGCATCTCTGACAGCTTCATCTGCAGAATAAGGGATCTATTAGTTTAAATAGGTAAAATCCAAGCATGGGAAATATGCTAAAAACTAAGAGTAGGCACTTTTTTTTAAAGTTTATTTTGCAGAAAGAAATGGTCTCCAACATATAAAATATACTTCAGAACTCTGGGACAGCACAGAGACCTCTCACTTTTAAAGCAGAATGCCCTGATGTTGAAAAATGATTCTTGTGGCTCCATCTCATGCACCACATGTGGAAAGCAAAACAAAACAGGAAAGCTTTCTAGAATGAGAAAAACGCATATTTTGTTGTTGTTGTTGTTGTTGATTTCCCTTGCTACCTACAAATCCTGTTCCAAAATTTCCATCAAAATGAGATCAGGGGGCTGAAATTTCTGATGGTGAGGGCATCATCTCCAGAGCTATGGAGCTGAACTTGGAGAATTACAGGATTTATTTAATTGCATCCCCATCATCTCTTTGGGTTACCTACACTGCATGAGTGAATTTGGGGTTTTCTGATTTCAACAGCAACATTCCCATAGGCCTCTGTGTGGCCTTAACTTTAATTTGAGCTCTTTGCTGTGCCTGCAGGAAGCACAATCAGAACAGGTCTCACTTGGGCAGTAATGGGATGGTACTCACATTGAGCACTCCTTGGCGTTGCCCTGCCTAAATTGCAGTTGTGGTTTCTTCTGGAAGGAGATGAAGAGCTGGAAGATCACAGAAAGGATCAGTGCCCCTTTCTATTAAGTCTTTGATGATTAGTATGCTTTGGTTATATCTCTATAAAGTCACATGAAGAAACTCTTCCTAATGCACTAAAAGCTGTGCACAGGTTTAAAACTACATAAAAAGGAGACAAATAGTAATATGGCAAAAAATTATACTAACATGGCTCACCTCATGTCTGATCTTCCCTAAATACCTTGATTTTTCACTTTTCTTTCTCCAATGCATGTGAACCCAATACCCCAAACTCCTGCATTTCAGAGCTGGATTTGTCAAACAGCTGCATATATATTAACCGTCACTGCCATGCTCAAGCACCATGCTTAATTGCTGCCTACAATTATACACTATACAGTATAAACATGCAGAAGTTGTACATCCAAGATATCTTCTCAATTCATTTATATTCATTGTAGTACCTAGGATTTATTCTGTGCTTATTTTATCATTTTCAATGGGATTATTCTTTTTGCATCAAAGACTTAGGTTTTACATGACTGTTGCTGGTTTAATTTTTCTAATTGATATGGTTCTGATGAACCCACTTAATTGAATTCATTTCATTAGAAGTGGGACTGATACTGATTTATGGAAAGAAAATAGTTTAAATAAATGAGCAAATATTCACCACTTTCATTCACCCCAATATGGCTTTTCATTGAATTCAGTAGACACTTCTCAAAACAAATGCATTTTAATTCCTTCTGATTTATTTCTTTTCCTACCACTTCTTTGTCACAGTTGGATGAATTTAAGTAAACCAACTGGTATTTATAGAAAATCCTTGTAAGATAGTTTAAATATTCTTTAGCACTCACTGCACATTGAATGCAACTAACATGTTACTGGAATGCAGTAAGCTTGCTACTGACTAATGGATTTTATTTTAATGATGTTTTTGTTTCTCTCTTCCTCCCAGTAACTTAGACAGATCAAATTTATGAAAAGGACAGATTGGCTTAAACTTTGTATTTTAACTTAACCTTCCATGTATTTTAACATACATTCCATCACACTCTTGCAATGCTGTAACTTTCTTGTCTGAGGTACTACTGGACTCTGTGGATCCAAGCATCTCCAGTTTGTTATCCCTTAAATGATCCTTGGGGATAATCCAGATGTGGGCACCACCCACATGAGCCATCCACTAATGGTGTGCAGTGACACACTGACCTATATAGTCAGAATAGGTACAGACTTTTCCCAGATATCATAGCTGCTTTTCAAAGCATCCTAATGCATCATTTATATTCTGATTTTAACATGCATCTAATATTGTTTTTTAACACAGCTTTATTGCCAATAACTGCACACTAATCCTATGCACATGGTCGATGTTACTGTCCTGTTTATTTTTTTTCATAATCAGAATATATGCATTAAAGAAACTCACTATCAAATATGTTAAACTGGTTTTATGAAGGATTCTGGAAGTCACCTCACTTCTGTGAATCAGTTACAAGATTTTGCTGCTAGTGGTTCTGGGTACTTATTAACACTTTTTACTACATATTAACAATAGGTGACCTCCTCTTTCTGGAACTAGTATGCCAGTCTCGTCTCTTCCAGGATTTCATATGAAGAGATAATCCTCTTTGAAGTGTATAGGTACCACTGTAATTAATAATAGACTTTGATTGGATAAACAAAGAACATATTCAGTAGTGATAACCTTGGTTTTGTTTTCAGATGCTGGTATTTCTACATTCTGTATACAAACTATGGAAATTTGCTGCATGAATCTCTGCTTTGCTAATATTCAAGTTGATTTGCAATTCAAATGCCAAATCCATAGAGATGCCACGTTCCTCTGACTTTCACTATCACAGAAAAGTTTTCAGGCCTCCTGAGACTTTCTCTCTGAAACCACCGAGAAATGAGCCAAAGGTATGTACTGATCTTACTGCACTTCCTAAAAGGTGGCTTCTATATGAATTATCCTAGGGCCTTATTCTAGGGAAGGAGAAATCTGAATTGAAGGGTAATGGCCTGTGAGCATCCCTTCTCTGCCCTAATTTTCACACTGTTCTCCCTTAGCATCCTCTACTTTTTTGACTTAAATATTAAATCAGATATACAGAAACCAACAAAGCTTTTGTTGCCCTCTTGCTGTGCCTGAGGTGTTGCCATCTCTTCCAACATGCTGGCCAGGTAGTTCACCCACAGGCATTGGTGACATTCTGGCTTCCTAAGGAAATGGCTAAATTGTGCTGGAGTGACATGAGGATTCTATCATTTCTCTATCATAAATACAGTTCAGATATGCCACAGCCTCTCCAAATAATTTACATGTTGCTGTTCTAATTGTCCTGAGTATTTTGTCACTTACAAATGAAAAATGCCTGTATTCCCTGGTAACAGCCATAAATAACCAATATCTAGGTCTAGATCTACTTGGCCATTGCTGGTCCAAAGGAGAGGAGGAGGAGGGACTGCTGCAGAGCAGATAATTATATTCAACAAGAAAAAGCACTACACAAAGAGAATTAACATCTGCTGAGAAGCAAGAAAGGGCTCAGTTTACAAAAAAAAAAAAAAAAAAAGTGAAGGGTCATAAAACGTTCCCCAGTGTCCTTCCGCAAAGAAATTATTTCCAATACTGAATTCCCTTACAGCCTGTAAAACCTTTACAAATACTCCAGTTTTGCTGCAGCCAACTGCTGAGTGATGTGCCCATATATTTGGTACCAAGGTCAGCAGATGAAGGAACTGGACTGGAGGACACTTGTAGATCATATCGACCCCATAGCTAAGAATCTGCCACCTCACAAACAACAAACGTGATTTGGTTTATTTATAAATGAAGTACATCTGCATATTTCTGCAACTTAACAAAATACATACTTTGCTAAAATGTGAAGTTAATAATATACAAGTTTAAATTATTTACTTTACAATTGAATTAACATGCCAGCTTGCCAGCTATGTTGCACGCTCTATAGAGGAAGCAAATATTTTTAAAGTGCATCAGTAATCTAATTAGCATGCTTCTTCTCTTAATATCATGTTTCAACAGTTACTGTATATGCTTTGACCTCAAAGGACTTCTCCCTTTGGTTAGATGAGGGGAAAGTGCTTAATTTGGGTGTGTAAGAAAGGGAGAGTGTTCAGGAAACAGCTCTGTGTCATGCTTTGATAAAAACCTTGGCAAAGATTTCAAATGAACATACACAACTGGAGTTGATTTTGAAGCTGACAGCTTCAAAGGAAATGCAGGATTGTGTGATAATAACCGGCATTAAATTACCTTCTCTCCAGCAGAGAGACTGTATCATCTGGAGTTGGGTCACAACCAGGGTAAGGGAATCTGAGCTTTCTACTTCTCACTTTACCGTATTCAGAAACAGCAGAAGACTCTTCATTAGCTGCCATTACCATTCTCAAAGGACTATGCTAAACTTGAAACTAAACAGAAAAAAATTGAAGAGATTTCTAATAATTTATTAAAGCAAGACTGATGCAGGAACTACATTGCTGCTTAAAATATGGGTTTCACTCAAAAAAATAAAAGACCCATACTTTGGAAAATAACACAATTTTGTAGGTATGCAAATAGGCAAAATGTTTATTTAAAAAAGAGAAATACTCTTTAGATGTATCTGGATTAGCTTTAATTGTTGTCTACACAAAAGCTGTAGCAAACTAAAGCTCAGGGTCCTGCAACCATCTTCCAAATACTACTTATAATTAAAATCTGAATGCATCCAGATACTGGAAACGTTTTGCTTTTCTTACTATCTTCTATTTGGTACATGCTTTGGTAAGCCATGTGAATTGATGGGTTTCGTCTATGACACTTTGAGTAGACATTTAAAATCTTTTATATTCCACGTGCTGTATCCCAAACCTCAGTAGGATGATCTTTGGTTATTGTGACAGAAAATATTGCAAAATGACTGATCCATAATTTAAATCTTAGCAGCAGCTAAAGACTTCAGCCAGGTTACATACCTGTGAGTCCTGTGTACGCCACGAGACAGTACACTTATTGCAAAGCTTACAGTTTATATATTAATGGTACTCAGAAAGAAATGTGTATTTCTGTTCTACACATGAGAAAACAAAATTGCTGAGGATGAATGACACAAACCTCAGGAATTTTTCAGCTCTCCTAAGGCCCAGGTCAGTAACTTAATTCTGGTCTTCTTTCATCTCTCTTTACTGAAATATTTGTGTTGTGCGCTGTGTGCATGATGTGCTGTACAGACATTGCTATTACTTAAGCCTCCACAAGACATAAAGCCATAAAATTGACATAATATGAAGCTCTCATACTGAATGAAAGCAAAGGAAAAACATAAAAGCAGAGAAAGAAATAACTCTGCATGTTCACATGTAAATGGGACAACTATTTCTCTCTTCAAATATACCTCATTCAGAGTAGCCAAATTCTGCTGTCCTCCCTCTGCAATTTAATGCAAATTTAATGATCTGTGTTAGATATTATAAATAATCTGCCACGACCACAACATTATCCTGGATTCAGTCTTCTGCCCACTGTCCTATAGAGCCTGTTCCATGTCCACCTCCTACTGGTGAAGAACCTTTTCCTAACATCTACCTGATCTTCCCCTGACAGAGCTCCATGTCATTTCCTCAGGTCCTGTTGCTCTCACCAGAAAGCAGAGATCAACACTGCCCCTCCACTCCCCTATAAGGAGCTATAGGTTGCCATGAGGCCTCCCCTCAATTATGAGCTGAACAAACCTAGCAACCTCAACTGCCACTCATATGTCTTACCCTCTAGACCCTCCACCATCTTCGTAGCCCTACTTTCAATGCTCTTCACAGTTTTATGTCCTTATATTTTAGTGCCCAAAACTGCACATAAATGAGTGAGAATTGAAATGAGATGTAGAACAGGAGCATCTGCCAGGAACACGATGATTAGCAGCCTTCACACATCTTGACAAGAGAAATGAGGAAGGGATGTGGCAGTTTGGAATTGCTACCAGTGCAAAATGGGGTACAGGCAACTTCTTCTACAATGGGTGAACTTCACCAAATGCATACATTAACATGAAAACTGGAGGCACTGCTGGAAGTGTGCAAGTTTGTGTAAAGCAGGCTGCTGAAGGGATGTCAGTCCGGCTGGCAGGAAAAGCAGTTAAGCTGGTGAAGAGTCTAAAAAACAAGTTTTGTGAGGAGTAACGGAGGAACTGAGACTATACAGACTTGGAGAAGAGGATGAGGAGAGATCTCATTGTTCACTGCAACTATCTGAAAGGACATTGCACCAAGGAGGGTGCGAGCCTCAATTCTCAGGTAACAAGTCCTCAGATGCAAGGAACCAGTCTCAAGATATGCCAGGGGAAATTTAGTTTGGACATTACAAAAATATTTATTTACAGAGCGCGTGGTTAAACATTGAAAATGGCTGCCCAAGGATATGGACAATGCCCCTACTATGGAGGTTTTTAATAGATGTCTGGACATGACACAAAGGGATGTTGTTTTGAATGGAGCACAACCAAATGCAGATAGTAAAATCATAATCTCATTTAAATTAATGATATGAACAATCTTATACTGGTCCTTGTAACAGTACTGTGACTTTTGTTCACAGCAAAACAAATAGGAAAGTAGAGAGAAAGAATATTTGTCTGAACTATTTGTATAACGAGTGTTGCTATAGTCTGCATTCATCATCCAGATATAAAGCATCCTTCCAAATCTGACTTTCTTTAAATAATGTGAGAAACATTCTGAGTTTGTTACCTCTTATATTATACTACTGTAGTGGGGGTATCATTCACAACCCCTCACTCAGCTTAGGAATTCAGACATCTTTTGAAAAACAACAATACTGAGCATGGAAGGGGCAGACAGCCTGTTATGCTCTACCTCTTTGTACACCATAAGCAGCATATCTGCTCCCTCCCCCTGTTAAATAGTGGGCTCACTTCCTGGGTATTACTGCAGTCATCCCTTGTGCAGCAATCGTGGTGAGGATACAGAAGAAGTGTATACTGCTGGGACATGAAATCCTCCATCTGGCACTGAGAACCAGAAGAAAAGAAATAGGAAGCTATAAAAGTTTTAAAAGGATTTCAAGCTCCCTAGGGAATCTATTCTATTCCTTATTTAGCACTGAATACCTCTTGTAAAACTCGGCCTCCCCCACTTTCCAATTAGGAAGGCTCCTGCTTTATTCCAGTTGTATCTTCTCTGAGCCTAAGCAGACTTTCTAATGCAACTCCATAAATGAGGTCGACTTGATAAAAATATCCATTGCTGAGGGAACCATCTAGCTGCAGGTGACTTACGGTCTTGCAAAACTCTGGGAGTTAAATCTGTCCTACTGCAATGAATCAGAATTTTGCTGTTTGACTTCAAACGGATCAGGTCTTCATTCCAAGTGGTGGAAACTACTGCAAGTAAGAGTCAGTACAGGACTCTAAAGAATAACGGAATTCATATTCACCAAGTGTCAAAATGGCAGCCTCTATAGCAGATTCCCTTCTTGTCCAAAGGTCGGAGTATAATCCTAAACATGAGAACTGTCTCTTCTATTATTTATACGAAGTGAATTCCAAGTGTAGTGCCGATGATGTGAAGGATACAACCAAGAAAATCTGAACTGATTGTAATGCTTTCTTCCTAGATCCTGTCCAGCATTCACTGTAATTATTGTACTTTCATGTCGCACAACAATTATAGCTGTGAGGAAACATATATGTTGTCCTTTTGGCCAGAAGCAGAGAAGCTAAAAATCCAGGAGACAAAAGCTGCAACAAGTAAAATAGCAAAAAACTATCCCTTGTTACTACACTGAAAGGGTAAGTTATCAGACTCCCAGCATAAAACATGCATACTTCAAATATAATTTTTAAATGCAGGGGACATTTCTCCAGGGCTTTTCTCTGACTGCAGCAGCATTGGCAAGTATGCCAAGTACTCTCTGCCACTGATTCAGTGGGCTGGAAGCCACACTCCATCATTGTGCCTTACCTGCCATTACCTTCAGGTGTTTGCTGTCCCTCGGCATCCTTCTCACAGCAGAAAATTATTCACTTGCTTGTACGGTACACACAAAACACACTATTTTTAGCCACCTGCATCTATCAAAGCAAGTTTATATCAAGACTTCAGGGAGGAAGAAAAGAGAGGAGGAAAAAGAAACCTGTGCAGAGGGTTTGTTTTCTTGCACCCCCTACACACCCACCGCCACATGGTGCCACAGGTTCTCACTGGCAGTGACACAGAAATGTGCATGATGCTCCTTAATCTGTCACTCCAACTTTGTCTTTTCCTGGAGAGTACTGCACTGAGTGGACAGATGATGATCACAGTGGAATGAATGCAATTTTTCTTGTCTTTGGTAGTTCAGCTCAATGGGGTTTTGAAGACACAGTCATGGCCCGTATCTTTCATGATGACTCAGATGGATTTTGAATTATTTTCCTGATGAAAGCAAGCCTTTTGTTGGTGGCTGGAAATTTCTATGACAGACATTTTACATTTCTAAAGTCTAAGTTTCTGTCAAGAAGAGATCTAATTTGCCATGTGATGAAAAGTGCATTCAAGGCACTTTCTAAAAGCACTGTGCAAATATCATCCCTCATTACGCTCTCCCTGAGAAAAGCTGCCCAACACACTTCTTGCTCCCCCCCACAAGTGAAGACAGTAACTCCAAAATATACAGGTCCAGAAGGTTTTGATGCTCCAGTTCAAAGTACTAATCACTGCAGGACATAAGGGCTGTCAACAGATGGTTGCAGTCAGTATTGAGGTATCTAATTCAAGGCATTAAGTCAGACTCTCAACTGTGATTATCAAATCTTTAGATCCAAAGGAACCATCAGGTCATCTAAAATCTGACCTGTTGGACAAGTCATGCGAGGGAGCTTTTCAGATTATTTTCTTTCTCTAAAAAATAACAAACAAAACTTGCAGTTTTTCTTCAAGTTTGCTAAGGAAATATTGAATAAGCACTGTTGGAAATTCAAACTTTGGCCTCCATACAGTAAGCACAGAACAAATAATAATACTCACATTTTCTATATATTAAAGCTTCTCAGTTGAAGTAAATAGACCAGGTAGTTAGGAGTTTTGTCTGAATTTTTTCAGAGACTTCCTAGATCATAACAGAGCTGTCATAGGATATCTTTATATATTATGGAAAAAGTCAGTGCTGCCTGGATCCCCAGTAAGGTCTGGAAGCATATGGGGAACAGAAAAGTAAATTCATAATAATAATAATAATAATAATAATAATTTTTTTAAAAAAAGATTGTCATATTGGGGTGACATATTGATTTCTCAGACGAAATCAATTTTGTCAAGATTTCAGAAATCTTGACTGTTTAAGTCAGTAATGACACTGCTGCCAACAAAATACTCTCTGGTGGATCTACTGATGATCCCAGTGATGCTCTGGATTCTGCATTGATGCTTCAGGAAGTATAACTACTGGGCAATGAGCGCTGGACCACAGAGGAGTCAAACCAGATATGCGTGCCAAATATACACTGTCAGTATTCAAGTTTGAAACACATGTATTACATTTAGGGTTTGTTTCAGCTCTGTTTTTGAGGGAGGAAAAGAAGAAAGATATAGAAATATGTCACACGGGACTAATAACAGTCTATACTAGATTGGTGAGATTCAGTTAACTGGCTCGTGCACTTGGTAACTTAATTTGTTCTGATCATTGCTGACTACAAATATTTCTAATACAATGCTGTGGTGCTTTTGCGTTTGACATCTCTTTGTTTTGGAGATGATAGCTTCTGAGAAAAAAATAGTATACTGAAGTATAATATGTACATCCTCACCAGCCATGTTGAGAAAGGTGAGGCTATACATTAAGCCAACTCAATTAATCTGGTTCTAATAAAAATGTAGTCAAATATTTAAAAAAAAAACAGTGAAATACACTGTGGAAAGATATTGCTGCCTGAGAAAAGAACGTGGTTGTAACATTATGTCACGCTCATGTAGCTAAGAGTCATACCACTGAAGAATATCAAAACAATCAGCAGGCAGATAGGGCTGGTGGGACTGAAGTGACTCACGTAAATCTGGATTAGCAACAGAAGGATGAAGAGATACAACCCATAGATGGGCTTGAGATCAAGAGGTGGACTTGACTATGGATGCTATTGCACAGGTTATCCATGAAGGTGAAACACGTGCTATAATGAAACAGGCCAAGCAGATAAAACTTCTTTGGTATGGAGGATGATGACTGAAATATAAAAACAGGGAGGCCTGTTGGGTGGATTATATCCACACTCCCACAAACTCATCATGGTAAGCGCCATGTGCTTACAATGGTGGAAGCAACCACCGGAGGACCGGAAACATATCCTGTGCCCCACGGTACTGACTGAAATACTATCTTGGCCTTCAAAAGCAAGTCTTGTGGTGACATGACACCCCAGAAAGAATTGAGTTGGACAGTTGAGTTGAGCATTGGGACACAAATTTAGCAAGAGTCTCCTGGCTAATCAGTAGTTAGGGACCTGCCCATCAAGCTACTCCTGCCCAGTCAAATCTCCTAAGTACTGTAGAAGGGGATAAAGTCCCAGCAGTGCACATAAAGAACATGGTGGGAAAGACAGTCTGGGACATTCCTGCCTTGGGCAAAGGCAAGCTTAATGATGGGATTGCTTTTACTCAATGACCTGGGTGCGTGTGGTGGGTAATGCAGTAGGATGGGGATGTCCATTGTGTTCCTCAAGGTGATGTGATGCTGGGTGAGAACAGCCAATAATTTAAATTCTGTATGTTAAATTGCTACATAATACTATATGTCATTATTATTATGGTTTTTATATACCTTGTTAACAGTATTAAAGTAAGAATTGCCTAGGTTAAAGAAAAACAAACTCTGATGGAACCAGAGCTAGCTTCTGTATGCAATAACCCAACACTACAAATCATCCCTCCAGCACTGACAGACAGTTAAGTTATGCAGCTTAAAACTATGAGATAACTGAATTCCATGAACAGTTTAAACACATGGCTCATAAGCTACGGAAATAATAGGTGTATATGTATAAAAAAGACAAGGTAGGTGAGGGTAATTATTTAAAACATAGAGAAATCGTGGGCTCTGAACATGATGTAAATGGTATGGAATAAGAGATGGATATCGTCTTAGCTTCAGCTGGGATGGATTGTTCTTCAGAGCATCAGGTATAATGCTGTGTTTTGGTGCTCGGAGCAAAAAAAGGTTGATAGCACATGTTCATACCTGCTGCTAAGCAGCGCCAAGGCCATTCTCAGTGAAGGGCCCAAGGAACTGGGAGGGAACAAAGTTAGGGCAGCTGACTTAAACTGGCCAAAGGGATATTCCATACCATATGAGATCATGCAGAAGGAGTTTAGAAGTAGGTGGAAGTTCAATTCACTTTCTTCTGCTCCTCAGGGCATCAGCTGGGGTGTGGTGAGCAATTGTTTGTGCATTGCTTGTTATATACAATTTTATATATATATATCATAATAACTATTATTCTTTTCCTTTTCTTTATCTTAGTGAACTTTCAACTTTCATTTTAACCCACAAGTTCTACCTTTTTTTTTTTTTTTTACAATTCTCTCCCCCATCCCAGAGGAATGGAGGGAGTGAATGAATGACCGTGTGGTGTTGAGACACACCTGCCAGGCTAAACCACAAAAAATATATATCTTCAAATATCTTCTCTATATTGTAATATATGCAGATCATTCTGTTATGAATGGTTATTTTGCTTTTTGTTATTACAATATACTGTTAATTTGTGTAGAATACATTCAACTTACATTTTCAAGTTATATTGCTAATAGTTGTTTCTGACATAATTTTCTCTGAAATCTGCAAAAATATCAAATCAGAATTAAGACTTCTGACAGAAACTGGAGACGACATACTGAATTTTCCTTTCTTACTTTTTTCAGTGAGTTGAAAATTTATTTCAGAGATCCAACATCACACTTGGTAAGACGAAATATGACTGATTAGTACCAGACTGAGGTGCAGATGTAAATCAAAACCCAGTTTTACTTTCTAGTAGCTACATCAAATCTGTTAATGATTGAGAAGCCATTAAAACGCTAATGAGTATGAAGGATGATCTATGATCCCACACTTCAAACTCTATGCTTTTACAAAGGCAAAGCATACATGAAAACCCCAACAGTTCTCTGCAACTGAAAGAAACATGAAAGACTGTTTAGCTTTTGAAATTATGTCATTGTTGTTAGATTTGTCTGCAAGATAAATTGTTACATTACTGCCATCACAACTCTAAAAAAGCTTTAGAGTCAAAATTAGACCTACAAAATTCTTAGTTAATTCTCTTTAATTTACTTCCAAACACTAAGCAGCAAAATTTCCAAGAGAGAACCGTGAGCCCAACATGAGACAAACTTTAAAAAAAATGCAAAAGTTGGAGAGAGGTCATTCAGTCAGCAAAGCACCCCCTTCATAAGCGTCCTGATTGAAAACCTCCCAAATGAAGCTTTAAAAAATTACTTCTGAATATGGTTATACCATGCAGAAGACTTGGCCAGACACAACCTCCAAAATTTCACAGCTCAAATGCTCTTTCTAGCTGGCATCTTTGGAGTTAAAATGAAAACCATGCCTCAGACTCACAGGATTTCTTCCTCAAGATGTATTGGTGGTTTTCCAATCCTTGTCAAGGAATTTTATGCCTATTTTCTAGCACACAGGTGATAATAAACTCTGCTTAGTCTTTGGTGGAAGCACCACATTTTCAGACATGCTCAGGTGCGACCATGCGTGTGTATCTGGCACCAAATTTGGGAAAATGCTGGTCCCTGAGTAGCAGCACATGCATCATATTAATGCAATCCTGCCATCTCCTGTATCCCCTTAATCAGCAAGCAGCTGTGTTTCACTTGCTTCCAGAAATATCACAGTCTCGAATATCTCAGACAACATGGAAAAACCCACATTTTTGTGGAGGTTAAAGTGAAAAGGGTGAGAGGGACAAGTTACAGTCAGCTTTCTGTGCTGTTCCCTTCATCGTTGCCTAATGTTATTTATTGCAGCACATGTAGGTTTTGAAACATAATTAAACAAGATAAATAACCATACAGTCTTCCACAAAGACAAATTGATAGCTTGAGCCTTTTTCTGTTGGATCACATTTCCTAACATACAAGAGTGAACAAATCTTTGATCCATATTTTTCTCATTCTTTGTAGGAAAAATATTCCTTTCATCTACACTGGGGTTCTCTGAGGCCCCAGAAGTAATCCAGCACTTTATTCTGGGTCTCAGTGAAATAATCTGTTAGCCCAGTGCCATTTTTGTCTTCACTGTATGCACCGGGTTACGGGCTGTTCTCCCACAGGTGGGGAAATGGGCAGCCCTGTATCTATGGCATGTGCTAATTTTAGGAATGTATCCTGTTTGCCTCTCTTTGATGCACCAGGACTTCAAGATCCAGTGGAAAATACCCATTGGAAATGCATTCCTTTACCCGTCAAGCTGGTAGGGATACGGCTACTGTGGTCCATATAGCTCAACACTGCAGCTTCAGGCTGTTCTCATCTACAGGGCCTCATTTCTACAAGCTGCCTTTACTGGCCCAGAGGTGATGGCAGATCAACTCTGTTCCGTGTTCTGTGAATGACATAAGGCAGTAATGCTTTTTGTCCAACAGTAAGTAGGTATAACCGCTGCACTGTTTTGGTAGCATTTTACTTATTATGAATGATTTGCATCATAAGAGTACCAATCCAAGACAAGAACTAGACAGAAGGCACACCATATTTCATCTGGAAAACAAGGACAAATCTGTCACCTGTCCCATGTAGTGCTGACAAGTAAGACAGGTGAGTGAAGAGAAAACTGATTGGTAGGAATCAAAATCCCAGCCATTACCAGTCAAGTGCATATATAAATAATAAAAATGTTTTCAGTTTATCCACTGTCTCCTCCACTCTTGTAAGTAAAACAGAATTCACAATGCAGCAAGACCAAAACAAGGAGTTTTCAAAAGAGATTTGGGTGAAGGCAGCAGATGATCATGAGGCTCTTACACTGCAAAACATTTTTGTTACTATGCTTTTAGCATGCTCAGTATACATGTTCAGAATTATGTCTGGAAGAGACAAGCTGGATTAGTGACTTTGTTTTAAGAATAGATAATCTCTTGGTAAATATTTGCGCTGCTTCAGCTAACTTTGCCAGCAAAATTGTCTTGACAGTTTATCAGGCTGAGCACAAAAATGACTTTCTGATTCTTTCCCGATGTTGCGAAAAATGATACAAACTAATGATGCTTGTACTTGCATATGAGGCAAAATTAATTAATAGGGAACTGGACTGGCAAAATTTTGATAAACTACACTATTTCCAAAGATACGAAACTGCAGATTGAAACTCTTTGAACTCACTTGTGTTAATTCTAAAATGCATTTATTCACTGTAAAAAGTATAGACAGGAATTAGTATCTATCAGTTGTGAGCGCATAACTGTGTATCTGACACAGCCTGCACAACCAGGTAAGGTGAGAGCAGCTGAGTTCAGAATCTAATCTATGCCATTCAAATACAGTGCTTTGGTTCTGCAATGTCTAGCTCATGAAAAAATCCTACAATCATAAAAGAGTACCAACCTATACTTATAAAACTACAGTGAATATTGCCAATTAAAAATATTAGTAACGTTAAATATATATATATATATATATATATACACATATATATATATGTAAATTTAACGTTACTAATATTTTTTGGTTAAGAGATTAGAATGGACTACTAGCCCATTAGATTAATTGAAACATTCAATTCAGATGCTTTCAGCTCTCAAGAATCAATTCCTTTTAATGACAGTATTGTCTCCATCTTTCATTTCTTAAGGTACAGATAGGTACCTGAGATCTATAAAAATGAGTGATTTATTGACTTGAAGATTTTTTAAGTGATGATGCCTCCTTTGAGACTATTCAGAGTCTCCAAGTGTCATTTATAGTGGAAACAGCAATGTTTGTGTTGGATGAGCTTTTCGCTTCTTTCAGTTTAGTCAGCACTGACATTATGAGACAGGGAAAAAAAAAAAAAGCCAACATTTGACATATTAAGTGCTTTAGGGTTTTTTTTATAAGGCAGAGGGTGATACTACAATAAAGAATAAGAAAAAAAGTGCCACATAAATTCTAGTGGGTAAATAAATGTGACTTTTTGCTGTCTCCCATTTCTCTCATGTTTTCCCTATGGAAGCAAATGTGGTTTTAACATCTTCTAAAACCTATACTAATTGTAACACCAGGCTGGGAAGAAAACACTTATTTCAGCTTTTAAGGAAATTACCGTAAGTTCTGAAGTTTTTCGTTTCTTCAGTTGAATTAAAACATAGTATTATCAATATACACATTTTACAGACTGGTTGTATGAATTCTTTAGCATTGCTGTTCTTGTACCTGAAGCAAAGATTCCCCTAATAGAAACTAATAGAAAACATCCTTACCATACTGTTTTATTAGGATAGTGTGAAAGAGGGGATGCTAAGAAACAGAGAGAAAAACATCTCTCTACTTGGTTTGGCTGACACAGGCAAGATTAACCTGACTTTCAGGGAATCTGCCTTGATTTCTCTACTGAGGTTATCTCAAGGATGCTGTAAAATAGCGTAATTTCTCCTCAGTATGCCAAGGTGAACCACACAAATGCCTCCAACAGCTCTCAGCTATTCTCATGTGAGACAGATTGCTGAGCTTCTGTTTGGCTTTAGAGATGTTCACGTGCCAGTCACTGGGCCACGGGATGACAAATTACCTCTCTGCCAATATGAGAACTGGGACAGTTCTCTCCTCAGCCTCCACCAGATGGGCCTAATTAAACTATTAGCCAATGAGTGAGGTCTGATGGCTCCATTAGGAATCCTCCTGTGCTTAAATAAACAGCTCAAAATAAATAGTTTTATCAATTAGAGTGTTATTCACGTCCTGTTCTGGGATATTCATTAGCAGAGTGTCTCCTTTGTCTCCTTTACCATTAGAAGACAAGGCCTTCCTGACATTATTCAAGAGGTTCAAAAGACTGTAACAGCACCAACCGGTTTGCACTATGGAGCTAAACTCCTTCCCTCACTTCTCCCACACTATTTTATTGGGCTTTGTAATAAAGACTTATTTTCCCTTATAACATACACTTTCTTTCTGGCTATAGGGTTTGATACACTGATGGGTTGAACTCTGCCAGTGGCATACACAACACCAACATAGTCTACACCACCTATTTGTCTCCTTAATCCATGGTACCATGGCAAGGAGTAATGGTCTCTTCCCTTTTTTTGTAAGCACTATTTAAAACTAACTAGCTTCTCCCATGTTAACAAAATACCCTCAGGCTTGACCATTAGTCCTTCTTCAGCTTCTCTCTACATAAAATTTGTCTCCCTGATCCATTTGTAAATATTTCACTTTGCAGCCTGTTCACCTACCACAACACTCTTCTTTTGTGTACCTCAGCTTGCTGATGAGGAAAAATGCAGTTTGAACTCAAAGTCTTAAACAACTCTTTCTCCTCTCTTCTCTCTTTTTAAAAATTTCCCCTGAAAGTCTCCTCCTACTCATTTATTGTATTACCCTTGACTCTTAGTTTCCCAAGGACATTTTCATAATACAGAACTTTCTTTTGTGCCCTATCAACATAAGGATGATAAGTTCTGCAGTGAACGCTGTTCGTGATCAAGTACTTTTTTCTGACTCATTCTCAGAGGAGAATCACTGCTTCTGGGGTGGGTGTTGGTCCTACAGGGTAAAAACTGGATACTTTGCCCATTAACAGCACTCTTTGCCAGCAGCATTTGACTCACTGTTTGAAATGAGCAACTGGGATTTTATATGAAAGAAATAGTAGATGGATTCTTCAGTATACCTCATGTCAAGTACGGTTTTATCCATGCAGCTAATTAAAACAATTGAAGTTCAAAAATAGTAAGATACTGGAGCCACAGTTCCAAATATTTAACTATAACTCACTTGGTATTGATCCTTCATTTGTTCTGATGGAGCCATTTTAAGATGCCCTTCATTTAACTGCTCCAAAAATAAATTGGCATTTAAGTTTTACATTATAAAAAAAAAATTGGGCAGCAAACCCCAAAATCGTTCCCATTTAGTCACTGAAAGGGTATGCAAAATTGAATTATTAACTTCATGTGAAAAAATAAGATACTTCAGAGGCAGGTCCTATGACAATTTGTACCAAGGATCTATCACTATGTAAAGACTCCCCAGTAAAACAAAATTCAATGTCCCCAGTAGAGGCCATATTTTTATTTAAATATACATATATTTTTTGTCTATTAAAGCTCCCATTTGAAGTGAAATACATATGAAGTATTATTTCCATTTTGAATCAATTTCTGAGGTCTTTCTTGAGCTCCCTATTTAAGTAAGCCCTTCCTTATCATCCTATTGGACTGGAGTGAAAACCAAGTATAACATTTTTTTTCATTCTCAAACAGCTTCTGTGAAGCAAGCACATTCAGAAAGTAACTAAAGTTACGTATACATGCAGGCAATAGTATTAGAAGAAGGAAAAGTTTCAGTAACTTTGCATCTGGGTTCTTCTTTAAGTTCCCACCGGAAGACTGCAGGGAGTGAGTATTTTGGTGAGCACTGCTTTCCGCACATTCTGGTGCTTCATCTAGAGTCAAGTTAGGGATGGATCTCACCTCCATCATGTGAGGATTTCAGAGCAAAAATGGTAACACGGGAAAGGGTACAAAATATCTTTTGATGGCTACAGGGGATTAAAGAAGCACACTTTTTAAAAGATGTGCAAGAGGCTATTTTTCTGTTCTCTTTATTTTCATTGTTATCACCATCTAGTTCAAAGGCTGATGGTAGCTCATCTGGTGGAAATACCAAGTGAGAAGAGAGACAAGCTAACACAGAAACAAAATACAAAAGTAGGTACCTAATGAAAGTAAATGGCTTGACAAAAAAAAAAAAAAAAAAAAAAAAAAAAAAAAAAAAAAAGTGACATAAAGTTAAAAAAAACAGCTATATAAGGGAAGGAAGTATCCATATTCTTAAACAAAGAGAGCCTTGCTAGTTAAAATCAAGTCTATTAGTATAGAAATGCTAACCTTTTTTCCCCTTACAAAGTGGATGTGATCAATTATCTTAATTCACAGAAATGAGCTAAGAACATATTACTTCTGGTCCTTTAAATTACAACCTACCAAAAACGTGTTTTCACAGGCTGCCCCACTAATTTATCTTAACCATGTTGACGGCAACCCACTTTTTAATCAGTTGCCTCTTTTCCTACACAAACTCCTCTCTCTTGCTAAGCATTCTACTTACTGCCCTGCATCCACCCAGCCTTTTCAATGTCAGGAGTGCCAACAGAATTCTGTAGATAAAGATGCCAAAATTAAATCAGAAAAAAAGCATTTCTTATTACTTGAAGGAAGGTCTGATTAGGGGAAAGAGCTAAAAAATTCCCACCTGCTGAAGTGGTAGCACTTCTGTTCACAACATTCTGGTTGGCACAGAGATATTCAGAATTCTACTGGAAATGCTACGTGGATTTCATCAGTGACCACAGTAAATATCAGTGATTTTTTTTTTTTCTTTTGCTTAACTCGAGTAACTAAAGTTATCTTCAGAGCTGAGACTGGTTTGGGGTTTTTTTGTTTAGTTTGTTTATTTTGTCTCACACTTTATCAAATAACAAATTTGAACTCTAACATGACAAAAGCAACGACAACAAAAGAGCAACTCTGAACATGCCTGTGTTTGGCACATAATGCTTAATTGCATCTCTGAGCTAACACGACTGCCTTGCTTAAACTTCAATTGGTTGAATTGTCATATTGTAAAATTTCACTGAAGTCCCACTTCTCTGCCTGAAGTGCCATAATGTTAGCCAAGTGGGGAGAAGGGTTCTTCTGAGATTGATTTTGCAGACACCATATTTCTGTTCAATTGAATTCACTCAAGTAGTGGTTAACATAAACACTGTGGAGAGTATGACATGTCAAATTAGCAGCTTTGCAAATCTCCTGTTAATTGTCAGCCTAATTAAAAAATTGCTAATTATAATGTTTATAACTTCAAATAACTGCTGAGCTATAAAGCACTGGCTGTCAGGTGTAAACAGGGGGACTGAAGGAGGAAAAAAAAAAAACCAAAAAAAAAAAACCAATCGACATCTGTTAATTTATCAGAGGCAGTACACTAAATTGAAAAATGGATTGCCTAATGCACTGTAAATCTGCATTACGATAAAAGACCAATTCATTTCAACACCTGCTTAATAAATGATAATGGCCATCTTTAGAGGGTTGCCCTAGGGTTTCTTCTGTCAATCACACTTAAAATCCTGCCTTTACCAACATCAGGCCACAAACTGATTGCACACCGCTAAAATGTACATACATATATCTATATTATATCATATATAATATCTCCTCCCTTCTTTATTGTCATAGAAGTAGTACTAGTCTTCTCATATAATTTCTGTGAAAAAAAATCTCCTAGATATTCTCAAGTCATGAAGAGAAAAATCTATTTCATCCCCCTAAAATTCCTCTACTTTACATAGACTTAAATTCACTTACGAACTGGAAAAAAAGTGCCCAAGTCTGCATCCACAGACATTCAGCAATGTAGCTCTTACTTAAAGCATGAAAGACAGTACTTTATTCCTATGCTTTTTCCCTTAAATATTTACTTTGATAAGACATGATAATTTTCAGGAGCTCACAGGACAGTAAATATTGTCAGTAGAAGTGTTTTTTGAACTACCATCATCCAAAACACAGTTCAGTTCAGTTTGCCCAGGGAGGTTTTGGAGCCACCAAGCCTGGAGGGGTTCAATAAATGTAGGTGTGCTATATAGGGACATGGTTTAGCAGGCAACATTGCTGATAGGTGGATGGTTGGACTAGATGACCTTACAAGTCTTTTCCAACCTTAATGATTCTATGATTCTATAACTGCCAGGTGTTAGACAATCACAGAAGTTAAAGATGTTATTTACTGATAGATGAGTATTTTTTCCAAGGTCCTGAAAACTGCTTCCAATGGCTTATTCCCTTTTGGGGGCAAGAGAGTGGATATAACTGGTTGTCATTTTCTTGCTGAAAAGTTGGACTGCTCTTGATGTGTTGAGCAGACAAGGAAGGGGGATGAACGGTGAAGACAGATGTCTCAGTAAAGGACTAAAGTTTCTCAAAAAATTTGGGAGATTTTTCTTAGTTAGGTGCTGGTGTTTCCTAATGCATGCTGGCAGCAATGCGGATTGCTGCCGCTTGACAAACTAATATTGAACTCTTTCCTGTTCATTTCAGCATAGACGTGTTTTGAACCTACACGTCTTTCTTGAACACAATGTTACCCTTTAAAACGATGCCCTTGGCAGTGTGGTGGCAGTTGCCATCTTAACCTGAGATATGTCTCACAATGCCCCTTTAATAGTTCACATTTCACTGTGGCATTTCCAGCCTGCAACACTGCTTCTCCTTCACATTTAAGCACACTGTGAGGGATTAGCCAGCTTCTGTGTTATATGATAAGTTTAATCAATAGAACTCTTGTATATTTTGGAGACTGAAAAGCTTTCATGCACATTATCAAATCTAAGTATTAACTTAGCTATTAACTTATTAAATTAAGACTATTTTTAAATTGCCAGTTGTGATGACAAGGTCAAGTATGGCCTAAGGTAAAAATCACATATTTCTGGTCATGTTTTGTGCTTCCACTCCTCAAGATCTTGTGCTCTTCCAACCCTGTCCCAAGATTAAAATGTATTCGTTTTCCATGAAGTTTTGTAATGTATTTTATGATGTTGTACTATGGTATAATCTGAAGGTTTAGTATTAGGACCAATGGAAAGATTTAGAATAAGAAAGCATCTAGTCCTTGATCCCAGTAGGTAATGCTGAAATCAAGGCAGAGGAAGCAGGCAGGGCAAGAGAAACAAAATGATTCACAACCAAAAATTATGCCCAAGCTAGAAATGAGGGCAAGTCCAAACTTACTCATCTATACACCAGATGATACTGTTCATCTCAAAATTTAGCCTACTTTCATGAGTATCATGTTTCTGGTAAAACAGAGACTTCTATTTTACCTCTTCCTCCTTCCCTTCCCCCCGTCTCCTCCTCCCCCCCCCCCCAAAAAAAAAAAAAAAAAAAAAAAAGAAACAGACTCCTGCTCAAAATCAAAATTAAAGGCTTTACACCGGAGAGAAGTAAAGTGACAGAAGTGGAATATTCACAGAAACTTGCTGCTTGTGTTGCTTCTGCACACACACAGAACTCTGAGAGGTGACTTACAGGCTGGGGAAAGGCATCCAGACATTTTTTAAAAGATTCAGACCTCCTTTGAGTTATGACAGAGCAGCAGTCTGCACTGCACATTTTTCATTAGATTTCATCCATAATTTTATAGTTATATGTTGAAAGACATTATAGTGACTTTATATTGAAGTGTAAGATTTGATTCTTTAAGGGATCAACATTTGTGATTTTTAAATAGTAAGTGATACAACAAAACACAAAGCAATACATCTATCTGATCTGGAATGAAAAAAAATACTTCATGTCAAATCTTAAGTTTCCATTTTAAGCCATATACATTCATTCACAGAAATTTTATTAGCATTTAGGGACACGGCTGTTTTCTTAAGCCAAAATTAAGAATGTTCCAAGTAATAAACAATTACTGACTTAGTTTCATGGATCTCTATAGAAGTTTGTTTTTAAAGGTTTTATTTTTCCCAAAATATATTTTTCCTAACAACACATGAATTTCTCCTTTAATAGCTCTTGTACCTAATAGCCTTCCATTAATTTTACCTTCTTTCTTGCCGAAATCGAGAAATAAAATATTACACTTTTTCTATTGCATATGCTCTGTCTTTGGCACACCTACATACACACCTTTTAAGACAAACCCATTAAAATTAATGTTACAGCATGTACATCCATCTGGTGTATATAAGTTAGCCAGGAGCAAGTTGTTTGATGGATTTATTCTGCATTGTACCTCTTATAATGTTTTTAACTATTTGAACTCATAAGCTTTAAGTCCAATATTTTACATTATTTTCTAGATTATAGATATGTTTATCCATTTTCTGAATTTATTTTTGAAGCATAGTTCAGCAAACAGTACAGGTTTTTTTTTTGTTTTTTTTTTTTTTTTTTTTTTTTTGGTAATTTTAACCTTTTAGTATTTCTTCATAAAGTGAAGGAGAATTACATTTCATACCACAGATGACATCGCTTTGATCTAAAATTCCACATTAAATAGCCAAGTATCTACCTTCAGCCAAATGCCGCAATCAGGGAACACCAATTTAATATCAGTTTGTTTCAGGGTAAATAAACTGAACTGAGATACCTGAAATAAAATCCCTGAATAAGTTGCGCAGTTAGTTTTATTAAAATTATTACTAGAGATGGGCCCTAGATTTTTCCCAGGCAGCCTATGCATTGTAAGCTCAGTCAAGTACCTTAGGAAACATACTAAATCTGGTAACAATTATGATGAGAAAAGTGCATTCAGACAACAGAGACTGGGTAATTTCTGTAACTATAATGGAAAACAGCAAATTCTAGCCCAAGCTAAATATTCAAAGAAAAAATTACATGAATGGCAGTATATCTAATCTCTGAAACATCCCTCAAAATAGTAAGCAGAAATATTCACCACAGGCACATTAGTCAAACAAGAAAACAATACAATAACACTATATGAACAACAGATATTAAGCTGTGTTTTAACCAGGTCTGCAGATAAGGATGACTTTTGGAAGCCTTCACTAATTTAAAGAAGTAAATGCATAGTGCTCTGTAAATAAAGATGCAGGTGGGAAAGCAACTTAGTTTTCAGTAGAACCTGAGTGTATAACTCACCACAATATTTTCTTTTAACTAACAGCAAGGAAAACAATGCTTAGAAAAACTCCATGCCAAGTACAGTAGACAACAATATTTCATCTGAAAATTTCAAAAGGTTTCTTCTTATAGTAAAGAGTTGCGTGAAAAAAAGGAACTGAACTGACCAAAACAGAGAACCACTTACTATGTGAGCAAAGAAAAACAAACAAACAAAAAAGGAAAGATAAAAGATTTGGAATAAAAATATCAGTATTAGATTTTTAACTGATAAGAATCAGTGCACTTCCTCTTATTGATCAACCTGTGATAATATACAAGACCCTTCATAGCTGGATCTCCAGTTTCTCCACCATTTTGTCCTTCTGATTTACTCATCTAAGCTTTATCATCACTACTCTTACAGAAGTAATGGGATTTTCTCTGGCATTGTACTGAAAAAAAAAAAAGTCAACCTTTTCTTAACATTGTGAAGCCCACTGATAGAATGTGTTATTTTGCTGCACATCATATATCTCCTAAAACAAAGTAAACACGCTATGAGCATATATCTCTATGTGTACACGAATATATTACATTCAACATAGAAGAATGAAGGCATATACACAAATATAGCGAACTGCATCAAGATAATTTAGACTGTTATTGATTAAAAATCCAAATGTAAAAAGGAATTTCTTCTTATATTTTTCCCCCCTTCTTAACATTAGAGGAGCATTGAATACATAAGCTAAGGACATTATCCTGTTAGTCACCACATTTGGATAATTCATTCGCAATATCCAATTATCCACTATGTTAATACCACACATCTGTGTGGAACTCCTGCCAATGAGACCACATTCACATTCAAAAAACACTCTGAACTCATACTACTGCTCAACTAAATCCCAACATTTCCATTCAGTATTCTCAACCACTTAGTCCTTCTAGAGGGAAAAGAAAAAAATGCAAACATCCTAAAGTCAGGCTTATTCACTTGAACGAATTTGTCAGTTTCCTGAATCCGGCATTGCCAAGAATATTTTACATAAATTCTTCGCATTCATATTCAGTGGTCTATACAGAATCCATAGGTTAGAGTTCCCCAAAGCAAAAGTTGCCAGCTTGTGTATACTACCATTTAACAGTCAAAATACTGTTCAAGAACATATTAGAAAAAGCAGAAGTAAAGGTACATATGTAAAAAAAGCTAAATATTTCTGTTATAAGTTCCTTAAATGATAAGAGAAAAAAAGTTTATTTGAGAAGATTTTAAGCAATTAATGATAAAGAAATCAAGTAATTTTTATCCAATTTCATAGCCCCACCTTCTAAGTGTCCATTCTTAGCAAAAAAAGTTCATGCTTAAAGCATTTCATGAAATTAATGTACCAATGTACTTAAAGAACCGATAAACAAAATACATAAGAAATTAACAAGCAAAGTATAGAAAAGGGATGTTTCAGAGACACATTTCTTGCTTTGATGTGTGACAGAAGGGCAGTCTGTATGCCCTTTTCCAGATCACACCATCATTTTAAAGAACCTAACGAGTAATACACTGCTCCAGAATACAGCTAAGAGCTTTTCCACTGTTTCAGACTAAGAATCTTAGAATTAGGAAAGGTAATAAACATCTGTCTTGGCTGTCCATCTTGCTTTATTAAGCTCAAACCAGCATCAATTACCAGGTAGGATAGTACAGAATACAGTCTGAAGTCATCTGTAAGTACTGTTGTAATGCTATGTGATGGAAAACACAGCAATGATAGTGGGTTAACAGAGTCCCAGGCTACAGCAAGTGAGGATAAGCCCAAGTGAAACAGCCCTAGATACAGAAACAAAGAAAAAAAACCTGCTCACCTTCAGAATACCTCAGGTAGACAAGGTTCGCCAACAACCCACCTTCACATCCACTACCAACCCTTCAGTAAGGTTTGGAAAGGAATGAATCCTGACTCTACCCCTTCTGGTCACTCAGGCACATTTCACGCAGCTGAGCGCATTTGGGTTGGCCCTGCCTTCCCACCAGGTGTTCAATCACTGGTTTAGGCCTTGACTTAACATTTCCACTACAACTGTGAAGACAGTGAATGCCGATATGGTTCACTAGATATTTACTTGTTGGAGTTCACAGTTTGTCTACAGTGAGCTAAATGTAGGTGTTATTTGTAGAACAGTGCACAAAGGTTGATGTAGTATGCAATTCAGTATAAAGTAATACCCACAATAATGTTGAGTTTTTGCTTCCTGTGCATTTTTTTTTCTTGTCTTTTTTGCAGCAAACAATACCGTTATTGGCATTTTCTGACTTGCTGAAGACGAAACAAAAAATAAACAATCAAAAAAGAAAATATGTAAAACAGTAAAGATAGAAGAGCTTAGTACAGTTTCTTCCGAAAACAATAAAATTCATCTAAAACAAAATTTTTTGGGGAGAAATAATGCAAAATTCCATTAACTGCTTTTAAATTACCTTATTTCCCCCTCTGTCCTCCTCCTTTTTGTATTCCCATAATTAATGTGATTGACATAGATTGAAAAGTACATTTGAATTACTCAACCCACATTTGTGAGTAAGTTTTATTCTTTTTCAGCAGGTGCATTCACAGATTCCTGATAAGAGACAGTTAACTGTTTACAAATGTAGGATGTTCACTAACATGAAAGATGTGGCATGCTGCTTGCCTGACCTTCTACAAAACCATTCAAGCCCGGTTTCACACAAAGCGCTTTCAAGAAACCCAAGGACTTCAATACAAATAATCACAAAAAATCATTTTCATCTCCTGTTGAATGTCATCTTAGTAAATGAAAGTCAATTTTATCCTTGTCTGCTGCATATACCCTGATATCAAGGGAGTAATGGCTTTTGGCTATTGAGATTAAGGAAGATGAAGGGCAAATTTCTTTGTCAAAAGCAACACAGATCCTCTACCACAGTTACTTCTAGTGTAACCAAAAGTTACACTTTCCACTGCATAAACATGCCCACAGACATTGCTGTAAAACATGGGAAAGCTACAAAAATAAGAACTTACAACTTGAGCCAAGAAAAATATGGATAGGTATTGTGTTTTTGCATCTGTCAAGGAAAACTCAGAGATTAAGAAAGTCAGGAGGCATAATTCATAGACAAAAACACATCTTGTCTCTGCGTTCAAAAAAAAAAAAAAAGTCACCTGAGCTCAGCCTCTGCACACCTGACTGAGATTACTGTAAATGGCAGCTGTGTAAGACAGAAATGGGTTGATGTGCTCAGAAACAGAAGGCTTTTTATGCCGTTAGGTTTAAATAACCTGTACCCAGATCTATCTGAGAAATAGTAATATTTATCTTGTTTAAATAAAGACATCCAGCTTGTTCTGACAGTCATTGAGAAACAACAGAAGCTCTGTTGCACCTCTTGCAGCCTATTTTTTCTAGTTCTATGTGGAGGAGGGCTCTGAGTTAAGGGGTGAATAATTGTGTGGGCCATTGAGTAATGATACAAAAAAAGCGTCACATAAAGAAGACTCCTTAAATATAATTATGGAATTATTAAAATGCAAATTCCAGATGGAAATTGCCTTAATGGCTATTTTACTAAGGTCTTCAGAGAACACTCAGAGGAAGCAGAGCATTGACAAGACAGGCTGTAAGACTGTCATTACACAAAAGGTCAAAGTTCCCTTAGATTATGTCTGCTCTGTGAGTCATTGACTTTTATAGACTAAGGTGTTTGGAAAAAAGTCTCATGAAATTTACGGCAGCACAATGTACTGGCTATACTCTGTAATCTTATTTTAAAAGAAAATATAGCTCATTAAGTATAGTATTCAGAGTATATCATATATTATTGTTTTTCATTTAAATGACACTATAAATGTGTGGTGGGTTTTAAAGCCTGAAAGATAATAACTCTGCTAAGAAAAATTTACGACTTACAGACTTTTTGAAACACCAATCTAGTAGGTAACCTGGCTGAAAGTCTGGCAGATACCAAAGGACTGCTAGTACAAATAAGGACTTTAAGGCTCAGCTCCTACATCTTCAGGAGCTACTGATGGACAAAATGTAATGGTGAGGAACAGGGTTCTTTTTGTCCCAGTCTTAAGGGTTTCAGCTGCTTTTCCTTGTTGCTGCCTTCAAATCTGTCAGTCAACCTGCCTTCCCACCACTTTCATAATGTTGCTCTCTTAAACCCTTCTCAGTTTGCTTCTGCATGCCTCCTTTAATGATCACACTCTGCTTAGGATCCTGCCTCCATTTTCTTTATATATTGTCATGGGTTATTCTGTTTCTGCATATCTCCTATACTCTTATTCATGAGCTTCTTTCACCCATAAAACTCAGCTTCCCATTTTCCTTCCCTGAAATGTCTACGTGAAGGTACAAATAAAAGTGACTAATGTACATTTTCCTTCTCCAGCAAACATGTTGTTTTTTGAGAAATACAAAAAGGAAAATTGATTTAAAGACTGATCAGGCACATTCTTGTTTCAAAATGTGGTGCTTTTACCACAGCATGTATGCCCACCACTCCGAAGAATCGTTCATAAGAAATGAGCATTAAATAGATAGTAAATACTTTCAGCATTCAGCACTGAAAAAAACCTGCTGTTTTTAGGGCTAAAGCTGAAAAAATTCAGTTAAAGAAATGAAACTATGAAATGAGTTCTCTTTACTTGACAGTTAGCACATCAGTTTCCACCAAAAATTGTTTTTTACATGCCTGAGGCTGAACCTGTCTATGCTTTACCAGGTAGTTTTAAGGGATCATAAGTGTGCATTAGGTTCAGCCTGTATAGTGCAAATGATTTGCCTGGATTTTCACAACTAATTTGCTTGTTATTGAAATACAAAAGCAGTTTAAGTAGATTTGTGCAAATGAGCCATGGCAATTATTCTGAACAATTTAATGTACTGAAAATTAAATGATTTGCAATCTTATGTGGTTACAATTATAACTATGACACATTCTCCTTTCTTTCTCTCCACCCTCTTTTTTTTTTTAAGAATTTATTACTTCGGTACTGCAAGAAAAGAGACTTCAAACTACATTGTACTTAATTTTAAGAGAGTGAATACAGCTTACAGTTTATTAATCTTTGAATGACTCTACTATCTGAGTAACTTTTTCTTATTTAATGTATTTCCAATGTCAAAGTGTCATTTTACATATTTTTTTGTTTTCACTTTTAAAGCTCAACAACAATCATGCATTTGCAAAATTCAATTAGAGTTTATAAAACCTCTATCTGCTTTATCTGCTTGACAAGACAATCATCTGCCCCTTAAACATTTTGTGCCAGCCATGACCAGTCTTCACCTACAAACAATTGCATATTCCAAATTGATAGGCTCTATTACAAGCCAGCTGAAGAGCAGACACTGTGCCAAATCTCCCCCACTCTCTCTCCAGGGAATCCCTTCTCAGATGCTCTTTTCACAACCAGTAAACAACACTTTATGTCTTTTGCACAGATAGCAGATAATTACCATATGGTTAAAAACATGCTTGTTTCATTCACTTTCCCACTGTAAACTTCCTTCATTATGACAGCAAAGGAGCATCTAGGGAGGCAGACTCTATAATTTAGCCCCCCTGTAGTCTCAGTGGTTTGAAAGGTCAGTGTCTATTACAATAAAGTTAGAAGCAAGTGTAAGCGACTTTGCAAGAAATTATTTTTATTCCAGAAGTGCTGAAGAGAGAAACTGATGCAGGTGCAGGAGAGAGCCTGCCTCATATTGCACTGAACACTAATATATTTTATTATTGAATCCAGTACAGTAACAAATGCATGCTCAAGAATGATGTAGCAAGAGAACAGCTACCCAATATTTGGTAAAGAGACAAAAGTGATCTCTTCTTTTTGCTCCTGTGGTGGTTCCCAGCATTGTTGTTCATAGCGCAGCATGGGGTTACACCTGCAAGAAGGACACTGGACCAAATCTTTGAGCAGAGTCTATGGAGGAACATGACCCATTTGACTCTTCCTGTCAGAACTTTGGGAGAAGAAGCAACAGCACATCTCATTAACATACGTCAGGAGACAGGAGATGAAATCCCAAAGAGATAAGAGACCCAGGGCTCTGTCACGGTCTTGGGGAGCCTCTGAGGCAACAATCCTGTGGAGCTGCCTCACAGAAAAACCGATTATGATCCATTTCATCAGGCTTCTTCTCTATTGTGGTTGCTTAATCTGTGCTCTGAACTGAAAGGTGTCTTGGCAAATGCTATGGCACTTTCAACCTCTGCAAGAGTAATTCTTCATGACCTGGCTATTTTCTTAGTAATGCAGAAGACAGATGAGCCCAGTGGGGAGAGAAAGTTTGAAGTGCTTCGCATCTTTTGGTAAGGCTTCTATCACCTTACGTTCCACAGCTCCTGGAATACAAAACTCTCACAGGCAGAGAAGGGAGCAGAAGATCCTGATTTACATTGTACATTGTTTCCTGAGCCTACCAAGAAATATTTATTTTTAATTTTTGTCCCACAAGTCTCTTTGAAATGTAGTTTAATTCTATCAGCAATTTTCTTGATATGCTAATCCTATCCTTCTCATCGAAGGATGTGGACAAAAGCTTTTTTTCATGTACACGGTAAGTGATAGCGTCCTTCTAAGAAGAAATAAACAATATCAAGAGCTATGAAGAAATACTCATCACTTCCTGTAAAGCCACGAGAACACAAAATAAGCTCCCAGACAATCATTAGAAAATTCAGAATTTGGATTACAACTCCGGAGTGTGGGTGAATTTTATAAACAGTGGATTTATGCTACCCAAAGAAGATAAGATCTCACCTATGTGTAAGTAAATTGGGACTTCTAAAATATATGAGAATAAAAGTGGCAAAAGTGAAAAAAGAAGCCAGATAATTAGAATAATGGAATTTATATTGATAAGAGGGAGGCCAAAGCAGGTCAACATCCATGATGTCAAATGCTGGACAAGCAAAGGGACACAGACAGTGACAAAGTGGCGCAGTCAGAGCAGCGCAGCTGCTGCGAAGGCAAGTCCAATGATAACACTGACTAATAGTTACTAATGTATTTCAAAGACAGAAATGAGAATGATGATTCACCTGTTATGGACATATCATCTATCAGTGGGATATTGCCCTTAGAAATGCCCTTAGCAATGCACAATGCTGTCAGTATGTCATCTGCTATTGCTTGGCTTGGGAAGGAGGCAAGAAAGAGTAATAAAGGACAGCCAAGGAGCTGATCTGGTATTCTGGAAAGAGTTATTTGGAAACTTTAGTTATTTGGAAACTAAAATTTGGTACCTGTGTTTAATCTGTAAGATAAGGCAGCACAATAATATAGCAGTTAACTCCAAGGTATACTTGCATAGGTAAAGAGGGCCCCAACATTTTATTAGTTATCAAGATGGAAAGGTTTTCCAGAACTGTGTTGGACATAGGATAAGAACAGAGAATATTAGGGCCTTATATCCCTTGGTATATATTTAAGGTGTTGTTCAGATGTATCATGGGGTCCTACAATGTCTCATGGTTCATCAGGAAATTCATATCTTAAGGACCCAAATGAGCACCTTCCTGTGGGCATATATCACTGGTGCTTGATGAAAAAACCTTGTTTTATTCCACCCAGTCATTTGAACAGTAATATTTTCTTTCAGGCAGAACATTTATTGTACATGTAAGATAATTTACACTGCCATTTATAGATTTAAAGAAGAGATTTTCTCTTGAAAACACAAAGCACACTGTTTTAACAGCATTAGTGAGCAATTTGGGCAGCTGGCACCCATCTTATTTGTTTTATGGATCAGTCACCTTTCACATGAAAAAAACAGAACACCTGTGGTTTTATCTACACAGAACAAGTAAAACAAATAGCAGCGCAGTATTAGAATGGACTGCTTTGCGATTTACTTAGGAAATGATCTTCATACATTATTATTATTTATCTTGCACTATAATGCAAGAATCCTTTAATGCTGCATATAAAATAAAGAAAAATCTGTCTTGCTGTTATGCAGACAGACATGGCTACTGTGCTCATGAACTTGTTAGAGAAGTTGGACACTGTTGCCTGGAGAAGCTTTTATTTCATCATTGAAGAGGAGAGGAGTAGGGGGCAGGGTTAACTTTTAAATGCTGGACAGTTTTCCTGGCAGAAAACTGGACCAAGAAAATTCTCCCACTTTCCAACTTATCTGGACTTTTTTTTTCCACATGGAGAAAACATGAATTGAAATGTGCGAAGAATTTACACATCCAGATGATGCATCTTAGAGACAAGTTTGACAATAATTAACAATGGTTGCAGTCAGAAATATCGGTTCTGACATCTTCAAGATTTAATTTTTATTTTTTTTTAAACTAATCTCTGAATTGTTCACAAAGTCTAGCTTAAAATTTCATTGAATATGGCAAGATGAAATGAACAATACATTTTTGAATCAATGAAATAACCCATATTATTTCAACATAATTAGATTTTGCAGTTGATGTAATTTTAAAATATTTACTTTTAATCGATACTTGTTTATGGATGGCAATACTGTCAATTATTGAGGCCTAACAGTGTTCTTTAAATAATTGATCTAAGTATGTATTGGGCACAGATGGGCCCAAAAGACACAAACATATGAAAAATTATATGAGGCCTTTGACAACAGTGAAATTAAATTAATAGTAAAATTGGATTGAGTTAATCAATTGAGTAAAATGACAGGAAGGTTGTGTAAGAGAGCTGGAATTGAAGGAGTTTCACAGTAATCAGTTTCTGCAGTGCAGCTGCTACATGTTTGTGTAATAACAAGAGTTGATGAGCAGCTAATTTGTATGAAACTGGAAGCAAGTTTAATATTTGGATTAGAGCAGGAGTGTGAATGAGCTACATGCTGGAATTTCTTAAAGCTATTAATGATGAGTTTGGCAGATAAGTATGCTGCCAGAAAGAGCTGCTGGCAGAGTAATGGAAAACTTAAAGACCACATTTCTTTCCCTAACCTTATGCCCTTCCTGTGGCTTCTAATGCCTTTTTTTTTTTCTTTTTTTCAAAATAGCAAGAGAAGGACCCATTTATTTTAACAGCACACACACGTGGTTATATAGGAAAGCACAGATGAGAATGGCACCTACCTCATGAATGCTGACTATTTCTGTTCATAGTCAATTCATAGACATCTGATCTAAGCTTTTTGATGGCAACAAAATGCTCATTCTAGTCCAACAAATTTTTGAAAATCGTAAGTTAAGGGGGACCTATAATCACTAGTGGAAACGTGGTGCAGCCAGGTTGCAAGCATAATTGCATGTGGGGCCACGTATAGGGGAACCAGTAGTTTGGCACTGCAAGCTGCAGCCTTGGAGCTGCTCTTGCTTTATGAGAAAGTGAATTCTGTCGGCCTTGCCAGCTGGATGGATGGTAAAGCTCTGGAGTTGATATAAAAGGAAAATTGATGTATTATTCTTCTTCCCACACTATGCTGTAGTACTGAACAAATAACAGAAATCATTGGAGCAGGAAATTTGGAAGTAAATAGGATTTTGCATATAAGTATATGCAAACCTAGTACATGATAGACTAATAGTCATAAAATGAGATAAAATAGATTTTTAAAAAGTTTAAATCTCTTAAGCAGAGAGTCAGAGAGTCAGAGCCTCATTTTAAAACCTACAAAGTACCATTGAACTAACATAACTCAGTGCAATCTACCAGTGCAAACTTCCACTGGAGTTTCAGCAAATTAATACATTATCTTCCTCTGCAATCCCATCCATTCCTCTCTTAAAACCTTGAAGAACAGTGTGTCAGAGTCAGCTATGTTTATCACCTGCTCAGGTTAAACTTCTAGCTCTGGTATTCCCATAACTTCTTCATTTTATACATACAGGACAGGAAGATTCCTTATGTGTAGCTAGTCCTGTGTTTAACCACCTTCCTAAGGACCTGCTTCTGATGACTGCTAAAGGCAAGATACCAGCAGCTGCCTGCTCTTATTTAAGTCAGGAAGTCCTACCCCAAGAGTATGAAGCTCTACTCCTGAAATTAATAGCCAAATTCTCATTCCAGCTAAGGAATGAACAAAGAAATGATTTTCCTTGAGATTGCACAGTTAAAGACATTTAGCAATGTTAAAGCTTCTAATTTCCACTCCATGCCAATCTGAGCAATGAAGACCCATTATTACATTTGTGTAAGAAAATTTTGAAACTGACAGCTCAGATTTTATTGGCCACATTATTTGAGATCAATTTGTTTCTTGTATCACTACCTCTAGTCAATTATGAATATTTATTGCAAGATGTCAGGCAGTGCTGATCACTGGGTAATATAGAAACTAGAGACAGGCATATGGTTTCGATAATTCAAGATGTGAATCCACAAAAATGTTCTCCCTTGAATTCAGCCCCAAGGCTTATATATTCCCTTGATCTAAAATATCCACTCTGTTATTTACTGCACTACTTAAAAAAATGGCTTTCCTATTTTTAGAGAGCCTCATAAATGGCATACTTTGTTGTGCAGTGTACTAGCTTGTGTGCCAAATCATATATCACTACACTTACCGGATGTCAGAATTTAAAGCAGATCTTGACTTTTTCTTCATCCAAAGACAGAAGGAAATCTGGCAGTTCATGCCACTGTGAGTTGAACTACATTTTCTGATTCATTTCATTGTTTCTGCAGCATCTTGTTGATTAAGGCTCAGTGTAATTATCCGGGCTGGATTCTTTTGGGTTCTGATCTTCTGTCCCATATTGTTATTGTTATTATTTCCAAAATATAATGATGCCTGCCTTCAAGGATGCCTGTATTTTAAGGAGAAGCACAACCCTATGGGATGGTATAGTATGGGTGAGGTTGGAATAGACATCTGGGCCCATCTGATCCAATAACAGCTCCAGCAGGGACACCATGAGCAGAGCACCCAGGCTTACTTCCAGGCAGCTTTGAAAGATCTCTAAAGAAGACACTCTACAGCCTCCCCTTACAAACTACTTCAGTGCTTCATCACCTGCACAGCACAGATGTACTTCCTGGTGTTCAGAGAGAACATCCTGTCCTTGTCCTTGCCACCACTGACAAGAGCCTGGTACCATCATTTTTGCACCCTCAATTCAGGCATTTGTATACATTGATGAGATCCCCCTGAGCCTTCTCTTTTCTTGGTTGAGCAGTCCCAGCTCTCTTATTGCTCCTCGTAGGAGAAGTACTCTCATTCTTTAACTATCTCTTTGTTGGACTCTTTCCAGTCTGACCATATGTCTCTTGTACTGGTGAGCCTAGAACTGGACACAGTATTCCAGATGTAGTCTCACCATGTTTAAGTAGATGAGGAGTCTGGAATCTCTGAATGCATAAGGTGTTGTATGACCCTATCTGGGGTCACTGGGAGTAAAACACTGTGTTTAAAAATTTAGTATGCAAGACAATTCATCTCTATTGTGACACCAGATTTTTTTTTTTTTTTTTTTTTTTTTTATAACCACAGGTGTCTGGGATAAGGGCAGGGAGAGGGAAAAGGCTAAATGAAGCTATAACTAAATGAACTAGACTAAATTAACAGATCCCTAGCAACTTTACCAATACAAGCTTAAAATGCTCTTGTTGAAACTTCAGCATTTACAGCTTAGAATTTATACTGCAAAGGCATGTGTATATCATGCAAAAAAATGGCTCAGATAGTGCTGGTGAAACAAAGCTCTACATGGCCCATCAAACTGCTGGGAATTCATCTGTGACCCACCTTCCTGGAGAAAATAGTAATGTTAATATACAACTTTGTGCATCCTTCAAGATCAGAATGTGCAAGCTATACACTTATTGGCACCTCTGTGGTATTAAATGACATGGATCTCCTAGAAATCCTGATATATCTTGTTTTGGGGAGAATGGCTCACTCTGAGCTGAGATCAGATTAAGAAGAGTCATCTGGGAGTCAACTGAATTCTCTGTTTCTGAGAAGAAACAAAGAAAAACAAAATAGAAAATATAATGTGCATATGTACATGAAATAATTCTTTCTGAAGTGACAGCAAATACGGGGGACTTCATTTCAAAATTGAATTTAGAGAAGTTTTAAAATAGAATGCCATATTGAGGGGTAAAAGTTAAAATGATTGATTTCAGTGATTGTCTAAAAGAGCAAATATTCTACAGTGCTACTAATCAAGTCTAATGCACTCTTATTACTTCTGAGATTATGCTCTTTCACCCTGTTTTGCTAAAAATCTACTCATTTTCTAGTTCATCCAAAATTCTGCTGACTTCCTGCATATGGTATATCATTCTTCCTTCCCATAAGACCTAATAATATTGCATGCCATCAATGATCTCCTAGATCAGCTAATGATGACTTCTAGATAGGGACCAGTATGATTTAAAAAAAAGAAAAAAAAAAAAAAAAAGCCGTGCAGGAAATTTTGTAACTTATTCTGTGTGGAACCTGTCTTTGGTTTCTATGTTTCATAGCAAACCACAAAATTTCTGTCTGTTTGGACAAGTTCACAGCCTGGAAGATCTGAGTTGAATTTACCACTGCATGAGAGAAGGAGGCTTTACTTGTGTAGCTGGCTTGATTGTAGTGCATGTTTTACATTAATGAATGACCTGTGTGGCAGCTTCAGTGATCAGATCCACCCCTCAATCATGAGCCCACTTGAATATTGCATCTAAACATAGATGTCCTAATGTTTCATAGCCCACTGAGCTAAACGGCTCAACCTTACATTCTCTGTCTAGGTCCACTTGAGCCACTTCAAGTTTTCCAGCCTGTTTGCCTGCTTGTTGTTGCAATGTTATTCAGAGAAACAGTTCTTGGGCATGTTCTACTTATTAGATGATGACCTTCTGAAATAACTCATCTTTCCTACTTTCTGTTAATTATAAGGTTTCCTGTTGCTACTACAGCATTTTGCCTGGGGACAAAAAAAGAGATATCCTTAGTTCAGAATGCAGTGAGAAATTTGTTTTACTTTGGCAAATGTAAAAATGGAGCATTTTTTTGTCCTCTTAATTTAGGAAATAATTTAGCAAAGCCTTAGGTATGCTGTACCAAAAGTACTCCATGTTCATATGGGTTCAGAATCTGAGCTGAGCCCTGAAATTATCTTTAGAGGTTAAGAATGTAGGAACACTAAAAGCTCTTCATTTTCTTTACCTGTTAGTGGATTTTATTACTTCATGTACATGGGTTTTTACCTTTATTATTTTTGTTGAGGTTGTGATGGTTTATGAAATGGAAGAGATTGAAAGGAAAAAGGAGACGAGCAGATAAGGTTTCCATGTCCCACAGCTATTCCAGGTTATGAGATGATACAAGACACAACCTCTACAGAATGGCAGGGAGACTGTGCACAAGACCATGGAAAGAGTTAAAGACAAATGTTCCACAAATGATGTAAAAATAGATCCAATACAAGAAATGAATTTTAACATGAACTGGCTTGAGATACAGGTTAAATTGCTCTTTTTCATGTATTAAGAAGAGTCTGAGAAAAAGACAGTGGTTTAAGGTGCAGGTTATGGAGGAAATCTATATATTTTTGTGTGAAAAAGAACAAGGTTTTCACCCTTTATGAAGTGTTTTGAAAGCTTTTTATTCTTTCAGAAAAGGTATGAAAGCACAGTCTGTCTTAACTAAAAGCTGAAAAGCAAATAAAAAGAACCCCAATTCCTTCTCCTATCATCTGTGAATTTCCAAAGCTCTGTATGAGAAATACTAAAGAAAGAGTTTCTTAGCTGTGAAAATAATTCTAACCTTATAAAAAAAAAGTAGAACAAAAATGAAAAAGAATCCGGAGGGATTAAATGTATCTATGCTTATGTACTCCTTTGATTTCCTTCACTAAACAGCTGTTTAACAACAGTCAATGTGCTGATAACAACAGATAGAATAATGTTCTCTCTATCTTTTATAATAATCACCCAGCATCCCTTGTGCTACCTGAGTCATACCCTGAGGCAGATACCTAACTAACAAAGCAGACAGGAGTTAAACCCACAAGTATTTTTTAGCTAAAGCAGCACAGCACGGGATAGGACTTAGCCAGACCATGATAGTCACCAATAGTCAATAACCCCCTGAAAATTAAATGGGAATTATGACAGAATTGCACAAAGCTCATAGTTAGTATCTCCTGAGCATTTAATAGCTCATCTGAAGGTAAAGAAGTACACAAGATTTTTGTTTCCATATGCTAGTTCATTTGTACTTTATTCTTAATGCACGCAGGAATTTCAAATTTCATGGTGCTAGTGATGTTACTTAACAAGTTTTATAGGTGCATTCCAGTGACCTAGAGCTTTGGTTGTATTTTTTTTTTTAATTATGTTTTTTACCCAATTATCTTTTTCTAAAATCTTTTCTAAAATCTATTATATTCCAGTAACCAGCTTAACCAGAAACTAGCTTTTCTTAGTAAAGCTAAAATGAATGACATTAATGTGAACAGCATGAAATATTGACCTACTTTATTAAATGAAGGAATAGGCCCTATAGGTCTGTTAGGTTGTCCAATTTGCTCTTCCACTTAAAATTACTGATATTTCCTTACCATGATCTGTATATACAGGTTATGCTTAACTCTGTTTGAAAGCAACACAAATGTAATGCACAGTATGTTCTTATTCACTCCCTGTTCTGAATTACCAGCAATTCAAGAAATAGCTAAAATTGATGGTTCCAAAAATTGGAAAAGAAAAAATGGTACAAGGTGACAGATCATCATCTTGACACAATTAAATGCTACCCATGAAGCCAGTATGACCCAATGGCATTTTTTAAAAGAAAGAACTATCCTCAGGCATTTTTCTGCTCAGGTAATTTTGCATGTTTCTCCTCTTCCTTGCTCTGTCCAATTTTAAAGGTCCAATCCTGATGGAACTGCTGAGCAGTCTATCATTGGTTTTAGCAGAACAGAAATGCTCTTTGCACCTCACTAAGGTTTGCCGAGCATTGCAGAATTAGGTCAAATAATTAGTCGCTGTCAGACAAGATCAAATGTCAAAGAAGTAGCCTTTGAAAGTTCACCTGCAGGTGACTTAGCTTCCTCTATGCCTAAAAATGCCATTTAGTAAAATTGCTTTTTCTTTTACAATAGTAATCAGGAGGTCCAAAATCAGATCAGGACCACATCATTTCAGAAATATTTTAGTGGTCTCTAAAGAGCTCACAGTACGTGGAGATTATAAATAATAATGAGGAAGGTTTTCTCTCTGTCCCCATGAACTCCATGCAGAAGGGATGCAAAGATGCAAGCGGATTGCTGTAGTCACATAAATGACAGCAGCAGAGCCAAAAATCAAATTTGAGGTTCTAAAATTGAACAAGATCATCTTCCTAATGAATTTTATAATCAAACAAGACAAACAAAGGACTATCCTACTGAAACTCCTATATTTCTCCATATGACACTTAGCAGCATAATGACAAAGTTACTCAGAAAAATCTACCCTAAAGTATCCAGTTTGGGGTACCAAGGAAAATCAAAGCTCACCACCTCCAGCTATATATTCTCAAGAAAAAAAATCAAGCTAGTGTTCACAGATGATTATTTTTTAATAGTTCTGGCCTCGAAGTAGCAGCTCCCATTCCCAATATTATAGGGAAGGAAGAAGGCAGAAACGTATCAATCACTCAACAAAGATCCTTGTCAAAGAGTGGGCATTTTTCTTTTGTAGCATTTTCTTCACTGCAGCTGCCCACATACAAACTATCAAGAAAAATCTCAGGTATTTTTTGTACTCTCTTCACTGTTAGTGCTCAAGCTTAATTTATTTGTCAAGTGCTTATTCAGAAGTAGGAAAATGGGGGAGGACAGGGAGGAATGTGCTTGTTTCTTTGAGATGCTCTCAATCTCCCTGTTTTCTGTCAGCTTGCAAATATTTACATCAGACCTGCTGGATTCCTGCATCTTTTAGGATATTTTGTAATTAATTCAGTTTCAATATCCTACTCATTTCCATACTTTTCAAATGTCATTGCATCTCTTTTTATCTGCTTCCACTTCTTTACTCCCTTCTCCCTTTTTCCCTTCATGCTCTTTTTGAATTTTGAAATGGATTTTATTGGTTGATAGAGGCATTTGAAATGCTTTCAGAGGCTGGGCCTTGGAAACACAGGAGAGCAGACTGCTTAATCACATTTCTCACCTAGAACCTGTATAATAAGGGTGATACATAGAGTGTGAGGCTGTGGAGATACTCATGAAGACGAGCTAATGGACCTTGGCCAGCCTTAATTAGAGTTTCTAAGCCAACTCTTTTCCTCCTCTGGCCATGAGTGTGTCAGCCTATCAGTTTTATAACAGCTGCCAGCCTCCTTGGACTAGTTTATCTTCATCTTTCCTATTTTGTGTGTTGACAGGGAACCAAAGGAGAGTTACTTAGCAGCAATGGGTCTCTTTGTTTTGCAGAGCAAAAACTGCCTTTTCTCCATGGAGCCTGATCCTGCCCCAGGTTTGGCCATACATGGCATGAGCTGCTGCACTCCCTGCACCTTAAGTGCCCAGCACGTAAAAGAAAATCCACTGTCCTACTAAAAAGCCCCTAAACAGTCACTTCAATCAATCCATTCCAGATGTGTTGGCCCCAACATGAATTACGTTTTTGTCAGAGGGGGTGGGGTGAAACAACCTCTTTTCCTATTTCAAACTAGTCGAGGAAGGTTTATCAATTGTATGTTTGTTTCCTGGTGGAAAGCTTCCAACCAGCTGTGCAACATGTAAATCAGAAAGTGGCTTTTCAGTAACAAAGGCTTGTTTTGATCAGTATGGGCTGATAAAAATTGCTTTCTGACTGTGGATAAAGGACTCAATTTTAGGTAGATAAAAAAACGTAAATATTTCTCTCCCTCTTTTGTTCTTTCTCAGCCAAAAGCATTTAAAGAGAGCCATCTGTTTCTTTGCCACGTAAAGAAAAAAAATTAGGGTTACTGGGCTCCTTGCTCATTCATCTGATTTTGCCTGAAGTAAAATGTTGGAGAACTTTTCCCATTTGGGGGAGGGTTTCAGTTCTGCCACTGGCTACAGTAAAGGCTGCTTCTATATCCACCCTGAGGCTTGTTTGTCCCAAGGTTTTTATTTCAGCTAGATTTGCAAAAGAGTTCACACAATTCTAGTGCAAAATGGATGGGATTTCCGCTTTTTAGTTTATTATCTTCATCTGTTTCTCTCCATTAAAGGGGAAAAGTCTCTCTCATCCTTTTGCCCTCTCCACAGCCCCAGAGAAAGTCGCAATTGTACCATTAAGCCTCGAATGCTTTGCATATGCAAACACAAACACAGTGCTTACAGGAAAGATCTTTGCTATCCATATGTTCATCTCCTTCCCTTTACCTAAACCAGACGATTACCTCAGCAGCTCAGCTGTGTTATTGAGACATTTCAGCGTGAAATTTGTTTTTCCTCACTGAACTTTAAGCGGAATTTCAAGTGCCAAGTCTCCAAAGCCAAGTGGGGCTATTAAGAGATAATTACTAATTATGCTAATTTGAGAAGTTGTGCTATTTCTTTCCCTGGTCATTTTATCTGCAGCTCTCCTGAGAGAACAGTCCCCATTCAATGTTAATAACCTTTTCCTGCTAAGCATTCAATGGAGGACAGTGTGTCCTAAACCTAGGAATATTTTACAGTTAATCTAGATATGTTGCTGTAAATTAGAAAGAGAAGCAAGTTGCACTAATGCTAATGACTTGCTTTATTAACTTTTTGCAGTGGCAGAAATATCTGATTCCTCTCCATTCATAAATTGATACAGCCTTTTGGTGATGGTTTTATTTTAAATGAAAGAGTCCTTGATAATTTGAAGCATTCAGTATTCCAATGATATTTCTCACGGATCATTCTCTAATCTTATCTTTTCCAACTCCCAGGATGGTAGATTAAAACAAAGAACAGATATGATTTGCATTTTCTAAATGTCTCATTTATTTTTGTGTTATTCATGTCAAAGTACAAACCATCTTTCCCACATTCCATACATGGCTTTATTTTTCTTTTTCAAGCAAACAGTTATTGAGTTGGTCACAACTGTATGTGCAACATACTGCTGGAATAATTGGCTGTATCATTATTTCAAATAAAATAATAACTTGAAATTTTATTTGGTATATAATTCCACCCCTGTTCTATAGCAAAACATACATAATTCACAGAATTACAGAATCATAGAATGGCTTGGGTTGAAAAGGACCTCAAATATCATTTAGTTTCGTGAGCATGAGGAAACCTTTGTCACTCACATAGGGTGGCAAAGGGCAGCTCCTGCCATGCTGCCTCGTGCCATTATCCCACCTTGGTGTATCAGAGCAGCTCCTGGGAATAAGGGATGCAGGGACACTGCTTAGTTGTTAGTACAGCTTGAACACCATAAATATTCTACTGGGGACAGTGACATCTGAAAGAGGACAATGAAAACAGTCACAAGTGTACCCTTGCAGCTAGGAAAGGCAAGGTCCAGCATGCAGCTGCAAGCTGCCTCTGCCTACAGCATCAGTACTAATGAGAACTGTTGCTGTATTCCTGGAGTAAATAAACTCCTGTCCTCATTCAGGTTCATCATTTAACTTGATACTTGGCTAAATTTTGCACCAGCAGGGTTTTTTAATGAGTAAAGTCCTACCAAATTCCTTTCTTCAAAGTCACCAGCACTGATCCAGTTCTTGGATTCCAAAGGCCAGACACTGTCCACTGTCCTTGGAGCATGTCAGGGCTCCAGAAATAAAGTTTTTGCTCATCTTACCACCACGAACAGTAGCTTTATGTGCTTCAGTGAGCAAGTAATGCAAGTACATCACTGGTTTCTGCTCACACTGACCACTGAAGACAGGAGGACGTAAATATCATAGAGCTATCTGTGAGTAGCTCAACAGGAGATTGCAAAAAATAAAGAAAGACCTAAATTTATTTTAGAGCAATTTTGGACTATGCTGTAGAGTTTGTTTGTTGGTTGGTTTGTTTTTTGTGTTGGTTTTTGTTGGTTTTTTTTTTTTTTTTTGCAACTTGCAGCACATACATTCAAGCAAAGATCACACAGCCAAATTCAAAATGAAGATCAAGTGACAGGGAAATAAAGCATAGCATTTCATACTTTTTCACTGTTTCAAAACCACATACAGGCCTAAAACCAGTGGATGTATTTTATAAAAAGCAAAGGATGTAAATATTCAAGATCTTGGGTAACATCTTTTTCTGGAAATTGTAACACCCTGCCCTTCAGCATAGCTGTGGGAGGACTGCGCTTCCATGAGACGTGAGTTGGGACCTAAAAATATGTCCTAGTAATAAAGGAAAAGTTAATTTTAAGTTTCAGCACTACTAATTTCAAAATAGAATTTCCTTTATTAGAAATCTATTTTGTAGGTGTGAGAACCTGCCCCCAAGCCTCATATGAACACCAGGCTAAACACACATCCTCCTTGCTGATAGGGCTGAGAGCACTACCAGGCCACCTTGTCGCCATCATACCACCAGAAGACAAAGGGTAAACACAGCTGCAGGGCTCCCCAGCTAGGAACACATCTGTAATCACTCTAAGTGCAAGTGCTTTCCGGGAGACTAGCTGTATTTGCACCATCTCATGACCACCTCAACATTTCGGCAGCTCATCTTTACCAAGCACCATCAATTCTTGAGACATTATGGGTCCTAAAGAAATGTTTTGTTGCCCTCAAATTTAGCCTAACCAAGTTGCATCAGTCAACAGCTCCTTCCTGATGCAGTGCTGCCCAAAGACAGTCAACACACCAGAGGGATGGGATGCCATCTAGAGAGACCTAGACAAGCTTCAGCAGTGGGCCCAGGTGAACTTTATGATGTTCAACAAATCTAAATGCAAGATCTTGCACCTGGGTCAAGGCAAACCTCACTACCAATAGAAGCTGGGGGATTAAAGGACTGAGTGCAGTCTTGCTGAAAAAGATCTGGGGATACTGGTGGATGGAAAGCTGGACATGAGCCAGCAATGTACCCTTGTAGCCCAGAAAGCCACCTGTATCCAGGTGCATCAAATGAAGTTTGGCCAGCAGGTCAAAGGAGGTAATCCTGTCTCTGTACTGGTGAGGCCTCACCTGGAGTACTGCATGCTACTACAGATGTGGAGTCCTCAATACAGGAGATATATAGACCTGTTGGAGCATATCCAGAGGAAAGAGACAAAAATGATCCAAGGGATGGAACACCTCTCCTATGAGGACAGGCTGAGAGAGCCTGGCCTGGTGAAGAGAAGGCTCTGAGGTGACCTGAGAGCAGCCTTTCAATAGCTAAAGGGAAGCTACAGGAAAGAAGAGGACAGACTCTTTAGCAGGATCTGTGGTGATAGAACAAAGGGAAATGACTTCAAGCTCAAAGAATATAGATTTAGATTAGATATAAGGAAAAAGTCTTTTACAATGACGGTAGTGAGGCACTGCAGCAGGTTGCCTAGAGATGTGGTTGATGCTCCATCCCTGGAGACTTTCAAGTTGAGGCTGGATCAGGCCCTGGGCAACCTGATCTAGCTGTGCATGTCCCTGTTCATTGCAGGGGAGTTGGACTAGATGTCCTTTAAAGGTCCCTTTTGAACTCTAAGGATTCTATGATTCTATGACACCAGCTGGGGGGACCAATCAGTGTAGCAGAGGCTGAGAGGAGAAGTGTGCATCTGGTCACTATGAGGCTGTAAGTGATTAAATATCTGAAAGTGAGGAGATCTTTACAAAAACAAACAGCAAACAGAGGCAATCAGGAGAGAAATGTGCCGTATCTCCAGAAAGGTATGCTGGAATATTTCAAATTAGTTCTTCCTGGAGAATGAAACAAGTGCTAGAGACAGTCTTAAAATGCATCATGGGCTCCATTGGTCACAGACACACTTGTTCTGTGCTCTTTGGGAAGCCAGCAAATTGGAATCACAGCTCCAGAAAGGCACCTCACATTTCTTATTCTAGTTGAGATGAAGCTCTATGCACATGCTTTTTCTTATTCATTTTTGAAAATATATATTTTTATATAGTTCCCTAAAAGCTCCTGGATAATCACATAAAGCTGTGAAAGGAAACAAACAAACAACAACAACAACAAAACAGTTAAAAAATAAAATTGGATGCTGTTTTCTTTCTATTTTTACAAATATCTATGGAATCATAGAATGGTGGGTTGGAATGGACCCTAAGGATCATCAAGTTCCAACTCTCCTGCTACAGTTGGCCATCAACCTCCAGATCTGGTACTAGACCAGGTTGCCCAGGGCTCCATCCAACTGGGTCTTGAATACCTCCAGAGATGGGGCATCCACAGCCTGGCTGGGCAGCCTGTGCCAGCCCTCACCACTCTGCCTGTGAAGATCTTCCTCCTGACATCTAACCTAAACCTTCCCTCCTTGAGCTTAAAACCATTCCCCCTTGTCCTATCACTATCTACCAGAGTAAAAAGTCGATTCCCTTCTTGTTTATAATCCATTTTTAAATACTGAAAGGTTGTAATGAGATCTTCTCTCAGCCTTCTCTTCTCCAGGCTGAAAAAGCTGCTCCCTCAGCCTGTCTTCATAGGAGAGGTGCTCCAGACCTCTAATCATCTTTGTGGCCCTCCTCTGGACCTGCACCAACAGCTCTTTCCTGTACTGGGGGCCCCAAACCTGGATGGAGTAGTCCAGAAGGGCATCATGGGGGCAGAGAACTCCACATGGGCACTAACTGCAGTAAAAAGTAAACAAGCAATTGCTGCATAAATTCTGTGACACCTGGAGACAGCCAGTTCCTTCTAGAGAAATAAATCTTTGTGTTGCTAGCTGGTGCTTGACAGGGTGACTGGGACAGTAGGTGGGGGGAGCAAAGAAATATTTTATCCTTCACTATTCTGTCTGTCCTGAAAAACTGTCTCAGTAAAATTTCTCCTCTGCTATTCCTTCATGTTGTGCTCTCATGGTTTCCTGCTTGAAATAGATAATTACAAATGGGTATTTGATGCCCCTTCAATCTCTTGATATCTTGACCCCATCTGCTTCAAAAAATATGCATAGGGCAAATGTAATGGAGAAAAATGCTTCCTACACAAGCTGTGAGCACTGAACTTCACAAGGAAATCTGGACAGAGAGTTGAGGGAAGTATGATCTTCTGTGGAGGACAGATCTCTGCCACCAGAAGTCCTGCAGCCTGCATTCTCTTTGTTAAGGACATGCATTTCAGCTTTGTTGCCACTGCCTTCTGCCCCCTTGGGTGTGTTACCTGAACCACCAGCTTCTGCTCAGCCCATCCTCCTGGGACACAGCTCTTTCCCTGGGCTGTCCAGCTCTGCATCTGCTGCAGCCAAGGCTACTGGAACACATGCAGGTCCTGTGATGTGATTTTCTGAAAACCATAGATTTTTGCATCCTAATGTTCAAGCAAAATGTCAGATTTGTTTACTTTTCACACATACAAATATATGCATGCTTCTATCCCACATTTCTATAAAGAAAATTTGAGATTATGAGCAAATGAAAGCTCTGCAAAATGATTGATTTGTCATTCAATTCTTCTAGTAGCAAATTAATCTTTGGAAAAAAAAATGGACATTTGAAGTTCCCAAACCTACGAAGAAACATGAGTGGTGGATTCTCTGACTTTCCATTATTTCCCATCAGCCTATCTGATTGGATTTAATTGCAGGTTAAGAGCCAAGATAACAGAGAGTTAACATTTCATCCTTAGAAAAACCCACTCATAATAAAGAATAAACAATAATCATGGTAGTTACACAAAGCAAAGAGATGAATTGCAAGGGAGATGTTCAATCTTGTCTTTTCAGCTAAGGTTATAAATGATCTGAGCATAAGAGAACGATTCAGAGCCTGAATTGGAGAGGCTGCTAATTAATCAGTTATAACAGAATAGGAGATTACAATGCACGATTAAAGCACACTGAAAACAACAGAGACAAAGGAGAACGGACAAGAGTGTGTGGAAGCACTACAGAGTCAACAGAGGAACACCTGTATGCAAAACTTATGCTTAAGAAAAAACAAATGCAAAAGTAACAATGAACCAAAAGAATTCCTGGAAATTTGGCCCAATATTTATTAAAAACTAAGGGTTTGATTCAAGGTCTGTATGAAGCTAAGGAGAAAGCTTCCATCAAGCTCAGCCCTTTATATGAATATGCATGTAAGTTAACGTACGCAATGCTGGAGCACATATTGGCACATTAATATGCATAGTGCTAGTGTCTGTGTTTAAGTATATAAATAGAAATTAATATAAACATATGCATTCATGGCTTTGAAGTTTCATTAGTAGCAGAATAGTGAAATTATTATCATTTTTTACATGATGTTTATGTCAAATACCGAAGTGCTACAGCTACTTACTGACGAGGCATTCAACAGATGGGGAGTCTAGACTGATAACTTCTGTGTTATGCAAATGTATTTTTAAACCTCCTGTAATGTTAAATTCTGTTGCTGTAATGTAGGAAGTAAATAATTTGCTTTCCTGAACGTGCAATTTTAACTTTCTTGCTTTCTTTTAGAAATTCTAATTTGGCAGTGATGTATTACTGCCAGTGCCAGTTGTCATGATCCTAACCCATATAAAAATTACCACTGAGATCAGTGAAGACAATGTGACCACCTACGGGAGAATGGCCACCCATGGAATGAAGGTCCCTGTAAGCAGTAGAGCCCAGTCCTCCTGAAAAAGAGGGAATCCCACGTGACAAAGCAGGATCAGGCTCCTATTCTCTTCATCTTGACTCTGCTCTCAATCTTTTTTTCTAGTGGAAACAAAAAAGGAAATGGTTCTTTTGGTTGCAAATTCACAACAAGCAGTGTTGATGCAATATTTTCTGAATTATTACCTACTCAACAAAAATTAAGCTATAACCTTAATGTACATAATAGATGACAATGATCATTGTAGAAGTGAAGACAGAAAACATTTTTCCTAGTTCCTTTTACTGTTTTGGAAAATGAACACAATAAAATCATATCCCTTTAGAAATACTGCTGTGTACTATTTATGAAATTTTAAGCTATGTTGTTTAGGCAGCATTTATCTGTGTGGTTCACTGCTTGCCCTAAAAGACATTTATTTGTTCAAAGTATGAACTTATTCTAGATTTAAAATGGTAAAAGCAAACTAATGTAAAAACATAATGAAATCACCTTCCAATCTGCTTACATTCTCACTTTTCATACAACCCCCCATCATAAAAATAATCCTCCAAATTTCTCTGAGATTATTTCAACAAATCCCATGCCCATCAAATCCTAAAACATGTTCCACCTGCTACTGAAACTATCACAGTAATTGTCTAGGCTTTTATCTAATGAATATGCACTAACACAGTCAAAACAAAATTCTACAATCTACATTACTGGGAAAAGTTTCTGAAACAAGCTGTTGCAGGGAAAATTATGTAATACACTGTCAACATTCAGCAGAGGCAAGCTGTTAGGCAGGACTGACAGACTCCAGGTTCCCACACTCGGTCAGGGACTGTTTTGCTGTTACCCTCACACCATGATTTTGGTTACTGATATACTGAAGATGTCCCATCTCATGCCCAAGCCTCATGCTTATGCCTGGACCATGCTGGTGATCATAGACTAATAGATTGTCCTGAATTGGAAGGGATCCATGAGGATCATAAGTGATCACTGATGAGTCTCTTTTGCTGTACAAGTTTCAGTGAATAATCTGCACCTGTTCTCCAATGCATAAACTCATGGATACCTGCTGGAGCGCAGGGCAGTGACAGATGGAATTTCATGTGTTGTTGTGGGCTGTAGGCAGGTACTTGCCCCACACCAATATTCACAATAGAGCCTGGGGCAAATCAACAGAAGTCAAATGAGTTAATACTGAGATTAACAAACCACTGCTTCCACCCCACAGCCTACAAACATTGTTTTTGCTACCATCATGATTAGAAAATTAATCTTAGCCCCATACCTTGATTTTTTGTTATCTCCGTTTTTGTCTAAAAAGCATGGGCAGCAGCTTCATGTGCCAGTGTCACAGAAACATTTATTCAGACCAGCAAATGCTAGGATCAGTTTAGATAAGTTAAAACAGAATTAGACCAGGTCTTAAATAATATGTTTCAACAGTCATGTGGATTAGGAACTTCTTTATATGTGAAAAAATTTTAGGAAAACAATAACAGCTTCTTGTTTCTTTTCTGATTCCACAGAAAATTTAAGCACCTGTATATCTGTATGCAGATCTTGTTACTCACTCTTTACTGCTTTTCTGAGCCTGCCTGAGGAAGTGATTTTGCCACACACTACCCCAGAAACCTGTTGTGAGATATTAGTCTGATCCAATCACCAATCTCCCATAAACATTCATTTCTGTAATCTGTATGGATAAAGTGAGGATACACGTGAGGAGATAATGACAAGAAGTGGAGGTGTTCCAATAAAGAGTGAATCAAATTCAGAAAGTGCAAATGTGATAAACACATGGATCTTCAGGGTAGCATACATTCAGTATTAGTTCAGAAGTGGCTTTTTGTAGCCTTTGCACTTATTTTAATCATTAATATAAAAGACGGAGATGTTTTCTACAGTGTTTAATTCACAGTCTCCTTATAAAAAGCACTCTATAAGATCCAAAATAATTTGTAATTCGTTGCTTCTTGCTTTCATTTCATTTTATGGCATTCATTGATGGCGGCTTGGAGTTTTTTGAGGCAAAGTTAAAATAATGTTGCTTGGGAAACAGATTTTTGTTTGTTTATTTGCTAAAAATTGTTATAACTTTTAGAATTGCTTCTCTAGACTCAAAAAACAGGGCTTTTGGCTTTTTTTTTTTTTTTTCTTTTTTTTTAACTTAGAATCATCTCCTATATTTTAGTCAGAGATTTATCTTATGGTTAAATGTTACAGTCAATTTACAATGGTCTCAGCTTTAATGAAAAAATCTCCTGGTCCTCCAAGGAGGACGTGCACATCCCAAACTGATAAACTATACTGTAGGCATTGTAATTAAAAATTTTAATGGAAATTATAGCTATGAAATTTAGATCATATTTTGAAAAATCTGTTCCCATGCATTTCTGTATCTAAAAATAAAGTAAAAAGTAAAATCAAAAAAAAAAAAAAAAAAAAAAAGTAAAAGCAGACAGTACATTTCAAAAATGAAGTAAACAGAGAGGCCTCTGGGCAGCCAGGGAGAAGCTGAGCGAACAACCCTGCTGGTGTATGGTGGCAGAGACAGCTCTGCCTGCCCACTAGCCCTATGGGGTGGATATGCATGGAGTCGATCTGTGGCATAGCAAGGTCCCACTGTGGCAGTGTTGAGCTATGTGTTGCCGTGATGGGTGCATTTGGGTGGCTCTAGGCAATGAGAGTCCTTGCTGGCAATGGTTAGTTGGGGTTACTCGAAGGGAAGGGCAAAAATTAATTCAATGTGTCTTGCATCATCAAAGAGTAAACTTAAGAACTGTCCTTCAGGAAAACTTTTTTCTGTGGTTTCTAACCTTGAACCATTTAGCAGTGGTTAAAATTGTACCTGTGCTGGCAAATCTAAAAAGCAGTGTCCTGTTAAGCTGCATCTATTACAAATCACACTGCTCAACTGCCAAGGGCTATTTCATTTCAGACTAAGCAAAAACATATTTTTTTTTTAAATTCCCCCCATTTATTCTTTGACACCTATTAACCATGTTGTGGGAACTGGGATACTTTTGTGTTGTGCTGCCTATTTCTACCTTACAACTTACTCTTCATATTTTAACATGCAGGAACTGAAAAATTTTTCTTTTACAAAACAAACCTGCAGAACAGAAGTATTATAGTCAGGGTAGAAGTTATCCCAGTAACTCTTGCTTTTGAATTGCTATACTTTAAATTTATGTTTGAACACTGTACATTCCCTCTTCCTGTCTGCATACAAAATCTAAAGCGTTTGCACAGTGAAACTTTTATTTCTAAAAAAAAAAAAAATGAAAAAAAATCATCGAATGCGCTTATGGATTTCAGCTGAGGGCACAAAAAGTGCTCCTGTTGGGCACAGCACTGGGTAAAGCAAACGTCTGCCATACATCTGCAAAAGCTGGGTTTTTTTTTTTTTTTTTTTTTTTTTTTTTGTTTTGTTTTGTGAATGTGGTTTGAAAACGAGCCAAATATCTCGATTTTAGAAATAACAGATTTTACAGACGCGCATCAGATGCTTTAGCATAAATAAATGATAAACACAGATCAATCAATACTCTTTGCAACAGTTGCAGCTGGAGGAAACCTGCTGTCAGTGATAGCAGAGAACTGCCTCTTTTTGTACTGCATCTTTTAAACTCCTCCATCCACAAGCAGCAAGAGCTGAGCTCCGATTTAATTACTATCTGCGCTGCTCAACAATGGAAGCAACACAGACCACTGTGGCTCTGCCCCTTACCGCCCAAAATTGCCATTCATGTGAGCACATAAACAGCAATTCATGGTTGGCATGAGGGAGGCAAGATTACAGCCTGGAAATCAGCTAATGAACGTTAATTTAAGTTAAATATTGCTGAAGGATCCATAGGCATTTTTGCCTGGCATTGTGTGCCATGTCTGCTGGCATGGATGTGACAAAGAGCACCAGCGCAACGTAGCTTCTGTGCCCAGCCGTGACAGTTTTTCCATGAAAATCAGCTGGAGAAATATCAGCACAAAAGCAACTTTCAGACCAAATCCACCTTTTTTGATGAACATTTGAGGTTTCCTGACATGAATACAACAGGCTTCTGCACAAGTGTTTCTGTCTTTGCCATTCTGAATTACTCAGCTACTCAGAAGACATATATTCAAAAATAGAACATAGAAATATCCTGAAAAATCTGGATTGTAAGAAATTTCTTTTACTTACTTATTTTGCAATTAAAAAATAATAATCTTGTAATTGTTACGCAGCTGTGTCTTTGTGATTTGTCTGTAAGACTGCTGGTATTACAAGGATGGAGATAATACAGAAATCTTACGAGAATGTCTACATATATGCCTATGTATTCAAAATTGCAAATTCACACAACATGAACGTATGGATGGATCTGCATAAATATACATATGCTAGAAATGGATTTTATCTTTACATCTCTGAACAAAATTATTCAGCTTAATATAAAAATTCCTAAAGAAAATATTTTCAGGGGATTCCACAGGCTTTGATATACATCGTCTAACAGAAAATGGTGTTTAATATGCTCACTGTTTTGACACAGATAGACAGAGAAGGCCACAAAAGTCCCTATTTTGTACAGAAATATTTCAGCGCAAATACACATATATATAGCAGCACAGTTCTGCCCCCCAACTCGTGTGGAGAATTTTCAGTTATAATTTTACTGGTTGCAAGGGAAGCAGCATCAGACCTCACACAAAGGTAAGCATTATTAGAGTTGGCCATCATTTTTTTAAACCTTGCTATTTAAGGAACAAGTAGCCATTGCACAAGGTAAGATGCAGGCAGTCACATAAAATCAGTTGTGTGTAAATTTGGAGATGGAGATAAAATGTCTGTCAAATACAACTTATTTCACCCTATACTTCCAAGCAGCATTGACTCTTCATGCTGATGTTTCATTAGCAGGCAGAGAAAGGTGACTCTGCTAATAAATTTGAGCACCTCCTAAGGTTGATGTAAAAATGGGGAAAAAAATAAGAAAAGCACCACATCTCAAGAAGGAGTTCACTGAGATCTGCTTATTGCTCACTGCTTCCCAAAATGCATGTGAAGCACCACCGCCGCATATGGTAGACTTCAGACACAGCACTCACAAGTGGCATGGCTGCACCATGGGTTGTGATGGTTGGTACAGCTCCATCCCACACTGGCACAAAGACAACCCCTGTCTGTGGGAGCCATCTCCCGTGCACAGCATTCATCTCGCAGCAGTGCACTCACAGTCACATCAGTAACTGGCTTTCTAGCTTTCTTCTGCTTAACAAATCATCGTGTGGTTGCACAGCTTATTGTCAGTATCCCACTTCTTTGTTCCTTTTTCCAAGGGAATAAGAAGGAGGGAGGGATATTACTATTTGTCACCCTTCTAAACTGTCCATGGCATCAAGGAGATTGGGAATTTTGGTCTGTCTTTACATACAGGGAAATGAGTGGTAACAGAAAGGGCAAGGACTGAACAAGTCATCAGGAAAAGCAAGAAAATACATCTCCTTCCGTCCAGCAGTGCTCCACAGTGTCGGAAGGCACAAAGGCGGCCACTCAGTGCCAGCCCCGTAGTGATCTGGGGAATAAACCACCTACAAACCACCTTTCCCTTTAATCCATGCCAGATAGCTTCCTGAAAGAGAGGATTCATAACTCATACTAAAAAACAAACTAACAAATCCTTCCTGTTACATCCAAAATAAAGCCCAAACCTGCATTCACTGAAGTGAGCAGCAAACTTTTTATCTTTATTCTCAACTGAGCTAATCAAGTGCCTCCTCTCCTTACACATATGTAAGTTTTGTTTTTTCATACCTGGAAGCATTGAGTCCCACAGGCCACCTATGTGCTGTCTCAGAAGGAAGTCCTTCTCTCCTTTGAAATGTGCTGAAATTCAGCTTCCTTAAAGGCTTTTATCTTTGTAAATAAATAAATCGGGAATAAATCAGAGTAGCCAGTTTACTTTCTTTGTAATCTTTCCTTCAATAATATGGTTTTTTGCTGTATTCCTTCTTATGTTTATCTCCAAAGTAAACAATATAAATCTCATCAATTTTCTTCTGCTTAAGTTTTACACATCTCTAATCCCTTTGCCATATGCCTCTGAATCCTCAATGTTTCTAGTATACATTTTTGAGCCAGAACAGCCAGATGAAGCAGAAAGCACTCTGCAAGAACATACCTTTCATTTGCTAATGACACCATAACATCCTCAATATTAGCCACACTGCTCTTCACGCACCCGGCCCTGCTCTGCGCTTCCCTCATTACCACACTTTGGTTAGCAGAGATTTCCACAAACCATCCACAGCAACGACCAGTCCTTCATCTCGAACAGGTGTTGTTAACTCAGAGCCCCAAAATATGCTTCATATTTCAAATCCATTTTTAGAAGCAAGAAATTTGAGACCAACTGAACAACAATGATAACACTGCCCATTTAAATGCTTTCTGTTCAGGCATTAAATTTGGTTACTTTATGACTCAGGGAGGGCTGCCTATTAGTATGAGCTGACAAGCTGTTTCTACCAGTTAACAAAGTGGTCTTTGTAATATATTACATAACACAACATGCTGTTAGAACACCTCTGGGTTGACTGCTTCGTTTAAAATTCATGCACCAGGAAACAAAAGTCAGAGAAGAAATGCAAGCCCTGCTAGAACTTACATGATTTGCAGGCAAACCAGGCAGTTTTACACACAAATAAATGTCAAGTTCATCACAAATGCCTTGAGAATAATCTATCTACTGATGCATATCAGCTTTTTTGTCTGGATAACTAATAGTTTACATGGGAAAAAACGCTAAACTGCCTGAAAGGTTGCAGAGATAGTTAGCAGTGAACACAGGAATCAATTCAGATTCATTACTACTTGCAAAACCAAGGCAATATTGGACAGCAGTAATTCAAAAGTAGTACAATTAATGGAGATCAGACAGATATTCTAATGCTTGCCTTTTTAATGCAACTCGCTAACCTGAAGAGAATTGAAAGAACCTAAGAAAATGTTTCCATGGACCTTTGGTACCTCTGATATTTCACAAGGCAATTTCATGTGACCTTTAATTTTTAGTGCGGGGTTTTCCATTTGTAGGCTAGCACTTCATAAAGGGCTGCCATTAAGTATTTTCAGAACTCTGTTAATATCTCTTAAACAGGAATTTGTAAGCAAAGCTGTAAAGAATCACCGAATAGGAGAATTTCACTATCCAAATCACAGAGAAGCTACAAAATTTTAAAGCATGTTAAGGCAATTTCCAACACTATATACACTACCCCTACCTTTCAGTGTCTGTGAATCATTACTGAAGAAAGCAAAACCTCTCACTAAATTCCTGTGTTCAAAAAGGCAAAAATGGCTATAACTGTGGCTGTTCATTTACGATCTGGTCAACATTTGTGTTACTGCTTTTTCTGCTTACGTAATTTACTCTTGGAGGTAAAGTCGAAATATTTTGTTCTGTCTTAAAGTAAAATGCACCATTTTATTGCTCTCACACTTATGTGCTGTTGCTAGGAAGATACAGCTGCACTATAACCTAATTGTCTGCTATTTAGGTATGGACTCATGAATCCCATATTTTTATTCTAAATCTAAGTTCAGTCATTGTAGCTAATGTCCTTGATGCTATCTCAAATTGCTGTCATTACACGGATCACTAGAAACTGGAAGTAATAGTAAAAAAGAAAAGAAAAAAGAAAGGTACCAAATTAGATGATGGATAAAGGTTTAATCAATTTAATTTTATCACTAAATTCAGTCCCTTCCTCTCAAGCTGCCAGGGAATGAGATAAGCGGAACACATCTTGAGGCATGACACAATCCTGTTGTGGGGAAAGACTTGTGTCCCTGAACCTCGCCGAGATGAAACACTCTCATTTATTACTTTGGCATTGCAGGATGATGAAGAACCAAGCTGGTTTCCTCCCTCTGTCCTCAGCACACTCTTTCTATTTCATTAATTTTTCATGAAATTTTGTTTCACAATCGTTTTGTCTCTCTCGTGTTCTTGCTGCCCTTTCTTAGTTTATTCTGTCAATTTTTATCTCATATCACATTTTATCAAAAACAACCCCTGACAAAGCTTTCCATCACATCATGGATACCTGATTCCCTCTCATTCTCTATAATTAACTTTAATTGCTAGCTCTATAAAAAGGTATTGCAAATGAGGTGGCTTACTTGTTGTTTTACGCTGGAAAATAACTAAGAAGTGACATATCCTCAGTCACCAATTTTATACTTAGTTTCTCTGTGTTGATTTCTAAGAAGTTAAGGGAAGCTGCCAAAGTGTGCCTTTTTAGTGTTATCAGTGAATGGCAACTCTGCTTTTGTTTGGTCTACTTTTAACCATTTATCTCAGAAAGCAAGCTTGCTTTTCAAAATTGGTACCGCAGGCTATCAAATTTGCACAGAGCATGGGGAGGCCGCTGCATTGAATTCTGCCAATACTCTGCCATGCTTCAAAACCTTGGAGAAAACACCACAAGAACCCACATATCCAACAATTTTCTTTACAGATCTAATATTTCAAATGGATTTCATTAAATCATTAGTTGGAGCTTTTTAACTTCTGGTCATTTTATACACATATATCAAAACGAAAAGAAAAAAATAAAGAGAGAATAAAATATCCATTTCCACTTTTGCACGAAATTAGCCTGCGGAGATTTTGGCAATTAGCTGCATTTATTTTTCATTAGGTCTTTGAGAAATTAAGAAGTTTATCTCCCACTCAGAGTTAAATATTTATTTTTTAATGATAAAATATCCCCCCCCCCCCACCCGCAGTAATTTAACAAAAGCTGTGAATATTCAACTGAGTGTTGTTAACACACTTTCTGCAAGCAGTTTAAAACTGAATGGAATTTCTGGGCAAATATATGCTTGGAATGTGATATCCGGTGGACATTTAATGTTAATGCTTCAAGGCGAGATATTTATACTCAATAATTTGCTAGATTTTATATACCTAAAAATTAGGTGCATGAAAATTAATTACTAGGCTATGTCTTTGTATACTGGAATCTCACTCAGTGTCTTCAATTCTCAATTTGCGTATATGGAAATTCTCTCTCTGTCTTTCCCAGCACAGCACATGGGTTCTATTGTTTTGGGTGGTTTTTTTTGTTTTTTTTTTTAATCATAAATACACAAAGACACTTAGCTATTCAAAGAATGTTGTTTGTTCTCCTTGCCTGAACTTGCTTTCTGCCCCCAAGAAACTCCTAAAGGAGAGCATCCAGGTATACAGAGAATGAAGGAAATTGCAAAAACAGAAAAACGGACTTATAATTCACACCGAGGACAAAAACATGAGTAAAACCATAGAAAGTAAAATAGAAGAGGAAAAATGCATTAATAGAGAATAATATTTACTTCTACTGCTACGCATTCTTTGATGTACTGAAAGACATTGTCTCCATTTGTTTTTAAGTACAAATTTTATATAATGTGCCTAATAAAATACATCAAATTGTATAAATAATCTGTAGAGCTCACCTCCTTGAGGAGTGGGGGTGTGAGAGATAATTTCATTTCCTTACCCTGATACTGCTCCATTTAAAACATAAAACAAGAACCAATTTTTGTATGCATGTGTCCAGAGGTATCTGTGTGTCTAACAAAATAGGTACTGGAGAACTGTTAAGGGCAAGTGCTTTAGTTGCAACTTTATAAAAGGATTTTTCATACAATCTATTAAATAATCAGAACTGCAGATTAATGCAGACCATATTAATTCTCGTGATAGTAATTTGTGAGCCTAATAAACATTTTCTTGATGAACTTCCAGGAGAGCTAGTTGTTAAACAACACCTTTGCACAAGATACAATCAGAAAAAGGCATAGGAATATATGATAAATAAATAAGATTTCACAATAATCAGAACCAATAGGTTTTTTACTGGACATGCCACAAGTTAGAGGAATTTTGCCAGCATAAATTCGCAGGAATGTGTATTTTCTTTTTGTTTGTTTTAATATTATATACAGTGGTTATATACAAAAGAAAAATAAAATAACACGAACACATGCATTTCTCCCAATAGCAAGTATAGTAACTACCTGGTTGTAGAGTGGTTCCAACAGTGTGTTTGAAGGAATAAAAAGACTAACTCTTCATGTACATGTTCTCAATGACACTGGCCAGAAAAATACTTTCTAGAATGCCATTAGCATCCAGCTATGTGTTCTGCAAATAGCTGTCATTTACTGGGTTATTATTTAGCAAGATTTTCATTTGTTTTGTGTAGGATTTTTTTTTGTTTTTGTTTCTGTTGTTTTTTTTGTTTTTTTTTTTTAACATTCAACTTTCACTTTATTTTGGCAAAACAGGGCAATAAACAAAGCAGCAAAAGTGTTACTAAAAGACTTTCATTTCTGTCTGTTTCTTAGAAAGAAAATTGACACATGATTTTCTGTCGTAACAAAGCACCTTTTCTCCACTGCATGCATAATTGGCCACATTTTTCTCTTGGCCAAGCAAAGGGTAGTTAGGCTAAGTTTGTAAATCCCCAAAAAGTTGTTTTTCTCAAACATCTACAAACATAACAAAGCCTGCAGAGAGCAACTTATGTACAAGCAGATTTAAAGGCACTGAGTGTGGGTGCTCTCTCTTTGCTTCTTATTTTAATATTTGCTTTGAAACAGTGTAAAACACACTTTACCACTGGATGTTACAGCACACTAAAGATGAGAAGCAGCAAATCAAGACTACACACATACCAGAAGCATTAATGCTTCTGCAAGTGTGCTGTTCTCACTTGTGCTCAGGTCACTGTTTGCTAGTACGGTTATGAAAATAGAGTTCAAAGTGAAAGTTGAAATAGTGGCAGTTGTGCACTAGAGTCTGGAATTCTGCATCTGACCCCTTTTCACTTGTTACCACACAAAACCTTCTTTGACATTTCTAAAAAGTTGTCCAGAAACATGATTGTTGGCTTTAACACAAATCAATAATTAAAAGACTGTTAGCTAATGTGCTCTATAAATTAGAATTGCTAGAATCAGAAGAAGAAATAATATAGCCAAAGTATCAGCTTCATTTGACAAGCTGAAACTTGTGTCAACCTCTAGTAACTGTGAAAATGACAGGTTGGGGGATATTTACTGCTCAGATAAATACTTGGAGTTAGCATCGCTGTGCCCTAATGCGCTGCAAATGGCATTGTTTCCTGTATCCATTCATTTTACCGTAGTGTTCGCTGTCTGCTAACTTTGACTTTTTCAGGCAAAACATCAAAACTCAGGCAGTTGTGTGTCATCCTCTCTACAGGAAAAAACAGGACAGCCTTCAGATGAGCTTTTATCTAGGGCATATTCCCTTTGCGGTGACATCCTGTAGCTTTACTTTTCTTGCTCATGATAATTAGTACTTCCCTAGCAAAGGTATTTCACTGGGGGAAGCGGAACAGTAGCAAAAATAGCTAAACTTGGCGGACCTTCTCGCCAAAAAAAAAAAAAAAAAAAAAAAAAAAAAAAAAAAGAGAGAGAGCTTTGGGGTCACCACCTGCAGCCGAGAGGCTGCGCACCGCTTCGTGCTCCGCACGGGCATGTCCTGCCTGGTGGCACGGGGACACGGCGGGACGCGGCGGGACTCCGGGGAGCCAGGGAACAGCACCCGGGACAGCTCCGCCTCGCCAGCACCGCCGCCGCCGCCCCGAACAAAGAGAGGAGGGGAGCCAACAGGGCGGGGGGATCGGCGGTCTCTCTGGTCCCCGTTTCGCCCCGCGGGACAGGAAAGCATCGTCGCCCCTGCGCGGCCGTCGAGGCCGGTGCCGGCGGGCGCCATCCAGAGTCGAGAAGAGCAGGAGCAGCCGGAGCGTGCGGCAACGTGCGGGCTGGAGACGGGCAGAGAGAGGCGGGGGCGGGAAGGGAAATCAAGGGAAAAAGAAAAAGAAACAAAATTCCTCTTACCTTTCCTCTTCGATCTCCTCCTCCTCCTCCTCTTGGACTTGCATTTCAGCTGCCCGCTCGGCCCTCCCGACGCCCTGCTGCCGCCGAGGACGGATGTCATGCCCGTACCTGAGAGCAACGGCACCGCGCCGCGATGCTCTTCTCCCGCCGACTTTCCTCTCTTTCTGGAGGCGGCTTTTATAGCGCGCAGGGGAGGGCCGCTCGCTCGGCGCTGCCCGGCGTGGGGTCGCGCCTCCGCCCCGACGGGCCGGGCCCGGCCGTGCGGTGATCGGGGGCGGGAGCGGCCGCCGCGGCTCCTCCGGCCCCGCGCCCACTTTTGGTACCTCTGCGACTTTCTCGGCCCCGGCCGCTTTGAAGGGAGAGCGCGAGGAGTGAGGGAGGGGGTGCGGAGCGGAGCGGGGTGGGGGGTGGGGGGGGGAGAGGGGGGGCGGATTTGCTGCTGCAAAGTCTCCTGCAGCCCAATCGCTCCCGCCGCCCTGCTCTGACATCAGCTCCGCCAGCCCTCGCCCCCAAACTCCGCTCCCCATGGGCTGCCGGCTGTGCTCGGCTCCCGGCAGAGAGCCGCGCGGAGCGGCCCCGCGGAAACGGCAGTGTCCTGCCGCCCGATGCGGGGAAAACCTGAGGGGCGGCAGGGGAGGAGAGATGCTGCAAACAGGGTTGCAAGCCCCCCTTTCTTTCTTTTTTCTTTCTTTCTCTCTCTCTCTCTCTTTTTTTCTTTCTCTCTTTACACCATGTGGACACCGAATACTCTGCTTCCAGCAGCACGGAAATGCTGCTGCCGTCTTCCTCAACCAAGCACTTATTAACAAGTTCGCTAATTGCGCTGCTTATTTTTTCCAGGGAAAGAGTATGAGTTACTGTCGAAAGATCCCTGATCCACAAGCCTTACGCGGAAGGCTAAGTGTAGTGATTTCTCTTGAATCTCCACTTGTTTGTAAGGTACGTGCTCCGCTACACTCACAATCAAGGGCAAAAGCTCTGTGAAAAGAAGGGTCTGTTGTCACTCAGACTGATACATTAACGCTCTGCAGTGCCTCATTTAGACAACTGCACAATTAATGTGTCGGGAGCAGAGGGGCTTTTATGGGGAGGAAAGATGACAACAGCATTCCTCTAAAAAGCTTGACTACAAAGCATTACACATTCATTAGAAAAAGCAAGCATATGCAACAGATAAAATACTGCTTTAAGTTATAGGGGACTTACTGCTTCTGTGTTTTTCCCTCCTTAGTTATTATCTAAGTTAAAAATATGTATCTGGATTCACAGGCAGTGAATGGAAAACAGACGAATATCAAGAAAAAAAACACTATGCTAAATAATTAATGTCATCATTAGTGCTGACTCTATTTGTAGTCGGCTGGAGAAGCACAGTAAAACCCTGTTTATCAGAACTCCTTTAATCTAAAACTTCCTCTTGTTGGAATGTAGGTTACCCAGCTCCTGCTGCTAAGCACTTCCACTGCAACTCTCCCAGCTATTAGAAAGCCTCTGTGTTTGGCTGATTTAGTCCTTTGTTGTTTTTGGATTAAGCAGAGCTACATGTTGCACAGATTTCACAGATAAACAAAAATATTTCCACAGTCGTCTCTAAAAGTGCTCGGTTGGCCAAGAATTTGGATAATGCACTCATACCTAAAAGGTGTCACCTCTTCGATCCTCCAAGGAGTGGTTCTGCTTTTTTTTTTTCCCATGTATGCCCCAAGTAACCTCAGTTTTAGCTATGCGGCACAGCACAAAGCACAAAAAAGAAATGGTCCCTATGCCTTATCAGCTAAGTTAAGAGAGCCTTAGAATTTGTTCCAGTGTTGCTGCTGATGTCAGTTGTAATTCAGGAAGCCCTACATGGAAGTAGGTTTTTAAATGCACGGCTTTTACAAGTTATGGGCTGTAGTTTTTCACAACATGCACATCACCCAAAAGGGTCAAACTTTTGATCCATAGCTTAAGTAAACATCTCTTTGAAAGCTTCTATTTATGTCAGGAAAAATACATGCGTGCAGGAAATGAGAGAAAATCACTATTTTATTATTACTTTTATTTTTCGCTTGAGCGTTCAGCCTTTAACCACCCACTCTCCCCTTTTCCTTCTTGTTTCTGTTCCTCTGACCATAGCTGACCCTCATCTATTAATGTAGCAAAAAAGTTGCATTTGCATGAGAAGTAGCAAAGCTCAATCGCATGTTCAACTGCTATCAAACTCTTCTCTGGTCTGCAAATTAAGTCACTCAGTTTAGGAACCAGATTTAGTCAACAGAGCTTTCTGTGCTTCAGTACGAACCTGTGCTTTATACATTAGGAATCTAAATGAGAAGCAAGGCCCAATTAGGAACGAAATGAGCATCCCAGAACGTTTACCTATCCTTAGGGATGGCTTCCAGCTCAACAAATTCTTTAAATTCTTTCTGAAGTTTTTCTTTCTGATAACATATAATTATACTCTCAAAATGACTGGAACAGGAAATCAGAAATATAAGAAGATAGACTGTCTAGATGGCATTGCCAGTCCCTAGATAAGGCATGCTACCAAACCAACCTGAAAATTGTGATAGTTTACCAATTCTCAGAAGCTATCTCTCAGTACTAACAATTTCATGAAATGCTTTCTATTCTAGGAAATTTCTATTCTATTCTGCTCACACTCATTGAGCAGGCCAGTTATTATCAGCACAGCATTAGCAAAGCTGAGCTATGCTGGTAGTACAGCTTCTTCCATGGCTGGTCATGGGTTTGGTGAAGGCATGGAACAGCTGAAGTCACATTAGTGGAAGGACTCCTCTTGAAAGTAAGCTGATGTGAAGGGCAATCACTTTCAGTAGTGCTCAACTACAAAGTCAACAAAATTCCTTAGATATGCTGTGTTTATTCCTCTTGTTCTCCATAATGGAAGAAGACACCTTTTCCACTCAGTGGTGTCCTGTTTCAGCACTTTTTTTTTAACAGTGCAAGATTACCACTCCCATCATCAGTTTGAATCTACCCCTAGGCAAAGATGTACATGATTTCAAGTGCTATGGTAAAAACAGAGATAAGCTCAATCTGGGAAATACAAAAGCAGCCCAGTGAGGCAGAAAAAACAGCTAAATTATAAAATAATACTCTTTTTTCCATTATGTGCTATGCCACTAGCGGCCAGTGCAGTTGATAATCTGAGTGACCAACAGAAATTGTGGCTATTACTGCATGTCTTGGTAATGACCTTTAGTAGTATTTCATGCTCCTTTTCATAAAGCAGCTTAGAGCTTCACCCATTCCCATGGGCTGGGGAGGCCATTAAGTTTTTCACCTTCGAGCAGAGACATTTCATGATACTAAAGGAAATAGCTCTACTTACCTCCAGTTGCAGCCTGCAGAGCAGTGCACATCACACCAGTGCACAGACACACGCTCAAGTTTTATGGAACCAAACAAATAGGAGGCCTTACAGTACAAGTTCTGTAAAGTAAAAGAAAAAGGGTTTTTTTTCTATCTGGTGTAAGGAGCTATGACTTCTCTTTTGACCCACCACAGCACATCACAGCCCATACATCAGTACCAATATTCCTGTTCTAGAGAGATAGGCAGGTCTTTCAGCACTGGAAACAGACAAGTAAGGAACTCAAACTTTGTCAGATGTGACAGTACATTTCTTCACTCAAGTTCTCTCAGACATCTTTCTTGCAGTGTTAAGAGTCCAAATAGTTTATTAACTGGATTATTGATAAGAGTATGTTGGGGAGAATGAGTGTGAAACTGGATACCAGGATATGCACCCAAATTACAGATTGACTCTTATATTGTCATTTCTCAGGAAAGCAGTGTAGAGTTAATTGTTAACAAAAATGGAGAAAAATGAAAATGTATGAAGAGAAAAAGCAGTCCATATATATTTCAGCAATTTATTGCTCAGATAAACAACTTCAAGAACACAATTTTGAGGAAGGTTATCCAAACCTGAATATAAACTTAATCAGCATTATTAGTAGACAAAACTTTTTCATATAAAAACATTTTGATTAAATATGAACTCCACTGTTTCTTTATTCCTCTGTATTTTGAAACATGAAGTGATTTAATTTTTCAATGAGATGACTACAAAAAATTGTGTGTGAAATCTTTTTATCTTTTTTTTAAGAGAAAAAAAACTACATTGAACTTCTAGAAATGTAAATGCCTCAAAATGAGGCTGAGCATCTAAGGCATGCCAGGGATGCTCCACAGGAGAGCTGCAGCATCTACAGTGTGTGCTCCTCCCAGAGAAAAAGAGTCCTGCTGAGCAGCACAGCCAGCAGCAGAAGCAAGTTCTAGTCTGTGCACATCCCAGGATATGCATAAATCCTTGGAAGAGAGAATGCCTGGCTGCAATATCCCACAGTTTCCAGCTGTACCACCCCTTCTATAAGGAGCTGTGGATGCTGAGAGCAGCAGGCCGTCATAGAGACCTTTGTAACATGCTGCTTATATGCAGAGGGGTCCTACAGGCTCCTGGGTGAGGAAAGGGATGTAGCAGTAGTGCTCCATTTTTCTACCATCCTCCCCACACCATTTCTGCTTGCTTTTGCTACCTCCTGCCTGGTAGGTGGAGAAAAGAGAAAGGTCCTTCAGAATCTGGAAGACAAAACAGTGCTCAAGGGCATTAAAGCAGTACAGAAATACAATCGTGTGGCTGCGCAGGTGAGACTCCAGAGCCTTCTGCCGCAAAATGCCTGCACTAATCCACTCTTGCCCTACTTACAAGGAGCTGTCAGTGTGGCTGTTTGCAGCAAAAGCCACTTTAGCTTTGGGGCCAAGCATCACAGGGTGGTGATGAAGCAGTGAGGGTGGTGATGAAGCAATGAGGATATGGATCCATATTCAGTGCATCAAGTTTACCAGATAAACTCCTTACTGCAGGCAAGTCCTCTTGTCTGTCTCTTTGCATCTTCTTATATGTAAAATAGCTGTGGTGTTGGATTTCAGGATGTTAAGACAACGCTAAAAGGATTTTAGCTCCTGATGAGTGTAAGATAAACATTTCAAAATTGTTCTGACAATGCTCTCTTTAATGGGGAACATACCTAGATGTCAAAGACTGCAAATCAATGTAATTAGTAAGTCTGTACATTCCATGCAAAGCAGCAGCAGTTGCTGGGGGTGGGAATGAAACAACTTTTTGAAAGATGTTTATATTGGCATATTAAAACATATCTCAACAGCTCTGAGTCTGGAGGGGAGTAGACATACACTTCATCAACAGAAATGCTTTTGATTTTAATCATGTTTTCCTGTGTTTCTAGTGAACTAACTCAAAACATGGAATGATGAAAGTGACCCTGATGTCTGAATCCCTATTTAGCCCTCAGGTGTTGTTGTCCTGGCCCGGCCTAATTACCTCTGGTTTGTGTCTGACATTACCTTGTTCACATACTGTCTGCAAGGCCTCTACTGATCAGGTTTCCTTCTCAATATGCAGAATGCTAAGCAGTTCTTTTCTTTATTTAAGCACTTGCAAATGTGTCAGTGCTACAACAGCTAAACAGCATTATTTTTTTAATTATGAAATATTTGTTAACAAATATCAAAATACTGAAAAATCATTATGTCTTCATATACTTTGAATTATCCGTCTGAAACACTGGATCTGCCCTGGTGACCTTCCCTGTGCTGCAGAGGAGCCATCCAGCACAAGGAGCTGCAGCCGTTTGACCCGAGCACATCCTGGGCTCATGATCAGCCCTATAAGCCCTCAGCAGGGCTAGTGGGACTAGGGCCACTGTCGCTGGTTTGTCCCCAGCCCACCTCAGTTGATGGCGGTCTGTAAGGATTGAACTGTAAGGATTGAAACTTGGCATTACCCTCCAGCTGCAGTTACCACAGACTAAGAAATCTGGCAGCTGAGAAGTGTCCAAAACAGTGACCAGACATAAAAATAAAGACCTTCATTTCTTTGCACTGATAGCTTCTGCATCAGTAAAATACGGATGCAAATGCTTACCACACAGGATTAAGGAAATCTCAAATGACCAAGGGATGTTTGTATACAATATACTTCTCACCCTAATCTTTCCAGTTTGGAAATTTTCCAGAATTACACTATGAATAAATTCTCCCCCTAGCAGCTGGGTGGCTTACAAAGACTTGTAAAGTTTTTGATGTAAGACTCAACCATTTTCTAAAATGAATGCTACTCGCCTATGCCATGAGAAACCTTAACCAACTTCTCTGGGACTCTAAAAATGCTTTATGGAGTAATCATGCAGTAACTGCATTGTAAAGAAATAAGGCAGTATTGAAAAATAGTACAGCATAGTAATTGTATGGCATTATTTCAGTAATGCAGTGTGCTAGAGTTTAAAGAAGTTATTACAGAAGTATAATTTGACTAAATTTTGTATTTGCGGGCATGCATTTGTTTAGTATTATAGCCTTCCCTTAGACCTCCAGCACCAGTTACTGACCTTGTAGTGACGGTGGTTGAAGCTAAGTTACAATAACAGTCAGTATAAGAGATGTACATTAAATTACATTAACCTCTGGTTAGATTCCCTAGCATATTCATCAGTTTTCAGTGGTATCCTATTGCTTTACAAAAGGTTCTTCACTGTGTTTTTTCACATATTTTTAAATGTATTTTTTTCAAAAGGCATTCCTATTAGGATGACATATAATCATGGCACAGCCAAAAGCAACAGGAAAATGAAGAAAAAGATATGAAAAGAAAAGAGAATCCCTGTATTTACAAGAACTCCTCTCGCAGATGTCCATACCGTATGACAATATCATCATGGAATTGGTGTAAGACTGAAACATCACCAGTCAGAAATCAAGTCTCAATTGTAGCAGACTTCAAATGCATGACCTACATCATCTACGTGCAAGAGATACGTCACCTATGTTCTACAAAATGGCAAGCCATATTACACCCTGTAATTTTTGATTCATTTGTTAGTCTAACAAACTACTGAGATAAATGCTGTCTTTTGCTTGTGTCTAGGTTCAGCCATTACACATATGGACCCCAATTCTTGACTGAGATGATATTATAATGTGGATATAGAAATATCATGGAGATATAAATGCAATCACAGCTCTAAATTAATATTTGCCAGCACCACTGAGAAAACAGTAGCAGTTTCTAAAGAAAAAAAATAAACACCTCAAATTATCTTGAATAAGGAGAATGTATAATCCAATGCAGTCAGTGCTATTACAGGTTTACCCACTGCCTTCCACATCAAATTCTCCTGAACTTTATTTTCCATGCATTACAACCGATTTTCTTTCATCCAAAACCTAAGCCCTGATAGGCATCAGGAAAATAAAGGTGCTGAAACATCTGCTAGCAGGTAAAAAAGTCATATAAGGATGCTGGCTTGGAAGGTTTTTCAGCAAGTGAAACACTGAAGGAAAATGACATTTACCCCACCAGGTTGAATAGACAAGCCAGGGAAAGTCGAGCAGAGATAGAAAATAAATCCAAAACATGCATCAGGAAAAGCAGAGACATCAAGAGAGACAGATACAACAGTGCATCTCCCTTACTCCAGAGTTCCCACAGAACAGTCTGGTATCTCTGGATGATTCAGTGGACCAGTCTATACTCAACAGACAGATAGAGATGGAAGATGTTATTTTAAGACCCCAGGTAAAAGTAATGAAGCACAATGTGTCCATCATTGATGAATCTTGAACACTCGATTATATAATAAACAGGTAAACTTTTGTGTACTTCGTACACAGTTCCCTAGGGACACAGTGGCTCTGTCAGTTACCATGCTAATAGTAGCTATGGAGTCCTTCAGCCTGAGGTTTTAACCTCCACCCTCTTTCTTTTATTTTTTCTTGCTGAACTTGCATTCAGGCATTACTATCTGTGTGTCATACAAGTAAATATCAGCTTTACATCAGGGTGACAATGACAGGCATTCACTGAAGCCTTAAAACACAACTGCTGTATCAAATAAAAGCTTAGCCAAACTGACATGATTTATTTTAAAATAATGAACTTCTCCTTACTGCTGGACATTTTCTGAATAAATTTGGCAGTTGTGAACTCTGGCAAGCTTAGAGTTTCGGAAAGAATCAGTGCAAATGCAACTTCAATTCCATTGCTTAATCACAAGACTGGAAACCTAAGTCTGAGTTCATCCCACCTAATTTTGACACTAAGCACAGGTGAAGACCTAAATGAAGAATCTTGTCACCCTCCACTTCTTTGCACTCACTGGAGAATGACAGGCCTCCAGATGATAGAAACAAGTACATTGTGGAAATACCTTTCTCTTTTTCCACAGGTGAATTGAGTATTACTTCAAGTCCTCAAAGCAACCACAACTACTGAAAGTAGATCTTGTCTTAAAAATGGGAAAAATTGAATGACTACACTAAACTAAAACTGAAACTAAGCCCACTGTGAAAGTGAAAGAAGAATAAATCTTTGGGGGGGTAGGTTGAAGTGACACAAATATAGTTTACAAAATGCTTATAAAATATGCAAACTGATTTTCTTCTTTTTTCCCCCCCATTTTTAGAATCAGTTTCATAAATATCCTTTTGTTCAAATGCTCAAGATTCCTGTTACATCTCTTATAAAGGGAAAGTCAGTTGAAGAACATTCTTTTACAGCAAGAAGTATTAGAATCATACACAAGATGCTTTATTTAGAATCTGAGAATTTATTTTATGTTTTTTTCTGTTGACAACCAGAAGCACTGGGTGGAAAAAAAAATAGCAGAACAAAGAGCTCCCATGAGATATTTCACGTTTGCTGACTCACTACATCATCACATATGACACTGAATTATTAGTTTCAGCAAATACTGAAATAGCACAAGAAAGCTTTCCAGCTCTTTTATCTTCACCATTGTTCTTGGATTTAAACAACTCACATAAAAAATTTCAGGTAAAATTACAAATATTGAAAAATCATAATTTAGAGTGGTGTTTATTGTACAAGATACCCCCTTAATCATACTGAGATAGAAGGCTGAGAATATAGTTTCCTTGAGCTCAGAGGACAGTGTGGATAGAAAACATGTTTCTTACTGATAGCTTGACCCAGAGCACGTCAGGACTTTAAGAAGTTTTAGAAGGATTCTTCCTCTCTCTCTTTCCTCATCTGCTTGAGTGCTTCTGCTCACACAGGAAGATTGATTTTGTGACGTGATTTCTACCAGGATGAGCTTTGCTGTTATCTGAGAAGAACCCACCCCAACCCTGCACATCTTTTAATCGTGTCTTACTTCTGACTTAGCTATTTTCAAAGTCCTTTTGAAAATGTAATTATCAGTGCCCATTCAAGGTCAGAAGCCACACGCCATGTTAGCTACATGGGGTCTCAAAAGTCTCACCCTGTCATTGTTGCTGGCATTCCACAGTACTACTGCCATATGAATAGCTTGCCATCACAGACCCCAGCGCTCTATTGCTTGCATGGGTTTATTTGATTCCCTTGGCCTTGACCTTAGCTGCAAACTTTTACAGAAACACCATGTTGCTCTGTATTGCAGGAACAGCAAGAGGTAAGTGGCTGGACTGTATTATGACTTTCACAACCTTCTGGCTTGGAATAGAAGCTTAGTGCTTTGCTGAAGACATTCAACCAAAGCAACTCCAGACTCAGCTGTATGTAGAAAACTAGTAGCTTAATATAATCTACTTTGATGCAATAGTAAAAAAAATTATGATATTTTACATTAATGCAGAAACTGAACATTTCTGAAATACATATTTGTTAGGTAATATGAAGTGCATTGTAGATAATGTTGAAACTATTAAATAATTAATGGAGGCATACTTGGCTTATTTTCAGAATTAATTTTCAAAAGTAGCTACTAAAAGTAGCTATTGTTTTCAGTCTTGGTTATCTGATTTTACTCCTCTTAAAATAATAACAAAATTCGCAGTTACCAGCATTTTACTTGGATTGGATTCTTTTTCTACAATGTCTGTCTTTCAGATACACTGATATCTCTTTAAAATGCCGTATGTGGCAACAAGAGAAAAATGAGAAGACAAAAGGCAAATGAAGTAGATAGATCAGTAAGTTATCTAGTTTCATAAACTGAAAGTAAGAGATAGAGAATGATTGGGAATATATTTGTTACAATTTAAAATAATAATAATTAGGATGGATTTATTTTAAATTCATGTTACAATTTACCGTGCTCATCTCAGTCGTTTCCTTCTCTTTCTATTCTTTCCATATTCAATGAAAGATTTAAGCACCTAACTTGTTAGCAATAAGCATTGATTCAGCATCTCTCATGAAATGATGCATGATTTTACTCCATCACAGATAATTTCAGAAACATTTTGCTGCCTGCTTTTATCTGTGCTCTACTTGTGTAGAGGATTTGAAAGGGTTTGCGTAGTTGCCTGATCTGCAGTAATGTGAGGGTTTTGTTATCCGGCTGAGCTACCAGAGTTGGTTCAGATAGCTTGGATTCTTTCCTTCTGCAGCCCAAATCTCACAAAACCTCTCACTGAAACACAAAAGTACGGGAGGGAAAGGGCAAATGAATCATCAAACCTTTCAAAAGACTATTTATATTCCTCCTGGAGCTTGCCAATTAACACTTCTCCCAGCTCCGTCTGATCACCTTGTTGTCCTCTGCCTGTGCACCCACTTAAACTGTTACAAGATCCAGTCCTGCTTTGAGCCAGAGACAGCAGATCTCTTACTACTGACTTCACCACAAACAGAATCGAGAATCACATCCCTTTGGTTCCAGCAGAATGCCTGCAACAGCCAGACTCACACATCCATACAGTTTGAGAGCATAGCATTCCAAATTCATGCCATAATGTACTCTAGACACAGCATATATGCAGTGCTGATGTACCAATCTGAAGGTGTGGGAGACATCTTCAGACCGACATGGATAGTTTCTACTTTATTAAGACAAAGAAAGAGGAAGTCTACTGCAACATAGGCAGCGCTGAGAACTGTCTAATACAATTCTCCCTTCCTTTCTCAGACTGTCCTCAAGCCTTTGCACTATAACATCTTTCCCATGATTGTAGAGATTAATGTGAAATACCCAATAGAGGCATTTAAGTATTGAGCTCCTTGGAGTTATTGTTGAGGCAGCCACAGTAACTCGTTCATGCCAAATGTGTATATGCTGCAGGGTTCAAGGATGGTCTCTCTGTGGTCCTCATGGATGGGAGCTAGGATCCCTGCCCATGACTGCCAGCTGCTGGGAGGAGCAGCCCAGAGCTCCCAGCCCCTGCCTTTCTTGAACCCAGTGAGTTCCTGCTCCAGCAGGCTGTGGGCAACTTAGGAAAAAATCCTCCTAGCTCTGGCAACCTGTTCTGCCCTTCAGAAATTTCACAGTTAGAGTCTCCATCCAGGGAAAGAGAGTAAGAAGCTTTTCTGGGTTTTCATCTTCCAGTGGCTCAATGCAATGGGATGTGCGGGATCATGACTTTCCCTTGCCAGTATTCTGCTGACTGCTGCCCCCTAGAAACGGACATCATTTCCTGGAATAAGTCCTCACAGGGGTATCAGTCCCTACATGGGTTATCAATGTTTATAAAGGGTATCAGTCCCTTTTTTTAGTTTTTAGTTCTCAACAGGACTATCAGTGCTTATAAAGGGGTATCAGTTCTTACAAGTAATATCAGTCCCTTTAAAGGACATTAGTTGTTGGCATTGGTATCAGACCCTATAAGAAGCATGAGTACTTGGCAGGGGTATTGGTCCCTGGCAGTGATATCAGTCCCTATAAGGGGTTTCAGTCCACACAAGGAGTTCCAGTTCCTCTCAAGGGCGTCTGTTCCTGTAAAGAGTATCTGTCCCTGCAAGGGATACCAGCCCCTATAAGGGTTATCAGCCCTGCAAGGGACATCAGCCTGTCTGAGGACAGTCACGAGTGATCCATGCAAATTGCAGCTTGAGTGCAATCAATAGATGTGACAAGCAGCCAGCGCTGGCAACGGGGGACATAATGAAGGTGTGACTGTGTAAACGGCTAACAGATAACAATGCTATAGGAAATTATAGGGCAGCGCTGTATTGAATAAGTGCAGTGCAAAATGAGCTGCGGCTCGCAGGTCATACTTCCCCACTGCTGAAGTGTCTCCTGCTCTTGTCCTTTGTAATTGTAAGTGGCAGCAGTGGCGGCTGAATGCGATGAGGGCATGTATCCAACCCTCATTTGTTCTGCATTACAATGCAGCTCTCACCGCCAGCAGCCGATCCGAGTGTCAGCGCCCACCTCCCAAGTGGAAGAGGACACCAGAGAAAACTCCACACACTAGGAAGGAGGAAGGCTATCTTCACGTCAGGCTGTCCTTAAAAACAGAGTCGAACAGCTGGGGTGGTCCTGTGGGGAACGGGATGAAATCGCTGCGCTTGGCTTAAAAAATATCACGATTTTCCCTCTAAGAAACACAGCTTTTCCTTAGGAAAGCAGAAGATCATATGTAAGAAAGTAAATTAAAACAACAACAACAACAACAAACCAACTACAACAAAAATACGAAACAAAACAAAACAAAACCCCACTCATTTGATTTTATCACGTTTAAAGAAAAATAATATAATATATTAAATATTTTTTGTTTCAAACTCAGAACAGGAAAAGCTACGCACAATTTACAAATTCTCCATCTTCTACAGTTCTTCGTACTCACTTTTTAATATTCACATGGTGAATAAAAACTGAACTGATGAATAAAAACTGTTCATTGATTTTTAATTTAATTTCTGAGTCTGACAATATGAAGCACTTCCCTGCAATTTTTGTTCTGACATTGGGATCAAACTCAGTGGTTGTTTTCTGGAACCTCACGTCTTTGAGTCTCTTTAATCTGATTCCCATTTAAAGGTTTACATATTAAATGTAACGTTTAAACCTAATACAAGTCAGAGAGGTAACTAAAAGTGCTCTGCAGAGTTCCCTGATATTTCACCACTGTCAATACTTTCTGCTATTTACAATCACTCTGTACATCCCTTTCCCCCCTCTTCATAATGTCAGGAAATGTTATTTATGCCTTTTCTCAACTTAGCCCTGAGAATGTCCATTTTTTCAGGTTATAGTAAAACAAAACACTTGTTCAATTTTTTTGCTAATGTGCTGCAAACGTAGATCAGTATTTGTTCTGTAAAATTGTTTCCTGTCATTTAAATGTGTCTGCTTGCTTTTGCTGCTATAAGAAACAATTTATTCCTTGAAAATGCATCTTTCTACATGTGAAAATGAATTCAAAGCAAACAAATTTAAGCTCTTTTAAATTTCTTCTTTGCAACACAGCTCCTGCCATTTTTCTCCTGGTTTCTGGAGGGCAGGCAGCTTTTGGCTGAATTGGGGTGGGTGTACTTTTCAGGCTCCAAGGAGTCCACAGCAGGGTTTGTATCCTCTAGTACTAAGCAAAATGCCACAGATCTCAGTTTGGCAGATGTCTGCATTTGCTAACACAAGGAAGTGCCCCAGGAATCAAGAAGACAAGTGATGGCCTATTTGGTATCTGTAGAATCTATTGCTTTATTTTTTTCTTGTTTTTATTGTCTTGGATATGTAGAAGTCGTTGAGGAAATAAAGATCTGATAATGGTCTTTCAGTATCTAAAGGGCAGCTGTAAGAAAGAAGGGGACAGACTTTTCAGCAGTATCTGTTGTGACAGGACAGGGGGAAATGGCTTCAAACTAAAAGAGGGCAGATTCAGATTGGATGTAAGGAAGAAGTTTTTTACAATAAGGGCAGTGAAGCACTGGCACAGGTTGGTGGATGCCCCATCTTTGGAGACATTCAAGGTCAGGCTGGATAGGGCTCTGAGCAGCTTGATCTAGCTGTAGGTGTCCTTGTCCATTGCAGGGGAGTAGGAATAGATGAGCTTTAAGGATCTTTTCCAACTCAAACAATTCTATGATTCTGAAATTCTGAGAGGGTAAGGAAGACAATGTAGCCACCACAAAGCCTTCAGCCTCCCCCCAACATCTTGCCACTATTTAGAAGCTGGCGATATTCCTCTCACAGAAGGGCAGGCAGGATCCTGTCCTGGGCACACAGGGCTGGACTTCTGCTGAGAATAAAATGAAGGGTCTGCTGGAATTAATCCTGGGCTTCATTATCACTCCTGCACATCACAGCGCTTTGTGGCTGGCCTGGCCACCTAACTGCGCTGCAAAAGTGTGTGAAGGAAGATGCTATCAGCCTCTATCTGTCTAAACCAGAAACAGGCAATACTAGAAAAGCCCGTGTTGTCCAATTTCCAGTTCAGCTTTGCAGATTCGAGAAGTGCAGATAGTTTGGACATGCTTTAGATAAGGAGTTGAATATCTGGATGTTTTCCTGAGCACAGAACTCCATGTTTCATATAATTTACTAAATTTTGTCACTAAATGTTTACCTTTCCTGGTAATAGACTTTCTTTTTTTTTTTTTTTTTTTTTTTTCCCCTTCAGTATTTCTTCTCCCTGCTTCCCAGACACACAGAAATACATGCATACAGCCATCAGCGTATATGCTCTCACAACATTAGCACCAAAGCATGTGTCTTTGTTCAGTGTGTTTGGCTTCTTCAGAAACAAATATGTGAAGGGATGCAGCTGTTCACATGCTCATAAAGCTCTGTGCCCTGGTGAGAGTTTGCTTTTAAACACAATATGAAAAAGTAGCCGTTACTTCCTCGCCTCTGTAGAAAAATCCCATGTATGTCTGTAGTACGAATGCATTCAGAGGCAAAGATGGAAGTATTTGTTTATTTATTTATTTAACACAGTCACAAAGGGAGTGCAGGACCTCTGCAGAGCTCTCATTGCCAAGTGCCTGCCTGAGAGGCAGGAGAACGGATGGCTGTTTTGGTATTTGGTAAATATTTCTTAAATAGCAAGGGAGTAAAAAAAGGATTGGTAACAGATTTCTCTACTTCATAAGCCTCTCTCCCATCCAGTCTTCCCTTCCCTTCCCTTCCCTTCCCTTCCCTTCCCTTCCCTTCCCTTCCCTTCCCTTCCCTTCCCCTTCCCTTCCCTTCCCTTCCCTTCCCTTCCCTTCCCTTCCCTTCCCTTCCCTTCCTTCCCTTCCCTTCCCTTCCCTTCCCTTCCCTTCCCTTCCCTTCCCTTCCCTTCCCTTCCCTTCCCTTCCCTTCCCTTCCCTTCCCTTCCCTTCCCTTCCCTTCCCTTCCCTTCCCTTCCCCTCCCCCTCCCCCTCCCCCTCCCCCTCCCCCTCCCCCTCCCCCTCCCCCTCCCCCTCCCCCTCCCCCTCCCCTCCCCTCCCCCTCCCCCTCCCCTCCCCTCCCCTCCCCTCCCCTCCCCTCCCTCTTCCTTCCTTCCTTCCTTCCTTCCTTCCTCTCTCTCTCTCTCTCTCTCTCTCTTTTACAGGGTAATTCAACAAAAGATAATCTGGTTTCCCCCATTTGCTTTTCTGTTTTCTTTCTCCCTTACTTATGTTCCTGTCTGCTTATAATGTTCTTTTGCCAAAGGAGACCTTGCTTGTCCTCCTGTTTGTCAGATGAAATTGATTTCCTCAGGCACAACTACATTGTTTGCACCCCAACATGTTTGTGAGAAATTTACTGCAATTGTTGTTATTTGAAGCATGAACCTCTGAAATATGAATCCTTCCCTCTGGACACAGAGGCCAGGCAGTGTAATACTGTTCTTCCAGCTCATGAATCACAGGTCAGTGTTTAATTTCTAGAAGAAATTCATAACTAAAGTGTTTAGCAATCTGATATTAAAAACCAAACAAATACTACCAGCACCATACTGAAGACACTGGAGGTTTACTGCAAGGTAAACTAGGTGAGCTCAGCCTTTGGGCAAGGAGAGGAGATGGGAGAATGAATGATGCAGACAGCTGAACTCCAACAATTATTTTTTAGTAAACACTGCCAGGGCTTTTTTTCTACATCCCATTTTACATTTAGATAATTATCTTATTTGTTATCTTGCTGTAGAACCAAACTTCTGTATCAGCAAAAGGCAGGAACACCTGTGGTTCTACAGAAAGTCCGGATGAGGGAAGCAGGGGCAATGACACGGTTGGGTAAGATAGGAGATTTTTTTTATATGAGTAAGCATAACACAAGTGATCATCAAAGACTAGGAATCTTTCAAGTGTCTCTTTTCCACCATTTTCTCTTGTACTTGATGCCCTGAAGATGTGTAGGTCTTTGCTACGAGCTGCTTGGGACCTCCAGTATCTCAGCATAGAGGAAATTTTCAAACACTCAGCAGGTTTGGATTTCTAAGATTCAAACACATCCTGATTTTATCTTTATCAGGAAGATCACAGTGGCACTCAAGCTCAATGTCAAATTACTTTTTTGAAATGGCTGTTTTCTTACAGACTGCTTCTTGACCAAAAAATGTCTTCTCGTTGCCCCAGTCTCCATGAATCTTCATGAAAGCAGACAGCTAATTCAAAATAGAATGTCCAGCAGCATTCAGGAAAGGTGGGAAACAAAGATTTGTTTGGTGTGCAGTTTATTTGCATAGGCAGACATAAAGCATTATACTTAAAGCAATCATGAGAAACATTTTGTTGATATGCATTTCAACATTTCGCTTTTTTTACATGCACAGTCTGTAACACTAGGAATAATTTTATCAAACTAAATTTAAAAAAAAAAAAAAAATTAAGATTCCCTCTCATATGCCAGATCTTTCTGGTCTAAAAGTCTGATTTCTCCCTTATATATGGAGTACTGACTCATGCCGTATCTATCTTATTTTCAGTCAAAATGCTCAGGGATGATAGACAGGAGATGTGCTCAACAACTGAAGCAAAATGTTAACTACTGATTGCTTATAACTCGAGAAATGCTGCAACTGCTGACCTTGCCACTATATCCTCTGTAGTGCCAAAGAAGAGCATTTCCCAGTGCTTGTGCATTTTATCACTATGATTGTATGCCCTCTTTATACAAATCATGTGCTGACACAAAATATCTGTGAGTCAGTCCCTTTCCTTCAAACATTACTCATGTAAAATTTGTAACAAACTCCTCTATTTTCTGCACAATGCAAAGCCCTGTTGAATTAATCATACTGCAAATTGGAAAGAATTATGTCATTTATCTTCAGAGGAATTAAAACTTTTGACATTTAAATAGTATATTTACCAAAGCACTTCACATACACTGTCATCTCTTTTCTGACTGTTAAAAACATGTTATAGTGTAAAAACTGTTTTTATCTCTGTCTCTGCAAAAGCATGGACAACATTGATTCTATTTAACATTTTATCAGCTGAACTAGAGAAGAGATATTACCTCTTTGAGCACCAGCCAAAGGTCTTGTAGCTAATGCTGACCTCTGTCAAATATAACACATTGTATTGGAAGGATTGACAATTATTGTTCTACTGTATTTTACAAGACACCAAGGGTCAAAGCAATGGAATTGTTACGTTGCAGCAGAGCAATAATTCAAAGCTTGTTTGCCTGTGGTGGTTAAAGCTACTGTGCTCAAGAAGTATTTATGGTATCCAAATATGGACAAAATGGACAAAATATTGAGGAGTTTGTAAATAGGCTTGCAGTTCTCTTGTTTATTTTGTTTGTTTCCAGATTTCCAAATCTCTCCACTATGCTCCTATGACACCATGATTCTTCTTGGTGGAAAGTGATAAATCAGCCTTTTAATCTCAAAGAATCAGATCATATTGAAGCTTTATCTAGCCTCCTGGAAAGGAGGGGTGAGGGTCAAAGAAGAAAGGGAAAACCTTTTTTATCCCTCTGAGGCATGTATACAGTAGTAAAATAAGATTTATAAACTTATAAAAGACATTCTGATTTCTTGTGCTTGCTTTTTAATGTTATTTTAAATGAAAAGCATCCCAAGATATGCTGTCTGTAAAGATCTTGATTGTATTCCCTGTGGTGCATAGCCTTCTTTAGAGTGCTAATTTCTACTAAGAGCATTCTGCTTTGTTGAAAGAGCATGAAGTTATATTTTTGGCATTGGAAGTGCTGAGTTTGATAACTTCTTACCATCTTGTATGGATGTATGTACGTTTCATTGCAACTACACAATAAATGAGAAGTATAACTGCAGGCCTCTATATAATCAACAGAAATTATGAAGACATTCCCATTGATGCTAAAGTCAGTAGGAGTTTATTGCAAAACTGCAATATGAACAGAAATAGATATAATACAGAATACAGTATAATTCATGAAACAGAAGAAAATCATGAAGAATATCAGTGAGTTTGTATAGATCATCTCTTCTACCCATTGTAGGATCATTTCTTGTGGCATATTTCCAGTATTCTGGCTCAGCCAGATTGCGTTTTGCAGCAACGCATTTTGTACTGAACTATCTAAACAGGAGTACCATCTACTGGGCTCAGACAGCAATCTTTCTGACCTGCTTAGCACTGCTAAGTCCTCAGGTAGCAAGTGTTTTTGTGCACAGCACATTCAGGAAAAAATACTTACCGAGGCAGGAAAGGCCTATGGTAGTACTATTGAAATGAAGAGAGAAATAGGCAACAATTACAAAAACTGAATGATGTTTATGAGGGAAGACATACAATGGAGCTATAGGCTAAATTAGCGTGGACTCAATAACTGATCCTTGATTGTTAAAATACAGTGCTATTCAGGATAAGAAGAGACATCAGTGAGAAAATTACGTACTGGGACACATGTCAGGAATTTCAAGTCAGATTAGGTTATCTGCTGTGAACATTTATGTATCCATAATGAATACAACTCACACATCACGCTTAGAGTCAGGAGTTAATACTGTTCACTAGAGTGCTGCAAATTAGCACACAGTAAAAATGGTCTGACCTCTGTATCATTGAAAGAAACAATCCAGATATATGCATTGGTTGAATGGAACAAGTCAACACTGGAAGCTTTTCTCTCTGTAAAACAGGTGAAACCATCTAAATCTCCTTCAAATCCTTGAGTCTAAAGGTCCAGTCTGGGTGTGATTCCAGTATGCACTGGACCTAGAGAAACAAAGTTCCAAGAAAAACAGTATTCAGATCTGAAGAGGAAAGAAGCCCTAAGTCTAGTGATGACCTAAGCAACACTATCTAAAATGACTATTTAAAATCCTTAAAATTATCCAGCTCATTTTGCAATGGGCAGTTCTGATAGCTAGAAGAAACTTCTGAGGCTTTCTTCTGTTACCTGATCACAGTGGGGTCCTGCCCTTGAAGTCCAGAGGCTATCAGTAATTTTGCTCCTGTAAGACACTATGTGGGGACTTGCAGAAAAACAAAGTTGTATCAGAGCTTAAGAGTTTGTCATTGACATATAAAATAAGAAGGTAAAATAAAGCTTAGAAGAAAAAACAAAAGTAAATGATTATTTCTAGCTTTCTTTTTCATCAGAACAGATGTTGATGAAAAGGCAGTACCCATGACAATGGGCTTTCTCCTAAAGGATTTAACAGATAGTATAAAAGATAACTTTTTTTTTTTAGAAAAATACTTTTCCTTTTATATAACATTTCAAAATCACAATTATTTTGTGATATCAATACATTTTAATTAACGTTAATGTTAATTAAGTGTCCATTTTCTATCTTTGTCAGTTGTATGCTAATAGAGATGGGAAGGATTATACTTCTTTCCTTCTTTTTATAGCTTACCATTTGGAAGATATAACATGAGTATTTATTGATAAACTAATATAATGTGTGATGAAATGTCTCGAGCATTAAGCTGTTAAACATTGACCAACAAATTAATGTTATAGAATATGTACAAACTAGTGTGATTTGTGTTTATTGAACCACAGATGTCCTTGCCAGATAAGCTGTCAGTAGATATTCTGTCAAATACACATATTTAAATTAATCCAATTAAAACAAGAAACTGTTCATCAAAGCATTGTTATATCAGGCTAGAAAACAACACTAACAGTAATTACCACTGTTAGATATAGCATACAGTATATGACATACACTAAAAGGAATTCAAATCAGCAATAAAATTCTGTGTGGATGGTTCTTATGCAAGTGAATGAAACTAAAGCCAATTTGGCACAATTCACTTTCGTCCCTTACATCTCTTATGCTGTCTAAGCTATCTGGGACAGAAATTTTTATTGTGGATCCCCAAATGAGACTGGACAGTTTATAGCCAATGACAATTATGGTGTTCATTGTCAACCATCAAATATTTGGGTAACTCACATGCTGCTCTCCAAAACAGGCAGCCATGTGTACGGCAATCCTCCACAGAGGCGAGTCTCTTCTTACCCAACAATTTTTTCTCAAAGGTGGAAAAAAAGAGAAGCCTTTTCTGTTCTACTGCTTGGAATTATATACATACTTGTAGGTGACGTGCTGGGCTGGGTGGGCTCTTGGCCCACAACATGTCAGCTCCCCTGAGTGTCTCCTTGGCCTAAATGGTTATGATTAGCAGAAAAGTTAAATAAACTATGAATCCAGGGAGAAACTTTAATTCACACTTTAGGAGCTGTGATGAGATGCTTTAGATGCTCTGTGCTGTGCACTATTCAAAAGAAACAGAATAAATCTGAATAATGGATGAACTAGAAGACACTGTTATCTGTCCTGTATGTACAAAGAGGCTAAGTTTGTAAGATGAATTATGCACTGTGAATTATTCACTTAGCTCCAACAACCTCTCCATAATCCATCTTTCTTCCATTCATCCCAAATGCTATGAACTTCCTCTATACCCAGCTCATTTTGCAGCCTCTTTCTCTGAACTGTGTGTGAAGCTGAATAAAAACAGGAAGTAAAGAATCACAACAGCACTGAGCAAAACAATCATTATTAAGTATAAAAGGAACAAAACAGCTGGGGGAAAAAAAGTACAAATATCTTTAACAAAATAGAGAGCCCATTCAACATATAAAGACCTGATCTTGCAAATGTGGATATATACTTAGCCAATAGCAACCTTGGCAAGGTCAATGGCAAGAGACAGGGTGCCAAAGTTGAAAGTTGAAAATACACTTATGAAAGGAAGAGACACAATAGCCCAAGGATTAAAACATGAAAGAACTTTTGGGGTTGTGTCAACTGAAACAGAACACTAACAGAATTGATTTTTTTTATATTTAAAGGTGTTCTTATTTACTCATTTTTCTTACCTATTTCTCATGTTCTTCAAGAGCTTTTAATATTTCTGTATTAGTTAAGCTCTTTAACATATTCAGATTTTGATAGTAGTTTTGAGCAATACCTTGTACTCTGTAATTGCAGAGAATAGAAATAAGGATAACACAGTCACATTTTAATGCAAAGTCTTAATGTAAAAAATTAAATATGAAGAACATGAAGCACAGCTCAAAAGAACAACTCAGAAGCCTGGCTGCAGTTCACCTAGTTTGGAGACCGTGTGAATCCCAGAAAACACAACATTTTTTAAGACTAGAGGCACAGTGTAAACTTTCTTTCTTTTTTTTCACGCAAGTTTGAAGAGATATTTAAATCTAATACTTCACTTTCTTTATGGCATATTTTGTTTCATGCTAAGCAGAATCCAAAAAGACCCTATTAATGAAGATGGTTTAATGTCTGCGCATTATTATAATGCACTCCTTTGTTCTACACTTTCTCTGTGTGTCATAGACTAAGTCATTAATCAATGGGTGCTGAAAAATAATTGTCTAGTTCTTAACAATCTTCCATTGTTGAAACATTTGGAATTTTAAGATAAAGATGTACTGGCTGCTCTGAAAAAAAAAAGTGGTTTAAGATTACCCTTCATGGAAATGTGGGCTTATTGTTAGAAATGCAAAGCAGATGACCTGGTTTTAATGTGTTTTAGTGCACTGTTGTTCAATTGCCTATTCAAATTTTGCTCAAAAAGTAGACTTCATTAATGTCACAAAATAATGATTTTTTGCGTTATTTTATTGTACTGGCACATTAATTAAATGGAGAAGCATCATAGAATTACACAGGATTTAAAAATAGAAGTACAACATCTTTTTTTTATCATAATAATAATGATAACTCTTAGTTCATTTAATACAATTTAAGAATTATATTATTTTGTATTTCTATCCTTGATGCCAGCTGTAAATACAAGGCACATACTAATCACAAATCACCTGGGAATATGTGTTCATAACAGTCCACTTCAGTATCTCACAAATGAGATCTGTCTGACAATATTCATATAGACTGGAGAAATTCTGTGGAAAATCTTTTAAAGCTGTAGATTCCTAAATATCACAGAGCAGCATTTTCTCTCGTGAGAGGAAGGCTAGAGAAATGGAAATCACCTAACTTCTCCTGTTTGGGGTCAGCCATCCCAGTGGCTTGGTTGAGAAGGCTGCCAAAGTTGCCTAGAACAGAACCCCATCTGAATGCACTGTAGCCCACTTCAAGCTTTCTTAACTAGAATCTAAACACAAGGAATAACATCTCTGTTATCACAGTTCTTCCTAGAAAGATCAACTGACATTATAGCTGTTTAGGATACTAGAGATGGACTTCATACATGTGACTAATTATTATGAGATACACAGCAAAAATCCCACAAAAAGCCATCACCAAAACCAAACAAATAATAAAAAAATACCCCAAACATCACCAAGCCCACCAAAAATGACAACAACAACAAAAACAACCAAAAAGATCCCAAACGCAGTAATAAAGCACCAAACCTCCTGGATGAAATACGCAGACTTTTTATGTGCAACAGCGAATATTAGCAGCAAAAGGACCTAGACTACAAAGTTTTTCCACCTAACTCAATCGGGAAAAATCCTCAATAAGTTGAATGAACTACATCTCTCTCACTTCAAGATTACTTGTTCAATATTGCTGATAACTTTTCACAGGAGCTTTGTGCCTGGTGGTGGTCCTTATGTATTCAACATTATACAACACAAGTAAAACCCTCAAAAAAAATCTCACATTAGCTATGTATGTAGTAAAGATACATCCTGCACTACCCGAGAAGAAAATATGCAATGAGAATATGCTCAAGCCCAAGAAAATAACATGTATCTTTAGAGAACAAAGACAAGTCATCATTTATTATTAATTAGTGCAAGAATGCAATCTTAGGAGCTAAGTAGATGTGGGATTTGAACAGAGAGGACAAAGAACATTTAAATAAAATATCATGTTCATGGCAAGAAGGCAAAGGGGATAACAAAAGTGTATAAAAGAGTCACAGTCAACTTGTGGAATGGAAGCAGACAAGGAAAAATGGGAGAAATTAATGTTGCCTCCCTCAAATAATTGTACAGGTTGTAGAAAGCGGTATTTCCTTTACTACTCTTTGATTTGCCACTCACCACTGCAAACTCAGCAATGGTACATCAAGCATTGTTCTTTTCTACATAACTGGGTTTAAAAAAATGTGAATTTTAAAGTCCGGTGTGTGTGTGTTCTGCTTTAGCACAAGTTGATTGCTAGTGAAGTACCAAGCTGGAGTAAACCAGGATGCAACCATGCTGTGCCATTTTTCAATAGTCAGTACACATACAAATGCTAAGGGAGATCTCTTGCATATCTCATAGCAATGAAGGTCTTACGTTCTAACCTCATGCATTGTATCCAGCTCATATACCATTTATTAACAGGGAAATTAAGAACTACGTGCACAATTTCAGTCATTGTTAACTACTTTTCTCAGAATGACAAGCACTGTAGGAGATTATTGAGTTGGTAATGGCATGTGAAAAGAAATAAGAACAAAAAAAATAGTTAGAAAAAAGGTACAGTATATTAATACCATTTTTAAAACATTCTCAGTTTGCTGGTAGTCTTTTGATAGGGTGGCTTGATTATTTACTCCACTCGGATTTTTGTTAGATGTATTAATTTTCTTTTTTTTTTTTCCACTTATAATTTTGAGGTGTAATGTTGCATCTTTCTATAAGTAATAACTAATAAGTAATGAACTTTCCTTTTGCTCACATCAATAGAGACAGAACAATAGCACTCAAATGTACCACTTGTTTTATTAATACAGATTTAGTAAAGCCCTAAAATCAGTGGCTATACAGATTATTGCAAATATGCTCAATATTTAAAGTAAATTACATGAACATTAAAAAAAAAGCACAGGTTTTTGTAAACACTCTCTAATATTTATTGCCTTTCTTTTACCTACTGGCTATTTATTTCTCTATGATTATATAGTGAGCTCCTTGGAATAAGATAAGTTCTTTCAGTGCCCAGAATGCATGTAACACATAGTACATGTTATTGCAAATAATTACTAGAGCCCATTAGAAAAAGCTGTGTCTTGCCATCACTTGTTTTCTTTCTATTTTAGCTGCTGTAGGAATGTGTGTGCTTTATTTTCATTTTCTACATGTACTTATATAAATGCCAGGGGACACAACCTTTTATATACATCCACACCTACGGCCAAACACATAATCAAGTTGATAGCCTCATTTTCTAGTATGATGGCTACAGTGAAGTAATTCCTGTGCCTAGTAAATAAGAGGGCAGGAAACTGCCAACTTAAATATATCCTCCTTCTTAGCACTTCAAAATCTCAAGAAAAGGTCTTCCTCTGTGCCACAAATCATTGAGAGATGAAGAATAATTGTCTAGTCCTTAATCGTCTTCTATTGTTGAAACATTTGGAATTTTAAGATAAAGATGTACAGTTGGTACAGAAAAAATGTTGTTTAAGATTATCCTTTCTGAAAATGTGAGTTTATTGTTGTAAATGCAAAGCAGATGACCTAATGTTAATGTATTTTAATGTTATTTTAGAGCTGCCGGTTCAATTTGTGCTAGAAAATAGACTTCATTAATGTCAGAAAATAGTGATATTATGCATTATATTATTAAGCTTAAATATTAATTAAATTTAGAAATACTAGATCTATTCAGCATTTAACTGCATTATTGCAATAATAGAAGGAAGCAGTTCTGAGAATGTTCAGAGCTTCTGTGTTATTTTTAAAACATTTTCCCATATCTGTGCAATAAGTAAAAAAGAATATACTGCAAGTGATTACAACACAGTGATGAGTTGTATACAGTTCTGTGTAACTCAGTTTTAGTATTCTTGCAAGACAAAAAGGACAGCATAGCAGAGTTAATTTCTTTCCTTCTATTTCAGTGGAACAACAGAACATGAAACATGAAATTGTAACACAGGCTACTGAGGGCAAAAAAACCTCTGTATTTCCCAACTAGTCAAGAGTATTTATGAAAAAATTATGCATGACATAAATGTAAGATCTTGTCTGTAAGGAAGCCTAATGGGCTCTTTTAAAAAAGTAGCAAAATGGCATCCTGGTTTGCAAAATTAATGCCTTTGCTAACAGAAGTTCTGAAAGTAACTTTTGGGGTGAAATAAAGTTTGGATAAATGAACAAGCTTTTTTTCTTTTTCTTTTTTCATCCTCTCCTCTTTTTTTTTTTTTTTTCCCCTCAGAAATGCATTCATATACTTTGCTTATACAGAGAGAACTACCAGTTCACAACTCAGACACAGTTCAGATCTCACACCTTTAAGGAAAGAACAGGCATAGTATAGCATAGCATCTGTGGATGAATTTAATTCTTACTACATGTAGCTCGACATGACAAATAACTAGTTAAAATGAAGCCTGCACATGGCAGAGAGGATTCTGGTAAAAGAAAGGAAAAAAATATAATACATAATTCTTGACCCGTTCCTATTGGAAGGTATGTGAAGGGGAGCCCTACAGCACTACTGTAATAAAAACTGCAACTATGAGAATATGGAGCTCATTACTCAATCTGTGCTAACCCTTAGGGCCAGAGTTGAGGAACTGGAAAGATAGTTGACTGTTGCGAAAGAAATTACTAACTCCCAGCATTACATATCCCCTATGTAATTTAAAAAGCTGAAAATTATGGGGAATCTACATCCACTTCTTTATAATTTGCCATTATAAGAAAGGCCCAATCTACCCATGAATTTAGACAATCACTTTCACCAATAACTCTATTCTGTAGTAAGGCCTAAGACCTTTCAGAATTCAGTCTTTTGAACATTTTGCACAGACACAACCTTTTTTCAGTCTGTACATAAGAAGTCTGAGATTATAACAACTATGAGAATATGTGTACACAGCCCTGAACTGATGTTTTGCAAGGAATGTGGTTGTGCGGTATAGAGATATATATTCCAGAAGAGCAGAATTTCAGACTTAACAATTTTAGTCTGGTCAATCTCACAAAAAGTGATGGAACCACAGTGGGTGTCATTCACACAGTCTTTTAATTTAAACAAGATTCGTCTAGCTCTCATTTGCCATCTTGGTGTAAAATCACATCAAAAATATGGCAGTTATACGTGGCTATTTTCTGCCCTATAGAGGAATAAAGCAGTTATGCTTCTGGAACAGCTCTGTAAAGCAGTGGTACAGGTATTGCTAGTAGGTTAAGATAATTTAAGACAAGATTTACACAAAATAGTTTCCTTTTGTTCTGGCAATGAAAAATATGTTTCTACCTTTACTGTGTGGCATATACATTGAAACAGAAGTGAAAAATGTCTAACGGCAAAACAACCTATATCCAAGATCTTTCTGTCCACTCAAAATAAAGACTTATATTTTACCATGTGAAGAAGTTTTATTATCATATATGAAGCTTTACTTCTTATCAAAACGTGAAAATCCAACAACTCAATCAATCCACGCCTGGTTCTTCAATTGATCCTGAACATCAAACTAGGGCCTTATTGCAACACTGAGAGATGCAATTGGATTACATATAGACTAGTTTGTGACTCTAAGTAGCCAGCTCTGTCAAATATAACTTATTTGCAGAGATGAACCCACTGGAAAAATGGCATCAATGGGTCAGGCATCCTTGTCACCTCATCTGCTCTGACCAGATTTCCCTCTGCCAGCTGAAGACAGTACTGGGGGTAAATATCCTTTTGCAGTTGAGCATTAACAACTAAAGGAAGCAGGAGAGGTGAGGAGCTTAGAACCACTTGAGATTGTGTGAGTCTAAAAGAGCTATTTAAATTTGTGTGATGGGCATGTGGACATGAGATGAAGGGAGGCCATATTACAGAAGTTCAGAGGACCTGGAAGCACGACACAGCATCTGACTGTTGCAGCTTATCTCAAGTCTTATATAGCCTACCTAGAAACATAGTTCAAGTACTGGATTTGCACATGTAACAGTAGAGAACTCAGGGCAGATTCAGAACTGTGTTATGGTACAGAGCTTCCAGAGGAGCCTTCTGCCAAAAAGGAGGAGATGCCTATATCATTTGTCACACAAATCCATTTTTAATGCTCCTTCAGACCCAGGTGGAAAATGTCCTACTATCACTTCATCATGGAAAGTACTTCTGGGTTTCCCAGCTGTCAGATGCTTTGCCATAACCAGCAGATGTCTTCCCCAAGCAGAGTTTTTTGAAATCTCGGCTGGCAGAGGGAGCTGGCTCATGGGAGGGAGGCATGGTCTATAAATATAACATTTTTTCTGTAATACTTTATATATATATATGTATATCTTCTAGATGTAAGTAGCTTTTGACAAAGGAAAAGTGCCTGCCAGGAAAAAGCTATGTAGCTTTAGGATACTGTACATATAAGAATATTTTTTCCTTGAGGGGCTGCAACCAGATGAAAGGAGAGAGGAAAATTAGGGTTGAAGGAGTGTCAGTCTGTGGGAAATCACAAACACACAGAAACAAACAAAAAAACTAAACAAATCCAAAGCAAAACGAAGAGAAGTTCTGAATCAGCACAATGTGCCTTTCCATCCTGCACTGCTAACTCCAACAGTTTCCTCATTGCAGTTTATATTTTAAACCTTGAAGTCTGAGTTTTGGTGCTCAAATTCAGCCACCTCCCAAATTTAATGATTTAGTAAATCTGTAAGTGCAGCACAAAATACAAATTATTTTCTATAGAAAAGTTAATAATTGCTATCAGTTAAAAATTTTTAACATGTGAAATATGCAAATAGGCATACACACAGTGCAGGATATAGCTATTGGTAAATGTTGGCTTTTTAATAGGTGACTTTTGTAATCCCATACAGACGATGTGTCCTGGATATTAAATTCATACTGTGCCTAATTTCACCCAGAGACTCAATTCCATAGTTCAATATTTTTCATTTATCTCAACTTTTCATGGTTTGTTTGTACAATGCTAGAAAGCCATTTAAGTTATTCTTCATGCTACAGTTCTCGCTTTGGTATTCATGAAAAACTTCTTTTCCAAACAACCAACAAAACCCAAAAATATTAATCTACTTTTTGCCCCTTCAGGGTGTGAAGAGGAAAAACTCTAAAAAGATGCATTTACAACTCAAAAATGCTTATATCTGAAAAAGAACATAAACTGAGGAAGGAAAATATCCTTCATTAAGTCAGAGCAGGTCTATTTTGTATTCCAGCCCTTTACATTGAACAGGATTATACTTCAGCACTAAATAAGTGGTAAAATAATACTTACTAAAGTATATATTATCTGCTTAAATATAATCTTATAATCAGATGTAGCAGCATCTTAAACAAATGCATTCCTCAATAGGTGATGTTATACTATTCAAAGTAGGGGAATTATTTCACAGGAATTTGACACACTATTACCGCTTTTATCTTGTTCCTAAGATGCACCATTGTTTGGGCATTAAAAGAATATTAAGTTCAGAGTTGCAAAATGCAGTTTGTAGCCTGTTTCATTGTTTTGTTATGTTTGACTTACAGTCCTTTTTGATAGCTTTAAAAAAAAAAAGAATCAACAGAATCTCAATAACAGCAGAATTTATTCTTCTCCTTCATGTTAAGATGCCAGATACTTGTTTCTGTTACATGGAGTAAATTTTTCCAAGGTTAAGGCTGAGCATGAAGAAAAGCAGGCCACCAGCAACCTGACTTATACAAGAAAAATCATAATTTCTGCATAAAATCCATGGGACACTGTCAAGACACAATTTTTTAGGATGTGAAATATTCTTGCAACTCAGTACAGCACATAAGAAATGTGTTATGTCACTACAACTGCTGTCTTTGACTCCACAGCATCGTGGACATATTTTCAGAGAAAATTGATGTACATTAAGTGTCTTCAGTATGTTTGTCATCAAACATTGAACAACTGGTTCACAGCAATGATACTTTGGCAATGCCTGCTCATTTGCCTTTTCATACCAAATGTTCTTCATCCAACTGACATCTTATACAAGATTATCTCTTCTCCTTAAGCACAAAGCAAATCTACCACATTGACATGACTTGTACATTTTGTGGTAGTACAAAATTATACATCTCAGCTGATTAAATAAGAAAATTTGTAACATCTGAAGTATTTTAAAAGAAAATCTTGGAACACTTCTTAAAAGATCAAGCTCATCTTATCTAGAAGCCTTGGCATTTTATGTATGCTAAAAAGTGGCCATCGCTTTGCAGTTTGAAGTACATAGCTGAAGTACCTTAAACACCCGAGGTTACTTGTGGAAACTTCCGGCTGTTATAAAGAAAAAAAAAAAAAACAACAAAAGAAAACACAACAACAGCAATAAAACCAAACCAAATCAAAAAGACAGTCAAACAAATCAAACCCAACGAACACCACAAAACTGCAGAATTCAGAAATTCACTCTTCATGTTCTCATGTAACTCACAAAGTGCTCTCTAAATACCTTCCTCTCATGTACCCACCAGATCGGATACACTTACCGATCCTTTACAAATCATTCCAACAGTAAAAAAGTCAGATTTCTGCCTTTTATTTGTTCTGAATAAAATATACAGTGACATTACAGCCAGTTAGCACTTCTGTATTTGCTTGACTTCCAAAAAATCATATGAGCAAGGTAGACGCAGGTCAACATTTACTGTTGGTTCCTTGTATAAAGCCTCATATACTCACCATGGCATATCTGAAGCTGCACCAGAAATCTTTCTTGAACATGAAAGGTAAATATACTCAGTAAGGTGATGTCAACTATCTTGCTGGCAATGGTTGACAAGCTATAGAATGCTTTGGACCTATTATGATAAATATGCATGTATTGAGGCAGAGCAGGGACCTCTTTTACATGCTTATAGGCAGCTTTAAGAACTGAAACTGAACGGACAGCTTAGAAAAAAGCACAAAGTTTGAGAAGTGAGTGGAACATGAATATGTATGAAAAGAACCACAATATATGGTTGTGGGTTTTTTTTTCATTATTTTTGAATTACTGAAAAAATTCAGTATAGAAGATGCTTGTGCTTTTCCACCTTGATTCATGTACATTCTTACTTTCAATAAGACTTTCTTTGGTTAAAGACAGAGCAGTATACTTACAGATAAAAACAAAATGTACTTGTGTATTAATTAGGAAGCAATACTGATAAATATTTCTCTGTACAGAAATGTTTTAATTAAGATCTCTGTTTCACTAACACTTACAGTCTGGTTTAATTTTAAACGTACATTTCTCCCATCGATGTCCTCTCATACCTAAAGATATGCAGATGATTAAGTGTTTTGGCTATTTAGTTACTAGTTAGCACACAATTGATTCCACTGTCTAACTAATAAAGGAAGCAACACTGCATTTACTATTTCAAAATTCAGTCATGAAGACTGCTCTGTTAAGGGATTAATGAGATTTGTCTTGGCAGTTCCTTATGCTTATCTACGCTCCAGTGCAATGGTTTCTTCCAAAAAGGAGACTCATTTTTGAGGTAAGGATAATGTTAGAATCAAAAAAGCTGGGAATATAAAGATGTGCACATAGAGGAGATAAAGAATCTTAATTTTATGTTTCCAGTCTAGAAATAATCAGCTTTAATTTAAAGGAAAAGCCATTTCTGCAGAAGGATCAATGAAAAGATAAGCAGCAGATTTTGTCAAGTAAATTAAGATTTGTTAAGAATTGCAACCATTGGCATTACTGTCCTCACTGACATAAAGAGGAACACTGTGCACAGAGCATCCGCAGTTTGAGCTAAGGGTCTAATTCTTTATCAGATTGCATTAACCTGTTTCCCTGTCAATATCCTCTGGCTGTGAATTTTACAGCTTATAGCTGTGTTCGTTTCTCATCCACTTTAAATTTGCAGAGGATTAATTTAATTGACTGTTTCGTTAGCCTGATGATACAAAAAAGGATAAAAAGTAATCCCTACCTTCGAAAAGATCATTGCAGTAGAAAATGCATTTGCACTTGTACAAATATATATATTCTAGACACCTGAGTATATTCATGCTGTTAAGGAGAGATTTTTGTATGGAAAGGTCTTTTCATGCAGTGTTTCATTTTCTTCTGTCAGTCCTCCTGGTTTACCTATCTGTAACCGTCAATGGAGAAGGAGATCAGTGCTTAGCTGAGCAGTTCCCAGCTGTGGAGCAGGGGATGATGAGCAACACCTGCTCACATGCTTTGAAGGTGTACATGGAGGTATGTACCCCTTGCTGGGTAAAATCCTCTCTTGAAGATATAAATATCTCAAAAAATAGAAGAGTTAATTATTTAAAAATTAGGCAACACTTTCATCAGCCAGTCAGCAGCTTAAGATGTGCGATGTTTCTGAAATATGTTCATTTGTCTAGACTACATCAAAGGCATAAAATCAATTTTTTAAAAGCCTGATGTGTGTGACAATTGCATATTGCTCCTTAGATTCTCTTTTCAGATTGAAAATCGCTCAGTGGTTCAAAAGAAGGATTCAAAAAACTACTGAAGTATAAAGGGATAAATTAAGATTCTGTGTAAAGATTCCCAGTACAGTTAGCGAGTTTTGAAAAAGCATACATTTCAAATGAGTTGTTAAACATTCTGTCTGCCAAAAGTAATAAAATAATAATTTACACTGGTGAAATCTCTTTCATAAAAGTACCACAGAATGCACTGTAAAACTGGCAGCAAACTTATTTTGACTGGGAAGAAATTAAGATACAAAGAGGCGCAGATATCTGTCACTGTCATTGATGTGATGTTTTCTGACAAGATAGAAGAGGTGGACCCTTTTTAAACCTTCAGGAAATGACAGGCTTCCCCTTGGTTCTGATGCTTTGTGTTCACTGATAAGTTCTCCACTTGGTCTAGATGGTCTCTAGGACAGTTTCCTCTGTTTCAAAGCAAAAAAATATTCCTCAAAATCTCAGTGTATCTCCAGCCTAATCTCTCAATGTAACCAAAAGTACATGAACATCACCTACACTCACGATCCCTCCTAGAAAGTGGGCAAGGGAAAAAAGAAGCCCTCTGTTGGGGAGCTTCTTCCTCCTCCCTGGAAAGGAAAAGGATCTCTGGACACACACAGCCACAGTAGCAAGCTTTGCTTGCATGAAGTTTTTGGGCATAACATTTACAGAGTGAAGAGTGAGGCAGGTGGGTGCCAGAAAGTGGCATTTGTAGGCCAAGAGGTGACATCTCTGCAAAGCAGTGCTGCTTTCTCCTTGCCCACACCCCAAGACCTAAGTGCCTGCCAGCTGACCCAGTGCACCAGGGATGTGGAGACAAAGCACTCTGCTGCTCACATGAGAGGTGCGCAGTGCTGCCAAGGGCACCTCAGGGTGGGAGTGACAAACAGGAATCTCATATTTGTCTCCCGATGGCTTTGAAGAGCTCCATCTGTGTGGGAAACAGTTCTCACAAAGCTGAAGCGGTGCAGGGCAGGCAACAAGGCTGCTTTCTGTAATAAGGCTCTGCAGTCAGAAGCAGTGAGATGCCTTGGGAGGCTTGGTGGATTGTGCTGCTGTCAAGCAAGGTAAAACGTATCCCACACCAAACTGTACAGAAGAGAGAAAAAATGGAAGACCATTGGTTTCCTTTCAAAAATAGGTTTCTTCTGATGAAATTGGCCAGGACTTTTGGACACATTGTTGAATGCATCTGGCTACACAAAACATAAATATTAGAAATCTTAGACATCACCAATTTGAAATGAATCTGAACCAAATTCCTTTCCCTGGGCTCATGTTTGGTCCCAGAGCATGAGATTGCAATTGGCAGCTCTGTCTTGACAAAACTGAGCACAATACTGGACTCAGGCAACTGGTACTGTGCAGTTTCAAGCATCATTATCCCTAACTATGAAGTTTTGAACACTTAGAGGAACAAGCCAGAAGATAATAACCCAACACTGGGTGTGGCAAGATTATCAGGTCCAGTGACATTTAGTACAAATTGTCTCTACAAATTGTCACTGTGAGTTCATTTGGCAAGGAGCACAACACATCAGATGCTAGTTTATTTTCAAGCACCAGCTTTCTCTAGTAGTGCAATACAAAAACTGTCTTCATAAGAGTGAACGTCCATTAAACTGTTGCTTGTCTAAGCTCTGAATCTCTGGCAGTGAAACAATTATTGCAGACAAAAGCTCTGGAATGGAGAAACAATACCATTTCTCTTATTCTGGAAATTAAATTAAAATCCACAGCAGGACTATTTTCTTCCTACTTCTGTGATTCCAGCTCAAGTTTTTTTGAAGCCTGTCTACCAGCGTCAACAAAGTACTACACATGAATCTTTGGAGAAGCTCAGAGATGAAGAAAAGGGGGGCAATTGATTGAGATACTGTGTAGAAAGAGGAAAAAGTGTTTATATTTCTACCGAACTTGAAAACAACAGCAGCTGAAACAGCAGGAGGGAAGCGATATCAGAAAGGTGAAATGGCTGTGTTGGGATCACACAGGGTGTCACTGACAGAGTTAAAAAGAAAAGTCAGCCTTTCACCTAAAATGAAGCTATACAAAACTAAATTTAGGGGCCAATTTTTCACTGGCCAAATCTGGAATGTGTACAGCTTTCCACAACATACAACACTATCAGAATACTCCAGGCTGGAAAGCTTTGATAGATCTGTGTGATTCCCTCTGCAGTAGCCACAACAGTGCCTTTTCTATCTGAAGATGTTTTTAAAACCCTATAAAATACAGTCTTCTCCTAAAAGTGCAGTATTGAGTCCAAAGAGTGCTTAATTACTAGGAGTTGGGAGTTGTTCATGTATTTCTTCCTTCAAATTTTAGCATTCTTACATCTAACCTTAAAATTATTATCATTTTTTGTGCACTAGGAAGAAAGAGAGCAAACAACAGTGGTGAAATTTAATGTAAATACAACAGTAATCTCCAGTCAGCAACTGCTTGAACATTCAAAATTGGGAGCAAAATCTCATTGAGAACTTTAATTTGATTTTTAGAAAAAAATAAAATTACTGCAAGCTGTGAATATGCGGGATGTCTGAAAATCAATTCTTTGCTTGTGTCCAAATCTGTCAGTGCTTTTCCTTAAACCACAAGTTTAGTAAATCTGAATTAAAAGCAGCAAATACAACACACACATAAATACAGGCCCTACCTGTAATTGCAGTGCCTCTATCTAATTTTTAAATCACCTGAATATTCCAGATAAAGATGGCTTTACAACTTTACTGATACTTCAGTATCTTTTTTTCTGTACTGTGCCATTTTAAGACAAAATTCATTAAGTTGCAAATATTAGCCTAACAGGCTTCTTAAATAGCATAATCTTATAAACTCTCTGAAAACATAATTACAGCATTATAGGAATAAAAAAAATGCAACCAGCTTTCCAAAATTTCTTTGCAAAACTAATAAGATAATCTATTTTTATTTTTTAACTAGGTTATCTTTTCTTCTGATTGATACTGCTATTTTTAGGCCAATTTTTTGAACGTTATGGGAATATAGGATTTTTTACTCAGTTGTCTAAAAAACTCTGATATATTACCCATGTGGGATTCCTGGTGGTACTTTGTAATGGAAGAGAAAACAAGAATTAGGAAGAAAAAATCAATCTAGTCACTGAGCTTAAGGTTCACATCTGAATTAGTTTCAGAACTGATGGTGAGGTACTATGATTGGAAAGCAGAGCGTGATAAAGTAAAAAAGAGGTAATAGTCAGCAATGTTTAAATTGTCTAGAAATAACCTGTGATATGACACAGCACCCCTGCTTTGCACGGGCCGTACAGGCATGCTATTTTTCTATTACAGCTTCACATTTCTTTGAAAAAATAGGGAGACAATGTTTAAAGACCTGAGTTGAAAGGGAAATATGTCACACAGCAAGACATCTGCCAAGTTTGTGTTTCATAGCATTACCAGAGCAGAGGACATGACTCAACAATAGCAGAGCTGAGAGAGGAGGCCAAAACCAGAATATGACCAAGGCAACAAGACATCATTTATTCATACTTTTACTGCCAGAAGTAAATAAAGTTACGCTTGTAATTACTGCAGCATATGTGGAACTAGAAGCAAAACTGCTGAAGCTTTATTGCACAAATAGCACTTAAAGGTAGTTAATTTATACACAGGCAGACTAAAGAAACAGTACCCATTATCACTGCTGTCCACTCTAACACATTAAATCTTCAGCCAGATTTAATTTAACGAGAAGAGCCTCAATCTGCCACTGCTGCAGTCTATTCCTTCTGCACTTCACAGCTTCTTTTATATGCCTGGAGAGAGAAGGAAGCCCTGTAATTAGCTGCTGATATTAACAGCCTTTCTTTTGCTTTATGAAGTTGGAAATAAATGGTTGCATTACCAAGCAGACTGCTGGATGCTCATCATATTTTGTTTTAAAGAGCTATTTAAACTGGGCATGAGAGCCGTTGTTTCTGTGCTCCTTGCTCAGAGTTGCTTCCTGCCTTCATGTAAGGGAGTTTTTCATTCTGTATTAAAGCAAATTGGGACCTCTGTTCTGTTTATGTTAACAGCAATTCTCCCTCCAAGGAGATTATAATCTCTGACATGAGATGTGAGGAAAAGCAGACGGCAGAGCATCACAGACATGCATACAGATATTCTCTTCAGCAATTTACAAATCAGAGTCTGAAAAAAAGACTTATTTTAAAAAATATATATATTACCTAGCACAAAATCAGATAAAGTTTTCTAGGATGCAGGAAATTCTCAGAAGTGTATGGCAGAAGCTTCACATATGTGATATTGTCACTGCTTTTCATAGTATTTTCAGGAGCTTAATTTTCTCAAGCTTCTATCTCCAAGTTGGTCAAAATTGTGTAGAGGGCTAAAAAATTATGGGACAGTGCAGGAATACATAGGTAGGTGGGCAGAGAAAAGAGTTTAGTGGTGAAGGGCTCCCTTTAGTGCTTAGAATAATGCATGAAGCTGCATGCCTGGATAAGTAGCAACAGCACCTGGAGACTCATACCATGGACAATTTTCTGTTAAATGGGCAGAAAAGGCAAAGAAATAGATGCACTGAGGACAAAATTTCCCCCTTACCTACACAGGACCAGTTTTCCTCTGACATCTGCAACCACCACATTTTCTATCAGTAATGTTTTCTTTCATGCTCTCCACAATCTTACTGAGACAACTATGATTTAAGCAACTGGAAATACTTTTATAACATTCAAAGAAAAGCAAATCTTCTAATCTAACTCTTGGGTATCTCATTTACTTAATAGGTGATTTTTAATAGGTGGTTTTACTTGGAAGACACTGGCAGGAATTGGGAGAGAGACATTATCACTCATTCTAAAGCACACATTTGCAATGTTTGCTTATACCAAGTACCTGGGGAAGCCTGTTCAGAGACTTGTTGAACAATAAGCAACATAACCTTTCAGACTGAATCTCTTCAGCGGTAACCTGAGGGACAATATTAATTGACTTAATGGATTCTTGCATTTGCTATAGCATATATGCTTTTCTAACCCACTTTCACTCCTGCAAAAATTAAACTCAAACTCGCTTTTCAATACTTAAGTTTTCTCTCCTGTTCATTCTGCAGATATTTTATCCTATTATCTACTCAATTTAAGCTTTTGATATGCAGTGACTTTACAGAACGGCTTCCACTGCAAATCGTTCTGCTGCAAGCTCTGGGCAGCGCTGCCTCCTTTTCCCAGATCAGAGAAATCTCTCCATATCCCTGCTTGCTTGTGGTTTGTGTGGGAGTGGCAGCAAAAACTTGTGTTCACAAGCACAGAAAAATGCTATCTACACTTTTTTTTTTTTAATAAACTGAGTCTCTGTACATCTCCGCTTTTTCAATAAGCGATAGCTATCTTCTGAAACCCCAGTTTTTATCCCTAGTTATACACTACTACTCCAACTGATGGTATCATGTACCCTTTCTTAAAACATATTTTCTGTGCTAGAATGGAGAGCATGATTAGTTTAAAATTGAAGATCCTTATTTTACATAATTATATGTAAAGGCAGGAAATGTATTTCTACCATTTATTGAAGCTTTTTACAGGAATTCATCCCTGAATTCTGAAGGAAATGACATTTTATATGTATAGAAAATATCATCAGTTGCAGTCAAGAATAGCTCTGGTAGCAAGTCTAAGAGATTTTGACTCATATCACAGTCAGTGAATACAATCTCTTATGTGAAATGTCCCTAAAGACTTTTTCTGAATATGCAGCTGTTTTCCCCAAAGCTTGACAGTGTATCACACAGCTGAAACACACGTACACTGCTGAGTATTCTTCTCACATGGCATGCATAGCAGTGTGAGCACACAACTCATAAACACGCTGCATCGAAAACAGAAGGTTTCACTATAACACTTTAGGAAAATTCATTTTATAAGTCATCTTCCTTTAGAAGTTACATGTAAAGTCTTGAAAAGGAAAATAAATAAAAAGATCACCCAAAGAGCCTTTGAGTAGAAAGCTGTTTTTAAACAGAGATCAAAAACTTGAAAAGCATTTCTCTTTTTACATGTGGGATGAAAAATGGAGATCCTCACTGTTTCATTATCAGTGAATCTGAAAGAAGTTATTGTTCTCAAACCACTGGTGTTTAGAATTGCAAAAGGAAATAGCTGTACTACGTATTATGGACAGCTTGCACTTCAAGGTCATCCACTCTAGGGTTCAACAAGATGACAGCTTTGTGTTGAAACATCTCTATATATTTGGATATGTATGGGTAAGAAATAAACCAGTAGTTATAAAGCAATTATAGTTCTGTTGTATTATTATTATTATAAATGTGTATTTTTCTTTTTATCAATCTATTTATAGTATAATTTGAAAATAAAAAAATGTCTCAAAGAGTGAAAAACTATGCTTTTACTATCATGTACATGTGCTTTATGGAAGACTTAAATACCTTCAGAACTGTAAACTGGTTACTTTGATTTCTGATAAGTTTCGTTAGTGAGCCAAGCCTGAACCATTACATCCTTCAAATGTGGCTTTGTCTCTGCTGATTTGACATTCTCCTGACTTATACCCTTGGGGATATACAACTTCAACCACTCAAGTCTCTGTAAGAGATTTGTCTCAAGCATCATCACATACTGTACTTTCTACCAAATGTCAGAAAATGAGAACTTGCCAGTGACAAAAGTTTCAACCTAAGGCTTCCTTTAACAGGATAGGTAGCACCACTGTGATGATTTTATTTAACCTGTGTTTAGAAAGCTCTAATGCACTTTGTATTCTCCCATGATTTGTGCTGTGATATGAATAGCCCAACAGGCATATGGTCAGAAACCTTCTGAGTTTTTCTCTTATGACACCTGTCATGGCATGCCACCTGCACACCTCAATCTCCTGTTTCTGACTGGCAGATTATTTTCTTCTAACGAAGGCAACCCTTCACTTGCTTCTGGTTTCTGGTGTGATAGAGGTCATTCTCAGGTCACATGAACATATCAGCAGAAAAACAGAAACTTTTTCTGGCCATGTACCTCCAGATTGCATTTTGAATACATAATCTACACTCTCGACTTCCATAGCTTGTAAACCACCTAAACACCATGCAGCAAGGTATCTTATCTCCAAAGAAGTTCAAAAAATTCTCCTCACTCCTCTTTATTTCTACAGTCTTCCATTGAAAAAAAATTCCTGTGAAGCAGTCGAAATTCATTGCACTTTTCAGATCCATTTTGTTGGAAGAGGAAAATACTCTTATGCCATTTGGATGTGGTGCTTGGGGGCATGGTTTAGTGGAGGGTTGTTAGAGTAAGAGTAGTATGTGGTTGGAATTGATGATCTTTAGGGTCTTTTCCAACCTGAGTAATTAATGATTTTATGAGGGCTTTTTATTATTTAGCAAAGATTCCTTCCAACTGTTTCCGTATCTTTCTCCAATACAAATGCTTATAAGAATATCAAAGCTAGGCAGACACAATGCAGCACCTTCACAGACCTGTTCCCATACGCCTGAGTTTTAGATGGGTTCTGATCCTATGTTACATGTCATTATTTTACTTCCATCTCATTTACAAAAGTGAATATACAAACTGCTTCTGAAAAAGGCAGGAAGAAAAAAGCCTGTACAGAGAACTGTGTTCTCTGAGGTACTGTCATGCAGGTACATTTCTTTAAAACTCAGCAATACATGATTATTTCAGATCATTTTTGCTGACCTCATTAAAATTTATGGAGATCAGAATATGTTTAAAAGATCTCTCAAAGCTAATGTTTTGTCTTTGAAGCTAATGTTTATCACTTTGTCTGGATGGTCTGATGCCTCAGACAATTTTTTACTTTGTTTCTGTATAGTGTTAGCCACATCTCCAAATGGACAGAGACCCACCAGGAAAATATGTTATCCAAAGAGTTAGATGTTTGATGGATAAATTGAAAATACCGTTGAGTTCAAACAGAAAATTGTCATATATTTGGGCAGCTTAAGATGCATGTCCTATTTGATCATCCCCTTTCCTTCATCTTCTGAAAACAAGAACAGAAAGAATTACTTCCTAATTTCTGTCTGCCAATTACACGTTACTTTCATCCAAGTATTAAGGAATATTGCCAGATATCCAGAAAGTAACATTTAGTAATATGTAGGACAGGATGATTGGCTTATGTTATGAAGAAACCCATGACCAAAAAACTTGAATCTTTTTCAGTCCAACTCTTCAGTTTTCCATTTACTAAATGCAAATCATTAATATGCATGCTTTTGCTAATCACTAAATGCAAAGAAAGACTGCCTGCATAGCAGAGTGGAGCAGCCCTTTTGGCAGCAGTACACATCAGATATAAAATAAAAGTACACACTAAATTTACACTTACCCTTACTCATTTCAGTGAGCCAAGTTGTGTTTGTGTAGTAGAAGACAGAATTTCATGTTACATACATTATAGTGAAAATTGTGTTCTATTTTTTGGCATAATGAAAGTGTACTATAAGATCTCATATTCAAATAATTGATAAAATTACAGTCATAAATAAAACTAAACATTAAAAGTAAAGGGGAATTTGGTCCAGTGACAGATTGATTTCTGGGAGATAGATCTATCACATACAGTTTGATTATACCAAGTCCTTTATAGTAAAATAAGCAGTACAGACTTATCACTCAGTATTAAAAAATAATCTGGATTTCACTATTCCTCCCACACAAACTTCCTTTGCCTCTATGGAGCTACACATTTGAGTTAAATGTCAGTGAAAATTACCAGTACAAATATAAAATGTGTCAGTGTGAATCATATCAGGAAATTTATGTAGTAATTGACACTGGCACAAGCTTTATCTCATTCTTGTATGACCCAGTCTATTTTGGGCAGTCATTTCTTCCATCCAGTTTCCCAAGAATTACATACATATTTACTCCTCTGTCACCTTTAAAGCTTCTAGGATTATTTGGCTAAAGATAATAGTCAGAAATTTCAAAGGTATAATATACCTACGTATTTTATTGAAGAAGATGATCACTACAGATCAAAGGCCATCTTAATATGGAAGGGAAAGGCAGCAATATGAGTCCTTTATTACACAACAGAGTATATTTGTGACTGTGAGTCACAATCCCATAAGAAATCAGATATTTACTGTTTGATGTGTTCGCACAATGGTTGAAAACCAATAAGGATTACAGGTATCACATGGTGCACTCCTAGTTTGAAATCCCACCATTGCATTTCAACTTTTCCAAGCCTTTATTGATTCTTCATTTATAATCATCACATAGGATACATAGTTAGATATCTGTATTAAATCTTTTTTTCTTTAATAGAAGACTTACCTTATGCAGTGCCTATTCAAATACTCAATTGATAATGATAATATTGAACAGTGGTTTTTGAACTACTGTTTTGCTAATGCAAGCCATCCAATTTACTTTGCTGCTTACAGACTTATTTATTTAATCCATTTTAAATAGGAAAGATATATGTTACAGGGGGAAAAATAAAGACCACATTCTTACTTTAAAGCAACATGCCAAAGTTTGCCTAATAAAGAGTTGATGCAGATTGTCTTGCTTTTTTAAGCTAATATTACAGATCCTATGTATTTACTTGTTTACAAAACCCATTCTTATTAGGGGACAGTTCTTCAAAGTCTGAGAGAGTTAGAATAATGTTAAGTGCACTTAACTGACCTTGCCAGTCTTCAAGATTACAGACTGGTTTCTGTTTATTCTGACATACAGATGTCCAGATTTTGAGTAGAAATCATTCTTATTCCCACAGGCCATGCAGTTTTCCAGTAAACATTCACCCAGTTGAAAAAGATGAAAGAATTCAATGGTAAAAAAATGTTGTGAATTATAAAGTAACTTTATCTTTTTCCCCTCTCATGAGTTTTCTGTCTTTTTCAAGGTTGTACAGCTCTGAAGACTTCTTAACAAGTGGCTTGAAGAATTCTGTAGCCAACTTACCACTACAAAAAAATGCATGTTTTCTGATATAAAAAAAAATATATATCAGCAGTGGTTCAATACAAAATATGAATGACAAGGCCTCAGGCATCAGGTTTAGATTCTGTGAGGATATAAAGCATGAGCTCATGTTGTATCCGGTTACATTTCAGTGAGCATAACTTTCAGGAACAGACTGAGAGAAGAGCAATCTCTGCATTTTTCTACCTGTTAATACCTGAGTATTACAGGTCTATCTCAGAGACAAAGAAGCTAGCTGAGAGGCCATATTAAGATTTTAAACACAGCCAGTTCCAGAGCACAAGATGGCTCATAGGCAATAAATACACTATTCTGAGTCAAACTCCACAGAAAGCCATTTTCTTTCCCAAGCATTTAATTAGGTTAAGGTTGTATGTGCAGCAGTATTTACTCCTGGGCTGTTGCCCATATTAAAAAAAACAACAAAAAAGTGATTTCTAGCAGAGAATCCAGGAATTTATACACCTACCTACTTCGAGCCTCATGGCTTCCCTATATGTTTTTTGTGCACAGAAGAGGAATTGGGGTTTCAGCTCATCCCAGCTGCTAAGCATGCAAAAACCACAAGAAGGATTTGTGCATGAGGAACTGATGAGGACTAAACTCTCACCTAAATTCAAAAGGGACTGGAGAGACTAAAGTTGCTGCGTATTACATAGGATCAACCCATCCGAGATGTCACACAGTAGCATTCTGTTTATTTATCCAGCTTTGGCTTTATAATCTACGCACTAAAGCACATTTTTCCACAGATGTAGATATCGAAGTTCTGCAAGTTCCCAGTACATTAACACTTATTCAGAGAAACCTGCCTAAATACTGCCACATTCCTATGTACAAAAATATAAAACATGTGTCACAAGAGAATGGGAGGCTAACTTAGCAGAAAATAACTACTGCATTGAAATACATGACAATGGTCTCAACATGTATTTTTAAGGATGATCATTGGTTGCATGTTTACAAATGCATGTACTTCCATGAAAAATGTCTGATTATTTAGCTTCTTTCCATAAATGTCAGTTGCTTAGCAACACACAAACATGCCTTCCTGTAGAACGAGTAGCAATATTTATGACAGTCATGAAGAGAAGAAACAGTGCGTAATTAATTGTCACAACTGGTTTTAAAAATAAAAATAAATAAATAAATAAATAAAAAGGAAAATCCTAGATTAATTTTTCTGCCACATTTGCTGTATAAGCTTAATGGTCCCACACCAATAAGCACTACATATGTCATGTCCTGGGTCTCTATTGCATTTAGTTGTCTCACATCTTTCTTGGTGACCATTATGGATTCTCATGTTATAATCAAACTGCACTGGAAACTACCTTACCTCATTATCTAGCTTAACTGCTATTCCCATTTTCAAATGATATAATATTAGACACAGTCTTCTGTTCGTATTTGTTTCAATTTTATTTTTAAACTATAAACTTACTTTTTCCTCATAACAATTTACCTAGTGTTGGAATGGACTTTATGCACTAAGAACCTGCTCAGTTGCCAAGAGAAATCTTTCATATTCTAGCAGCTCAGCACCACTGAGACTGTCCTCACTAGTGCACTACTACTTCACACGCTTTCCTTACACAACAACTGGGATTGTTAAATGAATTACAGTGCTGTATTTAATAAAAGGAAGAGAAAAATGAATGTATGGAAAGTTAATGCAATTTATGTCTAGAGACTGAAATTTATTTGACTTCTGTAATCCCCATCCTGTGTTACAGCACTAAGTTTCTCTCATTCTGTAAAACAATTCAGGAAGAAAGGTTTACTCTGAATACCTAAGGGATGTAAATAGATTTTTCAGCTTAAAAATAACCCCAAACAAATAAACAAAACCAGAAAATCTTAGCATGAAATCTATATCCTGGATTGTCTTGTCTGCAACACCTCCAGCAGGTCTAGAGAGCAAATAACCCCTACAGTGTTACAGTTTCTTCACTTTGCAGTAGGTTGTGCTTTTCTTTTAAGACAACATCTTGTTAACTTTGTTCAATACTGGCTGTCAGAAGCGCTGTTTCTAATGAAAGCTCTCCCAGCACTGAGAGCATGAGAGAGAGGTCTTGTCCCAGCTGGGCTTAGCATCCCTCGGAGCAAATCTCTTCTGTTGTAAAATCTGTGAGGAAGAATCAAGCAACATTTACTGCCTGAAATTAGATGTACAACAGCCCTGTAATCAGACTTCCCATTTCTTCTCCTGAGGAACAAAAATGCTTATAAACTCCTGACATGATGTACGAGCTTCTTTGATTAAACAAGTAATGTCCATTGATAATTTGCTGAGGGAAACTGTGTTAAGACATAAAAGAAGTAAAGTTAGGAACTTTAATTTTACTAAACATACTGTGCTATTAAGAGATTTTAATCTAAGCACTGAGTATGGCCTACATTTTTAACAGAATTGCACTTAAAGTTCTATTTACTTTATCCACTTCATCTTCAAATCTGCAGATAATATGACTTTTCTTTGCAAGGTATCACTGTGGAAAAAAACTTTACCCTTGAAACTTCCTTATTTTCATTTTGTAAACTTGTAAAGAGCCTTCTATACTCACATTTTCATACCTACACTCACTTAAGCTGCTCACTCAACAGTCCCATCCTGCTCAGTTCAAGCACTTCACAAAGTTTCTCAGTATTTGCTAGAAATCAGGGTGGTTGTTTGCATCGTTTATTTCTTGCTGGGTTTGTGCTTAGAGCCTACCTCACTCCCACGTCCTTTTAGTTGAATCTCTGATATTCTTCTTTAGCAGCAAAACAGGCTTTTTATTCTCTTCAACAAGTTCTTCCATATCATGTAATTCTCCAACTTCACAGTGATTTCACAACCCCAAGTGAAATTATTACTTTGTCATTTCATCAGCAGAACATTAAATGATGGGGAACTTTTCTCTTTTTGACAACCTTTACCTTAACCTTCAACTACTCTATTAAGAGGCAATGATCATTGCTACAAAATTTTATCACATATATTCATATCTTATGCTGACTTTCAACTTTCCCTTTTCCCCTCAGCTTGAGTTAAAGTGCTAAATATGAATTACTTTATGGTGAACTGTAACTAAATGAGGGTAAATAGATAGTTCATTTTTTAAATCAGTACTTTCCCTCTGCAAAGGAATTTCATAAAGATTGCAGTCGAAGACTTTTCTGTTCCAGAAGATGAGCTTCTAATGGAAATATTTGATATGGTCTTTCATTATGCATTTTAAAATTGCCCAGTGGGGTGCACTAAAAGTTAATGTTGGTATGTGCAGTGTAGGCAAACATGGACAAACATGGGCATGTATGGACAAACTTCTAGAATCTTTTCCCTGTGGAAATTTTAATTAAAATAAGTAAAAAGATAAAACAGGCCCTGTATATTTTAACAAAACTTCTCTTACTTCTCCCTCTTTCTTAGTTTTTATCTATTGAAAACTGCATTGACCTATGATAACTATTCAAATGTAATTACTAAGTGTTTCTTTCCTCTTCTTCAGACATTACTAAATCTGTTGCCCTGAATATATCATCTCCACCACCAAATTCTCTAGTTACACACAATATTCAGATATTCTTTAACTTTTTATTTATTTATTCAGTAATACTACTGCAAACACTATTTCTCAGCACAAAAATGAGAAGAAATTCATTGGGACTTGTGTGTCAGCTCCTGTATTCACAAAAATTTACAGGGAATGGGGGTTCTAGGTCTCAACGCTGGTTTCCTTATTATACAATTCAGACTGAAACTGTCCTCATTTAGAATAATTTGGAAAGAGATCTGTAATCGTAGCCTTCAGATTACAGGTGGTTGGTTTGGGGTTTGAAGAGATTGAAACTATACAAAAAGTGAAAAAATCATTCAAGGAAGACAGAAGGTGGTGAAACAGTAATCAGAATACATGCAAACCTGATTAGGTTTTTTGTTCATCGCTGGTATCTGCTAAAAAGGGGCTTATGAATGGAAGCTGACGAGAGGAGAAAAAAAAAAGAAAAAGCACTGCCCAGACTAAGCAGTGCTCAAAGTTTACAAACATCCCAGAATATTGGCAGTACGCCTGGGCTTTCAAGGTCAAGTTTTTCAGTGCAGAAACCTGAACTAGTGATAATGTTCCCTAATGAAGCCCTCTGAGAGCAAAGAGATTCATTCTAAAAGCTAAAAAGCAGCTAATGCCCGCATTCTCCACCAAAAAATGTCATGGAGTCAACTAGATCAATCTATGCCTGTGACGGGGGGCAGTATGCCCCTGGGGCTCCCCCCCCCCGACTCCACAAAATGGAACGGAAAGGGAAAAGTGATAGGGAGACAGGAGCAGGCTCAAGGAAGGAAAAAAAACAACCAGCAGCAACAGTCTATGGAGGAAAACTTATTTTACCAACTATGATATCAGAATGCAGGATAGCACAATATAATACAATCTAATTGAAATTGAGACTAATAAGTCAAATAAAATAGGAGAGAGAGAATTCCTGAGACTGAGCCAAACCTGAAAAGCTTGGAATAGCTAGGAAAGCATCTCAGCACCCACTGCAAGGCAGTAAGAGACTGCCCTACCTGGAAGGGCCAGATCCCATGACTTCCATAATGTGTAGGGATAGGTACTGGAATTCGAGCATTAGCACAACTCCCAGTGCACTACATGATGTTATGATGCAGAATACTGAAAACCAAAAAAACATAAAATCGTGACACCCAGTTATCATGGAGATTCTCCTCACATGGGAGACCATCTGGGAGGAGGAGATGTCACTCGTGTCCATGCCTTTGTTCCCAACAGAAGTCAGCATTGCAGTTACAGTTCTGCCAGCTACATGATTCAATCAGCTGCTCATTAAATTGCATTTAGTAATACTAAAGCAAAATCTGCTCTGAGGAGTAGATGATATAACAAACCTATTTTACCCAGTGCTGCAAACTTGCTCTTCAATGGTGTGGAATGGCAGCTCCTCCTCTTTAGCAATATTTACCCCTATAATTTGAAATGCAAAGTTTCTGTTGCAAAAGTTATTCTGCACAGCAAGGAAGACATAGAGTTTCTATTGTTTATTGATGCTTAAAATGTAGAGAAAGTGGGAAACTTTATTGTCTGCATTCACACATTAACAACCTAAGCTGTTTTTTTTGTTTGCTTTTTTGTTTGTTTGTTTGTTTTTGAAGATTTCCAAAACCTGGATAACAAGCCTATCATTATTTGAAAAAATTCCAATTCTGAGTCTTTAAGTGAAATTCTTCTTACAGTAATACTGCATACAGTCTTCCTGTAGTAAACAAAACCAGACTGTAACTAAACATATTGTCAGAGACTGAGTTCCATGGTTTTTACTCTAAAGAATTACCTAAGCTAGCAGTTTTTCTTTTCTTTGTTTGTTTTTCTACTTTAGTAATATATTCAGAATATTTCTGGATAGAAACAACAAACCAAGAAAATTAATGCTGTTTTTAATTTGTCCAAAAATGTTTAAATTTTATGAGAAAACTAAAGATCCTTTTAATTCCATAGTCAGAAACTGAAAATAGATTATTCCTTAGCGCTGAATTTTACCTTAAGTTTTTGAAAGTAATGCTCAATTTTAAAAATGAAATAAATATTTCTTAAATCTCTTCTAGGTTGGTGCCATTCTCCGTGATTAGGATTCTCTTCACTGATGTCTTTTTGCAGGTATTGTAATTATAGCTTGCAAACTGAAAGCACAAGATAATTGTTATCTGCATGTTTACAAGTTAAAAGCAATGCTGAAATATATTTTATTGTTCCACACTGAAAGTGTAAATGTTCTCACACAAACGTTACCCCACTGTATTGTACTGCTACTTGGTGATGATGCACAGCCTTCTATCCGTACTTATTCTTGTGTAATTTCTTAAATTCAGATCATTCAAGACCCACCTGAATGCCAACCTGTGCAATCTGGGAGCTTGCTTTGGCAGGGGGGTTGGACAAAATGATCTCTAGAGGTCCGTTCCAGCCCCTGTAATTCTGTGATTCTGTGATCATACTTCTAAACATAGAGGCAACATTAAAAAATATTAAGAGATTTTTTATGGCACTTTCTATACATCATTGCATTTAGATTTGAAATAGAGAAAAGTCCTTGTAGTTCTAGTTGTTGTTTTCAAACATATGTAATCTGGAGTGCAGCTCTGCTTAATACACAGTAGTCAAAAGAAGAATCTCTAGAAATGTCAACCAATTGCCCATGTCCACTATAACTGTTTACTTGACTGAAAATCTAGAAAACTCTCATGTGCTTGAGACTATGACTTGATTGCATAATCATGAGCACTATGACCATTGCATTTAAATGCACCACAATGTATCTTTTTTTCTGGCATATAAAATAAGAAAAATAGAAATTTTTTTTTTTTTTTTCCAATTTACTCTTCTGGCAAAATATTTGTAAAACTATGTATAAGATGAGCAGACTTTGTCAAAAGTCACACCTAATTCACATGCTTAGAATCATAGAATCACTAAGGTTGGAAAAGACCTCTAAGATCATCTAGTCCAGCTATCCACCTACTGCAAATGTTCTAAACCATGTTCACTAAACCATGCTCCTTAGTACCATATCTACATGTTTCTTGAACACTTCCAGCAGAAGTGACTCAACAACCTTCTTGGGCATCCTGTTTCAATGCTTGTCCAGTCTTTTGGAGAAGTATTTCTTAATATCCAACTTGAATCTCCCCTAGTGCAACTTGAGGCCATTCCCTCTTGTACCATCACTGTTACCTGGGAGAAGAGGCTGATCCCCCACCTCAATACAACCTCCTTTCAGTTTGTTGTAGAGTTTCCTTTCATGAACCTATGCTGTCTGGGCCTGATCCCATGGTTGTCCCACACCTGTCATGAGATCACACTTAAAATAATCTGTTCCATATCCTTCCCTGGCAGAGTACTTATCCTATGAAATATCATAGAATCATAGAGTCATTTGAGTTAGAAGGGACCCTTCCAAGGAGTGGTTGTGTAGTGCCACTCCTCTGCAATGAACAAGAACACCTACAGCTACATCAGGTTGCCCAAAGCCCTGTTCAGTCTTATCTTGAATATCTCTAAAGATGGGGCATCTACAACATCTCTGGGAAACCTGTTCGAGAACTTCACTATCCTTGACGTAAAAATCTTCTTCCTAATATCCAGTCTGAATCTCCCCCCTTTTAGTTTGAAACCATTTCCCCATGTCCTATCACCACAGACCTACTAAAGAGTCTGTTCCCTTCTTTCTTATACCCCCTTTTAGAAACTGGAAGAACTGAAATATGGACTAGAACAGCAAACAAGTTGATTCCTGCTTTCTCTCCCCCTCACCAAAAAAAAAAAAAAAAAAGAAAGAAAAAGTGACGATGTCTTCATTATGCAGAAGAGAGCAACTGTGTAAAAAGTAGATATCAGTAATGAAAAAGCATATTTAGACCTCTAATTTTACTTCTATACTATTTACTTCTTCTCATTGGTGACAGGTTACAAGACGAGCGGAAATGGCCTCAAGTTGTGCCAAGGTAAATTTAGGTTGGACATTAGGGAACACTTCTTTACAGAAAGAGTGGTTAAACATTGGAATAGACTCCCCAGGGAGGTCATTGAGTCACCCTCCCTGGATGTGTTTAAGGGCCATTTGGATGTGGTGCTCGGAGATACAATTTAGCAGAGGGTTGTTAGAGTTAGGGTACTATGGTTAGGCTGCAGTTGGACTTGATGACTTCCAACCTGAGTAATTCTATGATTCTATGAATCTGTAAATTGACAGCAAAGGGCTGCACATTGATTATTGTTCCACACAGACTCATACAGAACCACAGAATCACAGAATTGTAGGGATTGGAAGAAACCTCCAGAGATCATCAAGTCTAGCCCCCCTGCAAGCTCCTTACAGCAGGCTGAACAGGTGGGTGTCCAGGCATGTCTTGAATATCTTCATAGAAGGAGAATCCACAACCTCCCTGGGCAGCCTGTTCCAGTGCTCCATGACCCTTACTGTGAAGAAGTTCCTTTGCATATTGGTGTGGAACTTCCTATGCTCCAGTTTATGTCCATTTCCCCTTGTCCTGTCCTCACAGACCACTGAAAATATTTCTAATAAGTTTCTAATACACTTTCTTAGATGCAGAACCATCAATTTTCTGGCTGGATGTGCTTTGATTTCTGGGGGTTTCCTGATCAGGAGCCTATGAACACAGGATTAATCAGTTGCAGGAGCAACATATTCTGCAGCTTGGTTTATCTCACCTGTACACTTTATGTAAAGATTGCATTCCACAACATGCTGAAAATACAGGCACAATTTCACCTCAAGGTGATTTGCAGTTTTAAAAAGTGAAGATTGATTTGATCCAAAGTAAGTACAACTTTTTTTGTAGTTATGGGCTGATGTATTGGAAACTCAATTTTTTAATATCTTCAAAGCTTTTACAAACATACAGTCAATAAGCTGCAGCTATTTCTGTGGACCTTTTATAAAGATCTTTGCAGACAGCTTTTGGAAATGAAGGCATTTACCCCTATTAGAAAGGCAGCCTTAATGCTTTAGGAAGTACTTTCAACTAATGTTCCCACTGGTAAATTGGCTATCCATTTCTTCTCAAAGATGTCTAAGATGTAAATGGTCTTTTTCAGAGTATGGAGGTTGTCCGTTGAAATCTGCTGTTCAACAATCCCAACTGCATATTATTATCCCAGTGCTGATTGCAAGATTCCATTGACCACAAGCTGCCTGTCTGCCTGTCTAGATGGTGTGATTAGTGTATAATCAATCTTTAATCCAATCAGAAAAGTCTCTGCTTGCAATTGATAAATGTCTCGGCAGGGTACTGATGAGGCCAGAGCGTTGGTATCTCTAAGGGGGCACCTGCAGCATGTGAGGTGCAGAAGCTAGGCTGACTGATCTAAGAGAAAGGAATTAAGGTGATCTGTAAAAAATCTGATAAACAACATTCAAAACGAACAAACCAGCCAGCTAAAGTGAGGAGCTCAACAGCCAAAGAGCCCCTGAAGCGCTGTTCTGCCCTAAATCCTAACACATGGAGAGAATCATCTTTTAACTTGGAAAGACCATCCCAGATATAATTTTTAGCTTCTGGTTATTAGAAGAAGTAGCCACAAGAGTAGTTTACCTTATTATATTATTTTCTGTAGTGCATACATTCCTCTGTGCTATGTCAGTTTTGTACTTCATTGTCTATATGCTTTCATAGGATGCTGGAATGGAATACGGCTGTGAATTTCCAAGACAGATTGCCAAGAAATAACTGAATAACTGCCTGTACTTCGTTTCTTCTTTTTTAATTTCTTGACCCAAATTATTAATTTTTCTCTTCGTCTCAGTGTTTGTTCCTAATTCTGCAGATGGGACACTTATAATTACAGCTCATATTAAAGCTGTTAAAAAATAGCACATTATTATGTGATAAACCCTACGTACTTTATATTAATCTCCTTTGTTCTGCTTCAGGGCAAACAATTTCTCATAACTTCCCTTCTACGATATGACCTGTTCCCGCTCTATTAATATCCAAAAATTAAAAGTGAATCCTGTCCAGTTATCTTATTGAACTCTAGAATTTCCAGTATATCTCTTTTTTCTTAACATTAACATCTCTTAACTGTTCAGATTGTAAACCCAATTTTTACCAATTCTGTAATTATTTTAAGCACAGTTATGTGAATTATCTTTATTTCTATAAATACAGATTATTTCCACACACCCCACGGGTTTACTCTCCTTTGTAGTTTCTGAGGGAGCTGCCCTCCCACTTTCATATTTTCAAGGTATCTGGTACCCATCTGAGACACCTACAGCAAAGCTTAAATTTATCTGTGTTCACAATAAGCTTAAGATCAAAAGAAACAAAATTAATCTGACTGTGAAATCTTTTTCTTTTTCTAAATGACCATTTCCAATGTAATCATTTCTCTGCTTTCAAAGTCTTTCTCTAATCAGCAAACAATGAGCAACATCACAGTGAAATAATCTAATTGTCACAGATTTGACTTCTGAAAAAAAGCTTTCTGAACTACTTTAAGCTTGACAGTTTAAGCAAACCTTTCATTATATGTTTAACACGGCCACAATACATACTAAGAGAACAGCAATGTATGCATGTATTTAGACCATGCTTCAAAGTTGATATGGACTACTGTAAATAGTCTTACAGCAAGCCTAGAGAGTAGTTTTAAATTTCCCCATGAACTAAAATAGCTTATACTCAGTAGGTCTGATCAAGCCTTTAGAGATATATGGAAAATATCTGCTTTTCATAGAATATGACCTTCATAACTCAATTTATGGGTCATTCCCTCACTTGTGGGATATTTTCAATATCATAATTGTAAAAGGAGAAAGAAAGGAAGGAAAAATGTTCAGTTATTCATTTTGTAGGGCCTTTTTATTAAAAGCAGAAATAACATTAGATGAAAATCATTTCACTGATAATTTTAATGAAATATGAAGTGCTTTGAATATATTTTATTGCAGGCAATATAGAAAAAAGGCACTGGCTGCTTAATGTGTCATTTAATGAATGGATTCCACATTGCTTTACTTTGCAACATTTGGAAGTGAGGGCCGTGCAAAGATGATAGCAAGTGGTTTCGAAAGGGGGTTTCTTCCCACATTTTTAAATTACTCTTCGCTTAATGGAAAGTGCAAAGTACAGTGCAGCAGAAATGAGGCTGAACCAAAACACTGGAGCTAAATACCTTAACAAATCTCACTGAATTTCATTCTGAAAGCCTATCTCTAATATGAAAAAAAATGTTGCAGATAATGTCCTAGTCTGCTGAAGGTCACACTGTGATCGGGAGGATTCCAGAAAATCAGATATTTCATCTAATCTGCAATAAGATAACGTGGCAGCTGCTGCATTGAAGGTGAGGTTCCATTTACCTTTTTCCAGGGCAAAAGCTCTCTCTACAGGAATATAGAAGTCACCATGGGGAGGGCTGCTATCTGTCTCTTATTCGACACCTTTTTTCTTTTAATGTCAGCTCAGAGAAACCAAACCAAGTGGTCAGTGCTTCAGAAATACTTTGCAACAATAATTCTTCCTCCATGCCTTGATGTGAAGGACACTCTAATCTGAGTGTTCTCAACCTAGCTAAAACTTCCTCTGCTACCAGCTACCAGCTCACACCTAAGACGTAAGATGCAGATTCATTAGCTGTGTCTAAATCGAATGAAATCATAAATGATAACTCTGCAGTGCTGGGTCCTGAGTCCCCTCAAAGCCTGGTTTCATCTATGCATACTGTTCACCTGACTGCCCAAGAGTGGTGAAGGGAAATATTAGCACTTAAGTGATAAGTCATCTGGGGCTCAGAACTGAGGCTTATACTCTGACCCTTTCATTTAGCAGTACAGGCATAGTCACTGGTCCATGGAAAGAAGTCCTCCACAGTCACAAATACTGGATTTTAAGCTATTGAAGAAAAGTTGCAGGAATTCATCTGAAAAAATGCACCAGATTTTTTTCTTACTGTTACAAACATCTTGTGTATGAGACTTAATATTCCATTAGATTAGAGATTAGAATTTACATGAAAAGACAAATAGAGCATACAAAGAAGGTTGGAAGCTGATGTTATAGATGAAAGCCAATCTTTACACACTGGAAGGATGTCTGTGTTGAGAATGGGAAGTATATCATATTCTGTGCTCATGAACTTAGATTAAGAGAAAGATGAGAGCAGTCCAGATAGTAAATACAGGGTAAGGAAGTGACATTTTAGTCTCAAGACATCCTTGAATTTGGACATGACGTAAATGGATCTAACACTATAGTTCTTACCACAGTCGTGATTGTGGACCAAGGTATTCTGGAGGTCTTGCAGATATGGCTGCAAAAATGAGAACTGACAATCTCTTCTTTCTCGTACTAGCTACACTTCACTCATGTGGTTGTCCACAAGAGAAATGATGAACTGAAAAAGAAGAAAATGAAGACAGAAAAATAAAAAGGAACCAAAGTGAAAAACGAAAAAATCCAAACCATGTTACGCAAGGAATCAGATAGTTAGTTCTTAACATTTTCTGTTATGACAGGGTATTCTGTGTATTAAAAGATTTAAAGTAGAAGTGAGAAATGGACTGTAGATTTTTTCACTGAAAATTTCAGTAGGACTTGTTCAGACAAGATAATCCTTTTTAATTTCATTACTGTAAGTGCTAGTTAAATTGGTGAAGTCTGAATTCATTCTGAATCAGTGGATACAAATCTCACAGTAACATCCCTGTCACTATGAAACTTTCAATTACTCTATGGAAAATACGTATTTTGGAAACTCAGTACATACGAAGTAATAAGGGCTGTCAAAATTCTCACTTGGCAGTGATGCTCAGGCAGTTTCCCAGAAAATACATGAAACCTGATTCATAGCTTTTAGATAAACTTGAAGAAGGTTTCATACACACATGCAGGGGACTAGTTTCAGTCAGGTCTGGAGGGATGCTGACACCATGCTAAAGCCCCATAGCAGAGAGGAGGCTGTACAGGATGTCCTGAAATGGATGAAAAGCAGGAATAAACAGGGTATCTCTGATCAGTGAATGTAAGAATTGGAAATGGAAAACAGCCTTTTATCCTGAGATATTTCCATTTTTATCTTTCTGATGTTCTGGCTGCCTGACTGCGTTACTGTTTCCACACTAGGATCAATAAATGGTGGAAATAGTAAAAAGCTGTATGTAACAGAATTTTTATCAGAAAGAACAACAATTTTGTTTTAACATATGCTAAGGAGAAGGAAATAATACATTTAGAAACATAGCTAGCCTTTTTCAATTGTTGTAAAATAGCTTTTTCTCAACAGAAAAACTGTAAGTTTAACACCATATGGTCTTTGAACCTGTCAGTTTTATGCAAATGCCAAGCATTGTTAGAGATCATATTATCGTATAGATCCATAAACAAACAGCTGCATAATTTCTCAGATGATTATCACCTCTGTGCACCTGGTGTGTAAGTTATACATTAAAAAATTAACAAACAAAAGTGAGAATTTTACTGTACTGCAATGTTGTCATGGCAAATTGCACCATCAAAATACAATTGCTCTGCACAGCTTTAGGCATCAGTATGACAAGAGAACAGCAGCATATAACTATAGAGACAGAGCTTCATTAAATATGATGTGTAAGTCCAGCATGGAGCCTGAAAAACCCAGGAGGTGCTGAAGGCAGTGTAATAGGACCCCAGTATCAAAGGCTGCTGATAAATCAAGACAATGAAAGAAGGAGATTCTCAGTTACCTCAAAGCAACAGATCCCCGTTACAAACCCTCACAAGAGCAGTTCATGCACAGTGTCAATACTTGAAATAAGATTGAAATTTATTAGAAAGATTTTGTGTACTGAGCCCAGTCTGTAATAACACAACAGCTCTGTCAGGGTAGAGAAAAAGGATGGAGAACTAAGGTGAGCTGATGAATTGCCGGTTATTCCAGAATAACTGCCAAATTAATATATTTTAACCTTCTAATACGATTTAAATAAGGTTATTTTACCAGTATTTAATTCCTCAAAAATATTCTCTTATTGATAGCCAGTTTCTGCTTTGATTTGAGCTACTAAGCAGGAACTGACTCATAGGAACAAAACTAACTGCCTTCTCTAAATACCCCTAAGATTCAGGAGCACTGTGACATTCAAAGACTAGTCAGATGGCATTTCCTAAGTGCTTGTTCTCTTGACCTCAAAGTTCCCTCAACAACTAAGCTTTTTCTTTGGGATTTACAAATTTATTCTATCTCAAGAGGCTGTGGTCTTTGGATGCCTACATGCCTTATTAGGATGCAGAAAATAGGTGTGAAGGAGCACATTCTTTCCAGCTCAGTCTGACACACACACTGGGTGGAGTCAGACTCCCTCACTGCTCTTAAAAGGACAGCAGAGAGACATGAATATAGTTTACTGGATAGAGTCTTCACTGAAGTGCTAGAAATACACTGGACTCCAAAGACTGAGGTGTGCAATATCTTTCATGCACAAAGATTTTTACCAAATGAGTGAACTTAAAATATTTAAATAGTGCTGAAAGCAGAAAATTGAGCTCAGAACTCCCCCAACACTACTGGCTGCAGATTTCTCCTGTCATTCCTGAATTTCCCACAGCACTGTGTCTTCAGTAGGACAGATCTGATAGAATGATTAAGGCAGCAAACACCAAGGATTTGAAAGGCTACAAAGTTCAGATCCCAGCCCTCCACTCTGCTTGGCTGGAATAACAGCAGTCACACACACATATACACATACAAAGCAGAAAAGCTTGAGGTTTTTGCAAACCCATTTTCATCGCAATGAGTCAAACTCATCCTCAGATATTTTAAAGGAAAATGAGACCTTAAGCAGAAAAGCACAATGGAAGACCAGCAAGTAGCACAGGAAGACCCTCACAAGGACACCACTCTTTTCCACTCTTCGCAATTCTCCAGTGCTCTGTTCCACTTTTACAATCTCTGATGATGGCAAAGGTACTTCTGGGGTGACAGAGGTCAGAAACAAAGTCATTTGGGGCTTCACACATATAAAATACAATAAACCCGTAGAACAAAATACAAAATCGTGCTAATGTTTTATTCTCAATTAAATACCATAACAAGGGACAGGGTAGGGCATGCATACCATTTCCCATATATGCAGGTATTAAGTTTAGCATCAACATTGAATATTTTAGCCTAATATATCAAATTTTTAACAATTCTTTTGAAAACATTTTTCACACTAAAGCTTTAAATGGTTCAGAATTTAGCAAGCAACAAAACTGTTCTTAAGCCTGAGCTATTCTCAAAAAACCTTAGTTCAAAATATCAAGGTATCATGTAAGATTTCACAGACTGAGATAAATTATAAGTAAATCTGAAGGAACATAATCATGTTTTTGTTTTTCTGTCATACGAAAACAGATGCATATTTACTCCAGAATATTTTGTATGTTCTAAAATCATTACCTATGTTCATTTATTTCTCTTGTTTGCCTTACTCAGCTCTAGTGCACTTATTTTGACCGATGCAGCAAACCGCTTACATTGCCCCTCTTCATGTTTGTCCAGGATTACCATAAAAATACCAACATTCTCATTATCAAAATGACCTGTAGGTTTCCAAAACAAAGTTTAAATATTTTGTTGAAGGTTGAATAGCAAGTTGTTCACAACTGTCAGATCCTGATAACTTTCGTTCAGCTTTTGCTCACTATCCATAGAAATGCAAGAAAAAAACTCCTCAAGAAAGAATTCTGTAAAAAATCAGTGACCTCTAGTGACCTCTAGCTTTGTCAATCACATTCAAAAAGAAAATATTTGAAAGACTTGACAACAAAGAGTTCTGAGCTGCTAATAGAAGATGGATGCAATATGCCCTTCAATTGTTAGCCTGGCTTTACACAGAAACAAGTACTTTCAGCTTGTATAAAACTAATTTATGAGTCTAAGCAGTGGTAGGCAGTGATCCCCTCACAAATGCTCTGTTGATTGGAAACCACTGAAGAGCACTGCTGGATAGTTCTCTCCTCTCCTCTGAGATGCTTTTCTCTGCTGAAGACTGCATATACCAAATAATTTTTCTGGATACAAACCAGAAAGAAACCAATAGTAGCCTGTAAGGGATTATTTTTTATCTATGCACCCCTTAAAGAATGCAATGATAAATATACTGGAAGCTAGGGCATATGAAAAGAAGCTTATTTGTTAAACAATGAAAAAAAGGACAAAAAACAACCCCACCTTTCTTCGTCCTTAAAAGAAAATTAAGCAACTGACATGACTACATCCTCTGAAATGTCATCCATCAAAAGTTTGTAACATTTTTTGAAGCAGTAATGATCGAACCTGCTATGACATCTTCATTGCCTCTAGGGTGCCAGAAATTCTGCTGCTTTCTCAAACTGACAATCATATAACTATTTAGAAACTCTCTGGGGAGGTCAGCATTAAAACAGGCTGGAAGGAGCTAAAGTAGCACATTCTAAAATTGGAAAACTTGTTCAAGCCAATGTATGCATAAAATCTTTATTTTCAGTGTGTAAAAGCAATTATTCTTAGCCATGGTGTATTAACAATGTTGTTCAGTTGGTCACTGAAAGTGTTTATCAGGCAAAGGATATGAGTTCATGGTCTTTTCACAGTCACCAGCCCATCAAGGGGTGATGAGTATGACATTCGGGGTTCAGCTTCTTGTTGGATGTTGGATTCTGCAAAACTCAAAGGTGTGGTGCTCAGTAGAAACATCTAGTTACTGGGAATATATGGGAAAATACACAGCATTTTCCTGGGCTGAATTTCATGAAGAGAAGACATGTGTTAATGATGTTAAAAGGAGAATAGTTTGAATTTTTCACACCACTTGGCTTGAGAGCATAAACTGACAGTTTTTTCCACAGCCTGATTTATCCATGCAAAATAAATCTTTTGGGATCATAAAAGTTTTCTGTGAATGGAAGTGTCCATTTTTTAAAAGCTGCCTTCAGTTTTTTTAAAGTTGAAACCTTGGGACATACATTGAAGCTGACCAGCATCTTTCATTGCAGTTTTGTATTTGAAATGTACCTTTTTACATGTTAAATTAAGTTAACAATGTAAGAGATAGTAATGTTAAAATGACAAACTTCTGAAATGAATAAGTACATTTATTATTGCCCTGTTCCTTATAACCCGTGTAGTGTCTGTTGTAAGACACTAGCAATTTCTATTTAATTAATCAAGATCAAAATCAAGCATTTTTCCAGAAACTGTCCAAGTTGAATAGGGCACAAATGGCAGCATATGTGTCTTTCTTTAAGCTCCTGCAGAATTCAAACAAATTTCAACATGGATATGTTCTGAAAAGCAGTTGCTGATGTTTTTCAAAAGCCAGAACAGGTAAATAACTCTATATTCTCATACTGTAGAACTGTATTACTTCAGTTATCTGGGAAGGCAGAAAAAGCAGTAATACATCTAATCAGATTTTCAGTAGTTCTACAACATCATTTTCTATAGTTAAGCAGATGTATCAAAGCAAAAGAGACTGGCAGTAACAGTAAAATAAAGCTCAGATTCTTCTCACACTTAGGCATGATTGACTGTTACACAGTGACTTATCAGAAGAACCAGAGAAAGATGTGTCAAATATATACACCCCATTCTGAAAAGCAGACACTTATTTCTGATAGATAAACAGAAATGAAACATCACAGGCAGTAGCTGACTGAGTGAAAATTTACACTCAAATTAATAGGATCAGACTATGCTGTTGGTACCTGATAAACTTGGAGAGGACAAGTGTGAGATGCTGGGCAAGTCATAAACCTCAGTTAGCTTCAAGCTTAAAAGTGGTGGTGCTCCCTCAGAAAAGCTTTCATTGGAAGGCTGTTACAGCCTTTCACAGTATCTAGTCCTCAGGTGGGAAAGAGGCTCTACCACCCTATGCTACCATCTACAGCAGCATAGTTTTCTATAGGAAAAAATTACCTGCAACTTGCTGTCTTGGAGAAAACCTTAGGCTGGTGTCAGAACAGGAACACTTTTCTGGAGTGGAGGAACAATAAATAGCACTTGCTAATGTGGGTCAGGAGCAGCAGTGGGAGAGAAGAACAGCTGGGAAGATGGCAAGATGAGGTACTTGCAGGAATAGTATTAGGGTGCAAATAAGTTAGGGACAATGTTGGCACTCACGGAACTGAGAACTGTGTAATATCTATGAGGGAAATACAAACCAGGAACTAGGTGACTGATTGTGTGAAAATGAGAATTGGATTAGGGAATGTCATCTAAAATCTGGGAAGAGAACACTCTAGCTGCAGTGTGGAGTTAGAAAGCATCATTCCTTTGTTACTTTTGATAGAGGCTGGGAGACTTGACAAATCAAGCATGCAGTCTCAGAGTTCAAGTTCTACATTTAGACTGTTAAGACGTACATATGCAGTACATTAGCATACATATTCATGTCATTCATACAGTATGTTATGTGAAAAGGGCAACAAAATTTGGCAGAAAGGAAACCCCCTCGCATTTCAGTTTGTCCTCAGACATTAGATGACCTGGGGTGGTTGAGCTTAGATTCTGAATGATGCCCAGTTTGGTTATGTAAATTTGGTCATGTTCAATATATGAATTATCATGACTTCAGATTCACAGATATTTCTTTGCATAGTTTATCTAATCGTGTTCAGACGGGCTTTTTGACCATCCAGTGAGAATTCTCACAGCTAGATTAGTGAATAGTGCAGCTTTTGAAAGCAATGGATTACAGATTATTTTGGTTCGCTGATAATAAATACACCCCAAAGAATATGAAGTTAACCAATATGAAGTTAACCAAGAATATGAATAATATGGCCTACTATAAGCACACTGAGACATGGAATAACTTCACGATTTCTAAGTTTTCTGGATGAAGCATTCAATATAATGAGTGTGCGAATCTGAACCAACAGGCATCACTAGGTGGGGTTGGAAGAGAGGCTTAGCTTGCTGACTGGATCCAGAAGCCAGCAGTGTCCTCTTAACTTATCTGCAGTGGTATCTTTCCCAAAAATCCTCCTCTCTTAAGCCATTTTTATACTATTTTCAGGTAGAGCTTGAGTGACTCTAGTCAAACACATCTTTGTTTTGCAAACTTTATTCAGAGAACATGTTTTTCACAGAAAGATGGAAAGCTACTGGCTCAGGGCTGGCTCAGGGTAACAAGATGGTTCACCAGTTCCAATAGTTTCATCAAGTCCCCATCTGTGCAGGATGGTCATGGAGTTTGGCCATGATACCTCCACCCTACTCCATACTCCATGTTGTATTTTTTTTAGAGTCAGCTTATCAGACTCTCCTGGTATTTGCTAACAATCTAACGTTTCAAGGTCTTATATTGCTTAGGGAACTATCGTGGAATGGATTTCCCACCACATTTCACTCTGGAGGTTTATCTCCTCTCAAGGGGTGTATCTTTCAATATTTCACCTCTGGTAAATATTTCACATAATCCAGCCCAAGACTATAATCATTCAAACTTCAGAATGTCTGGAAGGAATAGTGGACGTCTCATGCAGTCTTGCTATTAGATCTCAAGGGACACTCAAGCCACTCACTGTTTATTGTGTAAAATGACTGACTCATTGTCACAACATTTAACAAAAGAATATTATCAGTCCTGAGCAAGATCTTAAGCATAATGGGCAGGTCAAAGGAGACATTAGGTTGGTGTCTTGGGGAGCATGCTGTCACACTGTATCTAGAAAATTTTGTTTTGATTATGATGAGATCAATTTTATAGAACAGAAAAACATGAAAATATGTCAAAATTATTAAAATGAATGTGGAAAAATCCTTGTGATTTTAGGAAGAATGGAATGCAAAGCATCTAGACATATGATGTTCTCAGGTCTGCAGGATTTACAAAATGTGTCATTTCCCAGAAAAACATGAGTGATATTTTTTGGCCCAGACAGCTTCAGTCTGCTCTCATTTTGCATGTACTACTCATTCCACAATCACAGTATATCTAGCAATGAAGATAAATCTCAAGTAGTTGAGGATTCCTGCAGAATGAAAGCTAATGGAGAAATGCCCCACTTTTATTCTCTATCTTAAGGCATGCAAAGTATTCTTTGCTACCTAATCCTTCTTTCATCTGTTAATTAAAGTAATACTGCAGTAAAGCCCATATGACTGGAAACCATTTGACTGTCAGGTCACATTTAACATGTTTAATGAAAATTTAATGTTCCTACAATCGATTTTTCTTTCAGTGGCACTAAATTACTCATGAATAACCTCATCTCTACTTAAAGAAAACATGCTCCTCTAATAAGGTACAGATAAATGGAGATCAAAGTGATCTATAATACAGCATCTAACTGGTGATATTCTGAATGAAGCACCTTCATACTATGGGGACAAGCAAGCTCTGACAAGTGGAAAAGAGAGAAGAAATGTGAAAGCTGCTTCTTTCTCTTGTAATTCCTCTTCCTTTCTTCCATCATGCATGTGCCTGGGGTTAGGATGGTCCTACAGAGGGATCTGAACAGGCTGGATAGCTGGGGTAAGGCCAATGAAGTGAAGTTAAACAAGACCAAGTCAGGGTCCTGCATTTAGGTCACAAAAACCCCAGGTAATGGTACAGGCTTGGGGCAGGCTGGCTAGAAGACTGGGTAGAAGAAACGGATCTGGGGGTGTTGGTCAGTGCTTAGATGAACATGAGTCAGCAGTGTGCCTATGTGGCCAAGAAGGCCAATGACATCTTTGCTTGTATCAGAAATAACTTTGCCAGCAGGAGCAGGGAAGTGATCACCCCTCTGTGCTCATAACTGTTGAGGCTGCACCTAAACATCTTTACAGCAGCAGTTGCTATACATACAGACTGCTTGGATAAAGGTTTGTTTACGTTTTCCAAAATTAATCCATTTTAAGAATATGAAGCATGTCTTTTATTGCTGTATTTATTGGGTTTCACTTTACATGGGAATGTGAAAGACAGCCCTTTATGTAACACACCCAGAGGATGAACGTTCACTAAGCAAAATCCTTCCCTGTGACAGAACAAACCAGTCTCCCTTAGTGATCTTTCATGATGCATGTAGTAGGATAACTGCCAACCACTTCAGAAGTAACACAACTCAGTTTTCAGTCAAGTACTCAATTGTGTAACAAATAATGAAGAAAGGGAATAGATTATAGAAGAAAATTGTTTTGTTGAAAAAGAAATTTAATGGAAAAGTTCTTAAAAAATCGTATTTCCCACTTAAAGCTGAACAGCACTGCATCATATTTTTCAAAACCATCAACTTTAAATTTGGTTATATGGAGGTAAAACTCTGAAGAGTGATTTTTGCACCAGTGAATATTAATCCATTATATAATGACTAATGAAACTTCCTGGTACTTAGGTCCTTGTGACAAGCTTATTAAACAATAATTTGTTGAAGTGTGATGCTTTCTGGATCATAAAAGATAAAAACAGCTCTTTAATGTTTTGTTCTAACAATTGATTACAGAAATGGAAGACAAAGAGATAGAAATTCCAGTGAAGAAGAAAAACTCAAAGTATTTTCCCGGACATCTCTACTTCCTTTTTTTAAAATATCAATACACATTTTACAATTGTAAGATTTTGCAAAATAAAACAAATGTAAATTAATATTATTGTTTTATAAATTTAGGGTATATGACTTATTCTACAATCCCACAATATTCGACACAGAATGGAGAATGTAAAATGAGAGAAAAAGAAAGGTACATTTTTGAAATCTCTGTGAAAAAGTATTCTATCTGAAAATGATGGCATGAACAAAATAGCAGAATAATTGTACTGGAAAAAACTTTCATGCAAATTAAACTTATCTGCTGTACCTCCTACTCACAATTTCAGTTAAGAATGACATCTCTGTGCAACAAAACTTCTTCAGTAGTTTGGCATAGCAAAAAAATATTTACTGGATCTATTGTGTTTTGACTGGGAGATCTTGAGAAATTTTATGTATTCACCAAAGTGCCAAAAAAGTAGTTACTAGGCTGCCTCTTCAAAACTCAAAAGAACAAATAAAGCTGTGAGCTTCAGCTACTGAAGAATAATTGCGTAAGTTGATGTTAAATGGGGAAATAGAAGACCATGAAAATGAATCAGACCTGTACTGCCATCTTTATTGCTATAATCCAGCTGAATTCATTGCAGATACAATGCATATACATTTTCAGGAAGTATCACAACAATCTGGATATACATTTCCATGTATAACTGATCATGAAATTCAGGTGTGTTTTACTCAATTTGGCAGATTTGCAGATTAGCTAACATGTCCAAAGGAAGGTTGTATTGATGCCACTCTGGTAAAAAGAAGACAATCTCCTATTGTAAAATTTAGAATTTTTGCCCTGTTAATCTTAAAGAGGGAAGTCTTAGCACTAATCTTGTGGCCTTTCCAGTCTGGCACAAGCGTTACCTGCCTAAAATAATGTAGAAAAAACACTGGCAGAGGATCCCTAACTGTTGTTATCTGTAGGTTATTCTTGTTAACGTTCTTGTTAGTTAATATAAAATTGGTTCAAAATATATTTGACAAAAACAAACAAATAAACATAACAAAAATTGAATAAGTAAAAATTTATTAAAATTGACTACGAAAATTCTTCTAGAATGGAGAAGAGATTATATCTGTAAACAATAACAGACAGTGAATTCCAACCTACATTGCAAATACACCATATTCAAATGCATATTAAAAGTCATAAAACCACATAATGCCATTAGATAGCTCTTTGGTGTTCTTATCACAGCATCGTCAGTGTGAAAATTCATAATGAAAGTATCTATGTTTCCCCGGCTGATACATAGATTTATGAAAAACCAATTAAAACACATATGTTTTAGCACTACATACAGTTCAAGAAGAGGTTTGAGGTATTTTATGAAACTAAGAACTCTATACAGAATGTCAGCAACCTCTCATGTTTATCAATGATCTTAAAAAAGTTCCTGCTGGAAATATAAATCTCAAACACATTACAATTCAAACCTGCTTTTTTTTTAATAAAAACAAATTCTAAAATTCTGCATATGCTAGTTGTTAATCTGAATCTGAAATCAGAAACCTAAACTGATTCAAAACAACACAATAACTTTTTGTTTTAAAAATTTAATTAACCCTATGTTGATTTAATTTTTTCCAGGCAGTCTCTCTAATATGAAATGAAAGATCAGTGTCAATACATTTCAAAACTACATGAAGGAATAAAAAAAGAATTGCATTTTTTGCATAAAAAAATATGAAATGAATGACTGTTCAACTTTGACTTCTGTTTTCAGAATGCTGTCTTCATAATAAGCATTGACAAGAATCAGAAAGAGATGTCGGAGAATAAAAGAAGTGATCAAAACTATTTAATTTAATGAATGGATAACTGAGAGAACAGAATCCAGAAGTAAGGAGGCACTCTTCAAAAGTCACAAAAAGTCAGAATACTCTTATGGACAGTTTTGAAGACAGCTATATGTGTGGGAGAGTGTTGCCAATTGTACTTTTCAGCACATTTCTTCATTAGGGGCTTTTGGAAACACTAATTTTCTTTAATTAACCACATGAAGTTTTAGGCAGACTTTTTCCATATCTCAAGAAAATTGGCAAGTAGGTTTTGTGCTGTTCACTGACTTCAACCAACCCATCTTTATGTACTGTATCTCAGTATAAAACAAAAGAGGAAAGTGTCTGTAAACAAAAAAAAAAGAAAAAGAGAACCACATTTCTATGTGTTTTGCAAATGCACTGTGTTCGAATGTGTATCAGAACCCATGACTACATCATACTAATAATTAGCTTTTCTGTGTTCTTATCAGAACATTATCAGAATGAGTGTTCAGAATTAAAAGTATATCAGCATCCCTGGCTGACATGGAAATAAATGAAATCTCAGTGAAACTGCATGGCTTTATCATAGTTCAAACAAGATTTGCAGTAGGAAAGCAGTTGGTGAATGGAGCTAATTCAGAAGTTCAGCTTGAAAAAGCAAAAACAAAGGCTTCAGGGTAAGCACCTTCATCCCTTAACAGCACAGAGCAGAAAAGCATCAGCTAGAACCAAGAATCATACAAAAGAGTCCTCCTGACCAGATATGTAGCACTCAAAAACTTTCTCTTCTGTTATTTGTTTCTTTTTGTGGAAAGGTCATTTTCACTTCATGGGCCAAACTTTTCATCCAGGTCCCAGAATTAAAATACTGCTGCTTCACATGCAAATTGGATAATCCTAGGCACCAGATTAACAAAACCATGGTGTTAAATCAAGCAGAAAATGGGTTTGTAGTTCTGAGGTCGTTATTCAAATGAAAGATTTCCTTAATGCAAGAGGACTGGAAAGTTTGGAATGAGTAATAGCTATACAGTGATGTCCCAGTACACAACCCAGATTCTGTGAGAGCTACAGCTTGTGCAAACAGCAACAGCCTGCAGTTGCATTTTCAGTGAACATCTTCCATGTGTACTCAGCACTGCTCTCTCCATTGCTGTGATGTGCAAACATCAATGATTTGACAAACAATGCTCGTAATTATGAAAAATTAGAGCACTTGATATCATAAACAGAACTATAGAATTCCTCTTCATATGATAAAAACAGAAATTAAACAAACTTTATGGAATAAACAGTAGTTTCTCAGTGCAAAATTTTCATTTAATAAGAAGGGTTGTAAAGTTGAATGACTGGAAATTTGTCATTCTAGACAGAGTGAGGCAGTGCAATTTTGTTTCTCTCTCTGGAAACAACATGAGAATCCACTTGCAAATGGATGGGGGACAAAAGAACAAATTATTCAGCAGTAGACCGAAGAATGGATGGAGACAGCAGCCGTGGTATTTCTACTTAGGAAGTAACCCCCCATTGTACACAATACTGACTTAAATCCTGTCTGTGAAAATTATTCTGATGATCTAAATACATTTACAAGTTTGTAGTTCCATTATAAAGTACTCATTTTACCAAATAAAACATATTTTCTGATGTCATTGTCAGCTGACTTTGTAGTATGCTTTCTGTCCACCAGATTAAAACCTCTCAATGCCCAAAATGGGGTAGTGACATCCAAATTCCCCCTGGGAATGGCATCTAATCCACGCTAGAGTTTAGATCAGTGTGCCTGTGCTCTGCTCCATAGTTCAGCTTGCTCTTAGTGTAGTAGGTTTAAAACTACCCTGTGGATTACTCTTAATGGAATATTATTAACTCTAACTTAATAAATAAACTACAGAAAAATCTAAAGTACATCTTATATGATGTCTTTATTTGGATGAGGTAACCTTAAAATATATTGCTGCAATCTGCATTTTTTCCATTTTTGTCTTCAACCACATAATTGATTTCTTAATCTGTTCCTGCCTTAACTTTTTAAATTTCATTTTTATTTTAAAGTAATTCAGAGCTGTTTCTTTGTATATCTATTTAAAGGTTACAGCCTAAAATCCACCTTGGACAACAACTGACCTATTAGCTTTTGTTTTCCTCTAAAAATAGCAGAACACCATTCATGAGCAAGTGTTAGCCACTATACCATCTTAAAAAAGGAAAAGAAATTCAAATTCATTAGGTGCTTGGGTTTTCTGTACTTCTGTGTGAGAAGCTTTTATTTTTTCGCATTACAAACACTGATAACTTTTGAAAATGTTTTGGAGAAATCACTCATGCTAATTAAGTTAGTATAATATTTTTTTTCTTTTGTTGTGGGAGTCTTCTTTTTCTTTTGCCTTTTCTTCTTTTCATAAAGCTTTCCAAACAGTGTCTATCTAATAATCACTTTCTTCTCAGACTTAATTTGTAAGTGAGAAGTCTCAAAAAGTATAATTTTTTGACTTCTCCTAAATTCTGAGGCTTTTCCTTTCTTGAAAATGAGAAATGAGGGATTAGTAACAGCAAACAGACTTTTTCATGGGCTGTCACTATATAGAGAATCATAACAACAATAGCTGATGCTGATTTTTTGCTAGATTTTGAGCAGAAATAAACTAGAAAAGTAGCATTACATTTGTTTGCATTCTGCTTTCAGAAATCTTGCATGCTTTTATACACATCTTAAGTTAAAAAAATATTATTATTGAGGATTATTTTCATCAAAAGAACAGTATCATTTTTGCTCTTGTTGTCTGACAAGATGGTCTGAAGGGGTACAAAATCCATGGTAAAAACTGAATTTCCTTCATTGCTTAGGAAGACATCAAATTCCCTGGCTGCCCCACTGGGACCAAAATATATTACATGCAGCTGAAAAATGAAATTCAAGAGAAAATTGGGAAATTTTACCAGGCCATTCAAAAGGCAGGGTGAAAAGACCCAAGAGAGAGCGTCTTTCTGATTTAATACAGAAGTTGTTCAAATTTTATAGCAATCATTCACTGAAACTCCTACTAAGCCTCAAGTTAAACATATAATGTGAAAGTCATCACAAAAAAACAGTTTCTTCCCCTTTTTCTTTATGTTACAACATAAGAAGTTCCTTATCTTGGTCACTGAAGTAGTATCTGAACAGCTTTCCTCTGGATGCAAAGGTGCTCTCTGTAGTTATCATTGCAGAGGAGTTTTATTATGGAAGGTGAAAGTGACTGCAAACAACAGGCAGGAATTGTGAGCAGACTTCATTTTGTGTTGGATAGTCATGTTAGGGTTGGATTTACAGTCTACCAAAGCAACTTTTTTTGTAAAAATGTCTTAGTGGGAATGAGATGGGCATAATGTCTTCATCCTTTGGTGTGCACAACTGAATTTAGTCTTAGATTTCTTTGCAGCTTTGGGTACTAAAGCTCCTTCAGATTAGCAGAAAGAAAGGTAGCATGTGGTTTATAAAATAGTCACTTTAAATGTAAAAAGGTGTAAAATTTAAAAATTTAGACAGTCTTGAATTTCAGAAATGAAACTACTAGAAAGCAACATCAGAGTAAAAGATTGCAGTGACATTGGACATAATAGAAGAAAAGGAGAAACCATCATTTGAAGAAGAAATAATGGAAAACAACATTCTTGGAAAAAATATTCAGATGATAAAAGGCAAGAGATGAATGTAGTCTTCGGGGCTCACTCCTAAATTATTCTGCATTTGTACAGTAGGCTGCAAAAAAGGTCAAGAACTAAGGGAAAAGGTCGGGAAATCCAACTGATTTTTGTTAATGTGATTTTCAAGCTGGTAATCATTTTAACTTTGGCCTGACTATACAAATGTGCAGCTCTATTCTATGAACATATGCACCAATGTGGTGAACAGCAAAATGGTGTTTATTACAAGTGAACCCTAGCTTAAATACCCTATGTGCTTCGTCTACGCCCCTAAAGCATGTGTCATACATCCATCACAGAGCTGGGGAGGTCCTGCCGCGTCACATCCCGATGGGGTGCCTGGCAGTCGCCTACTACACAAACTGATGTGCAACTTGAAACTGGATAGTGTAGACTTGTACTTTAAATGCTAAAATTTAGAAATGCAAGTATTATAACTACATGATGAGGAATGAAGAGGCTAAGTAGAAAGTCATACTGGAGAAATGTTTCTGAGTTCATGCGGTTGAAATCATGTCTAATTTAAATACAGGAAGGGAAATAAACTTCTCTGATTTCTCTTGCATGTTTTGGTTTAACCACATGTTGAGTTCTGTAATAATAAAATCTGAAGGCACCGGGACATAGTCTGTCATGTTGAGTTTGAGGCAAGGCTCAGTATTGTGTGCTTGCCTGCAAGTTGTCCTGATGGACTTCTTTTGGTAGTTACAGTAATGGATATGTCATAAGGTTTTGTCATTTTTGTAAACAAACAACTGAAGAAAATGAAATGTTTTCTTGTTTGCATAATATTGTGCACTTTTTTCCTCTTCATAATTTCATTTCCTTTTGTGCAAAGAAGAATTTTATAATAGTTACCTTTACAAATATTCATTCACTAGTCACATTCCCCATTAGAAGAAGGATTCAAATATTTTCCCAAAATAGCTTCTTCATGGATACTCAGCAAGGAAAGATAACTGGGGAGCAGCAAGGAGGCTGGGAGGGGAGAATTAGGACAGCTGACCTAATCTGGCCAAAGGGATATTCCGTACCATATAGTATTATGAAAAAACTATTAATCCAAAGGTAGTTGGCCAGGTAGGCAGCTTCTGCTCAAGGACCGGCTGAGCATTGATCAACAGATGGTGAGCAATTGCTTTTTACATCAGTTATTTTGTATATGTATGTATGTATGTATGTTTATATATATGCTGTTATCACTTATATATTATTATCATTACTTTTGTCCCTCTCTTCCTTTTCTGTCCTAGTAAATAGGTTTTATGTCAATCTACAAGTTCAACTGGGAGGAAGAGAAGTGAGAAATAGGCTGTGAAGCTTTCAGTTGCTCGCTGTGTTAAAGCACAACACAGCTTCATGGACATCTATGTATTTTAATAGTGGCTGAAAAGTGGTTATTTTTCATTTGGAAAGTTCTCAGTGGTTGCTGATACTCACTAAAATTAGGGCTACAAATTTACCACTCATACAATTTTCTGAACCAAATGCATGAATTACTTCAGTTTGAACATTGTAAATAGGAATTACGAGAAAAATAAATAAATCTGAAATGAGATAGAGGACTGTGAATCAAGGTGACAATAAGTCTTATGCTTCTTTGCAAAAGGTGCTTGTCTCACCCACCTGATCCCAATGCCAGCATACCCCTTTGGCTACTGCTATATACCAAATGCCACATTCTTCATAGAATCATGGAGTCATAGAATGGTTTGGGTTAGAAGGGACCTTTAAGATCGTCTAGTTCCAACCACCCTGCAGGGACACCTCCCTCAAGACCAGGTTGCTCAAAGCCATTGTCAGCCTGGCCTTGAATGGTTCCAGGGTGGGGGTATTCACAACCTCTCACCACAACCAGTGTCTCACAGAATCAATGTCTCCTGTTCAACTGAACAGGATGGATGGAGGGAAATTGGATGTTGTTTTGAGCTGGAGGATTTTTGACTGTAGAGACAATAGATTTACAGTCCCTGGTGCAAACTGTACGTGCAATACATGGTCACCAGTTACTTACAAAATAAGGAGTCTTGCCATATATACAAAATCTCAAACTGAATTGGAAAAATGCTGTTAAAATGCCTGTACACAAATACGGGGAATTATGTTCAAATAAAAGTTGCTCAAATTCCAGAGAGGTTTCTATTTCATCAATAATTCATGAATTTGTAAATTCATCATTTGTAATACTTAAATGCTTCCTTGAAACTAAGTAGCTTTCATGTCTCTAGTTAAATATAGTGAGTGCAGGTTACTGCAATGCTCTCTGGGATTCTGTATTGACCCTTATTTCTTTATAATCGCAGCATATTTATAGAAGAACAGCTGAACTACATCTTTCAATTTTCATTTGAGACTTTGGAGCCACAGTAACAGTTTTTGGATTTAAATCCTCAAATGATGCCCATAATACAGTGGGTGAAATGTTGGGGAGAAATGAAAAACTTAGGACACAATAAAGGATTTGCTAAACAATTTGAGAGGATAAAATACGCAGCATTGTTTAGAAAGAGGCACTTGTCCTCTGTGAATTGCAGATGACTGGAAAAAGGCACTTACTAAAAGAGCAAACAGAATTCTTTTCAGCAGTGCCTAACTTGGCTCTGCATGACACCAGAGAAGTGAAGAGCAGTCCCATGGATCTAGCTAGCATCAGATAGTGCTGCTCACTGTCAAAGACTGAAAGCTTTAAGCGAGTTTTGGTGATGTGACAACACCAGAAATATTCTGCCAGTCATTTTTTATACAGCTTGTGGTTTTGCCTCTCTGTCAGCTGCCATGACCTGATTTTGTTTGAATTTGATTTTGTTCTCAACATGAATTTTCCATTTTCAGTAGAAAAAGAGAGTGATCCTTCAGTACTTTTCGTCCAAATTTTTTAAAATGCCAAAGGATTAAATAAGTTTAAAGCTAAACAAGCATGTAACCCTTGCTTAATGCTGAAATACACAGTGAGGTCAGCTTCATGGAAGAATAAAGCAAACATGATGTACAGATCTTCTGTAATTACAAGGCTTGTGTCAGACCCAATTGCCTTCATTTTCTATATTTCTCTTCAATTTAAAAATAAGATCGGATCTTCAGATGGAAACATTTTCTCAATTTCCCATGAAGTAAATGGAACAACTTCATTGACTTCTACTAAACTAAAGGTTATATTTCCAGTTACTGTCCTCTGCAGATAAGAATAAACAGAAATAAACGAATCCTCTGCATGTTTTAAATGCTTTTACTGAAGATTTATACGAAGTTATATGAAATCATACAATGGCCAAGTGATTGTACCCTAAGAGTTTATTGCACTTCAGTTTCCATTTCCAACAACTAACAAAGAAGTAAATAAGTTAAAGTCTAATTGCTGTGCTCCTTGCCACCTGAATTACTATCCTGCAGATATATTGCCAACGTACCTGCAGTGGAAAAGTACCAATAACAAATCCTACCAGTTTTGTTTCTACATATTTATCCATCCAAATCTCCTTTCTGTAGTGGACAGTGCTGTAGTTAAGGTATGTTCACATATTTTGAGTCCCACTGAAAACCTACTTTACCTTTTGTAGTAGTCCTGCATGTTTCCCAAGGGTATGTGACTAGTTGTTCTTCATTCTGGGAGAGGGCTTCTTCTTGCATTGGTTTGATTAGTTTGTCTCTTTACTCAAAATATATACCAGAAGTCTTAATATTTCTGGATCAGTTTTGTTTTGTTATATGGAAAAAAAAAAAAAAGAAGAAAAAGGAAAATAAAAATTGGAACCTTATTAATGACTAAAAATTAACATCTGGGAATATTTCAGTGGCCTTGCTTGTCTGAGTTTTTGTCAGATCAAGACTTCTTTTCTGACTGTAGTAAGTCCTCAGGGTGACAGAATCACTCTGCTTTATTTCATAGTTTTCATGCTTCAAGAACATAAGGTTTTTAATCTGACAAGAGACACTGAAGCACATCCAAAGAGTTAGAAAAAATTTTTCACGAATCCGGAGAAATTTAATCTGTCACTTTGCTTTTTGGCTGCAAATCAGCAGCATATGCAAAAGAAAACAACTAGCAAATTTACCATGAAGGAATCTGTGGAATTCTTATGGTTCCATTTTTTTTTTCCTAGCATATTATTTTCAGCATTTGGAGACTAAAAATTATGTATGTGCTGCTCTATTTGGAATGAGTGGGAGATTTATTTGCTGAATGCACATATATGAATAATTATTTCTCAAGAAAGTGAGAAATATGGCGCTAACTTCCTTTCATTGTGACTGTATTTCCATTGGTTTATTTCTTGATAAATAGTTCCAATCAGAAACCTGGTATGATGTTACAATGTGAAAAACACCCATTGTACAGATGTATTTTTTATTTATTTATAGTTTTGATACAAAAGATCAGGAATACAGGAATTTCATATTAATTTTGATGGAAATATACTCTTTGTAGAGCAATATATTCAACAAAATATTTGGTATACATGTGAGTGTCTACCCAAGAAGGTTTAAGAAACTTCGTAATATCTTTTTGCTTATTCTCTTGTATCTAATAAGAGGTATATTTTCATTTCAGGCTTTCAGGTACTGACAATCTCTTTCTCTTTTTTCTGTTTTTTCAGGAAGATTTTATGATCATAGTTACCCTGTGATTTTTTGTTATAGTTAATTACAAAAGTTATATATAAACTATGGGAATAAAAAGCATAACGAATGTCTGCATAATCATTCAGTCTTTTATTTCTCCAAAAAAACAGACTAAAACCAAAACAACTAAGACTAAATTCTCTGTACTCCATGTACAGATAAAATGTGTAAGCTGAAAAACTGCTGCTGAAAATACTTCCATTAGAGTAGTAGCACATAACCAGGAAATAAATCAGGAGGTAATTTTACGACTTGTAAAATTTTGTAGATTGAGTAAAGAAGTTCTGCACCAAGAAGCAGGTCATACTGTCAAATAAATGGACAGATACAGTAACTAGAAATATTCTCTGATGCTTAACATCTTTTGGGATGAAATATCCAGAACTCTCCTTCCAGGAGTTTAACTGTATAATAGTCTGAAAATACAGTCCTTTTCTGATCACTTTTCCATAAAATAAGTCATAGCAATTATTACCCAGTTTCACATTTCTAAGTGATACTGGACCTTAAGAAATATTTGATAATTCCAAAAGGTACTAACAACAAAGGTTTCTCTTTAAAAGTGCTTGGCATGATGAAATTTTAACTAAATATCCAATTCTTTGTCTGCCTTCACATTTAGCAATATCATCAATAACCTCTAACATTTACTGCTCCTTAAATTCCCCCAAATTTGGAAAAATATTTACATACTTTGTTACTATCCTCCCAGATGTCTGAAGTTAAGAATTTGAGATTGATTCTTCTTTCAAATTGCTATTGTTCTGGATGCATATTATCTAGCTTCCTTTTTCACAAATGAAAGTGAAAACTTTTTCCTTAAACTAACAGATCTCATTATTGAGATGGTTTATTTCAAATTCTCTTTTAAATAGCAAAAATAACAATTCACTCATTTCAAGATTGCCGGACTGAACCGGTTAAACTTGTAGCACTTAAAAAGCTTTTCTCCACTGAAAATCCATAACTGCCCACTGACATTCAAGAACACTGTGTATGTATAGAGTAATAACCTATTTTTGTGGTGAAATTGTAGTTCAACTGGATATTCCTTAAGATTGTGTGAGATCTTCACTGATTCCTGTGGTCTGCAAGAGCTGGATGGAAATGAATCCTCATGCTTGCAAACTTCATTTGGTGTCAATGAAAGTCAATGAAAATGAAAAGTCAATGAAAATGAAAAAAAAAAAAAACAAAAAAAACCCAAAGAAATAAAATGCCCTACATAGAAAGCAGATCATTCTAATTTGTTTTCATTTTCCACACAAGACTAAAGCACAAGAAGAAACAGAATGAAAACTGACATGGCACAACAATGAACATTTTATTTTTTAAATTCTGAGATCATTTAATTTGTGTTAGATATGAAAATTATGACTGGCTCTAATTTCAGATGAAGTGATTATATTCTATACTAAAGTTTAAGTGTTGAGTCAGAGAACATATTTTGTAAAAGGGGAAAATAAGGAAATGAACAAAGAATGGTAATATTTTTCTTATTAGCAAAGAGATGAGTATAAAAAAAATCCTAATTTTAGTGACATCAGAAGGTTTATAGATGGTTTGCCACCTAGTTTTAATTTAAACCCAACACATAATCCAAACAAATACAAAATTTTAGGGCAAAAGCAATGTTTCAGAATCTATGAAGCAGAGACAAAGATCACTTCTCTAATTTACCCAGCCTAGCAAAGAAAATTTTATTCTAACACTGTTTTTGCTTTTGCTAGTGCTTCACAATTATTAGAACATTGTATGAATTTATTTGACTAATTCTCCAGTGAGACCACATCTGACATTTTTTCACTAATGTGTTTCCTGCTGAGCGGGAAGACAAGCACATTAAAACTATTAAGAAGCAAGTGTGTCTTAAACTGCTGCCCATGACCGCCACTGTTTCAGATTTCTGACGGAATGCAAAAAGAAATAAGTGTCATTCTTAGAATGCTTCATTACTTGACATTTTTGTCTCTTACTTCATTGATGACTGCTTCTTTCTTTCTTTACTCTTTTTTAACTTCAATGATTATAGCATTTTATGGCATTTTTTCAAGATTTTAATGATTTTTCAATACATATCTCTAATATTAAGTGAGAGGAATTCTACTGTCTTAGCCTACTCTGAGAATGTCTTTGGGGTTGGTTATGTTGATCTATTTCCACAGTGCTTTAAACCAAATTATGCAATTCTTAGTGTGAGTTATGAATCTTAACAAAGATGAATTTTTCTCAAAATGCAAATTTAACATTTTGTTTGGGAATAATCTTAGGATGATAAGCATTAGGGTAATTACACTACAGATACACAAGTCTGACTATTAAATCAAGGTTTTCCATACCTTTGAGCTAGTGAGCATAATGTACGTTGTAAAACTGGGCCATCCAAATCATTAAGAATATATATATAGTTTCTCATATTTGGAACATAGATCAAAGTCCGTTAAAAAACCTGTCAGATGTCACATGGATTTGTCATAACAGAAGAAGTCTGTCCTTTTCAGTAGTGTTGGCTTCACGATCTTTACAGCAACTTGGAAAACACAAATATGAGGGCTGCTCTGAAATGAATATCTGCAATTTTATTATGTTGCTAGTTCTGCTAGTGCAGAATTTTATGAGTGTGGCATACAGGATCTTGTTCATCACCAGTGAAAATACATAGCTAATGATGGTGACTATGTTAAAAAATAATGTTTTGTAGCTGAGAATTTGCTCTATCAAATAGTGTAATTGTGCTCTTTGTGTCTGCTTTAGTTTCCACAGAAAGGAGGCATTACTTTAAGAGCAATCTATGTGGGTTTTCTAAGAAGTGAAATCCTGAAAAAACTAGATATACATATTTCTCCCTCAGGATATTTTTCCTACATTCTTCTCAACTATTATCTTGTTCATAAATTGTAGAGGCTATAGAGGACATAAACAGTTTCAGAAATCATAAAATATATATTTCTGAGTTATCAAAATGTGTTTTTCATGAGAACATATTGATTGAAATAAGTTTGTTCATGTTACTGAATAAATACATAACATATAACAAAATGGCAGGTGAAATTCTATGTTCACCTATGTTCAAGTGAAAAGTAGTATATTTGGGAGAAAATAAGAACAGAAATAAATGCAGATATCCTCTGTACTACAGATTGCAACTCAGGAAAAAGAGAGGTTAGAGTTACAGTTGATAGTTTTATGAAAATAACAGCTCCATACTCAACAGCAGTCAAAAGAGGGAGGGAAAAAAAAAAAAAAAAAAAAGGAATCATTAAGAAATAAATACCAGATGAAGCAGAAAAAATCATTATGTAATACTGCAAGTGGTCTGCTCAGTCTTTGAATATCTGAGTACAGTTCTGGTGTTTCTTATCACTAAGAACATACAGGAAACTATAAAAATCAGAATGAAATGCAACCAGTGAGATAAAAGGTAAGGAATAGCTTCTGTTGATAGATTAGAATTCTTTGTACACGATAAAAAGACGATTAAGACAGAGATCTATAAAATCATGAATTATTAATACAGTAGGTGAACAGATATATTTATTCATTGTTTCTCACTGCATAAGATTTACAAAGCCTCCAAATGAAATGAAATGAAATGACCTGCAAGCTTAAAGCAAACAGAACATAATTTCTCACAGTACATAATGAAGCCATGTAATCACTGTCATGGGACATGTTTTATTCCAAATGCAAAAAATGAGTCCAAGAAATGGTGGGACAAATTCAAGAATAAAACATCCTTTAAATAAAAATCCAGTGCCTTTGGTACTGTGAGAGGCTCAGTGAGATGGTCATCAGTGAAACTAGAGCCTTTCTAAATGAATTTCATAGCATATCTGCCATTTCTTTCTGGTTTTCCTGATGAACTGTTGTCAGAAACAGGACATAATGCTAGCTGGGCTTTGATAGAAGGGTGGTCATTTTCACAGTCATGTTCTAAAAACCTTCCATAGTAGATGCCACCACAGTACGGTTAGCAAAGTAATTTGCAGCAGATCTTTACCTTTAAATTCATAGTGTTGCTTCTTTTCTATAAATTCTCCATCCTAGATCTACAGCAGATCAAAAATAAAAACTCAGCTGTGTAGTAATCACGTGAAAAAAGTGTTATCTCTTTCAGGCTGCATGCAGGAGTTCAGTGCGCCTATAACAGATCAGAATAATCTTAAGAGCTTGAAAAATTGATGTGCTGCTTGCCCTAAAAAACATTTTAAGAGATGGCACTCTCCTTCCAAAGAATTACTCTTGCATGCAGAAGAGTGGGTTGACAGGCAGCGGAACCCCATACTGCTGGATTTCACCAACCAGCAACACTCATGTACTGATCCTACTTTCCTCTCTCTATTTCTTTCTTTTTCATATGACTGCTACACATATTCATAACATCATGAATGGAAATCAAGTTCAAGAAAGCTTATTTTTTTCTTCTGTGCACTCTCCTTTCCTGTGGAGTTCTGTGGAAACTCAGATAATCAATAACTTAAGGTTAGAAGTTGGAATTGTAAAAGCCTCACAAAGAGATGAGTGTGTCTATAGCTACTATACATAATGCCTAGTAGACAGGAGTTCCAAGAAGAAATGCATAAATAGCATTTTGGTACCTCCTTATATTATTTGCAGAGTTAAGTTGCACATCCACTGTGCTTTCCAACTTTATCCTTCATTTACAACTTACACACTGATTTTGTTCATTTGTTAAATAAAGGAATGGTGGAATAATGGCCTAAAATAACAGAATCTTCTTTCAAGCATGTCTATATCTAATCTGAATTAGTCTCTGTGATAGTGTTAAACTCTCTCACCAGTTGGCAGATTTCTCCCTCTCTTTGTTGCCCGAAAGCATCTCCTTTTGCAGTACTTTCTTCTCTCTTGTTTTCTAGCCCAGTTGAATTATTCCCACAGTACCATAAGTCTCAAATGTGTATGTGCTGTCAGCTCTCTTATCTCTGCTGCTTTTGTATATAAGCACTTTAATAAACCTCTTTTTTGGGGGTGTGTGTGTGATCTTTTTTTCTTTCATATTAATGTTCATAAATCCCAGAGTTAATCTGACCTTCCTTAAACCCCTTTTCAATAAATGCACTGCTTTTCTTTCTTTCCTTTTCATCATCTTATGTTCTCAGTTCTGTTTTCTTCACACTCTAAATCCTCCCTTGCAACCCAGTTTCCTTACGTCCCTTTTCCAGCTTTACACTATAATTGTTTATAATTTGAGACAAATGAGCAAGGATAACAGTAATAACATATGGAGCTGTCCAGTATTTGCTCTTTCAAATCTCTCCAATTTTGGAAATTTCTAAAAGCTGTGTTTCTTGGATGGTTCCTCAGTGTTTTTCATTCTATATTTTGATACTTGCAATACAGCTAATGAATTATAAGTAACAAAAAGCAGGAGTTCAATGTTATGAGTTGTCATGAGTGAAGATGACATTTATATTAGAACAGCAGAAAGGACATCTACTGAAACTTTGAATTCCAGCCACAGAAAATAATTTTCTTCCTTGCAGTAAAACTGGAAATATACAGAAGAATAATGTTGAAAAATCAAAGAAGTTATGCAGGACATGAAAACTGTGCTGGGGTTAAGTGCTCAAGAGTATAAGGGCGACTGTATTGATTGTTAAAAGGTACTGAATCCTTAGGTGAAAAGTCTACACAAATTGTACAAAAATGGCTTAGTTCACTGCAAAATAAAACAGACTCACAGGCAGTGGGAGATTACTAATGCTTAGGCAGGAAAGAATTCAGGGTCCACGGATGATTCCACTCTCTGATGGTGGCAGTTCGACTGGCTTTCATTCAGTAGCACATTTTCTCTCAGACTACTCATTCTTTCAACCAGTATATTTCTTGCTACAGGATGAAGGTTCAGCATTACATTACTTAAATAATTCAGGCTTATAAGGAGCTGAATGTATTTGCTTTCTTAAAACATCTTGCATCATCAAACACAAAAATAAACAATTTTATCTCCAGGAACTTGTACCATTACAGAAAATGTAATAATGGAGAGCAAATTCTGGAGTTATAGACTGGGTGCAGTACAGTATACGGTGCTATTGCCTAATACGTAGCCTCTCTCTTCAAAGTTATGAAAATGACAGCTCAAAATTGTTGCGTTGAGGGACATGGTTTAGTAGGAGCTATTGGGAATAGGTGAACGGTTGGACTGGGTGATCTTCTAGGTCTTTTCCAACCTTAGTGATTCTATGATTCTATGATTCTATGAAAATACAAGTTTACTGGGAAATCTCCTGCTCTTCAAGCAGAATGTGGTATGGAAAGTGAACTTCACATATGATCTTCTCAGTACTGTAAAAGTTGGCAAGAGACTGTCTGGATGACATGAGTCACTATGAAAAATCCCACAGGCCTCATACTAAGTCCACACAATTTTCATCTGTACCAGTGAAAAAAATAATTTATTTCAACATTATAATTCCAATGAAAACCGAAAAAAACCCATCACCCCCATACTCCAAGACTTTTCATTTTCATTTTTACATCTCCAAGAGTTCCAGGATTTAATCATGTTCATCTGAAATATTTTCATTTTAAATGCTGGGAACATTAGGGTTTTTTAGATTTTAGAGAATTTCTGTTAAAATAATTACCTTGTTAAAAAAGAAAAACAAACAAACAAAAAAGACCTAATGAGAATAATATTTTATTATTGCTATTTTAAACTAAACTTTTTCTGATATTTTTGATGAGAATGCAAGGGAATAATTTCTCTAGCCAACATCTCTCTCACTATTTGATTGTCCCTTCTTCATACTATTCAGCAAATTGTTGCTGGGAATAAAAGGACAGAAATCTATACTAGTCTACCTCATTCTTTTGCATAAAGCAGGTCTTGCAGTATTCTCAGATTTTAGCTGAAAGCAGTATCTGTAATAATGATAGAACTACTTAGAATCAAGGCAAACCAAAAATTATGGTAAGAGAAGTCAATAATTTCTTTTAGCATTTGTATATTAGGTATGTGTTTTTGAATTACTCTGGGCGCTGGATTGCTATGGTTTGTTTGAAGAAGCATGACTGCAAAAATATTTAGCCCAATGTTTATTTATTATAATCTTGTTTTCTTAGCACTCGTTTTACTGCTTCATTGTATATGAGCATTAGAATTGCCATATGATGGGTATAGAATCAGTATCACATAGCTGTAAGAGAAGGAAATTCATGAAAGAAATTGCAGTTTAATGTACAATTCACAATGGAAAATATCTCAGAGCCATTTTTCAAAGAAAATTAGTAATGCACTTATCACCCTACATTAGCCACCTTTCCTGGTAAGCTCTAATAAACATCATAAACAAAAGCTCCCTGCTCTGTCAGACAAAGAGCTCCTTTCCAGCCACAGATATAATTTCATATTAAACACCAGCATCAGAACTGTGATAGTTTTTGTCCTCAGGCACTTAGCTGGAGATTGCACCCAGACCAGCCATTTTTAATAATACCATTGCTGTTCTAAGCAATACGGTTTTCTTTTTTTATCTAAGCTCATAGCAATTCAGTTAATATAAAGGTACCTTCCCATTCATCTGTCTTTTTTTAGGCAATACCTTTAATCTAAACTATTTATTTTCTCAGAGTCCACACTCATAGAATGGTGCTCGACTGCACTTAAAAATGTCTTTCATCCTCCATGAGGGGACCCAATGCACAGAGCTCGTTAACAGCATTAGACAGCTCCTGACCGCTGCATAACACTTCTGTAGTACACAAAACATCCTCCTAAACACATGGAGATCACCCCCATGTTATTATATGGGAAGCAAAAGAACACACACAAAAACCCAACTTTGTTAACACTTCTGCAGCTTCCAGACATTTCCAGTGATGTCTGGAATCCTATCAAGAACACGTGTTTCTTCTTTCCTTTATCTGGCAGACAGAAAGTAGCTTTGAAAGTGAAATATATAATGCAGAGATCTGTACTACTGACATTTTGATGACTGTTAAATTAGAGGAAAATCAAGAAAGATCCAGACTTTGATGCCAGATCCTACACTTACCACTTAGCATTGGTTTTGCTATGTTATGAATGTATCCTTTAGCACACTTTAAGAGTTCTTAAATCAAGGGAGTCCTGAAAAACAGCACTGTTTTATTTTATTTTTTCTTTTTACCTTGTAAGCACTCTTGTCTTCTCTGAAAACTGATTCCTTTATTTAGTCATATGAATTTATTCTAATTTGCTGCTTCACAAATAAAGCCACAGCAGATAATCAGGATTCCCTCTAATTTGATCTTGTTATTAGAAGCTTTCAAAGCTTTGTTCATCCTTTCTATACTGATGGCATTGAATCAGGTTATGTCCTTTTTTTCAATTGATTCTGCACTGGGGACAAAATCTTTACCATATTGGGCCTGCCTCCTGTCTCTTAGGTGAATACGACAAACACTGACAGAGCAAGGCTAAGAATGATTTTCTTAGTAAATACAACAGAATATATTCTTTCTGGAAAATTTTACCATTTATTTTCTTTCTCCACATTTACCAAGTACAATTTTTCAGGCAGCTTCACACGTAGTGTTAGGATAATTGCTTGCACTGCTAATAAGTGCGCATTTCAGCACAAAAATATTCATTTCTCCTGTGCAAAGGGTTAGCTCCAGAAATAAGTAAGGATAAACATCTCCTACTGGTCTTCTACCAATACAAAGCATTATAAGGGAATAAGCAATATAATTTTTTTTTTTTTCCCCCTTCTGGATCCTGTATTTAAACACCGTCAAAGTAAATCTTTCAAATATGCTGCTTTTAAAGACACAATGCTATACTTAGTATCTTTTACCAGTTATAGTCTGTCTTATTTCATCAGTGGAACGAAACCACGAAGATTCATTAAAAGGAATGTTTTAAACCTTTTTTCCTTGTTTATCAGGACAAGGTTACAGAAGTGCTCTTTTACATAAATAGAATGCTGCAGGCCTAACTTGTTCCATTTCTCCCCTTCTAGTTTGCATTATTGATGGCATAGTTTTTCATTATGCATTTCCCTACACTTCATAGGAATTCATAAACCATTTCTTATCTGAAAGAAACAATATGTTCCTTGCATCACTTCAACTTATATTTTTTCCTCTCTCTACATAACTAAATGCTGGATAAACCCAGAGGAAATGTGTCCTCATTTCTGATTTAATTCGCCTCATTATTCTGGGAGGTCTTGCATTATAACCCCAAATTTTAGGAATACATTAAAATAGTTGCTCTTCATTTGGTTGGATGTGTGATCTACAAGAAGAGAATCAGTACACAATATGATGTGAAGGTTTAGTTACAATATTGACCTCTCTCTAGGTCCCACACTGGCTTTTCTAAAATAAGTTCAGCTATGTCTGTATGGATTGCAGAATAAGAAATGCACTGAAACACATTTCCAAGCTATAGGCACAGACAGTCATTTCATTATATCACAAACACTGTTTAGTATTTATTTGGTATTTACTGGTAATCTGAACGCTGACTTGCCTGCTATTATTTCCCTGTTTACAGCTGAAACATAACATGATTTTCTTTATCGCTTGTTAGCAATGGGAAAAATGAAAAGTTCACATCTTTTTCTTCATATTCATTAACAAAATATGAATCAGCTCTGAAATCTGACTGCCTCTCTTTACTGCTATAGTGTTAGAATGAATGTACCATAGGCACGTACACCTCACCTAACTAAAGCCATCTAAAAGTCTACTGCCTAATCCAAACTGTCTAGTTTTCCCTCATAGATACAGAAGAAACTCAAGAGAGCAATTCAAGAGACCCTAAATCTTATGAGTCCATCTTCAGTTGGGATAGATTATCCTCTGGAGATATCTACCTGTTTACATTAATTCAGAGAAATCATCTAGAGTAGTAGAAAAAGCAAAGAGCTTTCTGGCCTAGACTAACATACTGATTTTTCTTCATGTCTATTAAGGAGATGTGCCTGGAGAGCAGTGCATGAATTTTCTGGCATGTTTTATCCTTGACAATTTTTTTATGCTTTCTAGATAGTGTTTGAAAACTTCATTTTGACAATACAATAATGCCACAGAGATGAGCTTTTGAAACTTGTCATATAAAATAAGGGATGAGGATGTAATCATTTTTTAATTCTTAATGTTGGAAACAATGCTGTGCTTTAACACTGAAGAAATAATTGTTAAATGTGACTATGCAGAATTTTTTTACAGTGCATCTCTAGTTTTTGTCTCACAGAAACTCTCTGAACCCTAATTCAAAGACAATTACCTAGCCTTACACTTCTTGAACTGAAGGAGGCTGGAAATTTTCCTCCTTTATCAACTTATAATCACCACTGAATTAGCTTCTGCATTGTAAATCCTAGCTTTTCTTTGCAATAGCTTGTGAGCAACACTTACCCTTACTGATGTTTCATCTCAGACGTGATGCTTCAGAAAGCATAAATGCATCTGACAGGATTAAAATGTGAGAAAGATCACAAGATAATTAATTTTTAAACACAATACAGATAGTAAATACTGTAAAGAGTTATTTGGTCTCTGCTCACTTCACTTAGACTCCAATCTCTTTAAGGAACTTGAACTACATCCAAGCATTGCCTATCCATCACAGATGATGGGCATTCAGATACCTTGTACTTTTGGTGGATTATCAGTACACTTTACCCCACCGTAAGAATATTGTGTAGAACATTTTGGACATATATGTATCTATTTTTTTTGTCAATTTGGGATGCACATTTAACACTTAGGGCACGTGCTATGGACATGTACTGTGGACATGCTACTCCAGAGTTGTCAAATACTGTTTATCATTCTTTTTGGAGCTGCTGGCCACACAAATATGTAAAGCTTAACTTCAGTAGTTGAGTGTAAATTTAAATTACTCTCAGTGCAGTTTTTCTCCTCTTAATAGTCTACCTGGTAATTTGTCTAACCTTTTTGAGTTGACGAAGGAATTTTTGAATCTGTTGTTCTCTTTTGAGTTGTTATTTAAATCATTTTACTTTTAGAGTACACTGACCAGATATAGAACTGTTTTGCTTGTGGTCATATTGCACAGTTTGAATAATGTTGTCACATATATATTTGCATTTGACATTTCCATGTGCATACAGAAATTTTATTTGCCTGTATAAATTGCCATCAGGCACATTCTAACTGATGATTTTCAGCTACCACAACTCATTCAGTCACAATATTTTTGATCTATGCTTTCTGTCTTTTGCACTTTGACAGTATATTTCCTTTCCATTCCTACTTTTTTTCTCTTATCTATCTATCTAGATATATCTGAACGTTAAACAATTTTGGTCATTTTATTTAATAACAGAAATTATTGGTGGAATAAACCTATATGACTAACTGTAGTATCTGGTTTATTCAAGTTGCATTGAAGAACTTATATGTTCTAAACATCATGAGGAGAACAGGCATGTTTTCAGTGGGAGAAATTCATAGTCTTACAGATCTCATAATATGATGCTTTGCATAAACAGGGCTAGTTTTTATCTGATTCTGCATTTACACATCAAGACAGAAATACAATCTAAAGTAAATTAAATATCTCAATTAACGTGTACACATTTGATGTAGACGTGGTCTCTGTATCATTTATGTTACTAAGAAAAGATAATCATAAAGCTATATGTGAGATCACCAAATCGATATCTACTACCTATATATATATATACACAAATATATATACACACACACATAAGGAAGTGACTGTCACACACAATCTCTTGCAATACATGTTCATAAAACAGTAAGACATATATTGATCAATAAACCCCTGTCTCTACACAGCTGGATACATAAGATTTTGCCTCTTGCTGCAAGCAAAAGTCACATCAGTAGGCAGAACCACTGAAACGTGACAAGTCTTTATCTTGCTTAGGGCATCCTTAGATGGTGACAGTGTTATTGTTTAAAGCACCTGCCATTTGCTGCTACTATTTCACTGAGATATGATCAAAGCCTTGTTTTCTAACATATAGAAAATATAAATGTATTCATGTAATACAAAATAATTAATATGTAGTTAATTTACATGTTAAATAATATGTATATGTTTGTAGACATAACTACAATGCAGTGCACAGATTTTTCTTCTTACTTGGGCTCTACTCTAATGCAAGTCAAATAATAATCACAGTCTTAAATTGCACACACAGACCTAAGGACAGTCTGAGGTGGGCTTGGAGCCAGATCCTAAATATGCTGATCTACATTACGGATGTAACCTGTGCTTCTTAGGGCCCCTAAGTACTTCATGAAGTACAGCTGTACTTCATCAGTACAGCTATAAGCTGGTCCACGGCACTTAGATAGTGTTTTGCTGTTTGTTTGCTGCCTTGACAGAAGAAAAAATTGTAGATATTATTAAAGAAAGTGAGATGTGCAAATGTTTGCTTCCATTGAACTTCTAGTTAATTTCAATAAATATACCTGTAATATGGGTTCTAGATCTAACCTTAGGCAGTCCTTATCGTCAGTGGAGATAAACAGGCACTTTCAAGGTGTCGTGTGACTTGTTTTAGGCATTTATTTAAGGATAAGATGAATTATATCCCAGCAGTGTTTATTTCTACCAATTCATTGTAACTGAAAAAGGAATGAATGCTTCAGAAACAGATCTCCATCTTTAGTCACACAGTCTCTGCATAATGCTGTGATGCTACAAGGAGAAATCAAACTGAAGCAAAGCTGTAACTATATCAGCTGGGATATTCAAAGTACTTCTCTCCTAAATTGACCACAAAAAATATTTTTAAAAAGAGATATTTAAAGCATACATATCTCCATGTTATGTGACACCAATGCAGCTATATGCCCACATCACAGTACCATTGGCACACAGTGATGGCCTACACTGTGGTGTGACATTTTGTTTTCTGGGGTGACAGTGTGAGTAGTTCTGCTCTGGTTGAGAAATTCTACCACAGCTGCAATCTAATTGGTGGTACAACCTTCAGTATTAGAGAAGAGCTATACACTGGTTGTTATTCCTTCATTAACAAATTTTTGTTACTTCATCCTGATATTCTGGTCAGCAGCCTTCCAGCACTGTATTTTAAGCTTTGTTAGAAGACGAGTTGAAAACAGTTTGCCACTAATAAACATAATCTAGATGAAGAGTTCTAAAAATTTTCATTTTTAACATAGCAATGGAAAATCTCATTAATTTCAATGTATCCCTGTCAGGCACTCATTAGAGAGTGATTTAATTACTGGTTTGATGTAAAGGTGCTGATTCCGTGTATCCCTATCACCTTAACTGACCGTTCAGTTTGTTTAGGATACAGATAGATGATGAAACTGCAAGGAGCTACCTCAATTATCAGCAATGCTAAGGAGCAAGTTTAAGAGTTGCAACCCTAAATTACCTGTTTTTTCCTTATTTAGGAATATTATGCTAAATTTTACTTTCAGTGGAAGCCTTAGTAGAACTTACATTTAATTGGCTAATATTGGACAGAGAACCCTTTCAAGGACTTTCTGTCCTTGCAGAGATTTCTCATACTCTTTTGAATAAAAGACTGCCCTGTGAACAGGGTATAGAATAGATTTATTCTATTAGTGTGATTATTCTACCTTTAAGTGAGTCTCAGTGTAATGGATACAGGGCTGTTCATAGACTGATAAGTGGATAGTAATCCACTGTAACATGCTGTAGTAGTAAATTAGAAACTCACCTATCAGAAATACCATTATATAAAGCTGCAATTAGGCAATTAACATACCCACTCTTTTCACCAACGTGCTAAAAGCAGCAAGTGTTGTCTGTTCAGAGTTAAATGGCTGTGGTCTGTAGAGATTATGTGTTATGTGCAAAAAATTGTGGTTTCTTTTTTCAAATGTCCTTTCTGAAGTCACTTTGGTAAAATGATGGTTCCTTTGATTCCCTCATTACATTATTTTAAAAAGTCATATAAATGGATATGAAGGCATAGTAGCAGCATTTGTCTTAAATGCTAGTTTTTTAAAGAATTTTGTACTGTCATAATGCGTACACAGATTCTTCCGGAATCATCAGGAAATATATAGGATAAATGCTTCAGATAATTTAAAATATTTAGAATATATATATTTTAAGTTTAATATTAATAATATTCTATGTTTAAAAAAAAAAAAAACAGGACTTTAATCATATTGTTCATAAGTATAATCACTTAGATGTTGATGCTTTCTGTGGGGGACAGGGTCAAGTAGCAACAAATTTGCAAGTTCTTCTAGTGTACATCTAACTATGGCCTCATTTGTAGCTTTCTAGGCCAAACTGGATGCCTCTTGTTTGACAAATATGGTCACTGTGTTGGTCCTCTGATAATCTGAATTACAGACTCTGTAGTAGTATGGTGTGAATCCCTGTCTTCTAAGGAAATCAGAAGAAACAGTTAAAACAGTGTGTATCAGTACATTAATGACAGGACATTCACCTCTGGATTCAGTCTGGGGACGCATATATCCTAGGTCATATTCAGTGCATAACAATAGAAGTTTGCTAAAGTACACTGTTGACTCAGGACCAATTTGTGGAGAAATTAAAATATAGCCTCCAAAGTGTCGGTGTTTTGCTAGTGAACAGACTACTTTGTATTGTCTTTCCTGACCTATGCCTTTCTGACACAGCAATAAATAAAGGGGTAGCTGTAAAAAGGATACTGCTGGCACCTAAAATGTTCTATGGCAAAGTCACAGGTTTCTGTATAGTAATTATTCCAAAGTATTTTATGGATCCAAAATACATATTTATATATTTAGAATAGACAAGATTGTTGATCTTGAATGATATTATTGAAGTTTCTTGAATGATAAAATTTTTTCTTTTTCTAATCGATATTTATTTCAGAAGTCAGAGCCTTCCTGCCTCTCTGCTTTCCTTATTCTGAAAGAAAGGGTAAATGCAATTTTTCGTTTAGATTCAGAACCCATAAAACATGCAGACAGAACAACACTAATGCCTCTAGGGAGTGTTACTCTTGTAGGTTAAGGTGGGAATTACTTTGTCATCAAAATATTATGAATGTTCTTCTATGAAATATGTTTGTAGGTAGGGCTTGCTTGCAAACAGAGAACTCATGTTATTAGTTGTTATTAATTTATAGTTCTCTCCAGGAATATTTTAAGTCTCATTTTCTCTTTAACCCTTTTATTTACCCAGTGCCACTTTTTATTTTCCTTGCAAACTTCTCTTAGAATTGTTATAATGCTTTTGTAGAAGCAATTTGATTTTCAAAGAGATGAGTATCGTATCTAATATGAAGCATGAGGAATTTGAAATATTGAAGTTTCTTTTAATATGGAGGTATATTCGTAGTTTTATATTGATTTACATTTGTAGAGACAAATTCGTGCTCAAGGTAAAATATAACGTTGAATAAAGGACTGTTAATCAAATAGAGAAAAGTTGACCTAATATGATCTTCCCCATGCTGAAGGAATTATTATAATAAATAAAGATTATTGTGACATTTATTACGATGGCCATGGATAGATTTAATTTATCCAAACTTTAGATATCAAAAAATCAGGAGCCTAGGCCAAGGCTGTCAACAGGCTTCTCCAATAGCCAAAAGAGAGAGGCAGAAACTTTCAGGGATATTTGTCATGGATGGTTGTCTATTGCTGATTCTCATCACAGATAATGGAGAAGTTTAACCTTCACAGAGCTAAAGCTGAATGAGATAAATCTCTCCTAAAAAGCCTATTTTTGCCCAACTGCTTTCCATTTCGAGGACACCAGAGACCCCCTCCTCCCCTCTCCTTTTTCTGTCTCCCTTCCCCCAGCAATAGCTTTTTCTTTTCACATGTGTTTAGGACTTGAAAATACAGAATAGCCAAGGAAAACATCAAAACAAGCATTATACAGTACAGACACAAGTTCCAAGAGTATTTCCTCTGAAACTATTTTTGTTTGTATGTTATATTTAGGTGCTTGTAGGATGTTTCAGATCTAGCTGTTTTCACATCAGAAACATCTATGAGACTGAATTCTTGCATATTTAAAGTAGAAAAAACATAGACACTAAGTACAGTATTTAGAACTTTGTGGAGATTTGAGTTCACTATTGTACCCATTTCCACAATATTTTCCTTCGTATGGAAAAGACTAAATTAAACAGTTCTCTGCTATTACTCTGTTTACTTGTACAGACAAATAAGATATGCAGAATTCAGATAAAGAGAAGGGGAGGGGGGAAGGCTTAGCATAAAATATAAGAAAGGCCTGCCAAGCAGTTGCAAAAATAATAATTTATTTTGCTGTATCTACTTAACTAGATGGAGTAGAATATATAACAATTTTAGCTCACTGAAAGAAGAAAACTCATGTATTTGCTTAGCTGTTAACTCAAAACCATAGTTTCAATTGAGTCTACGTAGAAAGTGACAAAATTACTAGTTTAAAGGAAGTTATTTTACAAATAGATAGAAAACCAAATAATGGCTTTAACGGCAGCTAGCAGATTGGCTCCCATCACATCATGAATCTATCAAAGTCATAAAGCAGAACAGTGGCAGTGATAGGTTTTTCAAAGCACTCTGCCTCGAGGAACATAGTCTGCACGATCTTTGCAGCACAGGAAAGATGGGAGATAGTTTCTCTGCTCATTAACACTGCCAAAAAGTGCATACACGATTTCTAGTTGTGATAGTAGTTTCAGACTACACAGTAATGAAGTTTTTGATGAATTTAACTTTCACAAATAACAGCATATTGAAGCACAGCAGTTTTCAAGAAATTCTGTCTACTCCAAATTCAAACAGGCTTTCAGGAGGAAGTGCTAAGCCAACCAATCTCCTAGACAAAAATTTTCACTGCATATATTCAGAAAAATATTTAGGTATAATTACATAATCAGTCTTGTCCCTGATTTAAATTGCTTAACTGCCCCCTTAAAATGTGGGCAAGGGGATCATACTGATGAAATCCTGTTACTTCACACATCAGGTGACAGATACTTGAAGCAAACTTCAAGCTTGCTTCCTACCCTGGTTACAGGACTGCAGGTGGGGCTCTGCCAGGCTTGGATTGCACCACCACTTGCAGATGAATACAGTTTGGTTTTATCACTCTTCTGCTAAAGATCTAACATCAGAAGATTTAGCATCAGGAGGAATGATTGACATTGGCATCAGCTTTTATGCAGTCATATGCTGAGAGTGTTAGTTGTTGAGACAGCTGTTCCGTTATCCACACGTACTGCAGTGGGTGTGCTATGAGAGACAGGATTATTCTTGTACCACCATGTACCTTTATCCTCCTTGGTAATCATTTTTATGATAAAAGCATGTTTTCTGGCACTTATTTACTTCCAGCAGCATGTTATATAACTTGCAAAATGCAGCTATCCTATCCTACTCTATGAGACAATCATCTTTTAATTTTAAATATATTTTCAGCTTCTATGTCAGTTAATTCTTTCTTCCTTTTCTTAACCAGAAATTTCATCTCTTCTAAGTGAAAACCTACTGTGCATTTAAAAAAAATTCATATCATCTCATTTTTGAAATACTGGTGAATACTTTTGTTTTATAGTAGCCTTATTTTTAAGATTACTGGTATAAATAAAAAGTGAGAAGGATGCTATCAGTGCTGCAGGTAAAATTTCAAACTGTTTATCTGTATTTATACCACTGTCCTAATTGAAGATCACTTCAGAGCCACATAGCAGTAACAAACACCATGCTTTATTACTAAAACATTCAGTGTTAAATTTATCAGAATTCCTACTGGTTCCACTGGCATAAACTGTAGCTTTTACAATTGCCTTAGGATGTTGGCATGAAAGAGGGAAAGGAATAGCGAGGAAAGACAAATAAAGGTGTTAATGAACTGGTGAGCAGTTTATACTCATACTTTTCCTCTCACCAGCAACATCTGAAAACTTACCTTGCTTTTCTCTACCCTCACAAAACAATACAATTATGTAGCCAAATAACCTTACATCTCATTTTATAATTAGTACTATTACATAGAATCTAAGCTTATACACATGTCCCAAGTGACGTGATTAACTTCAGAGATATAGTCAGCAGGAGCTAGTCACAAAGCATAAACTAATTAATGTTTGAGGACAAAGATAGGACAAGGGAGGTCACACATGTGATGTGCTTTTGAGGACTGCCAAGAAAGAAAAAAGAAAAATGGGAAGGAAGCATAACACATCATCTTCAGTGAGCTATTTCAGCAGTAACTGGAGAATCCATGAAGATCTGAGATCCACGTTCACTTTCTTGAGAGCTTCTGCATTTTTGGCTTTCTCTTCCTTGATCATTTATTAAATGTGACAAAAAAGGAAGTAAAAAGTGGGAAAGATTACTGAAAACTTTATGGGGATCATTTCAGCTGACCAAGAAATGTATCTAATAAAACAAATGTACAGAATATTTGAAATTTAGAAAAGTACGCAACTATTAGTTTTTTCTTGTGTATTGTTATTCAGCTGCAACAAGGTGCTGTTTAAAAGAACAAATTTGATATTTTTATCCCTTCAGATTTCTTTTATTTTTTGCACAGCATGCTGATTTTCTTCTCAAACGCAGATGCTTCATCCTAATTCCATTATGGTAAGCATTTAAATATTCTCTTATATGCTGACCTCTGTGAGAATTAAAGTAAAACATCTGCTGAGTATAAATATAGATGATTAATATATGCTTAAGTGCCTTGATGAAATGGGGCTGTGTTGGCATTGTTCTTATTTCATATAAAAGAATGTGAAGTTTGGAAACATAACACAATAGAACTATGCTGTAGTCACAGCTGATTCACTGTGGTGAACACTGCATTTCTTGTGTTTGGATAGGAACATGGCAGATCTTGGTGTGGGGCACTCAGAAGCTGCACTCAGAAGCAGTGTCACTTATTTCTGTACTTATCCAGTGGGGGAATCAGGGTAGAGGAAATATACTACAAAATTGTTGAGGTTGGGAAGACAGTAATATCATCCACCCCAACCATCAACCCATACTTGTGACTGCTCTAGACCATGTCATTCAGTGAGACATCTGCCTCCTTTCTTGACCACCTCCAGGTATGGTAACTCTACCACATCTCTGGCAGCCTCTTCCAATAACTCACTACTTTTTCCAAGAAGAATTTTTTTTTCCTAATAGCCAACTTGAATGAAGGCAACACGATCTGCAAGGACAACAGAAGATGTGACTGGAAATAATATATGGTCCGTGGGAAGGACTCTAGAAGGACAGTTACACAACCCAGGCAAGGGGTGAAAGTGCTGAAGACTCATCTTCAACATTTAGGATCATTTAGATCATTTAGGATCAGTAGGCAGACTGAGAGTAGGACAGCTTTGAGACAGATTCAAGCTATAAGCCTGACAAAACATTAAACTGAAACAAGATAACTGTGTTGAGTAGAAAAGGGAAATTACTTCTGTCAGTGCCAGCTTTGAGAGTTCACCTGTTTACAGACACGGGTCTGAATGGAATATCCAGGTGAGAGTGTCAGCCACTTGAACAGTGAAGTTGAGCTGAGGCCAGTACAGGAGTGAGACAAGCCAAAGAGAAGTTGGAAGGAACAGGGTAGCAGTTTTGTGGAAATGGGAAGGGAGTGATGCCAGGAGAGCGCAGATGGACTTTAACCCATCAGACATGCTCCATGGGTGGATAGAATGGCTGGGCAGATATAAACCCAAGACTATTTCTTGCTATAGTTCCTATACAAACTCAAACTAAACAGGTAATCTACTAAGAGGGTACCAATGTTGTCTATTTCTCCTCTGTTTTACACAGTAGAAGCTGAGTGGTAAATTTAAAAACTACATTGCTTTTGATCCATTAACAATCAACCCTTATCAGTATTGCACATAGATTTTTTTCTGTCTCACTTCACAGAAAGTATGAAGCATCTTCTCATTCACACAACAAAGAAGCACTAACAAATACCATCCAGATTATCCAGTCAAGTTTTAGGAAACTCTGAATTTCAGTTTGCTCTCAGTGTACATGTGTATGCATGCAAAAAGTAATTTTTCCAATCAGAATCACAGTTTCTACAGATAAGTATCAATTGTTTTACTTTTCCTATTAAGTCTCATTCTTCCATGGAAGAACAAGAATTCTTTCAGGTGATATTTTGGTGGTTAGTCTTCTTATCTCTTCTCAGTGCAGTTTCTCCACTATAACAAAAGAACTATAAGTAGAATTAAATCTTACAGATTATATTTTAAGCAAATTCTATAGTTCTATGGCTCCTTTGATTTCTTCACTTCCAAAAATAAGCAAACAGAATTCTTGTATAGATATCCTGACTATTAAATCAAATTATGCTACCTTTTTCTTAGTCTGTCAGTTAATGGAAAACCTAATATATATGCATTTTGTAAGAGACAGGCAATGAATTTGAAAGATGCTATAAGCATGAATTCCTCACTGAAGTTTCACTTAAGGTGCAAAGTTGGTCTTTTTGGCACTGTTTGAAAGAAGACAAATTCATATAGGATAAAGCTGGTGAAAGGTCAGTGAGATGTAGATTTTTTTTTTTTTCTTTTCGAAAATCATATGGACACATCTATTTACTGAATTAGAAGTGACATTGGACAGTATTCTGATACAGGAGAAAAGTGTGTCCCTATCAGGTTTAAAGTAACCGTATAGGAAGTCTGAGGATTCAGTCGAGCTCCAGCATTTCTGTCTAAATCTACTTTCTTAGTACTACCCTTTATTCACAAGGCAAAAAAAGGAGAAAAAAGTAGATGTTAGACCAGTGTATATAATTTATTGGGCAAATTACATCCCTTTAAAGGGGAAGAACTGTTATTCATTTTAAATTCTAATAAATATACAGATGTGTACTGCTTCTGTTTTTCATATCCACTTGAAATTTTATGTCTAGTGCATTGCCTCACAACTTGAAGCGAAAACCTCAGTGCATCAGTGCAGACTGCTAGAAGACACACTCCTCGGTCAGATCATTAGAGAAGCTTTAATCCTTTAGAACAATTTTTCAATACTGTTTACACTGGGGAGTTCCCTGTATAAATCCTCTTTACACAAGACAAGAATAACGCAGGAAGAAACTATTTGTCTCTGATCTCTGCAAAGAAGGAGAGCAAGCCTGAGTCCTCAGGGGGCTTTCTATCACTTAAACTAACCAGGAGGGGATTAATCAAAGATATCTTTGCTGCATGATGTACAGCCAGCTTCAAAGCTACAATCACATTGATCAGTGTTCAGCAGAACAACACTCACAGCATCTTGTGTTTTAAGTTGAGGTAGAGTAGAGCTGAAACGTCCAGTTTGTTTCATCCCTCCTTCTCTTCTATCAAAACAACAGCAGGGTTTCGTGATGTCTTAGAATCCAAAGTATGCTGGTCAGCCGTTGGCACAGGAACTCAGCCCTCTGCTGGAATGAACAGTAAGTGGGTAGTGATTGCATGTACATATTCCTTGCAAGCAAATACAACCTCGTTTTGTGTAGCATTTTAAAAGCTGCCTTGCATGCAAAACTAATTTCTTCTAGAAAGATTGATTATCTCTTCACAGTGCCATTTTTGTCATTATATATTTGCAATATTTGACAGTCATTTCCATCCTATTGTAACAGCGCATAACTGAAATACCATAGGGCGGGGAAAAAACACTGCTACTGTCAATGAAAAAAACTAGTAACCTTTTAGTTCTGAATGAAGAATTAATTGTACTTTGTAAATAGAATATTAGACTTACAGATCACTGAGAAAGGGAATAAATATTTCTGAGTGAAAAAATACAATTAATATATCCTTTAACGGGAAAAGTCTCAACTTCCAAAAAAAAAAAAAAAAAAAAAAAAAAAAAAGCATTTTACTAAAATATCTTAGCTTCTGTTAAAAGTAACTAACTTTACTACATTTGAGGAAAATATAATTTTATAATAAAATAGCGATTATATATTTAATATTACTTAATATTAAATATTAAATAATATTTATATAATAATAATAATTTTATAATTTTACAATAAAATTTTCATTAAAAGTAAATAGTGCTTTCAAAAGTTGCATATTCCTGTCTGCTTTTTCTTTCTTTTCTTTTCTTTTTTTTTTTTTCCCCTTTTTTCCCCTTTCTTTTTTAATCAAGGAGGTATATTTAGGGAAAAAAAGGGAGACAAAAAAAAAAAGACTTCTTCACAGTAACTGGTACTTACTAGATTCAGCTGGACTCTGACTAATCTAATGAAAGGGAGAGCCTCGCAGACTAGGCATGGACCTTTATCATCAGCCTGTAGGTGGACCATCTGAACCTTCCTATTGTGGTGAATACTTAAATGAATATACAAAGAGAAATGAAGTCAAGAAGGGTTCATACCCCTTCTAGTGACCTTGTTAGTTACATTGGCTGTGTTTCCATATCTATATGCCACTTGCTTTTTTTTAAATTACTGAAAATAATCAAAATATTTTTCCTTCTACACTAGTAGTACAGAAAACTGAACATCATCAAATGGAAATGTTTCAGCTGTGTGGAGCTATTTCTTTCTAGAGATAAAGTAGCCATTTATAAGCTCTAGAAGAAGGAATAGATGATGCTGATCACAGAGTTGTTGTATGTTTTTGCTTAAAATGATACTATTTCTTCCTTCTGAGATATGGCTAAAACCAGTCCTGATTTCTCCACAGTTTTTCTAGTCCCATCTTCTCTATGTCCACTTTCTTGCTAGTATTCACTTTCTGGGAAACTCCTCTATCAAGATGTTTTTGCTTGTGATAATTGGAAGAAAATGACATGTTGTGAAGAAAGGATGACTTCAAAAGTTCTTTAAGAATACCCTCACCAAGCGCAGTTGATATCAGCCATCTCTCTGTTCCCTGAGTGGCTGCTGAATGAAACACTGGAATAGAAATAAAATCAATTGAGCTTCACCCTTCACAGAACAAAGGAGTAAGTAGTTCAAGGCCCCAGCAGAGTTAAACCCCTTGGGAAATGTGGAGGACAACCAGAGGAAGTTTAAAATGAACTACAAGCAATGGGCACCAGCAAAGGGAAGACAGAGAGAAAGCAGCCTTCTTGCCAACAGTAGGTGGTTTTGAACTACTTGATGTTTTAATGGTTTTCAATAGCTCAAGCAGAGAAGGCTAACTGTGAAAGTGCAGTAGAAAATTCAAGTACTTCACACTTCGTATAAAAATCAAACATGCAGGAGATTTTTAGGTAGACTCTGAAGAAAGATTTGCAGAAATCTGTGGAGGAATTTATAGAATTATAAGTTGTAGAAATCTTTCAATTTTAGAGTTAATTCAATCATAAGCATCTGGCTAAATCATGAGAGCATCTAGGACAAAACACTCTAAAAAAATCAGAACTTACCATTGACAAAGTAGTTTTTTCCAGTCCAAGAAAACCTCCTCTGAAGCCCAAGACCTGGTGAGAGTTTTCACATGCTGGAGTTGGTAAAATATATGAAACACTACAAGGATGAGTACCTGGGGCATAAATACATGTGGAGCAGTTCACAATTAAAAATGCAAAAGAAGTTCAAAGATGGAAAACTGCAGAAATATTTCAGTGAATTGTGTCAGAATGTATGAGCTTGCAACACCAAAAGAGGAAGTACAGTTCATACAAAAAAGGATATGGTTCTGTTTTCAGTCCAGAGGAACTCCTAGGAAATATCATCAGTGCCACAAATTGAGATACATGAACCATGTATTTGGAAACATAGAAAATTTATCAATTTAAATTCAGATATGTACAAGACAATGTGATGAGAGAAACAATATAATAATCAGTGGCAAAAAGAGTCATGTGCTCATAAAGATAAGTGGATGCAGTTCAGTGCTTAGTAGTGAACTACACTCAGGTTTATTTCATCTAATTTTGGACTCATCATTAGATTGTCTGTATGAGGAGTCCAGATTCCTTCTCTCTGCAAAAGACTTTTCTCAGTCAGTGGAAGAAGCAAATCACCTGCAAAGTATCATGCAGGATCAGTCTAGAAGGATCTCCCGTGTCTGTCTCTCTCATTGCTTCTCTCTGACTGTGAAGAGAAAATTAGGTGACTATGTACTTGACAAAGGTCTTTTCTTTAATCTTTGGAAGGGGAATTACATGGAATAGATTTGAATCCAAATAATTATTCAAATATTAGACTAGAATATATTTTTATGATGATTCTACAAAAAGAAATCCAGGACAGATGAGAAATATGCAGAGTTCAATTAACTGGTGAATTTAACAGAAAAGCAAAGAGCAAAAATCATTTGAGTAGAATATGCCTTCTGATCACAGGACAATTGCCAGCAGAGGTTCAGGAGCCATACGCCTTGCCAAAGTAGAATTTTTAAGCTGAAGTAAATGGGATTCAAAATTATACAATAAGGAGAAGAATGGGAATGACTAAAAAGCATGAAAGCATGAGCTATTGGAGAAAAATAAGGTGGAACATCACTTCTTATGCAGAGCTGAAGAGATAAAAGATGTGAAATGGTAATGCTTCTCATTAGCTACAAGAAAAATTTTGAATTCCAAAATTCAAATTCAGGCACCAAAACTGTTTTTCTATATTTTTTATATCCACTGCCTTCTAAGATTATATGAAGCTCTAAACTGGCTAGAGAAACATCTATTTATGTGAACTCATGACTACCCAAAACAATACAATAAATGAGTTTCTGTGCCTCCCACAAGCACAAGAATCACCATAGGCCATATTTTCATGTCTCAATACCATGCAGAACTTTTTTTTGAAGGTATCAAAATAGTTATTCCAAGGGAATTAACAGAAAAATATGTGTATGTCATGTAAGGATGGAAAAATCAAAGGAGAGAACAAGAAGTGTTTTATGCTGACCTCAAAAGAATAGCAATATCGAATACAGTGTTAAGCCTTGTTATTTTGCAAAAGACATAAGTCAAATTAAACAAAAATACAATAGTAGAAGAAAAGAAAAAAACTAGTCCCAGAACAAAGCAAGCAGAATTGTTTACATAGCACAGAAGAAGGCAAACATACAAAAAAACCCACTAGCCTATTAGTCTCAATTAATTAGTCTTCTTACAGGAAATTAAAATTCTGTGCTCGTGTATACCAATATTCTCGAAACAACATGATTTGTGATCAAACATCTGAGCTGTGATGTTTGTTAGTGGGATGAGAAACATGAGTCTAAGAAGATGGCAAAGAATTAATGGTTTAGATATTTCAGTGCTTGTCTTTGTTATCCAGAACCCTAGCAGCTGATAGAGAACTGCACTGAGGTTATAAGATATTTAGGTAACAGTCTGATCAGTGAATTTGAAACGATCAGGATGGAAGTATGTGCTGTTCCCTGCTGAGTTTTCTGCATGTTAGAAAAACAACAAATATCTCTAGTGTAAGAACTCCTAAGAGAAATCAGTGAAGTAAGTTGGTTTGTCATGTATTAATAAGAGCAAGGGCAAAAATCAGAGACTGAATAACACATGAAAAGAAAGAAAATTAATTTCTTCTCCTTCAGCCCAGGAGTCTTGGGTTTTCCCAAGGAACTCTCTACTCTCAAGTATCTTCCCAGTTCCTAAAACACTCAGGAAGTAGTGAATCTTGAAGGAATATATTCCTTCTAGTTGATCAGTCTGTGTATTTGCTTATCTGTTGTAATGGTTGGATACCAGTAATATTCTACTAAAAATTACTTTGAGACAATTTTCAGGTTTTAGAGTCTATGCCATCAAGTGTGAATAGAGAAAAAATTGCTATGAAGAGCATAGGCAATGGGAATTAGTTTCACTGTCTTCTGATGGAACATACAACAGTTTTCACTGAATTTTACCAGAAAGATTTTAAACAATTTCATATTGGAAGGAAATGAAAGTATTTAAACGTGTTTACACAGTTCACTGGTCACCAAATAGGTGAAAAATGGATTTGACTTATGTGCTGGATAGGAATTGGCTGGATGCTCACACTCGGAGAGTTAAAATGAGTGGCATTCCTTAAGGATTGATGCTGGGATTGGTGTTATTTAACATCTCTGTAGGTGACACAGGCAGAGGGATCAAGTGCTCACTCAGCAAGTTTGCAGATGACACCAAGCTGAGTGGTGCAGTTGACATGCTAGAGGGAAGGGATGTTATCCAGAGGGACCTGCACAGGCTTGAGAGGTCTCTTCCAATCCCAACCATTCTATGATTCTATAGTTCACTTAGGAAAAGTCTTAAGTTATCCATGTAACTACAATAATTTTAAGCAAAAATTCTTGAGATGTTGAAGTTATAGATAGCAAAAGCAGTCTTTGTCCTCGTTGGGCAGTTCTCCTAATAATGATAATGATGTGTCATACATACTCCCTCTATACTCTCTTCTTTGGAATAAACTCTTTCATACCCTTCATTTCATCTGATTGAATACAAATCTTGTCATAAAACGTTTTAATACGTAAAATATGTGTCCTAATATGTTGCATTCAGTTTTCTATTAAACAGATGTAAAAGGATAATAAATCCTATATGCATGGCTGGGAAAATAAAATGTTGGAAAACTCTGAACCCAAGATTGGAGTGTTATGCTCTAAAAATAGCCCTGGAGGTAGAGTAGGGCCCTCAGGCTTAGAGCTGTTAATGACTGCAGTTTGGAGTACAATCCATAGCTTACGAAATGGATTTGAATTTGAGCTCCTGAGTTTGCAACTATAAAACTAACTTCTCTGCTAACAACCCACAGAGACCAGATGGACCTGTAGTTAATTGGAAATGCTTTGTATTCTTGCATTTTCAAGGTGTGATTGCTGATACATTTTGATTTCTGTGTGTATGTACTATTTAATTGTATATCAAATAAACATTTTAGGGTTATTAAAATTCTTTTTATTTTTTTTTTTTAATAAAACATGAGGTAATCCCTGAAGCCTCAAGGATCTTTTTTTTTTTCTTACTTAAGAAAAAAAAGCGCATCTGTTTCATAAAACAACTCTTGTTCCCTGCTTGAGAGACCATGTGGAGTATTAATTAAATGAAACAAGTGATACACATGGAACATTGCCTTTGTTTCACCTGCTTCTGGAGTGAATTTGCACAACTCATTGAGAGCGAAGTGTCTGCAGAAGTCTCTGATAAACTGGGAGACCAGCAGTGACTTTCAGTACAGCTAGACCTGCAGGAAGGCATCTGCTGAAAAGTAGATTGAGGGAGTCACATAAATGTGTGTCCTCATCACTGCCTTTAGGACATGAAGCAGACTAAAACACTTGTAAGTTACGCACAAATCCTCCAGGCTGCCATGCTGCTGCTTCATGGGCCATGTCCTTTGCTGATGTCCCTCAACAAAGAGTCCCCACAAAGAAATGCAGTAATCTTGGACTTTTCTGGTGGTACTAATTCTAATTTGGATCCTCGGTTTGAGCAACTTAACATTAGTTGTTCATTGCTGGCTCTGAACCAATGGTACCATTCACTCCTCTTTCTATTCCAAGAGTTTTGTAATTGTTGTGTAGGGCATTTCTGAGGTAAGGGGAGACTCCTTCTGAGTAGAGATGAAGGTCCAGGATCCCTCATCTTGTGTATTTCTGTGGTCTGTCTCATCAAGTTTGGAAGCTAGTTTAGCTTCTTCCCCTGCAAGGACTCAACAGAGGGCTCAGTCTGTCTGTGTCACTTAAAATTACTACATATCAATTTCTCTCTCTGGTTTCTGAATACTACACTGCCTTGTAAAAAACACAGGAGTGAAAGACTTCATTTATAACATTTTTGACACCTAAGACTACAATTAGACTGTGGCTTAAGTTGGGCTTTTTTTTTTTTTTTTTTTTTTTTTTAATTGGTAAAAGAAAATATGAAATGCAGTAGGAGTCTGCTTCATTTTCCTCCTTACTCCAGCAGATTTCATTGTGTCACAAAATTACAGAATGTTTGAGGTTGGAGGGGTTCTCTGGAGGTCATTGGGTCCAAAACCCCTACATCAAGTTGCCCAGGGTCTTGGCATAGCTATACATTGTGCCTTGGTAGAAAGAGCCACTCCATGTATATCCTGACTGAAGGCTTCCATAAAGAGTTATTAGAGTGGACAGAATAAAAAAAAATTCTTCTTAATACTTTATTACAGCATGTATGCATTTACTATGTCTTTGTTGATCCTGACAAGCAAGCTCATGATTATACCACTCAAGTGCAGTTTTATGAAGTAGACTAGCCACATTCATACAGCTTGTCAACTGTATAAAGATGCAACCTTATGAGAGCAAAACTATCTTTTGGCTCCTTTTTGTAAGGAAATAACTTGGCTTGCGGCATATATGCAGTGTAAATTACTTGGAGATGTGTCATGGAGTCAAAGAGGCACTGAACCCATCTGACAGCATAGATGTGCACTATGAAATCGGTAAGACTGCATTACATTTCTTTTCCAGATATAAACGTCACATATTTTCATTTCCAGAAATGTTCACTTTTTTTTCATAGCTGCAGTAGTGGAGGTATGAATCTGTGCATTCATTACCTACATACCAACAGCTTGACTTTTTATAGTGACTCACTGAAGCCTGAGGTCACTAAGTAGAAAGCTTTCAAAGACCTGCTAGGGAAACATAGTCCCTGTCAGGATTTTTTTTTATACAGATTATCTCCACGTTGTGTAGCTGAGCTACTGAAAAAGTGATTTCACAAGAGATCTTCATATATATTTTAAAGGTGATTCACTCAGCCTTCGAGACAGCAGACATTGAAGGCAGCTGACTGCAACACTGAAAAAAAACTTATGGTACTAAATATCTTTTTTGTAACTGACAGATCCATAATTTTTTGTGTGCACTGCAATTCTTTTGTGTCATACAAGCACTTATTATGCTATAGTTTTTAAAGTTAAAATTCTGTAGTGGACAACACAGGAAAACGTGAGCAGCCAGGATAAAAAATAATGGATCTCAAAATCTGTTAAGTTTCCATCTGGATAAATGCATATGGATATAAATATTTAGCTAGAGTGTCACCCTTTTTTCCCCTTGCTGCACACTCCTTCATTTTTTCTTTTATTCTTTTTTTTTTTTTTTTTTTTTTTTTTGTTTCCCTTTTATTGAAAAACGATTTGATTTCAAAATCAGGCTACATATCTAACAATCTCAGATTTCCATTTCCAACTTTTTAGACTTCAGTCTACCTTAATAGATCACTGGTACAGCCCACATCAAGTGATGACTTTTATTTGCTTCATAACCAGATTGGTTCATTTTTCTCCTGCTATAATAAAGCAGTATGATTCATTACATCCTACCTGAGTTTGGAAGATTTTGACTTCTTCTTCAGATATGAATTAAAACCAGTAAGTGTTCTCAACACTTTTCCTCTTCTTTCTCTCTTTCTCGATGCATCAGTGACTTGGAGACAGAGGTATTGAGGAACTCACCGATAAAATATCTTAAAAGAAGGATGTTAATTTATGACATAAGACATATTACATGGTGATTTTCTGATATCTTTGAAGCTCTGTCAATAGTCATCATTCCAGGTGGTACCTATTTCAAATATTTCCTTTATCATATAACCCAATTTTAGACATCTTCCTAATGGATGGAAAAGTTATAGCTACCAAATGACGAGACTAACATACTCTGCAATTCACCTAAAAAAACATGTCTGGACTTTAAGTTACTTCTTTCACATACTGAGTCAAAATTCATGGGCAAAGTCAATTCCAAAATCCCTTTGCTTGGAGTGTGGAAGAAATGTGTCTTTCCCTGAACCTGAAGATCTGGGCAAACTTGGAACTGTGGTCTGTTAGATTTTCATTAAAAACATTTTTAGAGGTAAGAAGATCTTGCTCCAAATCGAAGTAAAACTCAATATCAGCTGAACAAAATCATTGTGAATTGTGAAAAGTATTTCTTCAGGTTTTATATATATATATATATATATTATTTTTCAGGTTATATATATATATTATATTAATTATATATTAATAATATATTATATATTAATATTATATATATATTTATATGAACTGAATAAATACTACAAAATTTACTATTATGTTAAAAGCCCCTCACTTTACCCATTCCACTGCTGAAAAAGCAGTACAAATCATCTCCAAATGAGTGTCATTAGATTTAGCATAAAGGTATTTCTTGTCACAGTTATTTTTGTCCAGACAAGAGGATATTCTATACTATTTTAAGATGCTTTTATACTCCATGTGAAAAGCTCATGGGCAGTTATTTCTTGCAGTGGAATTTATACTGACATAATCGCTTAAACTATTTTTTCAGAAAGCTTTACAAACTCACTTTTACAAGTATTTATCTACCTCATGTTCTTAACACTTATTTCATTTCTTTAAAAAAACTGGCCCTTAACTATTGGATAGTATAATTTTAATTCACTCTTTATGACATTGCATATAAATGCATGCATGCTTTTTATGGGAAAAGTTGTTAAATGCAGAGTTGCTTGCTTGAGAGGTTAAATAACTCAGTTTTGGAGAGCTCACATAATTTCACATCATTCACAGCTGACTGCTGTTGTGCCCAAATCTACCCCCTACCCTGCACCTTCCTCCCCCCTCCCCCCCCCCCCCCCCCCCCCGCAAACAAATAAAAAAAAACAGAAAAAACAGGGGTAGTAAACTAAATCTGTGGCTCTGCAATGAGCAGAGGTCACAGTCTGGGGCAGCAGGACAAATCATCTTCCGTAGTTCAGTATAATACACTAGACAGTGAGCAGATGAGATACAAGAAAATGCTCCTTTGCTTTCCAAAACTGTAGCATAATTTGACAGCAGGAGACCCAGAGTTGAAAAGACCATCATGACAACATGTTTATCCAGATACTGAATCACAGTATCCTTAGAATGGATTTTTTTAAATCATTTTCCATCCAGCTATGGTGATGAAAATAGATCCTTGCAGAAGGATCCTGCAGAAGGATTATAAAATAGAGTTTGTTGCAGCGCTCCAAGAACAGTAGAAGCAAGTTGATTTTCCCTGCGTTATTTTCAACGTAAAATGCAAGTTTATACTAAATAGCCCCCCCATCATATTGATAAATAAACTATAAACACAAAGAAGGAACTTACCTGTGTGATTGAGGATCACATTTTCCCAGTCACACCTATACATGTTATGAATGAACAGGTGTACAGTTGAACGTACAACAGAGCAACTAGATGCTCTTGCTTTTGATTTGGACAACAGAACTCACTAACATCTCATACCCTGCCCCAGAAGTGAAATGAATTAATTTGCCTAGATTTTTCCTCACTTTCACAGCTACAACTGAAAGTAGAGTGTAATTTTTTTATCAGGAATTATTTAGATTATAATTTATTCAACTTGAGGGCTCTCTCATCGTGTGTCTGTTCAGCATACTGAAATCATGATTTCAGCATGGGGACCCTGACAGCCAACTAGAAAACAAATAAATAGTACCAATGACAGTTGAAAACAGATGGATGATTCAACTAAGATCTGAAATAAAACTGAAAAATAGCAACAGTGGTCTGCAATTTCTATTTAATGGTGCCCTTTCCAAATTTTTCAAGGACAATACAAGCAATACATATGGTCTGAAAACTGCAGAAGTTTTCTTTTAAATATGACTATTAAAGACAAAGAGACTAAGAAAAATAGACTACTCGCCTTCGAGAGGATAACTTCAATACAATTACTTCATAAATACTTGAAGCATTAGACAGAAATCAAGCAATGGCAACTGAAATATATACACTGAGATAGAAAGAATGACTGGGGACAAATGGTAACTGTTCTGATTGCACTACTGTTTAGCTATGAAGATGCTGATAAAGTCATAGTGATCCATTTACTCTGGGAATAAACAAAGCAGGAGATTGACTTTGCATGCACTAAACTAAGTCCATTATATGCTCCAACTGGGGAAAAAAGTTTGAATACAACCACAATCCTCTGTGTTTTCCTCTTTGGCTAATATGTTGTCAGATTATTGGAAGAAACACTTTTTGATAAATTCTATTATTACTAATACAACTAGTTCCATCTATTTTAGAATAAGAAGAAAGTTATACCAGTAAATTCACAAATTCATAAGTGGAAATGAAGTTTATTCCTGTAAATTGATAACTGTATTATGCTAGACTGACTCTGCTTTTGCAGCTAAGCTGCTTGCGCGCATGGGTCAAGGAAGGACACAAGCTTATCCACGAAAGAAAGGTGTATACATGCAGTTATTTGGTCCTGCCCTGGTTAAGGTCAGTAGCGTAGGAGGCAATGCAACATGCTAGTTATAACCAGATCTAATAATTTTTATATTAAGTCCTTTTTTTTTTTTTTTCATGTAATGTTTCATGTAATAATTGACAAGTTACAATTTATTTTTCATTTTTTCATGATCTTTTTTTTCCTGTGGCGGACGAATAAAGAAACAGTGGAGAACTACATACATTAGCTTTCTAGTGGTTTTAGGGTTTGCAGCAGCTGTAGCTGAGCTGTGTAAGGAATAGTCTGCATTCTTCTAAAAAAAGCCTTCCGGGGGCTCAATTAGTGCTGCATTAATTTCTGTGTAGTGTCCTGAGTAAAGCCTTCTAGTGCTGTCAGACGAGTTACAGAAAAAGAGATGCTTGGCTGATCTTTACCAGAATTCCCGTTCCTGCCTTTGAGAAGACTCTTGCTGCCTTCTGAGAGGTTCAGACCTGTCACCCTCATAGGGATGCACAGTCATCTCTCTCCTAGCAGTGGCATGGTCTTTGGGAGGTGTTCTTCCTTGATGGAGAATGAGAAGCAGAAAATCTGTGCATTTCCTCAGTAGCTACTAGGGGCTGGCATTAAGCAACATTTGCAATACCAAGCAGATGTCCCAAAAGGGAACTTTTCTAATTCTAATTTTATTAAGAATTCCTATCTTGAGTTCCTTTGAATTTTATTGTATTTGAGTGCTCTCAAATTTCTATTGACCTACTTTGGTTTATGAAGTTCTTGCAAATCCCTTTGAAATTAATTATGTATCTTCAAGGACCTTAGGTTTGTCTGTTACCTGATATTTTCCTTTAACTGGTATAGTTTCAGGGAAAAAAAAAAAAAAGTGCTTCATTTGCTATGACAGAAGCAAAGTTTTTCAGAATTCACTGCATTGCCATGGGAACGAATGAATTCCTTGCAAGTTATCATAGCCAAACTAACTCCGATGAAATAGGAACAAGCCCTAACCTTTGCCCATTCTTCAAACATACGTCAAAACAGATTTGTTCAAAATGTTCAAAAAATTGAGAAGGACCTTAGAATACATAGCCGGATTTTCAAAGCTATTTATATTATTAGAAACACAAAGAGGCACTACTGATTTATCCATAAATTTTCAAACTTAAACAGTAAAAATATGTGGACTCCAGGTTGCAAAGAATAATTGAAAGCTGGCTGAAAAAACATAGAAGGAGAATTCCTCTTTTTGACAATGATTCAAAAATTTACTTCATTATTTTTTCCTTTGAGAACTTTCTAGCACGTTTTTATGATGTCTATAATAATCTTATTTTTGGTCACTTTCAAAGTGATTAATGTTGATCAATTTTCTGCATCAATAGGAGATCTAGAATAAATAGAATCTTTTATGTATGGAAATTTTTGTACTTATTTTTACCCTCTATATCTTGCCAAATGATAGAAACTGGATGATTCACTGGAACAGTTGCCCAAGGAGGTTGTGGATGCCCCATCCCTGGAGGCGTTCAAGGCCAGGCTGGATGTGGCCACCAGCCTGGTCTGGTGGTTGGCGATCTGCACACAGCAGAATGGGGGTTGAAACTAGATGATCATTGTGGTCCTTTCCAACCCAGGCCATTCTATGATTCTATTGAAAATACAGAAAAAAATGTAGAGAAGTTACTGTGATAACCATGACAAACATATGCAAGACAGTGGAAGCAAAACCTCAGGAGTTCAAGCATTAAAGGGGATATCAGTCACCTTCTATTTTGTTTAAAAAAACCAGGCACTTCACAGTAAATACTTTGGTATTAGATCCTCACTTGAGTTAAATTTGCATGAAGGAAATGGCTAGACAATCTTGACAACCTGCCTCTAGAAAGCTTCATTCCTTTATCCAGGGAAGGAATATCACAAAGATGGTCTAATAATGTGCAGTTAAAAAATATTTTTAACTTTGGACTAATCAAGGATATTAATAGGCAGAGATAGAGGAAGGTAAACGACAGAACTGACTGCAACTGAGTTTGCATCCCTTAACTAATTTATTCATTTCAATATTTTTTTCACACTACATCATAAAAAGAAAATATATTTGAAGTTTCTTATGAAAAAAATTCTCAGATAATTCAGATATAATTATTTTAATAAATTAGAAGTAAAATGATTTATATTTGCATTTTAACTCTTTTCTATGTTAGGAAGGAAAAAAAAAAACCTCCTAAATGAAGGCCTAAATGAAATCCTTCAAATTTAATGTTTCAGCCTCAGTTATTTTAAAATGATATGTATTTTCCTATACAATTTTTTGCTAGGGTAGTGGCACTACCTTGCATTTAACTGACTGAGCTGGACCAATAATTTAAAATTGCCCCTTTAGAAAAATATTATCTAGATTCGCAATAATAGCCTTTTCTTTTTTTTTTTTCTTTTCACTTTTGAACTCTGATAGCTTTCAGAAATATAGTAATCTTAAGGCCTTGCAAAATGACTATAGCAACATAAGTTTATGCAAACCCCTTCATTAGTACTTTGAGGCATATTAGTCCATCTCCTTCTAGGTAGAAACTGTTATACTACTACATTCAAGGAATAAATCATGATATAAACACATAACAACAGCAGCTAATTTGCAAACGATTTTTAGTTGTCAAAAATTTTGAAAAACATATCTTTTAGCATATCTTCTCATTTTGGTACCCTTCCATTGTAGTCCTCTGCCAGCTTTTTCCAGTTCAAAAGACTCAGGTGAATAGAAGGAAACAAACAATTTCCTCATCTCTGGTTTAAAACAAGCCGTGACAGACCCAGCTGCTTCCAACAAAGCTTTTTCAGCTGATCAAAATGTAGGATATCATTTGAAGAGACTGTTCTTTCTCTCTCTCTCTCTCTCTAAATATATATATATATTAATAACATCTGAAATTGGAAATGCTGTAACTTAGTGAGCAAAGAATGCCCAAAATAAGTAGCTTTGAGGTACACTCTAATTTTGTTAGCTTGCTGTTGTTAGACTAATTGTCATCCTTCTTATTTTTGCTGAAAAGTTGCTTTCTACACTGAACAATTTTCAATAGGCTGTATTGATTGTTTCTAATTTACAGATGGAAATCCCAGAGACCTTATCAGTTGTCAATACTGAAAAAACTATTAGCTCAGTTGTTTACTAGAACAAGCCTTATTTTAGCTGAAGTATTTAAATTGCACAGTTATTATAGCTTAAATTACTTCTTCCATATGAGATAAGCTTAAAAGAAATGTTGTATTAATAGTTATGCTATGACATAGCCTCTGTTATGACAGATCAAAGAACAAACACAGTCCTTTTCCAAACCTTTTCCAAATATCTGATAAATTTAATGCCTTCAAAACAATCAAATATAAAAGTCTGTATTCTTAGTGGCATTCAAAATAAATTTTAGATTGATAATCATCTACTGGAATTCAACATGAGGATCAAATCTCAACAGTTTGTATCAGACTGCTTTTTTTCTTCTTCCTTATTCTTCCTTTCAGTTTATATGTGTTGCCTTTGATCCATCACTTCAATTTTGTTATGGTTGTGATTTTCCAGCAGCATTGCCTTATCATCTCCATCTTCTGTGCTTTTGACATCTGTGTTCCAGTTTTCTTTTCTATGCATTGATTTTAGCACCAGTGCTGATAATATATACAGGTTCAAAATATCATTTCCTTTTCTGAATTCCTTCACTTGTTTTATTGATTCATCTTTACCATTCACTGAAAGAACAGTTAAATAATGTAAAAAAACATTACACTTTTTTTTTTGTTTTTCCTTGCACACTTTATTGCAGTTGTCTTTGCTTTAAATTTGTTGACACTGTACTACACCTATCTGAAAAGCAGCAAACTGTCTAACCGTATGTGTGTTGGGCTGCTCAACTTGTGACTGTTAAACACCTGGACTCCAACCTGACAAGCAGGTGTATGCAATACACCACGGAGCAAATAAAAGCCTGCAGCTTACAGTTGCAGCATTGTCACCTTATGATGTAAATGTGGGTATTAAGAAATAACTTTTCCGTAAATTGATTCAAACTTTTTTTTTTTTGGCATATGGATAATTAAAATGCCCATTGGATTAGCTAAAATGTAGATAGTTAAAAATAAAACTGAGTTAACACTGAAAGTTTTTTGGCATCTTTGGAATTGAGCTCCTGAACTTAGACACTGTAACTAATTTTAAAATAGATAAATTTGGTGGACTGGATTTCATTTTCCAGTCCATGTATGGTTTACTGTACACCACAGCTGATGATGTTTCATCCACACTTTTTACCTTCTACCACTGAAAGCAGTTCAACTGGATGCACTGAATTTTTCTTAGGACTTAGTCTATTCTGATCTGCATCATTTTGTATAATGAAAATCTTTTTGAAGTTTTGTTGCTCCAATCTTATATTCCTTAAAAATTGATTACATTTAACAAGATTGACTGTAACCTTAATCTATACTTATGTTCTGTGTTTTCTGGGACTCCATTTGTGCGTTACGTCGCTTTCATCACACATTCAGAGAATCTTTGAGAAGACTCTTCTTTAGTTATTTTTTTATTATTTTTTTGTTATTTTTACTGAAATGTGAATATTTATTCACATTTCAGTAAATGCTTTCTGAGGTTATTCTCTGTCAAAGTCACATTCCCTGGGACTATGAAGGACAGAACTGAGAGTCCTACTGACTATATGTTGTGATAGAGCACATAATACAGGTTCAGAATTTTGTTGCAATTTTCTCCTCACCTTTTGCTACTAAATTAAGGAATGTAGGATCTTATGAAATCTTCTGTTTGTACATTTTATTTTGAATAAGTTTAAAACAGCTGTTTGTGCTTGATGGGTGTAGACAGACATTCAAACTACCTTGGTAGGGAGACTTTTTAAAATGAGAACTCAAGAGATATTTTCTGTTTAAAATCAAGCTTTCATGTGATCTGCACTATGTAAGAATTTGACGTAGCTGAGGGTCAGTTAGCAAATATTGTAAAGAATATGAATTCTCAAGTGATATGTTCATTAATATTCTGGTGAATCATCTTTGTGTATATTATATCTAGAAGTGAACAGATCTATATATTTATATTTAAACCTATTGAGGATTACTTATACACTTTTAAAAAATGTATCTGCCCCTTACCACTTAGCTATTTAGAAAAGGTATAACAACTCACAATTCCTATTAAAGAATAAGTATTCCATAAGATGAGAACAGCTAGTTTAGGTCAGACTGAATGTCAGTATATTTTCTTCAGCAGTGGTTTGCTGTGCATATGTGTCAGTACTGACTGTGTGCAAGAAAGAATGTGTAAGAATTGGATATGAACAGAGCAGTATTTTGCATTTCTAGAGCAATCCTCCCACAAGTTATATTCACGTCATCATAGCCCAAAAAGACAGCCTGTCATCCACAAAATTCCACAGATTCTTTGAAGTTTCTTAGAAAGATTATTTAAAAAAAATAACACTGATTTTTTTTTTTTTGTCCAGATCATTGAAGCCTTCTGATATCAAAATTAAACATTCTGACTGTTCAGTGAACATGTAGTGATAGATCATGATGATGATGAACTCTGTCGTGACTAAATTCCATTTGGTTTTAATTAGATCACAGTAAGAGCAAAATTACCATCAATTATGACCTAGAAGAATTCTTTATTGCTTATCACAGTAGTCAATTTTGTATAATTATTTCCTGTACTATTTACCTGCCTTTCTTCTTCTTGCTCTTCTCATGTTTGTAGCATAAGAACTTTACCTTAGGGCTGTCCTTCCGCATACAGACAGTGACTTGCCCACAGTAGGATATAATTCCTGTTAGCATTCCTAGATACTACCCCAAAAAGAAGAATAGCAACTGCAGTCAGAGCTCTGAGTTGTTTTTTAATGATTTTACTCCTGACCCTGGTCTATTATTAAATAGGGAGGTCAGTGGCTCTGCATGTGGCAGGGGGTTTGGAGATTCATGGTCCTTGAGGTCCCTTCCAACCCTGGCCATTCTATGATTTTGTGATTCTGTGATCCCTCCTTCTCTTTCTTTGTCCTTTTATGCGAGCACTGTCTTCCTGTTGTGAACAGAAGCCAGCATTTATTTTACAGGATGTTAGGGATGTGCAGAGTATACTTCTCAAGTTCCTGTTCCTGTCAGTTCATGGAATTATGTTATCATATCTGATATTGATATACTTTATTTATGAAGACGTCTTTCCTATCTGCAACAGGGAAAAACATCCCTGCATCCTTTCTACATAAGATAGTATCTGCAGACAGTCATAAAGCTCTGAAACACCCACAGTTCAGTTTACCAATGTCTCGCCAATAGAAGACCAAATAATAAGATTTAGAAGCATATATGAATAGCACTGAATCTCATACCTTACATTAAAAAAAGTCTGGCAACTTTCAATGGTTTTTAAACTTCTTTTCCACATTCCTTCTGGAATCCTTGGTGACAAACAGAATGAGAGTTTAATTTAACTTTTGTTCCTAGTTTCAAGATGTGACAATCTCTTTCTACTTCTCATTTTAAACTAGAATTGTCTTGATGTTGAATGCCAGATTAATGGGAGCATTGATTTACTCAGCTTTAACGAAACACCTAAAATTACCAACAATGCAGTTGTTGTCAATTAGTAAATTAAGGGAAAAAACCTAGGCTATTATCATGCATTTTGACAGTATATGAATGAAGAGTAGTGCATTCCCTCAGAGCATAAGTTACATTAGTGGGTATATTTCATATGCAAAATATTTAAAGGAAACACTTCATACTTAATTTTTCTTTTTTTTTTTTTTTCCTCCACTTTTCAAGTGAACATTGTTCAACGCAAAAACTTTTCTCAAAACTTCAAATAATGTGTGGCATTAAAATGTCTTTAAGCAGTGACTTTCTATGTCAAAAATGCCTTTCATTTAGAAAATAGATCTACTGTATGATACAGTATATATCTATTAAGAAGCAATGACTTTGAAGAGAGTTTCCTTTTCTCAATTTTAAACACACTACCTGCCTTGACTGTTGGAAAAGGACTAGATAAAAGGCATTGCATAAAAGGCTAAAGAATACTCAAAGATTATGCTAACTAATGAGCTCATAGAATAGTTCAGTTGGAAGAGACCTTCAAAGATCATCAGGTACAATTGCCTGGCCACTTCAGGGCTAACCAAAAGTTAAAACCTATTAACGAGGGCATTACCCAAATGCTTCTTGAACACTGACAGATGTGAGGTATCAATCAGCTCTATAAGAAACCTTTTCCAGTGTTTTGTTACCTTCAAGGTAAAGAAGTTTTCCTAATGTTCAGTCTGAGCACATGTATGCCCGATGAAGGATATATGAATATATGAAGATAAGAAAGATTTGTCATCATACTTGATTATCAAAATGTGTGAAATTGTTGAAGGCACTGATGCTTAACAACTGTAGGGTTGCTTAACAATTCTATTGAGGTTAAAAGACTTGTTGTCTAGAAAAGTCAAGAAAGGAGAGGTATAGATCACTCAAAGATCTATGGAAGAAAACACTAATTTAGTATGAAATATTTATTAATCAGTTTAATTAAAAAATATTTCTTTGTACACCTCTAAAAGAGCAGAAGGGAAAAACTTTGATTAGTAGGACATGTGCAGCATATTCCATCAAAGTTATGACACACTCATACAAATTCCTACAAAAAAAAGTAATATGAACATATCTGTGGCTCATCATTGATTTCAGAGGGGAAAAAAAAATACAAAAAACCAATGTTTTTTCTGTACAGCTGATGCCTACTGAATATCTACCTCTTGGATATCTAGAATAAGATAGCTCTCATTCTTTGGTATACACGGTAGAAATCATAATGCTTTTATCTGATGAGATTTTCAGAAAGAACACGTGATAAATTTTCGTATACATTTGTGTATATCTGTGGACATAGACAACACAACAGAGGCTTAAGAGAACAACAGTAAAGATTATTAATTATAAAAATATTAGTTTAAAAAATATTTAGTTATGCTTTGAAAAATAGGAAAAAAAAAACATTATCTTGTAGTGATAAAACACATTTCTAAATATTGTGTCCTGTAATCCATAGATAGGTATCATACTGCAAATTTTTTTTCTGAGGTAGACGGATGATCTCAAGAACACAAAAGCAAAGTAGGGAGTACCTAGGCTGATGTGTAGATATACAGACTATTTTATAGTACTTCTCATAGACTTGAGCATTACATCCAAAACAAACAAACAAACAAAAAAATACACTCTTTTCCATTTATTTCAAATATCAAATAGTATCTTTTTAATTTCCTAATTCAATTAATTTTCCCCCAAGTCCCTTAAAGCATAATTCATTAACAACTTGTTTCTTCAGTGCATAAGCTACAATTCTATAAGTGTTCTTTTATACATTGTGTTCTCTGGAGCTGTGAGTAAGTATAAATAGACCTAATGCAGAGCTGATGAAAGCAGTTGAAAAACTGGTTTTGTGCTATGGAATAGAAAGCAATAGTTTGTCAGAAGGAAGAAGTTGGAAAGGCCCTCTAGAGGTCATCTGTCCAATTCTTCTCAAGCATGGTCTCAAGTGACTTTTGAAGGTCTCTAAGGATGGAACTGTATTACCTCTCTGGGGAACCTTTGCCAAGGCTTAGTCACCTGCACAGTAAATAAGCACTTCCTAATATTTAAAGGGAACATCTTGTGTTCCAGTTCATAACAAGAAGCAGTGGCCATGTCACTGAGCATCACTGAAAACAGTCTGGTTTCATCCTCTGCATCCTCCCCTCAGGTACTTACAGACAAGTGCTGTACTTACAGACAGCTCTAGTCAAGGAAAGATGAGAACACAGAAGCAAAACTCAGGAAAGACTGTAGAATAAATACTTTATGGAGTTTTCTTTGGGTCACTGGGAAAGTGCTATGATAACGTCAGTCTATGGATAGTGAATTCCAGGTGAGACTTCTGAAGATGAGTTATGAGCCTTGGTGACATCTGCCACAAAATTTGCAAGAGGTTAAGAGCATCGAACTCATGACAGAATATGGGGCTTGGGCATGCCGATTTCCTTTCTGTTCTAAAGTGTCAAGGTGACAAGAAGCAGCAAGAATTGAGACAAGAAATTAGACTGAATTTCAGTAGCTGATTACCTTCGGTGAGATCAGTCAGGTAAACTGACTGTTCTTGTCTGTAAATACTTGTGTTACCTTAGTTTTTGTTATTAAAAGTGAAGACATGTACAAAACCTCTAGCTTAACGAGAACTGCATGAGAAAGTTCAAACTCTACTGTTAAACTACTTGCCTGGACTTCGCTGCATATATTAATATTACATAAGTCTCCTCATGTTTTTGTAGATAAGGGAATAATTCTATCAGTCACTGTTGCTGTAATAAAAGGCAAATCATATAAAAGCCAACAACACAGCTCATTCCCTCATTCTGAATCTTCCACATAACAAATTAATGGTAGTGTGCATGAATAATGAGAAATGCTTCAAACCTGAAGGTTCATTTGTTTGGACAAAATGGTGTTTGTTGACTGCACTGAAATAAATTGCAACACGGGAATTGTATTTGAGTAACAAGACTGCTATTGCTGTTGCTATAATGGTTACCACTATTACTACAATATCTGAGCTGAGGTCAGTGGTAGGCCAGCAAGGGACAAGACACACTAAATAGATAAGGCAGTGGAGGATTTTAGCTGGAAAAAAATACAGGCAATTGACTTGTGCATTAGCATCTCCACAAAGCCGGACATTTCTCATTTCTCTCTCGTTTTTATTTTGTCTTCAACCCCTGAGAATAAACTTGCAGAAACTTGCCATGCTTCTAAACCTTGATATTGACCAGCTCATTATAGTCAATAATTTGATATTATAACAATTGAATATTGAAACTTGTTTACTGATAAGCTGATAGAAGAAGAAGGTATAAGAAAAAAATAACCCTCGTTTTGCAAGGTTAAACAAAAAACGAGTATTCTTTCAGTATGACTAAAAGAATCTGTATACATATATTTAATAGATTCAACACAAGATTATATTTTATTACTCTGTACTCTGACAAGTACAGTGCGTTACTTGAATGTACATTTGTTCTTGTAAGTATGTTTTACAATCCAGGAGGCATATGATTCAGCTTACTTCAAAATAAAAACTGTTCCCTCTGATTTTTTTCAGACTCCTATTCACTAACAGGACATTCCATGCCATTGTAGAAAAATTTTGTTGCCACATTAGCAACAATAGCAACAGAGGGCTGGCCTGACAAAAAGATGTCTGACATGGAAGTGCATATGAAGCAAATGTGGGGACTGAATTCCTCCATGCTGAAAAATGTGTACCCATTGACATTAACTGACATTTGCTGAATGCTCCTGGAGACCGACCAGTGGATGTGAGCACAGTGAAGTGGTAGATGGTGCGTTTCTGTTACAACAACAGAGACATGAAAGACTGGTCATGTTCTGGATAGTCATGTACAGCTATCACACCACAAAATGAAAACTTTTTCCAATCAACTTATCTATGTATATCCATGGATTATGAACAGGGAATAGTATACAGAGCTTAATATTGGCTTCAGTGCACTGGAAAATATTATGGCATATTAGAACACTGTAAAGCTTGGGGGAAATGGGTTCTGCTCACATAGGAACTCAAAGAACACCACATGCAAGTAAGTCAGGACCCAAACACATATGAAGGCTGAAGGTATCATTTCCTTGGATTGCATTATTACCAGTAATGAGATGAGATGTTACAATATGATCAGAAGTCAGAATAGCAGTCCATGGAGTGGTGAGATGCGAATTCCCTATTGAAGAAAAACTTCAAGAAGCAGCTTTCTGGGAGTAAATTGATTTCCAATACTTTCGGGAAAAGAAAGAAAAGATCCTTCAGGATTTTCCTGGAACCTGGACAAACCATCAACCCTGGCAGCTATATTGTGACACTGACTAAGCTGAAGGCTTGAACTTTCAAGTTCAGTCCAGGGAAAAAGACAGTCTTTGTCTTGCAACACAATATTACCAGGTCACATACCAGCTTGAAGGCTGTGGAATACATTGCCATACTTGGCTAGACCGTCCTATTGCATCCACCACGTAGCCCACATTTGGCACCTTCTGACTCCTGTTTTCCTGGGCATTATTGCAGCTACATCAAGTGAGGATTTGGTCAAATACAGCAATCACAGACACAGAAATAAAGGAAAGAATCTACTTACTTTCAGAAGATCTCAGGTATACAGGAATCCCCAGTAAAATACCTTTACCTCCACTGCCAATCTTTAAATGAGGTCTGGGAAAGGATAGATCGTGGCTCCACCCCTTCTGGTCAGGTGTGTTACATGCACCTGAGCTCCCCTGGGTTGGCCCTGCTTTCCCACCAGGTGCTCAATCACTGGTTCAAGCTGTGACTCAGCATTTCTGCTATACAGTGACTTTGTTGAAAAACAGTGTTCTGTATCTGAGAATGAGCTCTATCAAATAGTGTTATTGTGTTCTTTGTCACTGATGTCATTTCTATGCAAATAAACAGGAGGCATTAATTTTGGAGCAATTCACTGTATTCTATCAGGCAAATTGATTTTGTTTTGTCTTACTAGCTTCTATCTCTACTACTAGATAATTCAAGAATCTGAATGCTATGCCCTGTGTGAAATTTTCATTTATTTTCCAGCCCAAAATGATTCATAGCCAAACTTATCTTTGTGCCTCTTTCTCTTACTTCGCTTCTTCTTTTTTTGGCTCCTGTCTCCCCCTTCTTCCCCTCTTTCCTTTTTTAAGGAGTCTTTGAGTCTGATATACTGCAGTTAATTCATCCCAAGTTAACACACTGAAGTGTTTGTTTTGAATGTTATTCAAGCAAAATGCTGTCCTGCAGCAAGGCTATTTTCTATTTACATCTTCTGAGTTTTTATAGCCTCTGAGAGCTCCCTTTGTCTTCCCCTCTGTGCAAATAGATGTGGGCAGACATGAACTCTGGCTATGCTGCAAGCTGAGTGAATATAAACCAATATTTTCTAGAAATTTAGTGCAAAGTAACACTCTTCAGAAAGCTGTATTTATTAATACTCATCAAGACACCGTCAGAGGTAATTGATATCTGAAACAAATTCAATGTTCTGAATTTCAATTTCAGGTCATACTATTGTACTTGTTAAGCTGATCATGAAGGTGGCTGGAACATGCTCTTTTTTAAATTCTTTCTTCATTTTATTTTGTTATGTAATATATAACAATGACAGACATTTTAGGTTGTCTTTTAGGATGATGTTTAGCAGACAAGAAGGGTTCAGATAAAGGAAGGCTTACCTTATATATTTGCCCCTTCTTCAGATCTTTATTTAACTTTATTATGGTTTTGGTCTTTTTTAGCATTTAGGTCAATATCTTCCATGTATCTCTTTAATACATTAACAGGGAAACTGTCAAGTGGAAGGATTGAAACTGATAAAATAAAGTAATTCTAAAAATAATATACTTTCAGACTTTATAATTCGTTTCTGTAGTTCAGGAGATACACAACTTGAGCAAATACTTTTCAAGCTGTTACTGTAAACAGCCCACTATTTTTATTTTTATTTTTTTAAATAAATTCACTGCACTTAGACCTGTCCAGAATTTTAACCTGATCGACCATGGAAAACCTTTAAACTTTTGTTTATTTATTTATTCATTTATTTATTTGTTGTTTCTAATATGGTAATGCAGTATTAAAGCAATTCACTGGAATAGGTGTAGTAAATGTAGCAGACTTGTCACTGTTATCTATGGATCACTTAATTTCTGGTTTGATCACTTCTTCCCACTGGAGTATTTGAGTATTCAAATTCTATGTTGTAACTGTTGTTTTACCAAGAGTTGTTGACACAGTTTTCTCCCTAATTTTGCAGCTGAAAGAAATATGCCATATTCTTGTGAAGTCGTTCTTCTGAATTAATAACTAGGGAACCAACATCTACATCATTGTTCATGAATGTTGAAAATAATGTAATTGCTATTCTACATTGACAATTTGATTGCTCTAAATGTATTGCATTATAGTCATTTAAATTATTAATAATATGATCATCTTTTGTTGCAGAAAATGAGTTAATTCGGTCACTTTTACTCTTTCTTTCTTTCTTTCTTTCTTTCTTTCTTTCTTTCTTTCTTTTTTTCTTTCTTTCTTTCTTTCTTATTTTCTTTCTTTCTTTCTTTCTTTCTTTCTTTCTTTCTTTCTTTCTTTCTTTCTTTCTTTCTTTCTTTCTTTCTTTCTTTCTTTCTTTCTTTCTTTCTTTTCTTTCTTTTCTTTCTTTCTTTTCAATACATGACAATATTTAAAGTTTCAATATAATACAATTCCCATGAAGTAGAAATTCATTTTAAGTCTGCTTGCAGTGACATTCAAATAACTGTGAAGTAATTTACAATTCTCTGCTCATAGGTCTATAAAATAAGTTGATGTAAAGAATCCAGATGTCAGGAAATGGATAAAGAAGACATTCTTCATTGGTCTGTATATTAGTATTAGTTAGGAACCTTGTAATAAACAAGAGGGATTAGAAATACTCATTATGAATTGATATTTGATCAGATGGATTTTAGTGAAATGGGGAATGATGTTCCACATGGCTTGAGGGTTAACATTGCTGCTGACACTTTAGAAAATAATTATAATGTGAGAAGAAGTTTACAGTTAAAATATTATCTACATCAAAGCTACTGAAAATTTTAAAGGACAGGATACAGAAATCTCCTGGATTTGTATTCAGACTGATAAATAAGGGACATATTGATTAAAATTAGATTTAGATAGCAAATTAATATGTTGGAGGCAATAAATACATCTTGGGAATTTATCTGTCAGATCTGTAAAGAAAAGTCTGTTTAATCATGGCAAAGTAGAATTTGATCTAGAACCCCCTTGCTGTTGTTTTTATTTTGTTATTTTTTAAAGAAATTGGAACTTCTAAAGCAATAAAATCAATATGTTTCTGATACACAAATTGTTGAAATCAATTCAGAGTAATTCTGTACTACGAGGAACATCCATCCATTCTTTAGAATCATCAATTTTATAAACTGAAAATAATGACAAAAATCATTAAAAAAAATATACCCATGTGAAGGCCTTTTTGCCAGAGCACAATTCAATAATCATAAAAGTTATCTCTAGTTCAAAATAATAAAACTTAAGAAAAATGGTGGAAAAAATAATTGATTTCTTTTTTTTTTAATTATTATTTTAAATTTAGAAAGAAAACCAGGAATATGTGAAGACAGTGAGAAGATGAGAAGGCAGATCATGGATGCATAGATGAGAATAGGATAGGGTGTTCATGAAAATCTAATATAATTGGCTGTGAACCTGATCTGATGAAGAAGTTGAGGAAAGAACAATGGTATGCACTGGGCTCATACTAACAGATGTCGTCAGCTGGCCTCAATATCTGAGGACCCTTCCCACTAGTTTCTTAACAAGTACAGTGAGAAGTAATGTTTAAGTATATCACTCTCATACATGAGCGTGACTCCAGGAAAAATTATGTGTCACAATGGAAGAAAGCCTGAAATATGTCAGTTGGTTCTCTACAATTTTTTTGGAGGAAGCAAGGTGAGATAACTGTTGGAAAAACCTTGATAATTCTCTGATGGAGTGACCTAATTTAACAAACACATCCATCTCATATTTATGTCTGGAAATTACAGTTATTATTTAATTCATTTTTCATTTTCATATCTTATTTTTTCAAAGCCTAATGATAATATGAAGACATAACTATTATACTTTATATTGTCAGGACCTGAAAACTTGCACCTGAATCTAATTGTAAAGGGTCAGTGGAATTTTCAAATTCTTGACATTGATCCATGACAAATACTGGAACACAGAATACTAGAGAGCACAGCAATAATTTAAAAACAGAGAAAATGGGATTGCATAGGACCTGTTAAAATGGTCAGCATTAAATTATCATTAGAAAAATCACAGAATAGATGATACTTATATGATCAATAAAGAACTGAAGAATGTTAATATATTTAACACTAGGGAACCTTGTTTTAATGAAACGAGGTCTATTTGAGTAAGTTTGATATTGCTTTTGATGAGATTATATGTACAGCTTAGGAAAGTAGTTGTATTGACATAAATACTGTTGTAAAGTATTTGATTTAATTAAACATAATGGAAATTAGTATCAAATTAGTATTCCACAGAATTAGCGCAGCCCATATTGAATGGATTAAAAATGGGCAAAATGATAGATCCTACAGACTAGTTCAATATATTGTCAGATGATAGTTTCCAGTAAAAAGACTGCAGAGATTTTGATTGCAGTTGAATCCTATTCAATATTTTCAACCGTTCTCTAGACAAAACTATAAAATGATTACAATGAGACTCTGCACAAGTACACAGATTTGGTGATATACCTTTTTGTTATTCACTTCAGGCTACATTCTGCATTTCTCAGAGTTTATAACATGATTTTTTTTTTTTTAATATTTTCTGACCGAAACCTGCTGAGAATTGAAGTAAATGGAAATTTCACCACTGATGGCATTTAGAGTAGTATCCAGCCTGACTGCTTTGAATTTTATGAAAGAGATTCTAACTGCTCCTAGCTACCTGCATATCATGCAATAGTTCCCAAGGTAGGCTGCTTAAGACGTCTGGAGTAATTGTCCAAATGTGAGTTTGAAAGAATGGCCATGCACCGTAGCAAGAGCAAGGAGCTGGGGGACAGAACAAGCAGAATAAAAGCAAGAAAACATGTGGATCAGGATAAAGACAATTCAATAGGTGAAGGAAAGAACAAAAATGCAGACATCACAGAGCATCACCACTTCTTATAAGCATACTGATGTCTGGCCAGTCTCTGAGAAATGTCCACCTTCAAAGTCAATATTCCCCCTTTCTCCTTCCTTCACTTTGTTTTTTTTTATTGCTGAGTGTGACAATATATGGCATAGAATATCCTCCATCCAGCTCTAGTTGGGTGTCCCAGCTGTGTCCTCACAAAGTTGCTTTTGCACTACTGGCTTACTCACTGGGAGACAGAGTGGGAAAAAGAGAAATTGTTGGCGCTATGCAAGCACTGTTCAACACTAGCCAAAATACTAGTATGTTATCAATATTATTTCAACTGCATAGCCAAAACACAGGACAGTACGGGCTGATATGGAGAAAGTTAACCCCATCCCAGCCAGCACAGAAATAAAACACCTTAGACTTATAATGACACAGAAGTAGCTTTTATTCCATATCACTATCCACAAGTTCATCCAAGTGCAGTGAAATATAATTATCATAAATAAGTTTTCCATTTCTACCAATACACTACAGTCTGTAAGACACCGCGGAATGGCAGATCCAAGGCATCCGTATCAGCTCATCTACGCTGCTACATTATTTACCATATGGTTTGCAAATTACTAAATCTGTTTATACTAAAACAGAAAGTCATCTGTGCAAATCGGTAATCAGAAATTTGATAGAATCATAGAATAGAATCACAGAATATGCTGGGTTGGAAAAATTGACCAAGATCACTGAGTTCAACCTGTGGCTTCACTCAGGAGCACCCAAATCCACGTCTGGCCCTGCCGCCAGAGAGGAGAGCTCAGTGCTGCCCCTCTGCACTCTCTAAGGAGCTGCAGATGCCATGAGGACTCCCCTCAGCCCACACCAGTGCAGAGCAGATCAGGACATGCACACAGGGAGCTTGAAGTGACTAAGTCAGACAGTGATAGAGAACGAAATGCTACGTAGTATGTTCTAGTAAAAATATTCTACACAGTGCTGTCAAAGTTTGATTAGTAGTTTCAACGTTTATCTACTAAGGATTATTGCACGCTAGCTGATTCCAAAGAATTTTTTTTAGATAACCATTCAATTTTGAATGCATTAAAAATATGCAAAAAGGCTTGAAGTAAGGAAGCAGGCTCATTCTTTTTCAATCTGACTCCATGTATGCTATGTTTAACCTGATGATTTACTGGATCCAAACTTATACCTTACAGTATATGTGAGATTTTGTTAGCTGTTCCTAATTAAATATTTTTCACATTGTTTTCCTTCAAATCTTGTGTCAAACTGTCACAGAAAATCCTTTCAATACCTATAAATTTCAAATTATCATGTTTTAGAACATATTGCTTTCACATCATATTAATGTACTGTTGGTAGACATGGTAATGCTGAGGTATTAAGCAATTTAATCGATCTTTAATTAAGTCACATTACTTGTTGTATTATAATTTATTGTTTATGTTAAAAAGTTACTGCACCACCATATTTTCTTACGGGACAGAACCAGTATTAGCAGGGGGTTGGAACAAGTGATCTCCAGGGGTGCCTTCCAACTCTTACAGTTCTGTGATTCTGTGACAACATGTGCCTTTCAGGAAGTGAACAGAGAGAGAGAAAGAGGAAAAAAAGTCATTCTTGGAGTGCTACACTGCAACTGAGGCAGATCAATACTAAAGAGCATTTGAGAATCCAAAGAATTTCTTCAAGTTAAGAAAAAATGTTGCAATGTTGAGACGGTTAGACAGGTGGCAAACTCAGACTGCAGTTTTATGCAAAAATACATCTGGTTATTCCGTTAGTTCTGTTAGTATCTAGTTCCTATATTTTTTTCTGCTCTTCTTTTTAGTCCATTCAAAGAATTCAGATAAACCTTATTTCTGGGCAGGGACTGTTTTTTAACGTATTCATTCAGCGCTTACCATAAAGAAATATTAATCTATGTAGGGATGCACACATTGTAATAGGTACTGATATAACAAATAGTAGAATAATAGATTAAAAAATTGTCATAGGTTTGATTTCTGTTGTTTGAAATTCAGAAGATTTTAACTCTCTTTTTGAAATGAGTGAAGTCAAAGAAAGTGTCTCGAAGAAAATGCATGTGCTCTTCTTAGATAAAGTGCCTGTAAGGTATTTTAAAGAACTATGAGAGTAGAAAAGCTTGAGAATCAAGTCAGCTTGGTCATGTTTATTTTGAAAATGTACTCCACAATCACTGGCTTAGAGGGATCTTAATTACAATCAATGGAATAATTAAGTTGAGAGAACTGTGCAATAGAGAACGAAAATGAATACAAAACATGCACAAGTGCACCTTTGGGCACTTGTATTATAGGCATAATATTGTCATTATGCCTCTCAGATCACATTATTATTTGCTCTGGCATATGTGTGGAAAACAGACTAGACTGTACAAGGCTTTAACAGTCATACTCTGAACCATATTTAAACATTTGACAAAACAGTGCATTGTAGTAACACTAGCTTACACTTAGCATATGTGTGATTTTGTGTACAGCTGAACTTTTGCAACATATTTTTAACTCTGCAAAAGCATTGCTATTTCAAAAGCTCTGCTCCTCTCTTTTTTCCTCACAGGCTACATATTTTAGAAGTGTTTATAGCAGTTTGTTCACTAGAGTTTGACTCACTGGTGAACAGCTCTTCACAGATGTATTATTTGCTGGTTCCAGTCTAGCTGCACTAGCCAATTTCTACTGTCTCACTGACCACAGCTCTCTGACAAATAAAATGCACACCCAAAAGGGACTCCTAGAACAGGTAGTTTCAGAGAGTGAAATGGTCTTAGAGAGTCTTATCATGCTCTTTTTAAATTCTGAATTCTTATCTCTGGGTGCACATTGCAGTCTAAAAGCCATAAGTCCTGTAATGGGAAACCTTCTCTTTATCTCTCTCTCTTTTTTTTTTCCCCCCAAGCATTTCCTATGATAGTCACTGAAGAGGGAGGAAGAAGAAGGACACAAATCAAAACAAAAAAACTCAAACCATATTTTCAGGTGACAGCTAGAGAAGTCTAAATGTTCTGAAGTGGTCATCAACTTTCAGTCTTTGAAGACTTAACACAGTGTTTTATACAAACATCTTTGTAGAAATAAACATTTGACATTTTCTGCTGTGGATTTAATAGTAGAAATTCATGTATTATGGATCAAAGCCCCTTCAACTGATTTCTTCCGGAGGACTGTAGTCCAGGAACAAACCTTTCAATTACCGAAATATGACAGAAAATTTTGATAATAGATGGTATGTGTATTTATAAGAATATCAAGTATAAAATGTTGAAAACATTCATATTCTTTAAATTTTAACAAATAAAGTAGTTAGGTATTGGATATAATAAGTAACCTTCTATTATTGGAGGAATATATTGTTGAATGAATGTTGTTTTCAGCTGAAATGTATGCATGTACATATTGTTTTATTGTTTAAATAAGAAACTTTATAATAAAAATATAAAATGATTGAAAAATCCTTGAAAGTTTATCTGAACGTGTTTTTACGCAAGTAAGTGATGTAAAGACAGAAAAGCTAGCAATGGTCTCAAAAGCTGGCAAACTCGAAGTGACAGAAAGGTACCTTTATTATTATATTTTTTTTCCACACAAGAGGCAGTTTGTCTTTTGATCCATTTGATATTCTCTGCAACTCACACTTCAGATTTTAGCAGGCCTCTTAGAAATGACCAAGAAGGTTCATACAGGTGAATATATATATAGACAGAAAAAGAAAGAAAACAGCAGTTTCTGCTTTTCTTAGTTAACTCTGAAATTAGTATTTTAATAATTTTCAAGCGTTTGGTACAGGTATGATAAAAACAAATGTGGAATACAATATTACAACTTCTCACAATAGAATTCCTTGAGATTTTTCATTCATCAAATCAGCTAGCTGAAAGTGCATGCTCCCATCTGCTCCTCTGAATCACTGTATTTTCCAGTGTCATATGGGAGCAATTTGTCAGAGCAACCATGTCATAAAAGCACCACAGAGCTGGAGTCTGCCAGTTTGATAAAAGCTGCAATAGGATTGACTAACATGCTGACATAACAAACTTAATATCAGTTGAAGAGCTTAGGAAAAAAGCAGAAAGTGCAGAAAAGTAAATTTACTGAGGAGAGAAACCACTGTGCAACTTTATCCTTTAAATAATAAAGTTTTAAGGTGTGCCATATTACTTCTCAGTTTATTCTCCTAGCCGGAGCTAGGTAACTAGTTGTTTGAACTACCCATCTTTTGTTCTGTTGAGATTCCACTTGTGTCTAAATCCCAAGCATTATTTGAGCAGCAATGAATGGAAGTGGCCTTCAAGTAGTCTGTTTTTGTCCAGATCTCCTGTTGCATGTGCAAATACTGGTGAATATTATCAGTGATTCTGGCTTGCTACATGACACCAGCCATGAACAATATATTCTCTTTCTGGGTCCTGCAGAACTAATGATTTCTGTTGCCTCAGAATGGACCAAAAAGCAATAAGAGTGACTTACAGAAAAGCAAACGGACTGGGGAAAGGAAAGTGAAATGAAATAGAGCAAGTGAGTGACCTTTGAAAATTGATGTACTGGCATGAAATTTCTCAGGTAAAAGATACAGTCAAATTACTAAATCTTGTTCCCACATATAACAGGATGGTCAATTTGTTTGGTCAGATTCAATGAATGTTAAAGCCTTATAAAGCTTTTGTGCAAAAGGATTGGAGGTGACATGAAGGCAGATAATAAAGTTACCCAGAGTGCAAATCAGTGGCAATTTAGTAATTAGCTCTGTCAGCAGCTCTGGAAAGTCTGTAACAAATCATAAGTTTTTAGTTAGCCAATATAATAAAAATATTTAATAGTGAAGGGAAAGTAACAGAGGCGATAAATGTGTTTAAGCATGGGATATAGCTTTCTTATGACAATTACATGATCTAGAGAAAAAAAGTGTTTTATGATAAATTATACTCTTCTTGAGAAAGAATATTAATCTGTCAGGTGAAGAAGAATTTGTCCTTTTTACTTTTCTCAAATCTCATCGATCATAACACTATTGGCTTCAGGTTGAGAATGAAGAAAAGTTATTATGCAAATTGTACAAATATCTGCCCGAGTGGAAATAGAAACAATTACTATAGGCTGAAAAATTCAGAAGAAGTATAAAGAATATAAATGAAGCAGTAGGAAAGGACAATTCAGTTCACAAGGAGTAAATGCCAGCTCTTCTCTATAAAAGTACAATTTATGTGAGCAAGTCTGAAGTGGAAGGAAGCGAGCCTTATAATTGCCATCTTGTAAACCTACATTTGCTGGGTAGTATGATAGGTAGCACAGCCCATGGAGATCTAAGACAGTAAAGTCACAAAGCAGGGTATTCACATCTTTGAACTTCAAGCATCTAAATAAGTACCAAACTGATGATCCTAAACACCCTGTAAAGTTAAGTGGGAAAAAAAAGTAGGCTCCTCCAGAGAGCTATGTAAAGCACCTGAGTTAGTTGTCTACATTTTACTATTGACTATGTAGGTCATCTGATATTAGCTGGTGCAAATACCTCCTGAAGTGTCTTATTACAGTGTATCCAAGAATATATCTACATGCAAGGTAAAGACATTCCAGAGCACTAATTATGTACTTTAAAAGCACATGTACTGCTTTTAACAAAGTGTGCAATAGACAATGTGCAATACACAATGATTGCTCTAACACTACCCTGAGGCTATGCACAGTTGTAATATAAAGGTGAATATTTTCAATAAAAATTCAGGGTAAGAATCTATATTTTCCAAGCAGCATCTCTTCCATTCATAGAATAAGGCTATGGCAGAAGTGAAATGAGAAAGATCCATTTTAAGAAATATTTAAAAATGAACAGATCTACAGTAAAGTGAAGTCTATAGGGCTGGGTCTAGAACTGTATAAATTAACTCCATCTCTAACTTGCATATCCATAGGCCTCTCAATATATCTCTTACAAAAAATGGAAACTAGAAAATAGCTCAAGTTCGTACTCTGGTAAAAAAATGTTACTTATCCTTTGAAAGTGCTACACAACAACCAGTCACAGAAAAAGAAGGAATATGGCAGTTATAGTGAACTGGTCAATAGGAAAAAATAATTGAAATGGAACACACCAGAATTGCAAAGTGCATTAGGAAAAATATCTGTTGTAGCAGACTTGTCTAAACACAGTTTTAACAAGCAGCCTTATTTACCTAGTACAATGGTACTGTTTGCTCAGTACTCCCTCTCACTCCTTCTCCAGCCAATCTTGCTCAGTTCAGAAGCAAAAAAACTGATATTTCCTCTGTGTTTGAATCACTGAAGTGGTAAATAATAGATATACAAGAACTCAAATTGTTACAAAATAATTTGACAGAGTTCTTACCAGTAATGTTGAAGTGATAACTTTAGCAGTTGCCCAAGATCTAAACAAGAACAGAACCACCTAAGCACTTAAGTGTGAGCAATTTCTTGCCTGTTGCAATTTGATTTGAAGCTGAGTTAAAGGAGTAGGTGGCACAATTGGCTTGGAGTATATACAGGAATCTCCATCAGCCTCTTTGCTCCTTTAAGAGTTAATTCAAACAACAGATGTGATGTTGGAATTTGAGTTCATAGGAAAATATGAATGGAAGTAATGACTGTGTATCTGAATAAAATAATTCTAATATTTTTTCCTTTTGTTTTATTTTGCTTTGATTAAAACTCAGTAAATTGCTATTTTCTAAATATAGCAGTGAGAAATTTTCTTATGAATACTGTAATTCTGGGTTATATGATATAGTAACGAATGAACCTACCTTTGTTTAGAGAATTGATGTGGGAAATGGGATTGCCATATCCAAGTTGAACACAGGCTATTTCCCATGTGCTATATATATGGCTATAACCCATGTGGCTCTTGAACAAAAGTTTTTCATATAAGCCAGCAGTCAAACCTATGAAAATTCAGTATTTTTAGCATCTTAGGTGTACCTAGCAACTACTTTAAAAGATTACATAACCAATGTGTATTTCAAAATATGATCTGATGTATTAGTAAAAAGAGGCCCTCAGCTGGTTCAAATCAGTGACGTTTGCAACAATCAAACATTATTTCTTTATTTCTGAATTATAATAATATTCATTTCTTCTTTTACTCAGTGTTTCTGTGCAGTATATTCTTTATGATGACTTGACATCTGTGAAGACATTAATACCCTTTGGGGAATGTGAATCAAACAGCAATTGCTCTTTATGTGTATTTGTTTCTTATAGTTTTATTCTAGCTCATTCTTATCAGAGCAGAGAGCCTAAGAAAGGATGTCTAGACAGGGCAATTTTCCAATAGTGTTTACAGTATGGGAAGATTTCTCTCACTGCATAGGTGCCTGAAAATTCTAAAGATTCTTCCTAAGAATAAAAACTATATTCCCATCAAATCTATACATGGCTCTATGTTCTTAGTAAATTTTAATTTAAAAAATCCACCCCACTGCTTCTTACTGAGATATCAAATGTAGAGTACTGCTTGCTATACCTTCATCATTTTTATCTTTTTGCCACCAACCATTGTTTTCTGCTATAAATAATCATTAATTCCTTTATTTAAAAAGCAAAATTATATCGCAGTTTGAAAAATTAATAGTCTGATGGATGTTTTCCTATTTATTTATGATAGTTCAAACCAGAGAAGATGTATTTGTATCATTTATAAGCATTGAAAAGGATTCTGCTGGGACAGTATTATTCCTAAAAGCCATTATGTTCTGTTCTACTCTTTCTCTCTCCATCCATTCTCTCATCTTATTGGGCTTATTGTAAGCAGGTTAGTATATTGCATATATTTTCAGAAATGTTGTTTAGAGGTGTTTTTTTTTCTCTATATAACTCTTCATTTGTCTTCCATTCTGCTTCTGAAACTTTACTCTTTAATCCTATTTCTGCTTCCTTCTACCACTCCCATGCTAGTTTTAAAAGACTGTAGGTATACTTTGATACGTGTCTTTGGAAATGTATTAAAGTCTGTAATCTGTTCTTTGTGATTCCATTGGGTCTTTCTAAGTAGACATCATTTAATGATGTCATAGGCAGAGTAGGTCTTTACTCTTTTCTATGGTGGTTCTGTGGAGCCTTTGCATCTCCTAAGAATGCATCCCTGAGAGAAAGAGAATGGCAGACATATATTACTGATTTTTTTCATGGAATGGCAATGAATGGGCTCCCAGGAAGGACCTGGATGGATAGCTTCTACTGAACTTTGGAAAGCCTAATTGCAGTTATCTCAGCTGAAAGTAAGAGACTAACCTTGATGTTTATGCCTTGGACTTTCATTGGCCCAGAACAGTGGGATATTAGATGTCAGTTGGTGGCAGGTTTATAATCAACCTGTAGGAACCTACAAAAATCTGTACAAAACCAGTATTATCTACCTCAAAGCAGTATAGATGGATGAGGAAACAACACACTTTTACAGCATTTAGTGTGCATCATTGTTTTCTGGAAAGGCAGTGTGTGCTGTGATACGAAAAAAAAGAATCTGGATCCTATCGTTACATACCTGGGGCAGGTAGGTCCTAGCTACTCAGTGCCAAGCTCCTAGCAGACGTACTTAGATAGTAAGACAGAGGGTAGCTCTTGATTCACCATTTGATGTAAACATGTGGATGCCCAAGGTCACTGGCAATTTTCCATTGTGTGTCTGAGTTGGGCAAAGCTTGGGCTTCCCTGCCGTGGTTGCAATTAAAGAGAGGCACTGGGTCCGTATCTCTCCTGTCAGATGAGTGTGCAGATGCCAGAGCTGACCTGGCAGAGCTCTGTGTATTTTATTTCCTTGCACCCTAGGTTTTCTTTAATGAGTATAAGAAACATCACATCAAAAATCTCTTTTGAGAGACTTGCAGTGATGCACAGATATTAATTGTGCTACAGTTCGAATGTTTCACATCCAGGTAAACAATCCTTTAAAGCATTTGGTAGCAATAACAAGTACCTCAAGGTTATATCCTATCTCTTTTTCTCATTATGTCATCTATAACAACTGTGGCCTCTGGAATTTAGTTAATTAAATTTGCCCATGCTCTCTGACTTAGTTGTGCAATTTCTCTTGAGGATTTAATTTTTGGAGGTACTAGGCAAGAAGAATGGTTAACCTTGATGAATCAGTTTGCCATGGTAGCATGTTGTTTAAGAAAAAAGGTAAGCCTTTTAATCTACTGTATAAATAAACCTCAGAACAGTGCATGGACATGGAATATTTAAAGAATTGCATTATAGCTTTAAGACTAGGTATCAGAATAAAATGAAATTATCACACAACTTAAACTGCTGCACTTCAACCACAAGTTGATTTTACAATTTTGTTTTAATGAATGATGTTTCTTAAGTAATCATAATTTAGAAGATTCCCATCAAAAATATCTGAAATAGCTTTTACTGTCCCGGGTGCTCTGTATTTTTATGTGGATGTTTAAAGTTACTTTTGAAATTTTATTCTGGTATGTTATTTGTATAGGTGTCTTTTTTAGTGTCAGTATGTCCCAGAGATGGGTTCATGTTTTTTTCTCAGTTAACTTTTACGTTTGCTATTGCTAGAATGATTTGGAAGTAGCCCTGTTTATGTCTGTGTAGCCTTCTGTTCTCAGAGCTGCTATGCAGAAGTTCTGTAGACACTTTCATTTGTCTCAGTGTATACTGATCACATGAACAATGGACTTAGCATGTTTCCTGAGTAGCACATGAGTGCTCAGGACACCTACATACTGAGGGCAGTCTCAAATTAGTCTCCCAAGTTTCCTTGTGGTGAGACTGGAGCCAGAACTAGAAAGTAGGACCAAAAAAGCCATTGAAATCATTTTTCTGTGCTTTCAGCACCATTTTCACCCATTAGGCTGAGGCTATACATATTCCTTCAGTTTCCATAAAATAGTAGAATCATAGAATCATAGAATCACCAAGGTTGGAAAAGACCTAAAAGATCATCCAGTCCAACCGTTCGTAATAGTAATCATAGTAGTAATAATAATAATAATAATAATAATAATAATAATTAATGCCATGAATCGAGCTAGATATTTCTCATAAAACAGTTACAATACAAATTCATTTCAGGGAACATCAACTCTGCATAACATAAACCTCCAGAATCTCCATCACTAAAAGTTTTGGGATTTGTATTACAATGAATTCAGTCATTGCACCAGCAATTAGCGGTAGGCAATTTTTGCTTGTGCTTTACTCATACCACCCTTCAAGAACCATGGTTTGATATTCAGAGCTCAGAGGACACGAGGACTGTTATTGCACAGATGATAATTTATTGCAGTTCTTATAGGTGGATAGTGAAACAAAGGGCCAAATTTGTTCCAGCCTAGCATGAAGTGCAGTGCATCTAAAAGCAATGGGAAGTGGTTGTAAATCAGGTAATATTTGGCCTTTGAAAGGTAGCTGTAAAATCAGATGCACATGATAAAATGTATGTCAAACTGCATTGTAAATCTAAAGCTAACCTATACGAATTTTCCTTTAATCAGTGTGTGCCTAATAAATGTATGCAGGCGAGTAGTCATCCTAAGTCTGAGATTAGGCAGATTGATACCAGTTGTCTGACAAATCTCTGGCACTAGATAAAGCTGGAAGTGGAGGAGCGAGAGATATAAATTGCATGCACCTATTAATGCACTCATTTAAGCATGCAATTTAAATGCTAATTGATGTTAATTCAGCCCAGCACTAGTGCAGTTGTATTCAACTGCTGGGAAATACCACAGGTCGAAGGAATAGCAGCAAGGGGCTTGGGAAGACAATAAATGGAAAGACAGGAAACAGTTTAATGTATGGAACATGTTTGTTTACTTCACATGTTATTATACATTCCAGGTAATTAGAATTATCTAAATACAAGCAAGAAAGTGAATTGTGACCATTCTGCCACAGCATGGTAACCACACATTGCAGGAGTGATATTCTTCATCTTTTACATTGCCTGAAATCATTCAGTATGCCAAAATATCTTGACATATTCTATTAAAATGTTAAAACTTAATGATACAAACAGCTAAGATGTCTGAAGTGAAATGAAATAATTTCTTTAAATTTGAATGCAATACCCTGGTTGAGTTTTGTTTTATTTTATAATGGTATCTCCGTGCAGAAAAAGGATTAGTTCACAAGGGTTTGTATGCATAAAAATATGGGTTAATCATGACAATGAAATCAGTTTTTACTATTATATCTCTACCTAACTATATTTTGAATTAATTTTTTTACTCTGTGAAGATATTTTTCAAAGCACATTTTCAAGCACATGGTAAATTTAATAGATACTATGAATATGCAATGAAATGTTGTTTATTCACCTGTTCCTGTTGCTCAAGACGTTGTTAATAGTCAAAAAATTACAAATTAAAAATTCTTTGTGGTTAATAAATAGTAAATTTTGTTTCCAAATTGTTCTTACTGAACAGTTTGGCCTGCTTTACTGTTAATGTAAGAGGTCAAACATAATAATGGAGATGGCAGCATATTTATTAAGCAGACAGATTTGGCTCATGATGTGTTAATATTTCTATACACTACAAACCTGTTGGATCACACTCTATCTTTCTGCCAAAATGTTGGTTCGGTTCTGTGGACATGAACCTGTGGCTCAGGGGTCAAACAAGGAGTGAAATATTGCCTTGTCAAATTGATGGAAGGCCTTCTTCTCCACTGTTCTTTCTTAGGAAATGTAAGGGAAAAATGCAAACACTGACTGCTGTGTTGTTTGACTGACTGGCTGGATAGTTTGAAACTGTGATAAATGTTGTGGTTTAAACCTGCAGGTGGCATAGCACTACACAGTTGTTAGCTCACTTCCCCCCTTTCTTGTGAGATGAGAGAAAGAATAGAAAAAAACAACAAAGTTGAACTCATAAGTTGGGATAAAACTATTTGTTAAGATTAAAAAAAAACAGTTATAATTATATATATATATTTTCTATATATACATATATCAAGCGATAAACCAGCAATTGCTCACCACCCACCGGTTCACGCCCAGCTAGACCACCAAGAAGCAAAAGAAAGAAAGATAGACTCCAATCCCCTTCAGAACTCCTCCTGCATGATCTCATATGGTATGGAATATTCCTTTGGCCAGTTTAAGTCTGTTTAAACTGTCCTAACACTGTTCCCTCTCAGCTCCTCAGGCCCTTCACTGAGAATGGCCTTGGCTCTGTACAGTACTGCTTAGCAGCAGCTATGAACACTGATGTGTAATCAACATTGTTTTTCCTCCTAGAACTAAGGTATATAATGCTGTTGTCAGAAGGACACAGAGATACTGCATGAAGAGCTTGCTTTGAGCCTGACGTGTAAACGGACTCTTAATTGCTACAATGACTTCTGATAAGAACAAAATCCACATAAATTTGAAGATTTAAAAAAAAAATAGATACAAAGAAAAAAAAAAGACAAGATAATACCTTGGAGAACTTCAAACTAGAGTTGTTTCTGTTAATTAAGAGATACTATAAGCAGATTCACTACAAAAGAAGTTAAAGGGGGAACAGGGAATCAGAACAACAGAACAGCACCACCATACATTTACCCAAAATTATGTCTTTAATTCTCTGACAACAGTTGGAAGATAGTTTGTCTCTGCAACTTGTTATCCATGATACAACAACGTTATTGACTAAATAGCTTAAACAACTACTTTGCCATTGAAAGGCAGTATAATTTCAAATGATTTCTTGAGACGCATTGCTGCATTCATCTTTTTTTTCACTTCCAGGAACGTTGAGAAGAATTGTAAGTTTTTCACATTTGTTCAGAGGTGAAGAGGATATGGGATTTTAAATTGCTTGGCTTATTGGTAGTGGTTTATCTTAAACTGTGCTACTACACTGTATTTTTAAATTATGTCAAGGGCACCTAGACCATATGGAATGAAAGGAAAATAATGATTCAAGAGTATCTATGTATTGCAAGAGCATTCTCAAGATGTGTCAGCAAAACCACATGGTCTAAACTGTCCAAGATATGATAGGGCTAAATTGCTATGAAGAAATGCTGAATAAAATTTTCAAATGTGACTACAGTTGGACACCTAAAACTAGCTCCAAGATGTTCTGAAAAATTGTCTGGCTCTTGTTGATTTGTGAAAACTCAGCACTTCTAGGTCTGTTTTGATAAAGGATTTAAGTGATAGTGAAGGCTGTGTAAGGAAGAAAAATATTTGACCTTGTCACATGTAAGAAAATGTTCCTGTCTGAAGTCAGTGTTTGGTTTTTTATCCCACAAAACTCTTGTAAACTTCTCTCCACTATGGGAGATGACAACTAGTTAGTAACTATCAAGATTACCAACATAATAAGACAGCTTTTCAGAAATTATTTCATTAAAATTGTTTTTATAATTTTAATCTAAATCAGATGTTCTAATATGTCCTCCTTTGTTTTAATTTATACATTAATCTTAGAGAATGGTTCTGTAGTACTTACTGGCACTATAGGTAACAGGCTGGAATAACAAGTGATTTCTGCTGCTTTCTTTCGTTAAACCTGTGTGTTTTTTTCAGGTGCATTATTTTTTTTGATGTAGACCAGTAGAAAATGTTTTCTGAAATCTGGATAAAATTATGTGCCTTGCTTTATCTGAGCTTAATCTTTTAGTGTTACATATAGTCAAGGAACTCAACTAAATATGTCTCACAGCAGTAGTGAAATGGCTCTCTGTGTCATAGCTCCCACAGAGAGGAGCTCCATAGTAGTCATTAGTAGTACAGGAAACATCAAAGGTAGGAACTGAGACCTGAGCCTTCCCTGCAAGAGCAAATCAAAGCCCAGTAGCTCTACTACTGCTGGCTATTTTAACAAAAAGCAGGCAGTTTTATAAATGATCAGTAGGCTTTGAAATGGAGGGATAAGTGGTAGTGAGTCATCTATGCAGAAGATGTGATTTCTGACCCAGGAGCTGGCTGATGGGTTTGACCTGTGTAGAAATGTTTTTTTCTTACCAAGATTTTTTTTTTTCCTCCCCTTACAGACCTGTAGTTGTGGGCAAATACTGAAGACAATGCAAATCAAGTTAAAATCTAAAATACATGTGGGTGTGAACTTCATCCATCAATGAAGATGTGAAATTAGTTGTCACACCAAAACACCTGCCTTTCCTATAATCATGTATCTTTCTTCCTAATTTTAAACCAGAGGTTGCACATGATCTACTGTATATCTTATGTCTAAGAAAGCCCTTAGCAATCATCAGTAGGTGTTGGACTCAGCAGATGAAAGCTGGGACCACTGCAAAAATTAACACATCTATTGCTGCCTCATTTTCTCTGTAACAGTTTGTTAAAATACTCCTGATTTATTTGGGGAGTTTGTGTGCTATTCCTTATACTGCAGTTTGCAGGGGTAATCCAAGAATTAGCTGAAAAATGTTTGAAGTAGAAGCTAAGAAGAGGCAGATAGGGACCAAAAATCACTTATTGGTCTAATCTGCATTTGTGTACTGAAGACTGAGCTCTTTAGCAGGACAGAGGAATGAGGTGATCAAAAACATTTTCAGGAGAAGGGCTGAGGTGTTAAGCAGAGGCAGATGTTTCTTTTTTGCGGCTCTTAACTGACACATTCTGCAGTGCCACATATTAAATTGTTTTAATTTCCTAAAGCCAATTTCAAGTGTGCTTACAGTAGGAAATAATATTCAGTTCTTCACCGAGGAAAATGTTCTTAACCCTACAGGCCTATAATCAGTATAGGGTTTTACTCAGATAGTTACCAAAGCATTTATTTAAGCAGAAAGTACTATACAGACAGTAAATTGAAGGAAAAATAGAAGGCTGAAATTTGAAAGCAGAAAGGAACAAGTAAGTGTCCTCACAAAAGAAGAGTGTAATAGAGAGTCAATCGTCTAGAATAACACTTTGGGTATCCTCACTTCCTAGAATAAAGAGGAGAAGCAAAAAGTTTTTACCACTCCAAGGAGGGATCACACCACAACTTGCATGGAGCATTCGTCGCTATTTGTGTTATGATGGTATCTAGAGCAGGAGCAGGAGATCTCTGGTGCACAGTGCCACAGATGGGTTCATTTTAAGTGCTGTGAGGCTGGGTCAGCCCAGGGCTGAGAGCAGAGGCTTGTGAAATACCTGAGTGGCAGATATTCACTCCTCTGAATTTGGTAGGAGTTAGACACTTTGAGAGGCAGCATTTTCTGGCTCTGAATGAGATTCTTCCAAGAAGGTTAAGTTCTTATTCAAGAAAGAAAAATAAAGCTTTTCATGGCACCTAGAAATTTTATTAATTTTCTGGTCATCTTAAAATAAAATACAAACACTGCCACATGGAAGGCTGGGTTGGATCCCTGTACCATCACATTTATACTCCAATAATAATTGGGACACCAATGGTCTGTATACAGTAGTAAATTCACACTTCATTCAAAATGGAAGCTGAAAAAAGACAAAGCCTCAGAACTGGGATGTATACAGATTCCTCCAGGTAAGGGATTTTGTAAGCTGTATGAGTCTTGCCAAAGGTTTTACAAGCGTCCAATGTCAAAAATGAAACCCAGCTTTGAAGTTCTAAATTGGACCATTAAGTCCATCTCCATGCATTAGTAATGTTTCTACTCCTTTGTGCAAAATGCACAGATTTCTTCCTTTTAAAAATTTTTTGGAGTAGCTTTCCATAGCCTCCATATTTTTATGAAAATATTAAGTAAAATAAAATAAATATTCAACTTTCTCAGTAACTGGCATGTTTTGGGAATTATTCAAATAGCACAATGAAAGAATCCTAAAATATGTTTTTTCTCCTACCTGAAAGCCAAAGCTAATAGCAGATAATAAGAATCCAATGTGTCTCATTGTTAGCTGTCTCAGTAAAAGCTGTTCCATTTGCCCTCCAATCATTTCTTTAATCACACTTTGGAGAAAATTGCACATAGCTGGCTCCATTGAAACACACTGTAATGTTTTGTTAATTATGTCCCATGTAACACAGTGGGACAAATTTTTGAAAAGAATAACGGGTGAATAACTTTTCTGTCTGAATTTTGTTAAATAAATTTAATACCTTATCTAAGTAGTGCTTGTACAGGAGTTAAGTCCCTTTCTGGGTCATATTCTCATCTTTATTGTTCACTAGCTAAATGAAACAGGGACTTATCCTTCCTTTCTTGTTTGGCATTTTGTTTTTGGGGAGACTGATTTTACCACCAGTACAGAATAACATTTTATACAACAAGTTTGTCTATTATCTTATAGATTCTTAAACATAGCCATACAAGATCTAGTAACTTAGAAGTACTGTTTGCAAATCACTGACATACTTGATTTGGGATATGGTTAAAGGGATGCTCCACCTATGGTAAAACCAGGAGTAGGAGAACAGAAGTATGGGATGCTGGCCTGGAGCTGCATTTGCCTTCAGTGCTGAGAGTACAGCTAGGGCACTGCAGAATTATGGCCATGCAGACACAGACTTTTTGGTTCAGCTCTGCTCAGCTGCTTCTCTTATGAACCTGTCATTACTTATCACTAAATCTGTGGCTTCCCTTAAGCAAGCTAGACAATCTCTTTTCTGTTACTTTAACATTAACTTTGTTGTCTTTTCCCTCAGTGCTCATCCACATAAAAAGACAGCTCTTTTATTTCTTTACTTATCCTGCTCTGTCTTCCAAGTCCTTGCATTGCAAAATTGCTGGGATGCACCCTGGCTGCAGAGAAAAGCAGTGATGTCCCATGTTGTGTTCTGGCCAAAACCTGCTCGAGCAGCTCTTGCTGACAGCAGTATTATAGGCACACATCTGGTGGCTCACATTTCTCTGCTACCCAGCTGAGTGGATACAATTTGGGAAATAAACAGACCGCTAACTTCTATCAAGTTTGCATTTCTGTCTCTCTTCAGCTGGTCCCCCTCCTGTCTTTCCTTCCCTTTCCTTACTTTCCTTCTCTTTCTTTCCCATCCTGCTTGTAGCTCTATTCACAAGCCTAAATCCAAGAGGGATCAGAATAATATTAAAGTTTCTTAGTTTCACTTAAAATTGCATTATCTGTCTTCTGAACAGGATGTGGTAAAACAGCAAGGGACTGAAGAACATGTGGTGGTGAGTGCAAGCAGGGGACCAGGGGATTAGCAGGAAATAGGAACAAAGGAGCTTGAAAGGAAGAAAAATCCTAGGAATGAGCTGCAGGGGAAAAGGATCAGCCAGAAGAGTATGGGCATGGGAGAGAAGGTGCCTTTAGCCAGAGGAATACAAAAAGAAAGAAGATCAAAGTTATCTTGATAGGAAAGAGAAATGTGGTAAAAAAAGACTTACTGTAGTAAAAATAATAATTATATGACTAGTTGAAATACACAGAACAGGATTACACAGGAAACAAATATTTAGGATGACCATACTGGGAGCGAGGCAGTTAGTATATGGACACAACCCAGGGAATATGAGGGAAAAGGAATGGAATTATAAAAAAATCAGGTAAAGAATATATGCTTACAGATGCCCCCTGCAAGACGTGGTTTTACATGCTCCTACATTTATTTAAATAGCCTTTGACATCCTTATAACAAAACTGAGGAAGTGTGGGATAGACGAGTGGACAGTGAGGTGGGTTGAGAACTGGCTGACTGGCAGAGCGCAGAGGGTCGTTGTTGGTGGTGCAGAGTCTGGCTGGAGACCTGTAACCAGTGGTGTCCCCCAGGGGTCTGTGCTGGGTCCGGTCTTGTTCAACATCTTCATCAATGACCTTGATGAGGGGTTAGTGGCCACCCTCAGAAAGTTTGCTGATGATACGAAGTTGGGAGGATTGGCTGACACGCCTGAAGGCTGTGCTGCCATTCAGCGAGACCTGGACAGGCTGGAGAGTTGGGCAGTAAGAAACCAGATGAGGTTTAACAAAAGCAAGTGTAGAGTCTTGCATCTAGGGAGGAATGATTGCATGCACCAATACAGACTGGGGGATGAGTTGCTGGAGAGGAGCTGTGCAGAGAGGGACCTGGGCGTCCTGATGGATGACAGGTTGGCCATGAGCCAGCAGTGTGCCCTTGGGCCAAAAAGGCCAATGGCATTCTGGGGTGCATTAAAAAGAGCGTGTCCAGCAGGTCGAGGGAGGTGATCCTCCCCCTCTACCCTGCCCTGGTAAGACCTCATCTGGAGTACTGCGTCCAGTTCTGGGCTCCCCAGTACAACAAAGGCAGGGACCTCTTGGAAAGAGTCCAGCAGAGGGCAAAGATGGTGAAGGGTCTGGAGCATCTCCCCTATCAATAAAGGCTAAGTGAACTGGGTCTATTTAGCCTTGAGAAAAGATGACTGAGAGGGGACCTGATCCAGGTCTATAAACATCTGAGGTGTGGGGGCCATAGTGATGAGGCCAGTCTCTTTTCAGTGGTATGTGAAGACAGGACAAAGGGAAATGGACATAAGCTGCAGCATAGGAAGTTTTGCACGAATGTGTGTAAGAACTTCTTTATGGTGAGGGTGACGGAGCACTGGAACAGGCTGCCCAGGGGGGTTGTGGAGTCTCCTTCTCTGGAAATATTCAAGACCTGCCTGGATGCCTACCTGTGTGACCTGGTGTAGGGAACCTGCTTTGGCAGGGGGGTTGGACTTGATGATCTCTGGAGGTCCCTTCCAACCCCTACAATTCTCTGATTCTGTGATTCTGTGACATGGTAGAAAAAGAGGAAAGAGTAATTTGTACATCTTTTGAATTACATTCAAGATATAATAAATACTCAAATAAGGCAGGGAAGACCAGTTTTAGAAACTGAAGTTCAAACACAAGGAGGGGATGCTGAGAAGGGCTTTCATTCCAAAATAAGCCTCTGCACAGAATATTTAGAAAGAACCATATATGGCTTTACAATTATTTTTATGTCTATTTTGACATTTAATTGAAACAATTTCTTACATAAAAATTTGATTTCTCTATCATACAACACTTATTAAAGTTTAAGCAGAGCAATTTGAAATGTCAGGATAATAAACTGTGAAAAATAGGAATAAATATGCAGCATCTCAGAGTTTATTGCTGGCTTACATGACTGTACACATTAGAAAAGCTAGTATGAATGGCTGTTGAGAATGTGAGAGTGGTAATCAAATCTGGAACAGCCTGCTGGTTTGGACATGAGCTAAATGTCTGAGCAAGTTCTACACAACACTAAACAAAAGCTAAGTGAATATTGTATTTATCAGTTCAAGAAGTTGATGTATTAACAGAAATGATACTTCACTTCACAAAGCAGGAGGGAGTAGCGGAACATGAGGAGGCACTCAGTAGTGACTCGAGGAGGAGTGATGGTGGTTGGTTGCAGTAACTTGAAAATTAACTTGAAGCTTACAGTCTTTGAATGAGATCACATGACATGTGGAGGACAGCTAGGGGATCAGACCCAGCCAGCATGGGTTCATGAAAGGCAGGCCCTGCTTGACCAACCTGATCTTCTATGATCAAGTGACCTGTTTCATGGATGAAGGAAAGGCTGTTGACTTAGTCTACCCAGACAGCATTCACAGAATCACAGAATCACAGAATTGTAGGGGTTGGAAGGGACCTCCAGAGATCATCGAGTCCAACCCCCCTGCCAAAGCAGGTTCCCTACACCAGGTCACACAGGTAGGCATCCAGGCAGGTCTTGAACATCTCCAGAGAAGGAGACTCCACCACCTCCCTGGGCAGCCTGTTCCAGTGCTCCGTCACCCTCACTGTAAAGAAGTTCTTGCGCATGTTTGTGCGGAACTTCCTATGCTGCAGTTTCCAGCCATTTCCCCTTGTCCTGTCTCCACTCACCACTGAAAACAGTCTGGCCTCGCCATTCTGCCCCCCACACCTTCGATATTTATAGACCTGGATCAGGTCCCCTCTCAGTCTTCTTTTCTCAAGGCTGAACAGACCCAGTTCACTCAGCCTTTCCTCATAGGAAAGATGCTCCAGGCCCTTCACCATCTTATCTTTCCACTCCCCTGAAAGCTGCAGCCTGTGGCTTGGGCAGGTACATTATTTACTGGGTAAAGAACTGGCTGGATGGCTGGGCCCCAAGAGTGATGGTGAATGGATTTTAATCCAGGTGGCAACCAGTCACAAGTGGTGTTCCCCAGAAATTGGTATTGAGGCCTGTCCTGTTCAATTTCTTTATTGATGACCGGGATGAGGAGGTCATCTTACTTACCCTCATTTAGTTTGCAGATGACACCAAGCAAGGGGGAAGTGTTGATAAACCAGTGTGTGGGAAGGCCCTTCAGAAGGATCTGGACAGGCTGAATAGATGGGCTGAGGACAATGGGATGAAGTTCAACAAGACCAATTGTTTTGTCTTGCACTTTGGCCACAACAACCTCAGGTAATGCTACAGGCTCGGGTCAGAGTGGCTGGAAGACTGTATAGAAGAAACAGACCCTGGGGCACTGGTCAACACTCAGCTGAACATCAGCCATCAGTGTGCTAGAATGACTAAGAAGGCCAATGGCATCCTGGCTTGTATCAGATAGCACTGCCAGGAGGAGCAGGGAAGTAATCATCCCTCTATACTCAGCTGCTGGTGAGGCTGCACTTCAAGTACTGTGCTCAGTTTTGGGCCCCTCACTAAAAGAAAAGACATCGAGGCCCTGGAGCATGTCAAAAGAAGGGCAACAAACTGTTGGGGGGTCTGGAGCACAAGTCTTATGAGGAGAAGCTGAAGAACTAGGATTGTTTAATCTGGAATAGAGCAGGCTCAGGGGAGACCTTATCGCTCTCTACAACTACCTGAAATGAGGTTGTGGTGAGGTGGGAGTAGGACTAGAGGGAATGGCCCCATATGGCACCATGGGAGATTCAGGTTGGACATTAGGAAAAATTTCTTCCCTGAAAAAGTGGTCAGGCACTGGAATGGGCTTCCCAGGGAGGTAGTTGAGTCACTGTTCCTGGAGGTTTTCAAGAAATGTTGTACTAAGGGACGTGATTTAGTGGGGAAGTATTGATGGTAGGTGGATGGTTGAACTGGATGATCATGGAGATTCTTTTCCAACCTTGGTGATCCTCTGATTCTATGATTTAACTTCACAGAAGAAAAAAGCAAAATCACTTAGGTTCTTAATGATATTTAACTAAAGCATTTTTAACCATATCAGTGAAATCATGCAAAAACTTAAAAACACTATTTATTTGCTGGAGTTTTACTTTGGGTTATGTAACTCAAATGATGGTGGTTAAAGTTAAGATTGCTACTGAAAATGGAGTAGGAAAGTGTTTGTAATAGTGTTATCTTTGAAATGACACCACATTATCCATGGTGTGCTGATACCCTTCTCACCCTGGATCTTGGTATCAAATCCCATTCCTTTCCTGTTCTGTGTTTCCCAGATGCATTCTTGATACTTATCCAGCTTCTGCTCTGCATGCCACGTGACTACAGGTATGATTTGTATCTGTTTTGCCTCAGAACTACTTGATCTTCTCTCCTTCCCTGCATACCTATGCCACACCAGCTGTTCAGAAGTTGGAACTTCTCTCGCAGAGAAAAAACCGATGCATGGATTCTTAGATTGGAGTTAATATGCTGTAGGATGAAACTTCCTCCCTTGCTCTCTTTCCTTAGGATATTTCCTTATAACCTTGTTGTCTTTGTAACCCATTCAAAGAGAGGAAAGTACCCTCTCATGAAAAGTAAAATTAAGCTCACATTCAGAAAATAGATCTACAGTTAGTAAAATACAGTGTAGATGTGCTGTTAAGATGAAGGACTGAGTAGGACTAATCTTAGAAATTTTCTCACCTGCTTGACTTTTGGTAGTAGATGGACACTGGTCCAAATCATGGAGAGTCGCACTGAATTAGAAATATTAGAAAATTTCTTTATAATATTAGGCATCTTTCTATAAGCTTGTATATAGACATCAAGTCATCGAGCTTAGAATGCAATTAGATTATCCTATTATATAAATATATGTGCTTTTATGTGCTCTACTGACTACCTCTTTAGACTTTTTACTGACTGGGACCTTGGAGCTGCCTGGTGCTGTGAGATGCCATTCTGTATTTCATCAGCTGTCATACTGGAGAGATCTGCTGTGGTACCTCCCATCTCCCTAGGGAATCTCGGATGCCAGCAAACATCTATGTCTAGTCAGCAAGTGAATCAAGGAATTGAGACATTGCACAGTTAAATGTGTCTTAATTGCAACCTGAGTCTGCACTTCTAGTCAGTAATGGGACCCATCATTGCTTATCAGTGCATAACCACTGCAGAAGCATCTGTCCAGTACATTCAGTGATTTTCAGATGTATTTTGTGAACACAAAAAAGTTTTTGGTGTATATATCAGGGCAGTCTTTCCTTTGATCAGCACAACAAAAGAGAACAAGAAAGCAAAAACTATCTCCATGAGGAGATATGATTTAAAGTAACACAAAATGTAGCCAAAGGACAAATGGGTTACTTGGATGTTTTATTAGTCTGAAAAAGAGAAGTTTTGTTATTGCTGAGTAATGAGAGCTTAGAATTAACTGAAATGTTGGGAACACTAAGATGTAGGATGAAGATTCTTATGTTTAGGCAAGACATTCTCTGAGCTTAGCAACCCTGTATTCAGAGAATTTACACCACTGATCTCCTTAAAATTTGTACTTGGAGGCTTTTCCTTTCAGGTATGCTAGCAACAGGTCCAGGAGTTTCCTGTCAGATATCAGTACACAAACAATAAAAAAGTCCTATTGTCCTCAAAGAATTGTTATACTGATTATAGCACTATGATGGGTGAGCACTTGCAATCGGTCAGAAAGCTGGCAAGCTGGTTAAAAGAAATTCATGTTTAAACACCAAATGTTAAAGCTACTCTGAAGAGCCAACAAAAATAGGATTTTGCAAGTAGCATTTAATGCATATGACAGGTGTGGTGGTGTGTTGCAAAGCAAGGGTGTTATTATCACTCCGCATTTTGTTTACATAGTACACAAATGAGTCTTGTATGACATAAGTGGTTAAAATGATATAGCTATAATAATAATTGATTCATCTCTTCAGTGCAAAATGGAGAAAAACAAATTTTTTTTTGAATGCTAAATCAAACTTTCATTTGTCAAGTTGTCTGTGCCACAAGCGCAAATCTATATTGAGATAAACACATACAGCAACAGCCTGTTGATAAGACTACTACAACATTCAAACTAAATAAATTATATGGAATAGAATACATGTAAAGAAATAAAACGGTGCAATCTCCCTTTTCCATCCCTGGGGGAGGGTAACCGCAAAGGTTTTAGTTCTTGTAAGTCTTGATTTTAGCTCCCAAAATGGTAACTATTAAATGGATCCCTCATCACAGCACAAATTGTCCATAATCATTCACAGTGCTTAAACTTCTTCTGTATTTTCATCTCCTTTAAACAGCATTCAGCCATGTTACTTACAGTAATAAAAATGGAAGCATACTAAAAATACTTTTCCTATTTCCCAACTACATTTATTTTCTTATATCTACTGTATATTTTGAGGATTTTTTAATGAGTTTGTAAAGGCATTAGAAAATATTTTCTCCTGCCCCAATCCACTGAACGAAATCAACGACTATTTATTTATTTATTTATTTACTTATTTGCATTTAAGGACAAACTCTATGAAACAGTCTTGCTGCTGAAGTGGAAATGAAAAAGAAAAAAGTGGTCATATTATAATGATTAGTGATATTAGAATCAATAATTAGCATTTAATTAGCATTTATCTTTAAGTCTCATCTCTTCAGTTGATATGTCACTGACTTGTTCCAAGAATCTTCAGGTTTTTTACTAGTATGACTAGAACCCTTGATGAACTAATTATTATTATGCTGAAATCATTATCATGTTAATATTATCTCATTTTTCTCTTCTGTTCCCCTACCCAAGGCAAACTGATAAACAAGTAGAACAAAGTCCTTCCATTAAACTGTGAAATTCTTTGCCATGGTAGCTGTGAAATGAATAGTTTCATTGTTATTAGTATTGTGTAATGAGAAAGACTTAACTGTATACACAGAGTTTTTAAGCATAATAGATGGTGGCATCTTATCAAATGACATCTAAGCCAAACATCTGAGTACCCTTCACAGTTGATGGAGAAAAAGTGGGCCAGTTAGGGTTCAGTTCACCTAATCCTAAAATAGTTGTCTAAAATAGATCAAGAGAACTGCAGATTGTAAAGACAGCCAGTGGATGGCCACAAAGATAATTAAGGGCCTGGAGCATTTCCCGTATGAGAAAAAGCTGAGTAACCTGGGTCTGTTCATCCTGGGGAAAAGAAGACTGAAGGGGATATGATTAATATTTATAAGTATCTAAATGGAATGAGGCCGGGTTTCTCTTTGTAGTGTGTAGCGATAGGATAAGAAGTAATGGCCTAAGATTTGGACATAGGAAGTTTCATATGCAGAAGAACTATACAGTAAGGGTAATGGAGAACAGGAACAGGTTGCCCAGAGAGCTTGTGGAATCTCCTTCTATGGAGATATTCAAGACCTGGCAGGATGCCTACCTGTGCCACCTATTGTGGGATAGTAGGATACCTGCTTTAGCAGGGGGCGTTGGACTCGATAATCTCTTGATATTTCTTCCAACACCTGCCATTCTATGATTCTGTGAACCTAGGCTGAGCTCTGATGGCAGACATCTGCAAAGAGATTGGGTGAATCTTACACTATAGTGTAGTCACCTAGGAAATCCCCAGAGCACAGGTCATTGGACAGTAGATGAATGCATTTGTAAAGTCTCATCATCTGCCTAATTTTTATAATCCTTCTCAGCTTCCATTTTTTGACACTATTGGAAGCAGGATACTGGGGCACATGGACCTTTCTCTGGACAAAATTAGCAACAGTATGTTTCACATTTTGCTTTGCAGGGATGGTTAACATTTGGCTTTTAAACTATGCAAATGTAACTTTTAAACTGTATGACTGGCTGCAGAAAATCTGTTATCTTCTAGATGATATACACCTATTGCTTGAGGAAGCCCAAATTCCTGGATCTCTTGCACTGGAGAATTCTCCAGTGTCTAGTTCTGAATGTCACTTTTTATTCAGTGGCTAGTTCCAAATCTGATTTTTCATTCATTTACTCATTTGTTTATTTATTTTTGGTAGACTTTCTGTAGTAGAAAAAACAGTTTTATTTTGTGTAAGGCAGCAGCTGTATCCATAAAGCTCAAAATAATTTATTTTGATCAAGAGCTACAACATTATTAAATTTGGATGGAAACTTCCAATAGTTTCAAAGCTCCTCAGAATAGATGGATAGACAGATGTGTGACCTGTACAATGACATAAGCCTAGTTTCTTCAAGAGCTCGGGCTGTTAAAAGTGCTAAGATGTTGATATCCTATGTGCTAAGAGGTTTGACCCTATGAAGTAACTCTGTGTTTAGTAGCCTCATGCCATTTGCCAGTTCACATAGAGAGAGCTTTTTTGTGAAATCTGTGAATTGATCTCAACACTTCTTTCATGACAAGTTCCCTTTTCTCATAACAACTGCCCATTCATTCACTGTGCTGTGCTTGTTCAGAGAATCTGTGAATTTCCACCATGGTGAATTTTAATATCTCTTTACTTGCAGAATCTGGCCTGAAAAACAGAAAATAAGATGCACCAAGTGTGTTGGCTTACTTTCATTTTAATCTCAATGCATGAACTTAAAGTGAAGTACATTTATTATAAACTTAGTACAATTGTTCTCTCTTTTCCTTTCTTAAAATACTAAAATTCTGCCAATGTAACCAGATAGCATTTTGATCCTGAAGTCTCTCCTCCTCCCTTCCACAGGTTTGTGGGGGGCTGCTTTTTGTCTATGGACAAGAAAAAATAGAAGAGCACATTTCTATGATGCTGCAGGAGAAGTGTGACATGAACCATCTCTGAAGAGGTTTTCAAGTTGTTTATGATACTTCATACATTCATACATCCATCATACATCATACTTCCATCAGATTAACATGGAAAGGAGTGAATCTTCCTATCCAGAGTAGTAAGGACACATAAGTAAATGAACAGTCTAAACGTGATTTATTGCATAACTTTTAATAGTTTACCATGGCAAGGCAATGCAAGGTAATGGCAGACAAGCCCAGTACAATATTAGGTTCATGTGTTTTGAATGAACTACTCTCTTTCCTTTAGAGCCAGATATATATGTTAGTTCACAAGTAACTTCTTCCACCAGAATATTGTGAGCGTCACACTTCCTGGTGTGTGTATTCTGGAAAAACTTCCCCTTAGGTTCTGCAAGACTTCTGACCTGCACCCCTTGCCCCAAAAATTGTGAAAGTGTCAGACAGTGCAGATGGACAGGCTGTTACTGTACCCTGAGTCCATACCAAAACTCTCCTTGCTGAAATATAATTGCATTGTACACAGCAACGCCTTTCTCCAAGAAGAAAAGTGCCTCTCATCCTAGTATTGCTAACTCTCTCCTGTGTGTAGGGACCTTAATCATGCTGCTTTACACCAATCTGAAAGGATCATTCCCATTCACAGATCCCAGGACAGTCCTAATTGTGGTGGTAAGCAGGCTCCTGCTTGTATGAACACCTCCTCTCCCATCCATTGCTGACTGCCAATGCAGGACAAAAACCATGGGTCACTGAAAAATACCCTAGAGCTTTCCACGCAGGGTAGATATTACTCTCACTGCATGTGCAATTCAAACTGCTAATAATATATTCCAGTTTATTCTTCAATGGATACACCTGCTCTTTTTGCCTTAGATTATATTTTTCCTAAGTCATGGTGCTATTTTGTGTATTTCCGACTGTCTTTTACTTACTATTTGTCCAGGGGTAAAGAAGAATGTTTAAATGTCAGCTAATATTTGAGGATGTATAATTAATAAGATATATTTCTTGCATAAATTCTTTTCTGGAATAATCTTTGGCACCTTCTTTAATTCTCCTCCTTTTGTTGCTTTAGGGTGCTTTTTTTTTTTTTTTTTTTTTGAAAATAAGTAGTTTTCATCTTCTCTTTCCTTGCAAAAGTAATTTGAATTACTGTGAACTAATCTGAATTTGTCTTGCAGGTGATTAAAATCATGGAGCCACATGAAATTTAAAATATCAAGTCCACCTATGTCACAAAATCACAGTAGATTTTATTGTCATTTTTAGAGATAAACAAAAATCAATTTGTATTATCTGATATTCTGGTCATCTCCTATTGTTCGCAAGTGAGGATGCCCTTTAATTTGGTGAACTTAGAAGGGGAGCAAAACTAAGGTATAAATAGTAATAATTAACAATAAGCAAGTTTAGCTTCAAAAGTTATATCAAATCTCTATTTAATTATGTGGAGACGATGCCTTTACAGCTGCAGGTATAACTCTTTGCTCAACACTATTTACATAAATAGTGAGTAGATTGGCAGCCAGATAGATGGATAGATAAGATAGAAACTTCAAAAAGCTGCCTCTTGTTCCTATATCTGTTTCTACCTGGCCAAAAAATGTAAATGCTAGATCTAAATTCCTGAGCGTTTTATGACAGTTGCATAAAACTGAACATCTAATACAGTAGATAAGAAAGATAAATGGATGGGTAGGTATGCATGCTATATATATAGAATATATTGCTGAGTAAGAATAGAATAATGGATTCTGTACATAGATCTTTAGATTCAAAATGTGTGCTGTTATGCATTCCAGTTACATCTTCTGAAGTTTTTCAGAAGCTAAAATGTCTTCCACCCCTTTCTGCATAAGGCTGACAAGAGCAGAAAATCTGTCTTCACTTGGTGATGTAAAATCAATCTTCTCAGATTTCTCTGATTTCCCTCATTCCCTTCTATCTTTCGTGAGAGAGTTGGAAAACAGAAGGCTCCTGAGAGAAACTTTATATTGACCTTCCAGTACTTAAATGGGTCCTGCAGGAATAGAATCATAGAAAAAGGGAAAGATGAAGAGAAACGAAAGATGAAGAGGAATTCTTTATCAGGGAATGTAGCGATACAGCAAATTGATAATAACTTTAAACTAAAAGAGAGTAAATTTGGATTAAACATAAGGAAGAAATGTTTTACATAGAGGGTAGTGAGGCACTGGATCAGGTTGCCCAGAGAATCCCACCCCTGGAAATTTCAAAGCCAGGTTGGATGGGACCCTGGACAACCTGATTTGGTGGGTGGCAGCCTTGTCCATAGCTCAGGAATGGAACCAGGTGGTGTTTAAGGTCCCTTCCAACTCAAAGTTCTCTATATATGTACATATAAAACCTTTTCTTTTTTTTTTTTTTTGTAGTAAAAATGGTAGTCAAGGAAGAAAATACAAGGTAAAAGATAGCTCACTTTGGCACAAGATTTAGCATTTGAATTATTTGGGGCACAAATGCTAGTCATATACAAATGCACAAGTTAGCTTTAGAAACATAAAATCATGTGGTTGCTGCAAGATAGAATATTATGTGATTAGGATATTACTATGCCTTTCACTCCTGTAATCTCCTATGACTGGAGAGAGAAGGTCATAATGCTGAAGTCTCTGGCCTTGGTCTCACTTGAGCCAGTCTGAAAGCTTCTCTCTGAAATCAGCACTTCTTGTCCTTGAGCACAGTTAGAAGTGTACAAATATAAATCCCAAACTGTTATTTTTGTGCAGGGTAGCAGTCTTGAAAATAAACTAAAAGTCAGCAAGTTCCAAATCCTCTGTCCATTTTATTTATAGATAGCTACTGTTGTGCTACTTCTTTTGACTCCTGACTCTAACCAGAGTTCTCACCTTCACCTGGTATCTGCAGGAGCTAGCCATCATGACGTGGTCTTGTGATGCTCTGAGGCTAAATTTGACATATTGAGTAAGCTGGGATCATGAAATTTTCTTAGTTCTTGTTGACATTGTAATATTTGACCTTTACAAACTATTTCTATATGCTCATCAGAGGTGTTTTAACTGTGGCAAACAATTTGCCCATTCTGCACCAAATACCTTTAAAGTGGAGGCTAAAGGGTGGAAAGTAGATTTTCTTGCAATTTTGCCTTTACATAAGCAAGTAGTAGAAAGTACTGAAAATCATTGTGCTCCTGCTCTCGGTACTGTCTGGGTTTCTGCCAGTTGGGTAAAGAAAACCTTCCAATAGGTACAAAGCATTCTGTGCTCTAACTTCTTCCCTGTTCCAAGCAGTGCAATACAACTATAAGAAGTAGAAGTCTTAATCTAGTTCTCTAATTTCTCTCTGAAGTTCTTGATGAGTGTCAAGTTAACCTTCCTCTGAGTTCCAGCTGTTCCTCTGAACTTTATGACAGCATCACTTGATGGTTTCATATTTGACTTTCATGCAACTATTGGATAGATTGTCTTTCCCCTCAGACTGAGAAATCTATTTCTGTGCAAAATACACAACATCTGTCAGAAAAGAAGCATCCTACTTGCCATTACAAAACATGACTTAGATTTGATTGCAAGGGCACTTGTGTATGAACAAAATCACTCAAGTATAAAAGTATTAACCAAATCCTTGCCTACCATTTAAACGATTGATTGATGGTGATGACTGATGATTGCAGTACATTAATGCCTGAAACTCTGTGAGGTGTAAAAACTGTATTCTGTTTGGTAGATAAGAAAAAATGTTTTTCAGTCTATAGGTCAGATTATGTGTTATCACCTGAGGTCATTTCACTGTCTTTATTTGTATTGGATGAATTCTGGAATTAAAATGGAGGGTTGGTTTTGTTTTTTTTTTTTGCTTTACAGTATCTTTTACCCTACTTTGGATGTGATATCTAGTAAGCAGAACAGTGCCTCCCATAACTTCTGCATGTATCCTTTTTTTTGTTGCCTTGAACGTGTTTCTATGTTGGTCATTTGGAGGGCAACAGATCTATGTGGCTGCAGCAACATGTTATTAATTGTAAAACCAATTAATTACAACAGCCTCAAAAATCATATACGCTGAGAGAAGGAGTCTAGTTATTATTACCTTTCTCAAGCATTAAAAATGGCATCAAGCCAATTCAATTATAATGCTTCTTAAACATGCCTATAGTGTTAATCTGGAGAGAGAATTGGGTGATTTCTACCTTATAAGATAATATGCAGGACGTAATATCAATACAGAACTCACATCTTCTATTTTATTTTTGAGTTACCCTACGTCAATAAAGGGAAATCCTAGAAAGGCTGAAATGCATTTCTGTTAGTTATCACAAGTCCCATAATTCCAAGCTAGAGAGCAAGAGAAATTAGGTCCTTCTTTTAAACTGTTCTTCATATGATCATGACTAAAGATATGATTAAAAAAAACTAAAAAAAACCTAATTTTTTGTTTATTGGTTGGTTTTTTTTTGTCTTGAGGAATGTAAATAGTAAAATAAAAGCTTTCATATGGGAAATTTATTTGGGATATTGACCTATATGCTATTTATATAAAATTTCTATTTGTTCTATTTCAGTAGGACCACATTTATTGTGATGTAAAACATGAAGAGAGTCTTCTTCTGTAAGATTAATCTGCAGGCAACAGAGCTGTTTTCCCCGTGTATATGAATTTAAGTTGTCCCTCTAATCATTCTAAATCACTATAAAGTCCCTTGGCTGCATCTTTTATTTCTCTTCTACTGGCTAAAAAAAGTCACATTTTCTAATTCTATGGGTTCTTAGATAAAATGTGGTTTGAATTGATGAAATATTGTAAAGCTGCTTAGCGCAAAATACATACTAGACAGAAACCACTTATGGTAAATGTAGTAACAAATGCTTTGAGTGAAATAAATGTTTCCCTTTGGAAAACTCCGTCAAGATCTAATGACTCCTGCCTGCTGCTTTGCCAGTACGGTAGTATATTCAAATAGAAGGGGGCAGTCTAGATATTTAACAATAAATTACTGAATGAACTCTATGTAAGTGGTGTATGATTTCCTTCTTTTTGTTAATGACTAAGTGTCTGAACTATATTTTATGCATATTTTTACATTGCAGTGAAGCATCATCTCATTAAATTTAGGGTGTCTGTTAAGAACTAATTCACCTGTCCTGAAAGTTTATAGATAAAAAAGTTTGTTGCATGGTTGTCTTTGCTGAATCTTCACCTGCTGTTTCTAGATGCATTCTTTCTACCATACCTTTTATTTCTGTCAGTATTATTTACTAAGGCTAGCTGAACAAAACCTTTCCAGTAGAAGAAAAACAGAAGTAGGTTTGACTGTTGGTTTCTTTCTTTTTCTTTTTCTTTTTCTCTTTTTCTTTTTCTTTTTTTTCTTTTTCTTTTTCTTTTTGTTTTTCTTTTTCTTTTTGTTTTCTTTTTCTTTTTCTTTTTCTTTTTCTTTTTCTTTTTCTTTTTCTTTTTCTTTTTCTTTTCTTTTTCTTTTCTTTTTCTTTTTCTTTTTCTTTTTCTTTTTCTTTTTCTTTTTCTTTTTCTTTTTCTTTTTCTTTTTCTTTTTCTTTTTCTTTTTCTTTTTCTTTTTCTTTTTCTTTTTCTTTTTCTTTTTCTTTTTCTTTTTCTTTCTTCTTTTCCTTTTCCTTTTCCTTTTTCTTTTTGCTTTTTCTAACAATATCCATGGAATAATGAGTGAAAGGATTAATAACACAAGCTATACTTGGCTACTAAGTACTCTGGGCTGAGAAAACTTAAAATCAAGTATCTGCCTCCTTCAGTCTGTTAGAAAAATTTTAGTCAGAAACATTGGGTATAGAGCATCGGAATTAATGTGACCCAAATATGGGAGACTCACATTCAACCTCACTATTTGCAGAGTACTGATATTCCCATTAGTCTGTCTGCTTTAGCCTCTCTCTTTCTGTTATTCTAAATTCCTCACATTTTTTAACCTGCCATTTCTTTTTAATAGATATGACAAATGACAATCACCTGTTTCTCTATCATTTTGTTATTGTCTGCGCTTCCGATATTTTCTTGTACTGCCTTGGCTCCTCATTTCCTGCAGTCTTTGTCATTCTCATCCTTGTGTTTAGCATAATTCTACTCTGATCTTCTCTAGGTCTGTTTTGAGGAAGGGCTTTATCTGGTGCTCATTGATTGCTTTGATGGTCAGAATAAGGGGACTAAATGTTATGCAATAAGATGAGAACAATCTGTATAAATTTAGCAAGATTCTTTCTGTCGCACAGAAGCTTTCTGTCAGAAAGAAGACTTGGTAATCAGGTGTCATTTACCATACTTAATGTTTTGAAGTTCTTTAACAAAATTAAGCTCTAAAATCTCACATACATTTGATGAAAACTGCTCAACATCTTGCATATCACCTAGAAATGTATCAGGCAAAGGATTGGGACAGCAGTCTGTATAAATCCTGTATATAACCATGTTCTATAATAATTCTAACAGAATAAACATCTTTAGTGTTAATGGGCAAAGAAGGATAGGAAATTTAAAGCTGTATGAAGGAATAGAATGATTTGAAATTTATTCATATGCCAGGTTTAATATAGGTTTATACAATAATAATAACAACAAAATAATAATAATTGCATTGTAAAATGTCCCATTTTAATAAAGCATTGAGTTGTAGTAGGTAGTTAATGGATTTCTATTATTTTGTTGTTTAGAAGATGATAGTGTTGTAATCCATGCTTTAAAATAATTTGAAGATGAAATAAATAAGAAGCAAGTACACGTTTTTATCTCTTTGTTTTATCAAGTAATTTAGAGAAAGTAGCACGTGAAGAGAATAACCAGCAGATCTAGTATGTTGTTTCAACTGCAGACAGGCTCTTATAAATCAACACAGAAGTTCAGTCTGGATACTCTTTCTGATGAAACAAACATGGAAGTTTGAGACTTTTTGAATGGGAGACAGATGTTTCTATTCCATGGGCATTAAGACTGTTAACTTCAGTGGTGGCAATCTCTTGAAGGACAAGTGGCTGTCAAACCCTGCTGTGAATCACACTTTGACTTTTCTCAGAAAATTTTGTAAAGTTAGTGGGGTCTGAAACACAGAGATTTTCATGAAGACTGACAGAAAATATCATTTGTGATCACTGCTAAAATGGGAAGACAAATTCATTTCAGCAAAGCAAAGTCAGTGAAGCAGTTTCCTTAGAAAATGAAATTCATATTCACTGAGGAGGAGTTAGTATACAAATAAATTTAGTCAAATAAAAAAGTTGGGTAATTCTTACAAAGCAAATTTTATTAATAATTGAGCTCATTACCCATTACTTTTAATCTCAAAATAACTTTTTCAAAGTCTTCTGAATCAACTGGAATTTTACCAATGATTTTATCCCAGATTGGTCAGTTCTATATTACACAAAATTTGTGTTAATAAGAACCAGTAGAAACAATTTCACCCACTTTCTCTAGGAACAAATGAAACACCTTTTGAATTTATTCATGTCTCTCTATGTCGGAGGTTCACTAGTATGCAGAGACCCTAAAATATGTGATTTATGTTCACAGTTAGGTACTTAGTCATTTAAATAATTGGATCTGTGCATGCAACATGACTATAAAATATGCATGCATGGTTTTGGCAGCTGCAAAATGAACTAGCAAAACGGGATGCTAACCTTCCATATTATGGCCTTTGCAGAACATGATTTACTTATTTACGAAAGAATTGCAGTAAACAATTAATATTGTTATGGTGGGAGGCATAACATAGCTTCCTAAAAGTGGCAAGCACATTTTAGTCCGTTTGGATTAAGTGAAAGAGCAATTATCTGAGCTTCAATTTTGAAGCAGCTGAAATACAAAAGAACGTCCTAAACCACAAACCTGCTCAGAAGCCCTGAGCGCATTGTCAGGTTCATTGCAGCCTAACTACAAATAGTGGCAAAGTGCTAATATTTAATTGCAGCTCTCTATATAGTGAAAGACAACAATATTAATGAAAACCAAAGATATGCCACCCACATAAGGAAAAAGCTTTTTGGTGTGAACTTCAGGAGGAAATTTAGATAATATTCTGCTTTGGATCTTGATGGAAGTTGTGTTTACAATCATGAGAAAAGTTTATCTGTTATTTAGTTTTCATAAGAGAAGCCTGAGTTCAAGTAAAATCTGACTTTAGTAGTTGAATTTAATCTTTTAAGATATACTCCCTAAAACTTGCATTTGGGCAACAGTGGACAAACAATCTTTGCTTTCTTCAGAAGAACAGTATTTTATAACTGAGTTTGCACGTCTTCAGTATTAATACATTTACTGTGATTTTGCATGTCCTTGCACCCTAAATCCCTGAAGAAAAACCGTGAATTCTAAAAAGATTACTTTCTCATATAGATAATACTGAAAGTGAGAATGTTTCTGATGATTTGATTTTAATTTACATGGTGGGCAATAAAACAGGAATACTATAAATAAATAAATAAAACTAAAAATAAGACAGGAAAAGATGTCCTTGCAGTCAAATTTTGAATGTGCCCTTGCGAAGAATGTATTTGATCTTTTTACTTGTGTGGGAAGAACCAGAACCCAAATATAATTTGAACAGATAAATGACAAAAGTGAATAACTTCCTACTGAACTTCAGTTAATGAAGAGAAGAAATGAAAAAGATATTACCACTGTGGACTTCATCTGCCCTCTGGGTAGATAATGGTACATACTCCATCAACATTCCAGTCTGTAAGCTTTTCCTAAACAGTGCAGTTATATTTGTTGTTATGTTGTTAAAATGCAGGTCTCAATTAAGAAAGCAGATGAACAAAATACTTGTGGGAAGAAGAAAATGCTCCTCGACAACTGTTTTAGAGTATCTTAGAAGTTCAAAATTAAACCCTATGTATTCATTCCCACTCTCGATAAAACAATGCAGTGTCAAGACACATTTTGGAACTTGATAATGATGATAATAGCAGATTCAGTTACTAGAAAAGGAACTTAAATATTTTACCCTTTGAAAAAAAAAAAAAAGAGAGGAGTAAAGCCACATTATTTTGAAGCTTAATTATCTGACTGAAATTTGTCTAGAAGAGTAGAAATTTAGCCTTCCTTTGTGTAGCTTACTTAAAAAAATATTCTGGTTCCAGGGGAAAAGATTGATCCTCCTGTCTGCAGATCTATACAGACTGTCAGCCTGTCAGCCATGGGGTAACAGAGGTAGGATCTCTGAAGCAAGGACCCAACAGCTCAAGTCATTTTCACTTGAATCAGGAAACCACTTCTCTGCCAGAGATGGTTCTTTCTTATATGAAACTTCTTATATAACCTATATGAACTTATTGTTAAATCTTCCCCTGTAAGTCTGAATCCCGTAAACAAAATTGAACCTTTCCATCTTTAAAATCTTAGAAAATCACTGTATATAATGAAAAGTGGAAGCAGAAAGGGAACTAATGTAGGCTCTGTCTGACAGAACTAGGTGAATAATTTATTCAGTAAATTTTGCTTGCTTTTCTTTTTGCAAATTGCCTGCAAACAGTTTACCTTTTTCGTTCACTTATTATTATGCAAAATTATTTGCTGAATAATTCCTGCAGTTAATTCCTAATCTGCATACCATTCATGAGCAGTTGGGTAGCTATTTGTGTCAAACATTCAGTCTGCCTCAGGTAATTTCTGTGGGATGTGTAAGCCACAGTGTACCATAAGCCATGCTGAACAAGTATTTCTCAATACACCTTAAGTCTGCTCCTCCTGTACAGCACAGATCTCTTTGTAAATGAAGTAGATTAATTTCTTTAGGTATTCAAATAAAACTTAGTCCGGAAGCATTAAAGAAAAAGAACATTGAAAAGATGAAAAGTAAAATTTTCTTATGAGCTAAAGATTGATTGAAAAAAGACAGAAAGTAATATTCAGCTGCCATCTCTAAACTAAGATCCACCGATCTGTGTCTCCCTTTCAGTCTTCTTTTTTTCCTATTTAAACTGTCCTCTCTCTGATTCTTCACGGGAATATCTTGCCTTAGCTCATATTCAGTATAGTTAAGTGTAGGCTTTACTGTCCTTATCTGAAGGTGCCTTCAAATTTTTCTGTCTTGCATACTCCACTGATATGTTTGGACAGCATTGCCATCCTGATGATCACTCCAGGTACAATGCTTGCAGAACCATTTCACTTGTTTCCTGCCTCATATTTTGTCTCAAACTTAACAATGCCTTCCTTGTTGCATCTGAGGAAAAGTGAAGCGTAAAGGAAATCCATCTGGCTCTTAACATCTTCTATCTTTCTGTGAAGCCTTTTCCTTTGGGGATTAACATGTTCCAACTTGTCCAATAGTATCAGTTCAGATTTATGCTGTTAATATTTTTTTTCTGTAGCTTGCTCTGTTTCCTCCTTCCACTGGCTAAACTGTCTCATTATGTGCAAGTCATGGTACTTCATGGCCTGTTCCTATTCCATCTATATTTTCTCAGCCGTTTGAATGAGCTTTCATGCCTGCTTCCTTCAACAGATACGATTAATCTTCAAAACAATCTTCTCTACCATCTTGTGTTACTCGAGTACTTTTCTCATTTCATTCTTAGGAGTTTATTTTACTGCCTACAACACTGAGTCTTCACTTGTAAAACATTTATGTCAGGACGCTACATAACAGCTCTCTGGTGGCTGGTATATCATAACCACTGCCAATCCTTCAATTATTTTTCCATTCTTACTCTTCTGTGTCACTAATACTTATTTGCTTTGTATTTATTAAGATTTGAAAGTCTGTGAGTAATATTTGTCCTTTATCCATGCAGCATTCAGCATGATGGGCTTCTGTCTCAGGACCACATACCTGGAGCCATGCAGATGGAAAGAAAAAGAGGATTTTCAGAAGGTAAGCTATTATTTAATTTTCAGGGATTTTCAAAAGCAAATTGTGCAATTTTGATTGATAATATTGAATAAGTTTGATAGGGTTGTAGGCCCCTAAAAATTAAAGTGGAAAACTAAGTGAGTCAGCAGATGACAATATCAAGAAATCATTTTTAAAATGATGATGCACCTGTTTGAAATTCTCGTATATACAGCTGATTTCTGAATGATATAAAACCAGCAAGGAAACTAATTCAAGTCTCAAAATAGGAGCTGATTGGTAGTCTGTTTTGGTATTGAAATCCCCAGTTTCCTATGTGTAATTGCCTTTCAAATGTTCAAATGCTGAAGGTTGAAAAGTAACATGCTGTGCTCATAGAGATCAATGTTTGCAATGAATATACAAATTCTGAAATTTTATTTTGGATTATTGCCATTTTACCCACATTAAAAATCCATAATGAGGCAAGAGATAGGTTATTAATGTTAATAATATTAATATTAATGTTAATAATATTAATGTTAATGAGACCATATTTGATACGACCTCACACCCTTAGACTTTTAATTTTATTTCAAATTCTTTATTTTTCTTATGTATGTAAGAAAATGCCTGGAGTCAGTTGATAGAAATATGAATTTCCTGGGATGCAATTCATTATAAAATACTTATTTTAAAACTGGGTTAAAGTAAAACGCATTTAATTTCCAACGAATTCCAATGAATGGTAAAAGGAACAAAGATGCTTACAACAAAGGTCTTCACTTCATCCTGTCTCTGGTTATGATTTGGATTGTTTTTACAGAGTTCAATCTTTTTTCTTACATGAGTATTTATATTTTTTTAACTGTTATAAAAAGTATTAAATAATAAAAGTATTCAATAAAAGTATTCAACTCACAGTTTGGAATAAAATTTTTGTACTTATGTTAAGAGACACAAGGTGAATATCTTCCAGCCTATACAATTCTTTTGTGTTTGAGAATCTTAGTTGCACCTTGACTTTGTGTTTTTACTTCTGTAGAAAGCCCTAATTGAGACCTTCATCAACTCCTATAGGGAGGATGTTATTGCTACAATTATTTGTTTTGCCTTCAGAGGCCAAAACATCATATCACATGTAGAGCTGTCCAAAGGCAGAATATGCCTAACTATAGAATTAATTAACTTATGTAATGTAATTAACTTATGTAATGTAATTAACTTATGTAGTCATATTTAGTGTGTTTATCACCCAATTCTTAATTGCTGCTTCTAGTTTTCTAGAGCATCAGAGTAACTGTTATTATCTATGGATGGAAAACACTAACATTTTAAGATATTTGGATTACATATGGTATTTTGAAGGAAAATAAAATCTAATATCTGATAATGACTTTTAGAAAGACTTGTGGATAGTCAACATGACCTGGTAATGTGTGTTTGCATATAAGAAAGCCAATTGTATCTTGGGCATCAAAAGAAATGTGGTCAGCAGGGCAGTAGAGGTGTTTTTTCCCATTAATCAGCTTTATTGAGACTGCAGCTGGACTACTGCAGTCAGTATAAGAATGTTAGACCCATTAGATTGAGATTAGAGGAGGGCTATGAAGATGATAAGAGCACCAGTGCACCTCTCCTATGCAGACAGGCTGAGGAGAGACTTGAGTTTGCTCAATCTGGAGAAGACAAGGCACCCAGGAGACCATGCAGCAGCCTTTCAATATTTAAATGAGGTCTAGAGGGAAGATGGAGTGAAACTTTTCATCAGAGAGTGTAGAGATAGGACAAGCAGTAATGGTTTCAAATTAAAAGAGGAAAGGAAGCTTAGATATAAAGAAATTCTACACTATGAGCATGGTGATGATCTTTAAGGACCCTTCCAACTAAAAAAAAAATTGATTCTATGATTCTATATATGTTGCATTGCTTAAATTATATGAAATGAGCAATCAGTCTAATTTGCACAGCCACAATCTTTACTGTACTGCAGCAATGACGATCAGGTATCAGTTATACATGACCATAGGATGTATTTTCATTTTCATTTCTCTTTGTTAAGCTTAGAAACAACCTCCTGTATCTTTATAGTTGGAAGTTAAGAAGTTATGTAATGAGGTGGAAAAATTCCTTGTCAGAAATGAACTTTCTTCCTTTGCTCTTTGCTTACCTCCACCGTCACGTAAGGAGATCCTTTTTCCTGTCGATGCCTTGTTTTCTAGTTTTGTTTACTTGTTTGTTTTTATTTTCCTGAAAGTATTGTTGCTCCTTACACAAGGAGACTTCTTATGGAATATATAGGCTAGCCAATTATGGAAGTAAGATGCTACGAAAATCTTAATCTGCTTTGCATACTGCTTAATTCACTACAACATTCACCCTTTACAACCGAGAAACTATTTAAATAAAGCGTTGGATTTTCTAATCTCAGTACTATATGTGACTATCAATTGCCAGAGAGTCTTGAGGAACGCTGATGATTATGAATGAGATTAGAAAAGAAAACATATGAAGAGAGTTGTTAACATATCACTTGAGAATAAAAGACGCATAACAAGTCCAATATTTGCTATTGTTAGCTATTACTTATTTGGAACATAGTTTGTTTAGTGGAAAATCAGTTCACTGCAATGTCAATTTTGCTACAGTATCTGCAAGAGGGTTTTTCCCATTCTAGACATGTTTGAAACTATGGAGATCTCCTTGCATTTCTTTAGATGACTGATTTACTGATTTATTATCTTCTACTGTCTTTATGCACATATGTGCATATATATTTATTTAAAACAAATTATAGAAAAATGTTCTTGGTAATAGATTTTCTTCCCATAATGGGAAATTATTTTACTTATTTATTTAACAGTATTGGGCAAAAATCAACCTCAAAATGATTAAACTACTAGGATTAAGTCAAGATATTTTCTTTGGGAGTCAGCATTCATTCCTTCGAGGCAACACCTTACATCCTCACTATTCTCTCCTTAAATGATTCCTAATAAGTTAAATATAGTAACTCAGAATAAATGAAGGCTGCTTTATTATGTTTGCTTTTTTTTTTTTTTTTTAGTGAAAATTTTAAATTATAGACTTTTTGTCTGACTGAAAAAATGAAATATTTACAAATGTTTGTGAGCTCTTCACAACATAGCATTGCTGAAAGCCAAAGTGCTGCTTAAGCAGATTGAGTTGAAATATTAATTTTGCTGTAGCATTTCCATTAATGACATTGCTTACATTTAAATTTAATGTAGTTGTCACATGTATATATGATTACATGATTATTTCTCAGCTGTTTCCCAAAACAAGTCTTCAGGTTAAATAATAATGTTATTTAGGTGTTGAACACTGATATGAACATCTCAGCATCATTTTGTTCCCTGTATAATTACAATTCTCATCTTTAGATGAATCCTATTGTGTTGTTGAAACAGTTATTCCTCTTTAAGTTTAGCTTAATGTTTCTGTTTTATGCATATAATTTATGTCTTTCATAATTTATATGAGATGTGCACATCTTGTGAAGAGTCCTGTAATGTGTAACATGAAAGGTTCTCTACAGGAATTACTATTTTACTTATTATAGTGAACTGCAACAAGATCAATTAAACATTCAATTAAACAAGAAATTTGCCTCCATATAAAGCTAACAGGAAGGATTTTAACAATGTTCTTTTTTATGATATACTAAATTTTTTTGAATTAATTATTTTGAAATTTCATCTGCTTTGCTTACAGGTGAAATAATAATTCAGGTTGTTTCAGAAAAGGGGCCATGTGTTATTCACGTAAAGTTCCCCTTTAAAAATCTGGATACTATTTCTTTCTATGGTTTAAAACACTAGTGAGAGAAATGAAAATACTCATAAAAAGCAACCACAGTATGTTATAAACCACCTTTATGGTTCATTATAGGTTTGGCTTAATGCTGTTGGATTAACACTAAAGGTTAATGTTTGCATAAAATATGCATGATTAGTTTAATACTCTTGAACTGTGGTCAGGTTCTGAAATGTTATGAAAGGCAGTGACATGATACATGGTTAACACTGAAACAAATAGAAATAAGATATATTTTCAGCAAAACTGGTCAAGGATTTTCCAAATTCTCACTTTTGTGATAGTACTTCAAAGTCAGTCTGCGCCAATGGGAGATTTTGTGTTCAGCTCTCATAATTAAACTGTTTTCTGACTGCAGAAAGTGTATGTGTTTCCAATCTGCAGTGTAGGCAAGTACTTGGAGAATGATATTTTCACAATTTCTTGTTACATTCTTTGAGCCCTAGATATTAAGTGGAATATTTTTGTTTAAACATCTTCTTTGTGCTTTATACTGGAAGTAAAAAAATGTGCAGAGGTTTTTTCATGCTTAGACATGGAAATACATATCTAACTGACAAATTTCACTTATTGTTCATGTTGTAGTGGCTTCCTAAACTGTTAATTTACCAACAAAGGTGATTCATTTATTATTTATTCTTTTTAAAGTGTGTCGTGATGACTTCTTAGAGATAAGTACAGTTAGTCATTCTTTCACGCTGATGGAGAAGAAGGGTATATTTAGCATGTGTTTGAGTTCATACTAGCAATAAAACTCAGGCTGTCATTATTCCGGATAGCAGATAATTGAGAGCTGAGGAAAACATATGTATACTTGCTATTATAACACAGAAAGTAATGCAGCATAATCATCATAACATATGGATACAATTACAGGTACTTACAGAATCATAGAATCCTTAGAGTTGGAAGGGACCTTTAAAGGTCATCTAGTCCAGATCCCCTGAAATGATGACACAACAGCTATGTCAGATTGCCCAGGGCCTCATCCAGCCTCACCTTGAAAGTCTCCAGAGACGAGGCACCAACCACATCTCTGGGCACCTGTTCTAGTGCCTCTTCACTCTCACTGTAAAACACTTTTTTTCCTTATATCTAACTTATATCTACCTTTGTTGAGCTTGACACCTCCTCCCCTTGTTCTGTCACCACAGACCCTGCTAAAGAGTCTGTCCCCTTCTTTTCTATAGCTCCCCTTTAGATACTGAAAGGCTGCTATCAGGTCACCTCAAATCCTTCTTTTCTCACTGATCTCCATCCAAATACTGAGACATTGACTGCCACTTTCTGAACTCAATCCTGCAGCCAATTCTTTATCTGTTAAAAAGCCTACTCATCAAGTCCATATCTTTCCAATTTGGAGAGAAGGATGTTGTGGGGTATTGTGTCAAAGGCCTTACTGAAGTCTAGATAGATGGCATCATCAGTGGCTCTTCCTTTGACCACTGGTGTAGTGACCATAAAAGGCCACTGGGCTGATCAAGCAGGATGTAATGATAATGAATTGATTTATATGAGTATCTGTTGTATAGCTATCAGGGCAGGTTTTATTTTGTTCATCTGTGAGCCTGAATATTGTGTGAATGACTTTTGTACAATGTCATCACGAATCAGGATGGATTCTACACCTTGTGCTCACAATGAAGGATTAAAAACGAATTTAAAAATCCAGAAAGAATAGAATTAGACAGGATTCTTTTAATTTATACTTCCTCTAAACACAAGTCAACTTACAAAAGCTGATGGAGTGGCAACAATAAAGTACGTGTGGGAAAAAAGTTTTACATAGAGTTGATAAAGCAGGCAAGAAAAGCCAGCATCACTGCTAATGTATATATTGTATGTTTTAAGTAAGGTGGATGACTCCTGTGGTACTGAAAATTGAACAGTCTTTTTGTAAATGGAAGAGTAGAGGCAGGAGCAGAATTCAGTCTTTAGGGTAGCGTTTTTTCAAATATCTGTGGGTAGGCCTAATTTGGGCATGCTTGTTTAAGAGTGGGAAGAGGCTGTATATCATGACAGAAAGACTTGCTGAAAGTGAAGATGCTATTTCAGAGGAGTGGATTACCCAGTGAACATTTAGAAATCAGAAGATTTCCTATTAAGGACAAAAAAGCACCTTTTCCCCAGACATGATCTTGGAAATAGTTTTCCAAGAACAACAAAAAATCATAACAGCAACAAACTTACTTCATTTCTCACATGGATTTACACCCTACCAAAGTGAAATTTAGCTAAGCAATAAGTATTTAATTATGGCCAATTATATTGGTCTTGTTTATCCATTCTGTATTGGTTATTTAACCACAAACCCTAGAGACCAAAAATTCAGAGAAAACTGAATACTTATTTCTTCTTTCTAACTAGGCTTGTTTCTGTAAAAACCCAAAAGCCAAAGTGTAAAGTCATTAAAATATATCTTATGCAGAGTTTGCTTTTGGGGGCTACATAGCATCACATATGAGAAGAATTAGTTCTCCAACCAAGAAACTTCTCATCTGTTTTGATAAGCAAAATACTGAGTAGTGAAATCATACATTTGTATAACACTTACAAATGTCTGTAAAATGTAGGAAGCTCATGGTGTATGAGCAATCATGCATTTTTGGGAGATGAGGTAGCATTCTTTTGCTAAGTGATATCAATCTTAATGTAGTTAGTTTGAACACCATGCCCTTCATTTTTTTTCTTCTATTTTTGCCACAGTTATATTCATTTTCTCTTTATTCAGCAATGTCTTTTCATTTGCTAAACAGACAAGAACTTTCTCAAAGACAAACAATGTTAATGAACTGGAGATATGTCTCAATCAATGTCTTTCTTTACCCATCTTGATGGGAAGTGTATGTAGCTGCTTAATTCTACATTTGAGTTTTGTTTCGTTTTTCTTTTCTTTTTTTTCCCCTCTTCCGTTCTTGGCAAGGAAGGAAAATGGTTTCAGAGCTTATCAAATTGCTTTTTATCTGACTGAGTTTGGGCATTCAGTGACATGGCTGATCACTCCCAGGAGGCACAATTTCAGTCAAAACAAGATGACAAAGGTCACCATGAAACAATTCACTCAGATTATGTCACAACACACAGTGGTCATAAGGAGCTAAATAAGATGAGCATTAAAGCTGGGTCACCAAGTCTCTCAGTGATCTTACATTTAAGTGTTGATATATTCTGAGAATAGCACTTGGTAGTTGTAATAGATAGGCTTGAAAATTATACTGCAAAGAGTCACTGAACTCACATAAATTATATTTATATGGTAATCTTATGAGCTCAACTGTTGTTGTTTGATTGCACAGTCTTAATTAACTTTACCTGGGAGACAGTAATGCAAAGTACCCTGCTATTATTTTCACTATACAGAGTTTCCAATTGTTAAAAGGGAAAAAAATGAAATAATCTGGACAAGATGAAGTTGTAGGTCTCGAACTTCTACTGTAGCTTTTAATCCTGGAAGAAAAATGTTCTTTCCACAACAGTTTACATTTCCCTTCATCTTGTGTTAGAAATGCATCAATTTTTCGGGGTTGGATATACAAAATTAGAAAGTTCATTGTGCCAGTGCAAATCAGAATAGTTTGATTTCTTTTGGACCTTCATTTTAATTTACTTGAACAGCTGTGCTGAGTCATGGAGGTTAAAAATCTGGTGCTGTTTTCAGGTATGGCTGCTCTTGTCTATCCTTCATATCTCAGAGTGTAATTTGATTATGTGCTGAACCAATTAATGGCATCTATGAATCTGAATGACTGGAAAAAATTTTAAGAACCTTTGTGAAATGGCCACAGAGCTTGAGAGATGAGACACAGTAGACCACAGTCGTGAGAAAGTGACTCACAGTTCAAAGCTGGATTGAATGAAATAGAAAATAAATATATATATTTATATAATATATGATATATAACACAACGAGTAGCCATCAGAAAGATAATGTACTTGTTATTCTCTTACTAGAGGAGAACAAGGACATTCAAAAACCTTTTGAAAAAAAGGTTAAAACGTACCATGGGCCAATAGAAAGGAAGTTAGACACACTGAGATTTAAAGAAGTTGCAGAAGCAGTGTCCATTACCAAGAGAAAATATAATATAATTAGTGACATAAAAAGACAAAAGTTTTTGATTTCTTTTTCTACTGTGTGGAAATTGAAAATATTACAAGAAGATGATGAATTAATTTCTGATCTATTAGCAACCATAAGATGTATAAATCAGCATTGCTATGGACATAAATACTTTTCAACCAGCATAGAGATATACGCTAAAAGAAACATTAAAAATATTCATTGAAGAGAACTCCAGTCTTATAGCATGATTGACAATAATTCTTGAAATACTGAGTTATTTCAGAAAAAGTAGAATGATAATATTGAAAGAAAAAAAAAGAAAAAAAAGTATTTTAGAGGTTGATTTGAATGTGTGGTGACTGACATATTTGACCTAATTGTCAAAGGTAATTTCATAGAAGATTTAGTAAGTAACAGTAGAATGTTGATTTAATTACTATAAATCAAGATCATTTTGCTATAAATGTCATAGTGAAAAAGTTAGTTGATAACGCTTCTGTAAATCTTCTAATTAAGCTAGCAAATGTACAAAATGCAATAAATATTAATGTATAATGCACTGATAGACTTTTCATGTAATTATGTAATGGAGAAAAGTATTTTCATGTTTAAAATAATTGTTCTGAAATTCATTTAACATCTTTATTTTCAATATGGAATAAATAATAACTCAGAAGTTCACCTTACATCCTGCAGGCTATGAACAGTCTGGCCTGACACACACACATCACTCAACAACAAACAAACATTGGTGTGCGACTGGCATTATCTGGGCTGAAACCAGGGCACAGGGAAGGTGCTGTACAGTGTTAACTCAAGTTATGGCAACTAATTTTATTCAATTTGATATATTCGCTAAACACAGTTCTGTGAACAGCGAAAAAAATGTATCTGTGTATCTGTTGTGATAAAGGAATTTGAGATCAGGTTTCAAGATTGCCAAAACTCTCATAATGTTTTAAAAATATTTGCAACTTCATAAATACAATACCTGTGAATTTTGAAATGGAATGTGTACAGTTGCAGTCAGATATTCAACATGAAGAAAAATCTGATTATATATCTTTAGGAGATTTTTATAAGCCCTATCTTATCAGAGAAAAATATCCCTCACTTCACATTCGCACCTCATTCATGTCATCCCTCTCTTACAGTGTGTACAACTGTTTTCAAAGATGAAGCACAGGAAGAATAAAACTTCATCAAAAATCTCTGAATACCTTGATACCTCACTAAAAACTGCAACCACTTCTGTTGAACCAGTCTGATGTATTAGTTTCAGAAAAACAAGCTCAAGATCCTACTAGTTTTATGTTATTTTTGCTCTATTTTTTATGTTAATAATAATAATAGTCTGTTGTGTCAGACAATACTGAAATTTTTGATGCACTTACACTGTACAGGGGTTAAATGAGACTCAGAAAGATTTACCTTGGGAAAATTACCATCACCAAGGTGAGATGTGAGCCTGTGTATGCACAAATATGTCATGCAGAAAAATCTTTTCTTGGTTTCTATTAATATAATGGGAGTATATACACTACAACAACCAAAAGTTAGACAACCAGATGTCACTTGTGAAGTCTCTGAGGTCCCTTGGTACGTTTCTCACATAGCTGAATTGTCAGGGGAGCATATAAGCTCTCAGTAATAAATCACTGAATATTTTAATTTTATTAGCAGTAAAAATCTTCTCAATTTTTAAATAAGTAAATTTATAAAAGAGATAAAGGCTGCTTTAGGACTTCAATTACATTTAGGACTAACTTCGTCTACATCACTGGTATGCCCACAATTAGTTATATCTTGCCTTTTTTCATGAGTATTAAGAGCAAGAAGGAGAAAAGTGAAGCAGAGATTCAAAACAGTCTAGGCTACTTTTCTCTGAAAGCTTCAGGATTGCTGAGAGAAATGTTTGTGCAGGCAAGAGCTTGAAATGAAGGAAGCTACTGGTTGCCATTGCACTGGACCAAAAGAACATGGTCTCAAGAGCTCTGTAATGGCTGTTCAATAGCAGGAAACCACACTGATGTTCAGTGATCTCCTGAGGGTGTCCAAACAAAATAAGCCTGCTGAGTAGACTGTGACATCTTCTAGACAAGTTTATATAAAATAGACATATGCTTACGCTGTTAGTTTTGAAATGCTTTTTTTCCAGCTTATACTATGTTTCCACTGCTTAAATAAACAATGCTTTGGTTCAGAGAAGGCTATTTTCTTGCTGAATGAATCTAGTTATAGACTCAAAGAAGTGATACCAACTCCAGCCACATGTGATAAATCACACAGGAAAGATAATGTGACCACAAGCAGGAGATGAAGAACAAGAAAATAAAAATGAAAACAAAAATTCACATACAAGGCCTGGAACTCAGAAAGGAGAAAACAAAGAGTGAATATCTGGATGTATTTCTAATAGCTCTACAAGTGGACAGCTCTACTATTATTATTATTATTTTACTATGTATTTCTGAGCCCCAGTAGAGAATGCATTTATGCACAACTAAGATGCAGCCTCAACCTACATTATAACTGAGTATGTAGCAAATCAGATAAACTATTTCCCTGCTTACGTAATTTATGTTTTAATATGAAAGACAATTTTTAAGAACCTGAAGAACCTGAGCATGTGTTCAGGCACTGGGCAACTGGATGCAGTTAGACAGATGCCAATTTGAGCTGGCTTACTTTAGATTTGATTTCTAAGCAATCTAGAAACACAGTGTACACACAAATGAAATAAATCCTTAAAGTATATCAGATTGCATTTTGTGTCCTTAGGTCTTGTAGCAGAAGTGTAAACCTGACACAGAAAGAGTCTTTATTTCCTGAAGAACTTAATTAATTCATTTCATTTGTATAATTTTGTTTGGATATTGTATAGCTATATTAGATAATTTGTCTTGTTGAGCTCTTTTTTCAACTTCTTTTTTGTTTTCCCCCCTAAGTAATAGTTTATAATAAAGACACCAGAGTCATGGTAATCAGAAGTTGAGGTCAGTGGCAGACTGATATGAAAATGAGCTTTGGAGGAAAACCAGAAAAATTAATTAGTTGGGGATGTCAAAGCCTCCTTAACAGGTAAAAAGTGTGGAATTGGTCAGTGAAAAAAAAAGTATTAATTGGTTTACATCGTATGGGCTGAGGATACATTTAATTAGTAGAAGAATGTCCTCTCTTATCTCTGGGAGATACTAGGTCAGAACTTTCCTCTTTCCTTTTTGTTTCACAGTTTCATCAGTTTCTTGAAGTACCAATTGTTTATTAGCAACAGTTTCAGGAGCTGATGAAAGGAGCTATCATCCAGTGTGTTGAGGGAATAAGGTGTTGCTACTTAAAATATATGTAAAACAACATAAATTATTCTACTCCAAATTTCGAGCGACTTATTAACTTTGGACCATAAAATGTAGGATTGAAGGATATAGCAATAAATATTTCTTTTTAACTTCAGGCAATCACAACACGCAATTGAAACCACAGAAATATCAAGTTCATTTAGTTTAGAAGAATTTCAGATTAGTAACATAAGAAATTAAATTTCTGAAAAACACACACAAAAAAATGAAAGATTCCATAATATTCTATTCCTATAATGTAATATCCCGTAAGTAATAGAATGTTGCATTTTCCCAGTAAAACATTTTTCTCTGTCCTGAGAATAGTTACAGGATTAATAGAGCTTCTTAGCAATATATTTGGTACTCTTCCATGCAATAGAATTTTGACATAACATCATACCTGAAATAATTATTTTGAGTGGAATACTAGAATAAAATACCTGAATAAAAGAAATCATTTGTCTGAAAGGAGAATACTCCTCTATATGATGGACAGGATGACAACAAATATGTTGCACAGTAACAGAATAGAAGCTAGAAGGAAAATAACTCCCAACAGCAGTACAGAAATAGGGATTGAAGATGACAAAATATGGAACAATGACAATAGAGAACATTCTCTCTAAATCACAGAACAGAGGAAACAAACACACTTCTGGAAAAATGCGATTTGAAACAATAAAGGAGAGCAATGATGGCAACACTGATATTTAGTTGTATAGCATCCTCAATCAAAATACTTCAACATGATAAGCAGAAAAATCCAACACTTGACAACAGATGAAAATGGCATTAAAGTAGAAAAACACTTTTTTTTCCTAAGCTAATTTACTTCCAGCCATTTTCATTTTCAACTTTCTAAGCATCATTGAGCAAATTCACAAAATAGATAGATATTGTCTCTACTTTCCAGATGAACTAAACAGGATGAAAAACTGCTTGTGAAACATGAAGGAGTCAGTGACCTATCAGATGAACTGGTCTTTCTGTGTATATTGAAGAAGTTATGTTAGGTAAGTAACATAAAATCTTGATTGAATACCTATGCTAGAAAGACTGACCTTCAGCTACATAGGTGAGTCAGCAAAAAAAAAAAAAAAAGGGCTATCTGAAAACAAATCTTCTAAAGACATTGGAATAGTTTTGAACACTGTTTAGCACAATGTTGACTACTGGTTCCCACCCACAAATTGCTTACTTTGTTTTCCAGTTTCAGAGTATGGTTGGATACCTGTCATTATTTGATTTCACTTCAGGTAGTTGAAATTATATTTTCAATTATTTAGAACATTCTGTTCTATCTGATAATCAAAGCTAAACTAATAAGTAAAATTATTAAGTTCTTTCAGCTGTCTGTGATGGCACAAAATAATGGGGCATGAAGACTGTAGTATTTATGAGACAAATACAAAATGCTTTTGTACATTTTCTCAGCATCCAGAGAAACTGCAACCATATAGGCCTGATTCTGTAATCTGTAATTGTGTTCTGTAATTTTTTTCATAGGGTGTTAAATCCTAGGTCAATGGTCTGACTCTTCAAATTACTGCCTGGCTCAAGCTCTTGTTGCATACATATGGGATCAACTGTTATCACAGTCCTGGCCAAAAGTTAAACTAACTGAACAGGACCTGGAAAACTTGTATTTTTGACATAAAAAATAGCAGATAGCACAAATTACAATGTGAAGAGATGATGATGGGTATGGAATACCAACTTTACCACATTATTTCTGATATGCTGTAATTTTGTCTGCCTATGCATAAAACAAAACATTCAACGTGGACCTAACCCTGCTGTAAGTAGTAGCCTGTTTTCTTTTAACAGCTAGGTGAAGGGTCACATAACCATAAGCAGCAAGCATATGTGCATGTACGTGGTGCAAGGTGGCAGATAAAGCAGTTGGTGAGAACTGTGAAGTCCCAGACCTAATGACATGTTTTTCATTGGCTTCCCATGGCCTGGGATTTCATTTTCATTATGTTCAATATGCCACTTCTTAGGTCCATGTACCCCAAATACAATTTCACATTTCTGTCACAATCCGTCAGACAGGTTGTTAGAACCACAGAGGCCAGTAGTTGCAAGGTTATTAAATCTCTAGAAATATTTTCCTGTTGTAACCTTCAGTGATTAGAGCCAAATGCTGTTTCTTTCCAAGACAAAATAAAACACCCTCTCCTCAACCCTTCCCCTCCCAAAAAGACACAAAAAGAACAAATAAACAATTAAAAGAAGAGGCTAAATTCATGAGTTTTTTATGGTGCTTTTCCAAACAGTAACTTTGCTCGTAAATAATCTCTCTTTTCTGAAAGAGAAACTCATTCCCTGTTAGAAACTGTTAGATGTCCCCCCCCCCCAAAAAAAAGTCTTTGAAGTACATGCTCTTGCCTTTGACTGTGGTAGGTGAAAAAAAAAAAAAAAAAAAAAAAAAAAAAAAGTGGTATTCTACATATTAGAAGTTTAAAAAGTCACTGTAGAGTTTCACATACTGGTACTTCATCCCCTTGCACTTTTGGCAAGTCTTTTCAGTTTTCCTTAAGTAACCAGAGTAAAATAACACTGTGAGTGACACTTGCTGCATTTTAGTTGTTAGTCAATGGGAAGAATAAGAAATTTCTCATTCTACTGCCTCTAATAGCAGCACAGTGTGTTTTGGAACTCATTGCTGCTTCCTGTTCTTGTAGGCATTGTCTGTGCAGCCCATGCTTTTATAAGGATGGGGGTTGACAAATTTGCTGGTTGTGTAGCCACTTCCTGGAATAGTCCATTACCTCCTCATGCCTATAATGCATACTTCTTCCTCCAAAGCCCATATGAGAGGTAAAAAGAAATTACTAATTCTTAATTGGCTTCCAAAACTGCGTAGGCATAAGTGTTCTAGCAATAGAATCCTCTTACAAGCAATAAAGCTAGCCATCTATTGGTGTCAGTGCATCAGCAGAATTTTATGTTTCTCTCTATGAAGTCTTTCACCATCTAGAAGATATCTTCTAAAATCATACTGAAAGTTCATGTTTTTTTTTGTTATTTTTATTTTTGTTTTCATTTCACACACACTAGATGCAGCCACTCAATGAAATATTGGTTACTCAATATGTGGTGCTGATTAGAAAGTGTAGCAATTCCCTTTAGAGGTACTTTTCAAACTATGGAAAACTGTTACTTGGAATTCTGCGCACTAGGCATCAGGGACAGAAAATAGATAATGAGGTTAGAAAATAGATCTCTATCTCTTATTATTAGGAGTATAATTTCTGCGTATAGCAAAATTTCTCTGTTGATCTGGGTTTTTTACTGGCATCTTTACAATTTCTGTCAACAGGGTAGAATAGAAAATAAAAAGTTATCCTGACCTCAGTCTCAAGGGGTAGCCTGCACTTTGTTAGATTCCCTAGGTACTTACAGTAGATGCTGTTGTAATGCTAATACCAGACACAGATCTATTAGGTTTTGATTTACATACAGCAAATTTGTGAAAGATTGCTTGCTGGTCTGCATGGACTTCGAGCTGACAGAATTTGAAGAGAGGTCAAATAGCTTTCACTAAACCATACATCAAATAATTACAGTGGTGATTCCTTTCCTACATTGAAAAGTAATTGCTGACAGGAAGAAACCAATGCCAATATGCGTAATGTTTAAGAATTAGTACCTCAGTTCTCATCATTTCTTTCAATGATGTGAACTGTCAAATTTTGCTGAGTAAATCCAAAAGAAATCGGTGATAATAACAGGCTGTGGTAGATTTTCTTCTTGAGATAATTACTCTATCATTTTTACATTATCTTTCTTTCCCCTCATAAATGTTTCAATATTTGGGAAAGCACTGAGGAGTAAATAATACAAAGATTTTTAGACATGTATAAAGAATATATAAAGGCATACATAAAATATAACTTTTAGTTTTAAATATACACTATATGTACAAATATGGATGTGTTTTTATATGGAAATATGCATTGTATCTATTACTTTAAACAAGCTTTGTTCTTCCATAGAATATCTAACCTTAATGTCGTTAACAAACTACTTTTTTCCTATTATATCTGTTTTTAAAATAAACAAAGCAATTTCAATTTCATTTTCCTTAACTTGGATATTATGCCCACAGACTAGAAAAGGGAACAATCTGGTGGAAACTAGTACATGCTGACATTCTGAGATCTAAATTCTGAAGGCTTTGAGCTCCATGTTTGGAAGATTCACTGGCAATATTAATTTATTCTCACGGATATTCGTATCACAAGGCCTTTATAAACTTTTGCTAGATTAAGTGTTTATGGTTTCTTTCTTTTTTCCAGGAAAAAAAAAAAAAGTGTAAAATAAGCAATCAATTTTTTTTTTTTTCTTTTGAACCCAGAGCATGCCATACCATACTCAGGGATGAATGTGCATACGTACATCTTAAGATAGATAGATAGATTCGGATATAATAATTGCATTTATAGTAGTAAATCTTTTGTTCAGATCATGTGTCCCAGCTCTGACATCATGATTTATTTTTATGTCTACTACTACCAATGATTTCAGCTGACTTTTCCTGGTATACACAAATAAGAAAGCAGAATCCATGCCCATACTGAATTGTTTTGCATGATTCTCATTAAGGGATACCTGGTTTTCTCCAGAAAATAATTCTCTTTTCATGCAAAAGCTCAATATGTATGAAATGCTCAGTTAGTTATATTTTATAATAAAGCTCAAATTTTACATCAGAATTCAAAGAACTTTTTTTTCCATTTTGGGAATAACCTACTTTTGGACCTAATAAAATGATACAATGTCAAGACAGAATGTGAATGGAAATAAACATCTTAGATATCTGATCTCAGATGAGCCCACTTAAATGTCAAAGTTCAGACGCAGCAGTGTGTAAGTGCAAGTCATTGGAGATGACACCTTCACTGTTAAATCACAACAAAGTGTTGTCAAAGTGAGTCTATGGAGACCACATTAAGTTGTCAAATGAAACAGATGCCAGCATATTATATTACCTCTTAAAGATAAATGATAAGAAATTAAACACAAAGACTGATCTTCAGTCAAAGTGGGTGAGTAAATAGAATGCCACCTGATTTTTTTTTTCTTTAAAGATATCTCTTTGGGGTTTACAAGAGCTAGAGTTTTCTTATTCTTCCAGTGCAAGACCCTCTTTTTAGAAACAGTTCAAGGGACTATGGTGGCTAAGCTCTGTTAGTTTACTCAGTGTGATTACAAGCAATCGATAAAATTATATCACCATCACCAAGTGCTTGTATTAATTTCAGCAGTGCTATAGCTTAACAATATCCAAAAAAGACAAAAGAATTCACCTCCTAGATTTTTATAGTAAAGACAAGCATACTGGTAGTATTGTTATTATTCCACAAAGTGGAGAAAGACTGCCCCAAAAGTAGCTCCTCTTATTTTATTATGTTGGCTCACAATGTCAAGTGGATGTTGGTGGTATGGCAGTAGAAGTTGAATCTTCCCAGCAGTATTCCATTCCATTTTGTTGGAGTGCAACAGGTGGCAGCAGAGGGGTAGTCTGACAAAATGACATCTGACACAGAAGTGTGTATGAAGCAAAGCTGTGGAACAGAATTCCTAAATGTGGTAAAAAAAAAATGGCACCCACTGACATTCACCGACACTTGCTGAACATGTCTGGAGACTGAACAGTGTACGTGAGCTTAGTGAGATAGTAAGCAGTGCCTTTCAGCAGTGGCAGAAATGATGTGAAAGACAAGCCATCATAGCCCCTGTTTAACAGTGGTTCAGTGGTGCTGATCTTCACTTTTTGTTCACTGGTGTTGGAAATGCACTGCTAATGGTGGTGACTGTGTTGCAAAAAAGTGTTTTGTAGCTGAGAATTTGTGGTCTTTGTGTCTGTTGTAGTTTCCATGGAAATAAATAGGAGTCATTACTTTTGAAGCAACCTAAGTATTGTTCATGTTATTTCCACTTATGCCTTCATTCCATTCCAGTAACAACTGTGATTTTTCTGAAGCTGTTTTTTTAATCCTTAGCTACATAGTCACAATTTAAAAGTGCTGCTCAATCTTTTATGGTGAACAACATAATGGCAATGAAACCCATAAGAACTCGCCAGAAAAATGCAACAAAGTAAATAGTAATTTGTTGTTTTTGTTTGTTTGCCTGTGGGTTTTTTTTTTGTTTTGTTTTTTGTTTTTTTTTTTTTTTTAGGTAACCACAAATTTTTCAAAAGCCACAAAGTAGTACTATATTGAGAATTTAATTTATTTATTTATTAACATAAAGTAGGATTTATCAACTAGCAGGATATATCAACTTTGATACTCTGATGCACTTTCATAACTAGTTCATAACAGCCTCTAACACAACTAGTACAGTGTCTGCATATTTCCGAGGCACAGACATCCTGCATGTTACAGTGTCTATGTTTCTATGGACACTATGCATTCTGTAAGAAAAGATGTTTTCTTCCTCCACCAAGATGTTACACAAAATGTACTATTTTTTCTTTCTTGGTACAACAAGCTCAGTTTGACTTCTTGAGGTTTTCCATTCCTTCCATTATTCAGCAGGTTTATGTGGAATATTTGTTCATCTTATGATCATTTTATCTCATTTACCCCCAGCTTGTCAAGTAAGGGGAGGCTTCTTAAAAACCTCCTAAAGGCTTTGCCAGTTTATGAGGAGCATTTTGCATTCACTGGCTTGTAAATGTAATAAAACCTTTTGGCCATATTGTAATTTTCATTTTCTGGCCAATTGGTTTCACATATGTTCTCAGGCCTGCAGAATGTTAAACAATTGTTATCAGAAGCATCACTAAAATACAGTTCTGTGGATCCCAGCTATACCATGATTGTTGGCAAGAAAACAAACTTGTTGGTTATTTTACATTGATAAGACCTGTCCAACAGATACCTGTCCAACAGGTATCAAAATACCTGATTCCTCTAAACTTCCAGTTTCTCCTATGGTGTAAGATTCCAATCCTGCTAACATCCGAACAATTCTCAGTAGTTTCTGATGCAAGGTCCTCAGCTCTAAGAAAATTCAGCATCTTGTCATCTGCAGCAGCTCATCCTTTTATTTCCAGGAATACTAAATAAAGCCAGTTTGGTTTGGGGAAATCAAGGATCCCATCAAAAACTTTGAAATGGTTTCCTTTTATTAAAAAAATAAAATAACTCCAATGTGATGTTAGAAAGTGGCATTTCTTTATTCTTCACAATACATACCAGATGACTTGACAAACAAGTGTGCTTCCACAGAGTCAAGTTTCCACACTTAAACAGTTAAGATGTACATATGCAGTACATTGGCATAGATATTCATTCTGCTCCAAGAACTCATTAATATATGCAAATGTCCCTCATGCACAATTGTTTCTAGGGTGGTCCTATGCATACTTACTTTATGTCTATTTTTCCATTATTAGATTAATCACTGAGACTTTTAGCTGGTTTTTAGTCGTTTTGTTTGTGTGTTGGTTTTTGTTGGTTTTTTTTTCCCAATTTGGCAAATTTTCATTGCTTGTTATGCCATAATGAGCAACTTTTGAAACAATATGTGTGAAAATTCGAGGAAAACATCCTTGCACCTGCTGAAATGCAAAGACAAGTAGTAGATTATGACTCCTATGTTTTCTGTGAAGGAGAATCATTGAGGAAAACAGGGCTGTCCACACACTAAGCAAATGGAACTTTTTTTAGAACTAGCACTCATTGATTGCTTTTGCTAAACTAATATATTGATCCTTAAACTAATATAATGATCCCTACTACTAAACAAACCAGCCTATATCTGTGGAAAAGACTAAAAATTTATCAGCAGCATTGAGTTCTGCTGTCATGAGTCAGGGCATCCTTGCAAAAACATTTTCAATTTGCCAAGCTACAAGATTTTTTCCTATAAACCAATAAAGTCCATTATGAAACCGCTTTTCTCTTTGTTCAGGCATACTTCTGGCCACCAGGCAATGTGTAAATTTTGTCTGTACTGAAAATAGTTCTTGTTCATAAAAATACCCCTGCTAAGTGAAAAGAACTGCAGAGTTCATTATTTTAAAATTAAGTTTTTAGGAGAATCCAGAGAAGGAAAGCACGAAAATACAAAGAAAAAATAACCCCTTATGATCAAAGGTTTCAAACAGTTTTGGAAAGTGTATTTGTGATATATGGAAAGCATATTCGATTTTTCATACTGTTTCTTGTTCTTTGACATTAGTACCAAAGGATAGATTTATGGATAGCTACTCCAGATAAAAACCCTCATGAAATTCCTCCAGTTCTGACTTCTTGTCCACTGAAAGCAGGAATGGACAGAGGAAAGTGTAGGTTTCTGCTAAAATAGCATTATTATTACTAACATACTGGATCTGTGTATCAACATGATTTCAACACTAAATTTTAAATATACCTATTAGTTCCTTGTGATTATTTATATCTGCAGCATGCACACTGAATAATTCATTTTCAAATCACTTGCTGATATAGCAAAGAGTTGCTCTTTACAGAATTGTTTAAAAGACCAAAATGAGAGTATTTAAGTGGCTAATCATACAGTTTGTCTGGGAAGATATAAGCATTTAAATTGCATGCTAATAAACTGACCAGAAATGATTGTTGGCATATACGTACTGTACTGAAACTACAAAATAAAAGATTCTGTATCTGGATCTGTGGCTTTATTTAAGTAGTAATTGGATTTTAAATCACTTTCCTTTGTACCCCATTATTAAAAATAGCCAATTATGGAAAGAATTGACACCAAGATATGTAACACAAGAAAATGCACCTTACAATGTGAATGACAGAATTTAATTGTGTGTGTGTGTATTTATGTACGTGCATGTATGATTTTGTTCAAGTATTCCCATATGGAAAATGAAATATATTTGAAAAGCATGCAGAAAACATTCCCATGGTTGGAATAGGATCTGATGGCAAGTGAGTTGCTCTAAATAGATCAAATAAGACAATAAAAACTTAGAATTATTGTCTGAGTTGCTTTACTGCATGCATTTCTGCTGACTGAGAAATGGGTCATCTTTATCTTCCTATTAATTTCACTCCAGTATAACACAGTTATACTCAGACTAAGGATCCAAGGTGGAGTATATGACTTTTTCTGAGAAAAAAAAGAAAACCCTGTCCCTCAGGAAAAAGAAAAGGCTTGGATACACTGACATATTCAAACACATATACAATATCTGAAAATTGTACAGTGTCAGTTTTGACCACTTTTCAGGATTGATTTGATTGAAATATATCAGTTTTCTATGAAAAGTAGGCAAATGCTCTTCAAATTAATTTTCAAAATGCTAAGAAAAATGTGAAAATCTTAAGAAGTAAAAGGTCTTCCACATGCCTGTAAGTAGTTTGTTTCTTATTTGTCAGCAGTGGTGTAGTTCTTAGGAAGTAGCACTTAACAATGCTATTTCTAGCCATGAGCACGCTCAGTACAATGGAATCACTTCAGAACTTGACTGTACTATCTGGTGAAGAGCTACAGAAGAATAGGTCCATGTTTGCTACTGATTTTTGTCTAGAAAAGGGCTGAATTGGCAGTAATAGTTTAATTTGACTGCAGCAAACATTAAATTTTAAATAATTTGCATTGTCTCAGTGGCTAGATCACAGAGATATGGAAATAAGGAGCAGGTCAGAAACTGTGGAACTTTGAGAGATTTGTAGCATTTCATTTCCCTGACAAGTTACCGATAAGGAAAGGGGACAGATCTCAAGAATAGATTTTTAAAAATTAAAATTAGCTTTATTCTCTTCCAGTTTTCAACATGAGCAGAGATTTGGCTACCATGTGTATTTGGTTCAATAAACACTTACTTTGCAAATTGTTCATCCCCTGTTTTCTTGAGGTCTTCAAAGGGAGATTGGAGGCCTTCCTGTTAAGATTCCATGAAAAGTCATTCAAACCTTTCTATGGAGAAAAAAGAAAAGTCATTCAGCTTCCTATGGAGTAGTTAAGTAGGGTCCAAATAAATGATCAGAGAGGATCGTTCCTGTTCTAAAATCTGCTCTACTCTGGCTTCAACTTGGGCATGCTGAGGCAATCCTCACTTGAGTAGAGAAAAACTTTCAAGATGCAAGAAATGTGTTTATTTATGATGTGCTTTCAATAATTTTCCATTATTTGCTGTTGCTTAAAGTGATCGTTTAAGAATTTAAGATAATCATTTAAGAAATATACATTTTTTTTAAGAATTGGGCTCTTTTTTCATATGTTTTACAGTTTATTTTTGTCCTGTTTGAAATGGTTAGTGCACCTTTATTGTTAACATGCTGTATATGTCTCCTTACTTGACTTTTACATTACTGCTCTCACTATTACTATGCATGCATTATTTATATGGTTGGCTATCAAGGAAAAAAGGCAAGCAATTTACTTGTCAAAACATATTAGAATGCCTGACTTTAAATCAAAGTTGCATGGGTTGGTAAAAAGCTATAATAAATGTTCTTTGGCTATTATGTTAGTGTCATGCAGTGGGCATGGTCAATGTATTGACTAAGGAACCTGTAATCACTTGAAAGACTCATTGAATAGTAGAGTATTTTAGACTATTATGGCTTGCTTTTAATTGCATGATATTAAGATTTAATTTGTGAATGCTATATTATTTCAGAATAAGGAAATTTTAACCTGTGTTTTAATGTTAATGTCAGATTAAAATAAGTATTTGCTTAGCATGAAAATGATAAACATAATAGAGTCTAATTATCTAAAGCAAATACAGATATCTGGACTTAAAAATACATTCCTCTCTGCAGAGTTCATTTTTCTGAGTTATAAAGAGTTTATGTAATGCTGGATATTCTCTCCTCCCAGACATGAATTTTACAGCTCCTATGGCCTTGTACTTCTGTTGTAGGACACAAACAACTGCAATTGAAATGACTGCACCTAATTCTTAAACAACAGGTTCCCTTATTTGAGAGGCACTTGTTTCATCCAGAAGATTAATTAGCTGCCCATGAACTACATCAAGAAAGTATTTTGACAAATACAAAATAATTTCCAGTTCCCAGTAACTCTTGTCACATATAGAAGATCATACTCTCTATATAAACATTTTCTAGTTAACAGTGTGAAAATTACTAAAGTTAGATTCAATGACCAAACTGGAAAACAAGTTGATCCAGAATAACAATTTTTATCTGTATCAACAAATAATACCTCAATATAAAAAATATAGAATATCTATATGAAATATGTAAATATTTACTGAATATGTTCTTCTAGTAACAAATACAGGCAAGTATTGTAAAAAAAAATAGCTGAAATTATAAAACAAAGTTTATAATTCTTTATATGTTTAAGTAAAATAAAATTTAATTTATTACATTTGTTTCCTCATTTTTAAACCACAGACATGTGATGGACTCTACATCAAGCATAGCATAACATCAAATAAACTTTTCTATTTTATTCAAACTCTCATTCTGCTGTCACAAATATATATTAGATGTCTAACACTATACAGACATACTTACAAAATATAAGGTCCTTCACTGTTCATCTTACCAGATTTCTTCTTTTTTTTTTATCCTCTTCCCTTTTCCCTTTCCTTTCCTCTGAATTAGAATCACTGTATCTTACTGACACCTTATGTGGCATTTATCTTTCAGACAGAGATTAAAATATCTTTTCTTATTTATTCATTTTTAATATAAAATAAAGTGAATTTAGAATTCCTGGTGTTCACAGGACATTCGCTTCCTCTGAGTTTTTATGTTGCTATTGTGTGTAGTAATGTATCAACCAACCGAACCTATTTGCTTTAGGCAGCTATACTGAGGGATTTTGCACATACGTTATGCAGCAGTAGTCAAAATTTCTCCCCATATCATCTTGAAATTGCTGAAAATTAAAAGCAGAGTAGGTGAATTTGGAGTTACTGTACAAGTTCACCAGCAGTAGTATCTGAGACAGTGGAAAAAAATCCCAGATGATGGTGTTCTTTATAAGGGGAAATCAGAAATGCACCATGATTCGTATATCCACAGAATTTTTCCAGAAATCTCAGATTTGATCATCTAATTCTTTTATTTTGTTTGTTTGATTTTTGTTTGCTTGTTCGTTTGTTTGTTTTAGGGACTGGTGAGGTGTGATATACGTCAGCCTTCAAATTTCACTGTCTGTTGCCCATTACAATAGTGAATGACATCAATTTATTTCATACCAATAAATGCTCAATTTTCAACAGGCTGTCTTCTGGTGTTCTTTCACAAGCAATGAGTTTTTAAAATATATCCTCCTCTCTTTAAAATACTGTGTAGGAAAGCAAAGAAGATATTAGAGATCATAATGAATGGTGGACCTAGATTTCAAAATTAAATGAATTTTTATTCAGTACTTAAAGATTTAGAGATAGACACAGTTATGAAGTATAAATAGTTATGTAGCTCAAATTTTTAGTACATGAATATCTTTTACATTTTACGTAGTGCGCAGAAAGAACAAGGTTACCATAATAGGACTGTTTATCTTTTGCAGAAAGAAAGTTTATACCTCAAGAAGGGTCCAGTTTCTGGAAATCAAAGTTAATCAAATTCAAAATGGAGACATGAAGTACATTATTTTTTACAATTAAGGAGTTTAATACAACCTAAAAAGTTCTATGTGAATGTTCATATCTTAATATCAAGGAAAGCACAGTATTAGTCAAAATTTACTGTAACTAACTCCTGTCTGAGCAATGGAAGGTTTCTGGAGTATTATGAAATGGGCAATAGTGTATGTCTTCTAATAAGTTATATTCTAGCTCAAGCAAGATTAATCAAGTTGATACTCGAGTTGTTAGATGAAATTATTTAGCTTGCATTCTATGTGACAGCAAATCAGATTACCCTAATTTATATAAAGGCTGTGTTTGTAAGATAATTTTTTTTTTCATATGGTGGAATAGTCACCTTTTATTTTGTCTATTCTCAGCTTCAGACTGATTCAAATTTTGAACAAGATGAGCTTCATAGTTGTTAGTCTTTTTCACATTCTTATTTAGGATCTCAGAGGAAGGAAAAGTACATTTTTTACCTGGAGGAAACATGCCATTTTTAGAAGGTCTATTTGTCAGATTGCAGAAGGTGTTGAAAAGAGGAAGCAATTATCAAGGTTCTGCAGGGGGAAGCAGGGAATATTATTTATATAATACTGTTTGTCTAAAATTACATTAAAAAATATCTAGTTTTGCTAAAACCAATATATTAGTTATGTTCCCCATGTGAAAAGAGCAAGAAAATCCTGCATTAGCTGTTTAAATAGGCTATAACAAGACGGTGTTTGACATACTGAAATTACATTTGAAAGAAGAAAAAAGTGCTCGCAGAGAAAGGAGAAAATTGCAAGGTTTATTAAGGTTTTATTGTAAAGAGATTGATGGACATTTGTGGGCATATTCAAATAGGTTTAATCCATGCTTCAATGAAAATAACACTGGAGAGAAAAATGCCATCTTCCTGCTGTTGTACAGTGCAAGATGCATGAATCTGTTTACATTTTCTGTCTCTTCATAAACCTGGCAAAGGCATGAAATTATTTCAAACAGACAATAAGCAAATGCCGACTGCTTGTTGTAAATGTAATATAATGCTTTAAACCAGTTAAATAGTTTGAAAGGAAATAAAAGAATAATGCATAGCATTCAAGATTTGTTGTAGATGATTTGCAGAGCACTTTAGAGATATATAACCTGACTGATCCCTGGAAAAACATCTTGAAGATTGGATGGTGGGCCAAACATTTTCATTTCGAAGCTGTGGAAGTGATGGGTATTTCTCTTGTCTGTGGATCTGTGGTGACATATTATGACTAATTAATTATGTGTATACCAGCTGTAAAGTGAACTGTGCAGTTTTCCAGCCTACACTGACCAGATCTCTAATAAGTATAAGGTGAACACAGACAATTAGTTCATATACAAGTCGCTAGAAATAAACATCTAGATATAAAGTATCTAGATACATCTAGATATAATATATCTGTTTCTAAGGAGTCAAAAAAATGCAAGAGACAAATTTCTGAGTAATTCTGTTTTGAAGCCCACGGGGGCACTCTGAATTGACAACTACCAGAAGCTCAAAAAGGCACAGAAATATTAATACTATAATGCTGTAGGACAAGCCAACCTTGGATTACACTACTAAGATCTGTCCTGGTATAATATAGTTCTGTCCTGTATAATAGTGCCTCAATAGCACTGAATTTCATGTTCTGCTTAGCACAGAGTGACCATTATTCACTCAGGAGGTGAGTGATGTGTTGCTAAAATCTATGGAGAGAACAGGAAGGTGCCAGCTGAGATTTCTGCTACACATATATGGTCAGTAATAGACAGAAATAGAACTAAAATCTATTGCTTCCAAACCTTAGATTTTTTTCCAAAAGTTCATATTTTCTATTCCTCCTGAAGCTGTCTTTCATTTTGCCCTCTGTTTTACAACCTTCTTTTGGACTCTCTTCCTTTAATTATTACTGTTTATCAAGAAGTTTTGTCATATTCTTTGATTGAAGATATGTATGAAATAAAAAGTCTCCTTCATACATTCTTAATGCTAAAGAGATAAAACGATCATTTGTAAGTACAAAATATATCACATGTGACCTCCCAATCTTCCTCTGCAAAATAAATAGAATATCATGTTTAATGAGTCTGTTGACAATACAAGAAATGATCTAGTTTGCCTCGAGCTTTATAAATATATTTTAGCTTGAAGGCTTAGTTAAGTAGGATATGACAAACTTAAGCTCTGTGATCTTAGCTGAGAAGAAATCTCTGTGGAAGCTGGTTATCTGTCATGGGGCTGATACCAAAAGGGTTCAGAGATTATAGAAAAGCTCTGCGAAAACAATATGTATGCGGGAGGGGTGAGTTCACCCACAGGATTTTTAATTTTCATAGTTGAGTATAAGGTGATAAGACTAAGCTAAAGAGACAATAGGATATTTTACAGCATCAAGACTTCTCTTAATACTGCATCATGTATTTCATCCTCTTAATGAGGCTTGGGAAAGCTGTGGAATGATACATATTGACCTGAAGGAATTAAGAGTCCTGAGCATATTCAGTAATGTTGTCCTTGGCCTTTTTTATTTTTTCCTGAAGGTTAATTATCCATAGGCCTTTTTATCTTATTTTTATCTTGGAGGTTTGAATAAGTTAAGTGATAAACAGCTTACGCACAACTTTCTTATTTCAGCTATTTTAAACTCTCTGACTTTTTGTATATAATTCATACAAAGAAAAAGTATTCTGAAGAAACATTTGTGTAGGGATGTGTGTTCCTTTCTTCAGAAGGACTGATAATAAGAAGTGGAAGGAAACAGCACCCTGGGATATTGTATAGTCCATTCTTTGCCCAAAGCAGGGTCATTTATGTAAAAATTATTTTTGACAGGCAGTTTTTTACTATGTTTTTCGAAATGACAGAATCTCAACAAATGCCTTCGGTAATTTATTCTAGTGCATCTCTACACTTAACATCGGGAAAGTTATAAATATTTTCAGTTTTACACTGTCAGTAAGTAGTAAATATTCTCAAATTCAAGACAGGTTTTAAAAGTTTAATTTTTTGAGTGATTATCATAGATCTTCCTTCCAGAAGACTTATCTATGCTTATAAAGTGGATGTTAAAGATGACAAAGACTTGTCTAAATCTTTTCCTCAGAGTGACTTCACCAGAGAAAATATGGACATCTATCTAACTTAAAAAGTTAGATTTATTAATCTAAAAAGTTGAATATTTAAAACTCTCCATGAATTGAAAAACAGAATGAAAAAGTAAAACAAAATGGTTATTGGTCAGTCTTCACCTGCACAGTGAGTCGAGGAAGACTTCCTCTTCTAGGAGTGGTTTTCTCTCACCCAAATTTACTATTTGCCTTCTGATATCTTTTTCTCCTCTGCCACCTCAGAGACCTGTATGAGTGCTTGTACTCAAGTGTTCTATCAAAATCTGTAATTGTAGCATTTAGAGGAGATTTTCTGCTTTTTTTTTTGTTGCCCTGCCATAAGTTTTAATCTGAAAGTTTCTCTCCAGAAAAAAATTGCTTCTTCCCCTCCAACCCACCTCAGAAAAGTACAAATTTCTTCTTCAAGCAAGAAATTCCACATTAATTTGGTTTCAATCTTATAAAACAAATATGTGAATTCTGGCACAGATCAATATATAGTGGACTGAACACATTTACTGTTAGTCAAAGACTTCCCCTTGAAAATAGCTGTACCTGCTATCAGCAAGGCTTTTTAATAGGAGCTACCAACTTTTTACAAACACTGGATTAGAAAAAGCAATTTCTCAGTCATTCATGCTGATTTCAATAGTTTCACAATCACATTAATATACTAGTCTGTATTTCTAAGTAATGAAAAATTCGATACTTTCAGAAGGAATTCAGGATTGAATTGGTATAGGTGGAAATGAATCTGATTTAAAGAGATTCACAGTCGTGGGAATGTTTATTAAAAAAACAGCCAGACCATCTTTCTGTCTGCTAAAGCAGTTGTTTCTAGTCTGTCACTGTAGATAACATTATAATTAACAATAAAATTCTCAGTAAACAGAAGGTCATTTTTTTCTTGTCTTCCTCCTTAAAGAAATAAATATTTATAAAAAAGACACATATAAAAAAGTCACATTGAGCTGCAACAAGGAAATTACAAAATATTAAAATAGACCTTATGTCCCTCAGAAGGATGTTTAAGGGATCAAGATTACAGGTGATGTTCACCTCTACCTTCCCAGCTGGGGACTGAGACACAGGAATAAGAAGGAAAATAAATCAGATAGGTGTTGTGTTCATTGTTTTGGGTTGTATCATCTTGAACTTACCACCAAGACACCAGGTATGTTTATATGCTGGATGGGACACAACTGACCAGGTAGGGCAAAGATGTTCTGGGCAGCAAGCTGGCCAGGTTCATTAACAGACCTTTAAACAAGATTTGATGAAGGAAAGGGATATTGACTGAAACGCTATACTGGACAGTGGAAAAAGAATTCAGACATTCAATAATTTGAATATAGCTGCATAAAAGTCATGAGAATTATGTAAAGGGGATGATGCCTAAGTGATCAGTGCAGAATTTTGTTTCAAATACATATATATGCTTTTATTTTGCATTGTTTCTTAGTGTAGATTTTATTTACGCTGTGCTACTTCAGTTTTTGTCTCTTGCCACTTACCAACTAGGTCATTCTGCAATGTTCTGTGCCAAGAATTTTGGGAAAATATGTTTTCCTCTCTGAGGATTTATAACATAATTCTGTCTCATTATGCCTAGTGTTTTTCTCCTCGTGTTATGATATCCTCAAAGAAGCTTGTCTTCTTGACATGAAGGCACAAACAAACTGGAAAAATTAGTTGCAGCAATTAGAAAATTTGACAATGCCAAGCTACGTGCACTTCTGAAATGATCTTAGAAGAAAAGGGAACTGCTTAAAGATTGTGTGAATTTTCCTGTGAGCTAGAAATGATAAGGATAATCATTACAAGTCTTGAGCTATTCCAATTTAAACAAGCAATGAACGATTATCAGAAAACTTTTCTTCATATCTCATATCCTGCCTAGCTAGCATTGACCTTTACTAATGTACCCTTTAGAATAGAAGCAGAAGTTTGCAGAACCTATGTGTGGTAGAAACTAAGGTATTTATGCATGTTTAGTAGGATTGAAAGAAATCCTGGAATCTCCATTTAATTCTGCTTGTAGATTCCTTCAGCAGATACTTTACATTAAAACTGACCAAGTCTTTACTTATTCTGTGAAAACTAAAATAGCAATATAACAGGCTTGATCTGCATATGGATACTCATCTTAATGATGAAAGCTTCAGTTACCCCAGAATAATGCAAAAATAAAAAGTTTTAAAGCAAACATTGGATAAATATAATTTGATTAATTACTAATTAATATAGATAAATAGAGAACTGTAAAATAGATGTTCACATAAAAAGTCTCACATGTTCTCTAAACAATTTTCACTTGTCTTACCTATTTTCACATATGCATAAACCCTTGTATCTCATATGTAGATCCTTGCCCTAGAAAGAGAATAGTATAACTTTCACTGGGGCAGCTCTCCTGAGCCAGCAACCAGTGATAATAAAGAATGGGATTGCTGAGAAATGTGTGGGAGGGTTATACATTAAAAGGAAGCCTTTTATGCAGATAAGCATATTCTAATCTCATTTGGATTTGGATCCTCCAGTAAAAGTTCCTTCAGTAGGCTAAAATAACTTTGCTATCAGTAAGGGACAGTTATCAATCTTCAAATTATCGTATTTTTTTCTTGGCAGGGAGCATTCAGCAACAAGGGCAGAGATCTCTAAATAGATTTTATCTTTTTCCCTTTTTAAACCTTTTTTATGAGTTCTGACTCATAGAATGGCAATATTGTGTCTCATAAAAATTAACAGAAATATACCATGAAATGGCCTTTTATTCCTTTTTTTTTCCCCCCCCAGCAAATTCTAGGTCTTTTTAATATTACTCTTGTATGCTGATACTATTTACTTGATAATTTTAGAAACTTGCATGTTCCGTACACTGTTCTTGACCTCCAATTATCCTGGGTTTATAACGTAGGACTGTAAAGATAAGAAGAAGCAATGATGACTTTTAAATGATTTGGCAGACCAAATAGTCCATTCTAGCTCCTAGAGAACGTCAGAACCTATCACAGAAAAATAACAGTTTCAAATACTTCTCCACAGAATTTGCCTTCAAAATTCAGTCTCCTGTCAAGCTGTCATCAGTTCAAAGGCAGAAGAACTTTTTTATTTTCTCTCCCCTTTTCTTCTGCTCTTCCATCAATTGTCTTATCTGCAACAGGTTCACTGTAATTGAAGATGGAATGAAACTATAAAACCATTTGTAATTTATATGTTTGTATCACTCGCCTTTCATATGAATCATTTCTTAAAAATATACTGAAAGTATCTCGCAGGTTGTTTTGAGTCTTTTTTGTTATTCTGGGACACAGTGATGTGTCTCAAACCTCTGGCACTGTTAGTGGAAATTTTCTTTTCACACAGCTGGTGCACCAAATTTTGGGGGAAGCTATTACCTCTGCTAATCTACAGACCTAATGAACACACATATTCCAGTATCTCATGCATGAGGGAGCTCAAATGATTATACAGGTCCGGTTCAGGCGTCTCATCAGAGCAGATGTTTTCATGAGCTGAACTGTACTGTGAGCCCAGGCGCACAAGACAACAACAGGCTCAGCAAATTTCTGCTCCACTAGTCTAGGACGTGTTTGGAAAAGTTGCAGCGGGGATGGCTGACTGGAAAGAAAAACAGACATAAACTGGTCTGCCTCAGTGAAGAAGAAAATCTGTGACTTAGTGGAGATATTTAAAGACAAGTTCTAACATCTTCCCTGTAGTGTGCTCTGATGTGCTGAGCAGAGGCTTTAGATAAAGACATAAAGAAGATTATCAAGTGTATATGATGCACATTTACAGAACAAACCCTCAGGGGTAGAACACAAAAAAGGAATGCACCTTGTTTTGCACATGCAAATGAAGAGAGAACTGAATGACTCATCCAATCAAGATCTCAAGAGTGAACGTTGTCATTACACATCTGAGGGACTCACAAAGTTATAAAGCAATCACTTCATCAAACGTACATTTTATCATAACATGCAGGCATGGATGTGAGAGCCTATGTTTGAAGCAAATTTCTCTGCTTTCATATAGAGATTTTTACTGATGTGGCAACCTCTTTACTACATTATCATATTTTCTCACTTTATGTTCATTTTTTGTTTCAAAATACGTCAGCTCCACCCTCCCTGTGCTTTTAAATAAAATATGTCCTCATGTCCATCTTAGTGAGAAAAACAATTCTGAGTCTTGACAATCGAATAAGCAGACTGATTATTTTGTCAAAGGAAGGAGCAACTCAATCTTCACTTTATGTCCACAATGAAGAAGTGAGGCTTGCAGAAAGATTACATTTAAATGCGAATATTTTCACAGATACTACAGATTCCCTTTGTCTCCTAGTATAAGTATTATGTAATTTCTCTCCATAACAACCTTCTATCATTCCTCCTTTCTCTATTCTTTTCAGATTCAGGTGTACATAAAGAAAGATAATAAACACCTATTGTAATCTCTTCTATTCCCTGAGATACACATGCTTTTATTTCCGTGTGTTCTAAATTTTAAACATCGTTCTACCAGTGACTTTTATTTAAACAGAACAATTGACACCCAAGGTTAGCTTCTTTTGTTGTTTTGTAAGGATCTGATTCCAGTATCTTACATTTATCTTACCTTCATTATTTTTTTTCTTTTTTTAAATTGAATTCATTTTTATTGCTTGTTTTCAAAATCCCAACGTATTCATCACAGGTATCACAGATAGCTTTAAGTTCTCCTATTGTCTATGGAGCAAAACAATTGCAGTTCTTTAAAGGACTGTGTCGAGTGGATAATATCGAGAGCATTTCCATCACTTAAAACTGGCTGGAGTCCATGAACTAAGCCTGTGTGATCTCTATCAATCAGCCTAAGGATCACCTTCAGTGATCCCAGCCAATGTCTTATCTCTAAGCAAAGCACAAATGCTGTTGTGTGCAGTGTTTCTTGGTGAACTGGCATAAACTGATATAATAGAGGTGACCTATTCATAGCTTCTTTGATATTCCGAAGTATCTTGCTGATGTCCTTTCAAGATCCTTTTGTAATAGCGCCAGTGCATGCATTCAGGCCAAGTTTTGGCTCAAGTTGTGAAAACTGGGCTTAGGTTTTAAAATGAAAATAAATAAATAAATAAATAAATAAATAAATAAATAAATAAATACACTAAATCCTGGGTATGACACTTGAATGTTATTGATCACAGAATCACAGAATCACAGAATCACAGAATCACAGAATTGTAGGGGTTGGAAGGGACCTCCAGAGATCATCGAGTCCAACCCCCCTGCCAAAGCAGGTTCCCTACACCAGGTCGCACAGGTAGGCATCCAGGCAGGTCTTGAACATCTCCAGAGAAGGAGACTCCACCACCTCCCTGGGCAGCCTGTTCCAGTGCTCCGTCACCCTCACTGTAAAGAAGTTCTTGCGCATGTTTGTGCGGAACTTCCTATGCTGCAGTTTCCAGCCGTTTCCCCTTGTCCTGTCTCCACTCACCACTGAAAACAGTCTGGCCTCGCCATTCTGCCCCCCACACCTTCGATATTTATAGACCTGGATCAGGTCCCCTCTCAGTCTTCTCTTCCCAAGGCTGAACAGAGCCAGTTCACTCAGCCTTTCCTCATAGGAGAGATGCTCCAGGCCCTTCACCATCTTCGTGGCCCTCCGCTGGACTCTTTCCAAGAGATCCTTGTCTTTTTTGTACTGGGGAGCCCAGAACTGGACGCAGTACTCCAGATGAGGTCTTACCAGCGCAGAGTAGAGGGGGAGGATTACCTCCCTCGACCTGCTGGACACGCTCTTTTTAATGCACCCCAGTAAGCCACTGGCCTTTTTGGCCACAAGGGCACACTGCTGGCTCATGGCCAACCTGTCATCCACCAGGACACCCAGGTCCCTCTCTGCAGAGCTCCCCTCCAGCGGGTCATCCCCCAGCCTGTACTGGTGCATGGAATTATTCCTCCCCAGATGCAAGACTCTACACTTACTTTTATTAAACCTCATCCGTTTTTTTTCTGCCCAGCTCTCCAGCCTATCCAGGTCTTGCTGAATGGCAACACAGCCTTCAGGAGTGTCAGCCAATCCTCCCAGCTTCGTATCATCAGCTCATATCACTTGATATTTATCAAGTGAGTGCAAATATTTTGAGAACTGCACTTAAGAAGACATAATTTTCTGGATAGGGCCTATGATTTTTTTTAGGGAGTTAAAACCATTTATGAATACGACTTCCGAAATGTGTCTCTTGATGGGAGCTGTATATCAGCTCTGGTTGAATTACAGAATCATAGAATGACTTAAGTTGGAAGGGATCTCAAGAATCATCAAGTTCCAATCCCCCGATGCAGGCAAATTGCCAACTGCTACAAGTACTAGATCAGATTGCCCAGGGCCCCATGCAATCTGAGCTTAAACACCAGCAGGGATGGGGCACCCATAACCTCTGTGGGCAACCTGTTTCAGCATCTCACCATTCTCTCAGTCAAAAACTTCTCCCTGACATCTACTCTAAATCTTCCCTTCTTTACTTTGAAACCATTCCCCCTTGTTATATCACTATCTACTCATGTAAAAGCTGATTTCCCTCCTGTTATAATTTCCCTTTAAATATAGAAAGGTTATAATGATGTCTGCCTTTAGCCTTCTCTCCTCCAGACTGAACAAGGCCGGCTCCCTCTGCCTGACTTCATAGGAGAGGTACTCCAGCCTCCTGATCACCTTTTGGCCCTCTTCTTTCCTGTGCTGGGGGCCCCAGACTGAATCAATACTCCAGGTGGGGCCTGAAGAGAGACGAGAGGAACAATCTCCTCCCTCACTGTGCTGGCCACCATTCCTCTAATGAAACCCAAGATATGTAGACCTTTACAGCTGCAAGTGCACACTTGCTGGCTCATGTCAAGTTTTTCATCTAGCAGTACCTCTAAGTCCTTCTCAGCAGGACTGCTCTCAAGGAGTTCTTCTCCCAGTCAGTGTGGGATTATGCCTGCAAGAGCAAAATCTTGCACTTTTTTTTCTTGAACCTCATTAGTTTCATATATTTGAGTTCATCAAGGTCCCTCTGGATGGCATCCCTTCCTTATCCCATTATTAACTGCACCACTCAGCTTGGTGTCATCAGCAAACTTGCTTAGGGTGCACTTGCTCTCAGCTATGTTTAGAGATGTCTCATCATATTTAGAGATGGCAAATTCTTTTATAAGTATTTCTGAGCCATTAAAGTAATATTTCCAAATAGCTTTTCTATTAAAAGAAAAGAGAATCTGAATGTTAATAGATTTCAGACTCACATAGGCATGGGACTCGCTTTGCGTGGACTGCTTCTGACATAAAGTTTCTGGGTACAGTGCCATTTAGATTGGCTTATGTCAGCTGTGACTTTCTCATTTTCTCCTTCAGTATTGTGAATACATACAATCTTTTCCTTTAATAGATGGCAAAGATGAAGGCCAGACATTTCTAACCAGTCTGTAAAAGGACTCGGAGCCAGTTAGACTGGAGGTGTGAAGGAAACATTGAGGAAGTCCTCCCTGTATAAGAAAGAAAGAAAATAAATTGATGTCTCTCTTATGCTTTTCCATAGTAGCTTGGATTTACTCAGAGAGCTCAATATACTTCACCTAATATTTTTCTGGTGTCAAAATCTGGAGATGGCTTAAGATAGTGCATTTGTTTAATATAAATAAACATATTTCAACTTTGGATATTAGAGACCTAAAGATTTATTCTGGTGCCTGCTCTGGTGGAACAAGAACTTCACAAACATGATATGTGTATATAAGTATGTATTCATATTCACAAATGTCAAAAAAAAAGTTCAATCTTAGCCATAGGAACAGGAGGTTCACCAGAATGACAGAATGACAGAATCACAGAATTGTATGGGTTGGACATGGAGGACAGTCATGATTATTGAGGGTGGGTGTGAGGATTGAAGTGATATGACAAATTGATTTTTCAGTGGGTATTTCTAAGATGATCGTGTTAAGCCTGTGGCACATGTTGTTGAGAAGGAAGAGTATGACAGATTTCCATGAAATATATTAGGGCTCCTTCAAAAGTAATGCCTCATAGTTTATTATATTGGCCCACAATGTTGGAGGCGTGTGGTGGTATGGCAGTAGAGGTTTAGCCTTCCAGCAATAATACATTACATTTTTTTGTTGTGCAACAGATGGCAGCAGAGGAGCAGCCTGACAAAATGGCATCTGACATGGAGGGCATATGAAGCAAAGCTGTGGAACTGAATTCCTCCATGTGGAAAAAATTGCACCCACTGGCATTCAATACTTGATGAACACTTATGGATACTAAACGGAGGAGTCTGTAGAGTGAGGTGGAGAGTGGTGCATCACAGCAGTGGCAACAGCAACATGAAACACAAACCATGTTCTGTACTGCTGTGCAGACTTCTACATGTGCAACATGCAGGTTCTTGTTCATAGCAGAAAAAAATTTATAGCTACTGGTGGCGACTGTTGAAAAACAGTGTTTAGAGCTGAGATTTTGCTCTATCAAATGGTGTTATTGTACTCTTTCCATTGTAGTTTCCACGGAAATAAATGAGGCATTACTTTTGGAATAACTTATGTGCAAATACTAGTAGATAAGAGCTAATCTCCAAAGTGGAGTACTGCTTTCTTAATTACCCACTAAAGGCTAGGTAGTGAGAAATGGAATGGGTTACTAAGGTTACATTTGTGACTATTCTGAAATTAACATCAGCAGATTCTTCTCTATCTTTCAGTCAGGTCAACTACTTCATGCTAGAGGGATATGGTGCATTTTCAAAGAATGCAAAATGCTATGCTAATTAGATCTATTAGGAAATGTAGACTTTGACATATTAAATAGTCTCCTTAATTATGGTAATTAATTGTTATGGTTGTTAGACTAATGGCCTTTGTCATTCACAAGGATAGGGCATGACTGTTAGATAAATACTGTGAGAATTAAAGTGCATGATAGAAGCTAATTTAGAAAATGCACATATTCCAGAACCCTCTTCTTCTTCCTTGAAATACTGTTATGAGAACGATAGCCACTATGTTATTCCCTCCACAATACTGAAAATGCTCAAATGGCCCAATTGACCTAACACAACATAATACAACATTTCCCAATCACTAGTTACTGTTATTTTCCTGTACATTAACCTTTTTTTTTTTTTCTTTAACATAAGATTAGGATATCATGTAAAATACTACTTGGGAAATTACTTGATGTCAGTACATATTTTTTGTTTATCAAGGAAAAAGGAAAAATTCTACTGCTAAATACAATGGAAATGGCATGGGCATTTGATGGGACACTATGAGAGATGATACAGAGACTAGAGAGGAATTCTCATGGTTATTAAATTAAATATAAAAACTCTCTTTGACTTCAGGGAATAAGCATTTGACTCTGGAATTTTTATTCTTTATGATAAAAAATAAATGACTATGTCAGCCAGTCATGTATCTTAATATTCTTCCTAATCATACTCATGTGAGGCTTGAATAACCAAGAGTAATTTTACATTGGTCAAGTTGGAAAAAGTGTTTCATTTTACTTGCTCTTGTTTTTAAGCTTTTGTAAATACTTCATTGCAAATCCCCAGGCTCCTAGAAGCTTTAGATAATTAAGTTAATCTGCAACAGATTTGTTTTGAGAGTATTTCTGATTCACCATTTGCTAGGAACAGAAGTTTTCCAAGGGCACTGCTGGATGTAGTTTAGGTCATTAATAGATTCAGGCACTGCATGATCTCTGGGAAGGCACCATCCATGTAACTGCTGCCAAGTCTTTCCTGTATTGTACAAACATGATACTTTATTTTCCAAGAACAGTTGGAGAAAGATGAATTCACATGTTTTTGTATTTATGGCAGATTCTTTCCCTAAGGCAGTTAAAATACAGAAACAAAACATGCACTGCTAATACTTTTCTTTCCCAGGACAGAGAAGAGCACGAACACATGACAAATGCGAAGGTAACTAATGCACTACTGGATGATGGGTTTAAACAACTGTGTTTAGCAGTGTATGAGAAGCTAGCTATGAAAGAATGCCTGTGCACTTAACAGCTAGTCCTGCAGTAAGCTATTCCTACTTCCTTTCATGTGTAGGCAATTTGTAACGCTAAGCATGCTATAAATCTCCCTCCTGTGTTTTGTTGTGCTGATAACAGAGCATTGCAGTCTCTAACCACAAGTTTAGCTTTACTCTGCAATTACGATACAGGGAACACAAACAATGAGTTTGGCATCTTCTTTGGTGATTATCTATAATACTTACAAATGAGCTAAGAAAAGAAATTGAGAAATAAAAGATGATGCTCCGATACCCACTAAAATCAAGGCCCAGATAAATCTTTCACAACTTGGTATTATAACAGCTCAGAATTATGACCACTATATTCACAATGCCTCAGGACAGCTGAAGCCATTTGCCCTCTCTCTTCACCCTGTTATCTCCAGTGCTAAGCACCAAATATAAGCAAATCTCTATTAGTGTCTAAACCAGGAAGAGCATTCAGAATGTCAAACTACTCCCAAGGTTCCAACTTTTCTTTTCAGCATCTTGATTTATTTTGAAATCCTTGATGTCACCCTTTCTTTTTGATGCTAATGGATTGCAAAATGACTTTACTGAATAATGTCCTGAAGTTGTCATACAGACTTTGTTCACAAACGGGAAGGCATGCTCAAATGACAAAAGCTATCTAATCTAATCTAATCTAATCTAATCTAATCTAATCTAATCTAATCCAATCTAATCTAATCCAATCCAATCCAATCTAATCTAATCGATCTAATTTAAACCAGAGTTTCTGAACAATCTGAGCCCCATTGACATTAATCTTAGCATTTTCTACAACATTGAACAATGAGGTTGTTAATGGCGAGACTGTTAGTTAAGTGATAGGAAATTATGATTCCTCATCAGTTTTAATCACATTTCAGTGACAGTAAGATCCGTATGAGCATGAACACATCACCTTTTGTGCCTCATATTTTTTTGTCTGTGAAAATCAAAATTTTATTCCTTTCTTATAGATCTGCTTTGAGTATATAGATGGTCAAATACTGGACTATGTCAGAAGTGTGGACCTTGTAAAACTCATTTTTGTACAGTATGCAGTAAATATTGTTTAAAGAAACTTTTTAGCAGTTGACACTATTGTATATTACAATGCATAAAAGACAGATATGCAGAAGAAACTGGAAAAAAATATTTTCCATTTAAGTTTTACTTTTACAAAATATGTAATTTACAGCTGAATTTCAACACAAAACAAAAGATGTGTCATTGCAAAAACCTGGCTATGATGTTTAAATACTAGGATGTGCCTGGCAATAGGCTCTGCGTACTAGGATGCACCCAAATGACCCTAGGGTCAGTCTGACCACCAGTAGAAGTAATGTCAAAACTTTTAGCTTGCCCACTGCCTTGCTGGAAGCACATTTTTCCCCTTTCCCAGACAGATGTTGGCTTCCCAGCAAATAACTAATCCTAAAGGGAAGTGTAAGTAAGACAATTCTTGGGGGAAATGTAGGTAAGACAATTCTTGGGTGATGATCAGCAAACCACTTTCATCTCTTCTCAAGCAGACTTTGCTCTTTTCCTCCCTGGATTCCCATGGTTTATTGTTCAGGGGAATTTTTCCAAAATAAAAGCTCATCTGGGAATCCCAGGACTTTTAACTTCTACCCCTCAGAGTTATTTGCTTGAACTAGTAATAATGCTTGCTAAGAATAAAAAACGCTAAATTTTTCAGATGAGAGCCCATTGCTGTATTTCAGTATATCAGAAATAATTTCTTTTCAAGATCACTGAAATGGACTGCATTGAAAAATATTTTTAATATCAGATTTCCTTTCCATCGAAAATAGTAATAAAATATTTCTCTTTCAAGTTAGGGAAAAAAATGAAAACTTCTGAATCCATTATAAAAGAAAAAATGCCTGTTGTCTGTCCTGCCTTAGGAAAAAAACACTCTGAGTGGTATAAATTCACACTAAGTTCTCATAAAACTAATGTTTCTGAAAGTTAATTTTGGTGATTCTTCAGTCTTCTTTCATAATTTTCTAATGTGTGCCACTGACAGACAATACACAGTAGCTTAATTATTATCTTCTGCTGTGTGAGCATGCTGTGAAAAAAAGATTATGGGGAGCAGGAGAAGAAGGAGATAAAGTATCCTGACACAAATTAGTATTTAACATACATTTTGAAATCAGTCTGCTGCCACTGTCCCTGTGTCTTCAACTCTTTAGATACAGCATACCAGGGAGCCCATCAATTTTATTTCCACAGCAGAATATAGAATAATTTTGTGGGTTTTTTTTTTTCTTCTCCTTCTTCCTTTAAACAACATCTTCCCCAAAAAGAACAGACATCTGAGGATGATTACAAACATTGACTTCATCTGCACTGGGCTCTGTAACAATCTGACTAAATGATTTAGGGAGAAACACTATTTTTCTACTTGTGATGAACATATTTTTCATGTTGGGATACCAGGATTTTCTGTCTTGTAGAATAATAATAGCTACAGTTTAATCAGATTGAAAAAGTAAGTAAGAATGTGTTCAATACTTAACTCACAGTATGTAAATAATCCCTCTATGTTCATGTTACTATTCAGTTCCTCAAGAAAATGAATGAATGCTGTAGGAACACATTAAAACAAATGCCATCTAATAAACCTGAACGACTATACAGTTTAGTTTTAATTAAAGAACTGATGGAAGCTGGTTTGGAAACATGATTGTTCATTTCTATCTCAGTAAAATTTCTGAAAAACATTTTTCAGTAAATAAGTCTGTAAGAATGTGGCAGAAATTACTGTAGTTGGAAATGGCCAACAGTAATTTCCCATGAGTACTCTGGAAAAGCTGATGTAAAGAAAAATTCTGTAATCTGCCATGTAGGCTTTACACAGAAATCTAAAAAGGGGAAATTGGTTGTAGATATATAAAATAGTAGTATATATAAAGCAGAATTGGAAATTCAATGGTCTTTTCTTATAACAATAATGGAAAAGAACATACATTTAAATAGAGATTTGAAAAATACCAACTCATGCAACATAAATTCACTTTCATTCAATGTGATTTTTTCTTGTGGAACTCCTTGTGATGAGAAATTCTTGTAAGCCAAATGAGAAAATAAAGCAAACAAAACAACGAACACAAAAATCCAAAACTAAAATAAAATAAAACCAAACCAAAATAAACAAAAGGTCTTGAAGTGGGTCCTGGAGCTCTTGGAGCAGGTCCAGAGGGGGGCCACTAAGATGATCAGAGCACTGGAGCACCTCTCCCAGGAGGAAAGGTTGAGGGATACAGGGCTTGTTTAGCTTGGAGAAGAGAAGGCTCCAGGGAGACCTCATTGCGGCCTTCCAGTACTTGAAGGGAGCAAATAAACAAAAGGGAGAAATGCTGTTTATGAGAGTGGATAATGATAGGACAAAGGGGAATGATTTTAAACTGAGACAGGGGATTTTTAGTTTAAATATTAGGAGAAAGTTTTTCACTCAGAGGGTGGTGATACACTGGAACAAATTGCCCAAGGTGGTTGTGGATGCCCCATCCCTGGAGGCATTCAAAGCCAGGCTGGATGTGACTCTGGGCAGCCTGGTCTGGTGGTTGGTGACCTGCACATAGCAGGGGGGTTGAAACTAGATGATCATTGTGGTCCTTCTCAACCCAGGCCATTCTATGAAAAGCAATCAATCAAACATTTCAGCAACAACAGAAAAAACAGGATAAGAAACACTATTTCTTAGCATAAGCTAAGCTGTAAAAATAACGTTGATTTAAAAAGCCATTATTCACTACTTTCTTCTGGATGATTGCTTGCATCTTGTCTCACTCACATCTCCTTTGGGGTTAAAAGTGCACATGTACTGTTGCAGTGCAGCAACCCATCTTTCACTTTAATATTCTCTCAGTATAAAAGCAGCATCACCTTTTTGTAAAGCTTTAGAGTTGACAGTGATGCAACACCAAATAACCAGTTGTTCTAACCTAGCTCAATCAAAAGCTAGCAAAAAATACCACTAGTTCTTCCAGTTCTTCCAGACCACAAACAGGTCTTCTGCCAAGCTTAATGCAATGACATCAATTGAGAAATCCAAACTTGCCTTTGGGAAAGGGACTTTTAAAGGTTAGATTTTTTTATTTGGACTTTCTCTTAGTCAAAAAAACATTTCCAATAAAATAAAACAATGATTAATTTAAATTACTCTTCAGTGTTTTTGCAACATTTTGTTTCGAAGTGCTTTTTGGTCAGGTTCATCCTGTCCTAGGTAAGTTACTTAAGCAGTGTTTTCAGCTATTGTAAAGTTTAACAATGAAGAGCATATAATTACCCTGAAATCAATAAATGAGCTTTGCTTTAGGTCATTCCCAGTCATCAGTGGGTTTGATAGCTTCCATCTTAATATTATTAGCAAATGATTTCATTATATTATTATAAGAAAAGCGATGTAATGTTAGCTTCTCTTGGAATATGCTTTTTTCCTTTATTAGTATTTTAAGAGGAAATTTTACTCCTCGTATGACACTTAAGTCTTGTCTTTGAATACAAATGCAGGAGAATTATGAAAGAGAACGACAAAATATGAGAACCTGTTTACAAAATTATGTTAAACATCGAAGGATGACTTTTTTGTCTCCAAGCATCACCAAATACCAGTAAATGTGTCAAACAGCAATAGCAAAGGAAGATATGAAAATAGATGTTGTCTAAAGATGAGTTTAATTGATTTTTCAAAAATTCTGTAAGCTAAATCATATTATTAGTCAAAGAAAAATGGTTTAGCTTTTAACCTATTTTGAAGAAAGTGATTGTCAAAAGGGGGAGTTGACAGGAGATAGCCTTTTACTTTTGCAAACCAGGGTCAGAATGAAATAAATGGTCCCTCCAACTACGTTCATGATTCAAATGAAATCCACTGAGCTGAGGCTTAAACAAAAAAATCAAGCCTCTATTCATATTCAGAAGATTGTCTTAGTGAAACAAACAAGCCCTGGGGTAGTGACTCCGTGCAAGTTACATGGACATGAAATTACCAAGGAGGAAAAATTATTTCATAATTTTCCTCTCTTAGATGCTTCTTTCTCCAACACACTGACTGATTCTTTAAACTGTTCCTCTTTCCTACTGTATCGGTCCTTAGGCCTCTGGTTCACTCACATTTCATGGAAGATATCAAATGGTGTCAGTTTTCTGGCTTCATTTTCATAAGCTCTGGTGCTTTCAAAGGGGAATTAGTTATCTGAAATTTAGGTTATATGCATTAAAACATTTACTATCTGCAAGATTTATCCAACTTATAAGGACTTTCATCGATTTTCAGCAGCTGAAAATCAGCTAATTTGCTTTACAAACTTTCTTATGCTTTAGGTCAGTACATTCCCTACATCATATTTATTTGTTTTCCCTTTACTTTTTTTTTGCAGTATTCACATTGATAAATACTTTCTCACGCAATGTTTCCATTCAGATCTTCTGTGTTAGTTTTTTTGTGTGTTTGAGTTCTTGCTCTAACTCATAATACCCCACAAGAACTGCATTTGGAAGGAAGGAATGAAAAAAGCATTTTCCTGTAACCTATTTAATGAGATTTCAGTGAGCGAGAAATAAAGAATTTTTGACGAGGGAAATTTACGTACAGTTTTACTTTCAGGTTGATTTTTCTCAATTGAAATCCATTCTCATTTGAAGTTCAAACTCCTAGATATTTTGACTGATTTTGATTGTCTCCTAGACATAGAAATAATAATTACAATTTTATTGCAGTGATACGGAAAAAAACATCCCTTTGCCTGTACTTCCATAATGAATTGAAACCTAACCTGAAACTCCTGGAATTCAAATCGAAACAAAACAAAGATAAGATGCCTTTCAAAAAAGAAAACAAAACAAAGAAAGCATATAATCCTGCAAGGTGTCCCCAGTCATTCTGTAAAGTATTTAGACAAGATGATTTGAGATGATCATGATGCTGAAGCCCATGTTAGCAACAGGCAGTAAAATAATGTTCTCATAATTTCATAAATGCTTTGGTTTTTGTGTTGTTTTTGTTTTGTTTTTGTTTTTCCTCCCAAAAAAACAGCTTCCTTTCCCATGTCTTTCTGCAATAAATTTGACTTATGAGGCATGTCTGCAAAAATTACTTGCTCATCAGAAACAGACTTTATTTCATCGAGAATTGTTATCTGGGTTAACGGATGACATTACTTCTAGATATGTTACTTAAGCATTATGTAGACATCACTTTTGTGTAATGATAGTATATCTGCTGTTGGAAAGCATGCTATGCTGCATACTAAAATTGTATGTGAATTTTTGTGATATGTTCACTAAGGTAGGAAAAGAATAAACTACTGGAAAAAAAAAAAAAGGAAATGCATCATTTTTTGCTTGAAAATGGAAGGGAAGGTTTGCTTACAGGAGTCAAAAATAAAATAGGAATAGATATACAATTACAGCACAGTCAGAAGAAACTCAAATTTTGAGAGAACAAAATTGCAGAATGGAAAAGTTGTGACTACATTCATTCACCATAATGTAAATTGTACAGTATTACATTGAGAATGAAATACAAACAAACAAAAAAAACCCACCACCAACAAAAAACCCACTCTAAAACAAACAAGGAAAAAAACCCACCAAATGTAAAAAAAAATTAGTTTGAAATAAAATAGCACCATTTGAAATAATTGAAGGCATATTAAAATATGCATATTTTAGATTAAAGACAAATGAAATTAATTAAAATAATCTACCTTATGTTGCTCATTGTATGCAAAACTATTTCATAGAAAGAGTTCTGTTTCTGCTTTCATTTAGATTGTCCACTTTCTTTGCATTAAAAAAAAAAAAAAAAAAAGATCCCTGTTTTCATTTATATACAGTATTCAGTGTGTGGTTTTGAAGGTATATATGTATATGTCTATGTACAAGTGTTTATGTGCTTGCACTTATATGCATACACAGGAGTATGAAATTATTAATTCTGTAGATAGTATTTTCCTATATTGTCATTATTACCTCTCAGCCTCGACAGAAAACATCTTTTCTTGCCTTTTATAATTCACACATATATCTTTCTCCTTGTCTGTTGTTTTCCATAAATGTACTTCCAGTTAAGGGCAGAAATTCTTCTGTCAGTCCTTAGTGCACAACTTTGTAAAACTACAAAACAAAATGCACTACTTTGCAACTTAACAGAAGTATTGAGCAGTCACTCATTATCTCTTAGAATCCATTCTCCATTACTGAACTTGAACAAACCTACGATATAATCTTCGTGTCATCTTCGGAAACACTAGCAGACTGAGCTCAGCCTTTCCTTTTAGAGTCAAGAAAGGTGCTAGCTAGTTTCTGAGATCATCTGTTAAAAGAAGAATGTTCTTACTTGTTTGCTTTCTATTTTATGTGTTTAAATAAAGTGATCATTACATTATTAATTTATATGTTCTATCATGACTGTGAAAAGCTAATTTCTTGTTTTTTGAAGATAAGACCTTCCAGTGTTTGGAATTTAAATACAGATATCTGGAAGCAACGGTGATGATTTTGTTGAAGAATATAATACAACATGATGATGTTAATGTAATAGTCTAGTAAGCGAGACTTGAATCAGCAAAGCATTTATGCATGGCTTTGAATTCTCATTTATTTTAAACAGCCTGAAGCCTTGCCTTCGATATCAGAATGGTGTAAAACAGATTTAATCAAATGTGGATAAAAACAGGTTAAATTATAACTGATTTTTAAAAACAGAATTGGGCCTTGAACACTCATTAGTATTGCCTGAAAGTATTCACATTTATTTCAGCTAAAGAAAGAATTTTAAAAATGTATGTGATAAGACTCTCAGATGTGTTAACAATTCTAGGGAAGATGAAACAAAATTAAGAACAACTAAACTGCCATTGAGAAGGAAAAAAAACCTGTTAGAATGAATATAATTAATCTTTAACAGATTTAAATGATTCTAAAAATGCGAAACCTATTCTGCCTAGCTGGAAAGAAGGTTAGCATTTGTACTGAGTCGAGTATATTGCCTATTTTATGCATTAAAATTCTTCTCCTACATCAGTTAAATCATAAGTGTGTAAGAGAGGACAATTCTTTTACAGATGGAGGATGAGACTGTAAACGGTTCCTGTCTTTGTCATAATAGATAGTGCAGTTAAAATCTCCCCCCAAAATCAGCACATTCTGAGGCAGACAATTTGATAAAACCCTACTTATGCATTAATTCAAAAGAGCTCCTTCCTTTCTGTCAGTAGTGGAATAGAAGTTAATGAAGCAAACGCAAATTTGATCAAAGTTGTGCTGAACTTTTAACAACTGTTCTAATACTATCAAACCAAGGTTTAAAATAGGAATGCCATAATTTGTGACGGAATCAAACTAAACTTTCTTTTCAGTGGAAACTGGTTTTCTATCAACGCCATGGATTATCAGTTCTATATCGTATGAAGACTTTCTTATATTTGAAAACATGTTCCCAGCTTGGCTTACCTCTGGTAGTAGTTTATAGAATATTTTGGTTTAATTTGTCGTCTTAATATCTGAGTGGAGAAGTGATTGAGAGATGCTCTTCTTTGCTATCCACTTATATGTAAGAAATGAAGAATATGGTGAACTGCTTTAGTCATAAAAGAGCTTCTTTAGCTTGTAGCCCTGTGTATTTTTATTATGTTTCTTCATCTCTCCCTTTTTACGATGTTTGCTGCACACATCTCGCATACATTGCTGTAGGCTTGTTCAGGGCTTAACACAATAGGATTATTCGCTATAACAGTGATTCCTTATAGAAATTCTAATACACTTCTAGTGACATGGAAATGCTTCATTTTGATAGGTCCCATCTAGGCAGAAAACATTTGACTGAGAGAGAGGCTGCTCTTATTTACATGTCTGTCTAAACTTTCAAGGACTTAGGGTTTGTAGAACTTACAACTAAAGAAGCGACTTCAGAAAGTGGGTCTCACTGGTATACGAGGGGACAGTACTTCAACATTTTACTGCAAAGGTTTGGGTAAAATCATCTGCTCTAACTCATTTTCACTAATGCAGACTAAAGGAGATGATTAACAGCATCTGTCAAACAGAGATGTAAGAGAGAGAGAGCATGATGAGAGGGGCTGGGAGATGTTTCTTTGGATGTGGGTTATGAAGTAAACTGCTACTTTCAGAAATACCCTGACAGAAATGAAAGCGGCATAAGCATTTGTAGTGCAATGAGGTTAGTAGGCAGAGCTGGACTGTAAAAATCAGGGTGTCCAAGGCAGAAACTTGTAGCCCTGAGCTCCCCGATGTTTTGCTGGCATGGTGCTGGGGTGCTCGGATGCAGGGATGCAGGCTGAGGGATAAGACTTGAGTAGCCTGAGGGCAACTGGGGCTTTTCCTGACCATGTGTTACTGAACACTAAGCACTAAAATGGAGAGAAAAGAAAGGTATTTCCATACCATTTGCTCTTTCAAATAGTGTTACTGCACTCTTTGCATCCGTTTCCATGGAAAAACATAGAAGACAATACAAGACAAATTTGGAGTGACCTATGTAAAAAATCTAATGCATTTTTAGCCTCACTACAAACATGCATGGACTATGTTGCCTAGAGATACATGTGGGAATTGAATTCTACATGAGGGGATTATTGATAAAATTATTTTTTTCAACAGTGCTGACAATAGTTTTCTGGGTAATGACTAGTTTCACAGTATTTCACATGGAAGATAGAAGTAAATTCCTATGAGTAACTTTTCTTAGGAAAAAGTGTCTAAAAGTAGGGTAATTGCTTTTAAAAAGAGTTATGTGTATTTGTGAATTAAAAATAGCAAGTGAGATAAACTGAATCATGAGAGATGTCCTTCCTCTGCCCACATACTGGGTCTGTCTGGATCTCAATTGCTGACTAAATTTCATCCATGTAACAGGACCATGCCACAGGGCATGGTAGGTGGTTAGAGGAAGCTTTCATTTAAGATGCTAATTCTGTACTTGGCAAATACAGATGCAGTGCAGAATGTGAATTAACAGTAAAAAAATGAGAAACATTGCAAGCTTATGTCCTTCTCTTTCTCCACATATATATGATGAAATTATATAAAACTGGTTAATGTTTTAAAGTATCTGTATAATAAATGTGTGTGTATATAATATGTGTGTGTATACTAGCATCACAGAATCAAATTGTTCCACCTTCTAAAGCTACTAATGAAAACTTACAAATGAAAAACCATTTGGGGTTGTGCATGTTTTTCCTCAGGTCTACTTACACGAAAGGAGTCTTGTGACACAGTGAAGAAGCAGCACGTGATATCTCCTTCAGAAAAAGAATCAGTGTATCTTCATCCCCAGTACTGAGAACATCCTTCTAGAAGTTTAAAGTTGTTTCACACCCAAAAATATGTAAAATTTTCTTTTGCAGTTCACAAAATAATAATAATAATAAATGTTACTTTTCTATTGGTCTCTGAAATCTTTTAATATCAATTTATATTATCCAGTTTGCTATTGCACTGTGTGTAGTACTAAAGTTCTCTGTCATTGGTATCTGTTAGTCTGTGACTCAGTGGCACAGTGCAAACTCTGGATGCTCTTTAGGAAATTATGAAGCTCTGAATTCTCTGAAGCTTGTTAAAAATAGCAGGAAATCAATGAGTTTTTGTGTTATTCCTCAGAACCAGTGTGCCAATATGTGATTGTGCTCTATCTAAGAATGTACAGTGTCCACTGTATATGTATGTGATACATACAGAAGTTGTTGAACTGGGGATACATTTTACCAAACTTGAATTTACAATTTATTTCAGCAGAAGGTTATGGTTAGAACAAGGGCTAGATATCAAATATATACTTAGGTTTAGAATGTATGTAAATGAAGTTTAGCATCTGGGTAAATGTGAACTAAAAAGTATTAATCAGACTACTAAATATTGCCCTGTTGAAAATGAAATACATAAATGCAATGAAATCAGAGTGAGACAGTATTGGGACAATTCAGAAAATTTCTCTGAGGACAAAAGAAGCTATCAGATTGTGTTGCTGATGCTATGTGTGTTACAAATCATATGGTTTCCTCTATGGTTTCTTCTTTTGTAATAAATCCAAAACACTCCTTGAAATAAATCAGTTCCTTACATCCCACCCTAAAACCTCTGTAAACCTTTATTGGAGTATGCTGAGTCTGGATGTGCAGCCATTGAAAAGGAATTAATTTTAAGATCTGAACATAAGCTGTGAGATTATTTTCAAGACCTGTAACAGTTCAATATTTTTGAAGTAGTATCTGAAAAGGGCAACTAACTCTTTAAAGAACTACTTGTACAGACCTAGTAGTCTCAGGCTACCCGAATTCTGTACAGATTTGTTGAAAGTTGTTAGTTGTTTATTTCTTCAGGAAAGTATTTGCAAGAATTGCAAAGAATGCAATAGTAACATAACATAGTAAATAAACAAACCAACAAATGAATAAATAAAATAGGGAGATCAGCTAATCATCATTCTCTATAGGTTGCTCCCAAAGAAACACCTCCAAAGTATGTCCACGGAAACTAGAACAGATTCAGTGAGCACAATAATGCTATTTGGTAGAGCAAATTCTGAGCTACAAAACACTATTTTTCAACATAGTCACCACTAGTAGCTGTGTTTTCACCAGCAATAAAGAGTCTGCATACTGTGCTCATAAATCTCTGCAACAGCAGAAGTGATCTGCTCTTAAGCAGGTGCTATGATGGAATTATTGATAAGAAAATGTTGTCCATGCTGTACAATTTTCTCAGAGCTCACATCCACTGTTTGGTCTCTATAAACATTCAGCAAGCACTACTGAATGCCAGTGGATGCAATTTTTTTCTAAATGGAGAAAGTCAGTTCCACACCTTTGCTTCATATGCACTTCCATGTCAGATGCCATTTAGTCAGACTGCCCCTCTGCATTTTCCTTCCTTCTGCATGTGATTCATTACTGTACTAAGGAATAAACTAATTTTGTTTCAAGTTATCAAGCTAATCTCTCCTAAAATCAATGGATGAAGATGTATGAATAATGAAAAGAGGTTGACGTAAAAACCATTTCACATGACCAAGATTTTTATATAACTCACATTATCTAGCTAAGCAGAGGCACTGTACTTCTTTGTCCACTAAGATAACTTTGAATTATATTAAAATATTTTCAATGAAAATTACATAAAAAAAATAAAAAGGGAACATATCTCTTTTTATCCCTAGGACTTTGCAGTCAGAGGTTACTAAACTACTTAGACTATATCAGTAATTTAACTGTTGCTTAGTGAAAGGAAGTTTCAAAGTTCATTATTACAGCTTTGATGCTGCTGTGGCAATACACAGAGGCTGATTAAATGTTAAACATACTGTATAAATATTTACTTAGTCTTTAAATTCATGTTATTATTTCAATAAGATTCAAACATGAGTATGGATGACAGATATCCCCAAAATTCAAAGCATGTTTTAAAAATGCTATTATTATTTTTTTCCGCTTTTTCTTTAGCTGGGCTTTAAATTCAGATCTCTAGCTCTGTGAATGTAGAAGTGTTTTAGAAGGCTTAGAAAGCATTGCAGGCCAAGAAGAATCTACTGATCATAGTCATTTGATTGCAGAATTTAAAAAAAATAACCAAGTATCTTTTCCTGGCATATGTCATACATGATGATGAATAAACCAGTTTTTAAGAGTAATAAACTTTTTTTTTTTTTTTTTTTTTTTTTTTTTTTTTTTTTAATGTATTGGTTTTTATTGAGTCAAGGTCAAATGTCAAACGGCTGTCATCAGGATTGGAGTGGGAGTGTCACACACAGTAAGGTATTCTGTCTGATGCAAGTGATATTTCACTGTTTGATTGACCTTAGATATGGATGAACTACAAGATGTATAGAGTGAATTGCTGCAAGTGGACTTTGCAGTAGTAGTATAACAATCTTTGATATTGCCCATATCGTCACGGAGTTACCTTGTATTCTGCCTGCCATGGAAAGAAGAAAAGCTGAATTTTATTTTCACAGAATCGTTGAACTCTGGGAGTTGCAGGAGACCTCCAGAGATAACTCAGTCCAATCCCCACTCAAAGCAGGCTCCCTACATCAGGATGCACAGGTAGGTATCCAGACGGGTCTTCAATATCTCCAGAAAAGGAGACTCCACAATCTCTCTGGGCAGCCTATTCCAGTGCTCTGTCATCTTCATATTGTAGAAAATTTTAGTGAACAATAAAACTTAAAGAAAATATTTCTTTAACAACTAAGCTAATACAAGAATGGGAAAAACAAATAAATAACAAAACAAAATTAAAAAACAAACAAACAAACAAACAAAAAACAAAACCAACAACCCAACTCTAAAAAAACACAGCTTTCTTTCTGTAATAGGTTTGACAAATATCCATCATGAATGGCCCTAACAAGGAATAAGGTCATAGTAAGACCACATAAGGCACTGCAACAGATTATCTCCTGAAATAGCCTCCAGTGTTACAGACCAAGGGTGTGGTTCATTCTTTGCTTGGCCATCTGTAGCAAAGAACGTTGTATTTGAAATGTAGAAAAGTTTAATTAAAATGTCCACTTCTATAACAAACTGAACACCAAAGTTTCACTGGAAGTAAATTGAAGAGTTTTATTTATTACAAAAAGAAAGTAAGGTGTTCCCACCCACTTTACATTAACTTCCCACACACAAGCAGAAAGACGAGTGCAATGCAACCTATCATAGAAATTTTATTAAATTTAAGCCTTATAATAACTTGATGTCCACTGAAACAATGAAGTCACAGTGCTGAATAGCAACTATCAAAATAGAATGAGAAAATTACATTTAAAGATGAAGCAGAAATATATCTGACAAAGCAAACAGTAACAAAGCAAAAAATAAAATTATTTTTTTCCAGAGCATTCACAAGTAGAGATTTTCCACATAACTGGATAGCTATTATTGAGCTAATAAAAATATCACTGTTATTAAGAAATAATGTAACAGTTTTATCTTTGCATAAAAATTTAAAACTGGAAAAGGACTTCACAGTTATGCATGGGAAAATCATCTGATTTCTCTTGTACTATATTCACTGGTGCTTGAAGAGTGTGGACATGTACATTCCAGTTCAAATGGGTACATACAGCTCTCTTTTGTTTCTCTTAGTGGAAAACAAAATTTCTTCAATTGGCCAAATGAAATCAAACAGAACCAAAGAGCAACAACAAATAAACCCTACGAAATCCACATAATTGTGTTTAATGCCTACTGTGCCTACTCTGCCTTCTCCTAACCCCCAATCTGACCCTCCCCTGATTTGGTTCCACGCCATTAATTCAAGCACTATCGCAGTACATATGTCCTGGATTGACAGATTTAAGATCTGAGGTGCTAATATAGCTAATGCTAATTGCTGCTTTCTATGCCTACGGTAGGAGTGGTCTCCTACCATAGAAGACTTCGTCATTTCCTTGTTTTTGTAGTAGACTACACTGCCTTACAACAACTTTCAAAGAAGTTGAATCCCATTTAGTAAAGGTTTTGGCAACACATCCTGAAAACTGTGAACAAATCAATGTGTAGAATATTAACCTGTCACAATGCATAAATGTGTTTTCTTGTACTGTCTTCTAAAGAGAGTTTTATCAGGAGTCTCTCTCCATCTGTGAACAATAAGTCAAATTCAACTGAAAAATGGCACACTCTGAGGTGTGAAAATTTCATATGAAATGTAGAAAATGGCCCAACTGGTAGCCATTAGGATGTCAGAACTCAGAGAGAACTATTGTCCCTTCACAAGAAAGCAAGGAAAATCTGCAGAGATAAATCTACACTGGGAACACTGGCAAATCTATTGGATGGCAGATAGCATTCATGGGAAAGAGAAGATATTTTGAACTCTGGTAGCTTTGAATGAAGCAAATGTGCTCTGATAAAACAAGCTGTCCCATAGAGTAGATAAAACACTTGATAAGAAATGTGGAAAATGCTGCATGACAGAAGGGAAGACGAGAGATAGATTAGTACAGTTTCCATCAGACAACTTCGGTATGTTTGCCTCAACTATGCTTTGTTCCTTCCTCTAGCAAGAGCAATCATAATGACACTTGTGATAAATGAGCAAAGGAAGGAGCCTGGGAAATAAACAGGAATACTTCTATATTTCTTCTATTTGTGCACTGAAAATTCAGTGAACAAAAAAATAAAGAAATAATGAGTGGTCTAGAGAGTCTTCTCTAGAAACCAGAGAATATTACACCGAGGAGATACTTTTCATGTATTCTCTTTCTCCCAAAGCACATATATGTTTGATGATGGCTGATATTGAATAGGTCTAAGAAACTTTTCAAACTGAAGGTAAACTGAGTTGATGAATAAGAAACACATCTTGTATTAACAAGTTTGTTTTCTTTACATTTCTTAAATCTGAAGTGGTAAACTTAGTTTTAGATCTTGTTTATATTACCGCCTCAACTGAAAATCATGATTTTCCTTGAAGGACAATTCAGTGATGATGAACTCACACTTTCCCCAGTATGTAATATATGACATCAGTAAAAGTAACTGCAGTCTATACTATTACTGAACTCAGAATAGCAATGATTAATTTGCTGCTTGGTCTATATGCATTTGTATCAGTCAGAGAATGTTTCATAAGCATGGAAAAAAAGTTGTTACCAATGCTAGAAAAATGTTATGGGGGTTGTAATTATGAGGTTTTCTATAGTTTAGTGTTCCCTTGCATTTTAGGGCTGTTTTGAAAGAATGTCAGACCTAGAATTTCTTTCTAGCTTTCTTTGCTTGTGTAATTCCTACATAATTCTATACTGATATGAAGATCAGACATAAATGAGAGACCTATGACTTAGTTCTGGGTAAAGTTTTAGGCAAAAGTAGCAAATCAATATCTGACCTATGTTTTCCATGTGGTGAAGTTACCAAAGTAGTATATATTACCTAGCATACGCAGCACTGAATGTCTTTAAGGGACACATTGACAAGGTGGATAGGATACATCGCATTATTTGTTTCATGAAATACAGAAGTGGTTCTTCAACCTATCAGATGATTTAATTGTGAATTTAGCAACAGAAATCTTCCAAGAACCTTGTCTGCATTAAGTATACATGAGATTTGTGGAACTTGTTAAGCTATATTATACATATCGACTTGTACTTTGTAAGGTACTATAAAACAAGCCATTTATTTTATTGCTCCCTGTTTCAGAAATATTTACATATGTGCCCAGTAATAATGTTAATCCATAGCTACAAAAGATCATAAAATATTTTAACTTCAATAATTCCATTTTATTATTTCAGGATATAGGAAAAATGTTATATTTATCAGTAATACTTAAACTGCCAAGATAATAAATACAAGAATATAGTAAATTATTGTGCCTTACAAATAACTAATAGTCTTACTTAAATAGAAGTGGTAAAAAATATCACTTCCAGTTGAAAATGTAGTCATAACACACTGTTGTTAATAATTAACTTTTCATTCTCTTCAGTGGGATGAATTGTGTCATCTATTTGAAGACAGGGTAAAGTAGGATGTAGGGGTGTTACTCTTAGTTTTGTCCAATCACTTTGATAAACATACAAGCTATAACAATTTTTTACTTTAATCTCTGTCTTTTGCTTTGCATTGGTGAAAATAAATTCCTGCAAGTAGTTTCAGAGAAGTTTTAAATAATTATTTTGATATTTTTAAGGAAATAAATGATTAAATATGCAAATAATCCTTTCCCTTATTCTAATAATTCTAATTCTAATTAAATCTAATCTAATCTAATCTAAATAAGGTTCTAATAATATCCTATGTAGTATACAACATCTAACCAGTGTTGTTGCATTCTATTATAATAAGGAGAATATGTTAGAAATGACAACAAATGGACAACTGAAATGAACCTGCATGTTCTGTCAAGGTATGGAAGACAAAGCAGATGTTGTTTTGACTTTTCCAGTGAATTTTAGAATTAGCAAGTTAGTTTTTTTCCTTTTGCTGTCATTTTAGATAATGACTCAGAAACAGCAATGTACAATGGAACATTAAATTACTGTCACAGATCGGTTGCACCATCTACTTGTTCCTTAGCAAGCAAAAATCTATTATTTGAAAATATATGGACAAAAGGAAACTGTGAAACAGTGGGATCAGATTTCTGTTGAAACACTGTAACATATGATTAATACAAATCATTTCATATTTGCATTTGAAGTAGAGTGAGCATTTTCTTAAATAAAAATATAAATAGTATGTATAATTTATTTATTTGAAGGTACATTTAGAAAAGTGCCTGTATTTTACTGTGTATGGTTTTCTTTTAACTATTCTCTATTACATATTTAATTTACACCATGAATTTTATATTAATCTGGGTATTTAGATTACTTTTTTTTCATCATTTTATGCAACATTTTATATACACCCTTGAGCTCTTTAATGCACAAACTTAATAGTATAAATATTTACAAACTATTGCCAAACTGTTCAATTGAGATGGAGAATACCTGTGACTTTTGTGTGTGAGGTAGAAAACCAGACTTTGAAAAAAAAAAATCAGCCAGAACTCCTAACACTTATATAGGTTTGCTATTAAATCTCATGGTACAGTATTCTTCATATGAACCTCTATCCATTCTGTACAGTCATGGATAATTTTAGCCTTCGCAAAGCTTCTCATAACCGAAACTTGCCTTGTAGAGAAAGTGTCTGAACTAAATTAAAATAGTTCTATTCAACTTTTTTCTTTTTTTTTTTTTTTTAATTCTGGTAAATATCTTAATCATAAATGCCTTGAATGAAATGCCTTTCATTTTTTCAGCCAAGGCATGCTAGTTAGATGAGTCATACTGATGAGCAAAGGCTTTGATACTAGTTTGGTTCTATACTTTTCTGTGTAGTGAATGCATTAGACCAAAAGTTCTCCATATGCAAGACCAGATTTGTCAATTTTTATGCCTATCAATCAATCAATCAATCAATCAATAATTTTGTGTATGGAACACACACAAAGAGAAATGTTATCAAAAGCATGTTTCTTTAATTCCTATAATACAGAGTAATGTAAAAAAATATAATTGCCTGCAAATTATAGCACATCAAAATACTGTTCTTTCATATGTAATAAACTTACTGCATTATAAACATTTCTAACACTTTTGCAGTGTTGTCTTGAAAACAACCAAGCAGTCAAGGAGTTATTCCCTTCTTAAGTATTTCATAATGAATAGCAGCTAGTAAATTTTTAATATTTCCTTGTAAGAAAAAAGAAACATCTGAAAAGAAAAAATATTGTCTGTCATATTTCTGACAATAAATAAGCTTTGTCCTACCATGATAGATATAGTTTCACTTATGAGTAAAACTTATAAAACTACAGGATTTAATTTATTGTCATACTAGTGCAGTTAAGACAAAAAATTGTATGGTACAGATGCTTATGTGGCAGCTACCATATTGTCTTCTGTATTTTCATACTTGAAACATGAACGTCAGTTTAATGTTTGGTATATTACAATTATTTTGGCCAGATCCATTTCAGCAACTTCTCTGTAATAATCCTCATGAGCAAATATGGAGCTGTTATTTTATAAAGTTTATAGCAAACATTGCTCTTTACAGTCTCTATCATGTACCTATTAAGTCTAGAAGATATAATTGCCCTGTTTCTTAAACAATATTTCCATTTGAAGGATCTTTATCTTTGGAGTAAGTACAGAAGTCAGGGAATGAAAGAAAATAATTTCACTATGTAAAATTATTTTGCACATAACTACGCCTCGTGTTTTCCAACAGAGCTAACTCTTTTTGATTTGTTTTTTAAATGTTTTGTAATTCTACAACAGTTTGTACATTAGTTTTTAAAGAAGTGTTAGGGGGATTTGGGATATGGATTTAATAAAACACCAAATATTTTGAGAAAGTCTTTTGTAATATCTCAAGGGGAGAGAAGGAGAGATCTCCTTAGGATAGAAAGCTCAGGCCTTGGAGGAAATTTAAATAAAATGTCTTGGAAATATCAAAACAGTGGTTCTGAACACATAATGCACAATTCTACCTCCAATGAAAATTAAATTTAAAAAAAATCTACTGAAAGAAAATACTTTCTAAAGTTAAAACTCTTTATCTCAAAATGTTAAAATATACACATTTTCTTTCAATAAATCAGCACTTGAAATTACTTCTGAAGGAAATTTTTAAAGTGTCTCATTGCGCCTTTAAATATTGCAACAATTAGTGGAGGATTATGGAGCAACATCTCACGCTTTCACTTTAAGAAAATTTCAACTGGCACCAAGGAGTTAAAAGCATTTTGAAAAAGAATTTTATACATAACGTGGCAGGGCTGGCTAATGGAGCACCATCCAAACTGGTTACACTGGATTCTTTCAATTGCCAGTCATGAGAAGAATTCAAAAGGTCAGGCATATTGCTCTATCGGATTTCAGGAAAAGTGAATGCTGGTGACTGTAAGAAGTTATTTAAAGATGAACATTTTATTTCTGCGTGTAGGCTCACAAATGTCATCTAACATTATTAACAAAGAAAATAAAAGCTATCATTTTCATAGTGGCATCAAAATCTAAATTGCCCTCCATAAAAACCTTTCCTATGAAATAAGTGTAATATCTAGAATTTTAAAAATAATAGCAAGAATCAGCTGAAGAGATGCTTTGGTTTTACCTATATTATCCGAATTAATTTTGGTTATAATCAGACCCTGAAGAAAGATATTGTGCACAACAAGTTATTTTCCTAAAACAAAACTCTGCTCCTGACTATAAAATGTACTAGATGTGCATTTTGCCTAAAGACATAAATAGTTAAAAATACCAAGATTACAAGTGAATTCCTGCTTCCATTGATGTCGTTCACTTTCTCTTTTTATAAAAAGAGGAAGAAGAGGAGAGGAGAGGAGAGGAGAGGAGAGGAGAGGAGAGGAGAGGAGAGGAGAGGAGAGGAGAGGAGAGGAGAGGAGAGGAGAGGAGAGGAGAGGAGAGGAGAGGAGAGGAGAGGAGAGGAGAGGAGAGGAGAGGAGAGGAGAGGAGAGGAGAGGAGAGGAGAGGAGAGGAGAGGAGAGGAGAGGAGAGGAGAGGAGAGGAGAGGAGAGGAAGACAGGGAACGGGGGTTGTGGGGGAGGGGAAGTAAGATTTCCCCATTTTAATTCTGAATTTCTGTAGTACTTTCCAGTCTAGTGTGGCTTCTGCTGCACAGGCTGCTCAGAGCAATTGAGTTGAGACTTTTGCTACTACCAGTTTCACAATACAGACTCAAACCTCACACTATTGTTCAATACATTGTCAGGTTTCCCAGCTTTTATGACAATCTATTTAGGGGTAAATGCTGTTAGAGCAGCAGCTATTATTTCTTGTTATAATGTTCAGTACTTCAAGTTGTTGGCATATCACTCCTTATCCTTTTTACCCACTCTTTCCTTCTTTTCTCTTGACTTTAGTGTACTTCTCATTCGTATTTCTGCTAAATGCCCCAGGGAAGGTTTTTGCATTTATAAGGAGCAGATAATAGATGCATTCACTTCAGTGTTTGCCATCTTGGCTTCCCTTTAATGTAATTCATTATTCTGCAAATATACGGTACATAGTGCTGCCAAGTTAATTTGTATCATAATAATGAGCTATTAATTAACATCCAAGAACACATGTTTCTTCCAACAAATTGTGGTAATAATATAATTAATGAAATATAAAATTTCTCTCTACACAGGAAGACTGACTCTGATATTTGGAATGCTGCATTTTGTTTGTCAATAACATCAACAACTTATAAGTCTACAGAAAGGGGAGGAGGGAAACAAAGAGATTCTAGCTGAGAGGGAAATGCAACGGTTGATCACCGTCTATTTTGTTGCTTTTGGTGACACTAAGAAAGCTGTGTGTCATGACTGTTGCATTAAGGAAAGAGTAATATAAAACTTCCAATCATCATTGCTTAATCTGATCTGAAGCTCACCACTTGCTTCTCTAGCAAGCCAGCATTATTGATGGCTTGATATTGATATTGATTCCCATACAAAGGTATGGGAATGAATTCATGCAAAAAAAAAACCTGCACCCACTGTATTTATTGGTACCTTGTCTCGCTCCAATTTATAGGAGGGAGATGAAGTTCTTTTAGTATCTGTATACCTGGCGTGAGATTAAGAAACAACAGTTCAAATGTTTGTCCAACCAGTTTATTATAAATCCTAATCAGGGAGACGGGGGAAGGGAAGGAGGGCGATAAAAAAGATAGGAAAGAAGCAAGGATTGTGTAAAGTGGGGATAGTCAAGACCAGTGTCCTGCTGCATGACATTTTGAAGGTGTTAGGCAAAAGCAGCAGGGGAGAGTGGCCTTGGGCAGCAAGCAGGTAGCAGAAGAAGTCACAGAGCCAATCCAGGAGGAAGCAGCAGGATTCAGGTAGCAGGCCCAGGAGAGTCCGTCAGCGTGCAGGAATTCCGTAGTGAGGAATCTGATGGCAGACACCTTTGTTTCTCTTCAGACTGTGGTAGAGCACAGAGCAAGTCCAGGAGGGACAGAGTGCAGAGCAAGCATGGGAGGGAGAGGGCAGGTCGTGAGGCTTCTCATGGCAGAAACCTCTTCTTCAGGAGGATCTTTAAGGTCATCTGGTTCCAACACCTTCCTATAGACAGGGACAACTCCTTCTAGTCCAGGTTACTCAAAGCCTCATCCAGCCTGGCCTTGAATGCTTACAGGGAGAGGGCATTCAGAACCTCACTGGGCAATCTGTTCCAGCAACTCACCACCCTCACAGTAAAGAATTTCTTCCTAATAACTAGCCTAAATTTACCCTCTTCCAGTTTAAAACCATTTCCCCTCATTCTGTTGCTACATACCCTCATACAAAAAGTCCCTCCCCAGTTTGGTGATGACTTTTGTCTTTTAAGAAGACATGTTTGGGAAGCCTGTTCCTGCAACTACTGCACAGGCAAAGATGAACTGAGACTTGCACGTAAACAGTTAGGAGCAAGATAGCAGTGACATCCTGCCTCCTCTGTGCGTTTCCTGTGCTAGGAAGCTGACTTGGTTCATCCCACTCATGTGGACACACTATTTTATGTAACAATAATATCTAGTAGTGCTCTCTGAGTATAAAATTATGTAAAACAGAAAAAAAACCCTCAGAGGAATTTTAAGTTGAAAGAAGGGGATTATTGACAGACATAATATATCAACGTTCAAGAGCTCATAAAAGTGAGAGAGAATGGATAGTTCCATGGATATTTCCTGTAAAACCAGGACACACATCTTGAACACAAAAATCACAAAAAACACCGGCACAAATATTACTTAAATATCCCTCTGAAAAAATGTGCTATCACTGAAGTTATTGCAGTGAAGACAGAAAAAATTTCTAATATTTACCTTCTGCAATTCAAAGTCAACAAGGAGTAAAAATCACTGCTAATCTCCACTCTTCTGTAGTTTTTATTTAAAGACCTCGTGTGAACCATGTTTGAATGATAACTTAATATGTTTGATATGTTAATCCTGTATTTATTTTTGATTTAACTAATGAGACTTGATTGTTATTAAAAAAGATGAGTGCTACTCTGTGAATAGTATTATTCACTACCTTCTGTATCTACATCAGTGATTTGCAAAATTCTTTTTCTGCTTGTGAGCTTCCTCTTCATTCTGTTTGAAATATCACCTATTGTGAACTACTCTTCTCAATTCACTTCTGTGTACGTCATGGAAAAGCACTGGCAATCTCTAATAGCCTGGCTGCAGATCAGATATCTCTAGTCAGATTTTACTTCTTATAATCATTTACTATGGAGGTGGTTTCTTCTCAGAAACTCAACAACAAAACACCATGTGCTTTGTTTATTTTTTAAATTTCTATTCTGAGGCCTTTTGAAACAGTTTATTGTTCATGTATTCACAGATTTTTTCTTGTGTTTTGAGAAACTGACATTCTTAAACATATATTTGGTCTAGCATGTCTGCTTTGCAGACAGTCAGCACTTGGTGTTGAATTTCAGAATTCAGATGTTTGGGTAGTCATTGACTTTTTTTGTTTTGACATTTATTTAAACAAATGTTCCCATTTTGTGTTCAGTTTTGCAAAAATGTGTGAGTTACCCCTCTGCCAAAAACAATACCTGTTACCTTCTTTTTGTTACCTTCTGCAAACAAATTATCTGTGAATGTACACTGGTAAGAAAATTACATTGGAGCACATTGATTTTTGGATACCGCTTTCTCCACTTCTAATCTAATGGATTTCATCAATTCTTGCATAATTTTCTAAAATTTTGGTATGAAAATCTCAGCTGTTTTTCATAGCTTTCATTTATAGATGAGCATTAGGCTTGGATTTCTATGAAAATAGTTATGAACACAGCATCTTTCACTAGAAAATTTAATTATAAGTTATTTTAAAATAAGCTGCTACTCCTGTCAGAAAACAAGTTAACAGTGAAACCAAGGTAACCTCTACTTTGTATTGCTGTATTACAAACACTTTACAGCAAGTCTGGTGATTCCCACTGGCAGCATTTTATTTTGCTAAGAAGTTGTCTCCTGTAAGTTCTCTGAGCACTGACCTGTTAGACGGGCAGAATCTCCTCATTTAAAGGGTTTAGTCCTGACTATCATGATCTCTCCACATGAAGGACATTCATGCTTTTTCTTTACCATTCATCTAAATCCAATTGCACAATAGTATGCATTGAACCTATGTATATACATTGCACAGAACAATTTTTTAAAAGATTAAACAACAGATATAGACAAGACAAAATTTTAAAAATGTAGTCACTGATTTTAGGGAAATTCCTTATGAATATATCAGAAAAGGAATGGAATGGAACAAGATAGGGTAGGATAGGATAGGATAGGATAGGGTGGGATAGAATAGGATAGGATAGGATAGGATAGGATAGGATAGGATAGGATAGGATAGGATAGGATAGGATAGGATAGGATAGGATAGGATAGGATAGGATAAAATACAATAGTTGGAAATGACCTTCAAAGATCTACTGGTCTAACTGCCTGACCTCTCCAGGGCTAACCAAATGTTAAAGGTTGTCTAAGATGTATATATTATTTACACGTATTGTCTACATTGATTTGTTTCAAAGATTTTTCAAAAATCTTCCCCTCTGCTCACTTGATCTTATCCCTCCCCAAACACTGTGATCTTATTGTAAACATACTGTTGATGATCTTTAATTGCGACTCTAGCCATGTGAAAATTGCAAACACTACCTCTGTTTTATCACCTACAAAGACAGTTATTTCTATTAAAAATATATATTGTTCTGGTATTATGTATACTTTAAAAACTTTAACAAGGATTGAGATAATACATATGCTGAAGAATCAAATGCTGCTAAGAGAACATTGTGCTGAAGACAAACTATATGTACACACACAATGTAGCCAGATGCAAAACTGTAATCAAAAGTTTGTTTCTGTACAATGCAATTATTTTCCATATAGTACTCCAGTCAGTGCTGTTTTAAAATTAACACTAAGCAGCATGGATGAAAAGACAATGAGAATATAAGCATATGATACATACTTTCTTGGAAGTTTCTCTTCCCATAGCTTATTTAGAGCCAAAAGAATGTCTCATATTTTTGCTAGAATCACTATGCTCCTCAATAAATGCCAAATATTTTTTTTGCAGTTAGAAAATTCTAAAATTCTCTTTTGTTCTTTTTTTTTTTTTTTTTTAAATATTATTTTCTGAGTGCTCCTGTCACTTACTTTTGTTTTTCTGCTCTGCTGTTCTGAGGAGGAAAAGGAAAGGGATGGAATGAGTGTGTGAAGATAACTCCTCACTTGAACTAGAAATATTCCATCATTCAAAAAGGAAAACAGCTGAGAAAGAATAAATCTTTTTTTAATGTGCTTGAGCTTGTATTAAAAATACAGATGTACTGTATGCATATGAATTTTTTGATTAAAATGTCTCTTACCAGTCTGTCTCTTTAATTAAATAAAACCTGCTTGGTATTAATCAAGGCATAAAGAATTTATGCCCCAAATCCAGATTAATTAAAAGCCCAGAAGCTTGAAGAGCAGACTGTGTATAAATACTAAAATAAATCAATCTAAGCATAATATTTATGATTGGGGCTGTGTTTCCCAAAAATATAAATAACTTCAAGAAGTGATTTATGGCAGATTCACTGTAGAAATACAGTTCTTATAAGAATATATTTGAACATAAAGTTAAGCAAATGGTTTGATTTACAAATTTCCTTCTTTGAACACTTAGTTTTTAATCACAGTTCTATTTGTAACACTTTCTGATGGTTAGTTTCATAACAAATCACGAGAAATTTACTCTTTAGTCTCTTATGTTATTTAAAAGGATAAGCTAGAAAGCATTTTCTGTGATTCTGCGAACTTAAGAAACACAATAGGAAAAAAAAATATAAAGCATTTTTCTTTTTAGGAACAATGGTGCAGAAGCACTTTCAATACTTTCGGTATTGTTAGCAACAAACACTCTTTTTGTAAGCTAAATCTTTTGGGTTTAGCCTAGAGTCCTTATGGAGGGAGAAAATGCACATGAAAATGTTGAGAGAGCTCTTAGAAAGAAGGCAGTGGATGCTGTGGTTCCAAAGCATCAGCTTTTGTATCAAATAGCAAACAATGAAAACACGAATTAGGAAGAAGAAGATAGGGTTCAAGAGTTTTCCTAATCCTTACTCCCTGTGGTGAATCTGTGCTGACAGAAGAAAAGCTTGACTTTTCTGGTGTTACAGTTCTTTATGTTTGGATGGCTATCTGAACTTCACTGTCTTATTTAAATCTTGGGGCACAGATTTTGAAATTCTCAGTTTCTAGTGAAAATTCAGCTTTGGGATTTATGCTAAAGAACATGAATCGGGAAACTTGTTTCTTTTCTGTTTAGAGGGAAAGGTCATAGTGGATGGTCTTGTCTCATTTCATCTTTAACAAGAATTGCTGAAGATCTCATAACTCATAACGCTGCAGAGATTATGTTCACACACTTGCCTAAACCACTAAGTGACAAGTTGATACTAAGTGCCTGTATGCAAAATAAATGGACTGCTGTCTTCACTGATACAAAAGATATTGAATACTCTGCCCAGAGAGCTGACTGATGGCTGAAGTGGCTTCACAATACTAATTTCTATGCAAGTGCAAAATAATGCAAATTATTCATTCAATTGCAAGCATTTCTTATGGTAACAATGACTGCCAGTTACCACAGCTGTGAAAATAATGCATGTCATTGCTATAGCTGTCAAATACCAGATTTAACACCTGTTTGCTAATTTTGAAAGTGCACAGCACAGGCCACAAGATAATGGGATGGGATGAGTGGAAATGTTTGAAAAAGAATGTTCAACTATATTATAAAGAAATATATGTTCCTCTCCATTTTTCTTTCCTAGCCTTCCTTTATTCCCTTTGTCTCTGGTAGAGACAATGCATGTTGATAAAATCATATTTTTATTCCAAACAGTCAGGTCTTCCCTTCAATAAGCATCAGATGAGGAGATACAAAATTTGATCCAGTGTTTTTCAGGTTGTTTGTGGTTCAAGTAACCCATCTGATAGTCCCAATTTTTTGACATCTGCACATAACAGCTGGCAATGAGTATTTGAATTCTGAAAGTCTCTAGTTTTAATCTCTTGCATTAGACTTATTAATAAAGATGGATGGAAAACAGGTGTGGTAGTTGTTAAGGGGGTTATTGAAAGATATAATTGCTTTAACTATTGTTTTAAGCATTCCTTTCTTGTTCCTGCACAACTTGTACTTATTGCAGCTGTAAATTGCAGCTCAGCTGGGAATGTACAGCTTTTACATTTTCTTCACTGTTTACAAATCTAAATGAGTACATGGAGCAACTCCAGGAATAGAACTCCATTTATATAATTATTTATTTTAATAAATAAATCTGAGTATTCCAAGCGATAGAACTCAACTGAAATGTGTTAACATGTGCTGTTACAGAACTATAATCACAGACCTATAGGTGGGATCAGGGCTAGTGTTTTGCGTCTGGCTCTAATATTTCTGTACTGTGAATGAGAGGAAAGGTGTTCAGACCTATCTGCACTGCACACTGCAATAGGGTACAGAACTCCCAAGAGATAGATGCAGACCAGAAGTCACCGTGATATGGAGTATTAATCTTGCTTTGGTTATTAGTGCATAGATTAAAAATATCAAAAAAACATTTGAAAAGAGTAGCATAATTATGCCAAAACTTTCTAGAAGCACACAAACAGAAATAGTTATTGTTTTAAAAGATCTAACTGTTTTTCTATTTTATATAGAGTGTTTTTATCTCTTAAGAACAAATAAATATTAATAATGTACATTAGAAAATAAAAACATTTCCTGCTAATGAAATAAAAAGGAACAATTAGATTAAATTGTGCATGTATGGATTAATTTGAAATCTCAAGCTAAGTATTAGGATACTGTAACATCGATTGCATAACAAATGCCAGTGAAGTCAATGTTTTTGAAGTATAGAGTCATTTACCAAATATAATGAGGATAAAATTTCTTACATATGGTAAGAAATGACAAGCATACAACAAAAAACACTTTAACTCATTATTTTCTCAGATTCTTGTACAGAAATTTTGAATTGGATCACAAAACCCATGTTCTTCTCCAGATTTTTTCCTAGTTCCCTACAGCTGTGACTCAGGAACTTCAAGATACTGCCTTTCTATTTAATAATCACAGGAAATTTGCCCAGTAACTTTTTAACGTCTTAGCATCCTTAACAACTAGAAACAGATTATTTCATAGCTCAGGTTAATCTTTAGTTTAGTGTCAACCTTTAATCTTCCAGTTACTTTTTATGTACCCTATTTATTGCGTTGGGAGAGACAGTCCCTGTTTGCATTGTTCATGACACTTATGATTTTATGAATCTTCTCCATCATGAGGAATCCTCACCTGCTTTGCCAGAGAAGCCAGCTCATGCCCCCCTTTCTTCTTTTTATCTTCTCTGGCTCTGCCATATCCTAAGATAGAGAAACCAGAACTGGAGCACAAGTCTTTTAAGAGCAGCTGAAGGAGCTGGAATTGTTTAGTCTGGAGAAGAGGAGGCTCAGGGGACCTCATTGCACTCTACAACTTCCTGAAGGGAGGTTGTGATGAGGAGGGGTTTGGCCTCTTCTCCCAGGCAACAAACAGGACCCGAGGAAATGGCCACAAGTTGTACCGGAGGAAGTTTATGTTAGATGTAAGGAAGAACTTTTTCTCTCAGAGAGTGGTCAGGCACTGGAATGGCTGCCCAGGGAGGTGGTGGAGTTGCCATCCCTGGCAGTGTCTGGATGAGGAGCTATGAGATCTGGTTTAGTAGCTTGTGGTAGCGGTGGTAGTGGGAGGATTTTTGGACTAGATGATCTTGTAGGTCGTTTCCAATCTTGTGATTCTATGATACTATGATAGCTTTCTCAATGCAACAAAAACTTGGAAGCCAATTTGTTACACTCTAAAATATTTACAGTGAAACTGTAAATGCAGAAATGAGAGAAAAAAAAATGTCATTCCTCCAACACATTACATTTTAAAATTGTTCTTTGATGATTATGTGATCTGTGGAACAGGTTTTTAATTTTCTATGATATTTCCTTGCAAAAATTTCATCATACTTTTTATGTATTTTTCTTCCATTCTTCTGGATGAATGGTAAAAGTTTATTAATTTGTTCTACAAATTTCTGCTATGAGGTTTGCAGGTTGTTTTTTTTTTTCCCCTTTTTATTCCTTGTCTTGTCACAGCCCAACTCATTTCCTCCTTTTCTTGCCTGTCTTCATTCTCCATCATGTTATTAGTTATTCTGAATTCTTCCCAGAAAATTTACTCAGAATTAGGAGATTCTGCATGAAATTGTATGACTTTTTTAGAAGTGAAATTGCATATGAGACAAAGTTTTGAATAAAATGATGATGATTCAATATCTATGAAGTGTTAAGCAATTTTTTCCTTAAACTTATAAGATCTTGTTGGTTTTAAAAGGCTATCTTAGGTGGACATGAGTGGAGTTTATTTAGAATCACAGAATCATTTTTGACATGGGAATACCATGTATACTGAAATAATAGGGATCTGGATAGCACTTCAAAAACTGTCTCACTACACAAATGAAATTGTGATCTCATCAGTGTCTCTGTGAGATACTCATAGAAATGTATTACTACAGTAAGCAATACTGGATGTTTCCATTTATTATTTTTAAATCACTCACTGATGGGCCAGACTGTGAGTACTGCTTGTGTAACTACAAGCTGGGATTAAAAAAAAAAAAGTTTTTTCAAAGTGAAACGAATGGCCATAGTTTCTTTTTTGAGTGACACAATATCTATCCACTGAGAAAGGGAGAAAAGTCACAAAAATAATAACAACCATATTCGTAGTGTTTCAAGCTATTAATTTAACTGAAAAACAAGTATAATCATTATTTTATTCTATTATTTCTTTCATTTCCTTCATTGCTATAAATACGAAACAACTGTTTTGATAAATATGAAATTTCAACTGTTTAGGTTCTTGATTTCTCCTGGGGGGGGGGGGGGGGGGGGATAAAAATAAAAATTAAAAATTAAAAAAAAAATAAATTGATAGTGAATATGTCAGTAACTCATTTAAAGATATGTTATTACTCATACAACCAACATATTACTGTCAGAATGGCCTTACTCTAAAACATGCTGCTGTACCTGGGTGCTTGCCTGATATTCCAGAAGTGACTACTTGGGCATAATAGGTGCAATTCCAATGAATTTATACTGTTTGATTAATGTGATATTTTATCAAGCTGTTGACTCTGTAACATTAACATTTTAACCCTAATTGGAAAAATTATTTATTTGTAGCATGGATAATCAAAGACAAAATCAATCTTGCGTCTTATGCAGAGAATTATCTACTGGGCAGTTTGTATTTTGCATTATTTAAAGGATGCTTGTTTTTCCAGGTTCTTTTAGAACCTTGAGAAGGAAATAGAACTTGAAAGCAAGGATTTACACAGCGAACATTTAAACTGCTGTGGGCAGATTCAAAGCATTCATTTTATAAAGCTATTTACTTGCATCGCCTCACTCAAAGAGAAGTAATTTCTTTAACTTGATAACTTGATGTGAGTATCACAGTGCCAGTGATTGTTTAAGTGTAATACATATATCTTTCTTGCTGTGTTATTGTAACAGGAGTCACAATGCTCCACATGAGGGACAGGAAATATCTTAAAGTCATTGCTGTAAGTGGTTGCATTATCTGAATTGATAAATCACAAAGAGCGGAACAGACTTAAAAAGCTTCAAATGTACACTGGAGATATGAGAATGTGATCCCACTAGCTCTTCTATGGTCCTCCTTTAAATTGTTCTAGCTCTGAGACAGAACAATTCAAAAAAGTGTGGCCTTGTGTGACTAATGTGCTTGTGTTTGGTGGTTTTTTTTTTTTTAAAATCAGTAATTTTTTTAACATAAAAGTTATCCCAAATTAAAATATTTCTACTTTTTGCACTGAAGTACCTAACTGTAGCACAGCAACTATTTTATACTCTTAAGTTCTCCTCAAAATGTTTACAAACTTACTTACTGTGAATTTGTCTCTTAATTTTCAGAAGTTACAGATAAGTTTATTGTGTAATGATTATTGTTAACACAAAATTTATGCATATATGTTATTTTTTTCTTAATATTTATACAAAACTTACGCTTACTAAAGCACTATTTGCTACTGATTGACCATTCTTATACAGTTGACCATTAATGAAATTTAATAGTCTAATAAAGTTTATTTTAAAAATAATGTATTCCCTTGTGCCAGCCTTATGACATATTTGGTGATACAGATTACAAAATGTACTGTATTATCTTACCCCTTAGCCTTTATTTGTCACTTCTTAATTGCAAATTGACGAAGAAAGAGTGTGAAGTGACTATTTCTATTTGGTGCAGCGTAAGTGATGGATGGAAGTGACAGAGAAAATAAGGATGTTTCTCATATGGCAGTTGGCTTCTATTTAATGGGGTTACACTGTTGCTTGAGGAAACCCATAACAGAACATAAGCTTTTCTATTGCACTGACTAGATATCTACATTAATTTTAGTAGCTGGCTATACGTTAGCTTTTAACTACTAATAAGCTATTTCTTTAAGCTTTGCTCTGTCTAAGATTGAGATATATAACAAAAGTGACCAGATCTGTAAAGTGCTTGAAAATGGACTTGATAGGAAATGTCAACTTTCTGTGGTGTTACAATTTGCACATTTTTTAATCCAGCATTATCTGCATTTTTAATGAAATCTAGTTTCCCACTCATTTTTTAAACTTAGCTGAGCAGCCACTCTTACAAAAATCAATATTCAAAATTATAATGGAAAATGAAATTTAAACAGTCATGTAAGTTCATGGATTTATCAAATCTGCTTATTGAGAAAAAGTCCTTTTTTTTTTTTTTTTTCATTACTAAAGGCATAAAATACTGTCTTCAGACACTGATCTTGAGGAGGATCTTTGTAGGAAATGGTGCATATGGAAAGGGTCTCTAAGAACACTGGAAACACTGTGGATCACAAATGCAATTGCTTGTAGGGTAAAGCTCGGTTAAGGTGGGATAGTAACTCCCCTGCCTCTACAGGAATTTGATGGAGAAATTCCTAGACAGGTTGACTATGAGACCTTATACAGATACACAGCCATGTGTGTATCCAGATACTAAAAGAACATTTCTCAAGTTAGTTATCAACTGCTAGAAGCTTGTCAGAGGTAAACCCCATCTTCATTTCTGAAGCTTCATTAATGCTAAACTGAATGCTGGTATGGAAAAGATATCTGAGGAAGTTCTGTTCCTCTGTCCCAAAATAGAAGAAAATATTCAATGACTTTCAAAGGGAAGCAACTGAGAGCAGTACAGATAGAATTTATTTATTACGTGGTGATCACTTACAAGGGAAATTGCAATGCATACATCCTAACAAAACTTAAAAAGGACTGAGTTCTTACATGAATATTCACACATAATTATAAAGGAGATTATATTCTTTGACTTCAATGGGAAAGAGGCTCTATCTATTCCTGCATACTTTATATAACGTCTGTGGAAGTAGCGATAGACTGCACCAAGGGCCAGATGTTTTGTTCCATGCTCTAGAAATCTCTTTCAAAGACTGACTTCTTGCCCTGTCTTAGTTTTGGATTGGATAACATTATTTTTCTTCATGGAGGCTTACACAACTTTGTGTTTTAGATTCTGATGACAATAATAATGATAACACACCAATGTTTTAACTGTGTCTGAGTTGTATTTAGTCAAGGACTTTTCAACTTCTCATGCCTATGAGGAGCTTGAGTGCACAAGGAGTTGGGAGAGGACACAGCCAGAACAACAAAAGGGATATTCCATACTCTAGAATGTCCTGCTCAAAAAAAAAAAAAAAAAAAAAAAAAAAAAAAAAAAAAGCTGGGGGAAAGAAGGTGGAGATGTTTGGAGTGATGGCATTTGTTTTCCCAAAAAAAAACCTCACGTAGGACAAGCTTTACTTTCCTGGAAGTCATAGAATATCTACCAGCTGATGCAAAGTAGTGAATAAATTCCTTATTTTGCTTTGCTTCTGTGCATGGCTTTTGCCTTAGTAAACTGTTTCAATATCAATTCACTGCACTAGATCTGGTTGGGAAGGGGTTAAGTTTACCCATGGCAGCCCATACAGCACTGGGCTTTGCACCTGTAGCTACAGCACCCTTGGTATTACAACAGTGTTTTGAAAACTGCTGAGCAGTGCTGGCGCAGCATCAAGGCTGTCTTGCCAACAACACTGTGAAGGCTAGTGGTACAGGATTGGGCAAGAAGTGTTGAGTGGACGTACACTCAACATAGATGTAGACATGCCATACCATATGACATCACACTCACCAAAAAAATTGAGGAAGTGTAAGAGGAGTGACTCTCCTTATAAAAGCCTGTCTTCCTGAGCAATAACTATGTTTACATAGTGGCTGCTACCCAAGAAGTGGAAGAATATCATTTGCTTTTGTAAATACAGAATAACCATTTTCTTCTTTTGCTTCCACGAGGCCTTTGCTTTTTTATTTTAATTTATTTTATTTTACTTAAACTATGGTAATATCAGCCCATGAGACCTTTTTTCATCATATTTTATCCTCAGCTCTTTTGAGAGAAGTTGAGGGCAACTTGGTGTGTGGAACTTAGGTGTCTATCTGTGCAGAACCACCATGCCCATGAGTTCTTGCACTTTTACCTTTCCAGTACTCTCCCCCATCCCACCTGGGCAGAATGAGTGAGCAGCTGTGTGGTGTTTAGCTGTCTGACAGAGTTAAAACACTGCAGTCCTTTTTTTGGCATTCATTGTGGGTTTTGAAGTGTTAGAGATGATGACAGATTTGATTGTATAGTGTTCTAGACCAAATTTATATATGCTACAGCTATTTATTTTCCACTTGGCAGGCTCCCATACCTGCCATGGGGGTTTCTTGCCTTATCACATAACAGAGTCTGATGCTTGCCATAACATGCTTCCTCATTTCTCTGTGGAATCATAATCTTGATTTGCTATCATTATGTTCATGAATATGTTCTATTGTAATATTGAACTGATACATCACAGAATGTAGCATTGATTTTATGGCTACAAAATATTCTTCATTTATGTCTAGCAGTGTAAAAAGACCGAGTATAAGTTTCATAATCACCCACATAAATGACATACTGATTCTTTAGCTTAGATGTTTTCCAGGAAAGTCCAGCTCTTTGTAAGTAGTTTTCCTGGAAAAAGTAATAGAAGAACATTTTGACAGCATAAGGCTTTGGGAAAACACTGCAAAAAGATATACTTGACATTTTTAACACTGGCAAAATAATGTTTTTTTAAAGGGACATGAGGTGTTATTCTCTTGGAATGGACCAGATTGATGTCTTTCATTTCATGAATAATAGGACCTTGTGTCCTTGTCTTGTTGGCATATAGCCTAATCTCTATATTCAGTAGGGAAGAGTGGGAATCTATTTTGGTGGTTAACACCCACATTTGTTTCTGGGGGAAGGCATGTTGTTGTATCCATCACACTGTTCAGCTCGCCATGTCATTTTTACTGCAATTTCTTTATTTTTCACTTCTCTTTGACTTCGTAGGAATATGCCACAGTGACAGTAACAAAAGCAGAAACATTTGCTAAAAATAGATTAGGTACTTCTTAGGTAATGGACTTCTGGACAGCATTCAGGTGGTTGCCGTGGCTGAGAACATACATCTCCAGGGCTTCTGTAACTTTCTGCAAAGGATCTGTATACTGTGATAAATAGCATTATGCAAATCAGAATTGCCATGCCTGACTCCTGTAAAATATGCTATTCCTATAAAAAGCACTTCTGAAAGGAGGGGAAAAAAGCTCAAGGGATGATATTGTACTTGTTCAAAAAACAAACAAACAAACAAATGAAAAAACAATACGGTATGTGCATGTGCATTTATTCTTAAAGCAGAAGGCTTATGCTGTCTTCCTTTCATTGGCTCTCTTGGAGTACACCTTCTCTGAAATGAACAGGTAGGCAGAACAGGTAGGCACCAAGCTGTGCATGGTGCACGACAGGGAGGGCCATTAAGAGGTTTCTGTGGTCTCTAGCAACATAGCTGTGGCTCTACGCAGAGACTGGACAAAGGGTTGAGTTGTTGATGCAGTTTAGGCCAATATAGGCCCCAGTTAATTAAGCACATATCCAACTTTGAACATGATTGCCAATTGGATTTCATTATGTGCTCCATTTGTGTGTATTGATAATATCAAACATGATATAGTCACATATAGAAGAACACAGAGCATAAGTACATATTTTCCTCCAGTGCCCTGCATGGTTTGGGTATTTTATTCCGTGTTGTGAATAGTGTGAGAGTTTCGTGTTGTGAATAGTGTGAGAGTTTATAATAACACTGAAAAGAACCCTGTGAGGTGTCTAAGATTATTTTTCATCCCTAGCTCCTACTAAGTACCTATATGCCTATGTATTTTTGTCTGTGTATCTTTTAAGATCTTTTTGTACAGCCCAGACCCTCAAAAGCTTTGAGATGCCTAAATCACATTTGGATGCTCACCCTAAATGACTTACTCAGGATCAGACTGAAAGAATTTGGAGTACAGAAATAGTTTTTTCACGTGCTTTAATGAGAAGTCCATCACTCCTTGTCAGTTAAGTGGCAAGTAAACTCACAAATGCAAATCTGGAGTAATGGTTCAAGATATATTATTTTTAACTCAGATGCATTACAGTCTTTTCAAAACACTGCTGAAATAATCCTTTTTTTCTGTCCCTCTCACAAGAGTTCAGAGCTCTTCTAATTGCAAGTGACCTTGAAAGATTCTCCCTAGACAATAGAGGGACAAATTAAAATGCAGCATCCACGGCACATTTTTGTTGACTTCCCTTGTGCCTGGAATTAAAATATTTTCATTTATTTATGTAATTTTATACTGCTTGCTATACTAAAAAAGAATAAAAGGGCCCTTCTTTATTTCTTGCAAAATTAGCAGTGAATAAAGGAATCCTACTCTTAGACCATGGGAAGCAGTTAATAAAGGATGGGGAACAGTTATTAAAATTTATTTTATTCAAGATCATGAAAAAATGCAGAACATTTCCTTCGGTTAAACTCACTTAAGAGCTTTTTTTTTTTTTTTCTATCTGGAATTATTATAGATTAGAGATGACAATTACGGCCAAAATTGCTATAATTAGGCCCTGTTTTAGTTGCTTATGATGATTAAGCCTTAATGCTTTTTCCGGAATACTTCATGGCCAGATGTCTGCTTCAGGTTTAGCTTAAAAAAAGTCCTTTTTAGTTTTATCAAAAAAGAGCAGTCACTTCAGAGACTGAGTGGCAGGAGTGCTTGTTGCTTTGCTAGTTAACATGAGCAGAATGTTTTTTTTCCTGAGAAATGCTAGCAGTGGAACAGGGCACAAAACTGCATAGGAAATCACTGTGAGATATTTCCTGAGACTCCTCTGTTTGAATGAATCATAAGCCACAGAAAATAACTGTTTACAAATATTCAATGGATAAAAAAATGCTTATACATTGTTCATTTGATTCTTAATTAAGACAAATGTACTCCACGCTCAGGTTGTCACAGTGAGTGTGGACCCTTCACAGGGAGACATGGATTATACCTACTTAGGTCTACAGTCTAATCATAGATGAAAAATGATCCTATGCACATTTTTACCATAGTATTGCTTAGAGTTGTAGGAGACAACAAAAATAAACTGAGCTATTTGCAGCAATAAGAATGGTTAATCTTAGCTAGATAAAACATTTCTTTTCCAGCTTTTCTGTTCAATCGTAGAATCATCTAGATTGGAAAAGACCTTCAAGATCATCAAGTTCAACTATCAACCTCACCTGCTGAGTCCCATCACTAATTCTTATCTCTTAGTACTATATCCACACATCTCCAGGTAAGGGGACCACATCGCTAACCAGGGCAGCCTATTCTTGATTACAGGACATCTGAGATATAAGACTGAATGTTGTCATTGCCACTTTAGAAATTTTTGTTTATTTTTCTACTGTGAATATCTAGTATCTGATCTTGTGTATTTTTAGTTAGCTTTAATATGTCATTAAGGAAAAAAAAGGAAATTTCCTTTAATTTTCAGTCAACCAAGGAAGCCTGGCTAGGTACAGGGAAAGCTTTTGTATTCGTTGTGGTTAAAACAGTAGCCAACAGAGGGAGAGTAAATTGTAATATGTACTACTCACCCTACATAATATAAAATAGAATGAGTGTAAGCTCTCACTACAGTGTTCACAATTCTTCCCAAGCCTACTCCAGCTCAGCTCTGCCTCTCTCTGTGAAATTAATAGCTCTTCTCAGCTGCTGTTTATCCTACTGAATGAAGACACTGCCATGGATTTTGTATTCTGAATTTTAACTTTAGAGCAAGTCAGAAACAATGGTTGTTGTTATTTTAAGGAAAGTGGTAAAAATGACAAAAGTTAAGATTGCTTAATTAATTGTTGCTAGATAATCTGGGTTGAACTTTTTTACTCTGTGTGCTTGTTTTAGGGTAAAATTGCTTGAACAGCCTTATTAGGAGATTCAGTGAATGATGTATAAATTCTTCAGAGTAAGTCGCTGAAAACTTGTTCTGTTTACGCCTCCCTAAACTGTTTGCTAAAATAAAATGCCAGAAAATACTATAAACATAAATACTCTAACATATATAGCTGACTTCAAAGGATATCTCAGAACTTGAGGTCATTTTGAATGGCACTAGATGCTATGTCCAGGCAACCACTTTTTACTGCAAGATCAGATAACTTCATAACGCTTCAATTCTGCATAAAATTATTCAAATGAAATATTTATAAATAAGGCACATAACAGCACCCGCTCTCATTGAAAACCATGGTCACCTGTGTCTGTTCCTGGGTTATAATAGTATAAATTATAACTCCACATCTGGAACTTCTGGATGCTTATCTGACATGGCATTTGCAGCTCATCATCTGTTTCTCCAGAGATGTACTGAATGTGCTCTTCTGCACAGGCAGAGACATAGGGCGAGACTTCATTCTTGGGGAGAGAACGCCAGTAACTGCCACTGCTCTAATTTGTTAGTGGCAGCATCCAGAAAGCCCAATAACAGTTTTCAGATTTTATTTTTTTCCCAAGTATGTAAGGCTAACATGTTATCTTTTTGTACCTACGTGTGTATGTATGCCTCTGCAGAAGGTAGTCAGTCCTCCTTGTGTGGTTTGCCACATTTATACCTTTCCTCTGGGAACGGGATTTCAGATATGTACTAAATTATACACAGTTTTGATCAATATTTGACACAATGGCACACACAGCTTCACTGAAGACAGGTTAATTTACAGCAAATATCCAGCTAAAGCATTGCAGAAAGCAGGAATCTTTTGAAATAAACACCTCTAAAAGGTATTTTGGATTCTACATGGCTCAGATGTAGAAGATACATTTAATATTACTGAAAAAGTGTCACTTGTGACAAATAAAAAAAATGAAAAAAATCTCATCAAGTGAAATACATTAAAAACTCTCAATTATTTTCTAGGGAAATTGCAGTGATTCAATTTTTTCTATAAGCAATAACAATTTATAACTTTTGAAATAAATTCAGAACATTTTGTAATCTTGGTTTTTTGTTGCTTCTTGGAAGAGTTTTACTGCACATACATACATATTGTTAATTTGTCAATAATTACTGCAAAAAAATCTTTTACAGAATGGTTATGTTGGGGAGAAAACTCTGGAAACCATCTAATCCAACCCCCTGCACAATTAGGGATGCCTAGAGCAACTTCAACAGTCCTAACAGTCTCTCATTATGGAAGAGGAGTTCCAGGCTCTTGATCATACCAGGGGCCTTCCATTGGGCATTTTTCAGTTAGTTTTCCTGTATCATTTTTCAGATAAAAGCCTGTCAGAATCAGTTGACTCTCATCCATATTGGGAAGATATACTGAGAATTACTGTCACAGTAGGCTTTCTTGCAGTTACCTGTTCATACATGTTAAAAGAAGATCTACATATCTTCGTGTTGTACTCTGAAAGGGCACTTGTTGAATATTTCTTGGCATTTCAGACAGCACTCTGCAAAAAATGCTAGTTAAAACAGTGGGTTATATCTCATGTGTCAAAGATATTTCTCATAGTTGGAAACAATAATGCTCTGACTGTAACTGAAGTACAAATCTGACAGTTGCTGGGAAAGGGCAAGGCAACCACACACTGACAAGATTTCTATTTGTTCAGTTCTATGTTAAAGATCTGAGGAGAACAAGCGTACCAGGGAACACAGATAATGTGCTGAAATGCAACTGAGACATAGTGTTTAGAGATCTTCCTACATGGAATAGATTACATAACTGCACCATATTTTCCTAAATTGATTTACACTACTGAAAGCTTTCTCATATGGGTAGTAAGGTTACACAGGTGACATTGTAATCATGGTGGGTAATAATCCACAAACTGCAGGATATTCATAAATGTTGGCAGCATTGTCTTAAAGCCACTTATATCTAATTTTCTCCCAAGGAGGAAAAATATTCTCCAATCTACAAAATAAAATGAACAACAGAAAACAAGCAAACAAGTGAAATACCAGACAAAAACCAAGCAAACGTGTGGTAGTGAAGTCACTGACAGAATAGGTGGGGATCTATCTTCAGATCCTCCTGTTACAAGCAAAATCCATAATATCCAGTTCTGCAAGTCAGGGTACAGGAAATTTCTCAGAAAAATCTTGTCTAGCAAGTCCAACAGCTCAGCTGGTAATCCAAAGCTTTCATTATTTCTCAAGAACATTTTCCTCTTCAGAGTAATGATACCAAATATCCAGCAATATTTGAAGACATGGGCCTTCAGTTCTCCTGCAGTCTAATCTTGCTTACACTCAGAGACAGCAAAAAATCTGTGGATTTTACCAAAGCATTCACGAGGCCCATCGCTGTAGACTACGGAAATGGCTGCAGAGCAAATAAGTAACAAATAACAAACGTCAATGAAGTAGTGTACCCTGGACAGTCATTCTGCTTTCAAAGATGCTAAAGCTTTGTTTCTGGATCTCAAATACATTTTTTCTAACTGTTATTTGTAATATATATATATTAAAAGCTGAGGAACAGAACCAGGTTAATATCCTATATTCTTTGCCTTATTTGCTTTCACTGTTTTTGCGGGGAAGTTGGACCATGTTTACATGAATAGCCAGCCTTTTTCTTTTTTTTCCCCATTAAGAAAAAAAGAAAAGTGAAGAGAGATAAAAGTTAATATTTGTGTTGAGGAAAAATCTGCAGAATAATGTTACAAAGGACGTAGAGACTAAATGGTAGGAAGAAGTCTTGTGTTCAGGGCTTATCAAGCTTCACAGTGCCCCACTATTTATTAGGCAAAAGGGGTCTTCTCAAAATAAGTCTTTATTTCCTGAAGTTAAAGGGTAGCTGAATATCAGTGTGATCTCATGTTAAATCGCATCGTTCTTCATCTTGTTATAGATCATTTCACTGGTTCAAATAACATCTGCAATAGGCCTAGTTGTAGAATGAGGCATTATTTGGCCTGAAAACCCAGGATCCACTCTATAATAGCTTACAGTACAAGAAGTTAGAAGTCTGCAATTCCTTACAGAATTCTTTGCCATCCTTTGATTTCAAACACCCTCTAGATTGTGTGTTAATTCAGACCTCAGGTCATTTTTTAGTGGTCCTAAATGAATGTACAGTCAAAGAAGCTATTCGATTCTTACTGTTAACCCAATTTTAATTCATTTTTGTCCTAGCTCTGCAAGAGATTACAGTATTATCTTAAAGGAAAAGACTTAAAAACATGGAATGCCTAGAAGAGAGTGAGTAACATCTGTTGATCTTCAGAAATAGTGAAATCACTACTGTTAAGTTCTTTGCAATACAAGGCAAAGCACTGGTAGGAACATCAATAATCAAATACAAGAAAAAGCTGACTCACCCAACTAACAGTATGATCTGTGACTATAGACCACTTCCTCTTAGAAAGCAGATTTCACCCAGAAGATAATCTCCCTGCATTGGCTAGCCCTAGATGAGCACAGAAGGGGGAAGACCGAGGGTCTACTCCTCTGGTCACAAGGAAAGCGCAAGTGAATTTCTTGCATCTGTGCCCCTGGGCCAGCCATACCTTTCACCAGGAGCTTAATCAGTTCAGGCCGTAACATAATAGTTCCCTTACAGAATCTCTGTAATGTATTGCTACTTGTCATATTGCTTTCCTGGTTGTTAAAGACGTGATATAAAGTACACAGAAGGAAAAAAGATTTTAATTTTTTGATGATCTTTTTTTCTGGTCATTTTATTTAATATTGTTGCAGTTTATTTGATTCTATCACCAGTGACAGGGCTTCCTCTCTCCTGTCTTTCCCTCTTCTGTGGGAGGGAAGAAATAGAAAGGACACAACTAAGATAAGGAAGGATAAGTTATTTACTACAAATGGTAATGACATGAAAAGGAGTTACAGGTAATAAATCAAACAAATAGAAGAGAGAGAAGTTCCAGTCGTATTGCTCGCTGTGCTACAGGAAACTGGAGAGAGGTCTTCTACCTTGTCAGTGTGCTATTCTACCTCTTTTACCTCGAATTGGAAATCCTATGGGAATGCTTCAGACTTCTGGGGACTGTAGTTTGTTTTTTCTCAGTGTATCTTCTTCTCGGAGAGCTGAAACTCATGTGAAATGACACTGCCAGGGGCTAAATAAGGAAAGTCAGCTTTCTGGCACTAAGTTCTATCATTAAAACAGATTGTTGCATAATGTCCTGATACGGTGCACTGATAAAACCAGGATATACATACATACTGTGGAAATATTTATCCTGTTTATGAAAAATTTTAAAATGAATATATTGTATCTTGTTGGAATTTCTTACAAGGATTCATAAAGAAGTGACGTTGAGCTTCATCGATCCATCTGATAGATTCAAAATTGTTTTCAGCTCACCTCAAAGCTTCATTTTTTTCCAATGGTAAAAATAAGCCAAATACCTTCATGATTTATAGTAAATCAGTTGAATCCATTGTTCAGACTAAGTTTCATTTGTCTTTCCCTACATTGCACTTTCTGTAAGGCGATAACAGAGTTTTCTTTGGCTGATTTAAGCTAGGAATGTAATTAAGAAATTCCAAGACTGTGTCCTGCACTCTCTTCTCAGCGTGTTCCACAGAAAAAAGCAAAGGTCTTTTAAAAATGGACAGAAAAAGAGAAATACCAAAGTAGAGAATGATTCTTTGAAAACATGTCTGTGATTCTTTGAAAACATGTCTGGAAAAATCTTTTTAACCAGTTCAAGCTATTACTCCAAGCAAATACATTTTAGTGGCCGATCAGGAGTCAAGGGGAACAAGGACACACAGTATAGCATGTATGGAAGGTGCTTTCCCCTCCATGCTGCGTAAAGCGTGAGAGTCAGCATGGTCTACATGCAAGCAGTAGACTTTTGTTTTGGGCTACTGAATGACTGTGTAGTTTCCCAATAATACACCCCTCATTTTCTTCCGAAGTCCTATGTGCATTTTTAGTTTCAAAGGTTCAACAGTTGACAGAGATCTGCCTTGCTCTCTTTTTGGAAATTAAAACTGTTTTGCTGCTCAAACAAATCAGAGAAACTCAGTTAGTAAGCAATTTTAGTTGGTCTGACCATGAAATGTGTTAATGCGAGCTAAAAACGTAACAAGAAGTTGGATAAGGAAAACGTAAGTAACATATCCAGTGCCAATAAAGTAGGAAAAAAAGAGAAACACAATAAGCATTTTAGCCTTGATGAGGGAGAGGAGCAGACAAAGAATGAAATAGCCTGACTGATTCTGAAAAAAAAAGAAGAGCAGAATCTAAAAAAGGAACACTGCGGAAGAAGAGACAAATATGTGAAGCAGATTACAGCTTTCAGAAACTGAATAAAGACTACATTACAGTCTCCTGTGTATTGAGACAAAGCACAGATCAGTGTAGGAGGAGTTTATTTCCATTAGTAATATCTACATGAGAAACAACTGACATAAATGAAGAAGGCTGGATATAAAGTCAAGGATGACTAGAAGAGAGTTCTGGAGAATTACTGCCAGAGATCATCCACACAAACACACAGAAAATGTTTGAATATATATAAATATGTTTCTCCATAAGACCTAGTAAGTGAAAATTAAATACAGAGATTCACAGTTCCATCTCCATGTTGCTCAAAGGTGTCAATTTAGTTACTTACATCTGTTCTTCCTCATTCGAGACATTGTTTAGAAATGCACGCATGGCATGAAACATTTGTGGAACAGTGCCCCAATAAGGCATGAACAGACACCTACAGTTATAGACTGTCATAAACTGAGAGACTACAAAACAAAATGAAATAATTTTCAAAAGTTGTTTAGAAGTTTTAAAAAATAGTTAGGTCGTTACAATAAGAATGGATATTGTAAATCTATCAACTGCTAAATTAATTTCTTAAGTTTTCTTACATAAAATACAGAAACTGATCTATGAACTTATTTTAGAGGACAATATCCATTCACTTTACAAAACTATTATTGAGAATGCTGTTGTAAGAAACCTTTTAAACCTCAATATGGAATGCAGATTTTAATAAAATGGATTCAAAGATTCCAAAACTGGAAAAAAAAAAATTGACACAGGTCTTGTGATGAGATCTCTCATCACACAAACTCTTTAACTACCCTGAGAAGAATCTCATCAGAATTATATGCATCCAGCTGGAGCAGCAAATTCCTTACTAGTTTAGAGTCGACTGGGAGTTTATCATTCCCACAGTCATTGTCCTCAGTTCAGTTCCTGAACTCCATTATTTGTGTTAAAGGGAGAGGCAAAGAAGACATTACCACTTCACCAGCAAAACCATTTCTGTTTACAGGCAACAAATCTAGGAAAGCACCTTTCCTCAATGCTTAGCACTTTCCTCCAACACAATACACCTGCTCTACCTGTCCCATTGTGACAACAGGCACTGGACTCTTCCCCTCTGATTTCAGTTTTTTTTGTCCCAGTGTCCTCTTAAAGCATAGCCAGTGAAAAAGAAGCATATCATTGTTTTCTTTATTTGTATCTCTTTATGGGAATATGTAAGTGAGCAGCATGAGTCTATAAAAAGTATGTGAGACTAAATTATTTTCCCTGTTTTCTCAGAACAAGAATCTTTGTGAATGACCATCATGATAGAAATGCACTGATAAATTGCATTTGCTGCTTTACATCTGCTGCTCACTGAACCACCTGTGTTTTTCTAATTATTCAGAATATGTGATACATTGAGTGGTATCACCTGCTATTGGTAACAGATACATTCCCCTTGCAATTTCAAGTGAGGAGTGAAAGAAATCAAAACCAGTTTTGCTCTTTTCTCACCTAGGAAGCCCTTCTTTCCTAACGGATTGTAATGCTGCAGATGAGTTTCTGTGCATTTTGCAGGCTGCAGAGGTAAACAGGTGAAAAAAACCCCACACTTTTTAGTTTTCACCTTGCAGGCAAATCACTGAGCGAAACCATTATAAAGTTATTAAATTTGTTTGGGTACTCTTTCTTCCTGCCCTCTTTTTTCCTTTCCTCTTCCCAAAAGACAAAATACAACAACAACAGAACAGTTGAGTATTAGAAGCCTCCGTAAAAGATTTTTCTCATAGAATTTGAGCTCTAAATTTGTTAACACAAGAAACGTGGGGAGCACAGATAAGCTTTTGCATTTTAGATACTGAACCATACTGCTTGGCCTATATTTTTGAAGCATCTGATAGTTCCTGTAGTGCAGCTTTAATATAAAATTTATAGAGCAGAGCCATTAAGAAATTGTTCAGACACTTATATTAAACAAAAATTAAAAAAAAAAAGCTGTTTTGGCAAAATATAAGCTGATTTCAATAAAGTTTTAGCTGCAAATATTTTTCTGAGACAAAGCATCTTTCTTATAATAAGGTCAAATCTTTCTTGTTAGAATAACTAATATTTTCTAACTAATATTAAGATATCTGTCTCAGAGGAATTTTTATTAATTCTTGCTCTGATGGACAAAGGGCAAAACTGAGACCTAAATTTTGTTGTTCTGGCATTGATCTTCTTCTGTTGGTCCTACTTCAGTCATTTACTTTTTTTTTTTTTTTTTTTTTTTTTTTGTAAAAGCATACAGTGCCAACTGCACGACTTTAAGGTGAAAAAACAAGCAAACACACAAAAAGCCATGATTTGCATTAACAGGAAAAATTATAAAGCTATTTCTTAGGTGTATTTCTTACAGTGTACAGAAATGCTCCTTCTTTTTCCCTAGTTCTGCTTATGGTTTCTCAGCTGTGTAAAGGCAGTATAATACTTGTAGGTGCGATCACACTGCAATGCACTGGTTGTTATCACTCAGCTCTGGACTGCTCTCTCATGACTGTTCAGCAATTTTTGGAATCCTACAATGAAATAAAGAACTTTTCCCATATTCATGACTCTAGATCTCTTGTAATTAAGGGCTGTAATTCTCAGAGCTGTGATCCCTATGCTCTATTTTCTGAACTTTATTTTACCAAGATGTGACTCTTGCTGATTTTAGGATGGCATTTGTCTTGCCTACAAAAATCTGATAATTTGTGTAGTCTAAGCTAGTCATTGATATCCTACTTATTGGACATAAAGAAATTTAGACTCCACCAGAGTGTGATTCATCTCCATGTCTATCCTGTGTAATAGCAATGCCCTCCAAAGGCAACTTATCTCTCTCTATTGCCTATAAAGTGGGTTTACCCACACCTGTATGTATTACTCTTGGAGATGAATCACACCATTTGAGCTTCAGTTTTCAAAACAAAAGGTGGAAATAGTACATATTCTCACACTAGCAGAGTCTTGTAAAGATAAATACATTAAAAAGATGTGAAAAGCCAGATGGAAATTAGTGCCATCGAATAAATGTTACAGAAAGAGAGGACTTGTAGACTAAAAAATGTTCATTTGAGATCTTTGACAAATACTGACCCGATTACTTCAGTGGTATGTTTTCAATCAAAAAGTTATGGGTAATCATCAGGTGCAAATGAATGAAGTATCAGAGTTACAGAGTTCGCCCACTTCAGTCTTATGACTAAAGGTTATTATATCAACACCTGTCTTACATGTTATTCATACTTATTCAGTCCTTTTTCTTTAAGGAAAAAATAAATGAGTTGTATATTTCAGTAATGTCATATTTGAAATGTGAAAGAGAAATCGAGGGGTATTTTTTGATGACCAGTGGCAAATTATAAAGTTCACTAGATGGTGGCTGTCTCCAGAGCCAGCAGAAATGTCTGATACATTACAACTGGCATTTTAAATATTGCAGTGCCTTTTTTAAGCAAGGTATGATACAATTAGTACCTGACAACTCTAGATTTTCAGAGGTGACCTACAATGTTATGCAATTTTCCATTTCTCACTTATAGCAAGAATGACTAAGAATATTCCTTTCTAGGTCAATGTTGTGCAAACTGTATCCATTTAAATAATAAACTCACAATTCACTAAACTATATTTTTCAGAACCATTGCTCATAAGTTGTCCTCCATATCACAGTTTATTCAAGATTCCATTCACTCACAAGATAGCCCTAAGCCACTAAATCTGGTCAGCGCAGCACATTGCTTAGAAAATAAATCCTTTGCTACTTTCTCAATCACATTTGTCCCCTTAGTCCTGAGAATGTTCTTATCCAAATCAATACTGGTATCAGTATAATTAAAATCTACCATGTTTAAAGTTTTGGCATTCTTGCAGGCCTCTCTTATCTGTGAAAGCATTTCTCATCAGGCTTTGCTTACCACTCTTGAAATCCATGGTTACATTTGAAAATCAACTATATACCATAATGTTCTGCTTTATTCAAAAGTTTTCAATGTTTGACCAGTTATTACCCAACTGGTCTATATTGGCAGATGTCTTTTATTTATTTGTTTGTTTGTTTGTTTGTTTGTTTGTTTTGCCAAGGGCAGTGCTATCATACTAAATCTAAACTTTTTCCAAATTTAATTTTTAATTAAAATTATTAAATTTTCATGGAAATGCATTTTTGGCTCAGAAATACTGACATGTCGTCTTGATACATTCGTACAGATTAAAAAAAAGCACTTCTATTGAAATCTTGATTTACACATTACAACAAGCAAAACAGAATTCTACGTGGATAAGACATGAAATATTTGGGTTCTAGTCAAAACGTACTCTAATATTTGCTAATGTACAAGGGCTGTTCTGAAAGTAATGCTTCCTATTTTATTAATTTGTCCCATGATGTCAAAGGTGGATGTTGGTGATACAGCAGTATAGATTGAACCTTCCCATCAGTATTTCTTTATATTTTGTTGCTGTACCACAGATGGCAGCAGAGAGACAGTCTGACAGAATGGAGTGTGACATGGGAGCAGATATGATGCAAAGGTGTGGAATTTAATTGCTCCACGCTGGAAAAATCATACATGCTGACTTTCATCAATGCTTGATCAACATTTATGAAGACAAACTGAATGTGAGCACAGTGAGGTGGTGGGAGATGCATTTCAGCAAAGGTGACAGTGACAGTGGGTCATCTCTACTGTTGCAGATTTTTACAAGCATGACATGCAAGTTCTTGTTCATTGCTGGTGAAAATGCATAACTGATGACTATGGTGACTATGATGTGTTATTTTGTTTGTTTGTTTGTTTTTGTTTGTTGTACCTGAGAATTTGCTCTATCAAATAATGTTATTGTGCTCTTTGTGTCTGTTGTAGTTTTTATGGAAATAAATAGGAGGCATTACTTTCAGAGCTCCGTACATAAAACATGTTAATAATGTTGTGGACTTGATTCTATTCACATGCCAAAAAGGTAAATGCTTGATTAGGTGTCTTGCTGACTTGGCATCTCATCTCTTGTGCTGAGGGATTTAACTTTAGCTACTACAAAGCCTTCTGTCAACAACTGACATTTCAAGAACTCTAGCTTTAAGAGAAGCAGTCCTCATGTTGGGATCTAGACAGTTTTCCTATAAAACTGTCTTTTCTCACTTTGCTAATCTTAAACCTGGTCCAGATAATTTTCCATATTAGCAGGAAAAAGGGAAAATCAATACATGATTATAAAATTGTATTTCTTATCTTCTAGTGTTTGTGCTATCAGTAAAATATCTAATTATCTCAAGCCATCCAACCTTCACAAGGTTAGTGTGAATTTGCAGTACAGTATAGTAGTTGTATCTGTGCTATTTTTTATTATAGAGCTGCAGCATGTACCTTTTAATTTGGCTGTCAGGGGAGACAGGAAGCAATAATTAAGGCTAAAAGATGGGGTATGGAAGCTTTATTAAAGGATATATTGAAGATGGGAATTTGATCTGAGAATTAGATTATGATTAGAGTTGTTAATGCAGCTGTGCCACTCTTGAGTGACAGAGCAGCAGATGAACTGAACAGGCAATTATAACTACAGGAGTCTCCCTAATCTTTACAATCCCAACCTCACAGTCACATCCATTTAAATTAATTTTCATGAAGGCTGCAAATTTACAGCTCCACCAGATTGGAAATTTGTTTGTTTATTATCCACAGGAAATATTTTTAGGGAAGTAAATAGCACTGAAAGCCATCTTGTCTCTCTGCTTGTCTTTTTAACTTGCAGAATTAATAATATGAGATTAATCTGAAGGCTGCTGCCTTTATGAAAACTGATTGATTCTCAGCAGCCCAGCGTTATTATGATTATCTGTGGGAAGGTCAAAGGCAAGGCATGTAAAAGTCACAGCTGATTCATGAGTTCCCTATATTAAACAGAAGATAAAAAAAAAGGAGGCTTGTGTTGATCAGTGTTATACGTGAGGAATCAGTCTTCCTTGCATTACTGAAACTGAAATTCTAGGAAAAGGATTTTAAACAACTTTGGACGTAGTCATTTAAAGATGTCTGTTGAGGAGAGATAGCAATAGTTCATTACTATGCATGTTGAAAACCTATTTTAAGGAGTTCTTTGCTGCACAAAGATTAATTTACCACTACGTTTTTTCCTCCTTCACTATTAATATAAATAATGGTTGTGGCTTAAATTGGCATTATATTTTGATAGCCTAGTTTTGAATATACAAAGGACTATCCTGCAGAACTGCCCAGAAACTTGGAAACGGAAAACATGAAAGAGTACTCTTCTGTTCCAGAGTTTTACACTGAAATGACAGTAGTGAATGGAATAAAATATGAATATTTAAAAACCAGATATTGTTTTTGCAAAATGTTGAGCAAATAGATGTGCTGTAGAATTCACTTGTAAAAATCAGAGACAGAAAATATATATTTTTTTCCTCTGGTTGTCATTCAAAAAAGCTGGAAATACTTCAGAAAATGATTGTTTGCAGTTGCCAGATCAGCAAAACTTTTAAATGTTTGGCTTAAAACATGCAAAAATATCCATGAATGAGTTACATATACTTAATCTTCCCAAATTCCGAAGCGTGTGCTACAGCACTTTCTTAACTCCCTTATGAGATAAGACTGAGTTGCCTTTCATCCACATAGTTGACTTGCTTTCCTTTGCAGAAAAAAAGGAAGTTACCACACATGCAGAAATCTGTGGTATATTCTTGCTATATCTCTTGTCTGGACATCTAGGTGGCCAGGTCATGGAAAATACCATAACGTAGCTATAACTGGAGTGGTTTCACAAATTTTAAGGCATGGAGATTTTTCAGTCAAATCACTTCTCGTAGAACTTACAGATTGAAGTTCAGTATCTTCACAATTACCTGGAGTGCAAATCTCAAGTTTAGTCTAATGTGGTATTAGTTATATTATTTATTGATCTTGATATTCTGCCATTGAATTTAAGTAAATTTATTTATCTGAACTTGGAAAAGTCAGTGAGGTGTCATTTGATATTCAGATACATTATTTACTTTTTTAAAATATAGTTAATTAAATTAGCCATAGTAATGATGTTGATAGTGCATCCTATAAATTTTGTCCAGTGTTGACACTTTCAGTTACTCATATTTTCATTTGCTCTGAGATAAGCAAATAGGTTTTAGTTAAGTGATATATATATATATATATTAAAATATATATATATAAATATATATTATATATATATATAAAATATGAAAAATATAGTGCTGGAATTAGGCAAGAAAAATATATTAACAGTGGTAAGTTTTGGAATTCCTTTTGTTATGGCATATTAATTTTTCCAGAATATTAATATATTTGAGACTTGTACGCTTTCAAGATTTGGATTTACTTAAGGAATGTCATATTTGGAGCATTTACTCAGAAGGTATCCTGTTTTCCTTGGTCTTAACTTTTCAGGGTCATAGTTTTAAGGACAATGTCTAGCATATTTTCTTAAACACTACTTTAGTAGGAGGCTACAAAGCTCAACTCCTGTTGACTCAGAATCCACATTGGATAACAAAAGAGTATCAGGAAAAAAAAAAAAAAAAAAAAAAAAAAAGGATTTAGGAGATAGTATTTTATTGAAGGACTTTATCATCTTTCAAAAAAAAACACATTGATTTGCTTTTGTGGAAACAGAAAGTTTAATATGTAATTTATGTAAAATATGACAGTAAAAATTTGACAGACAATTCATAGAATCTGATCTAAAGGAGGTCATAAGTCTCCAGTTGTTCTGTGACAAAGTAATTTTAAGTATTTTTTGGCAATTTACTTTAAGCAATTTTTTAATTTATTCATATTGATCTTTTGACTGATAATTTGAAAACATTAATCACATGTTTAGTCAGATCACATAGGCAAATTCAAATTGGTCTCCATAAATGCATTAAAAAAGTCTGAAAACCTCTCCTCCTTTTATTCAATTTTCTCATCACTCTTCCTGTCGTTGATTAACATTGTGCAATTATGACTCCTCAGTATTTCCTCAAATCCAAATATTAGTTGATTAATCTTGATGATAATAATTTGAGAACTGGGTTTAAAAACCAAGTGTATGAAGTATTTTATCTAAGAGATTACGAACGTTCTTTGTAAACATCCTTGACTTATTTGGTAATTGTGCTATTTATAGGAGGTGAGTGCTTATCAGCTCTTGCTATTAAGAGATTGTGGAGTAAATGAGAGAGATTTTTACCCCAGTAGGTACTGAATATTTTAAGTCCATAGCTTATATTTTGTGTTGAAACATATCTCTCTGCTTTTGTGATAAAAATCAATACTATTTAGTTGATCAGAGTTAAAACCACAGGCATTTGAATAGTTTTATTCTGTGCCATTGCCACCTAGCCTCTTACTATGATAAAAATCTACTGACCATCTGCTTCAAAAATATTGAGGATTTCTGAACATCGGCCACGAGATACAGTAGAAAGGTCAAAACACTGTTGGATATACAAATCCATGCTGATTTCATTATAATAATAGTTTGACCTAGTACTGACATCATGAAGAAAAACTTGTGTCCAGCTTTTTGGGCTGTAATCAGTAAAGTACACAGAAATGAAAGCAATTTGATAGGAATTTAGATCTATGGATAGAGATGTGTCCTTTGTCAGAAGAGCAGCCTCTCTGGATAAAGGAAGACAAAACCATCTCTGGTGTTACCTAGAAGTAATTCTTTGTGGCAATACACATAAATTGCTGCTTATTTCAGGCACCTCTAAATGTTAATGTGTTGTCATTTATTCAACAGATAGTATATATTTCTTCAAATTAACCAAGTGACTTAAAATACTTTTTAAATGTCCAGGGTATCTAGGTATTTTTGAAAGTGACCCTAAGTAAATGTCTTATTTTAACACTTTTTGTCAATTTACTATGTAGATTAACAATGCCCCCAGTGCTTTCTCAGAACACTAAAATAGATTTATTCATTCATACAGCTCAAAATATTATAAAATACTACTTATGACATCACCACCTCTTTTTAAATTTCTTTTAGTTACTTGATCACCCGGACGGTTGCTTACCTCTGCATACTTCTAATCACCCGGTGATCAAGTCCAGAAATTCAAAAACTCCCAGTGTAGTTTCTGAATTGAATTTGAGAAAGAACAACTGACAAAAACTACTGGTATATTAAGTGCTCTAAATCCCCAGGACAAACGTGTCAAATGAACTTTCATTAAGCTCATGCTATTCTGACCAGTCACAGGTTTCCTTCTGACAGCATGATTGTTTTATTGATCATGATAAATCTTCCAGGAAAAGAAAAGCTGTATTTTCACAACTTCAACAAGAAGGGAACCAGTCTCACAGATAATGCTGAAGCAAGGATGCAAACATAAATGAAGTAGCAATAGTAACTTTGAAATTGTGATGCATTTAAGAGGCAGAAAAATTAGTGTGTTAGACTGAAAGGAGCATATAAGATTATGATATTTACTGTGTTCTGTTTTTAAAGGCACCAGAACCAGGTGGCATTTGAGTTTATGCATGGATATTTCTGTATTTACAGTAAAACATATCTCATGGGAACCCTGTTGTGCCACATATTTTTCTGTTGAGCTAGGGTGAAACTTTTGTTTTAATTTTCTGTGGTAATTTACTTGTTCTGCCTCACAGGAAAAGAGATATTTCTATGTAAGTATAGAGGAATTTTTCAGTACAGGTTAGAACTGCAATAACATTCTCACAATCAGCGTTGCCCGGCTGTTACATACGCTTCTAGAAAGTAAGTACCACATAACTTTTTCCATAGTATGAAGTTTGACCTGTTTGGTGTAATTTAAAACATATGTATTTAAAAAATCACAGAACAATAGAAAGAAAATATCATAATTATTAATATTAAGTGAATGTTCAGTAGGAAGGAGTGAATTGTATAGCTCAGTAATTCCAGCAAAGTGTTCATTTCTCACATCTTAAGAAATATCTGCAATAAATTAAAGTAGTTATGTCATTAAGCAGCTCCTCATCTATTGAATTAATTTAACTATATGTTCATTTCATAACCTCTCTAGACACTCTCAGTTATTGCAGATTTAATCCTCTTTGAACATTTCTATATTTAGTTTTCTGAAGATTGACTAAGATCATTCACTCAGTGCCATAAGAATGAGATTGTTTTTCACTACATTATACTATTTATTTCCTTCCTACACACTCCTTTTTTTGCACCCTGGGTTGTGAAATTGGACAGCTTGTGTTAAAATCACTGAAAGGCCAACAGAATGGATGATCTATTTCATGCGTATAGGAGATTTTGTCAGATTGCAATGTATTGCCATTGTTTAGGTTTTTCACATTGTTTTGAGTGTTGTGTCCTTTTCTTGCTGAATGTCTTATGAGATTAATATCAGTAGAACAGGTAATTGGAATTACATTAATGATGGGCTGCTCCTTCTCACCTAAAAGAGAGCAAAGCATATATTTTCCCAATATTTCCCTGTCTGTCATTACAGATAGATAAGACTGTTATCTAAAGAAAAAAAACGTATTTGTGTTTATATGAGATGGAGCAAAATTTATTTGTATGCCTGACTATTAGCATCCATCTCATCCATCAGAAAAGTAAACATTCAACTGTTTCTTGCATTGAAAAAAGATATTATTATACATTACCTGAAGACAAAGAAGACAGAAAGCAACTGACCTTTCATTTTCCTGTCTTGACTTGTTATCACATTATTCATTTCCACTACTTGTTTCTCTGCATGAGGAGGAGAATTGGTTACACTTAGCTTAGGATAAAAGGAATGGTGATGAAGAAGCTGGAAAATATCTCTTTCTGAAAAAGAAAGGAATTCACCCTGCACCATTTGTAACGAGGGGACAACTCTTGCTTATCTGCAATTCTTATGATTAATGTGTCAGCAAGCAAGGCTGGATATTCAGCTCAACTTCACACATTATGTAATTATTTTATTTAGTGGAAAAATACCATAATTATAACAAAGAATACTAATAAAATATTTCGTTGAACAAAATATTTTCAATTTTCAGATTATTAGTTGAACAAAATGTTTTCCTGTGTCCCCATGTCTGTCTTCATTCAGCAGTGTTTTAAGATCATATGTACATTATGTATTGCTAGATAAGAACAGAACTATGATGGCCTTGTATGCTCTGATTTGTTATAAGTCAGCAGTTTTTGTGTAACAGAGAGCAAAGAAAAGATACCTTAAGATGTAATGAAATGGGAAGAATATTTTATTTGCCTTGCTGTAATACAGAAATGGCTGAATGAATGCTGAAGTAAAATTCAAGGCTTTCAGAAAGTCATAGCAAATTTAAAAGCAATGAGACATAAGTAAAGACTTGAGGCTTTTAGCCATTTACTGCACTAGATTTGACATTCTCATTATTCCTTATAAAACAAAGCTAACAAAACTACTGACATAACAAGTCAGATAACAAAATTCTAAATTCTTCATATCAAACTATTAATAAATTACTGGAAATACATATTAAGAGCATTTTCCTTTCAGTATATGAAGTCTGTATATTTTTTGAATAGTTCAGTTATTTTGCCTATATATGTAACAAGAAGGATTTAATAAATGTAAGACAAAATTTTCAATTTCATTAAACTTCAGAAATTGTTCATGCAATCAATTTTTCAGCAAAGTGACTCATTTTCATAGGTTGATTGGAATTTGTCTTTTGAAATAATTTTTCTATTCCACAGATTAAGGAAGATAATTTTTTATTGCGTGGAATACTACTTGCTGACAGTTTTCAAGTCACATCTTTATCATGTTTTTTCTTATGTGCAAGAAAAGAAAAACTTATTAATTTTTATCTAATGAGAAGTTCCTACAGACCTTGAAGAGCTTCACATGTAGCCTATTAGTATATTGGGTTCCAATTCTTATCATATTTACTGCTAAGCATACTGTTACTCTAGGAATAAGCAAAACTGGCTGCAGACAAATATGGAAGCTTTATTCTTTCTAAACTTCTTGTGATCTGGAAAGGAAGAAACACAACATTGCTCCTATCCTGATACAATTTAGTGCTTTTATAATGGCTTCTGGATTAGCATTATATCAAAAATATGTCTTGTGACCACCATGAGGAAACAAGGCTGAAATGTGCATTTTGGCCTGTGATGTTCTCACCCTGGGAAAGATTTGTGTCTAGTTCTGGAAACATCCATCAAGTTATACATTAAACACGAGCTAGACAGATTATAAGGATAGGTAATGCTGGAAATATGCTGCTTTACACAATAACACAAGTGATGAGTTAACATCACTGAAATCACTGAGGGAAAAATCTGTAAAACTTTGAGTCTCCCTCTGCATAACTGTTTCTAAGCACAATTTTTTTTTCTTTTTTTCTATTTTCTTTTTTCTGAGGAATTCTGTGCCTAGATGACAAAACAGGGCCTTGAAATCATCAAATTGCAACCACGCTTTAATCAGCATGATTCTCAAGGAAACTGAGTATCTAGGCAACCATACTGAAAAGTAGCAACAGAGGAAATTGCTCAGCTCTGTCATCAACCAGAGGAGAACTTTGGAAAGTTGAAATTAATGTATATTAAAAGAAAAACAGTGGCTTTGCTGATCTGTCTGGATACAGCAGGGCTGTGTGCAGGGGTCCACGACCTGTTTTTTGCACAGATTGCACAGATCTCCTTCAAAAGAAGCAACATTGTGCTTCTCTGTTCATCTTCAAAATATATAAAGACCCATTCCTCTGTTCCTGCCCATCTCCTCTGAACAGACTTTGTTCCTTTGTGTTTATATAGGATGAATCCTGTAACTGAGACCTGTTACATTCCACCGAGGTCTGTATTTTCTATGTCATTCCACCAAGGTCTGTACTTTCAATAGAATTTAGAGGATCTTCATAGTTCAATCTGAGTTAAGAAAGTCACAGCCATGTGTGTTTTTTTGGAATTGTTAAAGAGCTTATGTGGTTCAGTCACGCCTCTGAGTGTGCTAACTGTATTGGCCAGTGATGTGTCCAGTGCCTTTCACTTTCAACTGAAATAGCCAACTGCACAAACACAGCTGCCTCATCTATAAACATAAAGTCTATAAATAACATGATTATAGCAATGACAAAAACAGACCTTCTGGCTCTATGCCAACTGGGAGGGACTGCTCTCAAATTTTGGAGAGCAATTTTATCCTCTGTAGAAAGACAAGTCTTGTGCTAATAATTTTCATTGTCAAAGATGTTTTATTATGAAAGAATTTTATCCCACTGACGTGTTATTTTATAGCCTAAGTGGATATTAGTGACTGTCTGTGGTGTAAGATGACAGGTATTTGGAAACTCCATTTATGTCTCAGGGGCCTGATGGTGGAAAATTGTACTGTCATACAAAAACTGTTTGCTTTTTCTTCCCTGTGTAATAGAAAAGAGTTGTGGTTTCCCAAACTTCTTTGAAAGAAACATATCCACTGTATAACTGCTGTTTTCTATGACTAAAAAAATTTACCACATGATATACAATTTATGTTCCACTAAAATGTACACAAACTCTGAAAGCTGGAAGTGAGATGGTATGGCAGCTATTATTCTGTCTCAGCAAAGATTAACAGAATTTTTGAATAAATTGAAGTTCTTCTGTAAGAAGGTGAGTAGATAACTGCAACTGAAAGAAATTCCAAGACTACTCTCTACAATTTAGTCCTAGAAACATTTTCATATAACGATTAATACAGTTTTCAGTTCTGGCTATTTGTACTGAAGAGGCCAGAAGCACCAAAAACAGTTAGAGGATAAAGTTTTTTTATTGAAGGAATTGGGATGAATTCCTTCTATGCATAGCGGAAGTAAAGAATAATCAGGTTTCTTTACATATTGGCAAAAATTATGAGGAACATTTATTTACAAAATCTGAAAATAATGCTGGTTTTTTTTGCATCATAAAGACATTTTGATGTGATTATCATTTTTTATCCTTAAATCATTTTTTATCCTTAAAATGACATAAATAAAAAATGTTTTGCATTACTTTTGGCAAAGAGATAATTTATTTTCTATGATAAGAAATAACTGTTTATAATGGGTGAAGAATGTATTTTGCTAATACAGTTGTTGGCTTCTTTCTAATTTGTGTTCATACTTCACTGTACCTAGAGTTCACCCCTGGGAGGTATTCATTTTCTCTTTTCCAACAGGTTTATCAAATATATTTTTCAAAAGTGGGCCATTTGTGCACCATTCCTGTATTATTTAGTAAGTCTCTTCCTCTCCCCATAGTTTTACATTGAAAAAAAATATATATTATATATATAATTTCACTTTCTGCACTGTAATCCTTTTTGTTCTTAGAACAGTGGGGTTATTCAGCCTAGAGCTGGTTCACATCTGATCTATGGTAAATCAGATCAATCTGCCATGAGGCTCTTCAGGAATGAGAGCTGTCTTCTTGTGTGAGAGGTGTCAGTGTTAAATCATTAACTCTGTGCATAGGTATTAAAGAATAAAAAAGCTGATTCTGTCATTCTTACCTTATAGAGCTTCAGCACTATTTAATGGCAGAAATCTGCAATGTTATTTATTACCTGCACTAACCCAGGGGTTCTTTTTCATTTTAGTCAGCAAGCTGTGAATCACCTACTGGGCATCTGACATGTACTGCAGGACTTCAGGGATTTAAGACAAATTAGACTCCTTTATTAGATTCTATTCTCATCTTAGAATATGTGTTTGTTTATAGGCTACTTAGCAGCTTTAAGTAGAGATTTACAAACTGAAAATTATTTTGTATGTATATAAAAAACAGATTTCCTAAACAGACTGGCTAAAGAAGTTAACTCCTGTTCAGTATAACTACTGAACAACTTAGTCTCCTTAATTGTGGTAATAAGGCACTTGATGAGAGCCAGAACACTTTTTAAGGCATACGTTGCCTTTTAATATCATGGGTATGCCTGCTGGAATGATGTGATGTTGAAGCACAAGTGGACTCTCAATATATTTTCTATTTGCTTCTGCTTTTCTTCACACATAATTTCTATCTCTAACCAGATGCTTAGCACTTGTGCTCTGTGAGGAAGTTCATTGATGAGTATGTAGATATTAGTATATGCACATTCTTTTAATGTCAGTATTTCACATTTGAAGTCTGCAAATAAGCAAAAAATATCACTCTGGGAAGTTTATAATATTTTAAAAGTTTTATTTATTATGAAAATTACAGTTCTCTAAATGAGCAAATAAAACTTAATATTACATTTGACTTTGTCAACGTCTATCCCTCTTTTCGTAAGATTACTGCAGATCAGTGGATTCAGAAGGCATCTTCTTGTGATCTGTGTAAGACACTGATCACTCCATAAGGACAGATGAAGTTTTAATAGCAAAGTCTGAAACCCATGTGAGTGGTAATTCTTGAAACTCACTGAAAAGGCACTGCTGGACATATTAGTAATAAGCCTATCACAACTGAATTTCTTGCTAACACACAAACCAAAGCACTGGATTATAATAATTCTTTACCACTTCAGAATAGAAAACTGCCTAATCACAGTGTTTCTTGTATAGAAATATGCAAAATAAAATAAACACTGCAAATTTTAATTATATTAAACACAAAAACTTGGCAAAGAATATGATATCCCATATATAATTGCAATAAGACTGTCTGTGAACCCTCACCAAAATTATCTTTCTCTTGCTAATAACAGATAATGGGATGCTTGCTGCTCTAGACTTCTTCAGAAACTGGTGTAAAAAAACAAATGTCATAACAGCCGAGCTAGAAGAACAGGCAGAAATTATACAAACATGTCTTGAAACAGAATCACACTGGTCTAACCAAGACTGCAGATTTCTGTAAGATATAACTGCTATGGCTTTTTCTAAGCAGTATTCTCTGGGTCAGAAATATTAAGTCCTGGTCTTCTGAGATATGTGACTGCAAGAGGCATAAAGAGCCTCAGTGTAGTCATACTCACATTTTAGACTGATAACCATGACTAGGAAACAGTGCTAGAAGCCATGCAGAAATAGCAGATAAACAGCAGAAACAGACATAAATGTCAAGCTTTGCATTTTCATTTTGATACACAAAGAACAGTAATCCTTCACTCAACATTTTAGTGACAAGATTTATTGCATATATCACAGGACACCTAGAATGGTTTGGGGTTGCAGTATTCTGAGAAATTAGAGATCTCAAATGTGTGAGTAAAGTAGATGAAAAATTAGATTTAGGTTACACATTAGGAAATAATTTCTAGCTGTAAGGACAGATGAGTGCTGGGATTCATTGTCTGTGTACATGCAGCAAAGTAATGGTAATACTTACTCACTGGTAATCTTTGAGCACAGGTTAGAGAAATGTGTGTAAGCAGTTGCTTAGGGAAAGCTGGGAATCTTGCTAGGGGGAAGTCAGATGGCTTAGATTATACTTTCAACTGTATTCTGTGAATGATTTTATGATGTACCTGCAAAGAGGTTGAGAAAGGAAAGTAAAATATTTTGTTATATTATGTTCAATATGTGGGCATGTTAAATGATTATCTTCCTAAATCTGTTTTTAAAATGTTGCTAGTCATTATAGATCAGTGCAAAATCCTTCACTGCTAGCACAACAAGGAAATATTTATGGCAGTGATAGAAGAATGCACACCACATAATGGCATATGCCAATCACGTTACCAAGCAAATAGATTCTTATTCAGTGGATTCCATGGCTTTATCATTAAATGTACTGTTCTGTGTTCTTTTTATGAACTACTTAGAAGGTTCTTACTTAGTAAAGAATCCACAGGAGACAATTTTCTCAGTTGTCAAATCTTTTTTTTTGCCTTGAGCTTTTCCAGATTTACAGTCCGCAAATGTTCCAACATTCCAGAGCAGAATATAGTTGAAGTGCCAAATATAACCAGCCTTCATAATGTATTCTTTTTATTCTAGCCCATAAATTGGCCAATTCATTCCAAAGTTTTCCTATAAAATTCATATTAATTTTCTTGAAAAACTGATCTGAGATTCAAGCTTGACATGAAAATATAAAGTAGAAATTACACGGAGACATTTTGCACCTCTCTCTTGAAACAAACTACTTACAGTGCCTGAAAGGATGACCAAAAATTCCTAGGGGTGACCTATTTTCTAATTGAGAATGATACAAATCATTCAAGGAAATCCACTGAAAGTTGTACTGACTATACATCTATTTCAGTGAGACCAAATCATATTGTTCAACTGTGTCACATATTAAAGACTACTTTAAAAATCTGGTTAAAACAACATATTATATATAAAACTACCACTACTAGTACACAACTGTATGCAAGTAGTACACAATAACTCTTTAAAATATTTTATTCTTATGCAATTATCCTTGTTCCATCACTCTCCCAATATATTCATAGTACCTTTCCCCCTGGATATTTCGTGGGAGAGATGACATAAAAGCCTACCACAGCCAACGTACTCTGTAGCTTTTCAGGCTAATTTAAATATACAACAAGACCATGACCTTTGCATGGTTATTGCTTCTGGCCTGAACTTTCTGTGCATGTGTATTTAAATTTTGCTGAATCAAACCTTGCCATGTGTCACCACAAACATATGGCAAACTCCCAGTTAAAAGAGAAGTGTGGTAATCATAGCTACAACAAAGGCAGCTGATACTCATGACTTCTATGGAATACTTACAAAGAGCAGGGAGGCTCTGACTGATATCTGAAAGCTTTCTAATGTGCAACTAATTACATGCTTTTCAGAAATACCATTCAGCCTTTTCTTTTAGTTTTTGCAAATGCTCCATCAGCGGCAAAAAAATGACAGAGAAGGTGACCAAACACCTTTAGAAAAGCCTCCTTAAAGAAAGGATGTAGCTTCACAGTCAATGCTGAGGTGTTTAAAGAATACTTAGCTGAATTTTAACCCCTTGGCCTCTGCATTATTCTAATTTTCTTAGGGCGCTGTTTTTTGCTGAGTTATAATGTACATAATCAGAGGAAATAAAGCTAATTTTTTATCATGCTTTGAATTATTTATACCGACCACATAAACAGCTTTTTACCTTCTCTGAACCATTTATTTGCTACCTAATAAATAGCAAAGATCATGAAAGGTGCTTTGATTGATCGCAGGAAATGGTCTTCTACAACAACAGTATTTGTCTGAGGACATCTTTTGAAACAGCAATAAGTAGAGATAGAGGAGATTGATGTTTGAGATCTAGAGGGCAAATTATAAGCTAGTGTTTATAAAGAGAGATTCAGAGTACCAGCACCCATTTTCAATTAAAATGAATGGTGAATAAAAATTGTATTCTGTAAAACTGACTCATTATTTGAATGCAGTTTTAAGAATAAGGATTTTGTTATTGATACATGATACATATATATAACTGTATAAATATATAATAAATTTAGGGCATTACAAAATAGTCTGAGAAAGCTAGAAATGTGTGCAGTGTATCATATTCCCCCATTTCTGTTTTCTGCCTGGATTCCCCACACAGAACCCTGGGAAGACTAGCTTCTTCATTTGGATTTCGAAGTGATGCTTCACAAGTGGGATTTGTCTTCCCTGTTGCACTGAACCTTTCCATTGTTAACATGATGAAAAATACTGTGTTGTGAAACATTAGCCTGTCATGTTATTCAGTGGAAGGAAAGTACAACCCAATCTCTTGTTGCACAATACATACAACAGTGCAGGCTGTAAGACTATTGAAAATCCAGCTTTGGTTTTTTTAGACCAGGCAATCAAAATTCGTCTTCATGTGTTCATTATTGCAGTCTTTACAACTAGTGTTTGCTTTCCTTATTGCTAGGAAGGGAGGATTTGCTCTCTGCTGATTGAATATATGTAGTTGCATGGTGCTAGTACTTTGTCTGGACAACACTTAAGGCTGTAAGCAAAGTTTCAGCCTCAATTTCAGTTACTCAATAACAGTTCATAATACAGTGTTGAGAAAAAAAAATAAAACACACTTTGAGCTACATACAAAAGGAATGGGGTTAAAACAAACTAGGATATGGAGTAATAGAAAGTACTATTTTCTAAAATGTCTCTACAGACCAACTGACTATTGATAATAACTTTGTGTCTGTCTTGGTGAGGAGACACATGAGAGAATATGAAGGTCAAAGAGACCACAGACTGTGGGTGAGCGAATGGTGAGTTCCATATGTCCATAGGGTAACTACTACTTAAATGCTTGTATAAAGGTGCCATAATGTAATTTTTATTTTCTCTTTTCATATGCAACCTGTGCTTCTCACCTTAAAACAAGTATATTCATATTAATAAATGGGCAAAAAATACTTTTCTGCAGAAAAATATGGATGACAGCTTACCTCTTATTCAGGAAATCTATGTCTTCATCTTTTAGCTAATGGTGTCACGGAGAAATACAGGGTACACGAGAAGCAGACTGTTTGTATTTTCATGTATGCCACTTTAGTGCAAATGCTGCAAGCCTAGCAGTAAAATAAATGAGGGGAAGCTAATGATATTCAGCCTTCCACAACTGTTACAAGTCCTGCAGTCTCATTGCAGCCAATGTGTATCCTTAGGCAGAATGGTCCCAGACTACTATAAAACAGGCCTGTCCCTGCAGGCTTTTAGTTGACTGCTAGTTTATATTGTTGTAACTAAGCCAAGAAATAGAAACAATGCAGAGGACCTTTCTTTCCTCTTTCCTTCTCTCCCTCTTCCCACTGATATTTTTAGTCATGCTGAAAGGAAGACTGATGAAAATGAAGAAGCTCTGATTCTCATTTACATTATATTTTTGTGCCTCAATATTAAATTGAGAAGATGAGACCATGCTCTCAAATCCAAATATCTTAATTAGATTTCTTCTAGCCAGGTTTTCTGTAGTGTCTGGATACTGATGTTTTCTAAGTTCAGAACTATAAGATTCAAAGTCTTGTTCACCCCACATAGCAGTCAGTGCTCACGCTTCCTTACCAAAGCATGTGCAGAGAGAAGGTATCATGGTTTCTGTTTTATACACTAAATCTTGAAAGTTTTAGGAGGTGATAAGTTATGAAAACAGTAAGTTATGAAAATAGTAAGTTATGAAAACAGATCTTCTGATCATTTAACTCAGTTTGATAATTTAAATTAGGCCAGAATTTAGATTGTTAAAGAAAGAGCATCTTTAAGAGCATCTTAGAGACTCCAGGAGTGGAACTACTGGCCTCTATCCTGCCATAAAATCCTCTGTGTCAATTCACTGAGAAAGCTTCATTAGCTTGAATTGACAGAGAATTGCTTATACCCCAGTTACAGATATCACTTCCTATTTTGGTTAATGCTGAAAGACTCTGACCCTTTCTTTTTTTCCTCTGAGAATTATTAATTTTAAAGTAGGATTTTAAAGTAAAGTCAAGGCAAATGAAGTTTTGAAGTTGACAGTGACAAAAGTGACAAAATGGCAGATCTTGCATCTATAGAATAGCAAGAAGATGGTAGTTAGATTTAAGGCAAGCAGCAAATAAGTTTCAACATATAAAAAGAATTAGAGTGGAGTAGATCAGAGTAGAATATCACAGCATAGCATAGCATAGCATAGCATAGCATGATGCAGTTAATTCAAAGACCATTTGTTCTTGCTGCCAAACCTCTTAAGGATTAACAAAAACTTAAAGTGTATTAATTAGAGTATTGTCCAGATCCCCCTTGAACACTGAAAGGCACAGGACGTGGAACACCTCTGCCTTTTTTATTGTGGGTGAGTATAGGACTTTGGATGGATTACGTGGAATATTTATTGGAAATGACTTTCTTTGATATCCACTTCTTAAGAGAAAGATTTCTCATTGGGCAAAGCCAAACACTTTTAGAGTGGGTGTACATTTGAATGTGGCTAGATGAAGGTGCTCTGTGCTACGCATGCATCAGGGAATTCAGGGAATTTAAATGAAATAAATTATAGTACTTTGCAGCAAATTCTCTCCTGAATAAATTGAAATGATAATTATACTGGATATTGAAAGACTGCACTGTCTGCCTCCCAGAAAGGGCAAGTACTTAACACTTTTCACTGGTACCACTCCCACTGCCAAGGACATCACCTGTAGTCTATCAAATGACTTGTGTTCCTGGTATAACTGAACCTCATCTTCCTCACATGAGGTAGAGTCTTAGTGTTTAGCCATTTCCCTCAATCCAGGTATACCACTTTTCAGTATATCAGTAGCATTTTTTTTTTTTTTTTTGCTCACTTGAAAGTGAAGTTGGTAATTCAAGAACAGAAATAATTTCTGAACCACATGAACACGGAGATAGCATCACTGATAATGAGCAGAGTGTGGGAGCAAGGCAAGTGAACTGCTTAGCCAGACATTACAGCCTGACAAAACATGCCTGAAATGTGTAACTCAGGTGGAAAAGAGGAAAAAAATTAAACTACATTACAAATTCATTTTACCAGTCCACAAGATCTCAAGATTTAATCTGTTCTGTAGCACACAGTGTTCAGTGAGTTTCTGTATCATCTTTCACATTCTTGATTTTTTTTCCAAGGCTGTAAACTCAGTTTCAGTTGGCTACATAAAATGGCAATCTGATCTTGACAAGAACCACACCAGAAGGATCTGTAAATGACTTGAATAGCTCACAGAATAATTATGGATACAGAAAAGGAAGACTGAGTCATACGTTTCCAAGCTCCATTTACAATTCAAAGGCTTGTTCTAACAGCTATATAGATCCATGTTATTTTTCTGAAATTAAATAAGGCCTTAAGGATCTCTAATCGAGATTTAGCCTAGGTCTGAATTTCTTTTTCAAGATTGTCATGCCAGTAGGAACCATTCACTCTAGCCTTCTCAACCAAAACAACAAATAAATGAGTCATAAACCAACTTCCCTTCAGATGTATTTCCACTGAGGAGAATTTCCTTATATTATAACATCACGGAAGAAAGCTATGAAGTGTGAACTTCAAATGGGTGTATCTTACAAATTGGCTAAAATGCTCTTGAAAACAAATGTTAAAGTTCAAACATTTTTTCATCAGTCATTCATTTCTACTGCATTCAAAATGTCTTCCATCTTCACATTTAAGTTACAAATGGTGAAGAAGGTACCAATGGTGAAGAGAAGAGAACCATACCACAGTGATAGCCCATGGGTTATTCCTGGTAGTATGTCTTGCACAAATCTCAGCAGCCATCTCAGCTATAACACTAAAGAATCGGCTGTCTTTTCAACTTCTTTTTTTTTTTTTTTTTTTTAATTTAAGAATTTGCTGCCATTTAAGACAGTAATTTATTTATTTATTCATTTATTTTATTGACTTAAGGAGAAAACAGGCAGTTATTAAACTCACCTAATAAGGTTGCTCCACACAGCACCCTTTCTAAAGAGATAAATTTTTATTACAGTTTGTACAGAAGCATGAATGAAATTATGTTAGTTTGCATAAGTACATGTAAAAATACATCTAAAGGAGATTATTATGTAGCAAATGAAGAAGCTGAGGAAAGAGGAACTGTGACTTGCTATATGTATCAGGCTGAAAGACATCACTGAGTAATGTTATTACCCACTGTTCTAAGAGTTGTGTTCTGTGGGATTCTAATAGTGCTCAATGGTCCAAGCCACAGTAGACCTACTCTTGTTAAATGCTTAGAGCTATACCATTAAAACTGTCTTATATTCTCTCTCTCTCTCTGTCTTTCCTAAGAGTAGGGAGAGGTTTTGCTAAAAAAAAAAAGAAAAAAGTGTGCTTTTTGAAATCAAGAGTTTATAGAGACTAGCACTTCCCTTAAAAAATAAGTAAAATGTATTTAATTATTATATATAAATATAATATATATATATTTATTTATTTATTTATATATATATAAAATGTATTTAATTATTATATATATATATTAATTAATTAATTTAATGGATTCGGTTTTAAAAATTCTAATTGAAACTCTCTAAAATTTATTTCGTTCTATTTCTGAATTGCTATCCACTCAGTAATAAACTGTCCCCCCAAAGACATTTTTACTCTATAAAGAGCACCAAATTTTTATCATTATTAAATCCTCATGTTATTCCTGTGAATTTCTTTGTGAACATCACATGTGAGGAAATGTGACAGAACACAATGGTTTATCCAAAATAACATGGGACATTTAGGAGCCTGCAGAATGAATGTTACTAAATAAAAAGATTGTCTCATGTATTTGTCTGTAGCAGATTTTCACAACTTATCTCATATGTCATTGCTTAAAAGAATGCTTGCACATTTTTCACTTGTCTCATGCACGTGCCAGAAAACACCAGTACCAACTGCTTTATTTAGATCCCACTTTTTTTTTCTTTTCTTCTTTTTTTTTTTTTTTTTTTTTTAAATGAGAGCAAACTCCACTGATAGATCTACTTGATAGAACCAAAAATCTTACCAGTGGTTGCATCCGCTCTTGCATCATCTGTGCCATACATTTCCCAAACAAGACTTTCAGTCCTTAAAAAGCACAGAGTAATAAGGTGGGAATAACAAAGAATTAAAGAAAAAACAAATCCAAAAAAGATTTAAGAGGAGTAAGTGGGGCATATCAAGGAGTCAGGTGGCAGTCCTTTTCCAGTGCTGTAAGTTTACAGGCATTTTCAGATGTCAAGCTGCTCTGTGAGTTGACAGTCGATGTACTTAAGGTTTCCTAGGTAACCCCAATAACAATGATATTCTGGGCAGTCTTATTAAATGTTATTTAAATTAAAAGAGATTTCCACTCTTTTATGTGTGCAATTATGCTAATTAAATTGAAAGAGAACTCTGACATTTCCAATTAGCATTTACCACAAAAGGTATATATGCAAATATAACAGAAGGTAAATACTGATTTGAAAAACCAAAATACATGGTGTGGTATCATACTGCAGCAGTACAATTAGACAGAACATTATTGTCAAACTTTTCTTAACCAAAATGAAAGTCATTTGCAATGTATAGCAGTTACTGAAAGCCTATGTAAAACATTTGAAAATAGAAGCAAGCCTTCAAAAATGACATAAGCAAATATATTAAAGCATATTCAAGATTATAATGTAGTGTATGATGTTTCAAAAGGGTAGACTCTTTTTGTTCTTTTTTCTTGTTCTTGGTCCAAAATTATTTTTCAGATCAACATAAGGTACTTACTACCTTAAGATACATTAATAAATCATACCTGCTATATGGGATGGAGGAGAGGGGAGTTAGATTTTCATGGAAATGTTCTGGAAATTCTTTAAAATCCTGACAATATCAAGGCTTTTCATGCACTGTAACAATGAAAAATTCGCAGACAATTCTAATATAAGAAGTCTGCAGAGGAATCTAGAGAGAAAATTATGTTGTTTACTATGTCCACTGATTTCTGACGTTGAAGATTAGCAAGATTAGCAATGAAAGCATGGCCAGCTTGCCTGTGGTGAATTAGTTGAAGTAGTTGAAGATGTTAGCTAGGCCTTTGCTGGCCTTCAGAGTAGGTCATTTTTCCAGTCTGCGGACTCCACTCTTTCAGCTTGAACTCCCCAGTGAGGTGATTTGGGCTGATTTCATTGCCCTGACATGGGTCAGGAATCACTTACAAAATCTCTTCCAGTGATATCCATAAAAATGTATAATCACTGTAGAATGACAATAAGATAATAAAGCCATGCTGTCCTAAATTGTCAATAGAAACTCCTTTGACTTAAAAACATTTTTGCTGACTGTGGATCCAAGAGGAACTCCTCTAGCTCTTCTTTGGTTTTGCCCACTATAACATGTATGGGTTCCTTCTGGGCCTGCCCTACTCTGCCAATACTCTACAGTGCTCACATCACCCCCTCTGCTATGACACTGTAAGGGATAAAATTCAGCAAATGCTATAGTTTGTCCCAAGTGATAAATCTATGAACTGTAGGATAAAGAAAGTATAATTAGTCTTTTTATTTATATCCACTAACTTCCTTGTTAGTCCTCTAAGAGGTCTCTGTAGAATCAATGAAATAAATTTATCGCAGTTCATGCTGCATGATGCTGCTAACTTTTATCATTGGTACAGATCTTAAATACTGATGCCAAACAAACTGACACTCAACAATCTATTTTGTGTTAAGGAGAACACTGGGAGAGGTAAAACACAGATGAGAAATTGACGTTAATTTGTTCTATCTGATATGTTTCTTAATATATTTAATTATTTTGGCATTGAACCTGCAGGGCTTCTGTTTTATGAGTCACCACCAGTCAGGAAATCATTTCTGAAGGACAAACACTGGAGCTGCTGCAGAAACCCAAGAAGCTACAGTTAGATCCTTTCCTAATATAGTGCAAATCCTCCCACCATGAAAGGATAGAGAAATTGTAAGGACAGCATGATATGAAGGAGAAGACAAACCTTTGAGCATAAGTTGTAGTAGGAAATGGAAGTACCCAAACTTGGTAAACAATTACAAACATAAATATGAGCTTTTATAGCAATTAAAGCATCCTTGGAGCAACAGAAAGAGAACGTAGCCAGTACAGATGACTCCAATTGACCAAAGAGGCGGAATTTCAAAGTAATATAATTTCTCTTCCCACGTAACTATTACTTGTAGAATCATAGAATCACAGAAACACAGAATCATAGAATGGCTTGTGTTGCAGGGGTCCTTAAAGATCATCTTGCCATAATCAGGGCTACCACCCACCAGGCTGCCCAGGACCACATCCAGACTGGCCTTGAGCACCCCCAGGGATGCAGTATTCAGAACTTCTTTGGGCAACCTGCTCCAGTGCCGACTCATCCTCTGAGTAAGTAAAATTATTTCTTACATCTCCCCATTTTAGTAATGTAATTCTTCATTGGCTACATACATATAGAGCCAAGGCAAAAAGTGTTAGTATTTTTTTAATCCTCTCATATCACAAAGCTGAGCAGTTTTCCAGTATAAAGGACATACATTTCTTACTAATGGCAAGAATATCAGCTCATCACATTTAAATTGGCTTAATTTGCAGCAAAGGGGATTTAGGTTAGATAGAACAAATCCATGCATGGAATCAACCTGCTCGGGAAGTCTGTAGACTCTTGTCTATGAGAGCTTTCTAAACAAAGAAGGAATGCCTGTCAGAAATGATGTAGAAACAGCTTTGGAAACTGAATTAAGTTTTCCAGCTCACTTCCAGATGATTTTTCAAAGATTTCCTAAAGAAATTAAAAAGAGAGTGATATTTTGCTACTTACAATATTGACCTTTGTCATCAGAAAGAATTTAAATTCCAAAACATTAAAACAATTATTTTGAAAGGGAAAAAAAAAAAAAAAAAAAAAAAAGAAGGAAAAAAAAAAAGTAAGAAAGGAAAAGATTCTGGAAACTCAAGCAATACACACTTGCCATATAAAGTTTTTATCCAGAATGTAAACAGTAACAGTAAAGTTGGAAAAAGGGAGGTACGCTCTTACCCATTGAATCATTTATTGTCTTCAGCCCACAGCACAATGTGGGAGCAGCTGAGGGGAAAAAAAGCCTCTGGGAACACATTCTTTCTTTCTTTTATTCCTGCCTTTTTACTGGACTTGGAAACAAAGTCAAGAAGTTATACACATCTGCCTACTCATAAATGTTGATCTGATTAAGGGTCGATTCGTCCTCTAGCAAAGTTAGAAATAACTGAAGGATTTGAGAAAGAGTCGAGAGAAATTTTAAGTGCTTTTAAATATGTGTTGTAGAGTTTATGTATTGCAAGAAAGGAGTCTATCGTTAGGTATTAGAGGAAATTTTCTCTAATTTCTAATCTCTCTAATTCAGCAGTTCGGACATTTTCCTAACTTGAGTCTTTGAAGGCTGGATTAGACAAACATCTGTTGGCAATAACAGAGATTCTGCCTGAGGGCAAAGTGGAAGGAAAATGGCCTTTTGAAGTCCCTTCTAGCAATATGGTTTTAATACTTTGGATTTACTGACTATGTTGTCATTGTTTCCTGTGGAGAAAAAGAAATAATAATAATGTTATATCTTGAATTATACTTTAATCCTAAATGCTACATCAATTTAAAGGAAATTTAAAGGTGTTTGCAGAAAAGGTTTAGCTAGTACTTCAGGTTTTCATTTCAGTAGTAATAAAAGAAATATATTTATGTAAAACCTACATTGTAAGCTAGAGAAATAAGCTACTAAAATTTGATAACACAATTAAGCAGTAGTCCCTGCAGCTGATGTCCCTGTTAGGAGATAATAAATGGCAAGGAGATCTATATGCTGAAACTATCCTTATGTTGTCGGAATATGCCATGCCCTATTATAGTTTGGTAGAGCCTTCAGAGAAAGTGGATTTATTTTTTCTGTGAGGACAAGGAATCTTTTGTTGTTGTTGTTGCTGCTGTTTTTAGTGTGATGTTAAAATATTATTCTTACATTTCTGCTGCTTGAAATCTATTATGATTGAAGTCCAGATGTTATCAGGACATGAAATCATAGCAAGACAATATGCAAATCTTTCCAAGTTGTTCATGACAGCTATAACGAAGAGATCTGAGTCACTGCACCTGCCAGCAATAAATTTCATCTACACCTGAAAGTCAGGCAAACTGACAGGAGCTCAAGCATTGCATAAAATTTCAGTGATTTAGTAGCAGCAACAGTGCCTGTTTCAGCAGAACAAACAGTGAGGATTCCCAGGGAATACTTTTTTCTTTCTTTTTTTTTTTTTTTTAATCATTCTAACTGACTTCCTCTAAGAATTAGTCCGCTCATATTTAAACAGCTATGAAAGTTTTTTAAAAGAAAGAAGTGGCTCAGTAGCCACTCCCCATAATTTTGTTCTGTTTGCAGCAACCTGGGTAAAGCTGAGATCTCTGGCAGTAGGATGACCTTCATTCCCAAAGAATGAATGATGTGTTGATTTCTGGAGTTGAGGCTGGGGAAAAGCAATGCTGAGGCAGCTGGCAGTGGATCTGCAGAAAGACAGACTTCTGGAATAAGAACAGGTCTACCTCTTGTAAGTTCTCATTTTGACTAAATTATGTAGTTCCAGAGAAAGAACATCATTACAGAACCACTTCAGCCATATTATTTTCTTGAATCCATTCACTGAGTTCCTTTTAAATCACGATTCCATGTTTGGAGTATCAAGAAAGCTGATCATCAGATAAATACGTTGTTCAGATGAAATGCAGCGTATACAAAATCAGAAGACAACAAACTGTGTCAGGCTTTATTTTTATCCTCACAGGCATTATCTGTGAAAGTTGCTTAGCTCCATATGCAGATATAGTGTGTACTGATAGTTCATATCCTTTTTTTTTTTTTTTTTTTTTTTTTTTTTCACCTAGAAATAATGAAAACGATGAGTTAATAGTATAAGTTTCTGGAATAATTTTCCAGTACACATCCAGGAAGCAAAGCTCTTATTTCTTGTCTGGCAACATGGTAAAAAATGGTGATCATTCTTTAAAGGTAAAACACTTCTTTAAAAAATAATAATAATAATAATAAGAAGAAGAAAAAAATATATATATATATTTGATTTGTTTATTTTCTTTGCCATTATCCCAGGATGCCTTGGGAACAGGAGGTGTGACATACAATGACAACAGAACTGATTTTGGGCTGAGAATATAAGTCATGAAGTTTTGGAATAAGTCATTTTTTTTCATTTTGAAGTCATGAAAAAATGGAAAAGCCATTTTTTCAGGGTATACATTCAAGTAATCCAATGACAATAATAATAACTCTCTCAATATTTGCAGCAATGTATGTTAATTGCATTTAAATAATTGATAAAAGTACATTACAAAATCAATTGGAAAACAAAGTGGGTATAAATTAATGTAAACGGAAAACTGATTTATTATTGTTTTTTTGTCGTTGGCTCTCTGTTTCTTCAATAGACAAAAATAATTACAGATATGTATTTCAAATTCTCTCGTGTTACTCATTTTAATAACAGGAGATACAGTAGCATATCTTCCAATTATTAACTGTCTTAAATATATCATTTCATTTTCATGCTAAGCGATATTTTACTGCATGATTGCTAAAGGCAAAATAGAGCAATATTTTTTAACAGCATGTACCAACTTAACTGTCATATTCAGCAGCCAAAGGGTCATTCAGAAGTGACTTTGTAAAAAATATAATTGAGCGAGAATTGGTTTATTATAATAATGCCCTTTCTAGAAAAATACTTTGTGTTACAAGTACAATAACAATTCTGTTATTTCACAGAATTTCAGAATTACGGAATGTAGGGCCTGGAAGGGACCTCTAGAGATCACTGAGTCCAAACCTCCTGCAAAGCAGACTCCCAGGATGAGGTTGCACAGGTGTCCAGGTGGGTCTTAAATAGCTCCAGAGAAGGTGAATCCACAGCCTCTCTGGGCAGTCTGTTCCAGTGCTCTGTCACCTTTACTGTGATGAATTTCTTATGCACATTCATGTAAAACTTCCTATGCTTCAGTCTGTGGCCATTTCCCATTGTCCTATTGGCACACACTGCTGAAATGAAACTGTCCTTGTCCATTTGTCTCCCGCACCTTAGATATTTATAGACATTGATCACATCCCCACTGAGTCTTCTTTTCTCAAGGCTGAACAGAGCCAGGTTTCTCAGCCTTTCCTCACAGCAGAGATGCTCCAGGCCCTGTATCATCTTTTTGGCCCTCCACCGGACTCTGCAGGAGATCCTTGTCTTTTCTACTAGGCACATGGACAGAAGAATATATTGCTTACATCAGCTGAATAAGAAATCACTTCTGTATAAGTATTCTCCCATATTATCAATGTTTCAGATCATTTTTCAACTCCCGCAGGACATCCAGCACCAGACTCTAACTCAGACAAAGGATATGGAAGAAAATAACACATATTATGCTAAGAGAAGGACCAAGAACACTCTGGTAACCTAGACATCGAAGAATTCTTTTATCTGAATCGATTACCTGAAAGTTGGGTGAGAACATAAGAAATAAGTATGTGTCATTCAACCATTTTGTGAAAATAGTATTTGTTTGTTCAGAGTGATTTGAGGTCTTTGTTATGTATAAAAGAGTTTATTAAGATATTCTTGTCCATGCGGGTAACTTCTTGCTTACCAGAGGATGTATTCTCACAAAGAATGCTTCATCTGACAGTTGAGTATCTAACAGAGTTTTTCTCTGGTATTGCTGTAAGAAACACTTGTGTCCTGGATTGTATAATTCAGGCTCAGGTAGAATTTGCTATGAATCACAGTTTATTCTTCACTTTTGCAAAAGTTGGTGTTCTACTGGATTCAGGTACCAGCACACTGGAAAGATACAGGAGTTTTCATTCCCTATTGCCCCATACAAGTAAGCCCTTCCCTGTTTCCCCATTGGTTAAGTTATCTGAGGTTTCTTCTCAGTCAGCCTCATTGGCCCCCTCAGTAAGTACCTCTCTTCTGCTTCCTTTGTACATATTTTGTAATCTGGATTCAGTTTGTCGCTTTGACGAACTAGAGTTATCTTTCTGTCTTTCTTGACAAAGTCCATCTCCCTCTGTCATATCAAGCAAACAAGATAGTTGATAAAGCCTGCCTTTCTCCGTCTTGTCAAGCAAGCAGAATTTACAAGCAGTTGCCAAGCTGACATCTCCTGCTATACATGTACAAGGTAAGTTTTTTAACAAATTCTTCTTAGATTTTGTTTGGCAAGGATACCTTCATTTTTTCATCTCCGTCCCCCTTTTTATTTTTTATCATCTAATTGTTAATGCACGCCTTCTTTGGGCCTAACTGCAAGCAGAAATTTATCATATAAGACAAGTTCTGAGGCATGTCTTTTTGGTTTCACAACATTCTTTTGTTATGCAAAAACAGCATATCTTCCCCCATGTTACTGGACCACACAGGACATCTGTTCCACTAAAGCCAATCCTGGAAGTCAAATGTATACAAAAAATAACCAACTCCATCATCATACCATGTGCCTTTTCTAATGTTATAAATGATTCATTTCCAACTACACTTCCAGAATTTTTCAGAATTTTATTTTAAACTTTATATATCCATCTTCAGTTTTCTCTACTTGCAAGTGGAACCTAAAAATGCAATATATTTCCTTCCAAAACTTATGAGAGGATTCCGTGGTTTCCTCATGAAGAAAATCAGCTTAGCACTCACTCTCATCACATCAACAAGACAATCTGCTCAGTGTGTCTCCAAGAAATCATAAATTGGCCTTCCAATGAAATGAGGAAAATAAATTAGGTTAAAAATTATGTGCGTCCATGAGGTGCTGGATCAGCAGCTACAGATCTGGCCTTGCTAAGCCAAGTTTTTGCTGCTGATTCCAGATGTTTTTCTATAGACTTGGAATTTCTTAGACTTCCACATGTCACCTATTCCTGTTGAAAGCCCATTGTTGATTACACAGTACCAATTAATTTCAAGAATTCAATGTATGCAATGCTATTCCTGCTAGGGAATAGTAGACAAAGCTATATTTTAAGTTAGGTAGAACTAGCTGCATGAGATGTTTAGGAAAACTGGGTGCATACACAATATTTTCTCTACATCTTCAAAAGGTTTCATTGGTTGAGCTCTGCATTAACATTGCACACTTTAAGTAGATGCAAATATCAAGTTAACACTAGGAGCACTTAAATTGTGGCTCAACTCAGGCTAAGTTAAAATGAATGCATGTAAGCTTGCAAGCCTTGTGAACAGAGTAGTTTGTTGGTATGATCAGAATAGTTTAATTATGGTTTAAAATAGTGGGGAATTACAAGATTGTAAGCTTTCTGGAGAGAATAAGAATATGTATTTTTTCCTCCTTTTTGTTACTTGTACCACATCTTTCATGGTAGTTACAGGCATGACTTTGCTCCAGGTGAGCTGAACACAAAAGAGGAGTATTTCTTATTCCTGATTGCATTATGCAGACCCAGAGAAGTGCTCAAAATGCACGATAAAATCCCAGGCATGCTGATATTTACGGGGTATTAATCGCTGATTTCAGAGTCAGGGTCCTCCTTAACCATATGAATCTAGCACAGGACTGGAGCTTATGGCTCAGAGCCTGGAGACTGGGAAGAGACAAAAGGTTGTTCTGCTCTTGACCTTGTACCCCTCACTTGTTTTCTTAATTAGAGACATTGTACTGTACTGCATAGGCTGCCAACATCATTGTGTTCCTGTATCCTGGGTCTATTATTTTGCAAATTGCACACTTCTGAAGCATTCTGTGTCATTATTATTATAAGAACTTTTCTCACTTTCTCAGCAAAACAGCACATGGGCCTGAAACAGATAGATAAGATCCACCAGTTAAATATTTCCTAATGATTCCACAAGCAAACTAAAAAAAAAAAAAGAAAAAAAGACACTTGAAAAGAATAAAATTGAATTCCTGATATAATCAATCTCCAAGGAAAGGTACAATTATTTAAGTAATGGTAAGTTCAGATCTTAATTGTAAAAACTTAAGCCCTTGAAAATTTTAATAACGACTGCTTTTTCTAAACTTTTTGAGGAGAATAGGATTGCCTACAGATTAGAAATAATAATAATAAAATTATTATTTGGTAAAGTACATAAGGGCTAAAAGTTACATTCCCCTTAAGTATGCCACTCTGGATACCCCGTGGTGGGAGAATCCTAAATGCTTTTTATTATTATTATTATTCCTGAAATTGTCAGCTTACTTTATACAGATGATGGCATAAATTATGAAATTTGAACAATCAAAGTAACTATAAACTAGCCCTTGCTTTACATATGGCAAAGGAATAATCTTTTCCAGATTGCTTTCATAAAACACAAGGAGATCATTAGGTGAAAATTCAGCTAAGACGAAAAAGCTCCAGTCATTTCTATAATAATGAACAAGTAGTTTTATTATTGCAACTTTTTTATTTGCAAATATATGTTTTGTTTAGACGCTGCATATTTCTTAATGAAGGCTTTTCAAATCTAATGCTTTTTAAATCTGTTCAGTTTTAAAGTATAGATTAATTCTCAGCAGATTCTGATCTCATTGCATTCTACTTTGTCAGAAAACTGATTTGTTAGGGTTCCCGTCCTCTATCTCCTCTGCAATGAGAAGATAAGATGTAATTTCCCATGAATTGCAGGACTATGTGGGCAGAAATATTGCCTGTAATCTTCCAATAGGTTTCACACACAGGGAAGGAAAGTCTTCTTCTGCCCCATAAACAATATATTATACAAACAAGATATTCTGTTTAACAGAAGAGGCACGTAAAAAGCAGCCTAGCTCTTCATAGCCAATCTAATCCCCATACTGAATTTTAATAGTGAGATTTATTTGCAGTTAAATAACTAATTCCTACTCCCTGAAATGGTAATTCTTGTAGAACTATTTTGTAATTTTCAACAGAAAACAACAAATTCTGGATGAATACTCCACAAAAGTAATTAATTAATTAATTTAAAATTTAATTAATTAAATTGATTTTTTTTTTTTTTTTTTTTTTTTTTTTTTTTTTTTTTTTTTTTCCCGTGTACAAAAAACAGTGTTTCAAACCAGTATTCATTCCTGAAACCGCAGGAATGACTGTTGAGAATCACAGATCTGTGCATACTATACCATTACATCTGTGTGCTGGATCTGCTCTCAAAACTGATCAAGCTTATAGGCTGCTATTCAGCCACAAACAATAAAATGAGAAAAAAAATTATTCTTCTTGTATGACAGAATTTGCTCTGTAACTTTATAAAAAAAAGTATATTCAGAATTCCCCCCACACAATTTTCAATAAAACGAAAAATACATCATCATCTGTGGAAGAGAAAAAAATGATTCTGTAACTTGAAATCTTGAAGTTAAGGACCAAGTGATTGAATATTGAAGTAAAAACAAACAAACAAACAAACAGCAACAACAAAAACAACCAGATTTGGAGGAGGGTCAAAAGAGATTACTGGATTAGTAACCAGGGAGAGGGGTGAGGTGCACTCTTCGCCCTCTCACCAAAGCGGGTACTTATGCCCAAATCGCAGTGCTACAACGAGGTGCAAAAGACATTCGGTCTCCTTGGGACTGATAACAATCAGAGTTTCAAGGGAGACAGTTAACGACCATCATATTATCACAAACTAGGTGCTCGAAGAACTGATAATGGACATCCAGTTCTATAGATCCAATTCCAAGTTGTTTGATAATGAGTCAATCAGCGTACCCTATAAATAGCAAGCAGACTCCATTGGAATCTCCTCTTGCAAGCAGTTGACTGCACACCAAAATCCCCCCTTAAGTAGGGACACCACACGAAGTTACTTAACGCTTGCTCAGAGCTTCACCCTGGACATGCTTTGCAAACAGTTTAAATAAACTAGCTCTGCTAAGATTTGATCTTAAGTTCATTAAGCAACCTCCCCCCTCTGTGTACCAAGTAAGTAAGGATATCTAGCTATTTCTAATCTTAAATCCCTATCAACATTGTTCATATTACATTATTATTATCTATTTATATCTATAAATAACTTTCATATGAGAGAAGCATGCAGTGCTTTAGTTTCTATCCAAGAGGAAAGAAACATCATTATATTTAATGGAAGGCAAATGGCAATGAGTTATTTTCCCTTGGAGAATAAGCATTTCTACCCACTGTAAGGATGACCCATTACTTTAAACCTTCCAGATCAAGCTAGAATTTCATGATCAATCACTCTTTTTACTGCTCAGTTATATTGCCTATGTTTGCAGTAAAGATTACATCCCAGTTCCCGCATCACATCTTTGTATCTACTTAGGAAAAGGATTTTGTCATTATGACCTTTACCTTTGAGAAGGCTTAGTTCTTGGAGGAGCATAATGGATGGGAATTCAGCCCCTGGAATACAGGCCAAGGGCATGTTGCATTGTAGAATCACAGATTCATCATGGCTGGAAAAGACCTCCAGGATCATCTAGTGCAATCATCAAGCCATCACTACCATGCCCTCTAACCCACGTCCCTCAGTGCCACATATACAGTTTTCTTGAACACCTCCAAGGACAGCGACTGTACCACCTCCGTGGGCAGTTTGTTCCAATGTTTCATTCCTCTTTCTGAGAAGAAATTTTTCCTAATATTCAATATTCAGATTTTTTTTTCTTAATGTAACTTTAGAAAACATTATTTCACATTGACAGAAAGTTAACAAGTAATATCTATAACATGACCTCTTGTCTTTTAGTGAATGAATTCATAGTAGTATCTCTATGGTTAGATTTCAATTTATAACTCTCACCTGTCTAACATGTTTGTAAACACTCAGAATACTTGACTACCATGCATATAATCTTATATGAATACTAATTCAGATGCTACACTACCAATATTATCAAATTGGTTGTAATGGGAAACATACCTATTCTTGGTCATGTTAGTTAGTTCATTTATTCTAGGATCAATAGATGTTTTTAGAGGATCATTTTGCTGCTTGTAAGTAATCGACATCTTTGATCTATTTTAGAACTATCTAACACTATTTTAGAACTATCTTTATACTCATATATTTTCAATTTAAAATAGATTTAAAATTTCTGCCTTAATTTTTGTTTAATTTTATTATCTTCCCTGGTATTTGTAGAGTTTTTAAGCATTCTTCTCTTTTTTTTTGTTCACTTATTTATTTGTTTTTCTATTTTTTTTGTATTTTTTTTTTTTGTGTGTGTGTATTTTTTTCTTTTTTTTTTTTCTTTGAGTCCTAATAATGTGCTTAAATTTTCCTGTCTTTCACTTAGCTCATTTTTCAATAAAGCACTTTTATTTATGTAAGAAGGTCTTAAGATTAACAGATTTCAGGAGATGTAAGAAACTATTGAAGAATACATTATGAAGCAATATAACACGGGGGTTTAGTTTATATATTTTAAAGCATAGTGAAGTTGCAATGTTTTTCTCATTTTTGTGGATCTGTTTAAGTTGTCTACATATATGGACTTTGGCATTTACTCAGAATCTTTAGCTTCATTTCTCTATGATGGCTTCAAATAAACAGCATCTGAGACAAAAAATGATGCTTGTGCTCCCTGAAAAGGCAGTAAGTACTGAAGTGTAACCATGGTAAGTATTTCAGTTTTAGCTGATCACTTTTGAAGGTTCAGGAAAAACCAAAAATGTATGCTGAACAAAGGAGGCATGTAGATGAGGCTAAAATAGACATGTAAATTAAACCAGTTTGAAAATAGTGGTGGATTTGTCTAACTTTAATGAAAAATTAGTGATCCTGACTGATTGTGGGTTGGCTTAATTGATTATTTCTCCTCTTTTGGGCTGGAGGCCAGGTATGCCAACTAATGCTGAGTGCAAGTGTTTACGAGAAATGCAAATCATCGATCAACAGCTGAAAAATTGTGATCCATGTAAAATTCTAGGCATCTTTTTCTGGATAAAATATTAGCTTAACTTAATATATATTCCAAAAACGATATATATATTTATTTGAATTAAAATTATGGAATCTGTCCATTGCATGAATGCTTTGTGTGTTTCGAAAAGACGATCACAGGAAAGCTTTTCTCTGAATACCCACTGGAAATGTCTGTCCTACACTGTCGATTTCATTATTGTGTTAGAAAAACTTTTGCCCTTAGTGTTTCTTCCAGTCCTGGTACTTAATTGTTGTTATTTGGCAGTGTGAAATATTGATGACATTGGTCAAAAAGATTGACAGCTGCATGAATTGTTATTAACCAGCCTGTTGGTTGTAGCTTAAAGTTCAATAAATACCAAGATGCAGCATAAGCCCCAGGGAGCTGCTCTCTTTTTGGAATGACAGGAAATTAACTATTTGATGTCTATATAAGTCATCTGTCTTTTCCCAGCATCTTCAAAATAATTTTTATAGTGCCAAAATATGTAAATTGGTAATGATTACTTTTCTACCCAAGCATTCTCTCTTGTAACTGGGGATCATGATCCCTTACCAGCACTGCAGGAGTGGAAGACCAGATTTTACATTATGTGTGACTATCTGGTCTATTATTCCTATCAGCACTCATCAGCACCATAACAAACAACAGGAAAATTATTTCAAAACATCAGGAATTGCAAAAGAACTTGTGACAGAAGGATTTCAGAAGTGACTTTGTAAGAATTTTTGTACTGTAATCTGTGATACATGAGAATATTTTTCAGCTCTTTCGTATAGGAATTGAAGTGCTATTGCATTTCTCAGTCATTTAGTTAGGATAGATGAACGGAATAAAGAGCTTGCAGAATACTTTCAAGCATACCAATTAGAAAAAAAAATAGAAATATTAGAAAGTGTATGTCCTATGGCTGCATCCTTTCAGGTATACTTGAAGAAATCAGTACTATGAATTTACACAAATTTTTTAGATGGATGTGTCACAAAATTGCTGTCACTAGTCTAAGTAGAGGTTGTCTGTAATAATGAATAATATGGACTTTATCTGTATCTATCACACGTCGATAATATGGCAGATAACACATTGTGCATAAAACCTAGAGGTGGCACCTTACTAGGTCATACAGTTATTTTGATATGTTGAATCACTGATAAAAGTTTTCATTTGTCATCAAAGGAATTTTATCATTCATGTTATTTAGTCTCCTGAGATTCCACAACTAGATGCATTTTTTCTGGTGATTTGCATGGATGCTGGTAATAACATGGATCCACAGGTAATAATAACAACAACAACAAAAAACCTTTTTCACTGAGAATTTGTCTACAAATTTCTCTCCATGACATGTTTTTCAAAGATTTCAGAGAACTTAAAATCCAATCCATTTTCACAGTTGCTCTATTAAGTTATACTGAGGCAAATTTTTGTTTTATTTCCTTTCTTTTGAAATCAGCCACTTACTATTCCTTAGCCATTTTGATTTCTGTCTTCTGTTACAAAAGTTAGTCTGCCCCATCTTTAAGGTATATGTCAACATCAGTAAGAGGACTAATAAAATGTCTTGCAAATACAAAATTAACTAATTTTTTGTAGAACTTTTGAAATTTATAATTATTTAAATGTCCTCCTGGTGAAACAAGAAAATGTAATTAAATGCTAAAAATAATTGATAAGTAACTTGTTTAACCAATGGTTACAGTCTCCCTGCCTTTGTTCTCAGCCTTTATAGTAATTGAACCTACTGCATTTCAATGCTGACATTTAATCAATGCATGTAAATCACCTTGGAGACCTATTATTCTTGTATTCATTAATCCAGTCATGCAGACTACAAGCATTTAGGAGAATTATACAAAAAGTTTTTCAGCTAAGATCCAAAAGTGGTACATGTGGTGCTTTGCTTTTCAAATTCCAAAATACTTCTGACACTTAGCATGTGATATACAATAAAATGTCTAAAGAAAAAAACATAATCTTGCTGAATTTAGTTGCATCAGTATTTTATTTAAACAAATTTTAAGTTAGGAAATTCTCCACTGAACATCTGAATGGATGCCTTTCCTGCTTACTGTGTAGTACACATCTTCCATTTACTAATTTCTAGAGGTAACTAAAGATGAAAATAAATATGTATGCAGTTTTTTTAGAACTGTATTGGAGGTAAAAATTAAAAATAAACATAAAAATAATTGTAAAAAAATGTTGTAGGCGAAAAAAAAAAGTTTATATTTAGGCCAATATTTGGAAGGAGGGAATGAAAACTTCAGAGAAAATAGTGAACAAACAAGAACAGTTAAAGCAGCATTCAAACAGATATGTACCTACCTTTCTACTTCTACAAGTGTACTCTGTATTTCACCATCTCACAACAGTATTTTATTTCAGAAATATCAATTTCTGCAAGTAAACCATATTGTAATATCTCACTATTTCATGTAGAATATATCAAAATACACAGCCAGTTGTGGCCTATTGGCTAGCCAGGCTGGCATCAGACTGGGAGCAGAGCCCAGAAGTTGAAGGCAGCCTGATACTAATGGAGCAGGAGAGGCAATTCATGAAGGGAGCTAGAGCAACATGCTGCTCACCTGCCTTTTAAGTAATTTTCTCTACTGTATGGTAACTATGGCAACGTGTGGAAGAAATATGGAAAAAAGCAAAGTGAGAACTGCAAAAGATGGGTTTTCAGTCTTTTATCAGTGTGTAAAGTTTACTCTTCTGCTTTTTACTCCTTTCAGCTTCTACAAAACAGCCATTCAACACAAAATTTCAGATGAAGGCAATTTAAAGATTTAATATAAATAATTTTGAAATATTTTCTTTCATTTAAACATAAACATATTCAATTATATTTGGAAAGTAATTTGGAATTCAAACAGAACTTCAGTAACTCTAAGCTTTGCTTCTGTTTTTGCTATGTGAAAATGACCCCTTTTTTTACATGAAGATTTTTTTCTCATAAAGAATACTTAGTAAATAATTCCTTTCTAATATCTAATGTAAATTTACCTTTTTTAGTTCAAAGACATTACTCCTTCTCTTATCAAGAGGTCACAAAGCTCATGTGTATACTTCTCTGTCACCCCACTATCCCCAGACATATGATTTAACTTCACAGAGGAGAGAGAACTCGCCCTCAGTTTTAATGTTGTCTTTCCTTTTGATGAGGGGCTGCGACATGGAGATAGATCAATATTGAGTGATCACCTGAGGGTGGCACTGGGGCCCAGACTCATTCTGCATAGTGCAATGAAGAAAGAATAGATTCAGACTATAGAAAATTGTAACTTCCTCAGAGGGGATCTATTTTAGGTTGTCTAAGTTCAGGCTGTGACTCACAATGGGGAAAAGACTGTGCAGCAGGTAGAGGAAAGGATAGAGCAGAGGAAATAAGAGAGCAAAAAGGAAAGGAATGATATAGTCTGATGATGAAGTCTTTGCTATTAGAGGGCCCATGTGACCTTTAAGGCTGACTGCAAGTTCCATGAGCAACTTTCCACCCTGCAGACTGAGGGTGGCTACCTTTATCAAGACATTTTAATACAACCCTGCCATGCTACTATTGTCTGAAGTGGATGTGCATGCTGACTGAACAGAGAATGCCTTGGAGGCAGCCTTGAATGTGACCTTCTTTTCAAGAAGGCCAGAATAGTTACCTGCCCAAGAGGCACTGTCATATTGATTCATCTGCCTTTAAAGAGATGTGCTAGATATCTGATTGAGAAGCACCTGCTTTTCAAGTGCTGAAAATTGAACAAATGTTTAGTATACCTGGGAAGTAGTCAGCCATGGATGATGACTTTGCTTCCAGCAGATATGAACATGTGAATATCTTGGAGGGACAATATATGGAAAGAATCTCCTCCTTAAGGGATCAAAAGCAATTATTGAAGATATTTTTGTAAGCTGTGCCCTCCAGACACATTTTGTCACTCTCATGAATGATTTAACTCTGGTGTTCCCCCCCAAAATATATATATATATTTTACTACTATTTTACAAATGTTAAACTGTACTACCAAAATATACAAGCATTAATTTTCATATCTAGCTAAACAGATAATTCCTTTTATTTCACTGACCCTTTGCCCTCTGGATCTCAAAGATCACATAATGAAGCTAGTAAAAGGATTTACCATCTTCAAAGCTGGTACAGATGCATCCAAATCTTCAGAAGAATCTTGATCCTAGTAAAGATAAAAGATTCTGAGGAAAAAAAAAACCATCATATTGCAATGTGCAAATTATTTTTTAAATATATAGAGCAAAATTCATTCTAAGTCAAAACGTGAACTTTGCTTTGGGAATGCTGACAGCAGATAACAGAGCAGTAAGGGTCTGCGATTGTGGTGACAGAGGATAAAGTCAGAGGGTTAGCAACTGAAAGTGGACATAGCAGAAAAAAAAGAGAAAAGAAGAAAATAATTATTTCAGTAACAAAAGAAGTTGAGATTCTGCAGTTTGAGATATTTTCTTTTAGTAGATTACTTATTTCATAGGGGTCATGGTTGTATCTGCTATTTATTAGAGAGCAAATGAGGAGTCTGAGTGACTAAGAATTCCTTTATTGAAGTTAAGAAGAATTCTTTGGTGATCTTCAACTAATGGATTCGGAGGACAATACTTTGCCATCAGACTTTCAATAGTCCTTATGAAAGAAAGTAAATGTCAAAGAAAGTCAGGGCAGACTTCTGTTTTGTTTTTCTGATTTTCCACAACGGGGTAGTCAGCTCAAGCCCATATCCTGCACAGAGCAGCCCTTGGAATGAGGGGGTCACAGCCAGGTGTGTCACCCTCCTTTCTATGGCCCTGAGCAAAAAAAGGGCAATCTAATTCTAAACCATTCATGAGCCATTAGAATTAGCTTGCATTCTGATCCCTTTTATCCTTGGCTTTTATTTTTTTTCTATCATAAAGGACAAATAAAAGAGGAAGATTAAGGTACATTTGTACACAGGCTGTATGTGAAATGTAAAAATGAAATCTCTGAACCTGGGATTCTTTTAGCTCTAGGTGACTGTCTTTTCCTTTCACCCCAGGCAAACATATGCAAAGTGATTTATCGAAGATCTTTTTTTTTAAGACTTTAAATAAGGAATTGTTGAAAAGTACAAATTTTCTATAGTAGAGGTTAAACATTAAATAGATTGAGTGAAATAGAAGCTTTTCTTTTATAATCAGTTTTAATCACATCCAAAACTCAAATCAGATTAAATTGGACATTACTGGTTTAGATTTAAACCATATTTTCCTTCACCCCATATTAACATGTTTTAAATATCAGTGTTTTGATCACACAGCTATGTGACCCTACAGAAAGGGAGATATTTCAGATATGAGAAGGTCATTCATTAATATCATTAATCATTAATATTCATTAATAAGCATAGGATAGGATCAGTACTTCTTGTTGTTTCAAGGATCAGAGACAAGATGATACAATAAAATATCTGTGTTTCAAAATGTAAAAATAACATGCCAAGCAACCATATGCTACAGGATCTTTTCTCATAGCTATTTCTTGGGATAAGTGTGGCAGAAAGTGAGAAAAATGGTTCCTCTGGAAACAGAGAATGAATGTCAGTGGGTTCAGAATTAACTATTGCTGTAATCATTGTATATGCAGTCTAGAAGTGAACAGTATAATAAATAAAACCTTCCAATGTCAGCACAGGGAGAAAATAAAAAAAATGGAAAAGAGTGTTTTTTTTCTTCTATTTTCACTTAATCAGCAGTTCTGCAATGAAGAGTTCACACTTAACATACGTTCAGAATTTTGGCATGCAAACCTTGTTGTTTCCACATGCCAAACATTCCTAGATCTGGCAGTATTAGTCTACTTGATTGCAGGGGGGTGGTTTGGGACTGTTGGAAACCATACCCTATGATTTGCCCAGTAGTTCTACTTAGACTACAATAATGCACTGCAAAGGCTGCCAAACAGCAACTAAGCTCCACTAGAATAGAAAAAGAGAAAGAGGGGTAGTCAGTGTGTAGTGTGTTTATCTCCAAGCAAAGTGCTGACACAAACAAGTATTACAGCTCCCATGCAAGCAGGTGAGATGACGATAAATCAAATGCAAAAAGAATCCACATAGCATAAATTCTGAATGAATTATGTGCAATAATGGATGGCTTGTGCACTACAGAATTTAAGATTTATTTTTATAAATCTTATAGAGCTGGTGAATGACAGTTAACGGACAAAAAACTTTATGGTACTTGATAAAAATACATGTTTTTTTTTTTCTCTCTTTTTTTTTTCTAAAGGTCAAACAATTACCAGGATTAATGAAGATTATTATTCTGCAGTTAAGTGTAAAAGACGGAAGAGAATAGAACTTTTCTCTTCCAAATCCAAGAGTAAGTTTCAAAAATAATGTGTGCGTAAAGCAGAATTTATGAAATTCAGTCAACCTGAGACCTCTGAATACTCTTGAGAAACAATTTGACTAAAATACTACAAGTAGAAGGGCAAAATAAAACATCAGTAATCTAAAACTTTCTGGACAATCATTTATCCCATTTGCAAAATGAGTTACTGTGTCTAATCAATTGTAGATTTACTTCAGAAGAATTCATCAAAATACTTCAACTTGACTTGCCTAGCAGAATAAATGTTAAAAAATTGATTTTTTTTTACATATTTTTTCTGTTTAAGAGCTGAGTGTAAGTTATATCACATTTACTCCATTAAGAATTTCAGATACCTTTTGGATGAAAAAGAGTCATTATTCCATAACCAACAAACAAAATTTAAATATTAATTTTGACACTTTAAATTATGAAATTTCAAGCTGCTTTTAAAGCAGTTCTTAACTAATAATGACTAATAATGACTATTGTACAGTATTTCTCTTAAAATGAACGACTTTGGGAATAAATTCTAAAAATAATTGTTCTAATTAAATGGAAAATATAGTTAGGCAATAAATTAGTGTTTATTCTTGAGATAAAATGAAAGGAAATGTAATTAATTCAAATAGCATTGCTGTGAATATTTTGGAATTATTATTCCATATTAGAAGTTACAATTGCTACCAAATAAAATTGCTTCAGGAACTTATTATTTCCTTTAATACATGAGCTCAGTTATGATGGACAACTTGTTTTTCTATTTAGAAAATTAGGATGACATACAAATCTCTACTTTCTTCTGCTCCGTCTTAACAGAAAATAATTGAGTTCTCTTTACTTTCACAATGACTTATGATCCAGTAAGCACATTTGAGAATTAGCACATCATGCTAACATTTACTGAACAGTGAGGCTGGTATAAGCAGGACTTTGACAGTTTCTCCTCTGTTAATTTGTCCTTAATCTTCTACAAATCATCGGGTTCATCTCTCATGTATTACATATTTGTGCTAATATATATATATATGTGTGTGCATATATATATCTTAGGATTGCAATGTTTACTTCAAGATGTATTTTAATTAAAGCTGGAAACCCTGAAAATAACTATCATTTTCTTTTTACTTTCACAAAACTACTTTTTACTATTTAATATTCAAATAATCTTAAATAATTGTTCTGTAGTAACCTCTTAGAGAAAATAAACTGAGTAACCACTGGGTATAATTAATTATTTTATTAGGGTAATTTTATGAAAGTAATTTAAAAAAAAATGAAAAAAGAGAAGGAATCCAGAATTTTTAATTCAAATCTTTGGAGAAAGTATGTGCTATTGTATATCTAAATGTGAAAGCATCACACAGCACTTTTTCTGATCAATGTCAAAATAATGAAAACATAGCAGAATCAATGGCCTGTCCTTCCTAAAGGACTCTCTTGTTTCTGATGGTGATTTCAAGCTTGTTTGTTCTACCTTCTTTGGAAGTTTATGGCAAGACTCAGGAAAAGCAATTGTGAGGAACAATTTATTATCAAGTCAAAACAATAGCAAACAAAAGTGTCTGTGAATAATTTACAGATTCTCACTGGCATTTTATTTCCAATATGTTTGGATGCTTTTCGATGTCTTTTCTTGTTTGTTGGATTATTGGTTTGTGCGTGCGTGTGTGTGTATGTGTGTTTTGGTCTTTGTTTTCTTTTGGTTAACTGCTAGAGGCAGTTTTTATTGCTATGCTTTGGGAACTGAAAGGGTATGTCTGTCTTAAAACAAGAATATTAATGATCTTGTCACAAAGGACTAATGGCTCTGATGAGTGGTTTGTTGCTCTTACTTTCAAGTTCTTCATTTACAAAGCGTATGTACAAAAGCGTATATACAAAAAGTATGTAGAATATGTCATATGGTACACTCGGAGTGGAAACAACAACATCCTCTTGCTTTCCAACAATTAATTTAAAATGAAAAAAAAAAAAAAGGATAAACAATGGAAGGCATTTAAAACCTTCATAGACAAGGTTGACCACAAATAATTTAAATGATGAATTCATGCCCTTTTATGTTTCCTCTTTATATTTACTTTAACTCTTCTAAAAATTGGGCTGTCATCTATTCCTTCTGCAAAACACTCAGGCACAAGCAGAGGTTTATAAAAGCTGGGAGATATAAGGCTGATGACCCCCGGTACAGTGGATTATTTCTCTCCTTCAGCTTTGCTGGGCAACTGGATCTGGTACGGCTCAAGTTTAAAGCATTTCTAAGTAGTTAGAACAGTTCTCAAACAGTAGATACTTTACATCTCTCCATGTCTAAATGTGGCTGGATCCAATAAGCTTACTGGGAAGAGTCCTCTTGCTAGTCCCAGCTATGTCAACATTGTGATAGACAGAAAAGTAAATAAAGAAATAAATATGTATACTGGAGTGAATAGAAGGATGTTAAACTGCTCCAGCATGGTTAAGCTACAGAAGGGACTAGAAAATAAAACATGAGAAGCAGCTGAGGGAACTGGGGCTACTTATACTGGAGAAAAGGAGACTGAGGGGACATTACTCTCTGTAATAAGGAGATAAGAGTTGGTGGTAAGACATAGGGCATCAAGTTGTACCAGGTTTAGACTAGACAGTGTGGAGAATTTCTTCATGGAGAGCGCGGTCACATATTGGAATGGGCTGTCTGTGGAAATGAAACAGTCCCTATCTCTGGAGGTATTTAAGAGATGTATAGATGTGCCACTAAGGGTTTAGTGGTGGGACCTATTTCATCACACTGAGGGTTGGACTTGATGATCTTGAAGGTTTTTCCAACTTAGATTATTCTATGATTTATGTCAAGCAGCCAGAAGAATGATAACTGACTCCGTCTATAATCTCTTTTACTTGAAGTTTAGCACAATGACAGGATTTCCTCACTGGAGCATTTCTGATGGAGTAGTTTTGTTGCTCTAATTTGTTCAGTGCTGAGGACACAGGATTTAGCTTTGTGCTTGATTTCTCCTTAGGAATGCTGTGTATGAAAAGAGATTTTTCCTCCCTGCATACAGTGTGCAGGTATGTTCATTCACTCACAATGGCCTTATTGTAGAGTATGACTGGAATGCATATTCAGTGCCATTTTGTCTCCATCTTTTCCAGATTTGCTCTACCTATAGTCCATTTTCCCTAGAAGAGGCTTCTTCTAGGCCCCAGCACAGAGGAAACAGATTGCAGAGAGTAATGTTTTCTCCTTTTACTGTCATTAGTATTTAACAACATACATAAAGAGATAAATATGATGACCAACAGTAAAGAAGGAAAAGAGTTTAACCTGTTTGCTATTCATTACTAATACAGCATTCAGACAGACATTATAGTATCCTCAGTAAAGAAAAAAATATTTAAGGTTTCATAGAAATATTTCCCAAGCCTTTGATTACTGTAAAAGTAGCAGCTACATGACTTTCTCAGAATCATCTAGGATGTACCTGCTTTGGGTAAATATATTGAAACTAATGGTAAGTTATCTGAGAATGATAAACAGTATAGATGCATTAGTGCTACATTGTGCCAAAATAGCTGGTTCTTTCAAAAGGTGGAGATAATTAGCTCAGGAGTGGTGCCATGCTGGTGTAATCAGAATGCCTTTGAGGTCTGGGACTTTTATCTCTGCTGGGGCTTAGCTGTGTGCAAATAGAAATATCTGCTCACCTGGTGGAAAGTTCAGGATACACAGCATGCTTTTGAGATAAGAACACAGTGATCTTGAGGCAAAACTGGGATGGAATGCTGAAATGCAGAGTGCTGTTTGGAAATGCTCCTAGTGAAATCTCTTGTGTAGGCAACAAATATCTTGTGATGGTAAAATCTGTGGTATGACTGCCAAAATACTGCAAATTTGTTAATGTAACTCCTGAGTCCTGTCTTACCTTTTTACTACAGCTTGATTCTTTTTTCCTCTCCTCCCCTTTCTTCTCTGAAATTTTAATCTACAGATCAAAATGCAGACTGCTTTAGTTCTGTCCGTGTAAAAAGAACTACATTATTATGTTTTTAAAATGGTCACTTTAGAAGGGTTTAATGTGCAACTTTCAACAGTATTTGCAAAAATGTACTTGGTAATTTCAGTTTTAAAAAACTCAGGTTTAACAATTTTAAGTCAGTTATTGCACCTGATTTTAAATATTCTTTCCAATCCCAACATCTATACCACTATGCATTATTAAAACTAAAATTCAATTAAAAAAAAATTGAATTAAACAATACTCTTTCAGTTTGGTCAAAGCTAGAGAAAACTGCCTGTAGTCAAATATTGTTCAAGCTGACACAGTTAAGGTAGCTTTTACACAGAAATCTCTCATAGTACACTTTTTTTGTTATGCATTGATATACATGCAATTTCACTGTGCATCAGTTTTTTCATTTAAATTTAATTTAGGATTCCTTTTAAAACTTGAGAAATAGGATTTTCTTAAAAAAAAAAAAAAAAAAAACCCAAAAAAGATTATAATAACAGAAAGTATGAAACACTATGGAATCTAAGATTTGCTTTTGATCAGTTAATGCTAGCTGGAGACTATCCTTTTATTAGTTTCTACTAAAACTAGAAGGATGAGACCAAAAACTCTACTGGCTTTTGGGGTGGAATGAAAAATGTTAATAACATACAGAAATAGCTAAACCTTTCAGTGTTTACTGACTGGGTGAGGAATCAATGACTTGAACGCTGTTATTTCCTTCCTTGATTATAGTGAGAAAATCACTTTATTTATTTACCTATTTATTTATTTATTCTTTTAGCAGAAGAACAGCAATGCTTACATGTCACAATAAAAAATATATTTACACTGCAGTTGAGGAGTGCTATATAAATACTCCGAGCAAATATATATTTGCTCTTCATCTGCAATGATTCAGACACTTTGTTAATCTCTGAAACACTATTTCCTATAATGCAGAATAAATGCAGATATAATACAGATCAGGCAGGTATGTTTCATTGGGGAGAGAAAAAAGGTTTCATCTACTTACTTAAATTATTTCCCTGGATAAGTTTTCCTCTTTCTTCAGATTTCAAGTGCTTCATTCATTGGCAAACTACAATCACCAAATATTGGTTGTCTTTTGTTAAGAATCTTGAAAGTAGTAGAAGAGCTAAAGCTTTAGTTTATGCTAAATTTTAAAATTTTAAATTGTAATTGTAGGAACAGTACATTGAACTACACTTTCTCCCACAAGTAAAGGATTACACTTCCTGCTTTCTTTTGTATTTCCTTACGAAGAGTGCTAATATGAAATCTGATATAGTTCAAATGTTAAGGTAATGGTCTGTGAAATAAAAATGTACCAGGAACATTATGGGATATATATGTTTTTTTCTTTTTCTTCTTATATCTTTTTCTCATTCGGTGCTATGTTCAACAAGATTTAAAGAAAGTTCACCATAGTCTAGGTCAAGTATGCATTTTACACTGTGAAGTTTCAGGGTGATGGTCCTTCTTGGATTTCCTTGTGATGACAGAAATTGTCTCCACCCACACTTTAGCCAGTGGCTGCCATCCCCTCATGGAAGCACCACAAAAAACAGTTTGCCCATTCCTTATCCATCAGAGGCTGCATTCTGACACATTAAATTAAAATGTCATTGATTTCAGTTTGCATTAACACAGCAGACTGTGATGTGTGTGAGTCAGAGTCCTAGCATGAAGAAGCTCCTGGAAGTCTCAACCAGCAGAGTTCCTATTTGAACTCAGTTCTTAAAATGATAAATTTGGCCACATCTATGTCAGTTTTACTGAATAGCTTAATTGGAAAAAGCATGAAATCTCTCTCTCCCGTGGAGCATGCTTTCTTTATGCTCATTTAATATTATTTCCTATGCATAGAAGTAAACTTATCTGCACTGTGCACCCAGCAGTGCTTATGAATGGCAGAAAGCTAAGAGTTGACATCAAGCACAAGAAGTCTGTATTATTGGAAATGACATAGTTCATCAAAACTACAGTATTTCTCTGCCAACTCCCTGCCAGAATCCTACTTGCTTTCTTATCTTCATCTGTCCTCCACAGATGTTCTCAAATAAGATACTGAGGTGTTTAAGCTAACTACATGAACACAAGAATTTTTAAAGAGGAATGGAAAACTCTGCTTGCAGTTTCTTGCATGTGTTTGAGCCATAGAAAATAACTTTCCCCCTTTCAACATAAATATTTTTCTATTTCTGCTGAAGAAATGGTATTATTTTAATTCTACTCATTGCTCAGAAATCTAGTGATAAAAGGAGGTTGCTCTGATGTACTCTGATGATACAGATGGATTCTTGAATTTCTGGAGTATACAAACATGGAATTCATCAGATGTATTTAATGAAGCTTCACTTACCTTATATTTCACTGATAATCTGAAAATCCAGCTCTTTAACACTGTCTGTCAAGATCCAGAGCCGAAAAGCAGGAGAAAAGAGAACATATCACATAATATTTTATATATTAATCATATAATATGTTATATCATTGGAGCTGTAATGCTTGATTTTCAGTTGATCATGATGTTGCCTGGTTATAGGAAATGTTTAAGTAATATATGAATTAGACAGCAGGTGAAAATAGGAAAAATACAATGTTCTCTTGAGCTTTTCAGTATGATTTTCTCCTTAAACTCAACTAAATATATTCTCCTGTATATTTATAAATTGCCTTCAATAGCGGGTTAGTTTGCTATTGAAAAAAAAATCATTTATATAGCACATTCATTTTAGCATATTTATATGACTTCTTGCTGTATACCAAAGTGTAATCATGCTGACATGCGCATAATAAACCAATAAAAATATACATATACAGTTTATCATTTGGCTAAGATTACCACTGCTCAAGGATAATGTTTGCTGGCTATCTTAAAAATTGTCTTGTCAGCATATCCATTGTTTGTACATTGGTGCCCTGAAGGTCACTTGGTTATGAAACTAAGACCTCATGCCATAAAGAGGCATATTACTACTTTGTTTCAAAACAAAACAAAGCAAAACTGCAGGAAACTCAAAACTTGTTTGTGAATACGGTTTTCATAAGACTTACCTGTTCCAGATATGCTCAGTGAATAAAAATATAAAGCAAAGAACACCTGAAATAAAAAACATTCCCTTAAAGGAAACTTAAATTGAATTTATTTATTGATTCCCTATTTGAGATAACTTAATTACTAGGACTCCTCAGCTACTATGGTTGTATTTTAACAATGAATGTATATACCTCTAAATTAAACTCCTCTATAGTAAAAACAGGGGAAAAAAAAAAAAAAAAAAAAGTATCTTTTCATTGTAGACCTCTTAGGAGTATAAAATCAATTACTACCAACTTTACAGTGCTTGATAATAAATATTTAAATAATATAAAATGTCAGTGAAGAATTCTGCTTCCTGTTTACTTTTAGAATTACTGCTACTCTGTTTCTCTCTTCTCCCTCCTTCTTGAAAGTTACTTTATTATTTGCAGAAGGAAATGGCACTCACATCCTTGGGATCTACAGATGCCTCATTTGAAATTCTCCAGCAAAGAAATTCTTAACCATTTTTTCCAGCTGCTTTAATTATTTGTTATGCTAATACTCTACAAAAAGATGTCAAGTGGGATCAAAGAACTCTGTGCATACAATTCATGCTAAAAATAATTTTGATTTATACATGATATTTAAAATAACTTTTCATTTTATTAATGTAGAAAATTAAAAGTGAGACTACTGCACTTAGAAGTACATGTGCTCAATAAAGGAAAATAGCAAAGATGGCCAACACAATGATTCTGTCTCAACCATGGCAGAGCCACTGATCTTAAACCAGACACAATCATTTATTTAAATACATCATCAACTTGAAACTATTTCCTTAAAGCCATAAGGAGTTTTTTGTGAGAGTATAAATTCATAATCTCCAGTCCTAGGGGAAAAAGTATATATATGTTATCCTAGAAAAGAGCATAGTAGTGCATTGTAAGCAAATAACAATAAATCCTAAAGACAATTAAATATTGCTGTATGTATGTTACTAATATGCAATATTCTAAAGGCATATCACACAATTCAGAACATGCAGTGGTTGGTATGGAAGCATGTCATCAGACTAAGAAAACAAATTGTATATTATTTTGATTATAGATTCTTGTTACTGAATAACATGGGGAGAGATTGATTGTTAAAAGCAGAGTAACATGCTACCACCATAGGGAAATTATAAATCACCTTTATTTCTTTTTCTTTTGTTTAAAAGTAGAGATAAACTTCAAAAATTTTCAAACAGAATGGGAGAATATGATGAAGAAGGTGATTTCTAGCAGTGATTCCTAACTGATTTCTCAAAAGAATCAGAGTATTTGTCTTCTGAAGAGGAAAATGGAGATGTAGGAAATGAACAATAAATGCTAACATGAAAGAACAGTGACAATGAAATACCTTGGATGCTAAAGGAATCAATGGTGAGGGGTCAACTTCAATATTTCTGCTATGAGGAAATGTATAATATTGGTAAAGGGAGCTTGTAGTGAAACTCATCTAAGTTTTCAAAAGCTCTGAAGTTACCACCATTCAAGTATCATAGCTCCTTGAACATAGCTATAAAAGCCAGACTGTCCGAAGGCTGCTAAAAGCAGATCCCTCTGAAACTTAGTCAATGTAACAGTTGTGAAGTCTCAGTCATTCAAAAGATTTTACATATAACAAAAAATCCACAATTTTAATTATCACAGATATGCAATTAAAAAATTCAGCTTTGAAATCTTATCTGTGCAACAGATATTCCACATGCTTTGAGAAAATGGGCTTATTTGCAAAACTATAATAAATATTTCTTCATTATACACTTTTTACATAATAAACATGGGTCAAAATCACCTGAAGCCAGGGGATCCAAAGGTTCAGATTTAGAAAGGATTTTGATTTTAATGTGGCACTGGATGAGTTAATAAAATGAGATCTGCTTAGTGCTGTTGAACATAACAATTTCCATTCATCTACCTTGAGGTAAGAAAACCCTTGTTACATAACTAGCCATACATTCATACTTTTGTTAGTGATGTTTTGTTTGAATGAATGGGCACCAACCATGAGCTGCAGCTAGAAGTAATAAGGAGAGTAGAAAGAGAGAATATTGTCTTCAGGTAATTGCAAGCAACTGCTACACTTAACAATAAGCGATCCTTTAAACATCCTTTAAATTGCCCATATGTTGTGTTGCTCGCTGTAACAGCTTCATCGGCTGATAGATCTCTTACCTGTTAAAAAAACAATGGAAAGAAAAAAAAACCTTAATTTCAGAAACTGTGTAGATTTGTTCATAATAAACCTCACAACACTGTGCCACATTTCAGAAAAGGTTCAGACATTTATAAATTAGACTATCATGCACAGTTCCACTGACTAGGATAACAATTACAGGGACAAGTAACGCTCATGCTTTGTGGTATTAGTTGAGCAACAGACAATCAAAAAGCAATTTCCTTCCATGGTTAAATTTTGTGTACATGCCAAGAGTTTTGTGCTTTCCTTTGAAATGTGCAACCATTGTCTCAGGCAGGATGCTGGACTAGATGGACCATTGGTTCTGTTCTGCTATAGCAATTCTGTTGTTCTTAGATCCCGTACCAATGAAATATCAAAACACACTATCTAAATTGCATTTGATATATATACTGTGTCACACTTCAAACCAGTGAAGCAACACAGGTGGTGTGATTCATGTGGAGAATGTGCTCGAGTTGCTTTACACATGAGGAAAACAATATCAGTTAGTTCTACAACCTACTGCACACGGCAGGGTTTGGCAATCTATGATGTGTTTTGTCCATATGGAAGTGAAAAATTATTCAAGTGCTATCAATAAAAACAACAAAACGTATCTGTTTCTGAGTACCATGCATCACCAACCCGCAGCTCCTCTGGGTGTAAGAGTAAACACAGAAGCAGATACTCCCAGTAGAAAAGACGGCTATTCACTAATAAGATAATCTTCAGACTTCTCATAAACAGTATTTTCTTACTAGTTCATGCAACGTTATTTTTGCAAATGACTTTGTAAAGATTCTGAAGGAAAAGTAAGAATATAATTTTAGGAAATTATTACTCATTTTAATTAATTAATTATGCTAATTAATTAATTAATTAAATAAGCAAAGTGTATGAACTATGAAACTTGTGAAATGCATACATTTTTAATTTGTTTATACATTTAGCATTTATTATTTTACATCTATCTTATACATTTATAAGAGAAATTATGAATTTTATTTTTACTTAAAATTGTTTTATTCACAGTTTACCAAACCATTTATTAAGTTTTTGAAAGTCTGGTTATGAAAATCAGCATCTGTGTAATTAGCTTCCTATGAACATGAAGTATTTTTAAAATTTTGTTCAGAGGAAAGGTTAGCTTTATCATAAGAACTCTATTAAAATATTTTTGGAGGGAAAATCAAAGCAGAAATCAAAGAAGTAAATTGAGTAGAAGATAAATTTTGTGGAAACAATGTATTTCTCTTTATTCAAAATACCACATCTAAGAGACAGTACAGTTAAACTGGAAATTCATACTGATGATCTCCGTATAAGACTTCAAATACCAAATTTTTCTGTTTCAAAAAGAAGCTCATCTTTGATTCTGAGGTAAAAAGTAATAACTGCTGTATCATATCACTTACTTATCCAACCAAAGTATAAGCAGCAAATTTTGTCTATAGGGTGTTTTACATAAATTTCAGAGAGAAATATATAAAATGGTGTATTTTATGTAGATAATTTGTCAAACAAGAGATAAAGGAATCTATTTCGGATCACCTTCTGAAAGTATCTTACAGCTATTATAGTTACGTTTAGTTGTGTTCTGTCTTGTGCCATGCCAAAGGCAATAGATTTAATTTATCTTTTAAATTAGTAAATCTGTAAAATTTTTTAAATGTCTCCTGGGAGATCCTAATATTTTTTTAAATGCTCTCAGCAGCAAGGGAGTTTTAGATCATTAAAACCCAGAAAACACAGAACAACCAAATGCATGTTAAAGTTTAGTTTTAAAAATTGCTTCTAAAATTTTTCTTAATTTCATTTCTCACTTTTTTTTTTCTTCAGCACATCAGAATACACCACACCATCTTTTTTTCACTGTCTTCACTTACATTTTATGTGTAACTACGGATAAAGAATGCAAAAAAGTACTTTGAGCTGTGTTATTCACAATAACACTCAACTCAGTATAGTCAGCCTAATATATGTGACATTATTAAGACAGCAACACGTTTATAATGATAAAATTCATCCCAGGATGTCACCAAGATGATAGAAGAGTAGCAGCCTATTGACCACACCAAACTGAACTTAAACATGGCTTAGCTTTCCTAGAAATAGAATGAAGGTGATATGATCAGAAAAACCTGGTCGGATTTTTTAGCTTGCCAAATGATTTTTAATTAGTTGGACTGATTTGGGCCATCCAGCTTCTCCTGGCTTAGAAGTTGGCTGTGTCCAATGTTCAATATGTTACAAACTCAAAGAGGGCAAAATTACAGATTTTCAAAACCCTCTGCCTGTGAGCAGTTGGCAGGCAAGCAGAAAGCATAGCTCTGAGCCCATCTGGGAAACCTGGCTTATCCCAAACGTAAGTAATTTTCTTTATCCACTAGTTTTTTATTCAGGGAATTCTGTTCAGTGATTAGTTGCTGAATGCCTCTATTAACTGTTTTTTACTGTCCAATTCTTAATACTTCAGAAATTTAAACTAGTTACCCACTTGAATAGTCTCAACTACTGGCAAACCAACCTCTCTGTGGAAAGTAACATTCAAGTGAGCATTCTTATGATTTGATGAAAGTGTTGTTAATAAGATACGAATAAAGAAAATGTTTAATGCTTAATAAAGAAAAGGTTTAATGCTTGTGCTTAATATTGCTGTGCACTATTTAATAGGGTGCAACTTACTGGTTTGAAACTGCCCTACATCTAACCCAAAGCTGTATCTCCACAGCTAGAGCTGTGCAAATAGATTCCTAATGAATCACTTATGTATATCAAATCTTTCTCAAATCCAAGGGGGTTATATGACTTGAGATTTACTATCGCACTTTTCTTTCTTTTGTGAAATATTTTCAACTACTACATAGTCTTTCCCAGAGGACTGCAGTGTATTCAATTGTACCTTCTTTACTGGCCCTCTGCTTATGACAATTTTCACCTGTTTCGTTTTCCCACTGAAGTTGTTTATTAACTTTAATTCCTACACACAAAGTCTCTTACATACTATTACTCTGAGCGCTTGTGCGCCTACACACTGTAGCATCAGATGACGACATCATGAACATCAGTCACACACTTAGTGTTCACAAAAATACTACAAAGTAAGCAAAAGTCACTTCCATTTAGTAGACTGAGAACAGAGGAAGTAATGCAAATACATTTGCCTGCAGATATCTAACAGTTGAGTTGTGAACTGAATCCAACTTTTTCTCTCAAAAAAAAGGACATCTTTCCTATTTTTCTGAACAATCAGACAACTTAGACTTTGAACAGTAAGTGAATAATGAACAGGTCTTTCATGCAGATGTTTGTTGTGTTTGCTGCAAAGAAGACTTGCTGATGCATAAAAATTCTCTTGAAAGTGAAACAACCCCAGAACAATATTGTAATCATTATTTTGAATTGAAAACTCAGGATGACAGTTATTCCACTAGGCTTATTTGGAGTCAAAAATAGGTCACTATAATACTTTGTCTGATCATCTTGGGTCAAGACCTATTCAGGCTTCCTTGTCTATACCCATCCTTTGAGTTTCAGTGGAGCAGAGCTCACAAGGAAATGTTCTTGTAAGATGCAGTCCAAAACAAATGTAAATACATGAGGAAATATTCATTTTAACTGTCTCTTTAATAATCCATCCCCTCCTGTCTTCAAATGCCTTCCACACACACCACACAAAAATACATGCTTGTCAAGGAGCAAACATCTACATCTTCCCCCATTTAATGTTTGTGACAGATGTTTGATAGCTTCAGCCATTGGAGATAGAAAGAAGCTGTAAGAGTATCTTATCTTTGGGGTTTATTCATCTCTGGTTTGAGATATGCTTCAAGGAAAAAAAATAAAAAAAGAGAACAGAAGAAAATAATAAGATCTGACATTAGAATCATTTATCACCTACTGTTTTGTGAGGAATAAAAGGATCCTCTTTGAAGTCCATTATCGGCTTCTTGCTGGCTTCTATCTGTCATATTTTTCTCACAGAAATAATAAATTTAGGAAGATCACATTTGGAGAATAAGCACTGCTATTCATCTAAGTTTATAAATTATTCTTTTACTCACAGTCACTTTTGCCCATTTTCTAAAGTAAAAAAAGTGTATTACACTTATTATTTGAGGTTTCCTCGTATCTGTTATTTTTCCCTTTCATGTACAGAGTTTGAAGGTAGTAGTGATGGAAGGCTGGAAAAACATTAAAGAAAATGCATGCCATATATTTCTTTCTTACTGTACAAATTCCAGGAAATCTGAAATTCTGCAATGTTGTATTTCCAATAGAAAATACAGAGATGGATAAAAACATATAAAACATATATTTTCCTATATATTTATGCATGTGTGTACATGCATATATAACTAAACATACACATACATACATATATATACACAAATATTTATAAATGCCTGTATATATAAATACATATATGTGTATATATACATGCATGTATATATGCAAATACACACATGCATATAAACATATGTGCATTCACGTTCATATGTACGGTCATCTATACATCTGGATTATGGCATCCACATCTGGGGCTTCCAGCACAAGAAAGAATGTTGGAGACAGTCCAGAGGAGGGCCACAGTTATGATCAGAAGGCTGGAACAGAAGCTGAGGGAACTGGGCTTGTCCTTGCTGGGGAAGAGTAGCCTTCCAGTACTTAAAAGATGCTTATGGACAGGAAGGAAACAGACTTTTAACATGGTCTGGTAATGATGAACAAGAGGCAACAGTTTCTATCCAGAAGAGGGAACATTTGGGTTAGGTGTTAGGAATAACTTTTTTAGCTCAGAGGGAGGTAAGGCATTAAAACAAGTTGCCCAGAGAAGTGGTAGATGCCCCATCCCTAGGGGCATAAAATGACGGACCAGTTTGGGCCCTAAATAACCTCATCTAGTGGTTGGCAACCTTGCTCATGGCATGGGATTGGAACTGGGTGGTCTTTAACATCCCTTTCAACCTAAGCCATTCTATGTTCCTATGATGCTATGATTCTGTGATTCCTTGATTCTATGACTCTATATACATGTAAATATGCATATATGCATATATATATATTATGCATGAGTATATACATAAATTTATACATGTTTGTATCATTACATGTGTACATATGTATGTATACATGCATGTACGTGAGCATGCACATATGCTGTATTTACACATGCATATATCTGTATCTACACATGCATGCATGTACATGCATACATATCAGGCCATATATACATACATATAAACACACACACATGCATACAAGGTGACATATTCAGATTTTTATCTAACAACTATCTTTATGTGCATTGATCAGTGCATCTGCAGTGATCTGTCACAATTCATCAGTAGGTAGCCTTGCAAAATTATGGCCAAATGTTATTGATTTAGATCTGCCTCTTTAAAAATTTTGTCAATTTTTAATTAATTAACAAAATTTTATTATTAAAATCACATCCATGATTACTGTATAATCACGTTATATTCTAACAACTGCTTAGTAATTTTCCAAAAAGAATTTTACAGATTAGTTTGTCAATATAAAGTAGCCATAACAAAGTTATGACAACCTTCTTATAACCTTCTAACCCTTGAAATGTTTCTTTATCTGCATTTGCAAAGTAATCCTCATAATTCCAATTGCAAGGGGAGTTCCTATTGTCTTTTGAAATGCAGCCTACTACTTCTTATTAAAGTATTAAAAAGCTATAATTATCACTTAGTAAATTAGAATGTGGTAGAGACTTCTATATTTTTGAATAAACACCAATTAAACCTTAGAGTAATCTGCACGTATATAACTCATTTTGTCAAGGCAGCAAAAGAAAGCTTGTGTGAGGATTTGCTGAATATACTTTCCTATCTTTCCTTTTAGGAGGAGTATGAAGTCAGTGTTATAATCTACTTGAGAAGGAGGATTTGCTATAGTTAGATATCTTTGAAATTAAATCTATATTTGTTCCTATAATTATTATTACTAAGCATATCTTGAGCATCAACCCATTTTTCTATGATAGAAAGTTTTCAAGAGCACATAGAGGTAGTGGCAGAAATTCCATTTAATATTCTACTTTAATTAGTGGGGTTTAAGTGCTAAACTACACTCTGAGTCTTCTTTCAGATTCTCTCGTACATGTTTATTTTTTCCAGTTTGGTGATCATTCCTTCCATGTTTTTGCAGTTGATGCATGGTAACATCACATACTGATTACCTGCCTTTCTTTCACACGCCAATACTCTGTCTGCATTGATATTAGCAAGCTCATTACATCTCAAGATTGTAGTTCATCCCATTTTGGAGTAGGGAAAATGGTAGCTTTGACGCTAGAGGTTGTCTTTTCCAAAGGTTCAGGTGTTACACCTATGATGTTAGTGAAGATTATTGGTAAAAAGACCTGGAGTTCAGAAGCTCAGAATAAGTCATTTCTAGAAGTTTTAGAAGCTTCTCTAGACAGAATAAAATACCGAATTCTTTCTTCTTATGACCTACTAAGGATGATGCACGCTGGTTCCACATAGGGATACCTTTCAATCCTGTTTTGATAGAATCTTAGATATATTTAAGAGTTTGAATTAATTTTCTTAATCTCCACATGGATAGGTAGTGAAGAGTTTCTCAGCTGATGTTATTGAGAATCAGGACATTTGCAAGGTTTTGAGTGTGAAAACACTTAACACATCTCATGTTCTTTTCTGTCATTATCTCTTTCTAAGTCAGAATATTAGATTAATTGCTCCTTTAATGACAGCTCCTTGCCTGGATAGGGCTAAGACCAGGGTTAGCAGCGTGCCAGGTAATTTAGGTAGTCAGCAAACCATGAACCTCACGCTGACAATACTATAGGCATTCCTCCTAGATAATACCCATTTTGTTCAGGCAGTGAAATAAACCACTTTATGGGTTTATTTAGGGCAGTAAATCCCTGAAAAAATAGTTTTGTTTAGCTTTGATTTTGGTGCTCCAGCACACATTGGACTTTGACATTATCATTATTCTTTGATTCTGTTTCTCCCTTTTTTTTCTTTTCTTACAAACTATCCTATTATTTTCATCCATATAATTCAAATCAGCATGATGTAGGGTATTGTAAACCCCACCAAGATCCGTGTGACTAGAGTGCCTTTGGCAAGAAGCTATTTTAGATCTATGACAAGAAAAGGGGATATAGAAGTTTAAACACCAATGCATGTTTTGCTTTGTGGCAATATATGAGGCAATAACACATGCTAATATGTTCTGTGCTGTATCACTGCAACAATTTTTCTCTTGCTAGTTCAAAAATGCTTTCTCTGTATTCAGAAGAGTACAGCAGAACTCAGGGTTGGGTAATGCAAAAGAAAAAGGGATTCCTGGTCTGGGTTTTGGGGTCAGACATCTTACTGAGAAATTAGTAAGAATTTCTTTGTATTCCTCCAGCAAATAATTGTCATGGACTCTGTCAGATTCTGAAGAGAACAATATTTCATCCTCAGCAAAAACATCATGAGATACCATAATCACACGAGGCTTTATGAATACCAGTAACATGAGCTGCCTAAAAATGCTAAGTTTAGAGAACACCGCTTTAAAGGTCACAGTGCTTGAGACCGTGGAGATGGGTATGCACAAGAAAGGAAGAAACAGTTGGGGTATTTGCTTTACTTGGTGATTTCTTCAGCTGTTCAGCACGCTATGGCAATAAGCAGTTAGCTTATGCTATTCAGGATATCCTTGATATAATTTTTGATGTGGAACAGATGTAACTCTCACTATATTATTTTTTGAGCATTCCATCATGAACCTAATATCCTCTTAATTCAAATGATGGACTACAGAGGAGTAGAATCTATATGTTTACTTATAAATACTGTTGCTTTGCTTTTGTTTTGGAGTTTTTATTTTAGCTGATGATTTTGACAAAACTATTTCTAATTTTATATGTTTGATAAATATGAATTTCACAATTTGGATACCTTTAATGAATGTGTTTTCCCTAAATAACTGGGTTTTTCCTAATCATTTGAGACAGGACTCTGATATACTAAATGATTCACGTGTTCATACATTACTTAAAATAAATCACCACAAATTTATTTTCACCAAAACACAATCCTCCACTGCCTAAGCTAACGGCAAGAACTCATCAGTTCTGAATTTCTTCCACTTCAGCAAAGAGAGAAATAGAAGGCTGAAAAAGTAGAGCTGACTTCATTTAATTGGGTACAGTTCACTATTCTCTTCCAGTACCACCCAAGTGAAAATAAATATTCATACTCACATGGTTATTCAGTAGGAGTTACTAAAGGCTTGGATATATGCAAATACTTTGTCATATTGATCATCTTTAGTGCTAATTTACTGTTTTCCTGTTTCTAAAAAGACAATGGGCATTCATGTTTTCAAGAAGCTCATGGCTGCTAAAATGTTCTTTGTTTCTCTGTGCTCTTTGCACATTGCCTGTGAAATAAAACCTATCCAGAAGACTTTTTGAAAAACTAGTTTTAGGTCTACTGAAGTACATCTTCCTAAGCAACATAGTAAATATTAGGTCTTGGGAGTACAGAAGTTGTCTTCACAGCTCCACACTACTCATTTCATGTATGTCTGTCTACTGCATCCAGACATCTTTGGCATCAATTGCCATGGAAAATGAAGGACACAATGATACACAAGTTTTCCTGTGCCTTATACATCAAGTTCTGAGATGTTACAAAATAATATAACTTCTTGGGTGTCCCTAAATTTCAGAATTTTCTGTGCTTCAAACTTTCAGAATATAAATTCAGATAAAAAGACATATATTTTATAACACAGAAAGTTATAAGTTGCATTAATAGTAATTAACTGCTGACTTGGGAGGAAAGATATCAAGAGTAATTTTGGCCCATTCTGTTATGATAGTAGATCCTGGTATATAATGCAGGGACATCTTAAACTCTAAAGAACTAATAACATCGGCAGTTTTAGTTCAAATGCTAGTACAATTACTATTTAATCCTTTAATACATTTCAGATTCATTAACTTGAAAGCCATGATGCTATCATGAGCTATTTTTTATTGATCCCCAAAGTAGCTTCTTTTGCCCATGGAAGATGCAGTGTCACTATCTTAAAACCTTCTCAGTTACCAAGCGTATTGTTCTGCTTCACCCTAAGCTTTCCTACTTAATATCAGCATGATATAATTGTGCCATAGGTGACAAATACATTATTTCTTCTTGTTATATTGAACTTCCTGTCTTAATTACCAAATTCATTTTTCCTTCACATTCCACTTGCTCATTACTCATTTTCAATTATGATACAGATTTCCTCTAGACTTTAATTACTTCTTGTGCTTAAAAGGATAAATTAATTTTCTTATTAACCCTTTGACATCTATTAAGGTCACTGAATAGGACAATTCTGTTTTCTTGTGGTATAATATTCAGATTACACCAGTTTGCAGAAAAACTAGGATGCTTAGAATGAATTAGCCACAAATGTTATTAGCTCTTTTTAGTGAGGGATCTCCACCTATGTCATATTATATTGTTTGCCTTCACAGATTTACCATTTAAACCAAGACTGTGTCAATAATATCATAACTCAGAGGAAAGATTGGCTTCTAACATGAGTGGTATTTTTCTTTGTATGTAATGATCACATTCATTTTGCCTCTTGAACAAGCTCATCATGATGGGAGAAAGCAGAAAACATCCACTTGTGCAGACTGGACCTGCTTCTAATAGTACAGGCACAAGACAAGATGAGATTTCAAAGTTCCCCTCCAACCTACATAAAAAAGCCTGTAGCACTGGCATGCTTATGGACAGTGGAAATAATATGCTTCCAGAAGGTTTACACACAGAAACTACATCCTGATTGCTTCCTAGTTTTTTTTTTTGCCTAGAAAGCTCTACACTGTGTTAGCCCTTCATCACCATAACTTTGATATTAAAATATGTAAAACGCTATATTTTAATTTTAAAGAGAAGTTGCAGGTGCTTAATGCTTTGAAAAGGAGAAGTTGTGATTCATGCAATATTCCCAGTGCATACAATATTCCCAGCTCCTTGATCCTTTTGCCTTCTGAGTTTGCTTGCAGTTTACTGCTTTGTCTGTACGCTTTGAGTCTCTTGTGTATTAAGTACTTCAGCTTCTGTCTTCTATTTTCTTGTTTTCGGGAGATGTCTGGATCAAGGCAGCACATCATGTGTAGTTCTTGTAGATCCACCGAAGGAACCAGATAGGAAGGGCATGCGTGAGTCACTCTCAGAAGTATCAAAGAACCTGAGAAAATAACACCAATCCCAAATGCACACGGGAATCATGACATGAAAACTTCACAATAATTAAAATCCAGCTAGTTTATTATGACATCACAGAAGTGAAGAATGTAAATATTTAATAGCATTACAACTAAAGTTTCCAGCTGTTATTGTTGCCTTGAGCCAACCGCATGTTCTTTTGCTTATCAGAAAACTCACAGGAGACTTTCACATTTCATAAGAATAAAGTGTCCCACATACAACTCATGTACTGGGTATGCTGAATGTTATTAAGTACCATAAAGATGAAAAATGATTAAAATGAGCAGATTTGAGACTCGAATGGAATGAAATATGCATGGACAAATTGTTTTCTAGATTAAAAATTTATTTTGTAAGTGTTCAACAGAGACATCTGGCCTCAACTGGGTAGAAGAGTATGATTATTTGATATTTTTTGTCAAGCAGCTGTCACTTCAAAAGAAATGTTCAATTTTTTTTTTTTTTTTTCTGGTAGTGAGTTTTCTTAGCTCCTTACTCCAAAAGACATATTCAAAATGTGAGGAAGCACCCACTTTGGATTCTCAGAAAAAATCCACACCTTGGTTCTCTCTGATAGTTATAAACTATCTATTTTAAAATCTGAAGAAAAATTCTTGTTTGTTTCTAAACAACAATTTAATAATGGAAAGTAATCTAAAGTGGATGACATTAAAAAACAACAAAAAAACAAAAAAAAAAAAAACAAAACCCAGAAACAAAACAACATTGGATATGTACCACAGGACAACAGGAAGAAATATTGTTAAGTTAAGCAGTTTGGCTTAGCAGAAGACTGTTGTCATAAGTAAAATCTGGAAAAATCATTGAAAAAACACAGTTTTAAGTAGCGTAAGTTCATCTGAGAATGAAACTTTGAATATTTTCATTTGTAGGCCTGGAAAATGGAGAAGGGATTGTGAGATAAAACTGATGTTTTTCAGATGGCATGCACAGTGCCAAAGAGAAGATTTTCTGCGAATATCACGCAGAATTAACTGATGTGGAGGACTGTTTTTAAAGGAATGAAATCAGCTATGCCAGAACAAAGTGTACTTGAAAACTAGTGACAAAAAATATTATTATATTGAAATTATTGTTGCTGTTACATTGCCTTGTCATCTATATCATTTGTCATTTATATAATTTTCAACAGCTGTGTTTTGTATTGTGCAAATATAGGAATTTTTTCTATCCCAGGCTGACATTTTTCTCAAAGGTTTGACGCTTGAATCTCAGTTTGTCATTTGTAAACTGTATTGACATATTACTTAATACTTAAAAATAATTATACAAGACTGATTAGTGGCTTGAATGTTTCACAGAAGTATTTTAATGGAACTGCCAATTTCATGCATAAAAAAATATTTATATGCATAAAAAATATGATTTGTTTTATTCTGCTTCAAAGCTGTCTATTCTAGAAATCAAAAAATGTAATTATGCATTTTTGTATTGCATATATAGCTTTTATCAGGTAATCTATTGAATGTCTCCCTATTAAAAAAAAAACAAAAACAACAACAATAAAAATCCTTTAGCATAACAAATACATTCTAAAGGTATGTGTGCCAATATTGACAAACATATTTTCCAAAAACATGTTTCTAGAACTGTGCATGCCTAGATTCTTTCAAATGACATTCTGTAATGAGCTGTAGGTACTTTTTGATTAGCATAGGGATGAACATGCTTCTGTTTATCATTTTTCTTGCACCAAAGTGACATCTCTGCTGATTACTCACATTATGGCTAATTTGCAACTGATAATCACTCCTAGTTTCTTAATAAACTTCTCATTAAGTGACTTGAGCTGTCATTTTACCTCCATGTTACTCTTCCCAAATATAATCTGTGACCATTATGCAAAAGAAAGGACTGCTGGACGTCACACATGTCATTTGCAATCATGTACAAAAGCTTCAAAAGAAGCTTCTTAAATAAATGCCCTTCATAATTCATTACTGTAAAATAGAAAAGTGTAACTAATCACCATATTTCCACTTTGCTGCCATATTTGACTTTTCTAAAAAACTGCAAAAGAATTTTACAGAACTTAAAATAGGGGAATGCCCTGAATTTCTGGTACTTTGCTTATATTACAATAAAAACAGCAGTTTACTAGTATAGAGGCCCATGCATAATCACCTGGTTCATTCCAAAAGTGTTACCTTCAGGAGGAACAAATGCTATCAGTAAGATGTAATGTGCAACAACTTATCCTGCATCAGCTGAGCCACCATAAATTTTTCAAAAGCACATTTGCAGCCGACAGTAAAAATGAAGCCAGGTAATGTAATTGCAGACAAATAAGTTAAAGCTATTGAATTTGCTCTTAAGATGAAAGAATAAAAAAGAACAAAAATTTATAGTCATACTTTAAAGGGTGTGCAGTATAAGTTAGGTTATACTACTCTGATAATACTGCTTGTAAGACCAGTACAGAAAAACATCTTTGGCATACCTTTTTTCCTCAATGAATTGAGTTCTACATCTTAAATAGCAGTGTAAATATCCGTATTCTGTGACTGACTCCATTTTCACGACCTGACTTCTTTCCACGAGGAATAAAAAAAACCCATTTACTTCTGCTGTATGCATCCATGCATTCCATTGCTCTAAATCATGAGTTTAGAAATTTTTTAGAGAGAACAAAGCAAAACAAAAACACAAACACCGTGAAATATTCAAAACAGTTGTTTATACTATACAAACAGTGCTATAGCAGCAAGATGTAGTGTCCATATCAGCTCCAAGTGGAAAAGCATCTCTAAGACCTATTTTTGCTTGTGCTTGTGTGAATCATCCTCTCTTAAATTATTTAGAGGAGTTTATTTCAAGAGTGTGTGCTCAAATTAAACACTGCAACTCTGTATCTAACCTAAATTTGTCCATCTAATGTCTTTCTACTGTTGCTGAGAGGTGGAAATTCTTTGCTTCTGATTTCCTCTCATTTTACCGTCTCCACTGTTTCCGCATCTTCATAAAGATTGTGAAACTTAGCAAAACAAGAAAATTAAATAAGTAAATAAGTAAGTAAATAAACAAGTAAATAAATAAATAAATAAGACAGTAATGTGCTGAATATTTATAGTAGGCTTATTTGTGCTAACTTCAGGTGAATTTTCATAACTGATGTCAGCAGGAAATATGGCTGTGAGATTATTACATTCTGTGCTTTTTCATTAGACATTCAATATGGAAGTGCATTCCAACACCTTTTTAGTTTGTTTCAAGAATTTCCAGTGATGGGACACCAATACTTATTTTTTAGTATTATGATAAGAGCAGAACAGATTTCTTTCAGGTCTACTTGTAGGAGATCTTAGTATTTGCAATTGTTTTGCAAATGCTTCATTGTTTGCCATGTCCAGTCTGTTTCTTATTTATCCTTTATATAATCAATCTTTTTCTGTGCTCTTGTCAGATACACGTAGAGTTTTATGACTGCATGCACAAAAAATTAAATCTTGACTAATAAGTGATGGAAAATATTATAATATTATTTCTCGCTACTCTGGAAATTAAAATGTTGAACTTGGGGACAGGATTCTTGTCTCGTTCCACATGTTCTTTTATTGTAGCCGTAAAATAAGCTAATCGTTTCCAGAAACCAACTGCCATACATTAAGAAACAATTGCAAAGATTCAATTGTCTATGATTATTTTGCAAAGATATTTTGAGTGGATTAAATTTTTAGTTTCACACCATCATCAAGTTCCTGTCACATTTCAGTATTATTGATTTGATACAGAAGTGGAATTTTGATATCATTTATTCTGTGCTACATTTTCTGTAATTATTCAGATGTTTCATTTTCATTTGCGCTTTCCTATTTGTTTTAAATGTTATTACTTGCTTCAATGCTTTTCCATTTTAGTGAATACACTGATAAATATTTCTATCAATTGCAGATGTGATTTTTGCATAAGTAACTGAAATCCTGCAACTGCAGTTTAATACAATATTAAACTCTGAAGGTACTTGTAGAAGAAATTAGGAAGATTGTGCATGTACCTGATTACTGAGTTATTTAAAAATACTCTTAAAGGATTTCCTAAGTTTAATGAATAAATTAAAAATAAGCAAATTAAAAACAAACAAACAAACAAAAACAAAAGCAAAAACAAGTAAAGCTATTAGCTTCACTGGCAGAGTTTTAAACATCTTTTCTATGAATGAAATGTCCCTAGTTTACATATAATGTTCCATGAAGAGGAATCTCAGGCTGCATTTTCCTTTTTACTCTCCCTAGAAAGGGAGGATGGTTTTTGTGCACTGGCAGGTTGTGGATCAGGACTGGAAAGTCATTTCCCCAGCTGCAGAGAAGGGCTGTGGCTCATGCTGCCTAGTACAGATGAAACTTAAAATACCTTCAAGCTAATGTCACCTTTTGGATATCTAAATACAACTTGAGCTTTTTCTTCCTTAAGAGATGGATTTTAAATGGAAATATTTATGAGTTTCATTCTCTTTGAGCATCAATTCTAAAATCTATGAGAGTATCCAAAAATGAATCTCGTAGATTCACTTTTCCAAACATATCCTTTCTCTTCCTTCTAAACATGCGGAAAAGATGCCTGAAAAATTTGGTGCGACCATTTTTATTAGAATTAGATTTTTTTTCCTTTGTTTTTCAAATGAACAGAAAAAAACCCAAAACATTGAGAAACTTTAAATTTCTACTTCACTCTCTACTTCCGATTCTCTTCTTTGTTACTTACGTGTACAGTTGAAAAACCAATAGGGAAAAATATAAACTTAAATTTGATACAGGAAATGCTACTGCAAAATAGTTTAAAGTGAGTGAAAAAAAATTCTATAACCAATGTTAGAGAACAAGTATTTAAATGTTTCCTTATAATGTTCATTTTAGAAATAGAAAACAGTTTCAAAACAGCTCCTAGATTGAGCAAGGCCAGTAAAAAATCCAAATATAATAATTTAATACTTTCAGAAGAAATACAAGGAACACTTTATGTCCTAACAAACACAGGATTTAAAACCATATGATTTCGTTACAGTAAGTAGAGAGATTGGTGGAACTGCTTCTGGCCACAAGTATAGGAAGGGAAAGAATCACCCAGTTCCTCAGTTCTCCTTTAATATTTTCCAGTCTAAGAAGAAAATATGATATATGATGGCCCAAATGCTCACCATTGAGAATCACTAGATACTGAATGAATAGTTTATGACTGACCTGCCATACAGTGCTTATTAGTTACATTTCTCATTCTGAAAGTAACCTCCTATTTATTTCCATAGAAACTACAACAGGTACAAAGAGATCAGTAACACTATTTGATAGAGCAAATTCTCAGCTACAAGTTTTCAACATAGTCATCACCATTAGATATGTATTTTTACCTGCAATGAATGAGAGCCTGTGTGCCATGCTTGTGAAAACGTGCACGGATGACTGGAATGTGGCTTGTCTTTCATGTAACTACCACCACTGCTTGAAACAAATCACCCATCACCTCACTGTGCTCACATTCACTGTTTGGTGTCCAGAAATGCTCAGCAACCATCAATGTATGTTATTGGGTACCATATTTTTGCATGGAGTAGTTCATACCCACACCTTTGCTTCATATGCACTTGCATGTCAGACGCCTTTCTGTCAGACTACCCCTCTGCTGCCGTCTGACACATCATAACAAAATGTAATGGAATATTGCCAGGAAAGTTCAGCCTCTACAACATTCGGGCTGGACATTAGAAAAAATATATTAAATGTAAGAGCAGAGGTCCTGTGCTTATCAGTGTTCAAGAGACATTTGGGAAAAGCCCTCATTAATGCACTTTAACTTTTGGTTAGCCCTGAAGTCAGGCAGATGGATCAAATTATCTCTGAAGACCACTTCCAAAGGAAACATTTTAACGTATGATCATTCCTTATGGATTGGACTTTTTCAATATCATACTTCAGCATATTATTCATCTGACATCTATTAAGTTCTTATTAGTTATATAACACATATTAATCCAGAAACAAAGTATTAAAGCCTAAATGCTTAGCTTCCATGTAGAGAGATTATTTCTATCTGGATGGCTGGCATTAGAGCATAATCACTAACACCCTTTGCTTTTGTTTTCCCAAAGGAAGCTTTCACAGCTAGGAAGGAAGAACAGCTTTCTGAACATTGCTTGATAATACTTTTCATTTCCTTTGCATATTTTAATGCAATCAGAACGGCTTACATCTGTGTAGCAATCAAATTACAAAGACAACATAATTCAATGAAATGCTGAACAGCCAAATAATCAAATTCAGATTAATATTAATTGCTATAGTTTCTGCACCTGGATTTAAAAAAAAAAAAAACAAAAACAAAAACCAAAAACATGAAAACCACCAAACAGAACTTCCTCTCTTTAACTGTCATGAAGCTAAATCAAAAACTTTAAGAACCCCTAAAACAAAGCATAACTTCTGCTGATTTATTTCCTCCTTCTGCTAGGAACAAGATTTGGAGATATACAAATCTAGAGATCTTTCAACATTGCAGTAAAATTATTTATCCTTTTTCTTTTTTTTCTGGTAACTTTTATTAACTCATTATCCAACTACAAGATGGAAATATTATCCCCTTTTATATAGCCACAGATTCATTTAGAACGTTTGCAGTTCCAGTTCTGGAAGTAAATTAGGATTAACATGTTCTTTAGTGCAGTGGGCCCCACTGCCAAGAGGATTCTTATTCATGCAATCAACAATGAGTGTAAAAATCTAGCAAACAAAAGATTAATTACCATTTCCCTACCTCCTCCTCAGAGGTGCTTTACCCCTCAGTTACAAAGCAGCTGCACATACAATTAATTCAACATTTGTCATAATGGGGAGGAGTTGAATCTTCAGTACTGAGATAAAAGAATACTTGGGAACACAGACAGAAACCTTCTGATGCAGATATATGAACTACACATTGAGAAAAATACTACCCTGTTAGCATCTCACGCATTTTTAGTTTCCTGCCCTCATTCATGTATCTTCTTTGGTTACATCATATACCAGCTGACATGTCTAAGTGATTACACATAGCAAGAGCAAAGACTCCATTGGAATTTTCACAGGAATGAGATGGGAATGCTGGAGAGGTGGCACATTTCTGAAAGCATTAACAAAAAAGGGACTTTTCTTGAACTACAAACATTGGACTGGCTCCTGTAAATTTCACAGCTTGAATAGAAACCATCCTCTTTCTCCCATCCTGACCTCCCTGCCCTTCACGAGAAGCACAGAAGTAAACACCACAGTTTTGTACTGTGGGACAAAACAACTTGCTTCCCAAGACAGACAGAATTTCTATTACAAGTTAAAATTTGTCCATACCATTGAAGAATGTAGTTTTTACTACTGAATATATTTCTTACAGAAGAAGCACAAGGCAAATGAAATTAAAGCATAACTAGACAGAAAATGCAACTTAGTCAAACAGAAATGTGAAATATAGTAACAAGACTTTCCTTCTTCAGCAATAGCTTCCACTAGTCACTGAAGATTCCCTTTGAACTAAAATAAGTGATTATGTGTATAATTACATCCTCCCTCATTTAATTACTGATAGAACTCAGGAAATTTGTAAAAAGTAATTGGGAAGTTATCAATTACAAAGTTAGCACATTTGTGGCCAGTGCAATCACAATCAAATTTAAATTGGCAGAGCTTAGTCTTGGAGAATTAGTTATAAAGAAGCATTAAATATTTCCTGGAATATGTATGCTTGGAACCAGTGATCTTCGCAACAGTAACCTGTTAAGTGTTGAAGTACAAGATTAATTTATAAACTGTATTTCAACATCAGCCAGAACTGTCAACGGTCAAGAGGCAAAACAGCATAGGCTGTGTATAATCATATTCAGTTTAAGAGATAAACAACAGTTTTGACAGTGAAATATTGAAACAAACAGAACCTGAATTCAAATGTACAGGCAAAATTTACAGCTACATTGAAGGTAACTGTAATTTTATCTATTTATCTATTATTTTAATGTGAAATCATTAAAAGAAACAAATATCTGCAGATCTTGGAAAGATACCATACTTTGAGCAGTCAGGGCTTTTGGTGCCGGCAGATAAGACACTTGTCTAGGACACAGACGCTTTTCCCATTTGTGCTTCAGGAATTTCCAAAGTACATCTCTCATTTCCTTGATAGGTATGCAGGTAAGCAAGGTGCCTGGGAGTTTATTAACCCTCCTGTTGAAGCTGATTAGCTTTATAGCCAGTTTCATCTCTACAGAAAAGGAAATGTCAGGAACAGGAATGCACTGTTTCTTTGTGCCTGCAAGCCACGTATGTGTCCCATGGTGAAGAGGCAGTGGACACTGTCCCAGCCTCATAATCAGCCTCTCAGTGTGAAGGATGGCTGTGAAGGAAGAAATTTCCCCTTGTTGCAAAATATTATTATGGAAAAAAACAAACAAACAAACCCTCAAACTGATATCTGCTTACTCCTTGGCTGCGATCTTTAAAACTGACTTAAGGCAAATTTCTTTAGTGTATAGCTAGTAGCCTTTTTGTCTATATTGTAACAGCTTTGATTAATACCATTTTAAGAAATCTTCACATGAAGTATGCTTTCTAACTTTTTACATCCTGACTCCAATGGTAAAATGGAACATAATATTGTAGTAACTTTTTACAAGCGATGCTGTTCAAAGTGCACAAAGCAAATACAGAACATACAGGAATTCTCTGAAACAGAAGACGCAGCTGGCAATATAAAACCTGGAAAAGTGCCAGAAATATCCTCCTATATGATAAAACAATATTGTGTTGGTGCAAGGCGTTGTAACCCACCAAGCCCAAAGCTGCTGACTTTTCTGAGAGGCTGAGTACGGTAGTCCCTGCTGATATCATGCCAAGCCCACAGATTGTTTTGCTTGTGCAATTCAATTCTAAACACTAACAACAAAGGAAGACTATAAAATCCTTTTCTGTGCAGTTAAATTCTTCAGGGCAGTTTAACCAAGCCATTTGAAACTTCCCAGGCTTGACGTATCGCTGAGAGGGTGTAGCATGCCTCATTACACTGTGACACTGTCAGCAGCACAGATTGCTATCAGCCCTCTCCCTTGCTTCCCAAGTGCAGCACTGCAGCTCTGAGGCCCTGTTCCTTTACCAAGATTCAAGGAAGAAGAGAAAAAACAACTCTCTGGTAGAACATAAGGGGTGACTTTCTCTCCTGTCCCAAAGGACATAAAACAAAAGGTGTCATTTTTATGCAGGTATGTTCAAGTTTCTTGTCCCTTTCAACACCCCTGGTTATGTAAACTGATTCCAGACTGCCCTTCAAGCCCATTTTGTTAACTCCCTGTAAACTTCAACTGACGATGCCTAACTCTAGACCTCAAACTTTGGCTCACAGCTTTTTTTAGTAACATTCTCACTGAAGCCTGATTTGCCTGGGAACCTGTTCTGTGGCAGATTTTCCAGAGGGGCTAGGAAGTAGGTGGAGGTGTCTTCTGAACTGCTCAATCTTATTTTGAGAATGGGTTTACAGCTGAGAGGATGCCATGAGGATGTTCAGCCTAGAGAAGAGAAGGATTCAGTAGCCCTTATAGTGGAGATATTCCAGTACCAAAAGGAGGTCTACAAAAAAAAGATGTGAAGAGACTCTTTATCAGGGAGTATAGGGACAGAATGAAGGATAACACTTAAGCCATGGCCAGGCTGGATGGAGTTCTGGGCAAAATAATCTATGGGTGACCCATCCCAGGCAAGGCAGTGGAAATATGTGATCTTCAAGATCCCTTCCCATGATTCTATGGCTCCAGGAAAACAGCTGCTTCCACAAAGGCTTGCAGCAAATGAGACCTAACTTCAGGTTACCTCTGGGTATGGGGAGATTTGGCACTTTCTCATCATGTGTTGATTAATGAAGGTAGTCATCATGGAAATGTGAGTAATTGGCATGACTGCACTTTAAATAAGGCACTTAATTACTAAGGATGAGAAGAAAAAAAAAGCAGTTATAATTACCCTATTAAGTCCAATCAGTTGACAATTCTACCAGGATCCCTTGTTCTTTGAGTCATCAGTTAGTAAAGCTTGAGCTACAGCCAGTTTTAATCATCTGAGATTTCCTAAACAGTGGCACCAATCAGACTCAAGCTCAGAAAGTGCTTGAGTATTCTGCTGAGCAGGGCTCTGAATCATCAGTTCCTCTGTTAAACTAAGTGGGATGTGGCCCAGATACAGTGATCTGAAATTCTTTTGATAGCCTGCAGTTTGGGAAATGCATTCCTCTGATATCCAACCTCAGAACAGACCATGTCTGCTTGCTGTGTACAAGAAAGATTTCTGATTCTGACAGATGCTGCTTAGACTATATAACAGCAAAAGCAGACAGATGTATACTGTTTGTAAGATATTATTATCAACATCTATTTATACTAATGAAAGCACATATGAGCAATATTGGCACATATGTTCTTATCAAGGCTCCTTCAACAGTTATGAGGCTTATAACAACCAAGTCAGAGCAATCTCAAGGGATTCAGACATCTTTGCACTTGGTTTTTTAGAGTACTTTTTTTTAGAGTACTGAATCCCTCTGCACTAAAAGTATATTCCCTTCTGTTCTGCCAAATCTTGGTTTATTTCCACTGCAAAATTTCTGAGTGTCTTTGTTAGTCTCAGCAGAGTATTCCTTTCTTCTCTTTGCCAAGATCCAGCATTAACACCTATCTATGTCTTTGTTCTTCACTTGAAAGATTTTCCATTTACAAAGCCAAGAATGAACATATACTTATTGTTACTGTTAGAAGTCCTGATATATCCAAGGATAGAGCTGAAACTGCATATGAAAGGACTGAACATTTTCAAATGACTTCATTGCAGAATCATTAGATATTGAACAGTATACACTCATTTATTTTATTTTACAAGATCTCTTGTTGTGGAAAGGAAATGCTCAGTGACTTAGGGCAAACTTAGAAATCTGTTCTTGATGATGTTGGAAACATTGCAAATGCATGAATTAAGAAATAGTTTTACATTTTAAAGAAAGAGTTGATTTGAGTAGCCTGGGGCATTAGAAGAGATAAAAGATGTAGTGAAGCTATTCCCTTGGATACTTTTTTTTTTTTTTTTTTTGTCACGAGGAACTGAAATGCAATGTATACACTTCTAGCATAGATTTATCTCGTTTTCCTTTCAAATCTTTAAAGGAATGTTGACCTAGATGTCAAGATCTTGGCTATAATTTGTAACTTAAAGACCTAATAGGAGACATAATTTTTAAGATGGGATTTCTTAACTTTTGTATTAAGAAAGATTTGGGGGAAAAAAAAAAAAAAAAAAAAAAAAAAAAGCAACAGTAACAAAAAAAAAAAACAAAAAACAAAGTAAGTTGAAATCAGTTGCAAGAACAAAGATGAGAAATTAGAGGTGAGAGAAGACAGTTAAATTAACTGATGCAGATCTTCTGCTGTACTAGAACTGAGAGTATGACTAGAAAGGGTTTAGAGAGTGGTTTCCCAGTAACTAGCGAATATGAAACATTCAACATTTTTTGTTGAATGAAAAACTATGTTAAGGTTTTATATATATGTGTGCATACATTTTAAATATTCTTCAAATACAAAAATACAGTGGAAAACTAGAAAAATTATGGATTATATACTGAATGGACCAGGGACGCTGGCAACAGAAGTTGCAAGAAAGGCAAGGATACTGGATGCTTACTTTGTTTTCGTCTTCAGTGGCAATGCCAGTTCTCAGGAATTCCTGACTCAGGAGACCAGAGAGAAAGTCTGGAGTAAGGAAGAATTTTCGTTGGTTGAGGGAGACTGGGTTAGAGATGATCTAGGTGAAAATGATTTCTGGAAGTCTATGGACTTAATGGGACAACTATAAGTGCTGATGTTATTGCTAGACCACTTTCCATCATCTTTGCAAGGCTGTGGAAAATAAGACGTGTTTGAGGACTGGAAGAAAGCAAATGTCACTTCTATCTTCACAGGGGACAAGAAGACACAGAAAACTACAAGCCAGTCAGCCTCACTTTCAGCTATGTTATAGCTCATCCTTAATATAATTTCTAAATGTGTGGAGGAAAAAAAAAATAATCCAGAGTAGTCAACAAGGATTAGTCAAAAGAAAATCATGTTTAACCAACCCAACTGCCTTCTGTGGTGGAATGACTGCCTGGATAGATGAAGACAGAGTAGTTTACCCGGACTTAAGCAAGGCTTTTGACAATGTCTCCATGAAAACAAGTTCAGGAAGTACAGGTTGGATGAGTGGATGATGAGGTGTATTGAGAACTGACCAGATGTCAGGTCAGTAGGAAACATCCCAGTGCACTGCATTATTTCCCACTGGTACAAAGCATGTATGTACGAATGTGAAAAGAAATACTAGAACAGCCTAGCGAAAGCAGAGAGGCAGCTCTCGTAAAACCTAGTTCTGGCTTTAAGACCAAACACTAGGGAATAACAGAGAATATAAAGAAAAGCCAGTATTGTTACTGACTACATAAGTCGTAAATTTCTTATAGTTGTTTCAAGAAGTGGTCTGGATAAAAAAGGTGTCATGATGATAAAATTCCCATGACATAAGCAAGCCTCATGCAGGTAACTGAGAGCTGGATGCTTTCTTTTTCAATATGAGGAAGCATGTAACTCTAGCTGAAGGTGGTGAACTGCAGGAAACACTTTATTATTGGGCCAATTAAGATAATTTCTTCTACAGGTTACTTACTACTTACTTCACCACGTACAACATTCTGAGATATATACAAATGCAGATACAAGTCACTGGAGACTGTTCTGTTAGAAGTGATAATCAACCCAAGCATTATAAACATGCTGCAGGCTAAACAAGTTGGCCTATGGCACTACAAGAGCTACTCTGCTTTGAAAATCTTCATAATTATTTCTAATGCATCTATGTCACAGAAATGGAGAATAAGAAGGGTATAATCAAGCCAAGCTGAGCATGTAAGGAATCATATGGGAGATGAGAATGAGCAACCATTTCTGTATAGTAAATACATAAATTTTTGTTTTCAATCCAGATGTTTTGCTGACAGCACCTTCAGATGTTGCATGACTACTTCAGAGCAAAATAAGCCTCAACTACAAACTGAGTCCTTTTTTTTTTTCTTTTTTTCAAGAGCCACTTAGATATGCTGTTACAGTTAATAACATTCTCCCTTCCAGATGCAGCAATTTTATTTTGATAAAATAAAATGCTTTTTCAGATTAAGAAAAATGTCTCTTAGAATGGAATGGAATGCATACAAATATGTGTAAGCATTTGAAACAAGAACTACTAGATGTACAGAGACTGACAGAAGAGTATAAATGTAACTCAAAAATCCAGGACAAGTTATTGATATCCACAGAGTAATAACGTCTGAAATTTAAAACCTTTTCTCATCTGAGTTTTTTCTTCATTCCACATCCACATTCTATTGAATACCTTTTGTCTGTTCCCACAGAAAAAAAAAAAAAAGGAACAAACACAAAAGTATCAGTGTCTCAGTTTTAAATAAAAGAAATTGGTCTTGATTAAGAAGAAATGTATTACTCATCTGTCCATTAACCACACTGCATTACTACCTTCACGTAATTTGCATATTGAATTTGATAAATGCTTTTAGGTCACTTCACAGAAATTGAACTAGTGTACATTTTCGTGTGGCTTAGATCCATTAGAGAAGATATTTTCTTCAAAATAAGAAGTCCTTTCATTTTAGTAGAAAATAACAGCTAAATTCATAGTTTAAAAGTCCACATTAAATTTTTTCTCTACTGCTATTTTTATATATGTCGTCTTTTGATGGAAAACCAAATTTGAAAACCCGTTAAATGTGACCTTAAATTAGTGAGCCACATCCAAACATGTTGTGCTGTGATACCCAAGAAATAGGCGTAATAAAGAGTTTCTTGTATTAAGCTTAAAAAAGTACAGGGGCTTGGAAGGCTGAAAAGAGCAAGCTAGGTGGTGTTATTAATATTGTTCCTGCTGTTGTTACAGATACACTTGGGACAAAAAAACTGGGAAAAATAATCCCAATGGAGTCCAGAACATATTCAGAAATATGAATCATTTGAGATTTTCTAAACACTATCATTTTTGCACAATATAAGAGTAGCTTTTCCCTGTCAAACTCTCAACATTTGACTTTTGTCTTTGCTTTTCAAATCCTGCCTAATTAGAGGATTTTGCTTCCTTGTGACACCATACTCTCATGCCAAGCTTATAATTACAAGGACTATGTAGTGTTCTATTAATTGAGAATTTTCGCTTCTTATATGTTTGGGTTAATTGGTAATATCTGCATTCAACATTTTTTCATGATGTTTTTACATTAAATTAATTAGCCAAATATCTAGGACAGCCAAAATTAACCATTTTTCAGCTTCTTATTTCTTCAGTCAATTTTTTGTAACATATTTGCCAGTCTTGGTTATATTGAGAAAAGAGAAAAACAGGAAAATATATGCCAGAAAGTGTATCTGTCTTCTGAGAGAAAGCATTTTTTAATATATTCATGCCTCTTTATGACATTAGGCTGGCCAATTTTTTTTTTTTTTAATGGTTTCATTTATTTTACGTTCTTAATTTTGTTTGGGTAACATTACTGAACTTTACTTTGCAACCACTGCATCCATGTATTATAATACTTTTTTGTAAATTGTGTCACACATATTCATAAAGTTGTGAAAAATTACGAGAAAAATCAAAACATAATAAAGAGTGAGCAATAGAATACTGAATAAATACAGACAAATTAATCTTCTTCAGCACTGGTCTTTAGGAAAAATTTCTTCTCCAAAAGAGTGGCCATGCACTGGAATGGGCTGCCCATGGAGGTGGCTGAGTCACCATTCCAACAATTGCTGCGAAGACAGAATGAATAATAACTGAACAGAGGAAAATTGTAAGGGAGATCAGTGTTGCCCGATAGTAAGGATTAAGGATGATGAAAATGCATGGAGAAGCAAAGCTTACTCGCTGGTCAACATAACAAAGTAACACCCTGGTATATTTAATATTCACCTGGAAAAAGGAAGACTGTATGCCTACTTTCCCTTTGTCCTTGAATTGGGTATAATATAGATATAATTTTCATAAACCTCATTCTCTTTCCCTTTACTGAACACAAATTATCATCTCCATTTGAATATGTCATCCATGGAAAGATTTGCCTGTCTGGACTGACAGCAAGGACACATGTCTAGAATTAGTTAAAATCTAACAGTCTAATACAAATTAATGTATATTTATAATCAGGATTCCAAGGGCAGCTGCTATGCATGACATTTCACTTACTAGAAAATATTAAATTAGATTAGCCTGCAGAACCCATAAACACATTGTGTCGGTGTATTGTAAGAAAGATAATACAAGTAATAACAAATAGAATTTAGAATCACATTTTAATTAGTCATATGAACATTTAACACAGAAATACTGACAAAGCAGAACTAACAGTGTAATGAAGCTGCTTAAAGGTGTAGATAGGAGTCATCCTTGCAATATAAATGCAGTTTTTAATAAGATTTTCTATTTAAAATAATGATTTCACTAAATCACTATAACTAGAAAAGGACCAAAATAGAAGTATGCCCTGTTTGACTTTACCTAGGGGAACAAAGACCCTTTTTTTCTTTGGTATGAATCTTAGTATGAAGTATGCAATTCATCCATAAAATTACTCATATATTTCTTAGAATATCTGATTTGTAGTTCTCATACAAAAGCAGTTAAAAGGAGGGGTGTCAGGTTGGTGCTCTCTGGATAATTACTTTATTTCTGAATTTGAATAAGTTAAATAATATTCGTGATTAATTGGTATACAATTTCAACTCTTTCTAAAGGGATCATTTAACATACTTTATGGCAAAACTGTTATTAAATGTCTGACCTAGCCAATAACAAAACAAAATTATTATCACTCAACAGAGAAATCATAGCACAAAGAAACAGCCTCTTATAAAGTATTAATTGTGAAGTTCTTGCAGCACTTTTGTATATACAGGTCAAATGTCCCAACTAGATGAGATATAAAGCAGGCGTTGGTTGTTTTTTTTGTTTTTTTTTTTTGGTTTTTTTTTTGTGATCTAAATGTTTCCTGAGCAGCTACATTTCTGTATGACTCAGAATAATATGGTACATAGCCGTATATTATAACACAGATAATATTTCTTTCAGGATAAAAAAAAGTATTGAAATTAAAAAAAGAAAGAAGAGCTCAGCAAAATAAAATATTTACAAAACACTTGTTACACTATCTATTTTATATATCTGCACAGTGCCAGCTAGCACACATGACATCACTGAATGTATTTTAAGGTAGAAATTAACTGTATTTTATTTGTAAGGATGAGTCGCTGGTTTCCTCATGGTGATAGAGGCAGAAACTTTACAGTCAAAGAGATACTGGTCAATCTAATATTTTAACTACTGAAGTCACCTCTCCTTTAACAAGTCAAATAATAACGAAAAAAAAATAGAGGAAAATGTATACTTAAACAGGCAAGACTTAAGACAGCACACTGCTTCCAAAAGATGCTGTAGGAAAAAAAAGAAAAGAAAAAAAAAAGCAGTTGAACTATACATTGGAAACATGGGCTAAGAAGGATTTTAAAGAATAGACAGACACAATAACATGTTACTAGGCCTCATTGTGACAATATAGCATTCAAACCAAGAGCTTAACAGGAATTAAAAAAGGATTAAACCTTTTTAAGGATAATGAGAACATTCAGAATTACTTTAGATAGGATATAAAATAATATTTTCAGAAAAGTAAATGCATATCTCAGGGCACAAGTGAACCATTAACTGAGGAACTTAAGAATAAACTTCACCTGTAATTAAATTATTGCTCAACCAGTAACTTCCTTTGAAGAAAAATTCAAAGGACACCATTAGGACCAGAAAAATATTCTAGAAGAACTATTGATAACATTTAAATAAAATTAAATTTTAAACATTACATTTCTGTTCTTAAAACATATGTGTTAAATACATTCTATTATAGTAGTTAGAATATTAGTATATATGTTTCCCTCCTTTCTACTTTCTAATCAGGAACTCATAAAATTGCATTAAAAAAGTATTAAATAGCAGTATGTGCACAGAGCAGCTGGAGATGAAAAAATATTTCATTAAAAAAGAAAGATCTAAATCTAATTAGTCTTTTTTTTTTTTTTTTTCATCATTTGCCTTTCAGCTGGTGGCTAGCTTGTTTATACTCACTCCTTATCTAAATGCTCAGACCTAAATTAATAAAAATAAAAATAAAAATAAAAATAAAAATAATAATAATAAAAATAAAAATAAAAATAAAAATAAACAAAATTGTAGTTAAATATCCAAAGCAGATTTTTTGTTAAAACTGTACATACATTTCCTTGTAATTTTTAATACTTACAAGTACTGTGTGCCATGTCTTTCACATTTCAAATATTTGGTAAATTAAGTTTGCAAAAGAATAAATGTTTCTAACTCTGCCACTTCTTCATGTACACACCATGCTTATTCAGACTTGTTATCATACTATGAAGTTGTCTTAACAGACTCATTGGTCTTCCACTGTTTTCTAAATGTTTTCTGTAACGCCTAATATTTCAGACACAATTTTATAAAAGTTATTTACATTTAAATTAGAATGTAGTTCATTACAACGGGAACCTACATCACTGATTCAAAAGCCATGTAAAAAAATAATCTCCATTTTGTAATGATGTTTGTATTAATCAGATTTCGACTTTTCAGGCTTTGAATTTTGTTTTTAACATCTGAAACTGTTGATGCAGGCTTTTTGTTTTTAAAATGGAACTACTATTTTGGTTTCTATTTGCCAGCTTAAAAATCACAAATCCACTTTCACAGTTTATATAAAGCTCACTGTACAATTTCTAGCACAGCAAGGAGAACCTCAGTAGATAAGTGCAGAAAATTATTTTGAAACTAAGTTGGTATTTTTAAGGAATTTGATTTATAAAATGCAATTTTTTTTTCCTTCAGTAAATCCTTGAAAGTCACTGTGGCATTTTTTTTTCTATTTCATTTTCTTCTATTTGCCTGGTGATGGAAATAGCTATTCAAAACATTTAAAGCAGTTTTACAGATGCAATGTGAATAGCAATGATGCAATGTGAATACTTACCTTTACGTCTCTGGTACAATTTTTGGTTAATGTTTTTGTACACAAGACAAGGTACTTTCACAAAAACAAAACAGGACTATAGGAGCTAAGCTCAGTCTTGAATTAAAATCAAGGAAGCAAATACGAACAAAACTTATGACTATTTTGCAAAACAAAAATATGAATTCTATAGGTTACTCTGGTCTGAAGAAGCTTGAAAAATGTTGAAAAATATTTTGCAAAGAAAAATATGTTCTTTCCCATTCTGATTTTGGGGTTCTGAGAACATCTTAGAGCATTCCTGACTGACGCTTATTTGTGTCATGTCTGGGAAATTCTGAGATCTACCTGGATGCTCCTGAGGGCAGCAGTGTTCCTGCAGAAGGGTAAATCAAGAGTTTGTGGTAATATCACTTTTCCCCAGGAAAAGAAAAAAAAAAAAACATCAAGAAAACTTTGGGACAGGATGTTTTCAAGGGAACATAATTGGTAATTACACACAATTAGTGTTACAGTCAGCAATGACTGAATGTGGGAGCTGGTAGCTTTTTACTGTATGAAAATCTCTATGAGCACATACAGCTGGAGGAACTGTATTTTTCTCTGAACAATGGAAAAACAAAGCCCAAAGGACAGGGGACTAGTGATGTTAGTTAGCACTGTAGGATATAAATAGGCTGTGTGAACTACCGTTGCTGTTGCTATTACTAATTTATTTAGCATTCAGACTGCAATGTAATGAAGAGTCTTTTGTCACATCATTTTTTAGAGCTAGACACCAGAGAGATGGAAGTTAAACAAATTAAAAACCTGTTCATTGCCCTAGGCATGTTTTACTTTGTCATTTGGTTCAGTTCATTTCAGCATTCCACTTTTAATGGCTCACTTAGTTAAACTTGAACTTATGATTACTATTACTACTTCTAATAAAGCCCTGTTTTGTGAGGGCTTCATTACTGTCGCCTCAGGATAACAGCTGCTAATTTGTTTTATTACTATAATATATTTTATTTAGGTCTTCTCTTAAAAACCACTGGCTGTGGTGCTTGCAGTCATTGTTGTCTGCTCTAACAGCTAGTCTGTAGAGCTGATATAGCCTAGAGGATATTGTATACAACAGGACTGTGGACTGATGAATCAGATCTGCAGTCATCTCCCATTTATACCACAGCCTTGCTTCTCAACTTTTACGGAATCATTTCCTTTCCTCCTGTAAAATACAGACAGTAATATCAGCATGCTCTGTTAGGGACTTAGATGCCTCCTGATTAATAGTGCTTGATAAAAGGAGCGTATTATCTAGCAGAGGTTATACACTGCTATTTTGTACTGCTCATATACTAGAGTTAAGTCACTGTCTTTGGTAAAGTTATTAAGGATTTTCTTCAATTCGTGGTGTTAGAGATATATGAGATAAATTCAGTTGTTATTTGAATCTGTGTAATAATTATGAAGTACTGCACTGATAACAGGCTTCAGTTAATTGGATTATCTTGGAAATATATAACTGACAGGTTAATATATCTTTATGATTGAAATTCAGAAGGCAAGCTGGGTTTTGAACTTGTCATTTTCCTTCTTGCCTTTTTCTGTGACAGAATAAACAGATTACTCCATGTTGGATTCCTGAAGCTTGGCTGCTCTTGCTATGTTTCACAGGCATACAGGATTAAAAGTACCAGGATCCTAAGGCAGCATAATAGTTAGTACCCTACCATAATCCCTGCTGCAGCAGCTTGTGTACTTCTCTACATGGTGTTGAGCCTCCATTCCACACAATTTCTTAAAATCTATGTTTTCTGATCTGTTGCTCAGATCAAATTGATGATTTGATCTACATTTTCTGTGCTTATATTTGCACCCTGCTGTACAAATATTGTTTGATTTACCTTCTATTTCCATATTTTTTTGCAGTGATTAAGATGAAACCTAAACTGACTTAATTTCTATAACAAACATAGCAGAAAGTAACAAAACAAAAAAGTAAACAAAAAACTATACAATGTATTGCACTGCTTAAAATGCCCTGTTATTTAGGCTAGGAGGGAATGTCTTTCCTAGAATCATTGTCTGCATGTTGGTTGCTTTTCACCCAGTGCTCAGATTTGCAGGTGGAAAGAAGTGATCCACTGGGCACTGGTCCTCAGAACCAGTTGTCAGAAACAAAACTAACCTAATCTATGCAAATGCTTATCTTGAGGTAACCAAGAAAAGATGAAATATCAAGAACTCACAAGAGCAAATAAAATAGCAATAAGCACAGTGGAATCTTGCAGACTGCAGTTTATGAGCACAGAAAAGGCAGATGTTAAGTATCATGATCAGAGAGAGCGTGGAACTTAGCTACATTGTGTAGGGACAGAGCATGAAAAAACTTCCATTACTTATTTTTGCTTACAATATCTTTCAAAATACTTTTAACTACAGAATGGTGATTGTATCACTAAACTTAGTGCACTGAATCTGTGGCTATTCATATTTGACAACTCTGAAGGCCAAGTTAAGTGTATTAGGTCACCTCTTTCAGGAAACCAGTTTTGAAAAGTTGAATCTCAGTGCACATTTGGGTCATCGGATTTTGTAATAAACTACACCACTGACCTCTGCTGAAAAGAATTGGAACTGCTCACTTTTAAAAATTCATTTCCTGACACGGAAGAACTACAAAGAATTCTCCTTTCACGTCGAGTTACAAGGACTGAAAAATGAAACGTGGCCTTTAGATCAAACAAGTAAAGACGAAGATCAGAGAGAGATAACTAAGCTAAGGAAAATCACTGGCAAAAAACAAAACAAAACAAAAAGATGACTAAGGTACACATTTTTCATGCTGGAAGATGATGCGCCTTTGATACAGCTAAAAAAGGTCTAGCTGAATATGATTTGAATTTGTAAAAAGAATTCTTCATATGCATATGAAGGAGCTTCAGAAATGCCCTTTCAATCTTATGTTCTTGTCCCCACTTTTCCCAACTTGTATCACTGGTACCATGCTCCCTTTCATTTAGAAAGCAATTCTTCTGCTGTACAAATGATCTGCAGTCACCAAACATCACTGAGAAACTACTTTCTTCACATGTATATACATAAAGCACTACCCATCTGTAGGAACTTCCATTCATAACATAACCCAGTGTTAAATGTAAGCATAATTAAAAATGTCATATTCTAATCTTTTCCCATTGAAGTTTCAAATTTCCTCTCCTTATCAAACTGGGAACACCTTATTTTGCAGGCTCAATGTCTATACTATTCCAAATTTAGAGCTCCGTTATGTTTAATGGAGAATTCAAACTTGGATGATGAACTCCACAACAAAAAAATTAAAATAAACATGGTCACTCAGTAGAAAGTACAGGCTTTCTCTGACTGAATCTTGGACACATACAACAAAAAATTCAGAGAGCAAACAAAGGCAAAGGAAATAATATTTAATTAGTGAAAGACTAGAACAATATTTAAAGATCTATAAAAATAAGCACAATGGAGAAGACCAAACACTATAAAAGGAAAATGAGGAGGATCAGCTGCAGAGTCCTTATGAGAATTTCTGTAATTAAACTAGATTTTCTCTTCTTTGTCCTGATTGACCATCCTTCTCTTCCTTATATTTCCTCACCTTAGGTTCCTCATAGCTCTCTACCTTGCTCTTTCATCCTTTCACTGCACCAGCCTTCATCACTGCCTTTTCTTTCAAGCCATCTTCTATATTATCCCCTTAAAATAATGACATTAAATTAATGAATAAATAAATATATATTTTTAATCATGCAGACATTTTTTTTAAAGCATTTTTTTCTTCATTTTCTGCTCCTGACTATTCTGAAAGGATCTGAGTGAAACGCAGTGTTGAATCCACAATGAACTATACTCACCATGGAGAATAGTAAGTAAGCATCTGCCATAATAGCTGCATTATGGGCTGTGCATGTATAAATTTTTGGAAAAGGAGGAGCAATCTTTCTATCCTAGTAAAAGAGGATAAAACAACTCTCTTCCTTGCTCCTCTAGGGAGCTAAAAGAATTTGTCACTGATAAGGAAGTCATTTAGAAGGCATTTCTAGGATATCAGTCAGGCCTATAAGCAGCACAGCAGGAGCCATATCAAGGAGACCAAAGCAATTAGCAAGCAAAAGTCGATTCCCTGGAGAGAGAGTGAAAGATGTTTGAATTCTACTATTGGCTGGGCTATTCTGAAGTTTTGGCTGAGTTTTCTTCCTAGGTAAAGAGGCCATTAAACATTGTACTTTAAAAAATGGTAGAAAATTGTAGAAATGCAAAACATGTTTGACAGTAATAGGGAACACGTTTTAATTGATTTAACAGTGAAGATAATTCAACCCCTCAAGTAATTTAGGATCTATATTTAGGAGAGTTTAAGCACTTCAGTTCCCATTAACTCAGTAAATAAATTAACTAAAATGCTGTGAATGTACCTTAACAGATTGAATCTCCAAAAATTCTGTATTTAGATTAAAAATAAATGAATAAATAAATAAATCCTTATACTTACTTAATCTTCCAAAACTTCTGTAGGGGAACTATTATACCACAACCTGAACTGATGACTGAGCACATGTTTGATAGTAAAATGGACATCATGGTGTTGAAAATGTTTGTGCATTCATTATAATTTCTTATTTTTATTGACATGAAAATATTTTTTGTGCAAATAATTCTTTACATCAAACAAATAAATTTTGCAATTTGATTACAAAATTGATTTTGTTATTTGATCTGCTCAATAAGCATACTAAAAAAATATATAAATTTGCTTGGAAACCTAGATTGTCTTTCTAATGTAGGTTCCTTTCCCACACAGATAATTTAAGACCTGGGTGGAGCTGGAGAGGAGATTCTGAACTCTGCATTACAGCTAGAACTGTTAGAGTAGAAAGCAAATGAAAAAGTGAGAGAAAAAGCCAAAGAAAGAAGGAACGGAAGAAGAACAGATCCAAGAAACAGGGAAAGATAAGGCAAGATTTTGCATATTTTACATTTCCTTCATTGTTAGTTTCATCATAATAGTGAAAAAAATCATCTGTGATATTGTTCTCTGCAAAAATCTGCTTAATGACAGCAGCTTCTGAAAAAGAGATTTCTGAGATGAAACAAAACTTATGCAGAACTTTGAAGACTATCTATCAAACAATCTGTTAAAAAGAAAGTGGTGATTCCATCATCATTTGTAATAAACTGTATATTATTTCTGACATATACATCTTTGTTTTGTACATCTATGATTCTGTGATTATGATTTTTAGTCTTTCAGATTTGGTCTTTCTCTTGTTTAAGAGGTATTAACCTGGCACAAATCTTTCAGTATATTAGTAGATATTTTATGAACTATTCTAGTCTTTTGGACCTAATTTTTTCCCCTAACTTTGTTTTCTTATATTTTAGTGTTTTGATTCAGTTTGCTAAACATTCATACTCACTAACATCTAAGATGTTCTCAGGTGTCATGTCTGATCTTCTATGATACATTATTTAGTGACATGATTTCATCAGATAAGGATCTCTTCATCTTTATCACTAGACACAAATGTTTAGGTGACTAATTCAAGCTTAGCTTCCACAGATAATGAGTACTTCTACAGATATTTGCACAGGAAGATTAATCCCATCTATGTTATGTGCCATATTTTTGGTACTGGAGGAAGCCCCATATTTCCCATCTTGAGTTGCCTATCTCTCTCCATTACAAGGGCAACTTAGTCTATATAGTTTTCAGACAGTTAACACTGGATGAGAAGAGAGCTAACTGCTGTATGTCTCTTATGTTCACTTTATTGACATTTCTTCTTACAGGTTACAGCTTACAGCAAACTTGCACCCTCAGAGTTGAGCAGAAAATTAGTGTATCTTTCCCATAGTAGTCCTCATGTGTGAACTCAGAAGATATTAGCTGGGGCCTTGTTACTATATTCAGGACATCTTACCAAATTATTAAAGATATATTTTTTCAAGTATTTCAAGCTGTTGCTCAACTGCCAGGGAGGATGCATGACAGTCATGAATTGTAGCATAAATCATATCTATGATTTACAGGAAATTTTACTGTTATTGAACTGATAAATCATATGAAATGCTATTAATATCCTCACTCTAATTTCATATTAAGCAAAAGACCAAAAAAAATGTCCTCAAGTTTTACCAGGTTGGATATTAGCAAAAATTTCTTCTCTGAATGAGTGATCAGGCACTAGAACAGGCTGCCCAGGGAGGTGGTAGAGTCACTGTCCCTGGAGGTGTTCAAGAAATGTTGAGATGTTGTACTAAGGGTCATGTTTTAGTGGAGAAACACTGGTGGTAGGTGGATGGTTGTACTAGATGATCTTGGAGGTCTTTTCTAACCTTGATGATTCTATAATTCAATGAAAAAATTGTCAAGTAATATTTTTTAATCATATAGATACAAATCTGAGATTGCAATGGATAAACAAGAAGAAATTTGCTATAAACAGTCACTTAACTATTATTCCTTTCTTGAGGTATGACTACTGCTGCAGGTTCAGTTCAGTTCAGGGATGATTTACTTAGCTTTAACTGAGAGAGAGCTAAATACTAATCCATTGCACCGGAAAACTTGGTATATTCCTTATATCACACCAAGAAAAAAAGTAAATTAGCTTTGTACCGAATTTGATGCTGCCCAGAAAAACTGTTTCTGGTATCCAAGTTAGCTTGTTTGAAATAAATACAGGAATCTTTCCATTAAAGTCTATTGGTTTAGTATTATTTATATGTTCCTTCCCCAATGATTTTGCTAGGATTTTTCCTGCTAAATAAACTGCTTACAATGTCTGCCTGTATTAATCTCTATTTAAGTATTGCTTAGATATCTGACATTTGCAGGAAGAAGAAAAAGGTTTTTTTTAAACCAAAGATGAAAAGATTATAGCTACTCCAATGGAGCTGTTGTATCTGGCATCACCTGTATTGCCAGGGGCTGCATAACAAGTGCCTTGATGCATTTATTAGATGTTCATGTTAGCAATATATTTCTCAATACTGGATGTAAAAGGTTATTCTGCATCATGTTAATGTGCAAGTCAAAAATTTTGTAGATACAGAATGACAGATAGGGTTGTTGACAGTGCTGCCCCTGAAGAAGGAAAAAACACTGAGTTTATGAAAGGAATTCCTCACTCAGAAAACTCTCCGACACACACATACACACACGCATACACAAACAAAAAACAACTGATCTAGCTGAGAAACATGAAAATACCCCCAAAATACATTGCCCAATATTGAATTATGTAAAACATTTTCTGTAGAACATGAAAAAATGCTCATAATGAATGATTTTTAAAAAATCATTCTAATCAAGGTATCATGGTCTTTTCTTGTCATCACTTCACAACATACTTTGTTTTGCAAAGGAATGTATTTTCAGTCTTATACCTGAGAACACATAACAGTGATAGGCAAACACAAATGCAAAAGCATGTTACAAGAACAAGTAAGGTAATAATCAAATTTAAAATGCAGTTGCCTCTTCATAGTTGCAGGTAAAAGCTCTGTTGTAGGTAAAAGCTCTGTTGAGCATGTAGCTACATGGTCACCATGTAGTCCAAGAGAAAACAAATGAAAATGAAGGGCTATACCAAGTTCTCCAGTGGTGAAAGTTCCTATATATGAAACAACATAATAGGACAATTGGTCTCAGTCACAGAATCACAGAATCACAGAATCACAGAATCACAGAATCACAGAATGGCAAGGGTTGGAAGGGACTTCAAGGATCATGAATCTCCAACCCCTTTGCCACATGCATGGCCACCAACTTCCCCATTGTCATGGTTTTATGATTTTTGGTCATCAGTATTCCACACCACAACATCAAGTAATGCACTGGGGGGTTATGACTTCGGCCAAATGTTCGTCCGATGGAGAAGAACTACATTTACCCAGGAGGCTTTGCGGTCAGCAAGGAGATATAACTCCGTGCAAGGTCACCTGATTCCTCTTCTTCGCCTGCTCTTCGCTGTCTGCGCTTCTCTGTCTGCGCTTCACCGTCTGCGCTTTGCCATCTGCACTTCGCCGTCTGCTTTTCTTCAGTCACTCAACTGGACTGCACATCTCACCTCAGCATTGTGGTGAGGTCTATCTACCATCCAGACAGACTCTCTCTCTCGCTCTCGTATTTTTTGCTAATACTATATTTAGTAAATCATTTGTTCCATCTCAGATTATTGCTGTTGTTTTCAAGTATTTTGGGGTCCCCTGTTTCCCCTTACCCGGAGGCGTGGATCCGCAGATCCCTCCGCCCTGCTGGTCATGGAACCGGGCCGAACCAGCCCGTAAACCGTTGACACCCATTTAATACTAGACATGGCTGCCCAGAGCCCCATCCAATCTGGCCTTGAACACTTCCAGGGACAGGGCATCCACAACCTCTCTAGGCAGCCTTTTCCAGCACCTCACCACTCTCTCTGTAAAGAATTTCCCCCTGACATCCAACCTAAAACTCCCCTCCCTCAACTTAAAACCATTTCCTCTTGTCATGCAGTTATCTATCTTTCCAAAGTGTTGATTCCCCTCCTCTTTGTAAGCTCCCTTTAGGTACTGAAAGGCTGCAATGAGGTCACCCCGCAGCCTTCTTTTCTCCAAGCTGAACAAGCCCAGCTCCCTCAGCCTGTCTTCATAGGGGAAGTGCTCCAGTCCCCTGATCATCTTTGTGGCCCTCCTCTGGACCCTCTTGAACAACTCTGTCTTTTGTACTGGGGGCTCCACACTTGGACGCAGTATTTGAGATGGGGCCTCACAAGAGCAGAGTAGAGGGGGATAATCATCTCCCTGTCCCTGCTGGCCACCCCTCTTTTGAGGGAGCCCAGGATACCATTTGCCTTTTGAGCCGCAAGGGCACGCTGCTGGCTCATGTTAAGCTTTTCATCTATCAAGACCCCCAGGTCCTTCTCTGCAGGGCTACTCTCAAGGACGGCTCCTTCCAGTCTGTATAGATGCCTGGGATTCCTCTGGCCCAAGTGCAAAACTTGTTAGGTTCACCCAGGCCCAACTTTCTAGCCTCTTGAGGTCCCTCTGAATGGCACCCCTTCCTTCAACCGTGTCACCGCACCACTCAGCTTGGTGTCGTCACTGAGGGTGCACTCGGTTCCGTCATAGATGTCATTGATAAAGAGCACCAGTCCCAAGACAGACCCCTGGGGGACGCTGCTCATTACTGGCCTCCATCTGGACATAGCACCATTGATGACCACCCTTTGTCTGTGGCCTTTCAACCAGTATCTTATCCATTGAGTGGTCCACCCCTCAAATCCACATCCCTCCAATGTGGAGATAAGGATGTGGTGGGGGACCATGTCAAAGACCTTGCTCAAGTCCAGGTAAATGACATCGGTCACCTTTCCCTTGTCTACCGATGCGGTCACTCGATCATAGAAGGCCACGAGATTGGTCAAGCATGACCTTCCTCTGTTGAAGCCGTGCTGACTATCTCAGATCACACGCCCATTTCTCACGTGATCAAGCATGTTATCCAGGATGATCTGTTCCATGATCTTCCCAGGCACAGAGGTGAGACTCACTGGCCTGTAGTTCCCGGGGTCCTCTTTGCTCCCTTCCTTGTAAATGGGAGTGACGTGACCCTTCCTCCAGTCATCCGGGACCTCACCTGACAGCCACGACTTTTCAAATACGATGGAGAGTGGCTCGGCAACCACCTCAGCCAGTTTCTTCAGAACCCTGGGATGCATGCCATCCAACCCGATAGACTTGTACACATTCAGTCTCATGAGGTGGTCTTGGACCTTCGCTGTCCTCACAGCAGGGGGGGATTTGCTACCTCAGTTCCCGCCTAGAGGTTTAGGGATGCAGGGCTCCAGGACGCAAGAAGTACTGGAATCCTGGCTGCCAGTGAAGACCGAGGCAAAGAACTCATTCAGTACCATCAATAATAAAAATATTGATGAAATGGATACACTCTGCATAACTACATATCTTACTATATATCTTTACTACGTTAATATGTACCAACAGTATTACCAATGTAATTTTCTCTTCTCAGGTATTTTGTTTGTATTAATTCACTGATACAAGGTAATGACATGTTGTGCAAAAATCTTTTCTTCAAATCAATAGCACTGTATTTAATACTGATAAAGTATAACATCAGCACTGGTTACTAGCTCCCAATTGCTTGTATTGTCTAACTGCCTGTGAAAAGAAAAAATTCTCAAATTTTGGTGTAGAAAAAATTGCAATGACTAAAAGACACCAGCAGTAAGAAACAGATTTTTTTTTTTCATACTGATGAGCCCTTCAAGTACTGCATCTGCAATCAAAATCCAGAAGGTACTTAGGGACTATGTCACTAGATGCCAGTGCCCGAGAGGAGCTCAATCAGATTCTCAGTTTATCTATTAAGGAGGGAAAATCTGATGCTTTAACATAAAAATCCAACTACATTAAATGAGGGATCGAAGTGACTGAGATTGTCTTAAGGTATGTTGCCCAGTCTGGACCTGTAAGTCCAGAAAGACACAAATCTCCATTGCATTTCTTAACAAATGGACCAGGACATGACTTAAATTGCCATGGCTTACAAAATGCGAACCTTTCTTTTCCCCATTTCCCTTTAAAATGGAAAAACAGCAGGAATGTGAGCGTGTGTGTGTATGGAAGGGTGTGGGTAGTTTAGCCTCTGTGTACTAAAGAAACACTTTCTAGTTATTGTCTGCATCCATAAGCATTAGATCTCCTTTTCAAGTGAAGATGAAAGTTAAATAATATTCATTTTCTTTTACATCCTGAAAGTTCATCCTTAAGAAGTCATCAAAATAAATGCAAGAAAAGCAGAAAAAATGTAAAGGAGTCTTCCTAAATTATTTATACAGGAAGGCCTCTGAGGTATGTCTTAGAAGAAGCTTCATAATGGCCAAAATGCTGTAGTAGTAAAGGTTTCATCCATTCATTTTTCTATTACTTGAAGTTACCTCCTGAAGGTCTTTCAAAAATTGATAGCTCTTTTCAGCCTTTACCCCTTTCACCAACAGAATGTCTGTTAGAAGAAAACATATGAGCATCAACGTGAAAAATTCAGTTTTAATTCACTTCTGAGTAGAAAAAACTCCCAGTCCGTACTTTAACTTATCGAAGTAGTGCACCAATCTGCACTGAAAAAGAGGATTTTACTGGTGAGAGTTCTCAAATCTTTCCTACTTGAGGTGATAATTTGACTCAAGCAGATGACTTTTATATAAATAAAAATCTCTATCCAAGTCACCTTTGACAGAATTTTCAACAAAAGGTACAAATAAACAAATACAAATGAACAGGGCTGTGAAGGTGAGGGAACATTCTAGTTGCTGCACTTTCTGTGTGGTCTGAGAATACCTGCTGGATCACACTATGTTTAAGACTTCAGCTGCCAAAATTTTGAACTGTGATTGAATGTAAAAAGTAAGAAATTATTGGTATTTTCAGTCTTTTGTTATGAAAATGGATTCTGAACAGAGGCATGACATCCAAATTCTTGGGAAGAGCTATGCCTTTCACTTTAGGTCATTTGATTCAGTGTATTTTACAACTTAGGTGGTTTGTTCTCACTCCAATTTAAATGATAATTTTTTTAGGCATTTTGGACTTCTTACAACAGATAAATCTGTTTGACAAATTTCTGGTAGTAATAGACTCACTGAGTATAAAACAGTGTGTGTTTGGGAACTTTACATATGTTTTTCATAATCACTTATTTGCACAGCATCTTAATGAGCAGCATAGAAGCAATCATTAAGCAGAAAAACTAAACCCCAAAACAAACAAAAATAAAATAAAATAAAACAAAACAGAGAACATAATGTGGGCTTTAAAATAAAAATCATTTGAGGCATTAAATTCCCAGAGGATTTTCAGTCAGGTATTCAGAACGAAAACAAAAAATCACAAATGTTCATTTTTTGCTTACTGAGAAACAAAAGAAAGAGGAATTTAGAGGAAAAAAAAAAGATTATTTTCTCCCAGCTCTCCAAATGCTGCATTATTGTAAATAATAAGTGTAGTTTATAGAAGAAAATAAAGCAGCCCAAAAGAGGGTGCAGCAGTTCACTTAATTATTCATTTAATCGGTATTGATCTCAGATGACTTAGAAAATGGTATGTTCTAGCTGAGCACAAAGTTATTCATCTTTGATTTTAATTTTGGAGGAATCCAAGTTATTTTATATTAATGAAAACCACAACAAAACACAATAGGCAATTTCCTCACAAATTGTTTAACAACATAAAATAAGAAAATGGTTATGTTCACATAGTTCAATAACAAAAGTCAAAATTGTGACATTTGTACTACAGTCTAATCAAGATGATTTAGGAAAAACATACGGTGGCAAAAACATTTCAAAGAGAAGATCTAGCCTTTAACTGCAGCTTTAACAGCACTCTGGAGGGTTCAGTCCCTGTTCTGGATTAGACTTCACAGCCATAACATTCAGACTTTAAAATTTGTGTCTAAAAAGAGTTAGTATTTCATTTCCAGTGTACTGTGTTCATTATGATCAGAAGACTGATATTAACGTTGAATGACACAGGGTTAAATTCCCTCCAAAACATGTATTATTAAAATATTGAATTAGAACATTTATATTTTAAGTACCTCTGTGTGTGACAGAAAAAATATTTCAGAAGCTATGGGAAAAACCAACTAACAAAAATAACAACAAAAAGAAACAATTTATTGTTCAGTAATAGGCATTTCACCTAAATGCAGTCTAGAAATGAATCACATATGATCTCTGCAGGCTTATGCTTTGCTGGGTGTGCACAGAATTTATATGAGATTAAGCACCATGCAAAATGTACATATAGAAGAAGTAACAGAACAGCCCAAGTTTTCAAGTGTATGCAAATACTTGTCCTACAGATGGTGTGGATTTCAGTTACTTCCATCATTTTGTACGCTGTGTCCTGTTGGATCTCCAGAAGATTCAGAATGGTATATAACTCCAGTACAAATTGCTATGTCCATCCACCCTTTACAAGGGTGTTCATATATGCCCAGGAATCACAAAAAAAAAACTATTCTGCCATATCTGTAGAAAATTAAAACCCAATAATCAAGTTTCTTTATTTCTTAAGCCTGAGAAATCCAAAATACAAAGAGCCACTCGCCCAAAATGTCAACTATCTACAGCCCAGAGCACTCCTCCACCCAGATCTGAAAATGTGCTGCTCTGCAGCACGAGGTTGCTGCATCCTAAAGAGCAGCTGGGCCAGTGTCTCCCTTTCAGGGTTTTTCACATCTACAACAGTCTCAATGATAATTTCTATTCTTTAATACTTGTCTGCATCAACAATGTTGATCCAGTCTACTTGCTCACCCTGCAGGAAAACCAAGCAGGGTACAGCTGTTGTGCATTTTATGCACCAGGAGTCAGGAAGTAGTTATCAGACAATACTGTCCGGTCCAACACATCTGACTCCTGATGAGAAAGTCACACAAACAAGGAGGGATCCCAGGATTCACATGAAAGAAAACCAGCCACTTCCAGAAGAAATTTTTTTCTATTCACCTTGTAGAGACAATACCACAGTTCCAGCAAATTTTCTGACATGAAATACACATATTTCTTGGGTACGTGAAGTGAGACTTAGCTCTGCATTTTTCAAGGATGTTCAAATCAGAAGACTGTCTTAGAAACCTTGCACAAAATCATGTAAGTAATGAAACCTCTACAATTATATTACAGTTGTATAAGACAGACAGTAAAAGATCTGAGTAAGAGATGCAAAGGAGATGTAAAAGGCTCATTAAGGGAGATTTCAAAGGAGCACAGAGGGCATGTACCCAATCAACTGTTCTGTGCACAGTGAATGGGAGAATCCATTTATTCCATTCACTGAAGTTCTCTATTAGCACTCTTCAATCCAGGCTACAAGGTCTGTTAAATAGGAGAGAAAAATGCCAGCAATACTTTTCTGTTATAGTTTATTCCTTCAGGAAGAAGATTTCAGTCCTTCAAATTCAGTGCAGCAGTTTGTGGATATGAAATAGGAACGAACTACAACACACAAGAATCTCAATATTTGGATTTATTTATTTATTTATTTATTTTTCAGTTTCAATTCCAAATAATTCCAAGAAGTTAAAGGAAAGGTCTGGCTGGGTAAGTCTACTCCTACTGCTGATAGTGGCTGTTGGATTAACAAAAGAAACTGTTAAATGGGAAAAACAACTAATAATCCACAGTAACTGAAAACACACCAAATATTTGTTAGTAAGCTGAAATTTCCCCACACACTGTACACGCAGTTATTTCAACACTGTGCTGAATTTAATGTACTAATACTGCTTGCTTTCATCACCAATAGACTGCTAAATCTGAACATCAGCCATCAGAGCCACTTGCTGCCTTGCTTGTATTTCACGGGCCCTCCTAGAAAGACAGGGCCATGTGCCCTGACAAAACTCTCTATCCTGAACAGGAGACATTTAAGTGGTTATGAGGCATGACTAGAAAATAAAAGTGACCAACACTTATCACCTGATAAGAAGAAAACTGGAAAAGTACACAATGATAAATTCAGTTTGAAAAATGACTGTGCTGTAAATGAATAACATTGTTTTCAAAGCTGAAAATAAATGTCAGAGTTGACTCAGTCACTCCATATCTCCCTATCTCTGCTGCCACCATTATACTTTTTGAGAGAGGCTGGATTGTGAAATGTCAGGGGGAAAATCAGGTAAAAAGAGGATAACTTCTGTTTTGTCCAACAGTTACACTGCCTTTTTATTTCTAAGTTTCTAGTAAAGCACATTCAACTAGGTGTAATGGACTTTTGAGTACTAATCAGTAATTCAAGATAAGTTGCATAAGGCCAGAGCAAGGTCTCTACCTCTGAAACTCAAATGTGCCATGAACATCTCTTGCTGCTGACTAGAGGAGAATGGGAGACTTCTTGGTCCTGAACTCCATGTCAGTAGATCATTCTTACTTTCACGGGTAGTCTTTAGATGGAAGGGGCACTACAGATCATTGCACCCAAACTGGAGGGCACTGTCAGTTCTCATGGAAGGAACCTGCTTTCAGTTGGCAAAGATGCTTTGCAGTCTAATCTGTCCTCATGGAAGGGTTATGCTCTACTCACTCATAAAGCTGCCAACACATAGCTATGTAAGTAGTGCTCAGAAATTTTAATGTATTTTTCAGTGTTATAAATTGATTGAAATCAAACTAGATATTGATTGACATTAACACAAATGCATTACCTTAAGAAATTCTAGAAGAATACAAAATTACTGGTGATAATAAACTCTTCTGGAAAACAATTATATGCACTTCAACTTCGGAAAAATCAGACATTTTTCAGAACATACATCCAACACTATGAATGGCATTGTTTAAAATATTTTTCTGATGGCACTTCATAATCTCACTGTCACTTCACTCAAAGTAATAATATCTTGTTCAGTACACTGTAGAATAACCTCCTCTTTTGTGGAGGAAAAGTGGCTGTCACAAAAAATGTGAAATGTTGCTATGCTACAGGAAATCGTCTTTCTGGACTTTGTAATAACAGTAGCTAACACATTAAAAGGAAAAAAAATATGTATAGCAAGGTAAAATAAAGTAATTCTGCAAGGTTTGTTTCCGTGAACATCAACGATTCCTATTAATTTCAGTAGGCAACTATGCCTTTCAGATCTTCATTGCCAATGGAAGGGCAATATTACCAAAGCGATATAGAATGTCTTGGATTGGAAAGGACCTCAAGGATCATCAAAGTTCCAACCCCCTGTTGTAGGCAGGGTTGTCAACAGCTAGATTAAGCACTGGATCAGGTTGCCCTGTGCCCCATTAAACCCAGCCTTGAACATCTCCAGGGATGGGGCATCCACAACCTCTTTGAGCAGCCTGTGCCAGCATCTCACTACTCTCTCAGTCAAAATCCTCCCACTGACATCTAATTGAAATCTTCTCTCCTTTAGTTTAAGAACGCTCCCTCTTGTTCCACCACTACCTATCCGTGTAAAAATATGATTTTCTTCCTGTTTTTAATCTCCTTTTAAATACTGGAAGGCTATAAAAAGGTCTGCATTCATCTATTCCTGGGAATACATTTGGGTGATACCATGGCTATGTACAGCCAATAATGTGGGTAATGTCAGCCAGCTTCTATGCAGAAGTTTTCTCTCAGCACTGAGCAATATTTTCACAATATTTCACATTAAGAACATCAGAAGAGTGTCAGAAGTTAAAAATGAACCTGTTAACTTAGGAGATGAGGCCCAAACTCAACAGAATTAAACTGACAAGGAAAACAAAAAATGAAAACAAAACAAAATAAAATAGTAAACATTGTATTTAAAATAATGCCAATGTCAAAACTAGAATTTATAGTAGTTCAGACTCTGTTCCAAATACTATATGAATCTAGTCTCCATTTCTCAGCATTATGGGCATGGCATGATATGAGACTTTGCTTGGCACCGTTGTCAGCAATCAAGATTGAAGACAATTTCAAGAAAACAATGGAAGGCCTTTTGGACACTTTGGATCCTGGACACTTCTTCTGGGTGAACCCTTGTCATGGGTGAAACAGAATGAATCACAATCCAACAATATCCCCATATTTGAATACTGTAATATTGGGATTTATTTAAGACCCACCAAGATTTGGCCTTTTACTCTACTTTGTAATTTCACACACACATTCACTTCCCCAAACCAAATTCACTTAAGCTTTGACCTCTCTGCAGTGAAAGTTGGGCAGTCATATCAGCTTTGTGCCATACTGCTTTGAGTCTTGAGCATTCTAGTACATTGATTCATTTCCTGTCTCTTCTTCTTTGCCAGGATCTTCTCACTTACTATCTTGATTTTCTCCATCTGAATAGTCATTTTATAGAAGTATAACATGTGGTCAGTCTGACTGGTAGTTGTGTCGTATGTCTGATTAACTGCAGGATTCAGTATGCATCTCTTCTTTTTAGTCCAAGTGCTATCAGAATTCTCTTTTGTGAACCATTCACTATGTATTCTAGGTAGAAGGAAAGAGGCTTGTACATGAGCGTGAAAATATTCAGTTTTGGACATTCTCACTCATTTGTCTCTCTATCAGCATTTACAATCTGAATTATTTTACAATCTGGCTCCCTTGTTCTTTGGAGTGTTCAGGGCCTTCTACTCCTAAAATACATGTTCTCTTCAAAGGAAATTTTGGGACAGGAGAAGGATGCCTGGTTTCAGCCCAGAATGGAGGTTTAGTGCAGCAGCACGTTCACAGTCACTTCACTCCTTGAAACAGATAAACTACTCATTCCTAATCATTCTCTAGAGTTTTCTTTCTGACTGTCTATGAGGGGTGGCTGTGAAAATGAGCTGTGCTTAGCTAAATCTAGCTTTTGTGAATGCTCTTTCATACTGTCACTTGCACTAATGACATCAACAGAATGGTCCTGACAAAAAATCATTTCTGATCTTTTAGGCACCTATGCATTGCTTCTAAATATGACCTAGAAACTATTTCAAAAATAGGTGTCTCATATTGCTTGTAAAATGCATACATAAAGCACTCACAGAAACAGCTTTAACTATTACATAGTTCTCTTCCTGTAAGTGGTATTTCAGATTCTGCTTGCAGATTCCTACCCATCAGGAGCCGTACTAGGAATCCTTGGTATGGCTGTACTTCCAGGCTATCTTACATGGATTTACTATTCATTCCTGGAAGAGATTTCTCTTTACTAACTGGCTTGCAAGTGTACACAAAGCTGAATTTATGCAAGAACATTTGTCTACAGAGGACAATTAAAGGCAAATTCTGGCGTGATTTGTCAGAGATATTCTCATGTTGTAGTGTGCCTTGACTTGCTCATGCCTTGCAATGTCTGCAAGCATCCCTGGGGAACTGCTGAGAGCCTGGGCTGCCTGCAGTTCCATGATAAAAGTAGCTGAGAGATCATTCAATTTCAGGGGACTGCTTCTGAAAGACTGTGCTCATTGTGAGGTGACTGTGATACAAAATATAACTATTTTTGAGGGATCAAATTTTTCTGTCAATTACAATCCTGCAATTTCAGGAACAGCTGAGATTTGCACCTGTGCAATTGATAGAGAATTCAACTTTTTATGTATTAAGAAGTGACAGTTTCTATTACAGATTTTATTTTTATTTTTCCCTTCCTTTTTTTTTCTCCACTTTTTTTTCCTTCCCTTTTCCAAACTTCAGAGCTACAGATGCCAAAAATTACACTTATTCACTCTGTTTTAAGTCTGTACGAGAATACACTGAGTAAATATCTATGTCAACCTACTTTGATAAGATTGATGTTTCCCCATTCCTTTGTAAATGTTTTCTCTGGTGTGAAAAAAAAGGGAGAATCTGCCCAGAGAACTTTTAGGAGATTCATTTGTTTTGAGGAAATGTAAAAAAATCTTTGTGAACTACTGCAATATTTCTACTAAACAATAATTTTGATTACATTTCAACTTCTCTGTATTCATAAAGGAAATTCCACTGCACTGTGCATCTTCAGTATAATTATATATCTAGTTAGGTTCCTCATTCTTGAATTACTACTAGAACCATAGAATTATAGAATCACAAGGTTGGAAATGACCTATAAGATCATCCAGTCCAACCGTCTCCTCATCACCATTGCCACCACTAGTACTAAACCGTATCACGCAGCACGTCATCCAGACGCCTCTTGAATACTGCCAGGGACGGCGACTCCACCACCTCCCTGGGCAGCCATTCCAGTGCCTGACCACTCTCTGAGAGAAAAAGTTCTTCCTTATGTCTAATCTAAACCTCCTCTGATACAACTTGCAGCCATTACCCCGTGTCCTGCTCGTTGCCTGGGAGAAGAGGCCAAACCCCTCTTCACCTCAACCTCCCTTCAGGAAGTTGTAGAGTGCAATGAGGTCTCCCCTGAGCCTCCTCTTCTCCAGACTAAACAATCCCAGAAGCTACATAGAAAGCTGTACCTGTAACATTTTGTTTTACTGTCACCACCTGAATATACCACTTTTTCATCAGGGTTTTCAAATGAATGATGTACAATTCTTTGTCCATTTTCAGTGTTCATGCGAAAGTGAATGAGCTTTCAATAGCTCCAGGCATATATAGTCCAGCACAATTTGAACGTGTTCAGATGAATGCCCATATTCAGAAGGACACAGCAGACATGTCCAGGTATAGATGTTGTTATTAGCACATTATGCTTATACAATAAATTCTCCCACTAAGTCCTAAGGAGATGTGCTGTGTAAGGTGTTATATAAACATACATGAACTTTTATGCTAGCTGAAGTCATTAGGGGAAGCACAGTTTATTGTAAGTACATTATTGTGTACAAAGTAGTTCCAACTCCTGTTTTATTTTCATATTCATGCTTGCAATTTTATACAGTACTGTTGAAAAGTTTTTAGGAGTCCAGGCAACTCCTTTTCAAATCAGTAACTTTATGGAAACCAAAAGGTTTTCGTAGAAACTCAACTGGAATTCAAAAATCATTCTGCTCTTTACATCCTTTTTTATCCTATATTTGTCATTCTAATAATATTTTGACACTGGGCTTCTGCTATTACCCAGAAAAAAATCAGTATTTATTCACCAATCATTAAGAAAATGAGCATTAATTATTAATATACAAAATAAAAGTTATCTGTAATGAGGATACCAAAAGTACAACAAAAGCATGGAGTTGACACAAAATTTTTCCAGTCAAGTTCCTGAGCTTTATTGATAAAATCTGAACTTGTTCTGCACATAGAAAATGTAGATGCCTACATTTTCTATATTACATAAAAAGCACCAAAAAGAAAAAGAACTTTCCTCTCTGGGTATGGACTGATCTTATATACTGCAAGGTCATTTATGTGGGCATTTTAGCATAAATATGTCAAGAACACTACAGAACAAATAATAATAGTAATAAGGTCACTTGACAAAAATGATTGCCTGTGCTGCAAACCAAAGTCTTTCCAGGGAGTGGTATGAAATATATGGTGACAGAAAACAGGCGTAGCTCTTCAGTCCCTTGCTTGAAAGTAGCCAGTGTTAATGTACCGAGAAAGAGAAAAACAAACAAACAAACAAAAAACAACAACACAACAAAAAGCTGTAGCAGCTAGTCAATGTTGAAGCTTATAAAGTGGCCTGTCACTCTCCCAGGTGCAGAGGGATATAAGTGAGCTTCTGCTCCTCATGAGACTCCAGAAGCAATTGGGCATTTTGTTCTTTTTTTTTTTTTTTTTTTGGTCCAGCAATGTCGAAGAAATTAGATCTGTGCTCAAAATAGGGAGAATATTTCTCAGCGATGACCCTGAGCTGAGTGGAGGAGAGCAGTACAGGCACTGCAATTACATTCTGAGAAGCTTGCATGGGTACTGCAAGTGCTTTTTCTCCTGCAATCCTATACAGCCGATCAGATAACTGTGATGGCAATGGTGTCTTCTTTGCCACCTGTGTAAAGTTGAACAGGTACAGAATACTACAGACTACTTCCTACTGCTTGTTGTTTAGAAACACTGTAGTCACTGACCCATATTGGCCTCAGATAACAGTTTTTAACAACATGTAAGCCATATCGTACCTTCCTTTTTTCTATACTTTTCAGATTGCTATTTTTGAGGAAAACATGTTACAAGCAGTCACATTTTTCACTTTGATCTTGAGCTGAGTCTTCGCACATCTGATTCCCACTGTTCACCAACCAAAGTGTGTTATATTTATACTAAGTCACATCTCTCTTCTTGTACCACCCCAGGCCTGTATTCTGAGAATGAGTTAATGTAAAGCTCTGGGTAGGATGCAAACCACACAAGTCTTGGCATCAAACTTAGGTTTTGGCTTGAGAGACGGACAAAATTAATTCACATCTCTGTTTTAAATTAGGCAGTGGGCAGCTCTAAACATGAAGCCTCTTCATCCTTGATGTCACTGTCCCATAGCCAAAAAAATTATCCTTTCGTTTTGTGACTGTAGCCAGCCTTGACTGGGACATAGAGTTGTGGGAGATGCTTCACTGATGCATACCTGGGTACATACAGGTGTCTGGTGTTAATACTTAAGTACCAAAGAGTATCTGAACACATATAGACAGAAGGACTCTCTTCAACATTTTCTGCTTTCTTGCAAAAACAGCTTTCATACCAGCATCGGGGGATCTTCTTTGTATGCATATTTTCTACAGTCTATCAGAGAAATTTCTCAAAGTCAAGAATTAGGCTTCCAGAAGAGTTGAAGATTGCTGAATGCAAAGGTTTGGCTTATTTCCTTGTCTGTTTGTGCACTTAGTACTAAGACACGGATGTCTGTTTGTGTTATTGGTAGTACTTGTTCATTGATACCTGGCGTTTGTCGAAGAGAACATTCATAATTCAAGCAGGACGTTTATTTTGCAAATCACTTCTTTCTTCAACCTTACGGTTATTTTAATCCATGTCTGTGGTTACATCACTTAAAAATACAGTGTAAAGAAATAAATTTCATTAATGCAATTTGGTGGTGACTAAGGTACAGTATTACATATGCAGCAGACAACTGTTGTATCAGATATGGAAACAATGAAAGAAGATGATGTAGCTAGTTTAATGATAAATTTGTTTTTTAATTATCTTTTCAAATATTTTGAGTAATGTGACTCTAACAAGCTATGCACAATCAGTGGCTTTTCCTTTGTTGAATATTTTCTCCAGGGTAAACTGCATCATTAATATTAATTATGATTTGTGTACCCAATTACAAGGTTAAGTAGAAAGTGAGTTAAAAAAAAAAAAAAAGATACTGGAAACAAAGTATATGCACATACATAGTAAGGGAGTTTGAGGTCATTAAAATGTGTGGAAAGGGATTTGTGGGCTACACAGATGTGGATTATTATGTATATACCTAGTTCAGTCAATTGCAATGTTTGATTAATCATAGATAAATTACCTCTAAATAGAATAATTCAACATGAGATAAAAAGCTGGATTTTAATTTCCATTGAACAGAAACTGTAGCAGTAGGTGGTGGGTGGATTTAAATCTGAATCATATCTGCAATTAGATAAATAGACTGACTACATTTCCTTTTTTTTTTTTTTTGTTTGTTTGTTTTTTTGTATTTGTATTTATTGTTGTTGTTTGTTTTTGTTTGTTTGTTTGTTTTCAGTCTGACGTTTGCTTCATTTCCTGAGAAGCATTTCCTTAAGGAAAAGACATTATGTACTTCAGCTTTTCCAGATTTTTCTACTTTTATAAATTTCATTATTGAAACTCAAACTTTATACAGTCTCGTCCTTGGCTTGGTAATTTAGCATGTAAAATTAGTACTAATATAGTACTTTGGTTTGCAAGGAGAAGACTTCTCGGGACATCTTAATGCTTAATGCTATGCCAAACCCTATGTCTGTAAAGCATTCAGGTACTCTTTTAGAGATTTGTTTACACCACAATAAAATTAATGATTTTACATTTAGAGGAGATTTAATTTTCCCCACAATAAATAAAACCAGGAGTCCACTGAGGGAAGCAGTCATAAATAGTTATAATTTAAGTAAACATTATCCACTCAGTGTACAAAATAATATCAGAATGTGTAGCAAAGTTGTGTGAGTTCATATTATTAAATATAAGAGGGCAAATTTTAGTAACTTTTGAATGATTCAGCTGCCAATTTTACACTTCTCTTCCTCTTTCTTAAAATATGATGTTCTTTAGCATTCATGGGCTGCATTTTCTTCAGGAACATTGCTGGTGTTTATTTATAAGTCTGCATGTACTACCTGATTGCTCTATCTGTTAACTTCTATTCCATGTGTTAGTATATTAGTGCTTATTATTATTATATTATTATAATATATATTATTATATTATTATTATATGCTTATTATTGCTAAACCACAGTATGTTAATAAAGCATTCTCCAGTAGACATCAGCCTCTGAGGTCCAGTGCAGGAACATAACTCAAGCTGCCTAGCATCTAAGAAACCTTGTATAGTACCTTTAATATCTTACCAGGTGTGAGAAGGAAACAGCAAAACCATGGTTCTCAAAGACATAGAATTAATTAAGGGTCCTGCTTTTTTTGTTTGTTTGTTTTTGTTTTCATAGAATCATAGAATCATAGAATTGCTCAGACTGGAAAAGAACTTAAAGATCATTCAATCCAACCATACCTAACCATTATGAAACCTTTCTTTATCTGCTACAACACCATTTAAGTTCAAATGACTTTGTATACCATCCACTCTGAGACAGATGAGCATAAATATTGTCATCACTGTACTCATATCTATTTTATTGTCATTTCACTCATTGAACTCATTTTCTTGGCATTTCACTCATTTCACTCACTTTTCTTGGCTATTTTCACTCATATCTAATTTCTTGGCATTTCTGTTTTACCAATTAATATCAGTAAAGTATGTAATTAGCGATCTCTCTGTTGAGCTCTTAATAATAGCACGGATGACATGACAGATATATCTGTTGAGAAGGAATCAAGTACAGCACGTCTCCATTGGCATTTTTTTTTTCCTAAATGAAAAACAACAAATATTATTTGCCAAATTAGAACAGAACAATTTCAGTAAAAGTAGTTGGTTGTAAATGCAAGGCGCATTTCATCTAAGAATTTCCAAGAGTGTTATTAAAATGAAAGCAAATGAGTTGTAGGAAGCAGGAGATATACAAAATTTTTGTCACTTTCATTTAAATGATATGTCTTCCAGGGCACTTAAACATAGGTTGGTTTTGTTTGTGTGTATGTGTTAATTAGAAGCCAGAATGGGAGCTGGTAGCCTCAGAGAAATGAAATCTGAAAGAATTAGGTGTTCAATATTATATTTGTTCAGTATTTTAACATGAACTTAGATCTTATGAAGCGCAAGAGGATCTATGAGGTGTCCTAAGGAGATTGATACGAACATTATAAAACCAGGCCTAGACTCTATATACATTTAATAACTAGCTCATCTACCACATGAACAGCATAGTTTACATTTTCCTTTATATGACAACCTTGTCTTCTTAAGTTCATGTGGCGAGAAAGAACTGTAGCATGAGACTATTTAATGGAGTGATACAACTGCTAAACTGAGCTAGAATTGGTCTCCATAATTTATTAAATTATACATATTTTATTGGAGTGTCAAAACCAGGACACCTCATTCTCAGAGCTTCTGTAGTACAGTTTAACTATCATTTTGTATTAAATCCAGTGTTCCCCAGTCTAGTAGAAAATAAGGTCATAACACAATATGAGTAGTATGAGTAGAACACAGCGAAGCAATAGAAAAAGAATGTATACGTAGCATATGTTTATCTACAAAGTATAGATTTTTACCTTTTTATAACAGTTATATAGAAAGTGATAATTCCAATACCCAAAAATTTACACTTTCAATAATTTCAGAGCAACTTACATACATTTATTGTATCTATACAATAATTATATTTTCTGAAAGGTTACCTTTATAAATAAGGTACAAACATAGCAGCCATTAAAATTAAGAAGTCAAGTCCCTTGTTAAAATAATTACAGTATTATTTCCCAAATCATCTATTGTCCAAGTAATCACATGCCTGGCATAGTCTTTAAATATCTGCTTTAAAATATTTCTTTTCTAACTTTTTTTTTCTCTCCTGAATTAAAGTCTTTTTTAATAAATGTAGCAAAGAATTCTTCTCTCTGTGACTGTTTAAATGGCTCTGTAGATATATGGATGTAATTGGAAGCAGAATTTTCCATTGGAAAATAGTGAAGATAGATCTTCCCTGGTGTGAAGTTCTTTCTAATATGCAAATAAGCAAGTGTGTTATTCTGAAAAAATAACTGAAGAGGTAATCACAGAATCACAGAATCACAGAATTGTAGGGGTTGGAAGGGACCTCCAGAGATCATCGAGTCCAACCCCCCTGCCAAAGCAGGTTCCCTACACCAGGTCGCACAGGTAGGCATCCAGGCAGGTCTTGAACATCTCCAGAGAAGGAGACTCCACCACCTCCCTGGGCAGCCTGTTCCAGTGCTCCGTCACCCTCACTGTAAAGAAATTCTTGCGCATGTTTGTGCGGAACTTCCTATGCTGCAGTTTCCAGCCGTTTCCCCTTGTCCTGTCTCTACTCACCACTGAAAACAGTCTGGCCTCGCCATTCTGCCCCCCACCTTAGATATTTATAGACCTGGATCAGGTCCCCTCTCAGTCTTCTCTTCTCAAGGCTGAACAGACCCAGTTCACTCAGCCTTTCCTCATAGGAGAGATGCTCCAGGCCCTTCACCATCTTCGTGGCCCTCCGCTGGACTCTTTCCAAGAGATCCTTGTCTTTTTTGTACTGGGGAGCCCAGAACTGGACGCAGTACTCCAGATGAGGCCTCACCAGGGCAGAGTAGAGGGGGAGGATCACCTCCCTCGACCTGCTGGACACGCTCTTTTTAATGCACCCCAGTAAGCCATTGGCCTTTTTGGCTACAAGGGCACACTGCTGGCTCATGGCCAACAATAATAATAATGACTTAATAATAATGACATAGTAATAATGACTTCATAGTCATTTAGATCATTCTGTGTAAGACAAGAGATGCATCTGAATGAAAAAAAACAACAACAAAGCTTTAAGATGTTTCTAATATTTGCATCATGTTAGTACCTCTACCTCAGCAAATTCTATATTATCTTTTTAACAAGAAAGATGCATCTAAAATGTTAAGCCTGCAAGCATTTTAACACAATGGTAATATTGGTCTCCTGAGACTTTGCTTCAAGTTCAGCAAGACTACTTAGATATCTAAATAAAAGAATGTATGCTCTCAAGTGCTGTGGGCTTTATCCAATAGTAGTAAATAACATAAAAGTACATAACCAGAAGCAATTTTCAGAACTTTCCGTGACTAAATTCTGTATGACTTGTAGGACTGTTATTAGTAAGTATTTTGATGTATCTTCTAATTACCTTCAATCTGTCTGAAGACTTTTTCTATCACTTGCTGTGAATACTTGTAGAAGCATAATTTTCTGCACCTAAGTTATCAGAAACTTGCAGTGTAAACAGAAAAACATAATAATCAATATTTATGGTTGAAGCTTTCTACAGTACATCCCAGTGTACCCTACTGCTTCATTAAGAAATTCTGACTTTATATTTCATGTTTGTTGCTGGCTTTTGTGAGAGGCTTTTCAGGCAAAACTTGTGAGAGAAATGTTACTAGGGAGTGCATGGGGCGAGAGGTTAGAACAATAGCTAGTGGCTATATCAAAGGCATCTCTCAGCCACCTTAATTATGGAATACTATAAAGTGGGCACTCTGTGCTGCAAGTTATAGGATATTTTACTGAAAGCTAGTGAAAATGTATCAAAATAAAAGAAGAGAGAGAGAGAGAGAGAGAGAGAGAGAGAGAGAATAAAAGAAAAACCTCAAAAGCTTGGTTCTGCTTCTTCAGTGAACACTCCTAGAAATGCTAGAAAGAGGGAGATCTGTACACATCCCACATCTTAGATCTAAAATCACAGCATTTACGCTGTATGAGAAACAGTGTTCAAATGTAGTGGAGGTAATAAAGTTCCTCTTCCTTTGAAAGTATGACCATTACAAATTTTAAAATTTTAAAGTCCTTTTAAACACCTGGCTTTCAGTCCATCTTTCATTTGCTTCATATTCATTCATAACATAAAACTGAAGTGATCTTCACATAATAGCTCGAGGCCAAATGCTCCCACTTACATTCTTAGTGAGTAGTCCAGTACCCTTCACACTGACACACACTCTTCAACTGAACTACTTGAGATTTAAAGTACTCAGGGCAGCTTGATAAAACTTGAGAGAATTCTGAAATTTTCAATTGATTTTAGTAGGCTTCAGATAAAATTGAACGTGAAATTTTGAAATATCAAAACCAAATTCTGATCAACTTCTAGGTCACTTGCTTTCAAAACAAGGTACAATGTTCCATGCTCTTAAAAACACAGAAAGGCATTATCACATCTTTCACAGATGTGATGTGTTGGGGAATTTTGGCACCATGACTCTCTGATTGGAGAGATATATCATACCATTCTGTATAGCTGATTCTACATTATGGACATAAGGAACATTTTGTTATCTTCCTTTGTACTTAATATTTTTGTCCTAATTGTTATCTGTTTTCTGTATTTTCATTTCTCTAGCCTAAATAACTCCAGTTTTCTCAAACCTTCTCTGTAGCTGTTCACTTATTGGAGAGATTTGAGTATCCTGATAACTTTCATCTCATCACTGTTCGGTCTGTCACATTACTTGCAAGGGGTAGTGATTAAAACTCACAATATTATTCTTGCTCAGGATCTTCAAGCTATAAATATCAGTTTCTTTCTATGTATACTATTTCTCTCTCTATATATATAAAGATGATTTCTCACTATAAGATAATCTCTCCAACTTCAGATGTTCTGCTTAAACATCCTAACATATAATTCAGATGCTAACAGGAGTAAGACTGAATTGGTATGTGTGTATTTCTGACTGCAACATGACCAATAAATATTTTTGGAAGCACTGTAAGCTATTTAATACTTTTTCATTCTGTATATATGAATTTTTTTAAATTACATACTGCATTACCTCAGAGCATTTAGTTTTTTTGAGATTATCTTACTACAACATACATGGAGAAACCAATGATGTTATCTGAGGTATTAATTAAACTATTCTGTATTACATCAGAAAAACTGCAGAAGGAATTGGTGATAACTCCCATACAGAATACTGTTGACACCCTCTCAGAACAGCTTTATAACCTAGTGTTGCACCTACTGTATGACAGCTTTATGTAGATTTTTCCATTACATTTTGTTGCTGTGTGACAAATGGCAGCAGAGGGGCAGACTGACAAAATGGTGTCTGACATGGATATGTATATGCATGCATATGTAGCAAAGGTGTTGAAATGAATTCCCCTGTGTGGAAAAATTGCATACACTGACATTCATCGATGCTTGATAAATGTTTATGGACACCAGACAGTATATGTCAGCACAATGAGGTGGTAGGTGGTGCATTGCAGCAGTCGTTATAGTGACAGTTGGTCACCTCCACTGGTGCAGACTTTTATCAGCTCAGCATGCAGGGTCTTGTTCACTGCTGGCAAAAATGCACAGCTAATAGTAGTGACTGTGTTGAAAAAGTGTTCTGTATCTGAGAATTTTCTCTATCAAATAACGCTATTGTGCTCTTAGTTGCATTTTCCATGGAAATAAATATGAGGCATTACTTTCAGAGTGACCTATGTATGAGACAGTTTTGGAGTCTTCTTTGTATCATATGTACACCTAATACTTGTCTGTTTACCTGTACTCTAATTATAGAAGGACATTAGATTGGCTTTATATAACTTCTGTCTTGACAAATCTATGTTGGCAGTTAGTCATCTCCTGTTATGATCTCCATCAAGGGTGATTCTTACCCTACAGGTATTGATGCCCATCCACACCAGAACTGTTTAACCCTTGCTAAAATTCTGTATCATACTTCTTAGGTGAGTGCACTTCTAAACAAGCCAGTTCCACAACAGACTGGGAGAAGTACACTCTTCCAGTGTTGTAGCACCAACAGGAATTTCCCTGCCATGCCCAAAAACCTCACAGTCAAGTACATGATACATACAGAACAGAGCAAAAATCTGGTGGGTATAAGACATCATCTCCTGGTTCTCTGGTGTTTTGCAATATTATTTGTGTAGTGAGACATAAAAATGTATATTTTTTTCTAGATTTTGTTTTAAAGAGAAAAATGAATGAAATATTTTTTGAGTTTACAAAGTCAGAAAATAATTATAGATTTCTTTGTAATCTTGTTCTTCACAGTGGCTTTCTGTGATCATTTTGCTGGATTGTCCCTAAGCTCACAGAGGAGGATATATGGCAACTTGAACTGTTAACAAAAATGGTACATTGACAAGATTCATGGCAAGATTCATAGAAATGTAATTGCCATTCTATCTCTCTCTTTTCTTGCTTAAATGGATATTATCTTGATAGTAAGTCATGCTGCTATTTTGTTTGCTGTTGTCCTCTAACATCTTCTTTGCCTTGTGTGCACACACACTTGGTACCTAGCAACATACAAATCTATTAGAAAATTTTCTGGTAAGCTCTCCATCAGCTATAAATAGAACAGTAACCATTTTGATTTCAATAGTCTGTAATTGCCTATAATATTTCTTCTTTCCAGGAACTGAAGATAAATCAAATTCAAGACTTAACTTTCCGTGCTTTCTGTTTCACTGTGGCTTTTTCTTTTAAAGACGATCACTGCAGCCAGATTTGGAAGCTCAGACACCTGTGTAAGTTCTCAAAGATAACCTCTTCACTTTAAGTAGCCCAGGTAAACTTTTTCAGATCCAACCATTTGAAAACTGTTTATATAATCTGAAAGTCTCTCAGACTTTTCTCTAGGCAGAAGTCTCACATTGTTGTCAATGATGTTAAACGTGTTAATCACCTGATCACAGCTGACCTTTTCAGTTGTCAATGTGTTAAAAATTTTGAAGAACAAAATCACAAAAGGTATCAGCATCATCCGCTGACAGTTTTTCTTGCAATAGCAGATCAATAATTTCCTGTTTTCTGCTTTTCTGATGATATGAAGCTTTCCTATTACATTTTATGCCCATTTTTAAGCATATGGCGTTTAGGGACATCGACTTTCCTGATTGTTCTTACATTTTTAGACTAAATATATTTGCAGTCATTCCTGTTATTTCTTTTCTATTTATTTATTTATTGTTTGCTTGAAGAGGTATTTCTCCTCAAAACTTTAACCCCTTTTTCAATTGTACTATAGGCAGTAGTCTTATCTTCTTCCAACTATTGCTTTGATAGAGTAAACATGTCACATGAAATTACATCATGCTTTGATGACAATATTGCATTCCCAGTCCATTTAAGTACCTTATCTCAGCATCAATTCCAATCGGATCTTATCTTTCCTTTCAGTCTCTTGCAAATTCATTCTCCAAGTCCACCATGATTACTTAGACAGAAGTACTTGTAACTTTCATCTAAGACTCTTGGTTGTCTTATGTGTGTGTTTCTAGGTATGAATTTTATCTAAGTTCATTGAATTTATTTATTTTTTTTCCAGTGAGGCCATTTTAGTAAAGATGATAAGAAACATACTGACTGATCAATTATGGTAAAATAAGACAACATGTCAAACTGATATAAAAAGTTATTTTGTTATGTCATTTTTCACACAGATGTACATCATTTAATTGCCCACATTTATTGAGAGATGACTATAAACAATATCCAGGGGACCATCTATATCTGAGAAAGGAAACAAAATATCAGGGAATACATCATTATCATCGATGACAACAACAAAACCCAGCCTCATGGGGACTGCAAACTATTAGGCCCAGCCTGTTCCAAAGAACAATTCTCACTTTATGATTCTGTTTTTCCAGCTGAATACTGACGTATCTTACTAAGTTTTATTCACATCTTTGGTGTCATTTGATCCCTCGGTACTAACTTTAGATTTGAACATACTGTAATTGACATCTGTATATAACAGTGCTTTAATGGGTTTTATTTCTCAGAGAAGTGGTTGACCTTTATATAAACAAGCAGGATGTGATCACAAGAATCATAGTTATTTTTGTCTTCACATTAGGAATGGATAGATTCTGTGGGATTATGATACAAAAAGCAACAGCAAAAGAAAGCCATACTTAATTTTACCTCTTCAGAAGTTTCAAGATGCAAATTCTGGCTGATGAACTGTAAAATATACTATTTTTACTTACACCAATAGGTATATATCTATGTAAAGTTCATATTTCATTTATTCTATTCTTGAAATTTTATATATTGTGTATAACAGATTGTAAAAATCTACTTATCAATGAGGATGACAAATTAATTGCATCACTTTGACCATGCTTATTCTTTTTCTACATCATCCATTTTTTACATAATTGCATTTAATGAATATTTCAAACTATAATTACAGGAGTTCTGAATTACTCATGAATTCACTGTGATATCCAGTACAAGACTTTCAAAATTTGAGCCAGTGAAAAGTTTTGAGCTTGAAATCTGCTTTATCACTTGCCAATTCTGTTTTTGTTCTTTGTCTTTATTTTGCCTTAATGTTCTGAAAATATTTAGTGGAATGCTTAATGGAATGAGGAGTAAAACAATATAAAACTATTATTTTAGATTAGCCTCTACAATCTTCAGCTCTTGATTCAGATCTCTTACACTGGATTTCTTTCCTGAGCAAATCTATTTTCATAGATGCACAGAGCATAAAAAATCTCTTCTCAATTTTATTTCTTTATTTGGAATCCCTGATGTTCCCACTTCAGACATCCCTGATGTTTTTCACTTCAGACAGGATTGGTTGTTTACACTTAATCCTGCGCAGACCAAATGTAGATGAACTTTTCAGCAGCCCATTAGTGCTACTTAGAAACTATTAGGATTGGACCTTTAAAAAAATTGGAGTAATATAAAAGGAAATTATTTGTACTTGAGAACACCCTTTAATTTCGAAACATATCTTAGCATTTTATCTCACATCAGTTAGACAGTGATAGCATACATCTAGGGATACAAAAAAATCATTATGTTCTTAGAATCCTACACTATCAGGGCATGGTGCTCATATTAATTATCTACAGTAGTTACTGTGGAGTTTCGTTAATTAGAAGTGGGCCATGCTTGCACAGTACAAAATAGGAATGCATTCATTGCGTAAAGCATGCAAATAAAAAAATATTTCTTAGAATCAGCTGGTTTGTGGCATATGTGATGATAATCTCTGTTGAGTTTACATGAAGATGTTTTACAGAAAAGGAACAAACTCATCTGAAAAAAACTGGCATGATTTGATGAATGAGGTTGTATGGACTGTTATTAGGATTTTGCAACTCTCTGCAATGAAAACATAAGCATTTTTCATCCATATTTGCCTTTCCAGAGCCTAACGGTGATAAAATGTGACCACTACTTCACACTGATCCATCTGTAAACATTGAAAGACATCATCTTAGATTATGATACTGCTGGCTAGCAGCAACCAAAATGTCACTGACCCTACCAATTTGCTCAACAATATAAGAAGACATGACAATCCAGATAAATTCTGTTTTTTAGAACAGCAAGTCCTGTACTGAATACAAAGGAGATTAAAAGTAAGCTTTCAAGGAGCTCAATTTCAGTGGTAGATAAATGTAAATAATAACAAGAGCCCTAACAATAATACTGGAAATGATTTGCTACAGAAATGTCTGCTCTCAGAGAATAATTTCTCAAAATGACTGTCAAAAGCTAATAGTTTAAATATGTCAGATAGATCTTAGTTTTAAATTAATAGACTGCATTTTGAGTTTATTATGCGGTAAACTCCTCAGAAAATAAAGAATTAATAATAAATATTGATGAATAATCAGCATGTAAAAATCCTAGAAAAGACAAATTGAATGGTTATAAACACATGTAAGATGACTGAAAATAAAGTCTCCATAAAGTTGGGTCCATCTTCATACCACAGTTTGCAATATAAATTATTTTCAGTCTGCACTGCTAGCGAAAATCACAGATATTTTGGTTATGAATGCACTATTCTTCTGCTAGATCAATATTTCTAACTGTAGAAATAAATTCACGCCTTTTTGTTCCCTTGCAAGCATCTGTTTTATGGGAGCAACACAGTGTGTCATGTACTACAGCCATTGAGCATATCCTGCAAATAAATAAGAAAAGAATGAATTTGTATTTAACAACAGGAATCTAGAAGTTCTCTCAATAAAGATAATTCACTAGAAATAAAAATTCTGCATGACTCCTGCAGAAATTATCCAGGTAATAACTAAGAGCAGCACAGTAGATTCCTATATTTTCAAAGTTAGTGTTCAAATATCCCTGCTTAACAGTATGTAGCTAAGCTTTACTGATGTAACTAAGTTAGGATTTTCCCCCCTGGCACTTTGGCTTATGCATAATGCATATTAGAGTGGATAGCACATGTGTATGAAGACTTTCACCCCTAGCTTGCTTATTTATATCAAGATCAGGACAGCTTCAATTTTTGTTAAAAAATTAATATAATTTTTGCCCTTATCTGCCCAAGCCACAAGCTGGACATAGAGCCAGCCAGTAGCGCAGCCATGACTGCACCCATAGCAACGTGGACAGTCATCTGTATAGGTGGGTTAAGAGAGAAGGTTGACCAGACAGGAGACCCCATTTCATTCCTTTTGACATGCAAATGATTATGGGTCTCTGTCTTTAACCCTGTATCATACAAAGTGTAGAAGCATATGTTATCTTACATGAAGAGAGTGGAGTACCCAGGGATTTAAATTCTTCTCTGGTCACAGCTGACTCTACTGATAACATGAAATCAGATGTAACGCCCAAGTGTTCAACTTTTCACCTCAAGCAACATCACAGCCACGTTGTGGAGTTGACCGTACTCCTCCTTAGGAGGATGCTCTGCTCCTAAAGTCAGTGCTGAAAGTGCTTCCCAGAGGCAAGGTCATTCTAATGGAGTGAGTGCCAACATAAAAAACACTATGTGAGCTTATATTTGAGATGAGTTTCATTTAAATTTCAGAAGGAGAAAGATTTTGTTTTCCTTTTAATGATGAAAAGTAATGGATTTGTGAGAACTTGTACATTGCTGCACCAAATACATTCTTAAAATTCACCTATGAATCCTGTTCAGCATTACAGCTTTTTCTTTTACTTCATCTTGGTTCTTTAATGCCCTATTTACTTCACATATTGCCCATAAGTATAAATAGTCCCAGAACGACACATAAGTAATATATAAACTGATTCCTAGGACTCCACTTGTCAAAAAAAGGAATATATTGCACACAACTGTGCTGCAACTGAGAGATATTATGTGAGAAAGGAAAGAGATCTGTGTCATTTGGAGGACTGAGGGTAGAACGATTCTTGATTTGAAATACTGTGCATACAGGTGTAAGCATAACATTATGTACTGTAAATGATCAGAACATTAATTCAACAGTAAGTACATATTTTAAATATCATGGATGACTAGATGTCATAGGTCATCTTTTCAGCTCACCTGCACAACTTTGACATCCACAGATGTCTGAGTAACTTATAAAAGGTTAGACAAAAAGTTTAATGAAATTACATGAGTAAATAATCAATCAAAGTAGACTACAATTGTTATTCTTTATTTTTAAAGCCCAGGAACAAGTAGATTCAGATCTGTGCCACTACTGTTTTAAAGATTTTTCCTGTGTGGTGCGACTTCTAGCTATATTTCATATGTAAATTCAACAAGGAATTTAATTACAGTAAGCTCATTAGGAAAGATGCCATTGCTTATCTTAAGTTCTGTAAAGTCGTATATATTTACAGCACTGTATAAGCAGTATTTAATAATTAATACTTTGCACTCTGTCATATTAGTATAAAAGCATAAAAGGATTATCAGAAGTAGGGAGAGCTTTATACTTTTCTGAAGAATACAGAGATGAGTACCTTTATAATTTAGAATAGAAAATAAAAGCCTGATGAAATGCATTTTTTTTTTCTCTTTACTACTGTTTAGAGCTAGACTTAGCACAAAGCTAGTTGGTTAGTCTTATATCATGCTTATCTTCTCTAGGGTGATTAATGATGGAAGAAAAATAGGTGGATGCAGAAATCATTGTTAAAGTCCAGATAACTCAAATAATGACACCAGATTTGAGCAAATATGCGAACTGCCAGGAACCAGCCAAAAAGGTAGAGAAGAAAATAGCCTTTGAATGTAGAAAATGGTTTACGTAATATCGAAAAAACATCAGAAAAACTTTTCCTTCCCTCATTCCCCATCTCACTCCCTCTCCCTTCTTTTTTTCTCTTGTCTTCTCTATTAAAGTTTATTCAATGACAAACTGTGCCACCACAAATATAAATTCTTTATAGCTTTCAGGACTTTATGTGAGAGGTTAGTGTTAAATTTACACTAAGCACCAAGCAGCTAGAAAAAGGTTTTTCTTAGGTTGGAAATTGGTTAAAGAGCAGGAAAAGAAAACAAGTCTCAAATGACATTTTCATGAGCATGAATTGATGCAGCGTGTTCAGGTCAGGAAAAATGTGTATCACTGTACATTTCCAGCATGAAGCTGACATTTCTTTCATGCTGCAAGGAAATTTAAAGTGATATTCTTTCATTTTCCACAGAGACAGCTGCTATAGTTCCCAGCTGAAAATTGGCCTCAGCTGGCATCTAATAAATGGGAAAACATGTAGATAATAGTCATGAACTAGTAAGCACGGCTGCTTGACCAGTTATCAAATTGCTGATAAACTGCACTTTTAGCTGTAACTCCAGATGACACATATGCTCTTACCTTGTCTCTTCTTATAATGTACAGGCATATTGCGACCTAGCTGCTCACCATTATACTTGTGGTGTAAAAATGGTGATAAATTTGCTTTTAAATGATAAACTAACATTCCTTGAAGACTTTTTTCCCCCTCTACTATTATGAAATAGTCAAAATGTGAGTTCCCCCACAAAAACAAAGAACAAGAGCAACAACAACAAAAAAACCTCTACAGTTACAAACACAGTTATCTACTGTTACAGAGATTGGTCCTGTAAACAAAATCTGTAAGGAATTTTTCAGCAAACTGCTTTTTGGAAATGGTGTCTTGCCACAATCATTTCCAAGGAAAAGGACTGATTTCGATGCACTTTCACCAATCTGAGCTGTTCTGGCGTGTTCAGATTTCAAAGTAACAGTTTCAGGTCATTCTCACCCTGCCAGGCCAGGTATGGGAAAACTTCCTGCTGCTCTTTTGGATTCCTACAAATAATGCAGCACCACTGCTCATTTGATACTGCTGGGGAGGCTGCTCCCACCCGGGAGGGTATTGCTCCAGGGAAGAGTAAGGTGCTGTGTTCCACTTCAGTGCAAACAAACTGAAATATTTCTGTTATCCTCAAATGTTCTTCAAAGCTTTCCCTTTCATGGGAAGTATGAAAATGATGTCTTTTTCTCTTGAAGAGCAGTAAATATGTCCATCTTTCCTACTGTAGAAAATGGCATATATTGATTAGTTGCAAAGCTGAAAGGTAAGTGACAGACTGAGGAGTGAAGCAGAAATTATCCATGAGCAAATACTGATTTCAGTGATATTCCTAGAAAAAGCTCTGGTTTTATACATGGTGATAAAAGTAGCATAATGGGTATGATTTTTTTGTTCAAGTAATACTGAGGGGAATAGCAGGCTTTTAGGTGACCACATCTTTATGAATCTCAGGCTGATCCTCTCCTTTGCCATATTATGTTCAAACTTTTTGTTCTGCCTTCACAGACTTCTGCAGCTCTGCTCTATGCTCTCTGCATATGCTCTCAGCTTTCCCTGCAGGCTCCACTGCTCTTTTTTCCCAGTCTCCTACACACCATGTCACATCTCACAGTGATATTCCAATCTCGCCTCTGATCATGCTTTTTTCACTGCCTTGGTGAGAGCAATCTTCCTCTATATCTTGTGTCACCCTGTGTGTATGCAACCATATAGTTAAAAAGAGCATGGAAAAATTAATCAATTAATGAGTGTATATGCATTTCTCTCCGTATATGATTATACATGTGATTTGCAGTAAAATAACTTGTATTACAAACTTAATCCTTATTTGATTCCCGTCTTGATAGAGCTAATTCCTTCCACGGGTCTTGAGCAAGCTATAGAAAGAAGCATGCAAAACTAGTAGAAAATATAATAAACTAACCCAGCTACCTATAAAAAATGATCACAAAGAAAAGATTCATGCAAATAAAATCTCCAAAAAATGTATTCATATCATGTTTAAGAAATGTGACAATGAAAACAGATTTTATATCTTAGCTTTGATTTCGTTTTGTTTTGCTTTAAGTTCTCGGGCTTTCTCTAAATTAAAAAAAAAAAAAAAGTGATAAGGAAAGAAATAACATTTAGCACTAAAAAAAAAAAGGAATGGTAAAATTAATTGAATGAGTTTATTTATTGCAATACATTAGTTTTATTTTGTTGAAAGCATATGATCTATCATATTTTCTTGATCACTAAGGATGTCTTTAACAGGCAATCATCAGTTTCAAGCAAAGCCCATTCTAATTTGGAAGATAAAATTATCTGATCTGCTTTTACTGTCTAATGAAATTCTCTGTAAAGTTGATGTTATTTTTTTTCTTCGACACCTCTATGAAATAAGTGCAAGAATGACGATTAGAAATGATGGACTTAAGTAAGCAATTGTTTTCTGTAGAGTTGCCGTGCTATATGAATCTTGGACAGCTGATCTGCAGAGTTCTACCCACTACAAGTGACATTAGAGAGAAAAAAAAAGTGGGGGATGCCAGCTCTGCGTTCTCTGCAGGAAGGCTACAGCAGGGGACTGAAGATATGAGTGTTAAGAAGAGCTGAGTGCAGCAAGGGGGAAGCTCAATTTTTAGCGTGGTATCAGGTTTGAAACCAATGCTGTTGGTTTAAGTGCAGTGAGATATAGGTGAGCATAAGGTTCAGGTTCAGTAATGATGCCTGTGTTCAGCTCTTCAGTATATAAAATACTGGCTTTACCACTTCACTGCAACCCAGTATAGGTGGTGCTATTATATACACTCCAGGTTTTCATCAAAAAGTTAAATCTATATTACTGAGAAGCAAATAACTTGTGAGTTTAAAGGGAAAAGCATAGCTTAGATTAGATAAATAGAAACATAGCATTGCCAGGAATATGTGCTTTTTGATTCCGCAGAGATCAAAATTCATTCTTAGTGAGCATCCATCAAGAGCAAAATATCTGTCTTTAAATGGAGTTCCTGAGATTTTTGTTGCAATGTGAGTAACTGCACAGTAGAAACTGCACATTCGTTGTCTGAGGAATTCATGGTGAGATAAAGAAAATAAGAGCCTCCAAGGGAATAATTGCTTCACCGTGGGGAACTCATGCAACTTAACTTGAACTTTAAATCGATCTGCTTTTGTATTTGTTACTGCTGGTGCGCAGTAGTATATGGAGGGAATTGCGCAGCTATAAAATGGATGTTTTCTATATTATGCAGCATGATAATGCTGTGAGTATTTTAATAAAAGTGTCTCTGTGTTGAGGGGAGTTTTTTACCATCTCATTTCCAAACAAGCTCATGTAAAAAGCAAAAGTATATAGCTGGATGCTTTTAATTATGAAAGTCAAGAATTGTTCTGAGTTCGTGAAAAACAACTGAATAGTGAATCTCTGCCTGTTTTGTTAAATGTGTTCATTATTTTCTCTCCTTCCATGGGCCGCTGAACTGTGATCATTACCATATTCCAATAGGAGCCCCTGTGTGCTCATGCTACGACTGGGCAAAGGGCTTACAGGATTACATGCTTGATTTCCCCTGAAAGCCTCTCCTTCCAGTAAATATTGTGGCAATTTGAAAGGATTACTTTCTTATGTCCCTTTCAATTTTTCCAGCCATTTTTGATTTGATAGCAGCAGCTGGTAGTCACTTAAGGGTGACAACAGCACTCTCATCATCTTGTATGCTGGACACACGTTGCTCTCCCTCCAGCATAGGCAGGATTCACAGGGAGGCAGGAGACACAGCAGCTACAGTGGGAAAGATGTTAGTTCTGTCTATTGAGAGACTGCAACTGTATTATTTTCTCAGGAAAATATGTGGGTTGATCCGAAAATAATGCATCCAATTTTATTATGTTGCCCCATGATATCAGAGACAGATGCTGGTGGTATGGCAGTAGTGGTTAAACCAATATTCCATTGTGTTTTATTGCTGTGTGACAGATGGCAGAAGAGGGGCAGTCTGACAAAAAGTCATCTGACATGGAAGTGTGTGTGGAGCAAAGATGTAAAACTGAAGGAAAAATGTCCATTGACATTCACTGATGCTTGCTGAATGTTTATGCAGACTAAACACTGGATGTGAGTACAGTGAGGCAGTGGGTGGCGCATTTCAGCAGTGGCAAGTGACAGTGGTTCACCTCCACTGGTGCAGATTTTTATGAGCTTGGCATGCAGGCTCTTGTTGTTGCAGACCTAATGGTGGTGACCTCATTGAAAAATAATGGTTTGTAGCTGAGAATTTCCTCTATGAAATAGTGCTGTTATACTTCGTATCAGTTGTAGTTTCCATAGAAATAAATAGGGGCATTACTTTTGGAGCAACCTATGTATTTGGAAATATATGGCATGCTAATATATTGCCAATATATTTAAAAGCTTAGTTAATTACTCTGAAAGAAATATGTTATGATTTGAGTTATTTAACAGCCTTGCTAACAGCACTGTTAAGAGGGGCAGAGGAATTGCTGATGTCTGATCTGTTTGCTTCTTCTTGTGCAATCTTCCTTTTTTTTTGGGGGGGGGGGGGGGGGGGGGAAGAGGAGGGGCAGAGGTCTTCATAAATTACTCCCTCAAAATCTGAAATATAAAAATTCTTTATAGTACATGTTGGAAGAACAAAAGTAACCATGTAAATTAAAGCAAATAACGCTTCTGAAATATCCAAAGCCAGTTTATGATAAATGTGAAGCTGATATTTGGTAATATTTATACCTCTGGAAATGAAGTTCATCAAGAACTAGTTAAAAGTTTGAAATTTAAAAATATCTGTATGTAACTTTTACCTTAACTGGAAAACCGAGGAATTAATCCCAATTCCTCACTTTGTTCAAAGGATTTATTTTTTGAAAACGAAAGTGTGAAGTAGAATTGGATCCCTCCTTGTAAGTCAAGAAGAATGCATAAGCAACTTGTCCAATGTCACATGATAAATATGGAGGAGTTTGGAATTTGAAAAATCTGTTCTTAATCCCTGTTCTGAGTTAATCATATGAAATCCGCCTTGCACCTAAGTCACTGCGTCTGAATTTAAAGTGATTGCTCAGTCAGCCTTAATGCTCTTTGAGACAAAATTCTATTTATAATTTGAGTGATTTCATCCTTAAAATGCAACTTTTTATGCTATAATGTGAAGGGGAGTATATTTATTTTTTAATGTGTGAATTATATAGGCAGAAGTGACGATTCAAATGCATGTTACCTATTTTGATGTTTCTCTCAGTACCATAAAATTTTTTCTAATATAATGCTTGTGGGTGTCTACTATGTATTAATGAAATTTTCTTTACTAAATCCAAAGAGAAATTAATTTTTTATAAGTGAGAATCTCACGAATACTAACACATAAGAACTGTCAGATGGCTTCTGTTATCATTTGCTTGACTTGCAGATCAGCTTTGTTTAGTTGTTCAGCTGAATGCAGTAATGATAGAGCTTTGATGTCAAGCGCATATTTGAAAAGGTGTTTTATACTGAACAAATACATAAAGTCAGTATCTGAATTCAAATATGAATCTAGGATGAAGTTCAGCTTGAATAGAGCAGTTCTAAGGCACCTGCAAAGCATGTAACTGTGTGGCTATCACCAGGAAAATACTATCTGCTCTGTCTTGAGACTGAGCAGCTGGGAAGCAAGGCACCCAGAGAAAATAAGTGAAACACGTGGAGAAATTTGGGATACTTTGGTTTGGGCCTCATTTGGGCATGGTTTGGGATCTTTTATAACCAGGAGAAGATAGGTCTCCAAACTCCGTGAGCCTGAATGTCATTTTCCAGGTCCATTCCTCCCCTTCCTCCTTTATAATCTAAAGCTCTCAAAATCCCTATTCCTGAAACCCTCCTGTCCCTTCAATCTGTCCTTTTGAGTGCTCCAAAACCACAGTGTGCCCCAGCAGTTCTGCCTCACTGTGCTCCCCAGAAACACATTGCTGCTGCCACTACACAGTCCACACAGGTCAGAAACCTTGATCCAGTTAACCAGCATCCCTTCAAGGTTGAAATGACAGAGAAAGAACAATTTTCTGAGATTGCATGTGGAGCTGTTAAAAAAAAAAGAAATATTTTGCCACATTCATGTTACATCCTCCATAATTTTATTTGATCTAGCATTTGCTTAATAATCTCTTTCCTCTGAAACATCTGTTAAAATAAATTTTGTTTTATAGCAAGATGTGATTAGAAAAGTTGCAATCTCTGTTATGAGAAGATTAAAAAATCTTTAATCTGTCAGTTTTTCAGTTTAATCTCAAATGAGAAGAAATAATAAGTTATAGCTAGCAAACCATTTCACTTTTTTGCTAGTTCTTTAGAAAACAGTACCCTAATGCAAAAGATGGGAAGCTACTGAGAGGGAAAAGAATTTACTCAGCAAAAAAAAAATAATCCAATATTTGTTCAATTTATCTAAAATTTCATGTTTCCTAAAGCACTATCTCCTTTGTGTGCTATTTTTACATTCAGAATTTATTTTCCCTTTGTAACTGAAAATTTTTCTCTCACCTGTTATGCAGTCTGGCAGCCATGGTATTTTGTGTGTCATCTAGCTCTTTTTTTCTCCTCCAGTCAGTTGTTAAATCCATCAGTTCTTAAAAGACCATCCTTCGTGATCACCCAGCACCCAGCTGCCTGTAAATGACTATGAAACATCTATTTGTTTCTTCTTTGAATACTTTGGCTCATACTTCCCACATTAATTTTATCCTTGTGATTTTGTCTACCCATCCACTAGCCAAAGCAATACAACATGCTTTAAAAAAAACATTTTTTTTGCTTTTCCTTTCCAGAGTTCTAAAAAGATAGGAGACTACTATATCTGTAGTAGGAGGCAATGCAACTCTTATCCAGTAACATTTTTTAAGATATCCATGATACAGCGTTTTTAGTAACCTTCTGAAAAGTTCTGGCTATTTTAAACATATCTTGTTCTGCAAGAAAGTCAACAAGATCTGACTTAAAAGAATATAAGTAACATTGCCAACATTGTGTGAAAAAAATAATTCAAATGGTAGAATTTTTTTTAAAACATTTGATTGTTGAGTATATTGTCAAATTCTTGGGAAAAACACAGAAATTGCATTAAGGAGAGACAGTCTGACATAATGGTGTCCGACATGGAAGTGCACATGAAGCAAAGGTGTGAAACTGAATTTCTCCATGCAAAAAAGATTGCACACATTGACGTTCCACGTCTGCTGAATGTTTATGGAGACCAAAGAGTGGATGTGAACATAGTGAGGTAACGGGTGGTGTGCTTCAGCAGCAGCAACAGTGATAGTGAGGCACCTCCACTGGTGCAGATTGTTATGAGCTCAGCATTCAGGCTCCTGTCGATCGCTGGCAAAAATGCAGACCTAATGGTAGTGTCTATGTTGAAAAATAGTGTTTTGCAGCTGAGAATTTGTTCTATCAAATACTGTTATTGTGCTCTTTGCATCTGTTGTAGTTTCCATGGAAATAAATAGGGAGGATTACAATCAGAGTGACCTACCTACATTAGACGTCATTTACCTAAAAATTAACCTCACTGCTCCTTTTAGAGTATTTGTACAGAGCACAATTTCTGCTTATACGTAGAGTCAACTATTTTCAGTTTAGAGCTATAGTTAATTGAAGATATTTTGTGAGACTGAGTTTTTGTAAACTTCTAAATATCAGATCAGGTCAGACCATTTGAAATTTGATAGGAAATATCTGTATGCTTGAGCTGCCCACAGTTGCCTGCATCTGTCTAGGAGAATTACACACAATATTTTTAACATTTCTCTTTATTATTAACAGTGAGCATAAGGGATAGAGTAAATATCAAGAAGGAAATAGATAAGTGAAAGGAAAAAGTTGTTCCACAAACAAATAAAATATAACATTGAAAATAATTGTCAGCAAAATCAGGTTTTGGAGGGAAGTTCCAGTGTGGAAAACAGGGAAAAGTTTAGGAAAAAATGAAAAGTAAAATAAAAAAATATATTTGTAGAATGAATAAAGTCCATTATTTTTAAAATTAATTTTAATAAATTAGTGGAGGGAATTATTTGATGCAAGAGTTTGAAAATGATGTTGAATCTGGTGACCAATACAATTTTATGCAATCAAAGTCAATTGCAAATGTGAAAAGTGGGTTGATTCTGGATTTGCTTCATTTTTCTTCTTCCACCATTACTGACTATAGCAAAATTACAAATCCCTGAATCATCTTTAACAAAAACATTGACACAGACTTTACCATAACAATATGCATGCCATAGTGGTAATATCAGTGTTGATGACAGATGTCATTAGTGTAATGGCTACAGTTATCTATTGTCATATTTAAGTGAGTTAAATCTGCTTTCCTTAATGGCTAGAATTAAGAAATTACGTCACACCTACATTAAGCTTATTACCTGTAATTTGTACAAAAACTCTGTACCTTGAATAATTGCTCCTACTTCATTTATCATTAACCAGAATTTACTAGGATTATACTTGAGATTTCCAGATTTGTTTAGCATCACTATTTTGCCTCTCCGTTGAGATTTCACTAATGTTTTATATTTCATTTAGTTGAAACATTATGCCTTGGGCAGTCATTTGAGGACTGTGATGATAAAGCAAATTTGTAAATGGGCAATATGTAATATGCTTAAATATTTGATTTTTTTTTTTTTCCCTGCAAATACAGCTTTATTTTAGGGGTGTCATTCTGAGCCCACTGAAATCACTGGCACGATAATATTCAGCTTCAGTGAGAAGTGGATCTCTTAGCCACACGCATGGACTGTTCATCTCACATTCCGCTTTCTTTTAGTCTTTTTCTAAGTGCAGCAATGACTGAAATGTTGTGAATGAAACAACACATTTTCATCAAATCCTTTTCCTTGTAATAAGTACTTACAGTATTATTTTACATCTTAAGTTGAACAAATAGTGTTATTTAAAAAAGTAGAGAAAGGTGTCACAAGAAGTAGGACTGAACTTCCAACTAGAAAGAATCAATGAGCGCAAATAGCCCATTCCTAGGTAAACAAGCACCCATTCACTCTAGGCTGATGTCAGTCTTCCTGTCTCTAAATTTTACTTCAGTGGCAAGTGAAAGCTGCTCTTTCTTTCAGTTCAGCAGTCACTAACATTAATCTTCTCTGCCTTTAGTTACCCCTTAAGTCTAAGATGGAAAACAAAGTAGCTGCATGAGTTCATGAAAGCTCTACGTGAATTTGAAGACTTTGATCAGTTATAGTTTCTGAGAAGAAAGGTCAACAGGGCTTCCCTGCTCTCATGCTGAGCCTGCAAGAAGTACCATGGGAACTGGTACAGGCTGGCAGAACCTGAGGATGAGCATTGTTCACAGTTAAGGATTGTGTCTTAGCTGAATGAAAAATAAGCATTTTGTAAAAATAAAAGGATATTTTTCATATCTTGCTTGTCCTTTTCTTTCCCCACTCATAACTCACTGAAATTAAAGATATTTCCCCCATGTTTTTTCTCTTCCTTTCCTCCCTTTATTGGAAAATCTTTCTACGGACTTGGATGCTTCACTGCTTTCATTACTAGGAGAAAAAAAAAATGTTTCCTTAACAAAAAAAAAGGTATGTCTTCAACTTGTTAAGCTTTCTGAAAGTTGCTTAATGAAAGCATGTTAAGAACATAGTTTGCAAGTAAAAATGCACACAGCAATGTTCCATAAAATATCCAGTTTTAAAACCAGGCATAAAAATAATGCAAAGGTATGAAGTTAGTATCTGATTTTTTAAATCAATAGTCTTACGTAAGATGAAAAACTGATGCAGAGGTAACTCAAATTTCTATTTACTGATTGCTAAGAGGTTTTTCAACCATTATGTCCTTTCTTTTCCAGAGTACAACAAGAATATGGAGAATCAAATAAACTGTAGTTCTCCCAAGAAAATATTACCTATATATTAGATTTTCAACACATTCTTTAAATGAAAGCTTAAAACTTGTTATGAGAAATATTCTGAATTTGACTTATTTGTGTAATGAATAGGACATAAGTTTCCCTGGGTCACTGTTAGCCACACTGTTATTTCCACATATTTTAATGGAAACTTTGTCTGAATCAGGACTAAGACACCAGGTATCTTACAAAATTATCCATTTATGTAGCACCATTAATGTAGGCCGATGCTTTCATCCATGAACTGGGAAATTAAAAATATATTAATTCCAAACGCCTTCATGATAACTGCATTGATGGACAACGCATAGTTTATATTTAATCACCTCTTATTCATAACATGTCACACTCATCCATCATGACAGAAAGGAAATTGTCCAGCCTAACTCCTACACTGAATGCATTAATGAAGATATAATAGGGAAAAAAAGTTCAAGGGGAAAACTCATTGCATAATTGATGTTATGGACCAGTGATCTTACAGGGTTATAGGCGTCTGTGTCTGTACTCTGTGTGGAGAGATTTTATACAAACATGGATACTTGTGTAACAATATAAACTGGTAAATCTATATCTGGAATCTTCCATGAGCTTCAATGACTTCATCCACATTTATGTAGCTGTCCATTATCTACCATATGATAGTTATTTTGTTACTATATTTGCAATATCCGGAAAAACAAAACAAACAAAACAAAAACAAAAAGAAAAAAACAACTAAAAGAGGCCAATGATCTCAGCAGGGAACTGTATAAAATAGATCTAAAAGTTACATTTTGTTGATTTTTAGCATTTTTTAGCCCCCTTTCCACCCCCATTCAGGTCTGCTGCCTTTTGTAAAGTATATGGTTAATCCAGCCTGTAAAAATTTCCATTTACTTTAGAAATCATGGACCTTTGTGACTAATTTCTTGTGTCAAACTATAATTACTTTAATTCTACATTGCTGGAGAGAATTTGAAAACAGGATTTCTTTAGAACAAAATTAACTTATATAATGAGTGAAAAGATAAATCATATTAGCTTAATTAATGTATATTAACTTTTTTTGTTGCATATGAATAAAATATCAGACACAATGAAAGCAGATTTCTCCTAAAGAGACAATTTATGGAGATATATGAAGATTTTAGGAATTTGAAAAAATTCAATTACTTAACATCTCTATTAAGATCTTTACAAATGTACATAATGAAAAACCTAATAAAATATTTAATAAATGGACTTATGTTTAAATTGACACTGATTCAATATAAGAAAAGGATCTGGAAGTTAATTTAGATGAAAAGGATAATCAGTAGTTAAAAAAGAATAGCTGTTATTTTCAGGATTGCTAAAGTAACATAACCAGCAGACTCTGCTTTAAAATGATTATTAAAAAAAAATCAGTTCTGGGCTGAATTTTTAAACAATTATTTTACTTCATGTGTTTGTGTTCTTCTGACCGTGGACTACCTGAAAATCTATCATGGTAATTTTTAATTGATAAGAATTCTCATTTAAACAAAGAAGAGAAGTTACTTGCAAATTAGGGAGTTGTTTTCCACTGATCTGCTTTCTTGTAGCTCTGTGATTTGTCTAAAAGTTTAGAGCATTATGAACTATCTTATCTCTTTGTTTGCTTGTTCAATTATTTTACATATTTATGTTTATAGATTTATTATTTTATCTCTATAAAATATCCTGTAAAAGGAGGTCGTGGTCCACACCAGGATACAGAAGTTTTTCTGCCATACCATGAAGTTGGCACACAGTGTTGTGCTGCTATACTTACACCTGAATCCTTTTCTTATGCTTCAGCTATTTTTTTGCTGTTCATCCATCTCAGAATACTCCTGATGTATGGGGAAAATTAGCTGGTTATGTACCTGAATGGATTCATAAAACAGGCACTTCATTTTGAACAGGATTTTGTTACTTTACCATTTCTTTTTGCTCTAATGGGTCATCTCTTGATAATCTAGAGCAGCTAAGTCTGCAAAGTTTCTAAGCCTTTTACTAAGATATCTAAGAAGTAAAGGGGAAGCTCTTGGATTATCTAAGAGTAGAATTCTGTTAGAACTTCAGAAAACTTGCAAGAATCTTATTTTATCTGGATGAATTTTTATTTTTGTATTTAATTTTATAGTTTAGTGTTATATTTTAGTTTTATTACTATTTATGACAGTATGATAGCTATTATTAGCAATCTATTGCTTATGAGTTTGCAATCATTTTCTCTCATTACTTATTGTAATATATATCTACTGTGATTAATCTATTTACATGTATACATATATATGTGCATACATACACTCACATACATGTATATATACACATGTAGCATTTAAAATTAAGCATTTTCTTTCCTTATGAAGATTTTCTCAGATCTCTCTCCCCATCTACTTCCTGTCCTTGAGCAGGTATATGCATAAGGTATCCAATTTATCAACTGCATATCTTGCAGACAAAAATATGAAGAATTATGTTGATTTAAAAAGCCATGAAGTGATGATAAGGGATGGTATTCCCTTTCAATTTGTATTCAAGGGGAAAATAATGTCAGTTCTGCTTTTGAGTTATCAACTGTAGGATTATAATATGTCAAAATTCATCTGAAGAAATTATTTATTGGGATGGTTCCTGAAATAGAAAAACCTCTTATCCCAGAAGAATTTCAAATTACTGAATTTTGAGGTCATTTTGATTTCAAAAACATATAGATCTCATGGAAAATAAAATAGAATTATGCATATGTATATATAATTGACATAAGTTTTGTGAACACTGTGAAAATACAAATAATCTTACTTTGCAGTGTCTCGCTCCAATTTATAGGAGGGAGAGGCGGTTCTTTCATTATCTATATACCCAGTGTGAGACTGAGAAGCAACAGTTCAAATGTTGGTCCGACCAGTTTATTACAAATCTTAATTAGGGAAATGGGGAAGGGGAGGAAAGACACTATTATGAATTAGGGTAATGGGGAAGGGAAGGAGGGCAATAGAAAAGACAGAAAAGAAGAAGCAAGGAGTCTTTGTAGGCAGCAAGAGGAAGATAGTCACCACCATGGATCCAGTGTGGTTCGTAGATCAGCCTTTGATCTTCAGTAGTGGTGGGTCATCGGGCAGAGTTGTTCTATTGACAATGACGACGAGGATGAGGAGAACGTTGATGAGAACGATGATGATGACCATGGCGATGATGGGCCCTTTTCAGTGTTTTCAAAGTGGTCGAGTCAGCTGTCTTTGGAGTGACAGCTCAAATCCAAAGTGGTTGAGTCAGCTCTCCTTTGAGTGGCAGCTTCTGGCTCTGGGATCTCAGCAGAAACTCCTTTGTTCCTATCTTCCGGGCCTTGCCAGCAGATAAGAGGGAGCAGGGATGCCCATCTGCATCCTGTTTTTCACAGAACACGATGGTATCCCATACCTAGCTGGAGCTGTTTAGTCACAGGCCAGATCTTCCACCAGTGAACACTCCTGAGCACTCTCTTCTGCTCTTCTACAGAGCAAGCAGCTCTGGAGGAAGGGGCTTGCAAATGTTCCCAACGTGAAATTGATTGTGACACGGTTAGCACCCATCACTTGCCTCCTCGACAAATCAGAGTCTTATCACAAGAAAAACCTCAGGAAGCAAGATTCAAGCCAAAAAACAAAGGATTCTCACATGCAGTCAAAAATTGATAAAGAATATCCTTCAACTAGCTTTACTGGGGCCATACTGCCAACGCATATTCATGGAAGATGAAAAAATCCAACCTGCACATATCAAATTTCACAAACATGCAGCATAGCACTGTCTGGCAAGTGATTCCAGATAGGAAAAAATGGTCAAGCCTAGGTATGAAATCTGAAAGGAGTTGCTACAGGATAGTCAGGGTGTGAGGCACAGAAAAGTGAAACCTCTATGATTGCTGCTTTACTTTCTAAAGTTCAGGTTTCTTTCACCTTCAGGCAGCTGCTTCAGGAGATCAAAGGTATTTGTTTCCATATTTTCTGGAGAACACATTCATGGAGAAATCTGAAGCTTCTGTTGTATGTTCTTTTTATTATGTTAAAATAATATGTAAAAATATTCCAGAATCATAATCTCTAAGTCTAAACCCAGAAAGCAAGCAGTAGAAATGATGGCAATAATAATATGGTGCGCTGAGCTAGAATACCAACCAAAAAATGTAGGAAATTTCTGTACCTACACCAATTCATAAACTAATTCTGTCTCACTACCAGCATTCCCCTCATCTCATATTATGTACTCTTTAGACTGAGATGAGAAAAACATAAATGTTTGACCTCCAAGCATCCTGTTAGTAAATGAAATTCCTTCTCTGAAGGACAGGAGGAGACTTAATTATCTTTCTGAAGACCTTCGTATCCATTCAATGGACAAGAGCCCACTGCCTTGCCATTTGCTAAGGATGAACCCTGTAATGGTTGATTTACTAAGCTGGAGTTTGAAAATTCTTGCAGAAGTTCACAGTCCACTTCATATACCAGATGGTTTCAACACAGAGAATGCTATTACTGTTGCTAGGAAAAAAAAAAAAAAAAAAAAACCAGAAAAACAATTTAAGTTAACAAATAGAGTAATTACAGCAGACTGGCAGAGCTGAAAGTCTGTGAGTTCACGTGATGTGCGCAGTGCTTTAGAAATTTTTGAATACGATCCCCTTGAAATGAAGAGGGAAACAGAATATACATAAAGTATTACACGTAATATATTGCATAATATATAAAAAACTATATAGATGAAACAAAATGTATTAAGTTAGAATAGAATAGAATGCTAGAAAGCTGAGTGTTGAAAATAGAAGGAAATAGCATTCTCAGCATTTCTATGAACTACAAATTCAATTCACTGCTGCAATACTCAAGACTTTTAAAATTTTAAGTTATTTCAAGTGAAAGTGCATGAGAACAGAATTTTTTTTTCTGTGCTAATCCCTGTAGGAAATTAAAAATATAGTTATAGTCTTATTTTTATCTTACTTATGTCCGAGAAATAACTGCTGGCATGACTTTCTGATATCAGAAATTATATTGATTATGTTTGGTAGCATTGCAATATTATTGCAATATTGCAACAATAAATAATCAATTTTGAGCTAACAGGTAGTATCTGTTTTACATTTATTTTCACAAAAAAGATAATACAAATTCCCAAAAGTAGCTGTTTATCTTACGTATTTCCTGAAGAAAAATTTTCTTCAGGATTACTATACATTTTTTTCTTAAACAGCAAATTTTTAAGTATTTTACACTTTACCTCAAACCAGGGAGTTCTTTTGTGCTTTTTTGAAAGGAATCTGAAAATGATAGAAAAAAGAAAGAAGGGAAGGAATAAAGAAGTAAGCCCTTTTCCTGGTTTATTAATGTTAAAGAATAAGAGGAGAATATCTCTGACAGATTGTAGTAGCTTGGGGGATTGGTAATGGGCTATGGAGTTATATACCTCTAGGTCACCGTTTCAAATCTGGAGTGTTGCTAATTAAAGACACAGTACATTCTGTTATTTGTATTTTTAAGGTCTATAAACTTCTTTGGGCTTCTTGGTTAATGACTTGAATTAAATTGATTGTGAAAAGGAACGTCTGTCCTTGAAAGACTTTACTGAAGAATAAGGTAAGAGGCTATTTTTCAATAGAATTGTAATTAATGTAATGTTTTAAATACAGTAAATAAGCATTTCAGCTTTTAATACATCAATTGAACTGATGTGGAAATAATTTGTTTAGAAGTAGGTGTATGTAGGGAGACTCTAGTGTATTCATAGGCATTTTATATTATCTGTCCAGTTACATTTATTACTGCTTCCTTCCTATGATGTTAATACTTCCTTTGCGCATAAGATGCAGAAACAGAATCCAAGTAAAATGCTGGAAGAGGAGACTGGAAAAAAATTGTTAACAGACAAATGTCTCCTTAGAAGCTCAGAGAAAAATAGGTACTGGGAGAGCATGAAAATCCCTCCATTCTCAACCTTCACTTCCTTTAGGCTACTGCTGTTTCTAAGGGATCATTAAGAATTTGGGGTAAAAACAAAGAACATTTTTTTATCACAAAGAAAAAAAATTGTGTGCGTGGAGAGACGCTATATTATTTTAATTGCCTCAGATCTCACAGCAATTAGGAACCCAGTCTTGCATACACCTACATACTCATCTCTGGTTGCATAGATGACTGAAGTCACAACTCCAGTGGGTTTGTAAACAAATGCCAAATTTCAAAATTTATTAGATACAAAATTATTGCACTCTTCTACCTCTTCCTCATGATAGATTTATTTCACGAGTAAAAAGTTTCACATTTGTTCGAACACAGATGCTTTTTTGAAGGAGTTCTGAGTTTTGATATCGTTACTCTTCTTTGATCCCCCACACCAAGTATCTAATCTCTCACAAGTTTATAGCAATGACCTGTTTAATTGAAAAGGGTCGAAAATGCACTTATATTTTTAAATCATGAATACGACCTGAATAATATAATACAAATTATTTAATCTCCACTTTATTGAAAATGAAATAGAAATTAAACAACATGAATGGAAGTTTCAAGCAGTTACAAATTTCAAGTTCTCCTTCTATAAGAAAGGAAAGATGGAGAAGGCAAGAGGGGAGAAGTTTTCTACTTCTGATTCTAGAAAAGTTTTCAACATGGGTAGCTCCAAAAGCAATGCCTCCTACTTATTTCCATGGAAACTAGAACAGATGCAAAGAGTGAAATAACACTAACATTACTTAGAACAAATTCTCAGCTACAAAACACTTATGTTCAACATAGTCAACATCAGTGAAGAACAAGATCCTGAATTCCTCAGTGCACTTTTTTTACACATGGAGGAATTCAGTGACACACCTTTGCTTCATACACACTTCCACGTCAGATGCCATTTTGTCAGACTGCCTCTCTGCTGCTCTCTGTCAGACAACAACAAAATATAATGGAATACTGGCAGAAAGGTTCATCCTCTACTGCTACAGCACTAATGTCTGCCTCTGACATTTTGGTCAACATAATAGAACAGGAAGCATTATTTTCAGAGCAGCCCTCTTAGAACTGAAGGAAAAATATATACTTCTTTCAGATTAATCAAGTGCAGAATATGTATAGTGTTCTAAATAACAGGAAACAACTTCCAAATTCTCATTTTTCATTTTCTTCTAGGGTCTTGTATATAATATACTATACTGCTCCAAAATCCTCGAAAATAGTATTGCTCTTGTCTCATCTAACTGTAATTCTTTCTTTAACTTATACTGATGTTTGCAGTCACAGCCTACTGTGCAGTAGACACAGCTTCTATTCTTGATACTCTGTATCACTGAATTTCATTCAGTGCTGCTAAATTAAAAAGGCTATTACAAACTTTTCACTCATGTTTTTTAGTAGCACGAACCATTTTAAAGGTTTTTGTCCTTTTCTAGCCTCTGGGACGTATTTTGAATGCTTTTGAAAATAGCAATTAATGTTACAGTTCTTACTGAACTTGGCTATGCCTATACAGAATAAAAGATAGGAGTATCTACCGTATGCCTGCCCAATTCAAGTTTGTTCTGCTAAAAGTGGAAAAATAAACTGAATTACTTTCAAACATTTCTTGTTCTCTTTTGTAGGACTGAGGCAGAATCTGCCACAGTGAGGAATGAACGCAACATGTTCTCCTCTCCCCATGTCCAGCTGGAACCAGCCTCTGGACTCTTCTTTTTGTCAGGTCATATCTTCCCACCATGACTCCAGATGGTACATTTGTTTCCTTCTTATAATTTTTTTCCCCAACTTTGTAAAAAAGGACACCAAAGCAATCCTCTATTATTTTAGTGTGAGAGCTCACTCTAGTGGTAAGGATATTATTTTCTTTTATGTTTGCCTGAACTGTAAAATATACCAAATGTCTCCGGAATAGTTACAGAATATATTTTCCTGAAATAATAAAGAAAACTCATTTAAGAAGTCAGTGTTCTACTTTCTTCTCTTAAAATTTTAAGTTGCTGTTTGAAAACTAAAAAGAAAAAAGAAAAAAGAAAAAAGAAAAAAGAAAAAAGAAAAAAGAAAAAAGAAAAAAGAAAAAAAGAAACTAAACACAAATAAAAGTTTTGAAGAGTGAGCACTTCATTTTAGGTTGATTAAAATACTTGAAATAAATTTTTTCACAAATTGTGGTTGAGAAAATCAGTCATAAAGCAATCATTTGGATAGTTCTATGTATATGATGTTAGAAATAACATTTGAATTAAACCTAGACTTTGTTGTATCTAATTTAAACTTTGGGCTTCATTAAAATTAGCCTGATCTCATTCAAACAATCCTATACAATAGCAGTTGACTGGAAAATTGCCTAAATATCAAACAGAAATTTAGGTTTTAAGCTTCAAACAGAAACTAAAATCACTCCCATAACTTCTTGGCAATAATGCAAAGGTACATATGCAGTGGTAAAGATAAGCATATTTTAATACAGTTCCCCGAATTGTTAGTTTGTTTCCAGAACTCCTTTTGCACTGTATTGTCCATACATTTGCCCATCCTCCATCAAAGTACTGTATTCTCCATCAATTTTCATTTTCCTCCAGAGTGACAAGCAGAGCTGAGTCAAGGTTTTACAGGAGAAGGCTGATTAGCAGGGGAGAAGGCATAAGTTTTACACAACAAAAAATGCACAATTTTGCTTGCTGCATTTCATTCTGACTAAGACATTTCCCCTTGCAATTCCATTTTGTAGCCCAGCCTAGCTGCAGCAGCGCTTAAGATGCCCATAGGCTTCACTCAGGCGACCCCCAACTTCTAAATTAGCTTACTCAAAAAACGCTGAAACTAGTGAGTAAATCTGAATGACATATTCTTTCTGACATTTTTTTTTATCTGTAATTCATCTCAGATATTCCAATGATGAGCCAGTACTTGCAGTTTCATTTCTGCTTATACTTGCAATGTCTCAAATTATTCTGAAGCCACCAGCATTTCTAAAAGCAAGACACATTGATTTCCTCATTATGTTAGGAAATGGCAAGTTAAGCAAATTTCAGAGCTCTTTTCAAACTCCAGAGTCTGTTCAGAAGTGATAAGACAAGACATCACATTTGACTCTGCAAGCTTTTGTGTGAAAATAGTTCTCAGTGAAAGTATTTCTGTCCTAAGGAAAAAAAAAAAAAAAAAAAAAAAAGAAAAGAAGGAAGGAAAAATTATTTTCCTCTTCCATTGGGAAGACGAGGATGGGATTTTCAAATTCCAATTCATGTACTGTAATTTCTTTACTTCCCTGTTGTTCTGTACAGGGAAAACAGCGAATTTTGTATGCTAAAATTGACTTTCACACCAAAACTCACCATGCAAAATTATCCTAATCTCAGCCATGCTTATCAAAGGCATACAGGCAAAATAAAAACACAGAAATTTCTAGATCATGATGTCAAATTATCAAATTACTGATGTTCACAAAAGAAAGATGCAATGATTTTTCCACAGAAAAAAACATGAATCTACAAGTAGTACCACTTCAACAAGCACTTTTTTTCTACATTCTCCCTTTAAATAGCTTATGATCTATTCATTTCTTTTATTAAATATTCTCTACTGAACTCTGAATAATAACTGCTTATTTCACATATCAATAACTGGTTACATTCAGCCACTAGAATGCTAATACAAAATAAATACTTTTAGTCACTCACTGTGCTGGATTACTTAGTATGATCAAGGCTGAAAACGTACTTCAGATTTCACTACATGGTAATCATAACAAATGGAGATTACATAGAAACACTAATATATCTTTTGCAACTGGAAGACAGCTTGAAAGATATTTATGTGGAAATATATGGGAGAAGGATATCTAATTAAAATACTTATATTACAGTAAATGCTACTCACTACCTTCACACTGAGTGCCATAGTCACCTCCATTAAGTAGAGAAAATACTATTACCTCATCAGCTCTTTTTTTTATTCTTTATATTATTATTATTATTATTATTATTATTATTATTATTATTATTTATTACAGTCAGTCCGGAAAACAAGTTTATTTATCTAGACTTGCACATAGGTGTAAGTGGTCCGTGATTTCCTGGTGGCTAGGGAGACACATTTCTTGCTTTGTTTTTTTTTTTGCTAAGGAAATCCTACTAAAACCATCACTTCACAACATTGCACTGAAAAAGTCTTTTGAACAATATAATATGTGTGAAGATTCTATTTGGCAATGTATTGTTAACAAGCACAAAAAGAACAAGGTGCAAAACAATGGCTGGTAATGAGGAAATTATTCCAGAGGGAACAATTCTGTTTACTAAGAATAATTTCTGTAGTTTCTCAGCTCGTAAAACAAACATTAAAAATCCGCTGGTTAAGACACTGACCTTGTTTTTGAGGAAATATGCTTTAAAACCATATCTGACTTCTTATCTTTGAAGGAGTTCATCATTTCATGAAGTATCAGCACACATTTGTTTGACCATGCAGCTGGCTATGTAATTTTAAGGTAGAATAGACAAAGATGTCTACCATATCTACTTATATTGATTTTCTGGGAAAAAAAGAAAGAATATGCTTCCTGGAAGTGCTGAACATCAACAGCATGAGATGTCACGTAGAGGCAAAGCACAATCATAACTCATATTTGAAAAAATACATGTGTAAAGCATTCGTTTCTACAGACTGTAGTTACACTGATCACTACTCCTCAAATGTTAGCTATGTGCTATGTACAATAGTGAAATGTCTTCCACAATATTAACTGTGGAGAAAGAGTGCTAAGTTAACAAGGAGGTCAGTGAAATCCCAAAGCCAGAAATCTAACATATGAGGTAGCAAAGAAACAACAGTTGCTGAGATGGAAGATGTTTCACCAGCCCACACCTGCACAGCCATTAAATCTTAAGGGTGCAGTTTTAAAGGATGAAAATGCCAATGGTTGGTAAAACATAACAGTAACTTATAGATCTATAAGTTAAAAGAAGTCTGTGATTGATCTGAAAGGTCAAATGAATAAAAAATTGAGGTCTTTGGAAAGCCATATGTTTCCAAAGTGGGGCAAATTCTGCACCTTAAGCAAAATGGACAAAATTGCATATGTTTCTTTTGAAAATGGTCTTTCATTTTTTATTTTTGAAATGAATAATTTGATGTCTTGATTTTTTACTGTGTGAATATAAGTTTTAGTTTAGTATAACTTTAGAAAAGTCTACAAACACCATGCCTTCCTTAGCAATGCCAAAAGGAACCAAACTAAAAGGTTCCTACAAAATGTTAGCATACAGAGTTGGGATGTTTGCTGTGCTCTATGCCATGACTCATAATGCTCACTCTTCTGAAGGGATGCTTTGTTCAGATACTTTATCATAGAATCATAGAATCACTAAGGTTGGAAAAGACCTAAAAGATCACCCAGTCCAACCGTTCACCTATTCCCAATAGCTCCTACTAAACCATGTCCCTCAACGCAACATCCAGTCTTTCCTTGAACACCCCCAGGGTCGGTGATTCCACCACCTCCCTGGGCAGTCCATTCCAGTGCCTGACCACCCTTTCTGAAAAGTAATACTTCCTCATGTCCAGCCTGAATTTCCCCTGGCGTAGCTTGAAACCATTCCCCCTGGTCCTATCACTAATGACACGAGAGAAGAGGCCGACCCCCAGCTCACTACAACCTCCCTTCAGGAAGTTATAGAGAGCAATAAGGTCTCCCCTGAGCCTCCTCTTCTCCAGGCTGAACATTCCCAGCTCCTTCAGCCTCTCCTCATATGGCCTGTGCTCCAGACCCCTCACCAGCTTCGTTGCCCTTCTTTGAACACGCTCCAGGGCCTCAATATCTTTCTTGCAGTGAGGGGCCCAAAACTGGACACAGTACTCGAGGTGCGGCCTGACGAGTGCTGAATATAGGGGAACAATCACCTCTCTGCTCCTGCTTGCAACACTGTTTCTGATGCAAGCCAGGATGCCATTGGCCTTCTTGGCCACCTGGGCACACTGTCGGCTCATGTTCAGCCGAGCATCAATCAATACCCCCAGGTCCATTTCCTCTACGCAGTCCTCCAGCCACACCGCCCCAAGCCTGTAGCGTCGCCTGGGGTTGTTGTGGCCGAAGTGCAGGACCCGGCATTTGGCCTTGTTGAAACTCATCCCATTGGCTCCAGCCCAGCTCTCCAGCCTGTCCAGATCCCTCTGTAGGGCGTCGCTACCCCCAGGCAGATCCACGCTTCCAGCCAATTTGGTGTCATCTGCGAATTTACTGAGGGTGCACTCGATGCCCTCATCGAGGTCATCTATAAAGATATTGAAGAGGACAGGCCCCAGCACCGACCCCTGCGGAACACCACTCACGAATGGTTATAAATGGAATTATGTTTAGATGCATGCAGATCTGGAAAGTAGTTTTACTTTTAATGAACTTCATGATTCCTCCTGAAGCATATAACTTACTTTTTTTCTACTCAGATGTTCTCATGCACATCTAAAACATTTATTATATGTATGACTGTCTTGAGTCATTTTATGCGTCTTCAATCAACTTGCTCACTAACCAACATAAGAATAAGTGTCTCTCTGGGCAGGTTCTTCACTTTTAATGAAGCAAAACAAATTAGGTACTGGTACTGATACTATTAGTAGCCTCAAAAAGATTTTTCTCTGGCCCACCTACTTTTATTTCTGCGTGCAGATTTTTGGAGTGCATGATCATTCGGATCATACGCTCTATTTAATCATTAATATCTATTTTCCTCATTTAGATGCAACCTCGCCTTTTTGAATGACATCTTCCTGATTCTAACTATGCTTCAATTTGCTATTTAGTTATGCTGGCTTCCTTTTTGCTCCATCTCAAGTCTTTTCTAAGCACTGTTTTGCACAGTGGTAAATCTATGCTATCCTTCAGTAATCTTAAAACTAACTGCATGGATTTAATTATCTTAACTGTCCTTTTTATATTCTGCATTTTTGTATTACTCCTCATGGTGAAGTCTGACTAACCCCCCATTATTTTTGTTGCTCTTCTAAGGACATTCAATATGAGCCAGTTGTGGTCATTCTGGGGTAGTCCTTCCCCTGTGAGGCCCAGAACCAGTCCTGCATGTCTCTCTCTGTAAAATCCAGGGCTGTAGCTCAGCTGTCTCCATAGTAATGCTCCATGATAATATCTACAAATTTAGTCTCTGACACTGCACTTTATCCAATACAGCTGCTTTGTGTGCCTTTGATATCTTTCTGATTTCTCTCAGCATATCACAGTTGAGGATCCTGTTTTGGTCAGGCAGATAAAAATGCTGAAGAGCTGTATTTACCTTTTTGGGGATTGAAATTTCAATTCATACAGATTCTGTTACTCACCAGGCTGTTTAATCTGCTACTTTATTTTGATTTTAAGGCCTTTTGACATATAAGAATGCTTTTCCAGTGCCAAAATTACCTGTCCTTCACACAGGGTCTCATACATTGACATTTTCACTTAAGGCTAGATGTTCTAATTCCTCCATTTTCTTGTTTAAATTTTTTAGGACTTAAAAAATAATTCCCACCTATTACTAATTTTTATTTGAAAAAGCAGTACCAGAGTAGTGTAGCTACATTGTCTTTCTAATATGATTACTTAACAGCATGCAGTGAGCTGCATAAAATAAAACAGATAACCAAAACATAAAAAAAGTAAAATTCTTACACATTTTGATTCAGTAGTAATTGTGATGAAGAGCATTTTCTGAAAATAACTATTCCAGTTCCTGGTGTCTTCCACCCCAACAATCTCTTTATGCCAAAATTAAGAGAGTCATTTATGCAATATGAATCTAAAATTTGAAAAAAAGCTAGGCAGGATAGGTAAAGCCAAGACAGAAATATTTTATGTAGCACCATATATATTAATATTATTATTTGATCTAGGCTACTACTAAAAGTCCAATTAAAGTACAAATCGTACTATGCCAGTACAATAACAATAATTATTGTGCATGTATTTCAGATGTCTGCCTTATCAACTCTCTGTCGATCTTTACAGAAACTAAATGAAGAAGAGAATTATCTTCAATCCAAAAAAATAAAATTAAAAAAAAAGAAAAAAGAGAAAAGAAGTATTGCGGTAACTTTGGGGAGGAAATTTTATACTTTTATACTCTAAGTATCTAGGAAGCTTTTTTTTTCTTTTCTTTTTTTTTTTTTCTTTTTTTTTTTTTAAGACAATACAGGAATTTTACTTCTTTTTTTAGATTTTTACATTTTAATAAAAAGAATAAAAAATTTTAAACCTAAGTATATATATTTCCAATTATACTGAAATAACTGTTGGAGAAAGAATGAAAGGGATTTTGGTCTAAGCAGAGACTTCTCTAGAAAGCAACTGTCTTGAATTAGAAACAGATTCAGCCAAGGGGATTCCAACTACATCACAAGCATAAGTCTAAAGTACTCAGCTGTACTGAGTACTAAAGTACTGAAATCAGAAAAAAAAAAAAATTTTACTTTTTTTTGAAATTCCTATCCTAGATCTTCCAATAGCATTTAAAGGCTATCATTTTGGTGATCCAAAATTCTTCCTACTATTCATTTTTCTTACAGTTAAGTGCAATAGACCAGACTCTGCTTGAAGGCTACAGGTGCATTGCCTACGGCAACACATGAGGATGAGCTCAGAGGCTCTACTACCCCTACGCTGACATCAGCTCTTCTTCTTCACTGCTTTTAAGCTACACAACCAGTTTTAGAAGGCAGCTATATTCTTAATGAAGATGAACTCAAAAACAAGATGCAGGCGTGGTCCCACAGAAATATTGTGACTGTTTATTTGCAGATGGGTGAGGGAAAACAATCAACCAAACAAAACTCTGGAGTGCAGAAATTTTGAACATGGAACTGTGAGCCAAAGACAGCATGGGAACATGCTATTTTATTGAATTGTGAATCAATCTCCTTGCTCATTCCAAGTGCACAAGTTACTTTGTGGAAAGGCTAAAATTAATTTTCTTAAAAGGCATATGGCAGGAGCTGAAAGACTTTCACATTTGTACAGGAGACTTAGCTGTTTCATATCCAGTCTCAGCAGTTCTCCAGTACTCCCTGAAGGTGGGTGGGTAGGTCTAAAATTCACCTTTCATGTGTTGCTAGCTAACATTATTATGTTAAGAGGTTGCTCAAGATAATAAATAAAGAGCAATTGGGATTTCTTACAGCAACAAGAAAGTGCTTTTTGTTAAATACATTGGAGATTGTAAGTAACTTTTGATTTTCCTATTCCTATGAATCATTGCTCTTTAGTAACATAGCTGTCCAAAATCGGAGTAAGGTCTTCTTGTAATGCAATTTGAAATCACACAACTACCTGTCTTTTCATTTCTAATGTCATATATTGCATGCGGATGTTTGATTTTTTTATTATTATTATTTTTTTATTTTTATTTTTATTTTTTTGTATTCATTGTGGAGAAATGGAAGAAGAATGTGACATATGAGAGGGAGAATCATGCCTTTCCTAAGTCATGCAGTTTCATCGGAATGTATGTGATCCAGATTTCTATGATTCTCTAGATTCGTGTACTGTTGCTGAGTCTCATCTTACCCATCTTGCCCTTGAAATCATCTCTAATGAAATGCAGCAGAATCTTATTGCCAAGGGATTGATTATTGTGCAGTTTCAGACTCAGTTAGCCCTTCCTTTTCTATTAGAAGGATATGAACTGATTATTTGCACCACCATTAACTTTCTCCTTTAGGGATTTTTCTGCATTCTTCATGAAATCTGTTTTGCATTTTTTGAGATCCATTTATTAAACAATCATCAAGGAATGAAAGATTGTTTCTTCTATATTATTAAAGATAAGAACTGAGCAGTAATAAAATATCTAATAAAACAAAAGTGAAAAAATAGCAGATAATTCTAAGAGGATTAGAGAGTATATGGACCAATCCTTTTATTTCTACTCTGGAAACAGAGTTGATTTAAAACCTGTAAAAGTCAGAAGGAAAAGGTTGACATCAGTTATTGATAGTGTGGGAAAAGGAAAGAGAAAGGGAGAAGAAAATATATGGCAATTTTAAAATAATCTGAGATACAACTACTTTGCATAGATCTCTTACTTTGGCTTGATTAGAAAAGCTGGCATATAAAGCAACTCTCAATGTCTGAAATAGTGAAAATATGTTTCCACAGCATAGGGAAACATAACCCTCTAAAGGAGAAGGAGATGAGATACAGCATTAACACAGAGAGAGAAGGAGAGAGAGCAGTTTACTCTTGACTCTTCAATACGTGGAGACACGTATCAAATACACACTCATATTCTGGTTAAATCTTCATATCCTTTTAACCTGATGTTATTGTTTAGACAAACCCACAAGACTCTGTGCATTTTGGACAGAAGAGAACTGTTATCTTGTCTGATAAATGTCCACTGTTCTATCCTTATAATTCAAGTAATGATTGGGTTAGTATTACTAGGTTATGTAAAATATTAGTATACACAGAATTTATTACAATTAGCTTTACTATTCGCAGGTATGGGCATTGTTCTGTTTAGAGGGCATTCCACTCTAATTTAAATCTGGAATATCCCTTTGCTATTTCATATAATCAGATCTTCTCACAAATCAGTTATTGATGTTTTCCAGCCACATTAGATCTTTTCCATCTGCTGCTTTGATGACTTTGCAATGATGGGTGAGTGATTTAGGATACTTCTTGACAATATAAAATATTTTCTTTTAACTTCCTTGTTCTATGCTCTGTTCTATTGATGAATCCTTCTTGCTTTGCCTCATCAATTGTATTTCCCAATCAAAGTCCCTGCACTCCATTCATTCACTTTCACTGTATGAAATTCCTTGATTTCAGCACTTCTCTATCCTCAACAATGCCTCATTGCACATAAATTCTCTGCTTATTCGATGTACCTTATTTTTAGTTCTGACAACTTGTTTTCAGATTCACATTTCTAGGACTTCCTAACATTAATAACATTATTTGTTTCCTTCCTGATAATGCCTCAGATCACCTGTAAACAACTGTGTGATAGCTATTATATATCCACACATACATATTCTGCCAAATTTTTCTTCTTGTTTATGCTTTATACTGATATAAATTTAGAACTACAAAGCAATTGCAAGACTGATAGTTAAAACAAGCAGTCTTACCTTAGCAGTTGCAATTATCACATGGAATAATAACATCTATAAACAAGTGCTATTTAGTTATTGTCTAGTTCCTGGGTTGTTTCATTTGTTGTTGCTTGTTTGTTTTAATTTAAATGACAGAAGAGTAGAGACTAGGGAGAAATAAAAGATGACAACACTGTCATTTCTGAAAGGCACATATGAGTTCCCATTGTCTCCAATAAACTAGTATTTTGATCAGAAAAATGTTTTAACATGCTTCATTGTTATTCATATTCTGTCTATTATACTTTTAAATATTCAAATATAAATCTGTTTTCCTGTACAGGAGGAAATAAAAAAGTCTATATCAAGTCTTCAGTGAAAGGCCTTATATAATTTTACTCAACCAACGTGACTTTTTAAAACAAAATATTTAATAAATTTTAGCAATATTCTCCAAGATTGTCTCCTCTTCGCATGATGATGCAACTACAAGGTCCTAAGAAAATTCTGAAACAGAAACTTTAAATTGAGATTCAAGCCTAGAGTGAAAATAAGAATTTTTTTAGGTACTTTGTCTTTGTATCAAAATGTTTCTTAAGGGGCTTCTCTTCAAAAATCAGAAAATTTAAGTGAAGACTAAAAGCAGTAATCCTTTTATTTATTTTTTTTTTCTTTTGTATTTCCCCGAAAATTAATGATTTAGAGGTTTTGGTTTTTTTTTTTTTTAGATAGGGCACACAGGACAAATATGACAACGCTGTTCAAAAGTGTCAAAGATTGCATCAAGGGAAAGGGGAAAGATTTGTCTTATTTCTCAGTAGGCAAAAATAAGAGGTAAGGATTTTAAATCACAGCAAGGGAGATTTACATTGGAAATTAGAAAGAAAAACATCGAGCAAGCAGAACCACAGAGAGGATCTTGGGAGGATCCACAATCTTTACTCCAGGAAGGTTTAATAAGACATGTGACAGAAAAGATTTTGTGTATGTGATCTTCCCTGTGGGGAAAAAGATTTTCTGCAGGTTGCCTTTATTTGATTCTGTGAACACAAAATAGGTAGACATTTACTCCATTTTCTGCTAAAACAACAGAATGTAATTAGAACAACAGATATATTCAATTACGTCTGCACGACAGCTGAGAATACCGTGGCACTGTTTGAGCACAGAACATAATATGCCTGTCTTACCTGCTGCGTTGCTTTATATACCCTTGAAATTCTGGAAATGAAAATTGCTTCCACAGAGCTAGCAGCAGATAACTGCAAGGATCAAGAGAAGATTTGTGGCAGGATTATCCATAATACAAAATGTGTAGGTAGTAATATGGTTCTTAGCTCTGGTACCAAAAGTGATTAAAGGAAGCTATCATAAAAAAAAGTAACTTCAGCAAAATATAAAAGTCTAGCAAGAAATAAAAAATAATGAAGGCCAAAACAAACAAGCAAGCAAATATAAAAATAACAAAAAACCCATGCATTGTCAAGTGAGTCTCACAGAGATCTGTATTGTGAATTGTTATGTAAATAATATCAGTATATTCAGACCTCACACCATGTCAGAAAGAGTTTGAAATGAATCACATTTTCAAAATAGCTTTGATTTGTCAAATTAATGAAAGAAAATCTAAAATGTCACTTGTTTTGTAATATAATTAAAATGTCAGCATGCACAAATAGCTATTACTTTTGCTATTTCTGTATGTGATTTTTTTTTCCCTCTACTCAGCTAAAAGGTAAATATTTGTCTTACACAGTGCCCAATGGGTATGTTTGTATCCTAGTAACCTTGTAAAGAAATGGCTGTAATATATCAAACATAGGCTCAGGATCTTGAATTTTGTGATGGCCAAGATGACTGTTTGAAATTAGCAAATAAAAAGCAGGTAAATATAGAGCAATGCATTTTCTTCCCAGAAGTTATCCTTGTTCTCAGCAAATTTCTGTGTGAAAGAATTCCTAACATATCTCCTTACAGGAATTTCATGGATTTTTCTTTCCAGAATTTGCGCAATTACTTTTTGAAACTATCTAAACTATGATGTTGAGAATATGCTGTGAGAAAGTGTTCCACAGTGTAATCGAATGGTAATGAAACAAAAAGCACATTGCACTTAATGGCCACCTGACAATTTTATGCTATTCAACTCCATCCTTGTTCAACTCCATCTCTGTTGGAAGAATGCCTAAATCATTTCTTAAACAGACTTTCCCTGTCCCTTATTTATTTCCTCTATTCATTTCATACAGAAAGTTATCTCTTCCCAGACTGAAGAGGCTGGAAAACTGAGAATTTCCAGATTCATTTTACCATTCCCTGGTACAAAAATATGACCTCGGTCATCTTCTCTGCCTTTCACTTTGTCTTTTTCAACTCTTCTACATCATTGTTTAAGATGTGGAAAGCACAGGTATTCGTGAGATGTCAGGTTACCACAGAATTACCTGTTATCTTTAAAACAGTAGTGAACTTCCACTGGGAAACTGCTCTCTGGCAGTGCAGAAAGGTCGTGCAGGAGCACATTAATAGCTTTTGCTATGCACTGAATGTTAAAGTCAAATGATAAATCAAAATTTCAAGGTTTTTTTTTTGTTGTTGTTGTTGTTTTTTTTTAATCCAGCTTCTTATTCTTGTGTACAAAAACTGACAGGATGCAAAAATTGGCTGCATGTCTAATTCAAGTCACACAAAAATATTGTAAATAATTAATTTTCTCTCCTACTACTCCCCATCATGTTCACAATCTGCCAGCCACAAAAAGACTCTGTTTCAAGCTATTGTCTACATGCTATTGCAGATACAAGTGGATACTTCTGACTTTCTGGCTCAGGAATGACTACAGCAAACCTGCTTTGGGAATAATATTTTATTGAATACAACCACAGTTATGTTTGTCTGGGGAAAAAGGAGTAAAGAGGAGAAAAACTCATTTTTTTCAGACTGTTGAGGAAGTTTGTTTGAGTTTTGAAAACACCTCTTGGTTATCTGTTCATCCAGATTCATTTCTCAAAAATGAATTTCAGTTTCTCTCTTTATGTTAAATTGCATAAACTTGTTTGCTTGTTTGAGTGTCTCTCTTCTGAGTTTGCATATCTGTTTCTCTTCTGGTAGCAGGTTCCATAGGAACAGCACTATTTCTCTGCAAATTTCACTTCATATACTCTGCTGTCAACTTTGTGAATTCACTTTTCTCTTAAAGTTTTGTTCTTCGCTTCTGCTAATCTCCACTCTTCATAATTTTAGAAACTTCAGCTATGCCACTCTGAATTCTCCTCTTCTTAAATGAGAAAAAATGCTGAACTCCTTTAATCTTGCTTCATAACTGGTATTAATTTAACTTCTTTCACTTGCACTCCTCTAAAGTAATTATATTCACTCTTTCTCATATTAAGTGCAGACGCAAATTAGGATAAAGACACTGGGAATGTTCCCCCCTGCTTTCTCCCCTTCCCCCTTGCCCCCTATTTTATTCCTAGCAATTTGCATTAACTAGATATCCCTACTTGTCTGCCTCAGAGACTCAGAATGAAATGAACACTGTATCTTAAATTAGAAATATGTAATCTCTAACAACATAAGTACAGTACTTAAATGACCTTAATCCCTCCTTCTGCATGGCAGTTGTTCCCTTTACAGAGTTTCATTCTCTGATTTGGATATTTGGCTGTTAGAAATCCTTTTCAAAAACACTCATGCAATATATGTAGACAAAGTTTCTAGTGAAAATCCAGACAGCTCTCATACTTGAGATTGCAATCATCTCTTCACTGCTTTCTTCTTTCTTTGCTTTAAATTTTACTTTACTGAAACAATCAGGTCTTCTGCAACCTTGTTCATCATTAGCAGTGTAGAGAACTGCCATGCAAAATAAATGTTAATAAAAGACTGATAAATACCACTTTACATTTCCATAGGAGAAAATTTAATTTATACTTTTGTTTCTAAAGTACCTAACAAAAAATCATCCCTCAAATGTTTGTAAATAACTAGACTTCCTCAAATTGGAAGCATGACAGGATAACTTGTAACACTGGAAAATTATAATTTTGATCAAAAGGGAATTCAAGCATTTTTCTAGCTTTACTTATATATCCGGTTTTGAAAATGATTTTGGTTCTTTTTGTTTTAGAATAAAACTTCTTTTTTTTCCAAAGTATATTTGCTTTTGTTGTCGTAAAGTTAAAGGGAGGAAGAGTCCCTTGAGACCTGTGCTTCTCTTAAATAACTGAATATCAGCAGTACCTCTTGTAGATATCATAGCACAAACATGCAGCTGTGGTGTAGGTGGAAAACTGACAGTGCTACCTTATAACCACAGTATATCTGTAGTCAAACCTATCATGCGTGATGTTCAAGATAGTTGTGTGGCAGTGCCCATAAATCTTCTCCTTTCCCTCATATCAACTGACCTATCTCCTTCCTTCAATAAACCATGTTTTGCATGCTTATCTTAGAATGATCGAGTTTTTTTCAGTTGCTATTGCTAGAGCAAGCTATGCTATACTTATGCAGTAAGTACTATATTAATGCATGTACATTAATTTACTATTATTATCACACTATATGAAAAATAATCATGGCAGTAAATGCAAGCAAATACTATACCTTCATATCTCCTAGGTTTCACCTGCACACACATTTTCTAGATGTTTAAAACTTCTGTAGTAGGCGACTGCAACAAACTTCCCAGGAAAATATTCCACTTTGTGGAAAAATATTTTAAATATACAATGATCAGACGAAGTCCAAAGTCCATTTTTCATTTTCCTTTTTTGTCCAGTTATGACATTTTGAACAAGACAAATCAAAAAACCCTCAAATTTTAGGAAATGAATTGCCTATAGTGATGACTAGTGTCTTTCAGGAAAGTTCCTACGTGTAAACTGCCATTCCATGGCCAGCTCCCAACAGCTTTATGGCCTTTCAAACATCATCTGGTATGGAATAACTCCATGCCTTATTCTGGCCACCTGTCCTGGATCTGCTCCAGCCCCTCACAGAGAACCATGAAGTCAGCGGCCCTCCCCTGCTGAGTGGCCTGGCCCAGGGCATGCTCCTATCCAACAGACAAAACATTAGTTTGATATTAACGCTGTCGCAGCTGAAACCAGAATAGTTATTCAAATTGCCATAAAGCTAATGTTTCAAAAGGCTGACTTCACAACCACAGAAGAATATTAGAATTTCTACCTAAAAAATGCCCAATTAAGGCAATCCTTAGATGACACCAGCTTGTTCATAATCCTCTGTCCATTACATCAGCCTAACTCCATTGACTTAAGCAGCATGACTGTGTGGTTTTAAGCTGATGCACCAGAAGAGGGAACCACACTTTCCGGTAAATTTCAGTTGTCAGTGTAAATACCAGAATACCAGACATACTCACCTGGGCTGAGTAATCTTTTCTATTTTCTTTCAGCAAGATATTTCTAGATGTTGTGAATTTTATCCTGATCCTTTTAATGTCAACAGCCAGAGTTGGCTGGCTCTGACTGTGCTGAGTCACAGACACCGCTAACATGTTTGTTTCTGGTTTGCTTGCTTTGTAATAAGTTTCCAGCAATTTATAAAATTGGTGCAATAAATTTACATCATGATGCATAGCCATGCTAATTACCCAGTTGCTTTCCAGCCTAGAAGGTGCCATAGATTTCCTTCTGTCTGGTTTTCTTCCAGTTCTGTCATTCATCTCTTAAGCACAATGTTTTTGCATAGTCCTGTTATTCCATGTGGCTAAAAACATTTCAACATACAGCTTGCACATAGCAAACAAACACACTGTGCCTTGGGCCAGAAGCATTCATTAGAAGTATATTCTAAAAGAGACTGTTTCTGAAGTGTAACTATTTTTTTGCATTCACTAACATGGTGTACAGCATTTTGTATTCTGATTCTACCATACATTACACAGTGATGAGTAAATGTAAATAATATTGTAATAAGTATACTTTCATTGGCCCTGGTTCAGTTTCTAGTGTCTAATTATATTACGTCAGTAACTTTCATTTAACTAAATAGGTATTAGTTAGTACAATTTTATTAGACACCTATTAGCAATATCTTGAGTAACTTGTTTCTTCTGCAGTCTTCCTTTGTTTCAGTAGCAACTGCATGCGGAGACAAATATCTTTGCGGAGACATAGGCTGCTCCAAAAGTAACGTCACATATTTATTTCCATGGAAAATACAACAGATACAAAGAGAGCTATAACAATATTCAATAGAGCAAATTCTTAGCTACAAAACACTATTTTTCAATGTAGTCACCACCATTAGCTATGCATTCTCACTAGCAAAGCACAAGAAATTGCATGCTGCACTCATAAAAATCTGCACCTTGCAGATTTTGCAACTTGCTGTCACTGCTAGAATACACCACCCACCACATCGCTGTGTTCGCAACCACTCTTTGGCCTCCACAACCATTCAGCAACCATAGATGAATGTCAATGGGTGCAAACATGTTCAGCATGGAGGAATTCAATTCCACGCCTTACCTTCATACACACTTTCATGTCAGATGTCAGTTTGTCAGACTGACCCTCTGCTGCAATCTGTCTCACAGCAACAAAATGGAATGGAATATTGATGGGAAGGTTCACCCTCTACTGTCATACCTCCAATGTCCTCCTCTGACATCTTGGGCCAACACAATAAAATAAGAGGCAGTACTTTCAGAGCAGCCCTCATAGATGACAGTGTTTGGGCATCCAGGTGATGCTCTGTGCCAGTAATGGCATAAGGCTCTAGCCCTAAATGTCATGAATTGATCACAGGCATGTAAAAAACATAATAAAACTTCTGTTTTAGAAACCATTGTTTCAGAAAATATGGCTGCTAATTTTTTCTTCTAGTTCACTGTGGTTCTGACCACAAATGTCCATATTGTTTGTTTCCTCTTTTTTTTTTCTTTTTTTTTTTCTTTTTTTTTTTCCCCTCTATAAACTTTGTCTCTAAGTTACTGCAGCAGGAAAGGCTATTTTCTCCTGCTTTATAACCTGTAACATGTCCTCAAGAAGGAATCATTTTAAAGGCTTCAGGTAGCAAATAAATTCCCCATAATGTTGTGAGGTATTGTAGTTGCTGCTGTTTGTTTGCTTGTTATAAAAATAATTTTGGCTGTGGGGAAAAAAAAAGTTCTAGGTGAGAAAACAAACATCTGATCCTCTTTCATGTATGCCTAGTCTTCCATCACCATCAGATGTAGTTTTTGACTTACGGATTTCAATTTGGGTTTTGTTTTTCCCATAGTAGTAGTCTCTCATTTCTCATAATCTGTATATGAGTTAAACTAATGTGTAACAATGTTTCACCAGCTTTTACTTGTTCCTCTTAAGATATTCAAGTACTACTGCAGTTCATCGATGAGCGGGCACCTGTTTGTAACTGTGTGCACTGTACAGGAAAGGGCTTTGTAGGCAGTGTCTATAAATGCTCTGCTGGATGCTGATGAATACTCTTAGTGACGATGAAACACAAGCTGAAACACAAGCAGAAATGCTAGGAGAACCTTACACTATTTTTTCTCTCATGTTTCTTCAATAGCAAGAATCTATCCCATTTTTCATTTATTGAATTTGTGTTTATGAAGAAAAAAAATTTTGTGGGTATAAGTACAAATAATAAAATGTTCTGTTTGAACAGAAGGCCAGGGTGAGGGATGGGGGCATAAAGGGGGATGTGAGATGTTAGTTCTGTTCTCTCCACCTGCAGGGCTGCTCCACTGAGGAAACTTAAGCAGACGTTCTGCACTGGAGGATAGGTTTCCTTCGAGGCCATTTCATGCACTCTTGGAAAACAAACAAAAACCCTTCAGTGCCAGTGTCCAAATTTCCAGTAATACTGTTGCATTTCTACTTCCATGTCCAGACCTGCAACCCTGGAAGTTAGCTAACCTTCTAACCTAATTGTAACTGAATTTCCCTCTGTAAGTGACTTAGTCTGACAAGAAGCAGCCATCAGTAATTTGGAAAGGCTGTTAACACAAAGTGACAGTCTTGACACTGGCTGCCTTGGTTAGGGCAGGAAACAAATCATGTAGAGTTTAACCGATCAGAGGCAACACTTCGAACTTCATCTGGAAAGAAATTGAAAAAGGTGCAGATGCTGGCTAAATGAAACTGATGCTTTCTAGATTGGTCAGTGTGTTAAGAGTTACAGTGTTCTTACAGTCTGCATGGTAAATTAAGCACCGTGCAGTCACCGTGCAGTAGTATAGCACCCCTAATGCTCGGAGAAATCCTTTGATGGCTACATTTGACAGAAAAGATGATAAGTGCCACGATAAATGGAGATTTAATGAAGCTTTTAGGCACTAGTGACAACAGAGTTCTGCGAGAAGTTCAATTCCATAGATGTGTCCAAATTTACTTTTTTTCTTTACTGAATGCAAACTTATAATAAGCTACTCCCTACCAACCCTTAGGTTTTAAACCCCATTGCTCCTTGGTAGGTGACTGACAGGCATACAGTTGACACAGGGAGAGATGGGGAAAAGGACATTTCTCATAATCTGATTCAGCAGCCTGCCTTCCACAATCAGTCAACAGATGCTGAATGAAAAAGGAATGTAAAAACGTGTCTAGATGAATAAAATGTGAAACACTGCTGATAACAGGTCATGCATCGTGTTGGACAGCCACCCTGAGATATATGGGAAAAGGAGAAAAGGGAACCAATACATTGGCACATAGTTATTGGTGTTCAGCACTCTCAGCTTATCTGACTCAGGCATGTACTGCTTGCTCCAACCCCACACGTTCAATGCAAAAGCAAAGCTAAACAACATCATCTACTTTATTATTATTTTTTCTTTTTTATAAATGGGAGTTTTTTATAAAAGGAAGAATATTTAGATGAATAGAGACTGAATGTCTTGAATGTCTTTACATTGTAGTCTGCAATGCTGCATTGTGATTATTTACTTAGAACATAAAATTCTAACAGCTAGAAGTAAGGGAACTGGATGGTTTGGTAGGAAGCCAGAAAATGTACTGACATCTCTAACTATTCTTTATTCATACCCAGGGAGATAATGACTAGCCACAGGCAGTCTTGACCTACAGATTTCATCTATCGACTGCTAGAAGTTATGGAAAGAGGCATATTTTAAAACTAAATGTTTAAGGTTTTTGTATTTTTCTTTATTTCTTGGAATTCTGAATATTTTCTTCTATTTCTGGAGGCTGCCATCCTCAGAAACAACAAGGTCAAAACAAAGCAAACTCAAGGCCTAGAGATTTACGGTTTGGCATGGGAGAGAACACACGTGTAGGTGTCCACAGAGCATCATGTAACTTGTGAGCAGCTACTGGTGCTTGTTGAGAATGAACAAGTCTGAAGCAGCACGTGGTTTTGGATAGACCTGCAGCTGAAATTCTCTTCAGCTGTAACAATGATTCAGAGAGAACAGAGGCTTAACTACTGCTGTGCTCTGAATATGAAAAAATTAGTTGTCACATGCCTACCTGTCACCAATCCTAGAGATTTGTGAAGAGTAAATTAAAAGAAAACCTCTGGAAGTCAGATTGAATAATCTTGAAACACGACTCCTCAAAGAGGACTTAACTGTGGGCACAAGCTCACTTTATTTGATGGTGACTTCATTTACTCATGAACAACTTCAGTCTTGCTGTCTTGTCATATGAAAAGGTAAAAGGTGCAGCTTTGATGTTTTCCCTATTCCCAGCAGAAGTGACAGAAAGGTTGAATGCTGCACTGTCAGAACATCTGCATGCTTCTGTAGCTGTACCATCCTTCAAAAACAGCAAGTCATGTTTTAACAAAAGCAATTAGGAATTTTATAAGCTATCACTCAAAAATTCTACATAAGCCTCTAGGTCTCACCATCATATGAATGAAATATTAAAAACAACAGGGAACATGACAGCATGGCTTTTTCTTGTAGTAAGAAACAACACCTCAGTATCACATGCAGATGTAGAGATTGTTCTCTAATTTGTAATTTAAAATCGCCCAGCTCCCTTATTTTAAGCTTGGGGCAAGGATACTTCTTCCACATTAAATAAAGTGATCTTTCGTTACAAAAACAGCATATGGGGCCTGGCTATTTTGTTTATAAGAAAAATGCTTTTTACAAGAAAATAACAGGGGAAATGGAAGCAATGGATTCATTTGTCTGTGCTCAGGTCATTCTGGGAACAGGAAAGGGCAAATATTTATGCATTTAAAATTTAATAGAATACAGGATTGAAGTATTCCCATTATACGTTTATTATCAATCTTAACAAAACATATTCAGATATTATTTGTTATAGAAATTACACAGTAGCTATATATACAGTACATGTGCAACATTTTGAGTTGAATTCCTTTCTCTGGGAAATCATTTCATGCACGTAGGAGAATAGCAAGGAGAGCAGGATGTATCCTTCAGTGCAATTTAGCACTGATGTGAAAAATGGGGTTTGGTACAGTGCACTTTGTTCAATAAGGCACATTGAAAAGTCTCACTATCAGCCTTAGGGTAGGTTTCTTGCTAGCTTTCAGAGCTATGTAGAGGTTTAATTTTGTTGCTCCCACATTGCTCCATTTTATTTTTTAAATATATACTACCTGGGGCATCTTGCTAATATCTTAGATAGATAGTTTTTCTTTTCTTATAAAAGATGATGGACAACATGGCAGGCATGAGCCAGCAGTGAGCCCTTGTGATCAAAAATGCCAATGGAATCCTGCGGTGCATTAAAAAGAGCGTGGACAGCAGGTTGAAGAAGGGGATCCTCCCCCTCTACCCTGTCCTGGTGAGGCCACATTTAGACTACTGTGTCCAGTTCTGGACTCCCAAGTTCAAAAAAGATAGGGATCTCCTAGAAGGAGTCCAGCGGAAGGCCGCAAAGATGATTAAGGATCTCCCATATGAGGAAAGGCTGAGTAAACTGGGGAATAGAAAATTGAGGGAAGAATCTGATGAATGTTTATAAATATCTTAAGAGAAGTGGGAGGCACATGGATAAGTTCAGGCTCCTCCTGGTGGTGTGTAGTGATAGGACAAGGAGCAATGATCTAAAACTTGAATGAATATAGGAAGTTCCATGCTAACATGTGGAAGAAGTTCTTTACAGTAAGGAGAATGGAGCACTGGAAGAGGAAGGTGTGAGACCAGCTTGACTAAGCAGGAAATTCATGACTGATCTTCAATGCAAGGTGGTAAAATACAGAAGAAGGAAGCAGAGACAAGTTATAAGGAAATACAAATGCTTCCTTGGCATGTAGAAATGATGTTAGAAAAGTCAAAGCTGATAAGCAGTTTAGATTTGTATGAACAACATCATTTGATGAGGAACAGCTCATCCTTCTACTGTTTCATGTGTTTTCTCAGGCTTGAAAAAGCATCAGAAGTAGTTCAGCTGCTCTTCTCCAAAATGAAAAGTTTTCAGAAGAGTGTGGGCTGAGCTGCTTCAGACTGGTTTTCACAGCTACATGATAGTGCACATTGCAACTCACTCCCTAACAGGACCTACGTACACTCTACATTGCAGCTTGGTTAAAATACATGTTTTGTACACTATGTTTATTTGCTCTGTTTAATCACGGAACCAGACTTTAAATTCAATGTGCTACCTCAAAATGAACAAAATAAGAAAAACCTTTAAAAGGCTTCAAAAAACAAAAGATATTTTCTTAGAAGATTGCAGAATGGTTTATAAGAATTGCATAGAGCTTCTCTTAGTAAATGTCGTAATAAAGGTTCATTGATTAAAAGAAATTGGCTCTATTGCTTATAATAGCATTTCATTGATTGAGAAACATTGCCTGTAATGCTTTCCTCCAAAGCAGCATCTGTTATGTATTAACCTTTCAGCCTTCAGAATCATGGGATATGAATTTCTTGCTCAAAATACTGGTCAGATGACCCATCCATGACATTTAATAAATTGCATCTCTGCACATAGATTCAGGGTTTCATAAAACAGAGAGAAACACATTATTAAAAAAGCACCTTTTCCATGACTTGTGTTACAACCAGAGCCTTTTATGTTAAAACAAAAAAATCAATTTAACCATTCACTAAACATATATAAAATTAACAATGCCACCTTTAATAGTAAACAGCATTGTAATGACTGAATATTCACTGAAAGGAAATAACTGGCATAACTAGTTTGTTGGTGGAAAAAAATCATACAAAGACAAGACAGGTTTAATTTTCATCTTTTTTACTTGTTAAAATGAAGCAGTTACCAATCAAATGTACTAGCTGTAGTTTGGCTATATGACTATAGGGACTCATTTTAGATATAATCTAAATCTAGAGTCTGAACCACAAAATGTGTATGTCACTGGTTCAGTAATAGTGATGAAAGAAAAGCATTGTGCTGCTAATGTGTTTAGGTCCCCCAAAAAATGGCTGTGGACAAGAAGAAAAAGCTAGGAAATAGAAAAAGCCTCAATCAAAAAGAAAATAATATAGGAATACGGTATATGGGTGTATATAAGAATACTGTATGTAGGAAGTGAGGAAATGAGAAGAAAGAGGACTGTGCTATAGACTGGTATGAGGAATAATAGCAGTGAAGTACTAGTGTGTCATCAGGGTGGAATCAGTCAGTGTTACTTCTTGTCAGATAGGTTATCTTTGTGCAGTGTAGCACAGACATGGCTAACATCCAGGGGAGTAACCAAGCTTCAGCTGCAGGGTGCTGAACTCTTTAAGATCCTAACTTTAAGGTCCAGATAAGTAAGAGTATCTGTATTTGTAAAGTGAGAATTAATTTATAGTACTAAATGTAATAATAACCCTCTGACCTCCTGCGTTCAACTATAACCTAATGGCAGTTTAGTCATGTGAATTTGTTAGCATCTATTTCACATATAAAAATTTCCCGACTGCTCAGAGTCATTTTCTATACCTAAGACTGTCTCTTGAAAGGACTGAAAAATCTTATCATGGCAGAAGCTTAACGTGGCTACAGAAATCAGACATTTATTTTACAAAGTCCTCCCAGGATTCAGTCCATGATTTCAGCTCAGAGCCTCCTATCACAAGCCTGTAGATTCAAGTTACACTGCAAACTAATTGCAGTGGCTATATCTTTTACAAGACAGTTGGAGAAGGAGCAGATCTCGAAAAAAATGATGTTGCTTCTATGTTCCATAACACCCCAGAAAGCAGCATCTGATTCTATATTCCATTATTCATTTCGGCTCACAGAATGTTCAGGCTCACATACCTCATGTGCAAGTAGAATATTAGGAGGGCTATCAACCAATTGTTGAGTCTATAGTCTATGCATGATAAAGTTGAGCAAATGCTTCCATTGCAGTCGTTGTTCTTACAAGGAAGCAAAATTACTTCTGACACATTCTTGGTAATACCAAAATATTTGCAGATAAGCCAGCAATCATACACAGAAAGAAAAATGAAACTCATTCAACTAGCAAAGGGGTTCTCCACCTATACAGCACCCCTTTCAGAAAGCAACCTAGGTCTGAGAGATGCTCTCCCTTCAGTGGCTGGCACTTATTTTGAGCCCACAGTCCTTTGTATGAGTCCTGGGACTGTCCCTTCAGGTCACATGGGAAGCACAGGTGCAAACAATCTGCCTATGCTCCCTAGGCTAGTCACACTCCCTCACTGAGTGCTCAATCATCAGTTCAAGCTGTTACCTAACAGTTCCTCTACAGCAGTCTAGTGAGGAGGTGTGTTTTTTTTCATGTACGTGAAGGAAAGGATCCAAATACCCTGTCATAAAACTGGATGTTCAGTAAGGTAGCTTGTGGAATCAGAGAAATCTTGGCTGAAGGGGATCACTGGGGGGTTATCTTCTCCTATCACATCTAAAAGAAGCTCTACTTACAGCACTCATCAGTGATTTTGACTTATCAAATATTGAAAAGGTCAATCAATAGAGATTGTTCCACAGTTCTGAGTAAATAGATGTAGTACTGAAAGACCAGCCAAGGGAGAATGTTTTTCCTAATATCCAGCTTTCCTAAACTTTCTAAGCATCAATGTGTGACTACTGGCCCTTGTTTTACCACTCTCACTCCTGAGAGGAGATTGAATCCATCATCTTTCTAGCTTAAATTTATGCAGTGTAATTATTCCGTATTTTTCGTTAGTATCTTGGCTGCTCCTCATAAGACACATGTCCTCAGATCTGAACTTCTTGATAGTCACTTCCCTAAAAAAAAAATCTCTAAATTATATTCTGTTATTACTGAATGTATGGGTATTTATACGTAATTAGCAGCCCTGGAAAGCAGACTTATTCAATTTTTGTATTAAGCTGATTTTAAATGCTTCTTCAGATTGAGTAAGGAGAATAGGATTCAACTCACAGATCACACATAGTTCCTTGATAAATTGCACACAATAAAATTACTAAAGAAGGTCAGCTTTTACTTTCATTAAGACTGGCCAAATGGCTTTCAAGCAAATCATACTGGTCAGGCAAACATAACCAATAACCACTCCCTTGAAAAGACAAGATCAGAACGCAGTAAACCATTGCCTTTCTCCCTGGGATAGGGTACACAGCTGTGATCTATATTTGCTGTCAGGGGACAGTCCTTAGAGACCCAGAGATTAATGGGTTATGAAATCATTCCTGGTTTATTAGAGCTCCTTGTAACTGTAGTCAGCTTTATTATACTTTTCCATATTAGATATCAGCATGGAAAATCTTTTATTTCAGTATACCTTAAGAACATTGTGTTTTCTACTTTCAGCTGATTGGCTTAACAAGTTTTCCTTATTAATTATACTAATAAATAGCCAAGGGCATATCAATAGGAATTATTAAAATTGCCATTTTTAAAATATCTACTTCCTAAGGAGAGGAGTTAAAAAAGAGGGAATATCATTCCCAGATAGTAAATATCATAAATTTTGAAAGTGGAAGTGGAATGAAGATTATTTTCTGGACTCCAGCATAATGTGTAACATAGAAACACAAGCAATCATTTCTGAAACAATTCCATTACTTCTGTTTTAACAGCAGATCATCATTACAAAGTCAAATTTGAAAGACTTCAAGTGATGGATTCTACGCAACATCCCAAGGTAAGTTGTTCAGAAGGTTAAATTATTTCATTGTTATATTATCTTAACCTCATTTCTAGGCTGAATGCATCATATATCAGCTTCCAACCTCTTCTGTCTTTTTCTAATAAATTAAAAATTCATCTACTATCAGAAATATCTTCCCTTTGTAGAGTAGAACCAAGACAGCTCTTAATCTCTTAGATAAATTAAACCAAAGGAGAGTTTCTTTTCATTATAGCAGACCTTGAGTGTTCCTGTAGGTCATTTCCTGAATGCATTCCTATTTGTCAACATTGTTTCTGAAGATCTGAATCCAGAAATTTTGGATCCCTATTCATTGCAGCAGAGTTGCACTAGATGACCATTAAAGGTCCCTTCCAACTTAACTGGTTCTTTGACTCTCTGAAAAGAGGATTGACAACTGACAGTTTAATGAATGGGAGTTGTTAAGATACTATGGGTATGGATACAGTGTACATTTAAAAATAAAGAAATAATTGTGACATTCTGGCTGAGAACTAAACCAAAGTTTAAGTCACTACTAGGTTACCATGGTTTAGGATTTTTCAACACAGACTTGGATATAAATCTGTTGTCTTACAATATGGAATAAGAATGAACCCTTAGAATCATTAGTAATTGCAAGATTTTTGTGCCTTTGAATATTTTTCTGACAGTAAGCTTACCACAGAGGAAGATTTCATACAGAGGAGAAATAAATTACCTGTCCCTTGTTTTTCATTAAGGGATGGAAACAGTGAAGGCTAAAAACAGTTTTTCAGGAGAAAGTCATATATGGCAGGAAAAAAAAAAAAAAAAAAAAAAATTGCCCTTGCTTTTATATATCTGTGCCAAAAGCAAAAAGGGTCAGATACTTAAGGTATATTTGTTTACCAAGAGGAATGTTTTGTGGTTGTTTTTTTTTTCTTTTGAATAAAAGCGTAGATAATTTTTCACCTCACAACAGTAATAAATCCACTAAGAAGTTTGTCCCTAAATGTTTTCCTTCTTTTTTAAAATCTTATTTTTAATCTATAGGTCATATTTTATACACCAAAGGGGTTGTCAAATTAAGGACTGCTTGTAAACTACTTGCATGTTTCCCTGTGGATCTAGGAACAAAATTTTCTATTCATTTTCCGTCAGTCATATCTAAATATCTTATTCAATCTTCTTAGTTTGGAGCAAAAATAGATATGTACAAAATAGAGAATAAGACACTAGGAATATTTCACTTATCTCTAACAACTCCTGGCATCAGTTATAGATAATTATATATACTTTTTTTATATTAGCTATACTATTGGATAAACAAATGCTAAACTTGGCAAAATTATGTGAACCTTTTTGTGTGCTAACTCCAGTAATGTCACACAATAAGATTGTAGGAGGTTGTACTATTTTCTTTCATAGCAATTAGCATTATATTTAGGCACTATTGCTGAAAGCAGACTTCAAAAATGTGAAGAAAACAAAATCTATGATTCACATACTAAGATCATCTAATTTCATCCGCATGTAAATGTGTGTGCAGAAAGTGGATATTGGTGGAACATTTCTTTCTTTTCTTGCATGGCAGTGACAGATCCTTTCACTATCTGCCTTAAGGTCAGTGGAAGAAAAAGCATTTAACAATGTACAGAGCCATAACTTTATTTTACTTCTCTATTAGTAATGTCAATCTGGCATTCAGAACATGAGTGGAACTAGATTCCCTGGTAGTATTATTTTGAAGATTACACCTGCCATCAAGACATATTTCTCTACAAATCAGATATGAATTTAACAAAACAGCACATGCTATGGAGAACATCAAACTTATCAAACTTCAACTATGTTATACTTTCTTCCATCCTTATTATAGTTCTTAAAGTGCACCATTGCTTCCAAGGAACTCAGTGAGAATTCTGTCACTGAGTGAATGAATGAATGAATTCCAGTTTTATTATATCCAATTCAGGTCTTTTTTCTGACGCTGTAAATAGTAAAACTCTCATTAACTTCAATGCTTCTCTCACCTTGCTCTGCAAAAATATCTCAATCTAGTACCAGATTTTGTTCCTCAAATAAAACAAAAAAATACTAAAAAACAAGTCTTTTGGTTGTTTCACTTTAGGTCACATTTCTGTGTATTTTCTGACACCATGTGTGACTTTAAACAGGCTAAAATCAGGTGAATTAAAGTGACAAGGAGATGAGGACTTTGGGACTTCCAGAACTGTCAAATAGGAAAAAAATTGCCTTACTCGGACTTCATTTCAAGAAAATAACATTATTATTTAGCCCTGAAGTATTGCAGTTGTAAACTGATAAAATTATCCAGAAAGGCCTTTGAGACATCAGAATATTCCCAGTTTGAATAGCAATATGTTGAGGAATAAATTTACATTTTTAGTAGTTTAGTTCCACTTTATATAACCCCTAAAGGGCAATGGTGTACAAAATACTTAGTTGAAACAAAATATAGCTGTTTAGAGTGTTTATTTAACTAGCTAATGCTCATTTGCTTATCTGCCACTTAAAGACAGTAATGCTGCACTGAGATTCATGTCACTTGTTTATTATTGCCTACAGGGAAAAGAATGAAATTCTACAGCTTGTTTGTTAATCTTTGCTAGAATGGTTGTCTGTAAAATATCTGATGTTGTGCTGAGATTGGGAATGTGCCATGTATACACCACAGTGAGTGTTTCCACAGGCCACAAAAGCCAGGCCACAGGTAATTGGAGCCTGCTCGATAAACCTGGGCTATTCCTGCAGCACGATGCAGTGTATGTTACCATTAATTCCCTTCTCCTCTTCCTTCTGCAGATGAGTAAAAGCCAAACCAGCTGGAAACCATTAACTTTTCCAAGGGTGTAGTATTATTATTGGTATGAAAACCTTTAGCAGTGCTTAGAGAATACAAAGAAGGCCGATATATGCTCACCCTTTAAGAGCAAACTAGCAGAGGTTGTGCCTGTTTCTAGGTGATGTCTAGTCATGTTAGAGCAACATGTAGCACATGAGCAAATGACACCAGGTAGCACTGGAGCAACAGCATTGATGACTGCCTTAGCAAAATGAGAGAATTCTTCTGCTGGAATAACATTATTCCTAGATGCAATTTAACTTTGTTAATGTCTACCTTCCAAAAATAAAATAAAAAATAATTAAAAAAAAAAATTAAAAATTCCTTATGGTTATAAAAAGTTAAAAAACATTGGAATTGCTAGTTTTGTGGAGACTTTAGCTTTCTCACAGTTATAAGAAGAATTAAAGCACTTGAGAATCTATCTACAGAAATCTTTCAGTTAAAGTATGAAGATAACTGTACTATGTTTTGTGCTATATATATCATGCTTTTACATTTATACAGTTAGTGTCTTCAGCAACAATGAAATGAAAAATCTTGGCTGAAACAAGACGAGTTTTACCTCTACTTTGCCGTATTTCTCATCTGAGATTGACAGTGTTGACAGTGAATTCCCCAGTATTACAAAATGAAGGAAATAACAATCATCCGTTAATTACCATACTTATGCCACTCTCAAGTTTGAACTTTTTTATTGTTTCTGTGGAGAAACAAAATAGTGTCCAGCCTGCTGCCTGCACTTAACATTTTCTTGATTGCGCCCTATTCAGTACCCATACTCATTCTCCTTTCTTCCAAACACAACACACTTCACTGGCATGATCTTGTCAGGCATTTTGCAGTACATCCTTCTAGCCGTATTTAATCTACAAAGCCCTTCATATACACTTAGCCAACAAGATCTTTGAGAAGATGTGTTTGAGAAATTTTGACTTAAATGAAGCAGATGGTACATGAAGTGTATGTTGATGAATCTTGTCATTTGGCATCACCACTTCTGTGTTGCTCTTCTATGGCACGCATCACTGACACATTTGGAAGTCCTCAGGGTGAAGTTAAATGTATCCTTTCTCTTTGACATCAGCACAGTGAAAGGCTCCAAAATGCAAGGGGTCAGGGAGTAAACTCGATCTTTAAAACTGATTGACCGCCTCACAACCCTATTTGTGCCTTTGTGTCTGGAAAACAAAATTGTTACTTTTCTCATCCTAGAGTTCACACAAATGTGTGACTCATCTGATCATATATAGATATTTTCAATGTAAAGATCAGTGGTAGAACTAATCCTTCCATACTAATTGAATATGTAGTCTGTATCATATCTAGACAGTAATGTGACACTGCAAATCTCTGCCTGGAATGCATTCCTATTATTAAAAATCTTTCTTCGCTTGTAGAATACTGCTTATTTTTTATACATCTCATCATCACAGCTACCCCACTGACTGCTCAAAATATTTCAGAACACATTCCTGTGTTGGTAAAGTCTTTGGCGTCTTGTGAAAAGCAGGAAACGCAAACGTGTTTAATTAATAACCCCCATATGAAAGTGGGGCTACATTTATAGTAATGATCGTCTCTGCATCTCTGTCAAGACTGAAGGATGACCCAGATCATGAAATTGCGCTTGCAAGATTCTGTGATAATAAGGACTTGAATGCTATGAATTCAAATTTCTTGTTTTATTACAGATAACTATAAATCACTACTCAAGTATATCTACGATTGATAAAGCAAGTGTACATCAAGCTATTAAGATATTATTACCAGGAAAGAAATTTTGTCTCTAGAGATAGAAATAGAGATGTATGGCAGATGTTTTGTTTTATTTTATTTTATTTTATTTTATTTTATTTTATTTTATTTTATTTTTTTCCTGTCAGTATGTCTGCAAACATTTCTTGGCAGTGTTTTTCTCATTGTAGCCAGCTCACCTTTATGGCTGCTCCCATTAACCTCTACCCTCTGACAAGGTAGCATGACCTTCAGAGTATCACAGAAGTTACTGTCAGGATTTCTAGCAGTTGACCTCAAATGCAGAAGCAAAACAATCATTAAATACTAATTCCAAATATTTAATTGATGTTGAAATATAATGCTTGGCAGCATTTCATCACTTAAAGTGGGACCAAAGCCTGAAAAGACAGTAGTCAGCTTAGACCTCTCTTGTACCAACAAGTATGACATACAGGGCAAGAAGGCCACATTTTTCCTGTCTGTATTGCATCTTCTTTCAGAACTAATTAACCAATCTTATACATGTAATATGTAACAAAACTAGGATGTTACCAGAATTTACTGCTTAACTAGATAAAATACAAAGATTCCCAAGTCAAAGATGGAAGTAGCAAGGAAGCCTTTTTGCTAAGCTTGGTATGATCTGAGTCCTCCAGAAGAAGTCTATTAGTTATCATTTTACAGGACTTTCTCATGGAAATGGCACAGTCTTTTGAGGAATGTGTCATGGTTGGTGTCCACTATATGGGAAGGGGATTAAAACTAGCAAAGTGTGTTTTTCTCCTTGTTTTCATGTATGTGCTCCTTTGTCATCTTACAATACTCTTTCTCTGGCCTTTTAGTACTCCATACAGGAGTATTATCTCCTTTATGTTTTCAATATACTATACCACACACACTATGTAGCCAAGCTAATGGGTACTTGGAAAGGACTATTGTAGTTTGTGACTTTTTACTTTTAGTTGCAGAATCCCTGGGCTTATAGTTTATTGCAATATAGGACACAGTGATGGCTGAATTTAAAAAATGACAACAAGAGAACAGAGGCATGTGGATGTACCAGTTATAAACAGCCTACCTTAAGACAGCATAATAATGCTAGTAAGTGTTTTTAGTTCAATAGCATTAAATCAATGCAATTAGAGAGAAGAAACTAGATCAATGTAACATCTCAAAGAAGACATGGCCTTAATTTTTCACTGCTAGGAAAAAAAAACTTTTTGCAAAAGCTATTCACTAAACCACTGCAAAAAGGAAAAATGTGTAATTGGATAAAAATTTAATGTCCTTTGTTCATTACCTAAAAGGTTGGTTATAATTTGTGGCTCAATCAAGTAAGCACTCTCAGAAGTTACCACATATTTGAGCCAGTAATGCTGCTTTTAATCAGACTCACTTGGCAAAAGAATAAATATGGGAGAAAATATAGGATATTTTTTTAACTAATAATTGTACATTGTTTCATTACCCTCCTTCTTTTTTCCTCCCTATTGTAAGCACTTTAAAACTTCTCCATTCAAATGCAGATTCTGACTACTATCTCAATATTAAATGCAGTCTTTCCATGAATAATTTGCAAAATATAAAGCCTTGTCTTTCTGTAATTGGAATGACGTACTTAAAAAAATTGAGTAGCTGTTACAAAAAAACAGTATTTCTCATTCAGTTTTAACCTTTGATGACTTCATATGGCAAATGGTTGTTCTTGCCTACAGGACATGAAACTTCTGCTCAGTTGATTCATTCTCTTTGAAAATAACCCTGTATAAAGCTTTCTTCAAACTTTAGACACACAAATGTGGGTAAAAGCACCTATTTTCCAACAGGGTCTTGTGCAGAAGACAGACCATCAGAGAAAAATATCTTCTTAGCAGTATGTACACGTATGTTCACAGCCTATATCTCTGTAGACAGACAAAAAATCTGACTACCATCCAAGACTTTTATAGATACAGTAGTTTCTTGTGACCACTATTTTTTCATGATATATGGAAATATCATGTCACAACTCTTGCCTTATGTACTTGCCATGCACTGAGTAGGTCTGTGAGCCACAAAAAAATGTATTTTGTTCCATAACCTAATTTAATGTAGTTCAGACAGTGTGAGATTTTGGTAGGTACAAGTGTGGTCCCTCTCATGAGAGATGGTGTGATAACAGGATAATGCCATCTGGACAAAGGGAGAAATAGAAACAGTTAAGATTTATGCTGAATGAACACTCCTGTCCTCACTATAGGTAGAGATTTAAATCTCTATCCACACTAGTATAGATAAAGGATTTTTCCTTGGGCATTCTCTGAGCATGGGTTCAAGCCTATTTAGGGTATGGAGAGAAGCTATAGGTAAACTTGTAGAAGATAAGACTAATGGGAGAAAATTAATTGCTATTCTTTAGTCTTAAACAGTTGCCTATAATCACAGAATCACAAAACCACTGAGGTTGGAAGGGATCTCAAAAAATCATCAAATCCAATCCTCCTGCTAAAGTGGGTACCCTGCAGTAGGTTGCACTGATAGGCATCCATATGGGTCTTGAATATTTGCACGGAAGGAGACTCCAGAACCTCTCTGGGCACATGTTCCACTTCCATCTCCCTTACTGTAAAGAAGTTCATCCGCATGTTATTATGGAACTGCCTATGTGCAAGTTTTAGAACACTAATTCTTGTACTATCACTATGCACCACCGAGAAGACCCTGGCCTCATCCATTTGCCTCCCACCTCCCTTTAGATATTTATAAACATTATCAGATCCATTCTCAGTCATCTTTTCCCCTGGCTGAACTGACCCAGGTTTCTGCTGATAACAATCCTATGAGCTCTACCAGTCAGCCAGTTGTCAGTCCACTCACCACTCAGTATCTGCCCCATACTTTCAAAGTATCATAGCAGGGATGTGGGGAGATGGTGTGGAAACTCCTTGCTGAAATCAAGGTACACAGCATACACAGCTCATCTACCCAGCCAGTGATGACTACATTGAATACTAGCATCATTTCCCTTGATGAATCCATGTTGATTACTCTTGATAACCTTCTTATAGAGAAGGAACAAAACTTTTTGGGAAAAAAAGGAAAAAGAAGAGGACAAAGGAAATATAAAAAGGGGCATAATGACAGAATTTGTAGTGAGGGAAATTCCAATCAGATATAACAGAAAAATTAAAGCAATTAAATGGATAAGAACTGAAATGAATTGGTCCCAAATTATGTGCACTCTCCAGCCTGGAAGACTTTCTTTTCTTCATATTCCTGAACAATTTGGTCTAACTTTGAAGCTTGTCCTGCTTGAGACTTTGGACTCCAGAGTTACCGTTCAGCCTGTACAACGATGCCATAAACATTAATCCACCTCTGAAAGATAGTCTATAAGACAAGATTACAACATCTATGACAGCAGATGTAGCATTCTTTTTCCCACTAACTCCAAACACTATGACATACGGGACACACCACAGGCTAGTTTGCCATAGGATTTGAAGACTTATAATCTTTTATTATCACTGCTTGTTATATATGGTATCCATTCTACCATGACAGAAGGAAGTCTGTGCATTCTGTATCTTTACTATCTGTATTTTTGTGCAGCAAAAATGTAGTGCATATTTTGGAGAATTTTAAAGAATTCCATAATACTGCTATTTAGGCAAGTTATATTCCTGAATAAGCTTTCAGGAAATCTGAGCATGGTTACATAGGTAGTTGGTGTCATTCAGCACTAGATAAAACAGATTATGAATTCTGTGCAAGAATAGCCATTATACTGGCTTGCTTCCAGTAGTATTTAAAAAGTATTATTTAGCTGTTGCCTCCAACTCCTATGTTTTATTGCTGTGGGTATTTTTCTTGTTTATTTGGTTAAGTTTTTTTTGCATATGCTCTTTTGAGAATGTTTTAAAAGAACTTTTGCTACAGAAGCCATTTGGTGTTTTAAAAGTGCATCACAAAGATGATTCCATCTGCTGATGAGTATATTTCTGTATGGTGATACAGTGATGTACAGTTGAGGAGAACTTACTGAGAGTGAAGGTGAACAATATTATGAATTTTGTGTTTATAAATAGAATTCAATAGTTCGAGGATCTTCATTTGAAGGTTATATTTTTTTTTAAAGAAAGAAACAACAATAACAGAAAAATCGTTTACTGCATTCAGTTTCAATGAAACATGATATTTCTACTGATCTTATAAAAGCTGTCAAAATCTACTAAAATGAAACAATCTAATTTGACTCTAAGAGTTATACAACATAAATAAGTATGGTGTGCAACACACTCCTGAATACAGTATGTCTGTTGTATATGCCTGATACATAACATTTGTTGTTCTGGGATTCTTCTCCCTTTCACTCTTGTGGATCCCTTTTCTCTATTCACAAGACTTGTGAAAAGAAAAACTTATTGCTTACTCTTTGTTTACTTTCCTTCAAAAAGGATAAGAATTCCTAACTGTCCTGAACAAAATGATGTAGTAATGAATCATTACTTTTCAGTTCCTCTGCAGTTAGTCTCTGTAACTAAACTGCTTTTCAGCTTTGTGAAGAGTTCATTTGTTCAATCAAATTAAATTAAATAAAAAATCAGCATAAATAAATTTTATTTTCAATTGTTTTCCTACAGTAAAGGAAAGAGATTTCCTTCATTTCATGCTGTTCATAGTAGTACTGAAGGGCCAATTTTATCTGGAAATGAATAGTCTGAGCTATTCTCAGAGTAATTTTAAATCTGTATCATGGCAGTAATATTCACTCTGAAAACTGTTAGTCTGATGTTTTGTGAAAACTGCATTTAATATTTTTCCATTTGTTAGCACATCTGTCAGTAATAGCATAGGCTTTAAAAAAAAGAAAAAAAAAGAAAAAAAAGATAGGTCTTTCTTAAATTTGTTTATACAAGAAAATATAGCCTTACCTTTGTTGTGGAATACCAGCCTTGAATTTTTATCTATTGACTTGATTTAGTTTCTGTTAAAAAAAAAGCATCACCACCTTGATATGTGTGTGGCTGTATAGTCTGATATTATTTATAATTGCCTAAATACTCAAGTCACAGAATGAGCTGACAAGTTAGGATAGTCACTGTATATTTATACTAACAAAATAAAAACCACTGTCTCAGAGTAAATCTCTAAGGTTACATCATGATAAATGCAGACTGGTTGCGGAGGTATGGAGAGAAGATTTTGTAACTAGGAGAAACTGTGACAATTGGAATCGAAATCAGAATAAGGTTACCACTCGTGCTGAAGCCTGTAAAAGATTTGAAAAAATTTCATCCCTACTGTCAGTGGTTGCTCATCATAGATCTCAGTTCCATTGCTTTCCACAACTGAGGGTAGAGGCCCATTATGCACCCAGAGCTTTCAGGCAAGCAGATTAAATGTTCAGTATATTTCCATGTCACAATTTCATGTTATTTCAATTTTCCTTTTCATAAGCTATCTTGAAACTAAGTGGGCAATCAAAATCTTGATGGCTTGACTTTTAAAGTGTGATGGATTTGTGCAAGAGTTTGTTATGTAGTACATAGTACTATAAGTATACAACGATTGCCTTATGTTTAATATAATAATTCTGTCATACTACTATAATAACTACATGTTTGAATATTGATGATATCGAAATATAACTACCACAAGTGTTTTCAGGGTTCAGTAAGAGGCATACAGTGATTGGACATGCAAGTTTTCTATGAAGTACTCATGCATTTACAGATATTTATGTTCAAAAGGATTCAGAAGCACCTCCATCTGTTTCCTTTTCTCTCATTCAGCATATCCACCTGTTACTACATTGCAAGGATTTGTGGGATTTGTGGCTGTAGGTAAGATCCTTAATTTGTACTGAGTAGTAGTACTGAGTAGTACTTAATTTGTACTGAGTACTTAATTTGTACTGCCCAGCAGCTGGGCAGAGGCTGGGAGGGGAAGGCCTGAGGCATTCCTCACCTGTCCCTGCGTTCCCTTTAAGCAGCATGTTGGCCACACTTAGAGGCTGGAAGGGGGACCCAAGGGACTCTTGTCTCATCCCACATTGCGAAAGTCCCCTGCTGGTTGTAGACATGCAGATGAGAGAGGAAGAAAGCCATGGAGAGTAGATGTCAGCCACGGCATTGTGAAAGGCACGAGTAGAGACGTACTGTGCTGACCACGTAGTACATATTTAATCAGTTTCATATTTAATCAGTTCTGAGGTGTGTTTTAATTATTTTTCAGTTCACAAGAAATTGAGATCTTTGATTAGGAAGCTGGCTGGGATGTAGTTTCTTCCTATACATCACCATCATGAGATAAAAACTGGACACATCAATAACATAGTAGTTAAAAGCTTTTCCACACTATACCAATTGGAATAGAAAAGCTATTCCACTCCTTGAAATGTGGTTGTCTGGTTTTATTCTTATTTTAGACATTCATGATCTTGTCTGAATTGCCATTATCATATTTTACCTGTGAAGGACGTTTTGCTTCAGTCAAAGAAAAAAAAAAATGTAATAATTCATTGTATATGTCTGATTTTGAATAACCTGAACAATGCATGTCTGACAAAAATGCATCAGCTTTCATCTTTGGAACTACTTTCAGATTGCAGTACTTAATAACAGATTGCTGCATTTCACTGCATAATTCTGGACATTGCTTTCTATTGCCAGATAGAAAAAAATACATTTTGCAACAGAAATGTGAGGTAAAACATTTGGTTTATTGATCTAGATAAATGCACAAATATTTTTTTATACAACTTCTAGGGCTGTCATGGTGCTTTCAAGTATCTTCAGGAACATGGAAGCCATTCATATGTGAAACCTTATGAGAATTCCAGCAATGGTGTCTTTCATCCTTTAGTTCTGCTGACTTCATAGCTGGTTTTCTTGAGGTAAGTTCACTGAAAATAAATTTCTAGTTACATTTACAGCAAGGAAGCTTGAAGAGACAGTGTATCTCTTGCTGTAAAGTATTTCAAAGAATCCCTCCATATTTCAGTATTTGAGTTGAATCTTCAAATTTCTTGCTTCAGTTTAATAGCCTAACAAATCGGTGATAAAGTTTGCAAGCAGAAATTGTTCTGTGGCTATTAATATATTAACTAAAATGAAATATTATTTGAAAGTTATTTGAATTGTGCAATAAATCGTGACAGTTTGCAAATGAACTAGAATAGTGCACTTGGGGATAAATGTGAATATGTTTGATATTTTATTGTTGTTTCTTGTGGCCAGATATTGACCTGATAAAAGAGGTCTCAAATGTTTTAAAAACTATCTTCATGGTTCATATGTTGTAGATACAAAATAGGTTGCTTGGGTGGAAAAGAGGACAGGTTTGATACATTATCTTGGCTATGAGTAACTAGAGAATGCTGACAAGACCGAAGCATTTCGTTTCAACCATCTTTCTCTAATCCCTCCGTCCCTGGAAATGAACTAAATTCCATTGCTAAAAGTTTTACATGTGTGAGATGCAACAAACAAGTTTGTTAAATGCAATAGATGTATTTGGCAATGATACTCAACTAATAATGACAGTCTTTGTTCTGCCAAGAGTGGGAAGTGTGGATGGCTTCTTTCATTCTTGTTACCTGCTCCTCTGTCATGGTTCTATGTCCTTTTTTTGTTTTTTGTTTTTTTTTTTATTTTGGGTTTCAGTATTCCGCATCAAAACATCATGTAGTGTACGGGGCATTGAAGTGTTAATGCCCCAATTCCAGGTACCTATCCCTGTACATTACAGAAGTCAGAACCATGACATCCTGACACAAATAATAATTTGTATGAAAAAAACAATTTTGAAAATCTAAAAGAAAATGACAAAAATACCATAATCTACCCTTCTTTAGGAAATTCTCTTCAGATCAACATAGAGAACAAGGGGAAAAAAAGATATTCCATGCTGCCTATTTCCTGCTGTTTGTCTATAAGCCATCTTATGTTTTATTTGTTAAATGCCCATGCAGTTGTGCATAATGACTTTTGTAGGATGAAAAGTAATCAGTAACTTTGGATTAAAGAAATACATATAATATTCACATAAGAATATTTACTTAAGTGGAGTAAAATACTTTCTTTTACAACCTCTTTAAGCCTGAAGTACGGTAGGTAGTCTGTGACCTTAGCAATCAGCTGTATTGATGGAGACCTCAGCTAGAGTAAGCAAAAAAGGAATTGCAGTGCAGAGAAAGATCTGAATAGTTGTGCATGCTACTGACAGCACGAGGATATTGGCTCCTGATGAGTGGAGTTGGTCGAACAGCGAGGAACATTTCAACAAATGTTAGCCAGAAAATAAAAATGACTTCAGCCACATTCTCTTTTTGTGTAGAGATTTCTGGATCACTTGAATTTCTTGCTGAGGTGGGGATTTTATTTGCACATCAATCTACATAAAAAATAATAAAAAATTGTACTGTAAGTATTTGTACAAAAATAGCATAGGGTAGATGGGAAGATAATTTGCTGATTGTATTTGGGAAAAGTATCTTCAGCTCCTTCAAGGACACAGAATCACAGAATCACAGAGTTGTAGAGGTTGGAAGTTAACTCCAGAGATCACAGAGTCCAATCCTCTCCTAAAACAATTCTATACAGCAAATTGCACAGCAAGGCATGGAGGCAGAGAAGGAGACTCCACAACCTCTCTGGGCAGTCTGTTACAGTGCTCTGTCACTCTCATAGTGAAGTTCTTTCTTATGTTAGTAGGAATTTCCCGTGTTCCATTTTCTTCCCATTGTTCCTTGTCCTGTTGTTGGTTGCCACCAAAAAAAGTCCACTCCCATTTATCTGACTCCTACACTGGTAGCTAAACACATCAAAGGTCAAATCACATCTTCAGCAGCTAGCTCAAATATGACCTGAAAATACCAAAAAACCTTCAATTGGCAGCCAAAAGAAAATACATCACCAGTTTAATTTTCTATATTCAGTCTTGCAGTCTAGTAGTAAAAAGAAAACAAACACCAACACAAACAAACAAAACAAACAACAACAAAAAACATCCAAAGAACAGCAAACAAAAACAAAGAGTTAGAATTGATCTTTGATTTGAATATTCCCCAAATGAAGTTAGATCTTCTGGCAAGTGTATCTTCCAGATTTGAGGTTTCTTTGTGGAGTCTTAGTACAGAAAAGACAAAGCTAATCTGCAATTGCCTGTAAAAAATTAATTAATACTAATTAGAGTAATTAGTACACTTACTAAGAATACTTATTTTTAACATTATCTTAAAGACATTATACTACATTACATTAAATAGGACTAAATGCAAAACACTTACTTAAGATCAAAATATAAATGTATTTCAAGGGTCAAACACAAAGATACTGGGAGTTAATATCACAGACAGTGATTACAGTGCATCAGTAATTTATCCAGAAGTAGGGGTTTATTAGAAAGAACTGCATGACAGAAAGTGTAAGATTCAACAGCATCTAGAACAAGGACAAACTACTGTCAGGACATTTCAAATATCCTATTATTCTTATTATTAATCCTAAATATCCTATTAGCGATGTATTAAAATACTGTTTTTGTCTTTCAGCAGAGATTTTCCTTAGGGGTCATTAACTAAGCGTGGTAAAATGGGAAGAAGAAATATGGAGATACCCACTCAGACACTAAGTCTGTAACAGAGCAGACATTACAGACTCTCAGCCATACCATGTTCCTATAAGAATTAAGATACACTGCATGTAACTCAGAGCTAAATGCCAGACTGCAAGCAAGATATTTCATATCTGTACATGTCTTCACCTATGTATATGTGCATGTGGGTGCCAATGTATATTAAGCTCTTGTTCTTTAAATGAAGTTTAAAAGTTCTAAAAGCAATTTCTGTGTTACTATTGAAAGTTTAGATTATCTCATTATTATTTTAACACAAAAAAGTTTGGAAAAAGATTATTGGAAATTCAAGAGTTATACCTTTTTAAATATTTGGGAAACTAAATTATAAAATTAATATGCAAATTTATGTTATACTCCTGAGTTGCATGCTCAAAGTTTCTTCCAACAATTAAGAAAAGGCAAATTGTACCAAGTGTGTATTTATTTATCAAGCATAGAAGCCACAAGGATACATTCTTGTGTTTGGAAAGTAGGAGTGAGGAGCTTCAAAATATTTCATGCTCACCTCAGCTACAGTTATGCTATATGTTGTTGCATTACATTTTGCTAAAACTTGTGTAACAGTATTAGAAACTGTACTCATGACAGGCCTACTCTGTGAGTCATGAAGCCTGGGAGGGGCTCCCAAGATTCATTTGTTTTCATGAAATGCTCACCGAAAAGATTATTTCCATGAAACCTTCAAAACCTATTTTCTAAGTTCACTAAAAACTTGAACACCCTTGATCAATAGTTAATTCACTCCAGGCAAGCTCAGTTCACAGAGTGTTTTTTTTCTTTATTCTGCTATTGAAAGAAAATACATATTAATTTTAGCATTTATGACGTCCTATTTACTTTAGAATAACATCCAAGAAAAAAAAAATTCTGCCTGTATAATTGATCAGCTCTTGACTCTGGAATAGTAAAGCTTTACTTGGTTCAAATTGAGCTCCTTGTATTTATTTATTTATTTGTTTGTTTGTTTATTTTCATGCAGCTCATTCATTAAAGACCAACACTGAAAAATTAAGATAATTTACAACGTCAACCTTGACTCAGTAAAACCAACCTCAGTACTATTAAAAAACAATGCCTTATCCACTCTACAGCCATAATTTAGTAGAGTTCAGAGTGATTATCTATTTTAAAATTTTAAATGACAAGTCACACAGATCTCTGAAATACTTACATATGAACGTAAAGTACATACTCACGAGGAATATCCTGTTTCAACTGCTGCTACCAGGAAGCTCACCTTAATTCTTCAAGAGTATTTCCTGTGGTATACTATTCTCACTGCTAAAAACTAAATTAGCATTCCAGTCTTCATTCTGGGTTTTATTTTGTCTTTGGCTTTGCACAGTAGATTGAAGAGTCCTTTTCTATCAAATTTCTTTTCCTGTATGGAAAGCAGGAAAAGCATAGGAAGAAGCATGACCTTTAACTCCCCCCCCCCCCCCCCCCCTTTTTTTTTTTTTTGAGGTAAACAGCCTGAGATCCTTATTATTTTAGATCAGAGTCAGTGCATAGTTCTTTAATCATTGCTCTCCTCTGAGCCTCTTCAGTTTATTAACATCCTTCTTGAGTTAAGAATAGAGTTGTGGAAAAATAATCATTCTGTAGTCAGAAATTCCTCACACCTATCTTGTCCTCAGACAGCTGACTTGAGCTCATTTTAAAAATCTATTGCCCTTTTAGCTTATATTAGACAAATTTCCTTTATGTCATAAACATTTCAGTCTGTCCTGATTTTTGAACTTAAGAAGTACAAAAAGTTCAGTTATGAGTGGTAAATAGACTATGTATGTCTATAGTCATACTTGTTATTCTTTCATTTATAGGAAATTAAATAATTTTTTACTGAGGTTTCATGCTGAGATCTGAGTTGTTCTGACTTCCAGAGTTGTTCCTCCTATGGAGATGACATTTTTGAGTCCTCTTTGAGCATTCTTCATTTACAAAGAATAACAGTTTTCTTCGCTGTGAAGGTTTGGACCTTCTCACCTGCCAAGCAACAGGACCAAAATCTCCTATCTTGGCTCAATCTTGTATTTCTTCAGATAAACACCTGTATGGATACCTCAGGTAAAGCTGTGAGAGACAGAAAAAATCCTTTACTGAGAAATTTTTTGTTGAAAGAGAAGTGGTTATGAACCTTATAATCTTGAGTGCAAACCGATTAAAATCAATGTCTAATTTAAAATCAAAAAATAAAAATATCAGATTTTATGTTTCTCACCATTAATACCAGTGTTTGAATGCATCAGAGTTAGGAAAGATTTTGTGACAGTTATAAGAAATTCAGAAGAAGTAGACCTTATCCACCTTAAAATACTCAAAGAAAATAATTTTATATACATTTCTGATTTTCCATTTCATATTACTGTCTACATTCAAAAATATATCATTCTCAGAAGCAATCTGAATACAAGTTAGGAGAAAGATGGTTATAGAATGCTATGAATTTCTAGTGTGAATGGATTTGATAATTATAAAATGGTCATAAACACCTGCTCTGGAAGAAAAAGAGATTTTTTAAAATCTTCTCTTATACAGCCACATACACACTTACGTGTATGAACTCCTTCCACCTGTCCCCATATAAAAAAAGTACTAGCTAGAAGTCCCAAAGAATGCAGCAAAAAAACCTGCGAACTGAGCAGGTGGAGAAGCAGAACACTTTTGCTTCTGTCTTTTCTGCTAAGACAGTGAAGTCCCAGTCCCTTCCAACATCTATGATTCAGTGATTCTGTGATGTCTACACAAGCACTGGTAATTTCCTACTTTACATTTATTATTCAATATTTATTGCAGAAAATGTATACTTTGATAGTTATCCTGCCCAGAAATTTAGTAAATCATTATTAACTTTTAAAAGATGGACAATAGATAGTCGTGGATAAAATTTTGGATTTCTGTACATTTTAGTTTTCTACATTGCCAGTTACCACACTGTTCTGGATACTTTGTGACAAAAAGTAGTCAAACATATTAATTTGTTTTACAGATAAATATATGACAAAAATATGTTACTTTTTTTCTTTGTATTGTTCATTGTTCATCTCTTAATTTACACTGCATGACAAAATTCCCAATTATTTTACCATCATTATTACAGTAGAAAACACAAACTGATAACATGATGTAATAACATATCACTATTACAAAATATCAATTAACAAAAATGAATGGTAAAAAAGCAAGCAGTTTTCAGAGAAATGACAGTTTTGAGGACAATTTGTTTACACTGAAAATAAAATGTGGTTTAGGGAAAAAAAAAAAAAAAAGCCTGTAAATCCCTTTAAGAAAAATGCGATACTAAATATCTGCAGTTTCTTTTTCAAAGTGCACAGATTTTTATTGTTGTTTTGTGAACTTTGTTCCTCTAAGTATATGTTTTATATAGCTTCTGCCTTGGAACTCCCTTGTTTTAATCCCCTAAAACTGTCAAGTGTGACTCTACCTGCTTTATTGTTCCCATAAATTCATATGAAACTAGTAGCTAAATCCAATTTGTGTCATTCTGTCTCACTTTGTAGCCTATTCTAAATCTCCCAGCATGTTTCACAAAAGTAGAATCCTATTAATGCCAAATAACCACCACTGTATTTTATTCGGTGGTTATTACACTCCTGCTACTGTTGCAGCTCCTAAAGAGTCTTGTCTCTCCATAAATGTATGATGACTAAAACTGCAAACTAATTATAAGTTTTCTGATTTTTTTTTTCTTTTCTTTTCACCTGACATACCAGTTTTCTATACTGATTTTTCTGTAATAAACTTAGGTATTATAAGCTCATGATCAACACTTATTTGGCAACCCAAAAAGCACTACCAGTTAACATTATATAATCTTTGAGAAAAGCTTAGCAACAAAGTTTATGTTTCAATCTTTACTTTCACTGAAGTTCTTCCTTTTTAAACTATTGCATAGGTACAGTTTTAACTTAAATATGCTAACTTTGTCTTCACTGCTTTCTTATTGTGCAAGGGAATTAAAATACTGAAAATCAGAAAGCATTGAGAATTTCAATAGAATCCCTAAAATCTGGATCAAAATCTACAAAGGTTGTTATGATCATGATAATATTCATAGATAATTGAATATACAAGATAACTGAAGTATTATCAGCCAAGTATAATTTAGTACATAGGCGTTTTGCTTAAATAAATACTTTTGATTGATGGGTTAGTGTAAAATTGCATGACATATCCTAACGGAAAGTCATAAATATCTCAGAATAGAGAGAGACAAAAAGTGAAATATATTCATGTAAGTTATATTTCAAAAACATCAAAATAGTAACAGAGATGTTTGTTTGTTTGTTTGTTTGTTTGTTTATTAACTCCATTTTAATGGCTACATCATGGCGTGTGAAAGACTTGGTACCTGCAGTACGTCTTTAATTCCTGTGCAATTCTCCTTCTATAGTCTTGGTTCATGAATATGTTTCTCTCTTCACTATGTCAGTGTTTACAACTTGAATCCAAATCCTGCAATCCTAAACGTGTTAAAAAAGGCACTTTAAATAATTATCATAGTGTATCCAGGAACCAAAACCACAATTGAATGATCCAGTAATTCTACTGCATTCTAAATACATCAAGAGGAAGTGTCTTGTTTCAGCTTTAAATAGCAAAGATGGACCACAGTGCTCAGAGTACATTTTTTGAACTTGTGACAAGATTGAACTCACATTTTCTGGCAAGCTCTTTAGCTGAGTCTTGCAAAGATATTTGGACAAGTAATCCAAAATAAGGTATTTAAATAGCATCTAAGTTAATAGCAGTCAGGCACCCAGATGCTTGTGTAGATTTGTGCCTTGATTTTGATCTATATAGTGATAAAATAATAATTTTGTAAAAATTGTAGAATAACTTTAAAAAATCTTTTAAGAAGGATGTCTTTGAACTGTTCATCTCTAAAAAGTTTCAAATTATGAATCTCCTTTACTATTCTATAGTGGCTTTAGAATTTTTTTTTGTTTGGGATTTTTTTTGTTTGTGTGTGTGTGTTGTATAAATTTTTAACAACACTGCTAAGTAAATTTTTTTCAGTGGTCAGTTATTCTGTCTTTTCACACAGTATTTGGATGATTTGACATTAAAACAAACAAAGAGCCTACCTTTTGTATCCATTGGAGAATATATTTCCAGAAAATAGCTTCTGTAAGAGCTTAGATAAATCAGAAGGCTCTCTGTTGATCTCAGGGAATGGAGATCCAGTTTTAGATCACAGATTGTACACATACGCTTGAAGTAGAAGCAGCAGTCTAGAACTTTTATCCTTTTCAAATGTCTCAAAAAATAAATAACCTCCAAGCATACCCTGAAGTTCATTTCCAAAAATGAACCAAAAGCTTCAGTTCTTTTCAGATGTATTACTGTCTGCCACTCTGGACAGTCTCTTTATGTTATAATCCTTCACAGTTATATCCATAGATAGACTTTAAGTTCAATCTAGTCTGTTGTTATCCTCTCTTTAAAATTCTTACATTTCATTGTGTTGGGGAGGAGGCCTTTTCTTTTTAGACCGAGATAATGCGATTTCAGAAATCTGTCTCACTCCTTCACATCAAAGAAGTTTCTATTTCATTCTGCATATTTTGTACTAAACAAGTCCTGCTTCTTTTTGCTGGCATTATATCTGCCTTATTTGTTGAAAGGCATATTTAATTGTACATTAAGTGGATCTTCAGTCTTCCCCATAACCTGGCTTTTCATAAGTAATTTTCTGGCCTCCAGCATTACCAATTCCCTCACTGCTCCTTCCTTCTCTGTTCTCATATTCCATTGTCATGAGATTAACTAAAAACAAATGGTTTTACAGTAAAGCTACTTGGTAAAGATCTTCAATTGCTTTGACATCCACATGATATTTTTCAAACTAATCATGGGGGACTGTAAATTTTATAATTTTTTTTTTATATTCAGTATTTTTGTCTCCAGCTTCAATTAATTTTTCTGAATGCAAAGATATTAACTATGCTAAAACCACAAGTTTGGGGAACTTACTACACAGAGTTAACAGGCAATGATCTCCATTAGGGGTATTTGAAGCAATATACATTTTCACTACAAATTAATGGGTAATGCTGAGTGAAAACTTAGAACTTTTAAAAATTCAGACACTGTGCTTCTTTATAATAGCAATACACTTAAAAACAGCAACAAAAACAACCAAAATTGTGAAAACCTCTGTATCTTTTAATGTTTCAGTTTTAGTTTTGACAAACACTTTCTGAACATACTGTATTGTAATACTGGTAGCAGGTGAACCTCAGAAGTCTGAAATTTTGTTTTGAATCAGAATCATTAATTACCATATTGGTCGATGAAAACTTCATTATGATGAAAAATAATTAATTTCACTTAATCTAACCTTCTAGCCACTCATTAATTTTACTGTCCTATATTCTCCCTCCTTACCTGAAACTCTTATTCACCACTATTTCCTTTCTTGTTTAAGCACTCAAACAAGAAAGTTTGTTTTGCTGCCTTTGTTCAACCTTTCATACTTCCTATTTACGTAGCTATCCTCCTTCCCTATCTACATGGCTTTTCATCACACTATGTGAGTAACCACTGTCCTCTTTTTGAAATACTCGTAAGATCAATTCTTGGCACCAAGGTAAGGGCTAGTGACAGAGATTCAGTAAGACACTTGCAAAGATTTACTCCAGGGATAGAGGCCTGTGGGATCAATCCTTAAATTAAAAGAACCTGAATATTCTATTTAAATGAGTAGTCCTTCATCATCTATCTGGTCTTCGCAGTTTTACAGCACAGGCCTTGGCCAAACTTGAAAGTGTGCTAGTGACATTTAATTGCACTCTGTCATCTGCAGATTCATGGGAGACAGTGTAAGGCAACAGGCAGTCATTTCTCCAGGGCGGCAGCATTTACTCCCTCATGTTAGGTAGTTCTTTTCCTTCTCCTCTACTTTTTTACAGTATTGAAGACATTGTCCTGCACTTAGAGGGAGTTATTTTAATTTTTAAAATGTTATTTCGTTGCTAAATGCTCATCCCTTACAGAAAATCCTGTTCCCCTTCAGTCAGTTTTTTCTTTTGTGAATGATTTCTTTGCTTTTCATTATGTCTGAGACATTTAGTCACTAAGGCATAACTGCACACTTCTCTGAGTGTTTTGAGACAAGGCTGATAGCTTTCTAAGTGATACAATTGTTAAATTAATATTCAGAATACTGTGCAATCAGAGTACTGTTACTGATGCATAAGACATAGGTGGCAAGAAGAACAAGGCAAGCTACATTAGTGGAGAGATCTTCAGTTTGTTAAATAAAATTGCTATAAAAACTACTGTTAATACTGTGGAATAGCAGTTACGGAGAAAGCAAGCTTTTATTTTTTTATTTTTTGTTTATTAATTAGTGAGTATGTGTGCAACAACATGAACATAATGTGATACAGAAACACCAAATGGTACTTTTCTTCCTGTATTAACCAGTCACTTAAAAAATATGTTCCATTGATCAGATTCTGCCAGGAGGCAGAATCTTTGATAAACTTTACTGGCAGGGTTATGAAGTAAAAATACTGTCAGGAGATGAACTGAAGTTTGCCTCAGCTATTTTATGCTAACAAATCCAAAGATGCTATTAAAGAGACATTCTCTATCTTGTACTGGTAATGTTGGGTTCACTACTCCGACTGGGAGCACCTGTTACAATTTTTTTTCCTCTGGCTTTGTCACTACAGCTGTCCTGAGTCAATGACTGGTAATAGCTTAGTGTCTTTGTCAATATTTCCTTTTCTCTCCACTGCTGATGTTGCCCATCTCAAACAGAGCAGTCTCCCTCTCTCATTGGAGAATTCCTGGAGCACTATTGTGAAGACATCTTCCCCTCCCAATATTTTTTATTTACTACTTTTTTGTTTCCAAATCCCTTTTTGATTATTCCCTTTCACAAATGCAGACTGCTGCATTTACTGTACTGAAACTCACTAATTAAATCCCACAGTGTCATGCACACATTACCAAACCAACTCTGAAATCTTATTTCAGCAAGGTAAAGTGGCTAACAGTGAGCCTGTAGATTAGGTGGGCAAGCTAATAAGAAGATAGCATGGACCTTACCATATCAACATTTTTGTCTGTTTCTTAATATCTGTAGTTTCTTTCAGATATCATTTTACATTCTCTCTTTTTTTTTTCTTTTTTTTCTTTTTTTCTGAGAGAACTCCATTCCCACAGTCATTTTCCTACATATTCTGTATTTTATCAAATAACAAAGTATTCTGTTGCACAAAAACATTGCATAGCATTTAGTTTTATCTGTCATGATGGTATTCTGATATATAGGATCAGGTTCACAGAAATCTAGATGGATAATTGTACCTAACAGTACATTCATTTAACAGGCTTGGAGTACTGAAATTCATCTGTGTGTTTCTATAGTGATACATGTAAGGGAAGATCAGCTTTCCTTTCAGCAGGTGGATGTATGCAGCTCAGAGCTTCTCTCAGCACCTCCTTTATCCTGATGTTTTCATTTGGTAAGAAGTGGATATCACAGGTTTTCTTGTTAGAGAGTTTTTAGGATAAAAACAGTCAAAAACATAAATCTGTACCAAGTCAAGATACAAGGGAGTCCAGAAAGCCAAGGCCATACTGATGTCAAAACTGGAGATGAGGATAGATCTTCTGGCTATTTCTTCTACTAGCAAATTTCTCAAAAGGATGGCTTTCTGTCATTTTTATAAAAATTGACTATTTTTAATTTAAAAAAATTGCAGCTGTAACATTTAAACATTTAGATGTAAACTTTTACATCTAAAATTTTTATTTGAATACAAGACTGAAAAGTCATTTTTGAAAAGTCTCTTGTTCTGTATCAGAAGAACAGTGTGCAGCAGTAAAACTTCCTTAAACCAAGAACACAGCCCTCTCCAGGAAAATTAGCATGCAGGCACTGTAAATGGTCAGGAAATTAAGGTTCCAAGAAGGAGTAAAGGGACAACTATCCTAGCATTAGAAATATATGTACAACCAAAGAGAGCTACATGAAAGTAGGATAAGGTTTTTAGTGCATTTTCCATATACATGTCTTACAAATGATGCATAGTCATAATAGTTTGCTTTCCGTTCATCAGGCAATCATGTAATTGTTCTGTGCTGTGATTTTGTTTCCTGAAAATGAAAATAGTAAGAGAAAAATCCTACCTCTCACTGCCCTCCCTGCATCACATAGTCTTTCTGCCATTTCAGCCTCATGTTTAATGCCATTAAAGTCAAAACTAATTTATGTGCTGAAATCTGTGATTTGTTCTCATTGTCAAGTATATCTAGGCCTTACGATTCTGGCTACAAAGTAAGTAGATTGGCTTAGAAGCATGCGACATCACATAAAGATGGAAGCTCAAAGATTATTCAAGCTTGTCATTTTCATGACTTAAAGCCATCAGGGCATCATATATATCAGCAAAGGGAGTGCCATCCAGTAAAAATGAGTGCAAATACATGTGACTACTTATATTCTTGTTTCTACTCTTAGTTCCGACACCCTTCAGGCTAAAAGTACGCACATATTTTACCGTTAAAGCAGGTTTATAGTATTATTTATATGTCTATAGGTATGCCCTTAGACTCCTCCAGCTACTTTAACAAAATGAATGGACATAAAGGCAACAACAAAAAGAAAATGTTCACTTCATCATGTAAATGGGATTACAACTGCAGTTTTTAACAAAAAGAAGGAAAGAAAAACAATTTCACTTCACATTTTCAGAAGGAATTTGGCAGAAAATATTCAAGAGAACGAGAAAGAACATTTTGTGCATTCAATTCTTCTTTTCCTATCTGTGTTATAAGTAAGGATGTATATTTTTTCCTATTTTTATTTTCGTCTTTTTTCCCTTCTTCAGTTGTCTAGGAAATAATTTCAGTAAAAATGTGAGCATTTCCCACTAAGTAAAGCAGTGTTTCTGACTAGGAATAATTTCAGTAAAAAATTTAACTCTGTGGAAACATTTGTTTCTGTGCAGTTTTTCACTTAATAGAAAACAAATAACAAATTAAAAAAAAAAAAACAAATAGGTGAATTATCAGTGTTTCTGGTTGCTACACAAATGTTGCTACACTGCTTTTTCCTTCTTTCTCGTTTTTCTTTTTTTTCTGTGTGTATTTTTTTTTCAAACTCCATTTAATTTCTTATTTCATTGCAGTGAGGTTCACTCAAATAAAGCAGTAATCAGCTGGTTACAAAGCCACACACAGCTGTCTGCCAGAAGTTATGACCTAAAATATTTAATTAAACAGCATGTCTGGTTTTCAGATCACTTTTGGCTTTGCACCATATCCAGATTCTTCATTTTCTCTAGTTTTTCTGAAGCTTTCTATTGGAGAGAGCTACTAAAAACCCGAGAAAAGAACCTGATTGTTTTGTGATTACATAAGAGCATGCATTGAATAATTTCAGTCTTCATGTGAGTAAATATTCTAGATTACAGTTCAAAAACTCTTATATAGAGTATGGTTTCCCAAAATCAGTGGACAACTGGCATGAAATATTTGTGTATAATTTTTTCTTAACTAACAGACAAAAAGGAAAAATAAAAAGGTAGGCTATACTATTAAAAACCCTCCTATTAAAAAGGTTTAAACTCCAGAGAAATGCATTAAAATGTGATATAATTTGTAATTTAAAGTATTCTTCCAGAATTTACTGCCACAGATAATACTTCTCTTGTAAGTATCACTGGCATTCTGTAAACATTTAGGGAAATCATGATATGTGACTGTAATTTATATGGTATTATGTTAGATTTTTCACTACCTGGTGACAACTTGGATATTATTTTTACTGTAGCAACTATAACCACAAACTAGATAAAGTCTAACTAACAAGAAAGATACAAGTGGGAATAGTCATATTTCTCATTTAAAAGTACACAAATCTATTGTTGTATATTCAATTCCTATATTGCAGATCTCTGTTTTATTTACCTCCCTATATCACAGGTACCATTGCTGTTGTAAATGATGAATTACTTGTGTCCATGAACATGTGTATTGTAGCTTTTGATGCAGTGTCCATATGAAGCTGGGAAGGCTTCTACTTTACCACATTTGACTTTGTAACAGCATGATTGATGATAGTTGCTGTTTTTTTCATCAAGTGGGTCAGGTCTGAAAGCCTGTAGGTTGCTTGGGAAAAGAGAAAGACAAGTAGCGATGATTAGATGATTTTGCTGTCCTACTCTGAACTGCAATTTGTCCGAGTCAGTCTTTCTATGTCCTTATTTTATCCTTGATGTTTTCCATCCTCCAGAATTTTCTTTACTTCCTCTTCATTCGTCTCGGAGTTCTTGCCCTCTTCTTTTTCTGTATTGTCTCCAGAAATGTCCTTGACACGTGGAGAACTGGCTTAGGAAGAACATACAAGAACAATGCAATCTCAGCTTTTTACTTTGAAAAAGGCCCATACATCTACAAACACAAAGCTTTTGCTTTTCCTGATTTTGCGAAGTTAGAGCTAAGAAATAGACATATTAAAACCATACATGTAAGGACAAAATGAAAATCTAGATTTTTATAGGGTAGGAATAAGCAATAATTACATTATTATTTCATTTTAAGCAATTTTCTTGTCCATAAATAAGAATATGCAGATCAGGATGCAAGAATCTTTTCCTAAAGGAGAACTGTGAAAATTAAAAATATGAGATGATATTGAAGCAATAAATCAAGAAGGCACCCCCAAAAATTTACTCTGCCTCTATTACCAATGTCAGAAGACATCAGAATCCTGATGGAAAAGGAAGGCATCACTGGATGGAATATATTTAGAAAATGAAATTTGATACCAAGGGAAATTAAAAACTTCCAGGAATGTCACCGTCACAGCCATGAAGCTTAAGCCCTACAGAGAGAAACCAGAATTTCAGGCAATATGTATACTTAAAGTACTTTAATCCAACCGCATCAGATTTTCGGCATTATGATCACTGGACTTCCCAAATACATTTAGTTTCTTTTTGTATGATCACCTTCAATATATTCTATAGGAAAGCAAAAGAAAGCTTTAGTGTATGCAGTATTATTTTCTAAAGTTGCATACATTCAGGAAAGATCATTACTTAAGTTTATTTACAGCACTCATACTCACCAGGTTCAAATAAAAAATTAAATGGATGGGAGGGGAAAACAATAAAGGGCAGTTTATCTCATAGATTGAATAATGTTATTTAAAGATGTTTCACTTTTTTTCTTTTCTTTTCTTTTTCTTTTTTTTTTTTTTTCAATTCAGAGAATACCAATCTGAAAGACATTGTTTTAGCAGACTTGATGAAGAAAGGCATTGATGAATTTTTAAAGGTGTCCAGCCCTTGAGGAGTGGAGCATCTCTCCTGAGAGGACAGGCTGTGCTAAGAAGGCAGGTTCTTCAAGGGAAGAAGGCAGATCCTCTGACATCTATTTTATCATATTATCATCCATCTGTCCATAAGTGCATTTGTTTAGCCTTATAATGAATCTGATGTTGCCTTACGTCATCATAGTAACTGCCTACTTTTCATACTAATCTTTACAAAATACTCCTTTTCCTTCTATTTTTATTCTTTCTGCTTCCACAAAGGGAAGAAACGTATAAATGTGAAGAATTTTGCTCATGGTTGAAAAGGAAAGGCAGAAGCAAGACAAGCAGCTAGTTTGTACAGAGCTGCATAAAACAAAGTGAAGAACAGTTTCCATGAGTCACTAAGTGAGGCAGGTCTCATTACTGGCAATTAATTACAAGCCTGAATAATTGTATCTGAGATTCAAATGGTTTGTGTTTGTTCTTATGTTTTCTTCAATGTGACAGCCTCGAGGAATTCTCATCACAAGAAGAATGACTGCTAAACATAGGATAAGTATCACAAAATGTACTTTTTTGCAAGGTTAAATGAAAACAGAATTAGACCAAGTGCACTTTCCTGGCACTTTGTCAGCCTTTGGGACTGAGAATTTATGCAATGACTGCCTTGAAACTCAATTTAGATTACCTGAAAATCCAAGTGTGGTCAGTGAAGAATTCTGTCCTCAGTGAATGATCAAGGAGATTTTTTCAATGACTAAAATCTCTCTCTAAACCTTAAAAATTAGAGATATATTTTTGGATTTCACAAGAAATTTTTGCTGAAGTGAGAAAATATCTGAATCTTGTCAATGGCTTTTGATTCACCCTTACTATTACCCGCCTGATCCTTTTTGTTGTTATGATACTATCTTGATGATGAATTTTCTTTTTATATCACATGAAGGATATGGTAGAGAATTAGTGTCAGCCTAGCATTTAACCTCTTCCTGTCACTCATTCCTATTGCCATTTCTTTCTAGATTGGTATTTATCACTGTGATATTTCATTTTGACTTATCTTAAATTTCATATGAATAATCAAACACTAAATGTTATTTTCTTTAAATAAAGAAACCCCTATGACATGCTGCAAGTGTGTGTCAAATCATGAACTCTATTTTGTAGTTAGACACTGTAATTAGTTCTTTTATGAAGGACTTTTTTCAACATAAAATGTCAATTTGTTGAAATTTAAACTTTCCACAGTTCAAGTTTAATTATAAATTTAATAAAGATGAGTTTCTCAGCTACAGATGGGAACTTCTAGCTAAAGTCAGGAAGAACACTGGAAAGGAAGTTCAGAATGTCAACAGGGAAAGCAGAAATATGGGAATTCAACTTTTCTTTTCAATGACTATTCACTGATAGTAAGCATAGAATCATTGAATCATCAAATCATAGAATGGCTTAGATTGGAAGGGACACCAATACTCATCCAGTTCCAATCCCCCTGCTGTGGGCAGAGCTGCCAGGCCCCATCCAACCTGGCCTTCAACACCTCCAGGGATGGAGCATCCAAAGCTCCTATGGACAACCTATGCCAGTGCACCTTCTCAGTCGAAAACTTCTCCCTGACATCTAACCTAAATCTTACCTCTCTTTGTATAAAGCCATTACTCATTGTCCTTTCACTATCAAACCATGTAAAAAGTCAGTTCCTTCGCTTTTATAAGCTCCCTTTGAGTACTGGACATCCAGAAATAAGTCTTCCCAGAGCATTCTATTCTCCATGCTGAATAAACCCAGTTACGTCAGTCTTTCATTGTAGGAGACGTGCTCCTGCTCTTCTCATGGCCTTCCTCTGGACCTGCTCCAACAGTTCTGTATCTTACTAGCGTTGGGTTTCCAGACCTGGATGCAATACTTTAGATGGGGCCTTAAAAGGGCAGAGTAGAGGGGGACAATCACCTCCTTCACCCTACTGGCTGCTCCTTTTTTGATGCAGCCTAGTATACAGTTCGTCCTTCGGGCTGCGAGCACAAACTGCTGGCTTGTATCAAGCTTTCGTCCATCAAAATTTCCCATTTACTCTCTGTAGGGTTACTATTAATGAGTATTTCTCCTACTTTTCTCCAGACTCCTCCCATGTGTACGCCATATTTAGGATTGCCTCGACGCATATACAACAACTTGCATTTGACCTTGTTGAACCGCATTATGCTCACATGGGCCCACTTTTCAAGCTTGTACAGGTCTCTTTGTGTGGCATCCCTTCCTTCTATTCAATTTAACTACTCAGTTTATTGCCGTCATATTGTCACTCAATCCCAATATCCAGGTCATTGATAAAGATGCTGAGGAGCACTGGTTCTGAGGCAGACTCCTAGGGGGTATCAAACAGCAATGACCTCCACCTGTATACGGAACTGTAGACAACAACCCTCTGCTTATGACCATCCAACCAATTCCTTATTCATCAAATAGTCTATCCTTCAAATCCATACCTTTCCAATTTAGAGATAAGAAAGTGCTATGGGACCATATCAAAGGCCATGCAGAAATCACGTAGATGACATTAGTTGTTTTTCCTTTATCTACTGACTATTATCTACCGACTTTATCTACTTATCTATCTCAAAAACCAATTGAAATGTCATGATTTATGGAAGACTGTATCTCCAGATTTTGTGCAATTTGTGACAACACAGTTCTTTGGAAGAAGAAACATTGATTTCCCTCTTTAATCAAAATCAAGTACCAAGACAATAACTTATAGGCAGGATATGGCAAAAAATGAACTAGTAATCTGTTCAGCTTTTCTAGAACATTTCATAGTTATTTAAAGACACAGAACTAAGTTCCTCATACTGATTGTGATATTCATTTTAATTATAGACTATTTAATTTCTCGTGGAGAAAATGTTTAATAAATTATAGAGACGATTTAATTTCTCATTCGGGTATTAAATGACCTAAATTTAATTTAAGGGCAGTGTGCCCTTGTGGCTAAAAAGGCCAATGGCATTCTGGGGTGCATTAAAAACAGCGTGGCCAGCAGGTTAAGGGAGGTGATCCTCCCCCTCTACTCTGCCCTGGTAAGGCTTCATCTGGAGTATTGTGTTTAGTTCTGGACTCCCTAGTACAAAAAAGACAGGGATCTCTTGGACAGAGTCCAGTGGAGGGCCACAAAGATGGTGAAGGGTCTGGAGCATCTCCTCTATGAAGAAAGGCTAAGTGAATTAGGTCAGTTTAGCCTTGAGAAAAGAAGACTGAGAGGGGACCTGATCCAGGTCTATAAATAGCTAGGGTGTGGGGGCAGAGTGGAGAGGCCAGACTCTTTTCAGCAGTGTGTGGAGACAGGACAAGGGGAAACAGCTAGAAACTGCAGCATAGGAAGTTCTGCACAAATGTGCACAAGAACTTCTTTATGGTGAGGATGACAGAGCACTGGAACAGGCTGCCCAGGGAGGTGGTGGAGTCTCCTTCTCTGGAAATATTCAAGACCTGCCTGGACACTTACTTGTGAGACCTGGTGTAGGGAACCTACTTTGGCAGGGGGGTTGGACTCGATGATCTCTGGAAGTATCCTCCAACCCCTACGATTCTGTGATTCTGTGTAAATGAGTTACATTTGAGAATCACAAAAACAGTAAAAGAATAGCAAAATCCATTGTGCCATACTGATACTGTCTTGCCTTGAGATTATTGGCCAGAATCTTCCATCCTGCTTGTTTCACAACAGCAGAAGTGTGTCACAGCGTTCTCTTTGAAGACAATTAAATGAAGGGGATAAATAAATTTTGGGTAAAGATTGTTCACATATTGGGCCAAGTCTTTCCCGAATTCTCAAAACTCCATTCACTACATTAACAGCTGAAACTGAATGCAAAGGCATGGAGAAACCTTTTTCAGAAAACTGTTGCACTGCTGTCTCTAGGTCACCATCAGTTCCATCAGCTCCTTCCTACCCATTTCATCAGAAAAAAAATTTGAAGTGTCACAGTGGTCTTCATTTTGCTTAGGCTGAATAAATATGTCACCCTCCCTGATACAATTTAATGTTTACATTCCAGTAAATACTCTCAAGAAATAAAGACCAGAAGTACACAAAATCTTTCTGGTCGTCCTCTCTACAAAAAAAAAAAAAAAAATCTGAAAGCATGTATAATGATGTTTAAATCATGGCCACCTTTGTCTGAAAGCTCTTTGGGTAGGTTTGACAAGTTAAATAAGCATTTTCTAGTTTTACTCTGTGCGCATGTTTCCATTTAAAATGTTAAAACAGTGATAAAAGTAATGCTCTATAAAAATCAAATTCATTCACAAACAAATAAATAAAACAGAACTTAAGTCCCTTCAACACGAATTGGTACAATTCTAGTGCCATTTAGAAATCTCTCAATGTTTGTAAAGTCTTGAGATTAAGAAGGCTGATAAAAGCTTATGTGAGGATTAATGCAGTTCCTGTCCATCATGTTTGGTTTTTATCATTCCCAATCTTACAATGGAAGCCAAGGAAAAGACTCCAAAGCTAAGGATTATAAGAGCTCAAAAATTATCTGGGAGGATGACCAGATTGTTATCATTTTTTGCAAGATTTTTAGATTTGTTCTGAGAGAAAGAGTTAAAGCATTTCTCTGCAAAGCCAATATTTATTAAATACTTCATCAGGAAGAGATTCTTATCTCTTACAGATTAAGGTAAGGCAGGGTAAAATAGAGTACCATTCAGAAGATCTTTTTAATAATATATATTTGAACATTTAAGAAAGAAAAAGGTGAAGAGTAATTATGAAGCACTTTGAAATATCTTTTCTTCAGCACAGAGTCTTCATATTCAAATCTCTGTTTTAGCTAACCTGATTGCAAGTTTTGCTAGTGGGCTGATTTTTAGGCAGTTTTGATACAGATCTAAAAAGAGTACCTCAAATAAACTCAGATGATAAACTGGAGATAATATTAAACTAAAAACTGAACTGGTAAAAAATATCAGGAAAATCATTTTAAGAGATTTACAAAAGAAAGCCTTGATCCTCTACTGTAAGAGGTGAATTTGTGGGGTAAATAATGGTAAATAAGGAATTCATATGCCCATATGCCCTCTAACAGAAATGATAAATAAAAGTCTTCCTGATGGAATGTTTTTAGGCCTTAGATTCAGTGCTGGACCTTACTAACCCTCAGATTCAATACCTAATTCCCTTTTCTCTTTTAAGAGCTTAAAACTATAAGTGTTCTAGAAAATAATTGGATGTTAGTTCATTAAAAAAAAAAAAAAAAAGCAAACTGAAACAAATATAAATCAAATAGATGAGACAATTTTCTGTAATTGCAAATGTAAATGCCATAGCCAGGAAAGGCCACTCATGAGGCAAAAATTTCCAGGTAATGCAACTCAATTTTACAGAGATTATAACCTTTCCAGGTGTGCTAAAAAGGGATAAGAGATATTGCCTTCTGCAGTATTGTCAAATAAGTCCTTCAAGCCCTTGGAATCATCTCTTTGAATTTATATTGTTTGATTGCCTAGATGGTGAAGCAGATTCCCCACCACCTGAGAGGCTGAAATGGCTGAGAAATTGCCAGGGTGATATAAACAAGCTTCATGTGGCTCAGGTAAAATATTTAATTCTATTTTGTGAGCAGGCAGAAATATATATGAATATATATGAATATATGATTGTATATAAAGAACCCCAAGTTCAGAATTAATTGATAAATTGTCTTTTTAATAATAGCAGGGTAAAATGTTGGAACAAAAAACACAAAATGAAAACAACTACTCAAGTACAGAATTTAATGTAATTTAAGGTTCTGCGTTATCTTGGATAAAACCTTTAGTTCTTGATATTTGAATACAGGCACTTTGTTTACTGGAGAATATTTAGCTGGCTCATCCTCTCTGCTGTTCTTACATATAACTCAGCTGCTGTTTCTGTCCCCGATCCCAAGATTTTATGCTATTATTCTTTCTCTTTTAACATCACACAACTGTTCCTGCATGGAAAGTGCTCTGAAACTATGAGAAACAAACAAACAAACAAAAAACATCTCCCATTTTAGTTGCCTGGTACCACAGCTGTGAGAAAAAGTAATATGGGAATAGAGCCTATTAATACACAGAAATCAGGTGCAGATGAAGGATAGTTAACACAGATAACGTTCTCTCATAAATCTAGCTAAAGCTACTAAACTGAGTTGAATTGTCACATGAAAAACAAAAGACACTTTCCTATTCACTCCTTTTCTTGCCATTTATCTCATCTGGAATTGCTAGAGCTTTTAACTGAATCAGTTACAATAAATCGCAGCAAACAGAAAACAAATTATTTCTGTTTAATATCATCCAAAAGGAGGTTATGAGTTCTTTCTCACAACAGTAAGTTTTTTATTTAAGGAAAGATAACAGCATTATTATTTAAAATAAAAAAATATATATATTTATAAGAACTGTTTAGAATAAGAACTTTCTGAGCCTTAAAAAAAAAAAAAAAAGTGATCAAAAACTATTGTAATAGTGATCTCTGCATTTTTGCATAATAGTTTTCATAATTCCTCATTAACTGTCACTGGATGAAGCAGGAGGAAGAATAATAGACTGTATTTGATCTTGGATACATGTTGTCAATTATATTAAATCCAGATGACAATCATAGTCAGATTTTGACAAGGTGCTAGAGCTGATGTGACCAACATATACGGAGTTTGGAAGCCTATCTAGAATTAGGAAAAATCCAAATATTAGGAAAACTCAAGAAGGTTGATCCCCCTTATTTTTTAGCACTTTTTCTTCAGACTGCACTTGTGATTTCTAATTGCTGTATTTGAATTGAGGAACTGAAGTATGCTACAGAAGCTGAAAATACAAACCAAAGATACTCGTGCAAATCATGAAAATGTAAATTACTTCCTCTTCTGCAACTACTTCTATGGAATGTGCTTGGAAATTAATTATTGAGAAAGTATGATTCTATAAGTGGGTATCAAGAAATGATGATTTTAATGGTTTTGAGTTGTCCTGGAATAACATTTTAATAGAAGATTGTCTCCTTAAAAAAAGAAGGATATTTAACATTCTTATTTGAAATAGTGCTAATGGACAAAAGATACAGGATAATAGCCTCACTTTGTAGAAGTTGGTGATTAAATTCCTATAACATTTCAGTAGCTAACTGAAAATGCATCAGGAGTGCAGAAATTTATCTTAGGACGCTTTTAGATGTGCTCTTAGAGCTAAGCTGTAAATGTCATGTAAACAAATTCTTTCCATATGGAGACAGCAAATCTTACAAACATTGTAAAGATGAGCAAAACCAAAATAGAATATGTGAACAACCAGCACAAAACTAGCAAACTAGAAGCAAAGGATAATAAAACCAAAGCAAAAACAAAAAATCCTGACAGATAAGCTACACAGACCAATAATTCAATGAGTGAAAAGATCCTTACTGACCAAAACTCAAAAGCATCCAGTTGTACTTTTGAAAATAAAACCACTAAAATTGAGTAATTGTGATTCTGAGGCCCTCTTTTCATTCTTCGGCTTGAAGCACGGCATTTGAGGAAATGCATGTTAGTTTTGAAATCATAAAATAGATCAGCATAACAGATTAATTATTTTTTTTCAACATCTTCTGAGAAAATGGATCTGTTGATCATTTATTTTTCACTGGTTAAAACCATTCAATTTTTTTAATAAGGAACAGAAGCAACCTTAGATAACTTAATGAGCTGCAACACAATGTAGAACATACACAAAGCACAAATTTTTCATCTGTCAAAATATTTTAGAGATGGTTCCACAAAATTATTAACAGCTATATTTTTATAGAAGTAATGAGTTTCTGGCAATTTTTAATTTTTTAATCTTTAATCTTTTAGTCTTTTCAAGACTATGGCAAAACCTTATAAGTTAATATACTTTGGATGTACTAAGCAGAGTAAAACTGAAATATTCTAAATGTATTGAGACTACTATATGCATTGATCTGTTCATTTTATCTGCATTAAATGTTACAATTTATGTATTCTTTTCAGAGTCTATCAGATACAAGGAAAAAAAGTCTTAAGAAATATAATTGTATACTATACACAATAGCCATCTACTTTATGGACTATTTAGAACTTGGTCCATAGGCTATGTAAAAATGTAAATATTTGTGTTTTATTCATTGTAATTTCAACTTTATTTACTCTGAAGTAAATACTTCTAATACATACTAACTCGCATGTCCTGATGCAATCTTAATTTAAGCAAGCATATTTTGTGCTTATTATTTGTACAAGTCAATTTGAAAAACACATGGTTGTGCCTATAGATGTTCTACTACTGAAGTAATGAGAAGGTGCATCACCAGAAAGAAAGAAAGATCAGAACTGAGCATTTTCAAAAGTATTACACAATGGTAAACACTGTTGCACTTTTCTTTATATGAATGAATGAAAATAAATTACAAACTATGCATTTCAAGTTTCATATCTAGACAGATGAGATATAGAACTCTTTCCCTACTGCAAGAACAACAAAAGCATGTAGAAAAATAGAATGTTCAAATTTTTCCCAGGATATTAATGCCAAAAGGGGGCTCAGGCAGGATTGCTTTTTATGAAGCCACCCCGCTAAAACTTGTGGGATTGGCTTGGCTGCATAGGTTGAATCTTGCTAATTAATTTTCATTTGTAAACTAATGGTAAATATAATAATAAACCAAATATATATAACTGTAATAATATTTATTATAAACCTAATAATAATATTACCCATAATCTAAAAACGAACAATTTTCAGTTGTCTAATTAAATGACAGTCACAAATATGATTTTCAAACCACTTGTAATACACTGCTGTTACTTAGGAATTTTTGCATTATTCAGGTTACATTCTTTGCACAGAACTTTGACTTGAAAAAAACAAGCAAACTGTCTCAAAACAAGCTTTTGCAACTTATAATCTTTGTCTTCTTAAAGTACAAATTGGAAGCCTACTGATTATGGACATGCAGTATCACAGTGTTACATGATTATGAAAAAAACTTATGTGAGAGTCATTTCTATGTAAATCTCTAGTGTCCTTACCTAAAAAAAATGGCTTTGTAGAAGAGCAAATTTGTTATACTTGAAGTAGAGACAACCCTGTGTACCTTAATTCATTAGATACATGCCCACAGCAGCAAATTAAATATGTAATGCCTTTTTAAATTTCTTGCTACTTAGACATTAATCTATTATTGGAAACATTACAAAGTGAAAACGCCCTTAGAGTTTCTAACAGCTCACCTCTGCTAATGCAGACTTGTTTTTCACTGTTATCTAAAAATTCTTAAATCCTTCTAAGACCCATTATAGACACTTCCAGTATGCCAAGTGCTACAAAACAACTTTAATATGTGATACTTCACTGCACTATCTAAGTTATCAAAAGGAAAAAATATAAGGAAGAAGAAGTCATACAAATAATAAATTAATCTCTCTTTTAAAATATACATTAGACTATGCCTTTGCACTCTAGTAATCTTCATATGTTTTGAAGGTCACACTGATATCTTATGTTGTTTTGCCTTAAACAAGTTATGCATCTTAAGAGTGTGCTTTCAAACTAGTGGATTCTTAGTAGTTCTACAAATCTAGATTATTTGCAGAGAACAATACTAATCAAAGATATCCATTGTAATTCTGCAAATATTCTTTCCAATGTGTCTGACTGTATCAAAAGTCATGATTTTGTAAGTGTACGAATGCAATCTCTAAACCCTGAAAAATACTCCATGTTTTCTCCTACTGATAATTTTAAGTCTGATATTTCTGATATCACAATGCATAGAGTCCAGATCCCCGCAAACTGATAGGACTCAGTAGAGAATTTTGTCGATCAGATATAGTGCAGAAGCCATTTCAGACAGATCTGTGTTAGAGCTGGATGCATACAGCTGGATGATTAGCTTGCATCTCCTCAATTAAGGTGATATTAGCTATTGTTGATTGTTGATTGTTAATCAACATTGATTGTTATTGTTGATTGTTAATCAATCTGGTTTGCTGTGCTATAATTTTTCAGATGTATATACTTCAAAGGCCTTTCTAAAGTAGAGGCCAATATATAAGGATTTTTTCTAATGAAACTGTAAGAAAAATATATATATATATATATATAAACAAGAAGAAGCTGAAATTGAAATTGCAGAAAGTTTCAGAATTTTTAGCATGTTCTACTAATGATTTTGAATTTTGTTTCTTGCAAAATTCTTTGCATTGTTAAGAATACCAATTATAATAAGAGGAAATATCGTTATCAACAAAAACAGGGTGAAAAGAATATTAAAGAAGATTCCCAAAAAAGTATAGCAAGCAATCTTTTTATCTGGAAAAGACAGAATTTGGGTAACACAAAACTATGATCCAGTTGATTGGAAAACTGAACTTCATCAGTCAATAACGCACTTTGTTTTCCCATTGGTACTTGATTTCAATCAACATGTATAATATATGCACACAAACAGAATAACAGTAACTATTTGAACCAAGTTTGCTTTAAGTGTTACTGTCTTTGCTTTTGTATAGGAAATCTATATTATTGTCCTACCAGTGTCAAACATTAAATACTGCTTATTGTTCTATTTTTACACAGTCATTTCCGTATCTTACATAGAGGAATAATTTGTGTGTGTTCTATGTTCTACTTAAGAAAATATTTTCTTCATTGTCATATTTGCTTTTTTACTGCTGAGAAATGCCACATATAATTAGTAGACACAGTACTTTCTATTCCCATAAGTTCTTATGTATTCCTAAATATGGTAACATCTCATAAAGAAACGAATCAATCTGTAGAAAGGACCATGAGCCCAGGCTAACCTTCTGGGAAAACAGCTACACAAATCAAAGTCTTTTTGATTTCAGGACAAAACACATATGCATATATTTTCTTACATGTATCAAATTATATAACACTTATCCCCAAAATGAAAATTTTAAAAGAATATTACACATCTTTTAGTTTGTTTGTTTACTTGTTTTTTATTTGTTTTTCCTTCTTCAGTATTACAGGCAAAATTGGATTGTGAGCATTTGTTAAGAAACTTCTCACTAAAGTTATTTTTTAAGGGATGGATTCAGGAGGTGAACATTCCTGCTCAATTTAAAGAATTATCATATGGGCATCTGCCAATGAGCAGAATTCTGTATTAGAAACTGCTTAATGGATATGAAAGTAAAAGAGGCTTGGTCATTTCTTTCAAGACATGTTATCTATGCAGAGGGATGAACGAACAGATAAATACTCATCTAATATGTCCCTTGAGAGCATCCTTTACACCTGGCAAAGGAATTAGGGAAACACAGCCAGTAGTACCTTCTAAACACTCAGTACATCATTTAAACTAGCTCAATCTTTTCAGGAATAGTTACCTTCCAAGACCATAAAATCTGTAACATTTTTTGCACAGGAATGTAAAAAGTTACAGTAGTTTATAGAAATACAAGAATTAATATTCCCATTATAAATATGTTTACAGATCAAATGCACCTCATCATCTGTCATGACCAAGGGTGCTATTATGATCAGATTTGTGCAGTATCAGAGGCAGTAAAATGAACTCAGCTCTAAACTCCTTACTACCTTATTTATATTATCAAAACTGGTCATTCAGTGTTATTAACTGAAATATACTTGGTACGTTTTATTTTCATACACAGGAGGAAACTGAAATTAATAATGACTTGCAGGGGATAAAATGCATGAGGGAAAGAAGTATTAGAATAAATGATATCTCCCGTCAAAGTCATTACTTCTTCAAAGATGACTAAATATGAAATAACTTGTTCTTGTACCTTAATTTAGTCTGTTTCCTAAGTTCCAGTGCGAAATCTCTGGAACAGGGAAAGAGGATGATTTAACATAGGCTGCTTTTTTCTTTTCAGTGATCTTTTTACTGGTTTCTTCCATTTTGTAAAGTCTGGATAGATCTGCAGTGGGAAGAAAATGCAGAAGATTAGACATTTTAAATAAAACTAAAGATTATTTATTCCTTCAATTTAGTCATCAGACCTGGAAGTGAGGCTTTGCCCACTATGTCCTCTGTCCACTATGCCTTAATTCTGTTTAGTTATTTACACTGAAGCTTGATCCAATAGGACAGAGAGAAAAACTGGCATGGACAATACCTCAGCTGATGCAATTTTTCAAGCAAAGACTCTTGAAATCAGCTTTGTTACCTTTTTCCTTATACAGAAAATCTAGTTGTTTTTTTTTTTTTTCTTTTAATTTGGAAAGGGTGGGGTACCTCAATTTAACTTAATTACCTCATGTTTGCACTGTCCTCAACTTACTACTTTCCAGCAAAATTCAATTGTATCAATCTTACTGTAGAGGTCTGGCCCATGGATCGCTATCAGAGATTATAAGTCACGTCTCCCTTTTTGCAGTTAAAAAAAAAATGTTGGTTGTAGTTCAAGACTTAATATTCATGGTCCATAATAAGAAGCATGTTGTCGACTTAGAGTTTGGCTAGGAGGTGACAATAATAATAAAGTAGTAGACTAAAATCCCGCTGACACACCATCACAATTGTATCTTTGAAATATTTAATATTTAAAATATCCTACCTCACCTTGTAAAAATTAAGGCCAAAAAGAAGCTGTATAATTGATAGAAATAAATGTTGTGTTTGTATGTGAAAAATGCCATTTACTATAGGGAAAAAAAATCCAAATTTCCTCAAGGCCTGAAAATGCAATGCATTTGTCTTACCAGGAAGCCAGAGGTCAAAACAATGTGACCAGAGTCCTGCAGATATCAAACATTTCCTTTAGGTATCCTTGGGAACAGACAATGGTTATGACAGTTCTGCTTACCTCTGAAAACAACAGTATAGGAAAGAGCATCAGGGAAACAAGATGACTAGATTTCTTCATAGTAATAAAAGGAAATGGAAAGGAAATGGAAAATAGACCAGTTGATTTAGTGATTTTGTCATAATATGGAAAGCTCTTCTTCATAGAAGGGGTGATCCAGCCCTGTGATCATCTTTTTTGGTGCCCCTTTGGACACACTCCAAAATCTCCATATCCTTATACTGGTGTTCCCATAGATGTATATATTGCTCCAGAGGGGTATCATGAGAGCAGAACAGAGGAGGAGAATCACGTCCCTTGACTCAGTGGCCACACTTCCTTTTATACAGCTCACTCTATGATTGGTTTTCTAAGCTGCAGGCACACTTTGCTGGCTTATATTCGGTTTTTCATCAGTAAGTGATATTTTGAACATGGAAAATTTGTATCTCCTGAAACCATTGTATGGAGAACATCTTCTAAAAGGAGTTTCAAAAAATCTCTTCTATAACAAAAGGTATTAATTTACCTTGTCTGGATTTAATTTTTCCTATTCCAGTGACAGGGATCCTATTGCCCTTACACTCTAATGCTATATTACTTAACAGTGGGATGGGAGCAGGACAATGATTCTTCTACTACATAGGCTTTACACTTCAGAGGTTTTAATTCCTTTGTAAGAGCATAGTCCACAACCATACAATTGGCCCAGTTATGCTTGCTTCAGGATCAGGACCAGAACCAGTGCTGGAACAATAGGCCTTCTGTGTTTAGTGTAGGGATTGAGAGGGCTTCCTGCCCTGACCTCATTCTGATATAAACAGGGAGAGGTGGCTGGTCCTGACAGCCAATTGCACAGCTGCCAGAGATACAGTACTTGTGTGACCCCTTCATGTTTGTGAATACAGAAGGGAGGAAAAATCTTATCAGGCCATGGCTGAGGAACAGGTACGCCCAGTTTGAGGTTTGGGGATGACCATAATACACGGTGGTCTTCCTTGCCTGTGGCCTCCCCTGGTGTCCAGTCTCTCCTATGGTGTATAAGATTACACTGTTTTGTCCTTTTGTGACATTATCAAGAAGAATTTTAAGAAAGTAACAGTTCAGATATCCTTGCATTTTGCTTAGACATCTCTTTGGAAGCAACTTGACCCTTGGGTTTCTAGTCATTTGCTAACATAAAAAATTTCAAAATGATAACTAGTATGAGTGGTATTGATGAAGCAGTGATACTCTTTTCTGCTTCACAAAATATGTGCATTAATTCATCTCTGGTTTCAAGAACTATGCTGCTTAAAAATTTAGCTGAAGTTTTATTCAGAGGTTTTTATGACTGACAAAATGTGTATTGCATATAGTCAGGATGTTTCTGTCACAAAGCCTGAAAGTTTTACTGTCAATATTCAGTCTTTCAGAAAAAGAAGCTCCATAAAAGCAGTCATAAAACAATAGTAAAAGCAATTTGTCTTTACATGAAAATATATATATTGAAACAAATAGTTTTAAGCAAAGGAGAGAAGATTTACAAAAGGCATTGGTTCACATACCAGAGGATTTTTTCTTTTTTAATTGTATTATCAGACTTAGTCTAAGAACATAATAATTCAATTTGCTTGAACATGAGCTTTCTAAGTGTGGAAATGGATTAAGAAAAAATAAAGACATTTCTCTGTGAATTTTTTTTTTAACTGATATTCCTGGTGAATATTTAACAGAGCATTTTATTTCTTGTTTTTGTTGTTATTGTTTGTTTGTTTGTTTGTTTACATACTAATAACTTTTGTCATTGACTGTGAGCTAAAGCAAAATTATGTATGACAGCCATTCATTAAGAAGCTGATTAGTACCAAAAACAATTTGCAGACTTTTATTTTTATTTTTTAATTTATCTGCGCAGTTCCTCTTACTACCTGTGATATTCAGATGCTTAGAAGAAGGGATGGCTTTAGGCTGCATAGTACATCAGAAAGTAGTTTGCTTCTCTAAACTGGTAGGTGAAACAGTATAATGTTATGCAGTGACTCCTAGAAAAGTAGCACTCCAATCATTTTTCAGTTAGTGCTGAACTAAAACGCACTGAACTTCTTTGCTGTCTTATACTTCTAGAAAACTTAAGATATATGAACGCAAAATTTTTTACTGACATTTGGTTAAGTCTGTCTTATGGAAGTGGAATTTTTAGGAAGAAAACTTAAATGAATACATAACATTGTGGATTAGAAGTATTTCTCACTGGAGGGTTTGATATTCCAGACACTCATACCACCAGCAGGTTTTCTTTTGAAGCATCTGGCCACCCATATGATAAATAAGAATTTGGGCAGATATTCTGGCAAAAATTCATCATCTCTAGACATGGGATTTTGAAGGTTGCTCTACTGTTCATCCATTTGCATTTTGATCACTATTGTCATGCAAAAATATCTAAGCTTTCAGAAATCAGTTTAAGATTGCAGAATTTACATGAGTAGTACAGATCCACTCACACAAGCTAGGATTCAGTCTGTAGCTATAGTCATGGAACCATGTTTCCAAACAAGTATATATTTTCTATTTCTGCAAGTCCAAGGAAACTGTCTCTATAAGAAATAGAAGAATTTTTTTTAGCCTTTTAAACAAAAGCAGAACAACATAAAAGCAGCGTCAAAAATAAAGGAGATTTTTTCTCTTTTTGACATTTTGCATTCTGATATGAACATACTGGAAAATATATTTCTCTGTTCTTCACACAAGCACATGATTTCAACACTGATGGAAAACAGTACCTTGATCTGTAAAAGGATCAATCTTTCTTGTGTGCTCTCTTTCCAAATGTATTCTGAATCCTTTTTTCAATAACAGTACAGCAGTTTAGCAACTTTAAAGTGTCCTGTCTTCTTTCCCTTCCTTCCATACAAATGACAAAACAGTAGCTCTATGTGTAAGATACATTTCTGATAAGTCAGAGGTATTGATTTGAATTCATGAACAGGTGAGATATGAATGTACAAGATCTCAGGGCTGTGAATCTTGAAAAAAAAAAGAATGTTTTCTTATATCCCTGAGAGAAGAGTTCATTCCTGTTCTAGATTCTGGTGCATAATAGTATAGAATTTGAAGCCCTGAAAAAAATCACTACCATCTGTTTTTTGTGCTGAGTGTGATTCCTGCTGCTCCTTTGGCTGTTTTTTCAACAGCTGATCCTGCAGTGGTATCTAGCTTGTGACTTCTTTGACATGTAGGATTTTCTGCTACAGTAGGGACTAACAATGCTGGAAAGTAGCAAAAATGTCTCAGTGTGGAACCTTGCTGGAAAATGAAAACTAAATGCACTTAATTGCACACTCAAAGGCTTTCACAACCCTGGACACGTATATGTCCTGGATGTCTATCCAGCATTCAGTCACTGGGATATGTGTCCTGTTGTCATGGTTGAATTCCATGTGGTTACACAGAAGACACATAACTCTAGATAGCTAGTTTTCACTGCATCTTCTGACTTCTTCTTTGGTTGGTCACTATGCATGAACTCTTTTGGATATGTCTTACCGTATACTTTAGAAACTGACAACAATCATTCTCTCCAACTTGTATCTCTTCTGTGGGTCATCAGGATTTACTCATTGATCTGTCTCCTAATGTGGATGTCCAGAGATGCTGAATGTAGTTGTAAGCTTTCCACACATGCCTTTCTTACAACTAAGAATTCCTTTTTGACCTTTTCCCACTATATGTTCCAATTTTTCTCCTTCTCTACCAACCTTCAGACTCCTATTACTGTTTTCCGCACCACTATCCTTCATGGTCTGCTACACTGAAGTCAGAGAACAGTCCTCTCACTCCTGGAAAAAAGGAAAAAGGAGAGTAGGGGCAAGAGGAGAGGAGAGGCCTGGGTTTATCCAACTTCAGTCTTCAACTTTATCTGTTCTAAATCCAATGAAGAATCTATTGATAATGATAATAATAGTAATAATAATAATAATAATAATAATAATAATAATAATAAAGTTGGAGTGCCTGCTAATAGGGTTCATCTGAGTTTTCAAGATTCTCATTTTCCAAATTTTCTTCTCAGGAATCCTGTGTTTGAATTCATGCCTCCTACAGCTTACTGACAAACTAGCAGCTGAATCCTTGGAAATAAGATTTTGCTGTGCATTTCATGTGTCATTGGTCAAATTGCTGACAACAAGCCTTATCTATGATATTCAGACACCAAATTACATCAGCCTTCTTTCAGAAGAAGCAACTAACACCCATTGCTTTTATCTAAGAAATATTTCCTAAAATCTAGGCTTGAATTTTGCTCTGTCATGCTTTGCAATAAGTGAAATAAGAATAAAAGAAATTGTCTGACTAGTGAAGGTACATTTAAGACAAATTCACACAAGAGAGAAGCACCAGTGCACTTTACATGACTAACAAATATCAGTGATTTGGTTAAATCTGATGTATAGCCAGAGTTTTCAAACAAGACCTGAAATACTTACTTTATATAATTAAATCAATGATTTCTGCTTTTCTCTTTCTGACTTTGTAGTTCTTTGCAAGATACAATGGATAAGCAAAATATAGTTAAAAGCCATCATGATTCTAATTAAAATTTGCATTTTTCTTTTGTTGTTTTAGAGCACTACATTTGGTTAAATGCACTGGAAAATTTCTCAACATATTTCAAAACAAAATATCCTCATAACTTTGACAAACTAATTTATATTCTCAAAAGATAATTGATAATCACAGAATTTATAATTTACAGAACGCATTTGTAAGTAAGTAGTATTGTTAATTTATTTTATTGTAAAATCAATGTAACAATTCTTCTATTAATTCAGTGGCTTGCATAAGAAACTTCAAGCCATCTTCATTGGAGGAATTGCACTCCATATCATTTAACTTTGTCACCTGGGCAGCTTGGTTATGAGTCTGGTGGGGGTAAATGTACAACAGGCTAGAATTTATGAAGAGTATAAATAATAAACTTCATTTTTTTCTCAATCAATACAAAGCCAGAAATTTCTAAAGTGATGTATGAGGGACTGATTCTAAATTAACAATAAAGTGATGACAGGTGAAGTGTAGATTCATTGCTTGATGGATAGGAACAGTCATAGACAGAAGAGATCAACACAGTATTTATTGCCTTTTTTTGTGTCAGCTCTAGCCAAGTATCTTCCAAATATATTAGCTTGATATAATTAAGATCAGTAAAAATAAGACCAAATCCCAATCAACAATTAAAAAAAAAACAGGCATGAACACTTAATTTGTTCCATATTGTTAGACTGTTTTGATTTATTCCATAAACTATAAGCATTTGTGTTTAATGAGAGATTAATAAACAATGTCCTGTGGAGATATATTCTCCCCTGGCTTCCTAACCCTTTTATCCAGCTGTCAATTTGAACATTCTGGCGTGCATAAAAGAATGTTAAATCTTGTTTTTGTAGAACTATGTTGGGTCAGGAGGTCTTGAATTACTTGGGAATTTGAACACTGCTACCCACGCTATCCACCTTGTCTGTAGCTAACATGCATTTCAGCTGTACAATGTTTCATATAAATTCTTCACATAATGACAAGTATCAGCAAGTTTTCAACAAAATCAATAAAATACCTTTTTTCTTCTGTTCTGTTCTGTTCTGTTCTGTTTTTTAAAGAAAGAAAACAGTCCACTCAGCTGAAAGCTCTAAAAAATATAGTTCTGCACTTAATCTATCTTGTTCCCCATGCAGTATAGGTGCCTCTTCTTTTCCTTGTTTTTGGAGGAACTTAAGGCCTAAATCTTTAATACATTTTGGTGACCTCATGCCTAATACAAAGGTACTGCCATCTATAGTTTTAAGCTTACAGGAAGGGGCGTAGAATCCCTGTGATTCGTGCCTGAAGTGCTTAACACCTATTAATTTCATTGGCAGTTTGGTACTTAAGTGACTTTAAAACTATGCATTTTTTTTACAAGGTTAAAAAGGTCTCACTGAATCTTGCTTTCTCTCTATAACTTTTCATTGTAGCAGTTTAGCATTACATTCAATGTTGATTTAATACCACTAGTGAAAGTTTTAAGACTTTCTATAGTGTAGGTTATATTATTTTTAATGCAGAGAACAGATATAGCACTTAAAATTTGAAAGGTGATGACTGCCAGTGTTATGATCTCTCAGATCACACAGTTCATACTACTGCTGCTGCATGCCAGCAAGTTACTGTAAGATAAAATGGCCATAGTAAATAAATTAATTTCACTGTAAGTCCATTTAAAATAATGGACTTACATAGTTCCAAACTTGGTGTCTATAAATGGGAATAGGTATTTGAGGCATCAACAAAAGTTGTGCTGCTTTTTTTTGTTGTTGTTTGTTTCAGTTTTTGTTTTAAATAGCTTCAAAAATTGAAGGAAACATTTCAAAAATGAAACCGTAATGTTTCTCTATTCTTGCTTCTGGCACATGAATGTTATTTCCTCTACAGTGTCATATATTGACCAGCTTAAACTTGATAAATCAGAAGAGAGATTGCAGTGGAGCTCTATGTATTTAAGTATCAAGCTGATCCATAACTTTCACACCTACGAAAAGCCATTTCTTGTCAGTGCTGTCCAGAATATATCCTGACAGTTCAGTGGGAGTTTCAGTGCCATTTATTTTCAAATCAATACTCAATTACTAAGAGGAAGATTCACTCCCTTGCCCGTTTTCAAGATGAAATTATGGAGTAGAGCAATAACACTTAGTCAAGGCAAGCTACTGTCCATTAACTCATGATGCTACCAAAAACCCATCCAGACACTTTATTAAAGCTCAGTCTTTTTTCAGCTTTTAATTAATCATTGTGAAAAAGGCCTTTCACATTGTGACTGATGACCAGAGAAAACAATTTTCTCCTAACTGCCTTTTAATTTCAACTCTGGGAGTGCTCATTGACTGAATCTCACAACAACCCATCAATGCTAGTTTTTAATGTGTTTTCTCCTTTGTTATTGAGAAGAATGGAGTGGCAATGAGGCTTTGTGCTCCTCTTCATAACTCAAGTAATTGATTCGGTAAATGCTGCACATTTGCTAGTGGATAAAAAGTGCTGTCAATGTAGATAGTAGATACTATATAAATTACTCCATTAACAGGAAATAAAGCTATTTACAATTTTTAAAGTGTGAAGTGTAAATGGCTTTAAAAAAGAAAGAAGTGCTACTTCTTAAATGTACGGCTTGTTTAGCTGTAAATGCTAGCAAGAAGATACAAAGGAACAAAAATGATTAGCAAACTAAGGCTTCAGTCCTGTGGGGCATGCTTACATAGTGACCAATTGCATACTATTCTCCTTGAAAAAAGAAAAATCTCCTGTAAAAAAATACAGAATACTATTTACCACTGGTAATCTCATAGCATAAATCTTGTTTTATTTGTCTATAATTTTGATCACTGAAGGATAAGAGAAAAAAACTTCATTAAGAAAAAAGAGTTGCTTAAGCAAATAGATGAATTTTATGTTTGCAGAAGCTAGCATTCACTGAATTGCCTTGTATCTCTCAGAGACAGAGTTAAGACAGTAATGACACTCACTTTGAGTTTTATCTTTACATACTGTTGGTTTTTGTTTGTAAGTATACATAGTTCTACTGATTTGTAAATGAATATTCACCCCCCTTTGTCACTCAGCTTTAAAAATGGGTACTAAATTACTATATGTTTGCATATAATAAGAAAATAATATAATAATTACTATTATATTATTATCTGTACAATAGACAACTAAAATATTTCTGAATATCTTATTTAAAGATTAGGGAGCTTACTAACTTTGACTTCACTTTTCCTGAAAACATTCCTTCAACGATGTTTTATCTAACTAACTAGTTATTAAAGACCAACTGCACTGCAAAAAATATGCTGAAGTAATGTATTTTTTTTTTCCTCAAAACACTCCAGACTTCTGAAGCTTGATGTAAATTGTGGTGTCCACATGAAAAAAAAATAAATATATGACAACCACATAGCAGTCTTAATCTGACCTAGAAAGGATGATCAGTAGCCTTCTCCAACATGTAAGACACCTGCAGTTTCTGACATCAGTAAAATGAAGGGAAAAATTAATCATATTGTCAGTGCTCAGGTGAAAAACAAGTAGAAATACTGGAGATTCACAGAGCCTGAAAGAAGGGTCCATTAGATGTTCCAGAATAACTTTTTATATACCATAGAATATTTTAAATTGTCTTTTAGCACTTTCATTGATATTAGTATCTTCTCTTTATCTTTGTATGCAAGACACAGAAAGCCTGCCAGCTTCTTTGAAGTTTATATTAGTATATTTATAGTTACATTAATTAATTATTAACTATTTTGAATTTGGCCTATGATACCTAGCTTTGTTGTTTCCTTCTTTGTAGAGCAATGATCAGCATCACACTTTTATCAGTACAGTCACTTAGTTCATTCACAGTAAGCCACACAAAATTTCCTGAATTAATATTTTGATAAAATAGGTTCGGCACAAATGGTCTAATTTCAAAAGCAATGATAATTGCATTGTTTCTCAGACCGATCCATGCTGAAATTATGAAGTAAATGAGTCTTTTATCCTTTCTATGTAGGAAAGTCACATGTCAGACTTGTCTGATTGATCATTATAGTTTTGTTATTCAGTCCCCAAATGTAGTGTTCCAGACATGTGATTTTCTTCTTACTTATCACAGAAGGAAAACACATTCTTGTACCCCTATGTTACATATGGAGTCACAGTATACTGTGTGCAGTCACATGTAGTGTTCCTGCTCACAGTTCTCAAGAAAATAATTGAATGAAGTTTGCCCACATCTAGTTAATTATATGAAGCAACAGAATACAAACCTGGGATGAGTCTGTCACTAAGAAAGGGTCAGCCTATGTGATCAATGACAGTGAGTCTTACACAACTTCCTTGTGCAAGCAATGATGAATTCTGTTTTTGATGAAATCGCTATTACCCACTGTGTATCAGTTCCCTTATAAACATCTGTGAGCTAATGTTGTATTTATGATTATTCCTGTTACCATGGCAATTCTCTAGTGTCTCTGAAAAGGATAGCGTTGCAGAAGTGAATTTGGACACTTTGTCCTGAACTGTTTAAAGATCAGAAATTCAACACTAAGCAATGTATTTAAAAGTTTTGTCTGAACAGAAAAAATAATCTTTGTGTTTATTACCAGGGAATGTTAGTCTGGAGTATTTTGTCCTTTCCTGTTAACAAAAACCATTACTGCTTAGTCTTTTCCCTGCTTTACAGTTACCTAGTTTTAAAGGAGTACTTCAAATTTCTGTTTCATATTCTTTGAATAAGGTAGAAAAAAAAAGAAAAAAAATGAAAAGAGCCTCTCCATTGTATGACTATTCATGTATTGTCCAAAATTATTAGTTGTCAAGGTGGTGATTACAGTTCTCTTTCACTCTACTACAATGCTAACTTAAATTACTTGATCAGATTTTCATACGATTTCACAGAAAATGGCTTGAGTTGGAAAGGATCTCTGGAGGCCATCCTCTCCAATCCTCTGCTCAAAGAAAGGCCATCTACAGCAGGTTGCTAGAGCCTTTTCTAATTTGTTTTAAAATATATCCAAGGGTAGAAACTCCACAACATCTCTGGGATACTTGTTTGAAGGTTTGACCATGCTTAAATGAGAAGGTTTTTTAAAAATGTTTAGAAAGGTGCTGTTGTCTATCAGAAACCCCAGGTCTATTACTGAGAATCTCTTTTTTCCAGCCAGTTAGCCCATAAGTTGTCCTGGTACATAGAGTTACTTTTCCTCACATGCAAGATTTTTGTATTTACCTTTCCTGAACTTCATTCGAGTCCTGTCAATGTTCCTCAGAAAAACAGTACAGCCATCTGGTGTATCAGCCAGTCTTTCACTTTGGTGTCATCTGCAAACATATGGAGTGTACATTCATTTCCATCATCTAAGTCATTAATGAAGATGTTAAACAATATTGGCCCCAGTATTGACTCTTGGGTGATTCTATTAATGCCTGGCCTCTAGTTGGACGTAAAGTCACTGGTCACTACCCTCTAAGCCCGGTAGTTCAGGCAGTTTTCAGCTCACTTCACTGTCCACTAATTTGAGTTTTCAAAGATAATTGAAAGTGGTCTTAAACTAACATCAGACAGCTCCTTCCGTCCCTGTGGATGATACTTGACAATCTATGGATCACAGATGAAAGGACATCCTTGTCCAGGCTATTGAAATGTTCTTTTATGGTATCTTCTCCTCTGAAGGTAATTCTTTCATCCTAGAACATTTATACAGTGCTCTTTTTTTGTTGTAAATGAATTTAGGTTGATGTAGGTGAAGACTATGAGCCTTTCTCTCTCATGAAATGGTGGAGATAAATTACTGATAGTATCTAACATCCTCTATGTATAAATTATTTCAAATTATCCCATTGTTTCCTCTGTTCTAATCTTAAAATGGAAGCATGGAAAAATCCACTGAAGGAAAACTACGGACAACTGTGACTGAATATACATTTTATGATTATAGCGAATCATAAAATATGGTACTAATGCTCTGTAATAAATACTTGGGGCTCATTAAAAAAGAAAAAAAAAAAAAAAAAAAAAAAAAGGATTTCTTTTTCACATCAGAAAACGTCAGCATTAGAAAACACCAGAAAACATCAGAAAAGAGAAGTGTCTTTCTTTCATAAGCTTCTCAGCATTACTCAGAGTTTGCTTAAATTTTACACTGCCTTCCAGACATCTAGATAGGATATTTAAATTCTCATTTTCTGAGCAACTTTCAGTGTAGTTCTGATATTATGGCCTACCAAAAATCAGCCAATGCTGCACAGCAGGCAATGCTCACTGCTGATGGTTACGGAAGGGAGACTAAAACAAAGCTTGTATCTGTCAGCTTATTCACAATTATATGGAGATATTGCAAATGAAATTATGAATTTTAAACCATTTGAATTCACAATTCTGAAACAAATTTAGATATTGTTTCCAATCAGAAAATAAATACCCAGGTCTCCCTTATGTGGCATTTCTTAAGCATCATTTGTTTAGAGAACTTTTGCATACAGATTTTCCAAAAAAGCAAACTCCATCTTGGAGTACTGCACAACCTGTAATAATTTTTAAGGACTGTGCTTTTTCAAAGCATGTTTAAAGAATGATTATGAGATACACCTAAAAAAATAGGAGAGCTAATAGATTATTAATGACTGCATTATTATTATAGACAACTAACTTTTAGATAGCTACATTTGAGAGGTATATGACATAGAATGTTCCTCTAAATAATGAATTTGAGGGAGAGAAATATAATATAGAACATATATCCAAAGGTTAAATGTAGAGGATTTTAGGCTGATTGTAGAGCAACAGGGAATTATAACTGAGCAGGAAAGGAGAAAAATTATTGTGAAACATTCATTCCATTTGAATCAGTATCTATTCCATCTTGTCCATGCCCATTTAAGAAATCATCTAGTCTAAATCTGCCATAAGACTAGATTGGCTTTACATCCGTCATTCCTGCCAAGTGTTTGTCTCACCTGTTCTTAAAGGTCTCCAAGGAAGCAGGCTCCTTAAACTCCTCAGGCAATCTATTCCAGTTGTTAACTACCAGTTTTTCAAGAAAGTTTTTCTTAGTGTCTAAATCTGAATTTGGTTTTCTACAATTTGAGCACTAGCATGCTTCTTGCATTATCTACTACAGACATAGAACATCAATTAGTTTCAGTGTTTTCAGTGTGCGTATTTGAAGACTATTACCAGAGATAGGATTCAGCCCTCACGTATGGGTGTTCATATGTGATGTATGTCAGCTCCCTTTATAGTTGTTTATGAAGTAAAATGTGATTCCCTAGAGAGTGCAGAGTGCTCACGAGGGAATGACAGGCATGACAAGTCCAAAAATACTCTCCTGGAACACCAGCTGCAAGTGAGGTAGGGCATGTGAAAGCTTTTTAAACAGACTGTTTCCTGGGTTTGGGTGACTGGCCTATACCCTTAGCAAATACAACCAACAGTACAGTAAATATCATAGAATAAGAGAATCATTAAGGTTGGAATAAACCTCTAAGATCACTTAATCCAACTGTCAGCATATTCCCACCATGTCCACTAAGCCATCGCCATCAGATGTGGCACCCTTAGAGCCATATATACCCGTTTCTTAAATACCACCACTTCTCTGGGCTGCATATTCCAATGTCTGACCAGTCTTTCTGAGAAGATATTATTTCAAATATCTCACCTGAACCTCCATTGGCATTACATGAAGCCTTACCTCTCTTCCTATCACTGTTTCCTAGGAGAAGAAGCTGACACCCACATTGCCACAACCATTTTTCAGGGAGTTATAGAGGACAGGAAGGTTTCCCCCTAGCTTGCTCTTCCCAATGTTAAACAATCCCAGTTCCCTCAGCTGTTTCTCGTAAGACTTGTGCTTCAGACTTCACCAGCATTTTTGCCCTTCTCTGAAAACACTCCAGAGCACCAGTGTCTTTCTTGTAGTGAGGTGCTCAATACTGAAAACAATACTTGAGGCGCAGCCTCACCAGTGCTGAGTGCAGAGGGATAATCACCTCCCTTGTCCTGCTCACTGCACTCTTTCTAATACAAGCCAGGATGCTTTGGCCTTCTTGTCCACCTGGGCAACTACTGTCTCATGTTAAACTGGATGTTGACAAATATCCCCAGATTCTTTTCCTCTGTGCAGCTTTACAACCAATCTGCCTCAAGCCTATAGTGTTGTATGGGGTTGCTGTGATCAAAGTGCAGGACCTGGCACTTGGTATTGGTCTTGAAGCTCATGCAATTAGCCTCAACCGATCAAATCAGCCTATTCAGATCCCTCTATAGAGCCTTCCTACACTCAGACAGATGAACACTTTCCTCCAACTCGGTGTCATCTGCAAACTTACTAATGACGCATTCAATCCCAATAGTCCAATCATCAATAAAGACATGAAACAGGGCCAGTCCCAATACTGACCCTTGTCTCGCTCCAATTTATAGGAGGGAGAGGAGGTTCTTTTATTATCTATATACCCAGCGTGAGATTAAGAAACAACGGTTCAAATGTTGGTCCGACCAGTTTATTACAAATCTTAGTTGGGAAATGGGAAATTATATAGGGAAATGGGGAAGGGGAGGACAGACACTATTATGAATTAGGGTAATGGGGAAGGGAAGGAGGGCGATAGAAAAGATAGAAAAGAAGAAGCAAGGAGTCTTTATAGGAAGCAAGAAGGAGATAATCACCACCATGTATCCAGCAGAGTTCGTAGTTCAGTCTTTGATCTTCAGTTGTGGTGGGTCGTCGGGCATTGTTCTGTTGATGACAATGAGAAGATGAGAACGACAAGAACAACGACTAGAAAAACAACAACGACAGTGACCATGGCAATGATGGCCCCTTTTCAATAGTTTCAAAGTGGTCGAGTCAGCTGTCTTTGGAGTGACAGCTCAAATCCAAAGTGGTTGAGTCAGCTCTCCTTGGAGTGGCAGCTTCTGGCTCTGGGATCTCAGCAGGAAATTCCTTTGTTCTTATCTTCCTGGCCTTGCCAGCAGATAAGAGGGAGCAGGGAGGCACCAACTTGTATCTTGCCTTCACAGGATACAATGGCATCATCCCTCAGCCTCCCATACCTAGCTGGAGCTGCTTAGTCACGGGACAGATCTTCCGCCAGTGAACACTCCTGAGCACTCTCTTCCGCTCTTCTACAGAGAAAGCAGCTCTGGAGGAAGGGGCTTGCAAATGTTCCCAAAGTGATATCGATTGTCACACTTCAACAAATCACTCAGAGTCTTATCACAAAAAATACCTCAGGAAGCAAGCTTTGAGCCAAAAAACAAAGAAGGATTCTCACAACCCTGAAGATATCACTCATGATCAGTTGCCAGCTGAATTTAATTCCATTCATCATCACTCTCTGTTCCTTGCCCTCCAGCCAGTCCTCACACATCAAAGAGTGTACCAGTCCAAGCCATGGGCTGCCAGCTTCCCCTGGAGAATTCTGTGGGAGACAGAGTCAAAGGCTTTACTAAAGGCTAGGCAGACTACATCAGCAGCCTCTCCCTCATCCTCCAGGTGGGTCACTTGGTCTCAAATAGAAACAATATTTGAACTTGCAAGTATTAAGAACTTCAGTACAATGTGCTCTTAATATTCTGAAACTATCCAAACAGCAGATGTTATTTCTGTGTATGGTACAAATAAGTTTTAGGATTCACAGCAAAGGGCAGCTAATTCTCTAACTGTAGCTAGGAATCTTGCTGAGTTGTGAGGTACTTTTCCATTCCAATTTTCATTTCTATAAAGAAATTTAGAATTATTTTAGGTAGAGATTTTACAGTTATTTGACTCTTAGTTTAAGGTAGCATAAGAACATACACTGATGATGAAACTAGGCTAGACTTATAAACAAACTAGAAATGTTTCAAAATCTTTGGCCTCATAAGTTACCTTAGTTCTCTAAGGAAAGAAAGTTTCTAATATCTGTATCAAAATTTGGCTACCTATATTTTCTTTAAAAAGCATGATTTTGAAATCAAATAATATTTAATGGAATTAAACTATCAAAGTTCTTTGCAATGCTTTTGTATGTTATATTGTTTTTAAATAATGATATATTATTTAAATTTTTACAGTGTGACACTGATGTAAAAAAATACAAAATTATTTATAATAGAGTAGAATTAGAGAATGTCTTGAATTCATTGAACCAATTTATGGCCTTTTGAAAATGTTACCTTCCCATGGATCTTTCTCATAAATTCCAAATATCATACTTATCTATATTATTGTCATTGTGAATTTACCGACTTTATTTCATTTTCAACAATTTGTGTGTTTTCAAGGTTCCACTGTCTAATAAAACCTTCTTAAGATGTGATTTTGCTAAGAAACACGTATACAAAGCACAATAAAAAACAGAAAGTGTTGATTCAATTATTTAACAGGAAATATTATCTTAACTCCAAGTCTCTTGTTTTTTTAAGTAATAATGTATTTTTGAGCAAGATTCTGCTATTTAAAACACTTTGCTAGAATCCCACAGCAGCTGTAAATAGGAAGGACTCTGTTTTAAATGAACAGGGAAGACCACTTGCTAAGATAATTGCCAATCTAGCTTGTACCCAGCATGTACAGCACAAGATGTTTATTTATCTGAAGTTTCTTCCCTATAGGCCCTCACATAACTGTGTTCAGGTGCTAATTTTGAACACTGAAATGTACAGGCAAGATAATGAGAAGGTTTATTGTTGTGGATGTTTAGTGGGCAGGAATACAGAATAGCAGAGGTCACAGGTTACCAGCTGAACTCTTCTGCTGAAAGGAAGGAAATAAGATAAACATTCATTGCTGATGCTACTGACTTACCTGATTGGTAATAATGGTGTAGATGATGTCAGGTTATTTTAAATATCAAGTAGACTTTGCAATCTCTGTGAGGCATGAAGGTCAGGAAATGCAGAAAAAGTGTATTCCATGTTCTCACTACTTTGGTACAAAATCTTGTAAAAATAGTTCTGCAGAAAATCACCTTAAGCAGAGTGAAAAATGAAACTAGATCTGCCTGGTAATATCTCGTTCAAAGTTTTGATACTATTTTATTCTATTTTATTTTAGGAATTACTAGTGCTGAAAACGTTTGTGGGTTTTGTTTGTTTGTTTGCTTGTTTGTTTTAAAGATAGCATTATTAAATATTTTAAATTGCCAAAATAAAACAGTTTTCCTTTTCTCAGCTTTGAGTTTACCCAATTTGGACTGAAATATTATCATCTGAATTCATGCATATATTTGAATTTCTGGTGCTGTTAGTACTAAAATTTCAGATGAAAGGATTCAAAAAACTTCTTTAGTGTACAAAAAGTACACTGTAGCAGAAGCCATGACCACAGACTGTAAATAAAACTTCCATCTCTCCCAGAGGAAAGAGGAAATCCAGGCACACTTTCAACTTGGAGACAACTATCTCCTGGATGTCTTCTAACACTGTGTCCCATTAATGTTAGGTGCACATATTTGCCCATGGAGGCAAATTGCAAACTTCTGGGTGAAAATACTAAATGGAAGAGTGTGAATTTGTCAACATATGCTAGAAATTGAATCTGTGTCACTACAGATATGTTAAATGTAGATTTCAGATAAAAGGCACATTTTAGACACAAGGTAGATTTTTAGACCAAGAGTTCAAGTAATGAAATGGAAATTAAAGTAGAAAACAAAATACAGCAATTGTATTAGTTAACAATATAATAAACAAAATATTTTAACAATGATTTTATTTCTGAGACAAAATCCTCCAGATTATGTCCACTTTTTATGGCCATGATGTCAGCATGTAAAAAAATAATCAAGCATTCATCATCATCCCAAAAAGAAAGAAATAGAACAAATCAGAGCAAATCAGAGCAGAGGCTAGTCCAAAGTCCAAAAACAAAGTTTCATACCATTACTCATTTTAGCAACCTACACTCCTGCCCTTTGGCCTTGCTAGAACATGCACAACAGTACTGCAATCTGCAGCCTCCTTCTTGTGGATTCTTCACAGAATTACCACTATGTCATTTTATCTCAACTAGTGAATACTGAATGTGCTTTTTTTTTTTCTATTGAGTGTGATGGAATTGAAGAAACTTGCTGGAACTGGATTTTATTTGATTTATTTAATTACTAGATAAGTATCATGCACTTCTCTATTCCACACTAGTGTGAGAAAGAAATGTCATTGCTGTTGCTGTTTTACCAGTTGTAATGCCATAGCATTGCAGTAACTGAACACAGGTGCGCTGTGCTGACTGCCGTACATCTAAGAAGTAAAGACTTGGTGAATGCTTCAGAAAACTCACACTGCCAAAGAAAGGAAGCATGGCTTAGACCTGCACTGATTGTGACACAGAACAAGAGAGTATATGAGAAGTATCAGCACTTCTAATGGGCAGTATCCCTCTAGAAAGTGTTCTGTTTGCAGGAAATGGGATGGGACAGTGTTAATGAGATGCTTATAATGACTTTTTACTCTTCCTATCTTCTTTACACTCAGTTACAACTGAGACATCTTTCCCAAAACTCAGCAACAACAAATTTTCAACAAAGAAAGGTCAACAGTCAATGCAGGACACTTTGTTATTCACACATTAGTTTCTCATACTTCACTCATGCTTCATACAGCCTTCATACAGGTTCTCATACTTCACTCATGCTGCTGCTTACAGCCATTTCACCTGACTGATAGGCCATGCACAATTGATATAGAGCCTGTTTTTAATGAGATATCTTGGGGCAGGGAGCCAAATGTTTTTATATGCGGTATTTAACATACAAAGGATCAGGGTGATGAAGCATTCTCTAAAATGCTCAGAGGTTACTAATGCTGTTAGTTTAGGAGCAATGCTCATAACCAAGAAGTTTAATCTGCCACAGGTCATTTGGTAAATTCAGTTCCGAAAGGATTAAAATAAATAAAAAAAAAAAAAGCAGAAGGAAAAGCAGAGGCAAGACTGTGCTAATTATAAATATAAGAAAAATTATGAGGGATATGTTTTTATAGAAGCATCTGTCAGCCATGTCAAGAGAGAATAAATCCAGGTACAGAGGAAATAAATTACTTTTGAAGGATTATCTAGAGTAAGTCACAGAATCACAGAATTGTAGGGGTTGGAAGGGACCTCCAGAGATCATCGAGTCCAACCCCCCAATTAATTAATACTCTAGCCCCTAAAACTACAAAGTAATTGCTTAAATGTCATACTGAATAAAGTTAAAATAATGTTTTAAAATAATTATTGTAAAGCCAAAAATATCCAGATGTTCAGCAAAGTAACAGGATATTCAAGGAAAACAGCAATGAACTTCATGAACTTGGATAGAGGCTCTATAAATATAAGCGAATATGGCTAACAATGTTTTGGATAAAAACATCCCAAGGATTTAGACTGACCACTCTTCAAATGCATATTAATTTTTCCACAGTTTCTGAGCAGAACTATTTTTTAATACCTAATCTTGCATTCCTTTCTTACATTTTAAAAATAAGTTTGTTTGTTTGTATATTTGTTGATTTCAGAATTACAAGTCTTTTAGGAAAAAGTAACAGAACGTTAAAATATATAAGATTTAGAAAATTTTCAAATAAATATTTTAAGCTCCACTTCATTCTGCAGTTTAGTGTTTAAAAATCACTCCACACTAAAGAAGTCAGCTACTCAGGAAATTCAATTTGCACTTTAGAATGAGAAACTGATTACAGAAAAATGACTTTTAAAATCAGCTGTCTGATGACTTAGGTTGGCAAAGCAAGAAACAGAATTTTCAAGCTCTAATTTTAACCATAAGAAATTACATATATTGAAAAGGGAACTTTTAGTTAGTAAAAAAAAAAAACCTGCTCATGTGATTAAACCCTCCCCAAAATGCAGAGTCATTATTTTCTACTTAACCCTTTCAAAAGAAAGGGGACAGGTACAATTGTGACAGTGTTCAATGGAATAATTTACCCCTTTTTGGACCAATTGGCTGCTGACAGACCTCTGAATCTCCAGCGAACTGTTCTGTACTTCTCTTCAGCCTGGCTTCAAGATGACTTCCAGAAGAGCAGCCCACAGCCACTAGTCTGGAAGGTCTGCCTGGGAGGAGTGAGCCATAGCTTCAGTTCCCTTTCAGCCCAAACCCAAGGAGCTCAATCTGCCATTTGTTAGATAATGCCCTTATTATAGGATTGCAGATCCACGCTCTGTTTTTGCTTTTTATAGCTCCAGGCATCTTTCATTCTTTTGATACCTAAGGGTCTACAGTCAATTGGAGGCATACAGGTACGTTTTTGGTAATTGCAGCCTGCTGGCTGGAACGGTTCTTGTGGACACATGGATTTGGACACATGTAAACTGACAGAAAACAGATCGGAATCCCTCTATTTACTGGATTGGAGAAAGGGAGGATGGTATCAGCAATTCCTTTCTGGAAAAAGAAAATTACCATAAGGGTCTTTGTAGTTCTCTGGAGGAGGAGAACATCTGAGCATTAATAGTTGAAGGCAACTTCATGTTATTCTTTATGCAGCACCTAACAGAAATAGGACCTATATATGCCACTGTTTGTATCTCCTCTTAGTTCTGAGAGGGTTTAAATTTCAGTATGCCATGGGCTGTCAATTTATGGCCCACATCTTCCTGTGCATTTCACAAATCACCTAAGCTTGAGCCTGAGTACTGTAGCAGTTAGAGGATTAATAACAATGTAAAATAAAATTCCATAATAAAGCACTTAATTGATCTAACATTTGATACAACATTAAAGAGTTGAACACGTGTTAAAGAGTTCTGTTAAACTAAATCTTTAGTAGCAGCACATTTACTTTTCTCCTTCATTTCTCTAAAAAATATTGATTCAGAATACTAGAATATTAAAAAGTAAATTAATTAAATTTAAAAGTAAATAAGCAATTCAGTGTTTGGCTTTCTGATAGGGTAAACTGTAATTCTAATAGCATGGTAAAATAGAATGCTGAGACTGAAAATCTACAAATCATAACATACTAGTTGTGGTGCTGTGGACAAGGAGCTGTGTTTACTCAAAGTAAAAAATTTATGACATGAGACTGATGTCCAATTAAATTTTAAAAATAGTGTACAATTTAAAATTGCTCTGCTTAATGCTTATCACCCCCTGCATAGTGCATGGTTTAAATATGATAGGACAGAATATTTCATTAAATATTTATTAGTAAATTCAATCACAGCAAATTATTTCCCCCTCATTCAATGTATAATAGTGCTGCAATCAAACTTCTTTTGTTTCTAAATAATCACTGCATCAGCAATCTCTAATTATATATAGGGCTGCTGAAAAATTAGAGATGTGAAAAAAGAGTCACCTCCTTTGGTAACTAGTTCCCCTTCATTTCTTCAGAACAATTAAAATACCCATCTGCATTAGCAAGATGGAGCATTCTGAGAAATAGTTCTCAAGTAGCAAGCTTCTGAAAATGTATTAATTTTGTTTTATTTTATGTGTGGAACTAGAATTATTACATTTCTTTATAAATAAACCGGGAACATTCTAAGACAGTTTTTAATGTTAATTAAAGTTTTTTTTATTCTTCCTCAAAAAATGACATTGACTACATAGTTTAGGAAGAATTACAGATATCTCTACATCTTTTCTTCGTAGAATAAATCTGGTTTAAGATTTTTTGTTGCTTCAGAAAGTCACAACTGCATTTGGAGGACCGTTTGCAGTACAGGGTTTTGGGTCACACCTAGCTAATATCGGAAAGCCACAGGCAGAAACACAAGCCAGTATTTACAAGTCTGTTACTGATCTGGATCAGCTTGTCACCTCGAGCCAGAAAAAAGCCAAGTGTGCTTTGAGAACCAGGATACCTTCAAGCTTGATAACTTCTGTTCAGATGCATGTTCACAAGGCTAAATTTGAAGCTAGCTACAAGATAAATATTAATATTAGTATAGTAATAATATCAAAAGTAATATAATTAAGAACAGCTAGATATCAACAAAAAATTTTGAACATATAAGGCATATAACCCTTTTTTTGCCTAAATGTCTTGGAAAAGAGCTCCTTTTGAAAATGCTGACTGTGATTAAGTAAACTATAAAATGTGACAAATATATGTTGTAAGGTGATTTACTTTCTTTTTTCTAATTGGTTTACAATTTCCTCTTTGAATTACTTCTACCAGTCATGTCTTGCCAAAATCCGTGATAAAGTTCCCGAAAGCAAGGAGTGTATTTTTAGTATCTATCATCCAGAGGTCAGGATTGGTATTACTAGGTGTAATAGTAATTCATACAAATGACCTTGTTTCTTTCAGGATTTATTCTCTAGAATTGCTCATCATAACTTTGTTCCATCACAATAGTGGGAGCACCAAAGATGGAGATTACCTTATTTACTTATGTAAAAGCATTCAAGGACAGGATTTGTGAACTGTCTAAGGTATCTCCAGGTATCTCCATTGTTTCAGACATGAAAGGCAAATGAAAAAGCAGAATTTGTTACTATTTTTTTCTGGCAGTAAGAGAAAAAAAATAGACAATGGAGAAATTTCAAATATTTTAGTGCAATCATAGCATAAAATGTCAAAATTTTTGCAAGCATCAGAAAAACTCCTTGTAAATAGAACGTATTCACCCAACCTGATGATACAATTAAACAACAGAATGTTGTGTACTCAACACTGAGCTGAGCATGTGTTCGCACAGATAATGAAAAGTAAGATATTCAAGAAACAAAATTTGTTTGATTTAGTATACATGAAATATGGAGTAGCTCACTGAAGGATAATTCTCTGTTTTCAAATGAAGACCTAAATAATGTTCAAAATCTCCATTGATTTCAAACCTTGTTTCTTTAGTAATAGCAGTGCAAGATATTTATAATACTGCGAAAGACGCTCTGCACAGAAGCACTCAGAACTGCTTTTGAGGATTTCTTGCCATGGCAAACCTATCTCAAGGCCTTAATTCACTTTATTTGTTAACATATTTTGTTAAACTTTCAATGACAACCATACAACAATTTGAAATACTGATGGTACTTCTCATTAGCTGTGTTTTGTTGGTTTTCTTTTTCTTTTTTTAACAAAAAAAATGGCTAGAGGAGAAATAGATAAATCTAACACCTTCTATGATTTTTTCCCTATGTTTTGCCTTCATTAGGATACACATATGCTGAAACGTGTAACAACAGTAGGAAATTCTGAGTAAATTTATTGGGCTAACGTGGCAAGTTTTTGGCTACAGAGGTGGCATCTGTGATCAGAACTGCCCTATATCAGATGAGTGCCAGTTCCAGCTGCTCCAAAAGGGACTCACTTCTGGGCAGAGCTGAGACATGAGTGGTGCTGGTTGTGCCTTTGGGAAAGCAAATTTAAAGGAAGAAAGAAGTGCTGAAAAACAGCTGCTGGGAAAGAGCAGTGAAAAATATGAAATGGCCATCAGACACCAAAGTCAGTGCAGATGGAGGGCAGGTACTCCAGGCATGGAACAGAAGCTCTCTGCAGCCCAGGAGAAGCTCACAGAGGAGCAGGCTGATCCCTTCAGCCCATAGGCACCACGTGGAGCAGATCTCCACATGCAGCCATGGAAGAGCCCAAGGCGCAGCAGTGGGTGGCCTGGAGGAGGCAAGCCCTCCCAGGAGCAGGGCCCAGGCCAGAGCTGCAACCCATGAAGAGGAGCCATGGTGGAGCAGGGGTTAGAGTGATCATGAAGGAGTGGCAGTGATGAAGCATTATAGAGTGACTGCAGCCCTCATTCTCATTCACTATTAAGGGAAGAGGAGGTAGGAAAGGGTGGGTGGGGAGATGTTTTTATTTTGCTTTCAGTTCTCACTGGTCTGGTCTGTTAGTAATAGTCAATACGTTACGCCAGTTTCCCTATATTGAATCAGTTTTTCTTATGACGTTAATTGGTGAGTGATCTCCCTGTCCTTATGTCAGCTCTTGAGCCATTTTTCATGGTGTTTTGTTCTCATCTTCCTTTGAGGAGGGGGAGTGAGAGAGTCATGTGGTACAATTTGGATGCTCATCATTGTGAAACCACCAGAAGAAAACCCTTAAAAACATAACTCATCTTTAAAAAAAATAATAATAATTAGTTGAAATGATAATTAACAACTGTGCTTATTTGACCTATCATTCATAGAGCTCAAAGTCATAAAAGAATGAAACAGAAATGTCAGTTAAACAGCAAAACTTGTGGATAATAAATACATTTCCACTACATTTCTTCTCACAACAAGAGGCAAAGAATTGAAACTAATTAGAGAGAATGCAGTTAAAGAGAATCAGTGAGCATGTATTTGCGCCCCTTCTGGGGATCCCTCCCAGAACTAAAACTCAGTAAGGAGATCTGGCAAAATTTATTCCCCAAGTCTGATTTGCAATATGACCACCACAGTCACTTCACTCATTTAAGTAAGAATAAACACAGTACAATGACAACGTTAGCAGATTTCTTTGCTGTCATTTCTGAATTGACAAATGAATAGAATAGATACCCCCAAAGCTAAAAGCAGTCCCCAACTCTGTGGGGCTATTTAATAAATAAGTATTGAGGATACAAGCAGGGAGAGGATGAAAATGGTATTTTCTTTTCATGAGAAAGAAAGAATTACCCTTTTATGCAAATATAATGGTAGACAACAAGAAGGAGAAGCCTAAATGTCACTGGTATGCCAGCACATTCTAGTTGCAATTATATTTCAAGTTACTTCTACTACAGTTATATTTAAATCTCTTCAGCATAACTGTGATGGAACATGCTGGCAAATACCCACTTTAATTCATATCTATGCAATTCCTCCCCAGTCAACAGACTTGGGCAAGTGTGACTTCCAAATCACTTTTTTTCTTCCAGTTGTTCAAAGATTTGTAATGTATAAATAAGTTGAACAAAATCTTTGGGACTGATATACAGACAAGGCATAAATTATCATACAGGCCAACCCTGTGAATGACTTCATTGTTTAAAAAGTCTCAGGAAGGTTTCTAGCAGTCCACTTCCAAAATCAGCAGTTATTTTTGCAAGTCTTGTCCATAATGAAAAATCATGATAGCGTTAAATCATGATAGTGTTTTCAGACAATATCTACCTCAATCCCTTGAATAGTTTTCCATCTTTTAAATCTAACTGGAGATTTTCACTGTTTTTAATACATTTTGAGTATGGGTTTAGAACAAAGGTAAATAACAGAAAACTGAAACTTTATTGGAAACTAGATAAGCCTCCCACAAGTCATTAGTTGTCTGTATTCACCTTAAGGGTGAAGTAAAAGACATTAAAACTCTGGGAGGTCATACTACAGTTTTGCAGTTTTGCTCACACAGACTCATTGAGCCTCAGGCAATACACTTGTTATAGACACTTTCAGCTCTGCTCAGTTTGTGTTTTGTTTAGTTGATTTAACAGATGTGCATAGCTTGCAATCATGCTTTTGTATTTATTTCATTCTTCAGTTGTCTGGAGACAAGATAAATGATGGTTGGTCAGTTCTTCCTTAGGCAAACTTAATAAAAATTTGACTATATACAATAGTATTGCTTTGGCTATCAAAGCCCAAATTTTGCATTCCTTCCTTTCATTGCCTTTCTGCTCCTCTCAAAACAGTGTAAAGTCCAGAAAAACTGTCTGCTTTAATCGATATTTCTTTATTCTCAAATTTTGGCAAGGAGGGAGAATCAAAACAGTGCATTTTCTGAACAAGTTCTCCACACAATCACAGTATGCTAAATCTTATTAGCGTTCAAATACTGCTAAGGCACAGAGAAGGGTTCTCTGCAGAAATGAATTGCAACATGTTTTTCGTTCAGACAAGGCCAAGGGTTGTCAGTATTTGTTAGTTGTCCTCATTCAGATGCTATGTATTTTTAGTATCATTCTTGTAGAAAACAGTGCATATCTCTGAGGGGTAATTTTGTCAGTTTATTGTGATTACTGGAGCCTGACTATTTCAGTGGTCTCCTGTCCTCTGGCCACAGAATATCTGCACTCTGCCTGTTTTAAAACCAGCAGGACTACTATCCCTGTCTGAAAACCTTTGACACTTGAAATGTATTTGTGAATCAAGCTTCAAGTGAAGGGATTTCTGCTTTGACCTATGCCAGGGACATCAAGTAATCAAAAAGCAGGAGAACAAAATAAAATAATGTCACGGTATAAAATTATGTTAAAAAGTAGGAGCAATGCTATATCTCTCTCCATAAAGCCATCAGTGGCTAAATACTGTATTAAAGGAATATGTTTCCTTAGAAATGCTTTTCTGTTCTTCAGTCAAAGTAGAGCTTATTTCATCATTTTTTTTCTACTAAAATACATGCTGTCAATAAGGCATCCAAGCATAACCAGGAGAGTGTCTTTAATAAATCAATAGCTTAAAAAAAAAAACCACAAATATGTCAACAGACAAAAGGAAACAGAACAAAAACAGAAAGAAACTGTGTGGTATTACCATAGGCTGTCTGATCTGTATCAGCTTGCTCTTTATTATTTATTTCACCAAGGAGAGATATGAGGCAGAAGGAGCATTACTTTGAGCTTTAGACCAGCCTGGGAGGACATGGCAATTCAGCAGCCTTCACTCCTGGCAGAAGGTGGGTGTGTTCCTACCATGTCATGCTCCTCGTTACTATCTTCACTGTCTTTCACTTTGGAACTTTTCAGAAGTTCTGATTTTCACTCTTCGTGTGCTTGTTGCTCAACAGTCTATAATTTTTTGTATTCTCCTTCTTTCTTACAGCTTAGGCAGTCATTAGATGACTACTAAAACAGCTGTTGAAACATGCGTCACATTGAAATAATCCCATATCAGGGCACAAAGTGAAGTGTTGAGGCTCTACAACTTCTTCTGGCCAACGTAGTGGCACAGCTGTTTGTGCTACAAGCCAGCTCTGCAACACTGGGTGAGTGAGAATCCTGTGAAATTAGTGTTTGTGAAAGGACCGTCGGAAAGCTCCCCCATGGCCTCCCACTTTTGACTACATCTGAGCACCATTTGTAAAGTCACGGTTTTTGTCACTGAATCACAGATGATTGCAGACAAATTAAGTTTTGGTAAGCAGGAAATAACTTTACATGAATGCCAGTACTTTCTTCATTTTTGTTTTAGTGATATTTTGGTCAACAGGGTAGCAAATATATGGGGGCTGCTTCAAAAATAATGCCTCCTATTTTATTATGCTGGCACACAACATCAGATACGGATGCTGGTGGAATGTCAGTAGAGGCTGAACCTTCCTTCCTGTATTCCATTCCATCTTGTTGTCATGCAACAGATGGCAGCGGAGAGGCAGTCTGAGACAATGGCGTTTCACATGGTAGTGCATATGAAACAAAGGAGGTGGAATTGAACTCCTCCACGAAGAAAAAAAATGCCAGCACTGACATTCATTGATGCTTGCAGAATGTTTATGGAGACCAAATGGTGGATGTGAGTACAGTGAGGCAGTGGGTGGTGTGTTTCAACAGTGGCAACAGTGAAATGGAAGACAAGCTATTTTCTAGAAGGCTGTCACACCATGAAATGAAGAGTGTCATGATCCATTCAAATTGACTAATAGTGCTGACTATGTTGAAAACAAGTGTTTTGTAGCTGAGAATTTGCTCTAATTGTGTTATTTTTCTCTTTGTTAAGTTTCTCTTTTTTCCCTTTTTTAAGTTTCCATGAACATAAATAGGAAACATTACTTTGGGATGACAACCTGTCACCACAAGTTGAAGCAGTAGTTTTTTTCTCTCTAAATTAAGTTGGCCTGAGTATGAACAAACATGAGGCTGTCAGTAGAGAATAAGATGTGTGGCAGGCATATTCCGTGGACATTGTTTGCATTTCCTGTATTGCTGATCCATTAGAAAGAGATATAGCACAAGGTTTTGTTATCATTGAGCATATCTCAGACAATGGATCTCAGTAAACCTGAAGAGTACTCTTATTAAAGTCTCTAATACATAAAATATATTTATGAAATGTATGAAATGTATCATATTTCTACATTTTACCTGTCATATTCTGTTTCATTTCACTTATCTTCTCTCAACATAAGAGACATTATCAAACTAAGAATAGCTGTATCTCCTCCAAAACCCAAATTAGTTTGAAGTCTACCTTTCCATGGGGAGCAGCGTTTCACCTTTGAAAATCATAAATACACTTTAATAAACCTGCATTTATTTGCTTTTTTTTTTTTTTTCGGTTTGTACCTTAAAAAAAAGATAATGCATCCTCTCAAATTATCAGAATGAGAAACATCAGGCACAGAGGTCATATGTCCCACCCAAGACAGATTTTTCTGATTTAAAACAACTGGTAGAAATTTAGCTTGATAGCTGATCATATATTTTCAAGATACACTTTATCAAAGCATTACAGCAGCTGTGAAATCTCAGAGTTTCTCCTCTCTCCTTTATGACACCTTGATAAGGCAATTATAGCATAATTACCTTAACAAGTGGCATTACAGGAAATTATTGTCATTCTCCTGTTAAAATAACACATAATCATCAGCAAGTGTATTCTAGAATCCCCAATCAGCATGTGATTAACTGGAACTAGAGCAGAAAAGAGAGTGTGACAGGAGGGCAATAAATGACAAGTTGCTAGAAAAGATTTTTATATATAGATAGATAGATAGATAGATAGATTTCATTGGGTATTAAGATAGTTGTTTTCCTGATCATTAAAAAAAAGGGAGGGAGGGAGAGGAAACAAAGAAAAGAATTACCCTATAAAGTTGTTATTATTTGGCATGTAGGAAAACAAAACAAAACAAAACAAAATCTCTGAGGAACAGTATTTGCCTGTTTGCCCAAGTATTTTCAGCTTAATTTAAAAATACATGCCTTATTAGCATTTAAATATACATTCTTGTGAACCTGATTTAGATTTTTATATGCTTTTGCTCTATTTATTACTCTATTATTTAGGTTTGGGTCATACTGGATGAAAAGCTGCGTAGAGGAAAAGGATCTGGGGGTATTTTCAACATCCTGTTTAACATGAGATGGCAGTATGCCCAGGTGGATAAGAAGGCCAATGGCATCTTGGCTTGTAGCAGAAACAGCGCAGTCAGCAGGACCAGGGAAGTGATGGTACCCCCATACTTGGCACTGGTGAGGCCACACCTCAAGTATTGCGTTCAGTTTTGGGCCCCTCACTACAAGAAGTACAGCGAGGCCCTGGAGCATGTTCAGAGAAGGGCAAAAAAGCTGCTGAAGTGTCCAGAGCACAAGTCATATGAGGAGTGGATGAGGGAATTGGGATTGCTTAGTCTGGAGAAGAGGAGGCTCAAGGGAGATCTTGTTCTCTACTATTTCCTGAAAGGAGGTTGTGGCAAAGTGGGGGTCAGCCTCTTCTCCCAGTGATAGGATGAGAGGAAATTGTCTCAAGTTTCAACTAGGGAGTTTCAAGTTGGGTATTAGGAATAATTTCTTTTCAGAAAGGGTGATAAAAAAAAGTACAGGCTGCCCAAGGAAGTGGTGGTCTCCCTTCCTGGAGATTTTCAGGAAAAGAATAGATGTGGCACTGAGTTATACTAGTGGATGTATTAGTGATGAGTTGACTGTTGCATTAAATGATCTTACTGGTGTTTTCGAACTATAATAATTCTCTTATTCCATTTTTTTAGATAGACTACCTTGCACTCCACATTATTATGTTCTGTTGAGGAAACTGCTTCCAGTTTCATGCCATCTTCATTAAAACAGCCATGTTACTAAACTCCCTTTTCTCTTTCATCATCAGTGAGCTTCTTGAGTGTAACTGAAGATCTCAGGTTATAGGCTGCATTTTGAGAGAAATATCAAGAATCTCTTTTTTATTCATCCCATCCCAATTTTTACTTATAAAGCTGATGCTGAACATCACATAAACCATTACATAAGGTGTTCTAATTCTTAAAATATTTTTTTACTGATTAATTTGCTACACTTCAGCATGCAGAAAATATTTTCTCCTAAGCATGTTTTTATGTTTTAATAAAAAAAATTCACCACCCAATATCCAACAAATCTGAATAAAGTGAGCTCAGTATTTTGTGCCCCCAGGAAGTCAGAATACTCTTTAGTTTTAAAATATGCATTAGACTGAAACATAGTTTGTATGGGAAAAGAATGTAGACAAGAGAGAAAAAGAAAAAGCAGGATTCTAGTAGAAGAGGGGTATCTGTATACATGGAACGGAAAGGGGAGCAATTCCACACAGCGAAGTGAATATGAAGGCTTCTAAATTGAGATTCTGTGTTTTGTCCCAGAGGTTCTTTTCCTAGCAGACAAGAAAGGATCAATCAAATAGAAATTAAGGAGGCGTTCTTATGGTAAGAAGTCTGTGTAACTTTACATAAAATATGTTTGAAAATGAAACACTTAAGAAAAACCTCTTTTTGAACTTCATTCACTAGCTACTTTTAAAACAAATTTTACTTTGAATGAGTCATGGAGGTTGAAGTCAATTAAATTTATTTGCTCTGATAAGCAATCTGACACCATGTACACCTACTGAAAAGCTATTTTCGTTCTATGGATAGCATCAGCAATAAAATTATAGGTAACTCCAATCATATATCCAGATTTCTTTATCCACATGATTTCATAGCCTACATTTCGATGGTAAATATCTTTGATATTGTTGCTATTTTTTTCAAAAAATAAATAAAATATTAATTGCAATGAACAATCAGAAAAAACGCAGGTGTCTGTTCTTAATATACTTTTAGTCATGAAACTCCTTTAATAGAAAATCCTATTGAAATCAGTAGAGTTAGATCCAGTGCTATGTAATTATGATTAATCAAACTTTCAAGAACTTTTGAAATCAGAACTTTTAAGCTTCTTCCCTCCCCATCCTTCCCTTTCTCTTTTTCCCTTTTATCCTATCATTGTATTATGGATTTAAGATTCTTTTATCTTTACTATTTAGAAATAATTTTTGTGGGTCAAAATTGAAGAAAAATTTATTGAAGTTCTGCTTTTTGATCATAGAAGCAAAATGATAAGTGTATACACATAAGATCTGCTGCGTCTATCTGTTTTGAATCAATACGGATCTCAAAATGAACTATATTTCTTTAGACTGCTAAATTATTAATTATTATTATGAGAATGTATTAAGGAATTAGGTAAAGTACAAGGACAACTAAAATCTGATATGTGTCTAATCAACATTTAGTCTTTGCTTACTAAATAAATATAAATACAGAAAAATATGGAAGTCTTTCTATACAGAAAAATATGTTTTAATGTCAGTGAGGACTGTCATTTAACTGAATACCATCAGTTCATACTTTTACTTCCATCTTATAGAACATGCAGAATTTATGTTCTATACATTAAAAGCATGTTGTTGAAAAATCTGTCTATACAATCAGCTATTTTTTCCGTACAGTATTTGGCGGGTAAGCATTAATTCCTTAAGAATGTTTTAAAAAGTAGCAAAAATTCTTAAAATTTAACAGCACTGAATATATGCTTTTGCAATTCAATGAAAAGTCTTTCAAGAAGATTTATGAATCATGAAAGAACTCTATCAGCCCATTGTGAGTCCATGTAATTATATATATCTTTGATAATAATATAGAAACCAATAAATATATCATTGTGTGTGTAGGCTGACTGCAGCAGGTCATGATGAAGATTTTGTTAGAAAATATCCCTACAAAGGTGTCCATTCATTTGATTTAATTTGCACATTATTATATTTCAAAGCAAATTAATAACACAGTACTGAAAAGAAAGACTAACAAAATACAGGAAGAGATAACTATCTCACAGTCTGATAGGTATTAACATTAAACTACAGTTTGGATTCTTCCACATTAGTATAACAATTATTTTCTAGATTTTCACTTGTGTAATTGAGAAATGGTCTTGAAAAATGGCTACTGTCTTAGTGCACATAAAGTTAGGCAGAATGGAGGTGTAGTCAATGCTGTGGTTTTATTTCTAAAGAGGAAAAAAAAGCCTAAGCTTTTACTAAAAACATATGTGGACAAAATCCAGGTTTATACGATCTTGTTTTATATATTATATCACGCAATGAAGAGATACAGCCTGGAAGTCTCTTTAAACCAAAGCTTCAGTCTTTTCTGTCTTCTTGTTACATTCTTGTTAAAATCTTCTTGTTCACAAGTAAAATTCTGCATGGGTGCCTATGCAGCTTTTCTCAGCTTTTCTCACTCTGTTTAAAATGTCATGTTTTTTTGTTTTTTTTTGGTTTTTTTTTTTTCAGACCATCATGAATTTTCCATCACTTTGCACGTCAATTTACAAGTAATTCATACATTGTTAATATGTTATAATGCCAGATGCTCTAAATTGTTTCCAAAGAGAAAGGAGGTGAAATATTTTGTGTTTTTATTCAGCATAAAGTTTATTTTCATTGGCACAAAGGGATCTTTACATCCATTTATCTGGCAAGGTAAAAAATCTTAGAGCCTGCATTATCAACATTACATTATATTTCAAAAGAGTAACTAAAAGGACCTTAGAGAAAGAGACTTGTTATTCTACTGCAATTCTGTAATGTTTTAAATAAATAAATAAATAAATGAAAAAAAAACACCTTTGTGTTTTTGATGCTACTGAAAGAAAAGGAAAAAGAGGAAAAGAGGAAAAGAGGGGACAGCTGTACAAAATCTAACTTGAAAACTGACAAACTAAATTTAGACCTTCAAAAACAATTCAGTTATAGATATGCTTTATTTCATGTGTATGTTTTTAATATATATGTTTGATAATAACATATATATAAATATATATGCTATACATTTATTGAAACCTTAGATACAGGGAGGAGTATATAAACAGTACAAAATAGCTATAGTGTTACAGTGAGGGTCCTAACTTGATAATGTTTATGGCAATTAAGACCCAAAAGCTCAAGATAACCCTGGGATAAATAATGCTTATCACAGCACAGACAGTTAGACTTAGGTTAGTAAGAGAATGAGATTTGAATTGCTTCTGGGCTGTGTGGATTTCTCCTCACATATGGAACTTTGAAAAGCCATATTTGCTATCTGCCATGAAGTAAAATTAGTCTAGGCCTAATATAATAGAATTTATGCAATTTATTTTTAATTATTCAGAACAAAGTATGAGCTTTTTCTAAAAATCAGTATGTTAAGTCAAAGCATCATGTTCTCTGAAATTATATTCAGGTGATGATAATTGACAATTATCATAAGTAAAGAACTGTCTAGGGTATTCACATTAGAGGTCCCAATTCTCCTTGATTATATGCTGCCAGGGGTTTTTTTATGCTTGGTTTTGTTTTCTGTCTCTAAAATTCTTTTTAAGAGCAGGATTTTCCCCACTGATAAGATGATGAAGGACTCCCAAATCTTAACAAATCAAATCTGGATTTTTTCAATACACATAATTAGAAGCTGAACACTTAAGAATATTTTTCTACTTTGTTGTAAAAATTAGTTATTAGGTTACAAAATGGAAGTTTTTGCTCAATTGCTTTCTTTTATGTAGTTAGTTTGGTTTTAGTTTATAAACAATTCCCATTGATATCTTTGCTGTGTGAAGCGTCTAGCTTTGCATTTGGCATGTTCTAAATGCATGCACAGGCAAATAGAAGGAGGAACTATGATTCATAAAAGAATAAAAATGTCAAAGTCTTTTGAGTATAGAAGAATAATTGACACCTGCTTTAGAATTATCTATGTAGAAAATATTAGCATTTTATATGGAAACAACACTGAAGAGCTAACCAATGAATATATGGTGAATATTGCCAAGACGGTGATAAAGTCTATAAAAAGAAACAAGTAAACAGACATCCTACAAATGCTTTTTTTTTTTTTTTTTTTTTTTTTTTTTTTTTTCCTGCTTAAGTGAGCTGCCGGTGTATCTTGCTATAAAATATGACACAAATTCTACCTTTGAAAAACTGCCACCCCTGACTAAGTACATGTGCAGACAACTATGTCTCTTTCAGATATACTGAGGAGAAATGGTTAAGATCTTACTCTCTCCCTCAATCCTCATATTTAGTCCTGTAATGTTGTGAAAACTTTCTGGTTAAAATCTTGTAAATGTGCCAAGGATTACCTTAAGAACTTCTGCATTCAGGTTGTCCATCTATAAAATGGTCATCTTTTTGTCTGTTGACTTCTAAAGCTTTGAAGGAGATTCTTCACTGTATAGTGACAAGGTACTTAGTGAAATATGCCTGCAGTATCATCTGGATTATTAAGTAGTAAGTACTATATTACAAACTATAAAACATGCAGGAAGCATCATATAATTTGTAAATGTAATACAGTTCAAACACAGCTCAAATTGATCACTCTAACATAAACAAAATGAGAGCTTGCTGATTAGTGTGCAATTGGTTGAAAACAGAGACTTTGATAAATAGTAAGTATTGCCACAGATGAAACAAAGAACTATCAATATTACAAAATTCTGCAATAATAAAAAACAGTGAACACACGTTAGAGTTAAAGAGATTAGGCAGGAGATTGTTCCATAAAGGATTATTTGTGGGCAGTAGGAGTCAAAGAATGGACTTCAAAATAAGTGTGTAGTCACTAGTGTAGGTGACCCGTTGCAAGGAAAATGTTGACCTCAGTCCAGGCAGATGAAAGTCAGAATTAGCAAAATCCAGATTATACGGTGAGTGTGGTAGGACAGTCCAGCCAAAACTGGCAACGGTCTACATGGTCTTCAAACTGGTATGGGGCCTGGAATTATCATGTTGCAAGAGAAAGATTTTCTTCTCTGCCTGGTTCTGGAAGTCTGAGCCTTCAGCTTAGTCAGTAGCGGTTAAAGTTGATGGTTTCACAAAATTCTAGAAAATAGAAAAAAAATCCTTTCCTATCCCAAAAGACAGTGCACGTCACTTTTCCTGCTGATTTATAAATCTTCTCTTACTTTTTCTTCAATGAGGAGTTCACATCACCACTCCATAAACTGCTGTTTGCATTCACATTGCAACAAAACAGTGAGATAAAGAAGGAATTCCAAGAAAAGTCAATGGTATTTAGTCAAACCACAACCTATTGGTGCATATTTTGGGAAAAACTAAAATCTTGTCACTGAAAGTGTTTTGGACAGTTGTGTCTTTTTTTCAAAATTACATGATCTTTAGTTAATTTTTGGTTTTTAGATTCATTTTTGAAAGGCATCAGAAAAGAAATGATAATGAAAAAGACTGTTTAGAACAAGAATTAGGAGAGTTATCAACCGAAAAATAAACAGGTGAAGATGCTTTGACACTAGACAACAGGAGAGGTGGACAGTCAGCACATGACTTTTGGCTTTATTAACAAGTCAAACAGTAAAGGGTTGTGCACAATTTACTTTCCCACCAACTACATGATTTGTTTGATTAAATACAGGTCTCTGATGTGTTGCTGTGCAATTACAAGCTGCTGGGCCTCTTTATACTCTAGATCCCTTTTATGGTTGTCACAACTAATTTACTGATATTCAGCTTGTAGATAAGGCATTCTGACTTTATATATCTAAAAGCAGGTGTCTTCATGCGCATGTGATGCAGTAAATAGTACTTAGAATTGTGTTCAGCAGACCAGATATAATTGCCTGAGATGCAGACTGTCTCATTAGGCACCTTAGACTTTGACAAAGAATTAGATTGTATTGACTAAATGTCTGGTAACTGTAATGGGAGCTTGGACCTCTCCCGTAGAGAGCCCTAGATTCACTTGCATTAGGTGAAAAAATTTTCACATATGAGGTCTAGGATGCAACTCATTTCATCAAAGGAAAAATCAAAATAGGTGTAGTAAAACAAGGCTCTGTAGTGCCTAATTTTCTTTATGACTATGAAGTGAGTCTAGGTCGTGATTAGTTGGATAATGAGAGTTATGAGACAAAATCTCTGGTTTATTAGCCTGACCACTAAGTGAGGATTTTTCAAACCAATTATTCATTTTTCAACTTTTCATGCTCATCTTAGTATATTTATGAGTGGGGCTGTTTAAGTTCTGATTCGTATTCTGTGCAAGAGTTTGAAATTGACCAGATAGTCTGCTTTTGGTCTCCAGGGTAACAGCAGTTTCCCAAAATGACTATACGCCATTCTTAACAAGTATATCAAATCATTGGTCATGTTTCTTATTAGTTTCAGTATACGTCTAAGAAAATCAAGAAATAAAAATGAATCTGAAATAATTTTAGTCTCCTATGAAGTAGATATGTGATTTTATAATAAAAATTATTTTCCTAGATCTGTATAATGTTATATTTATAGAGATATCTGTTGAAAAACATAGTATTCAATGAAATATTCAGTGTTTTTTAATTGAGATAATTTTCACTGTATATTAATATATGAAACATTTCTTCCCTCACAATTCTGTCCCCTTTCGTTTGCCTAGTTGTGTGTATAATATTTTTAGTAATATATGGTGATTTTCACTCTTCTCATGAAAATAGATTTAAAGCATTAATATAGCCAAAGTATATGTAAGAAATTTATTATCTTCCCTTTGCCATGACCAGCTCATATAGACTCTTTTCTGAAACAAACATTCTGCCAGAAAAAAAAAAAAGAAAAAGTTGCTAGGTGGCTTTGGAAGGAAAAGGAATTTAGGATTTTACAATGATTCAGCTGTAAGGGACCTACAAAGATAATCAAGTCTAACTGCCTGACTACTTAAAGGATAATCAAAAGTTAAAGCATAATAATGGCATGATCCAAAGGCCTTTTGAGAAGGATGGGGCATCAACCAATTTGTTAGGAAGTTGTCTGTTCTGTTCCAGTATCTGACAACTCTTACAGAAATTTTTCCAAATACCCAGTCTGAACCTCCTTTGATGAAGCTTTACGTCATTCGCATGTTCTATTATTGCTTACCAGAGAGAAGATGTCAGTACCTACATTTCTCCTCAGGCAGATATACAGACCACTGAGCCTTTTCTCCAGACTAGACAATCCAAATGCCATCAGCCTCTCCTCATAGAACATGCCTTCCAGCATTTTTACCAGCTTTGTGTCCCTCCTCTGTAAGCTTTCAAGCATCCTATCATCCTTTTTATATTCCAGATTAGTGTGCACCAAAGCTAAATATAATGGGACAATCAACTTTTTATGCCAACTGGCTATGACTTCAAATATGTCTTACAATCTTTTCCCTCCTGCAACAAATGGTGATTTTTATTTTTTTTTTCTCCTCAGGAATTCTCTGTTTCTACATTAGATTGAGAGCTAGAGCCAAAACATAACTCCCACTTGGCATTTCAGCAAACTGCTTTGCCATAATGCATGCAGATAATTTATCATTGTGGGCTATGGTCATAGTATAAAAGAAAGTGAACCCCAGATGGAAGATGTCTGTTGAAAAATGAAGGAGCAGAGCTACAGTAATAGAGTATTTAGAGAACAGCAATTTGTGACCACTAATGTGACCCTACTCTAGTCCATTCTACCCTGAAAGGAAATAATATTTATGTTTTCCTGAGGAAATTCTTTAATTGTGGAGTTGAGTGGACACATATACATGCACACACAGATACACACAGTCATTTATAACAATGGAAAACATTGACCAGCCTTAGAGAACTTGTAGATCATCTGTAGTTTAGTGTCAATATTATTAAAGCCATTGTTTTTTTCAATTTCTTATGTTTTGGAAAAGATAAAAGACAATTACAGAGTCGGACTCGCATCATAAATGTGACTTTCCCATTGTCACAATGTGTGGATAAGAGCAGAAAGAAAGTCCACAAATGAAAAATGTTTTTTTGCCATCACAGTCGAGTGAAACTCGAGAAAAACTGTCTCGAGTCGAGAAACTCGAGACAAGTAATATTTAAACAAGACTTCCTTAATGAATTAAAGATATTTGACCTGTTTACAATGAGAAAATTTATATTAGTTTTTCATAAATAACTTTTTCCAAAAAGAATGATAGTTATAAGTCATAGAAAACGTTCTTCCCAGGATCAATATTACTAATATCAATGGAACAATGGTATTTTCAACTCTTGAAACTCTATGAGCTAGACAGTGAACTACCACAATTTTCAGTAAGCTATACTGCAATAATTTAGCAATGTAAAACCTGCATTAAATAACAGCAATGTTCATTTATAAGCAAAGAATGTGTCATGTTTATTTACTCTCTGATCTCTCCCCAAAAAAAGTCTCATTTGAGAAACTCAATTTATATATTATTATGCTATTTTAAATTATCCAGAGACTGCAATGTATTTTAGTACAATTCATTAATTATTGAAGTCTACAGGTTAGAAGTGAGCAAATTTCTAAAATCATGCAGCATTATTAGATTCTTTTTTCACTTTTGCTGATTTCAGCATGCTTGAAGCCACACAACACAGCCTTAAGCAAAATTTGTACAATCTACCAGAAAATGGACAAATGATTATTTTTTCAAAAAATGAATTTTCTTATTCTATAACTGTATAGCTGGAGCTCAAATGATTAATGGAAGTACTTTTTTTTTTTTTTTTTTTTTTTTTTTTTTAACTTGTAGCTTAAATACAAAGCCAGAATTAACAATTCATATGTAACTTGGGACTGATTGAAGAAATTTCTCTCTTTTGAATATGAAGCAATTAATTCACAGAACACTGAAGCCATTATTTCACAAGTACAGATATGACATGAGGATTTCCTTTTAAATTAATAAAAACAGAAAGATCGTCCACAAATCAACACTATATTTCAAAACATTTAATCATTCTATCACTGGTTCTTCAAGCACATCCATCATTTTTATAACTGCTTTAATGAATTTAGAAAACATGACACTTACTCCTGAGCTGATGTGTTTTTAAGATAACCAAAAATTATGGAATCACAGAATAACCTGAGCTGGAAGGGGCCCATAAGAGTCACCGAGTCCAACTCCTGACTTCTCTCAGTACCACCCAAAAATCTGACCAGATGTCTGAGAGCTTTTTCCAGACACTTCTTGCACTCCGTCAGCTAGGGGCCATGAACACTACTCTTGGGAGCCTGTTCCATGCCTACCACCCTCTCAGTGAAAAAGCTTTTCCTGATACCCAATCTGAACCTTCCCTGACTGCTCCATGCTGTTCTTGATTTCTAGCGTTGTCACCTGCGAGAAATAAGCTTTGCCTCTCAGCTCCCTGTGAGGATCTATAGACTGCCATGAGGCCATCTCTCAGCTACCTCTGCTCTGGGCCAAACAAACCATGCAACCTCAGACACTGCTCATGTATTTGTATTTCCCAAAATGCATTTAGTCCAGTTAGCTAGCCGCATACCTAAAGATACACCAAGGTTAGTAGATTATGAAGTAGCTGAATGTAGAAAATAATGGTCTAACATTTTGCACTTGTCCTTCAATGTTTGAGAAGAAAAGAGAGACAGAGTCTACAGCAAAGGCAGAAAATCAAAGCACTAGTAATGAGAGGTACAAGGTGGGTTTTTTCAAGTCTGCTTATCGGAGTTCTTTAAATTGTGGCTTCTTCGAAGACATACTGCAACTCTGGCCATTAAAAGATGTGAACAAAAACAGATTTTACTCCTAGTTAAATCCTGTTGAAAAAAGAAACAAGTTGTACCCAAAACTGAAAGGACCAAACTTATTTTCCAAATCAAGATCTGCAGGAAGACCAATGTAATAAACTACATACATTTATATATTGCTGAGCAGATTCACTTCCTATTCCTAAATTTTCCTCCTAAAGAACAGTCTTAAAACAAGCACAAGGAAAATTCAGGACACATATATCACTTTCCAATGAAATTCACACTTCTGAGTAACAGGAGACAGAGACTAGATCCATAATTCTTTTCAGCTGTGGAGCTGTTAGAAGCCATGGGACAGATTTCCTCAGGAGTTACATGACAGAAATTGCCTTTGTAATGATCTTAACACTATCATGAATTTGCATTTAATCTAGTCTCATAAAGAAAAGTCTCTGGGCATATGTTCTCCTGAGCAGCTCAGAGCAAGCACAGATCCCTCTGTATTGCACCAGCAGAAGTTAAGGTTATTGCTCTGGCCCACAGAAATTTCATGTCCTTGCTCTGTTGCTACAGTTAAGGAAATAGTGTTCTGCAGAAGATGGATCTTAAGAAAGAGTGCAGATCCTGTTCCCAACAGAAATGAAATAGAGGCTTATATATCTCCATTAGCATAATGCACACAGTATATCACACCCACCTCCTTCCCAGCCCGCTGTTTTATCTGCTACTTGTATATGAAACAGATGCCTGGCTGAGGTGCTACATTGACCCAATATCTATATGTTATCCATAGCTGGCATACAAACACTAGTATCTAGAGTTAGTTCATCACAGAACAGAAAGAAATTAACTCTTTTATTAATAAACAAAACCTGAACATCTCCTCAGAAAAGGTACCCTATTTAACAATTACAGATGATGTAATAATTTTCAAATATTCCATTCCCAGTATTTGCTGTTTTTTGTCATTTAATTGGTAACTTCAGTCTTTATAATGACAGATCATTTAGAAAAATGTGAATGGATGCTTATCTATCTGTCAAGGAATAATTTCAGCTCTCCTCCTAAGGGCTTGATCCAATCCTTATTAAATGTGTATAAAAGAAAATAACATCACTGAGTCCAGCCTGTAGTGAGAGAATGTAAGTGGATGTAACTTTACTGTGTTTAGGTAAGCAACAAATCCTATTTATGACTACTGATATTTTTTTTGTCTCACTCTTTTAAAACTAGACACACTGTGGAACTGTGCTTATATGTAAACTTGGGTAAAAAATCTCTGTACACTATAAATTCAGATGTGACGGCACAGTAAAGGGGGACAATTACCTCCATCGCCCCGCTGGCTACTATTCTTTTGATACAGCCCAGAAGAAGTGTTTGTGTGTTTATATATATACGTAAATGGAGTATTTCTTTTTTGACCACAAAGAGGATTTTGAGCCTCTTTGTCATGTGAAATATCCCTTTTTTTAGTTTAATTGCACATCAAAGTTTTTTAAGTCATTGCTAGAATTCCCAGAATGCAGTACTCACATTTATTTTTTTAACATTTACCTTGGTTTCTGTATCATATCACAAAAATAAGTATTTCTCATAGAATGATTTCTCTGCCCTTACCATGGAAACAATTCCAGAGGTAACATTGCTGCAGAAATGCTGATGGTTATTAAAAAAAAAAAAAAAAGTAAGTTAGATAAAAATAACTCCAAGAAAGTTATTCCACTTCACTTCAGGTTAGTGCACTAAACATTGACGATCATTATGAAAATTCATATTTATGAATTTTAATATAATGAATAAGACAAGAAAAAGGGCAAAATGGTTATCAATTACTTATGAATAGCTTTGTTAGGACAAATCAGAAATATCACTGAAATGTTTTTTAACCTTTGCTGGTTATAGTACACTGGATAATATGATGCCAATTACAAAATAAATAACATCACACAGAGTGCATGAGACATTGAGCTTGTAGCAGAATCAGGGAAATTAAACAGATACTTAGTAATTATTACAATTGCAATGGGCTATTGATAACTGAAACTGCTCTAGTCACTTGCCAGTCTGCTTAGCTTAGAATGGAACCATTTAAGTGGAAAAGATATTCAAGATCATCAAATTCGACCATTAACCTGATCTACCAGTTCCCAACGTTTAATCATGTCCCTTAGAGCCATGACCACACATAACATAAATACAACTAAGTATCAAGACCTCCTCTCCTCTCCTCTCCTCTCCTCTCCTCTCCTCTCCTCTCCTCTCCTCTCCTCTCCTCTCCTCTCCTCTCCTCTCCTCTCCTCTCCTCTCCTCTCCTCTCCTCTCCTCTCCTCTCCTCTCCTCTCCTCTCCTCTCCTCTCCTCTCCTCTCCTCTCCTCTCCTCTCCTCTCCTCTCCTCTCCTCTCCTCTCCTCCCCTCCCCTCCCCTCCCCTCCTCTCCCCCCTTCCCTTCCCTTCCCTCCCCTCCTCTCCCCCCTTCCCTTCCCTTCCCTTCCCTTCCCTTCCCTTCCCTTCCCTTCCCTTCCCTTCTTCCCTTTCTGTTTCAGTATCCATGATTGAAATAACTGTATTCCAAAAGAGGGTATGCCATATACTGGATTGTGAGCACAAGTGAGGTTACATGGTTATTTGATTATTCAGCTAAAGCTGGCAAGCCTTCAGTGTCTTTAGATATAGTCCAAATTTTACTATCACAGTTGCCTAACTCAGGTTTATTGTTGAAATCTATCTGTTCCCTGAGTGTGCTGTTGTCCAATTCAAGACATAATAGATGGTTTGACTTTTTTTAGATTAATCTTTAATGAAACCAATCAAAATGGGCAAGAAATAAAGTAAATATGATGGTGGTCTATAATAACTATCTTGCAGTAAATTTCAGATCAGAATTATTCAGTTTATGAATCAAAGTGAGGGTTCTGAGGGACAGTGGCCTAGAATCTAGAAATCAGAATGTATACTTGAGTCCTGCTCACATCCTCTCAAATCATTATGAAGAACAATGACTCTGAGATCAGAAATCAGTATGCAATTTTTGTAAGACATCTTGAAAAGGAATTCACAAAGTTTCAGAGATCAGATGTGAAAAGGTGTTTTCACAAAAAAAAAATATCTGCCTTAATTACAATGATAATCAAATTAGCTTTGCAATATTGATGTGTTTAATTTATGGCTGCTCAATTATATTTACAATATGAGTTAATCCAGTCTCAACTGTTACTGTTAAGGTCGATTTGATAGAGTGGTATTGCAAAGCGCAGAATATTTCTGCACATTATAATACTGACAAAGTCTGATCACTGATTTTCTAATCACAGCTGTCATTTTGCTAAATAATGAAAAAGAACATCAATAGCTTTTGACTTGATTTTTCAATCAACTCTGTGCTCTAGACATAGTCATTATTAAAAGCTAATTTTATTCATCACTTTATTCCAAATGATGTAACAGTAGTAATGACACTCTGATTATGATTTTTCACTAGTTTTAAGCAAGCAACTACAGTGGCTTCTGGAGACTTCTGAATTGTTTCAGTGCAACAGAGGCTCTTTCCCATAGTGTAATGGCCCTCTTTAATTTCTCTATTTTTGATTCTTAATTCTTCTTACAAATATGGAATAAAGAATCTAAAGCCATTCACCAAAGACTTTTATTAGAACATATCACTTTAATAACTCATAACTACACTGCAAGATTAGAGAAGTGTTTGTCATCTAAACAGTTGTGCTTGTTTTAATCCTCACAGAGTACTGAAGTAAAACAGTCTGCTGAAGCACATATTTCTTTAGGAGGAAATTTGCTGGGTAATAACAGATGGTTTTCTTTGACTCAATAGATCAGTCTTTTAGTGTTGAAAATAGGAACATTTTAGAGCATTATACTCCCATTTCCTTGAGAGTGGTGTCAAGTATGTTCAGAACAACAGCTAAGTCACACTGTGTGCTTCATTGATTAACTGCGGAAGAGTAATGAAAGATCCCTGTAGCACCTATACTAAAATCCCCTGGGATCTATAGAAGACTACTGCTTGTTTTCTACTTAAAGGATAATCTTGAAACCAACTGCTTAATCACCACTTTTTTAAATGGTCACTTAAGCACAGGTTTGTAAGGCAAGGTATGAAAATACCTTTTTTCCAAGTTTAATGCACAATTTAGGACCCAGCTATAATAGGATATAAGCAAGAAGAAGATAAATGTAGCTGCAGGCCTTCTTAGGATGACTCAGTTTTGCCATTTATAATACTTTTTTTTGTTGTTTAAATTTGTGTAAACATATAAAGGCACCTTAGTATGCTTGCTGCAATGTGAAGTGGTCTTTGGAGTAGTGTACAGGAAATTCAGAGAGATGTAATTCAAACCTGAGTAGGAAAACAAACAAACAACTATTGGAGGAAAACACTGCTCTGTAGGTGTTGTCTACAAGTTATCTCAACAGCCAAGTAGATTCAAGTGACCAGGATGGGACTGAAGGAATATCAAGATCTTGCAGTGCATCTAGTCTTGCTGTTTCTGCAGTAGCATCCTGAGAATTGTTGAAGGCATTCAACAGTGGTGCGAGAGAACTACTTTCAAACCCCTCCTCAAAGTTAGGAGTTAGAGACGAATGAGACGAAGTTAAGATTTGCCTACATTTTGGTTGTACACCTCATTATTTTATTTTTAAGAAACATTTTCTCCTCAAACACAAAGCCAAAGAACACTAGCAGCTTTCATGAACAAATTTCACCTGTTACTGGATTAAATAATTAATAATTTCTGTCCTTTTGTTGATTGTCCCATTAGATTCTGCAAAGAGTGACCAACTACACATTTTGGATTTATGTTACTGATAAAACTGGTAAAGTATTGGGAATATATAGAAAGTTTGTTTTAGCCACTTTAGAAAAAAGTACAAAACATAAAAATATAAAATCAGAGCATAAAAGTTTTATTTTTTTTCTGTACTTGCCAGACTTAGCTATCTTATATTCCTCACTACAGTGTAGAAGGAATCTGCTAAAATACAGACTTTGGAGATATATAATAATATACAATTAAAAATCATACAGTACTTTTGAATCTCGCTTTCTTTTCTTCTGTTGAACCCTCCAGTGACTTTTCTCTATCTCTGCTGATAGGAAAGTGAACAAGTGCTGCAATTGTTTTGTCCTAGGCTTTATTCAAAATCTTTCCACCAAAACCCAACTCTCTACCTCTATTGTAGAATTATAGTATCATAGAATCACTAAGGTTGGAAAAGACATTGAGGATAATACGGTCCATCTACCTACCATCAGTATTTTCCCACTAAATCATGACCCTTAGTACAACATCAGAAAATTTCATAGAAAGTCAAAGGGTTTCTCCCCAGTGGTACATATAGGATAGGACATGAATAAATTAGAAAGCTGGAGAATATACATAATCTTTTTTCCTAACTAATATACAGGAATAGAGATGGCATGATGGAGCCTGCACATTTTTACAAAGTACTTATCTCAATTTCTTACACCCCTAAAAGCACAACAGCTAACTGGGCTTCAGGTAAATTCCCTGGGTGCTAGCGCTACTTTTATTACACAGGGACTGTGCTGGTGGCAAATTCCCTGAGGGAGAAAGAAGAAGAAGAAGAAGAAAGATGGAAGGAAAGAAAAGGCCTAGAAATTGCTTTGCCTCTTCCTTCTCCCTTCATGTTTATCTCCATATCTTGCATTTATGAGCAAACGTGGGAAAAATTAATTGCAAAATACACAAGAAAATAAACAAGAAAAATAAAATACACAACAGGATCCCAGCCCTGGGAATATTTATGCATATATTCAACTCCAGCGGACTGACAAGTCATGAGCTTAAAATTAAGCATTTCCTTCCCTTCAGTCTTGAACTTTGAGTCATTCTGCTAGCTGCTGTTTCAAGTAACTCTCATTATTTGATGTTAACAATGAGGGGTGTGAACTTTTTAAAAAAGCTCACAATAATTTAAATAAATGAATGAATGAATATTTTCTTAGAAAAATAAGCAAGTGATAGCTAAGTGTAAAGAGCTTAAAGGGCAAGTTACTTATTTTAAAGGAAATTATGGCAATTAAAATAGTGTTTGCTTTTTTTTATCAAACTTTGAAGGCATTTAATACCCACATATTAAGCATCTTTGCTAATGACTTACTAGTTTTAAATACTTTACAGTAATGACTTATATAATTTGAAGTGGTTATTTTCCATACTTCATTACTTTCCTCAAATGATCATTGATTTGATAATTAGTTGATATTTTAAAGCTTGAAGATGTGATGTCCTTGAAAATGCTTTAAGTGTCTTGTTCAGGGCAAAAATTAATTATCATCATTGAAATGCCATTCATTGGTAATTTTAGTGGGCTGTTTTTTTTCTAGACTATTGCAGAATGGGAGATTCTTTAATTTTATATTAATCAGTATTTCATGGCAAGATACCCAGAAATCAACATATTGCACCAGAATTTCATGAGGAAAGACAATTCCCTATACTCAGTTTGTTACTTTTTAACAAAACCTATATTTCATTTGATGCAGAAAGACTTCCAGTTTTCACTGTGTCACTTTTGTTCTGCTTAAAACGTTGTCATAGTTTTATGATTTTTATTATCAGTATTTCACATCACAACATCATGAAGTGTACTGGGAATTAAAGAGCTAAGGCACCAGTTCCGGGGATTGCTGATAGTTCTAGGTATATCTGCCTCAGAAGGGAATTGCCTCATTGCTGCTGCTTGATTTTTAGGCCTTTCTCCCTGTCCTTTTCCCTTTTTCCCCTTATCCCTTTCCCAGCATGGGAATGGTTCCATGAATTTTGAGGATTTCCCTAGAAAGATAAAATTGCTAAGGCAAAAACAAACAAACAAACAACAACAAAAACACTCAAGAAACTTTCCAGAAATGTTCAGTTTTCTTACAATTTAAATTAAAATGCATTTTTTCTAAGATTTTATATAACGCAGTGAATACTTTTGCTGCAGTAGGGACAATTATCAATATTCTAAATTAAAACAAGCAGTCAAAATTAGAGGCTACACATGCTGACTTTAGTAAAGACAAGGCTAAAAATATACAGATATTTGCAAATTAATTAAGCACATTCTTATTTTTAATTGTATGTGTAAGTCCCAATAGAATCAGTGAGTTATAATAATGCTTCAAATTAAGTGTTTGCATAATGAATTTGTTGATTGGGTGAATAGAAAGTACATATGTTTTCTGTTGCTGTGGATTAAAAAAAAATGTGCTGAATTTCATTAATCTGGAGTCTGCATTCTCAGTCTCCTATCAGCTAAAGAAAAAGAATGTTTTTGCCTTTTAATTCCAGTCTGGCAAACTTGGTCATTGATTTTAATTCTATGTGCAGAATTATCTTTCAAGATTTAAATATCTTAATACTAATTTTATGCATGTTTTTCTTTTTTCTTTTTCCTTTTTTACTTCTTCAAAAAGGGCTAAGTACAATCTTCAGTGTTTGGCCTTATTTTCAATTTTTAGGTCAGGAAAGGTTTCATCAGTTAATGAAGATTTCATTCAATTCAAAAGCATATTACCTATCCTTATTACAGCTGTTCCACATTTACTGTGTAACTAGCTGATATAAAATTGCACTCTGGTTCCTCAATTGCATGAGAATACTTTTTATTTTAATCTACGTATTTATATCTTTCTGCACTTTTTCAATGTTAACAAAGTTTCGCTGTTTCTGTTGCAAGTCATTGTAAATTATGTGAAAATTAAATTCAAGCATAGCCAAGAGGTATTTAAGGATAGAAAGCCTCCTAACAAAATGCCTCCAATACAGTTTGCCCTTCACTATTTCAACAGTGAGTGATCAGTTCAGATCGATCCGTTCAGAGTGATCAGTAAAGAGAAATCTGCTGTATAACAACTTGATGCATTAGTGAGAGATTGCTAAATCTATTAGTTAATTAATTATTTGAGTGCTCTGGCTCCAGATTTTTTTCCATCCATTGTATTCCATCTTAATAAAGAGCCACATACACACGAAGCCATCCAATGTGGTAATTATAAACCAGTGCAATTATCTCCTAACCTTCTTCTTGATAAGTTAAGGGATGTTCAGGAAGGGATTGGGAACATTTAATGTGTTGGGTTGTTTTTTTTCCAATTGCTTATTCCTGTTTCTGCATGTGTATATAAGAACTAGATAGAGACTTTTCAGGTCAGTAATATATAGATAATTTTGATAATAATTCCCTCTTAACTTTTCTTCATTAATATAATGTCTTAAAAATGTACTAAAATCTTTACAGGATGGGAGTAGAGAGAAGAAGCAATGTAAGTTAAGTAAATGTATACAGGAGAGAAAAAGAAGGAGGAAGAAGATACACAGAATGACCTACATGGGGAAAAACTCTATATTGCTATAGCAGCAAATAACCAAGTACACAAAACAGTATAGGACTTGGAGGAGAACAGGAAAAGACATTAAATTCCTTGGAGGAAAGGTTTGTTGTTGTTTTTTTTTTTGTATGTGCATATGCTTGTGTGTGTGTATGAATGCTATTGTAACACTGTTGTAACATTACTGACATGGTCTATTGTAGTGTTTTATGATAATTCTTATAGATTGTGCAAAAGCAAGTTTTTCTCCTTAGAAAGTTGGAACAGAGGACCACCATTGACATACACTGTCTTAAGAGCTGGGATTTAACATTACTTCTAAGAAAAAAAATTTGTGTGTGTCCTTGACTGCAAGTGAACCTAGGTTATGGCCTAAAATATTTTCTAAAAGTGGAAGTCAATAGCAGCAGATATTGTGAATCATTAGTTACATAAATTCTTAGAAGTCCAGATGTTTTTGTTGTGTCAGAAACTACATATCTGTTTGCTTTTTTTTTTAACTTCCCGAATCTCAGACCTGTTGCTATCCTCTTTAACAAATTGATGTTTAAAAATTTTTTAATAATGAGTCCTTATAAAGGAGGTACACTTATTAAGTCTGTATATATTATGTTCAGGATGTTGTCACCTTAGTGAAATGTCAAAGTCTCAGCTTGAAAATCTCCAATATATTAGCATATCCAACCTTGGTGATTCTATGATTCTATGACATTAACATATATAAATGATTTCTTGGAAAAGAATGAATATGTATGCCAATGTTCTGCATATGTATGTCTTAACTGTTAAAATGTAGAACTTGAACTCTGAGAGAGCATGCTTGATTTCTCAAATTGCCCAGTATGAATTGTAAGGAATAAAAAAATGCCATTTTCTAACACCACACTGGAGTTAGGGTTCCCTTCCCAGCTTTCAGATGACATCTGTAAGGATGACAACTGTGAAGTTTTTGTTCAAATTAAGGACTTTTGTGCTTCTGACGCAGTTCTAAACCTGATGTAAGGCTCACTTAATAAGCATTTTGTTTCTTCATCACCGTGTGTTAATCAGGGCTAAATCAGGAAGTTAAGGATATCACACTTATACAGATACATCAGATATGAAGAGAGTAAACAGTGGGTTGTTACGGTGTGCTTTCCCTTGCTGCCAGCCTCCTCCTTCAGTCTGGCTATTACGTCCAAGGCCTTGCCCAGTTTTGATGACACTGTCCTACTAAATGCTATGACTATGAGCCAATCCTCCACAGCTTCTCTGGACAACTTGTTCCAGTTACTTAACACCCTCCAAATAAAAAGAAAATCCATTTACCATCCAACCAAAATCTCTATTTTAGTTTAAAGCTATTCAGCACACTGATCTGCCTCTGCTCCCCTATATTCCATTTTATATGCCATATTTGCAGTTTTGAATTATCTTGCCACATGTGCAGAATGCAAGAAAATGAATAGTGCATCAACTCATTCATTTTTACATGATTAGAGAGTCTTCATATTTTTCTTCTAATTTTTTTCCTCCCACATCTTCACACATGTTCACCCTGGAGAGACATACTCCCAGCAAAAACTACAAATATTCAATTTACTTAACATGTAATATAAAATTATTTTCTGAGGGCAATCAGAAAATTAAAAAAAAAAAAGATTAATTACTTTGTAATATTGATAAGAAGATACTATCCATTGAGAGGTTGTCACAGTTGTCACATGAACAGGAAAAAGAATATTATTTTAATAGCACATTATTTAATGACAAAGTACAATAGAATTCTAATCAAACATGAACAATAATAAATGAATTCATCATTTTTCAAAGTTGCTTTACAAAGACTGACAAACTGTTTTAAAATTATGGTAAAAATGAACAGTTTTATCAGAAAATTAATCTGTATTGAAAATCTGTGGGACTCCGCTCTTCTTGTTACATGATTGAAGCTCAAAATTCTGAGTGGGGTAGAGAGGGAAACTGTCTTTACAATTATTATAAGTTCTGGTTTAAAAGCAATGGGAAATATTGCCTTTATCACATAATCCAGCAGATGCAAAGGGTAAAACAAGTAACACAATACATTAGTATACCATACCATCCCAACTATTTCTTTTCTTCGTAATAGGGAATAATCTGCATCTAGAAATGTGGAATACAATGCAATTTATGCTTTATCATCTGAGATAAAGTTAAAGCAATAATTAGTTTCAGTTCCATTTTGTTTGTTTGTTTGTTTATTTTACAGTTTTCGTCATTTGCAAAAGAAAAGGTCAATGCACTGAACAGCCATTATGTAACAACTACATCTCAAGTCAGATGAAAGCATAAAAAGCAGTGGAACTGTTATTTAGTCTTTTATTTATTACAAAATTTGTCTGTTGGTACGTGATTTTCAGTAACATGCCTATGTCCAACTAATTTTTTTTTTTACTCTTCTTTATAACTGTAGTGTGCTGGTTAGGGTCTTACCGAAATGAGACTTTCCCTGCTCCTAATAGACTGCTGGGTGCTAAGTTATATCAACATTTATCTGTGCAAATGAAAATGCAGACTATGAGCCTTAGCATATTTCCTACCACTGCAAAGCTAAAATGTTGCATGATTGAGATGATTCAGATTGCACTGAGATAAATACAATGTATAAAGTTAATTAAAATGTTGACTTTCCTAAAATAATATTCTAATTTCCTTGTTAGCACTAACATAAAGAAAATATAGAGAGAATGCTTCAAAATTGACATTTTCGCCATTGTTTTCATCTTTATGAATAAAAAGTATGCATTTAGCATTGAAAATAAATGGACAGAAATTTTTTATGAGTAAATGTTTTTTACTAAAACATTACTTGACAGAAATGAAAACCATTTGCAAAGGCAGGTCAGATGTAACAATTTTTCCAAGCTCATAAAGCATTTTAACATTTCTTTATTCTAAATATAGTTACAAATTTTCTTTATTGAACACTGAGTTGCTATGCAACTGAACTTCTATTTTAAACATTAAAATAAAAATTGTTTGATCTACTCACAACATCATTTTGGTTTTGACTGTATGTCCATTAACTCCTCCAGGGCTAATTTTTCACCACAATGTAATACAAGATTGAATAAAATGGTTTTAATGACCCTTTCCTTTGGAAGTTCTTTACTTAGATACATTATATTCTAAACAAAGGAAATGATAAAGTCTTGTTGAAAAGTCAGTTTTTCAGCTAGTAAAATTTCTTTTCTATTTATAATAGATAAGATTTCAGAAGTTGATAACTCAACATGAGGTATCTGAAGGAGACAAACATCTGGTAATCAGTATTTTAGGGAAATCAGGTTTCCTTTCTCTGAAGCTGAAGGCAATCACAACTTAAGAATCATCCCAGAGGACCTTGCACCCTTGCTTCTCAGAATTGATGAAGCTGGAATCCAGGTGATATTTAAGAGATGTGCAGGAATTGCAGTAAGAGACACTGTACAGCAATGGGACTTGGTATGTCAGATTGATGGTTGCACTTAATGATTCTGAAGTTCCTTTTCAACTTAAATTGTTCTAGAATTCCATGATCCTATAGAGCCTTGGTTGCGGGCACACACACTGCATCTGAAGAAGAGAAGAAAGGTCATTATTCTTCACATAAGTAGAAATTTGTTGTATAAGCATTATGCATAATTTTTTTTTTCTTAAAGTACTTTTCATGGAATCAAACACATCCAAATGGTAAACAGAATTTTATTCCAGATTATGAATGTTCTTATTTTATTTAAAATGATTACTTGCTATCCTTAAATTACTATACAAAATCTTATCCATTAATGAGAACTCAATTATCCTCATCCGTAACTTTTGAATTGACTGAGCACAGTAGACCTCTGAAATATGTTAATTTAAAAATAAAAGATAAAATGTAATGACCCATGAAAACACTTCAAGGAAGTAGGAATAACAATGAAAGACATAGAATAATAGTATGATTTGAGTGAGAATAGAAGGGAAGGAACTTCTAAAGATTGTCTAGTTCAACACCTGACACGAGCATGGATGTCTTAGGTTAGATTAAGTTGCCCAAAGTCCAGCTCAACCCAGCCTTGAATTCTTGCAGGGATAGGGCATCTGCTGCTATATTTTCAGTTTCTCAGCATTCTCACTGTAAAAAATATTCTCCTTATATCAAATATATGTATATCCTCTTTCAAGTTTAGAACCATTACTTCTTGTCCTATCACCCTGCACCATGGGAAAAAAAGTTTTTTTTGTTTTTTTTTTTTTTTTTTTTTTTTTTTTTTTTAAAAAAAAAAAAAAGCTGTTCTCAATCTTTTTACCCCCTGTCCCTCTATCTGTACAGGTTCTTGGGGTTGACCAAGAAACAGCAGCAACAAAGAGTTAAATTTGAGGATTCAGCCTCTGTCTCACATAATCAGTATGATCTCAACAGTCAGGTCTTCTCAAATATCATATAAACAGCTGGAACTCAAGTCGTCTGAACATTTTCAGAACTGAATAAGTTAGTTTATAAGGAAAAAGACTTTTTCTTCTGATTTTGGCTGCTTCTGGTTGTATGTCATAAAATCTTCCAATAAGCAGGATTTTATCATGCACATTCTATGTACATTCATTACTTGGGTGTCTTGAAACAATGTTTTCCCAGGAAATCTTCAGATCTAACAAGTATGCAAAAGGATATGCTGTATGACAATGGCCGAGCTGAACCCAGTGTAGAGAGCAACTAACATTTGAACTGATAGCACACGGATGTAATAAAGTACCAGCACAAGACACACAGAAACAGAGGATGATTATGCAAGCCTTGTTACTTTATGAAGCAAGTTCAATAATAAAAGAACTATAATAAAGAAAAAATGCCTTCAGCATAATACCTAAAGATGTGAGAACAAAAGCAATTCAGACTGCCAGTGTATAAAAGATGAACTTGCCTATGTTTCAAAGAAGAGGAACAAAGCGTGATCCTTGAAATTTATAGAGAAATAAATTGTTCTTGATATTCCTGATTCTTCTGTTAAGCTTTCTTGAAATTTATAATCTACAGGAAAGTAATAGAATCAAAGATTCCGGGTGGGAAGACAGACAATCATTTAGAGCATATTTCCAGAAAGGAAGAATTTCATGAAGACATGTGGTCAAAGGAGGAGGCATAAAGAATAAACCTTAATAAACTTGAAAGAATACAAATGAAATTCATATTAGTCTCAACAACAAATCAAAAAAAAAAATTGTTTCTTAACACTAGTCAGAGTAAAGGGAGCTTCAGTGTTAAAAAAGCTAAAAAATTGGCTAAATAGGGATTTTTTAATATATTTTGCAGAGAACACATGCAAGTCATAAAATTACAACTAGAAAGAAAAGAAGCCAACTATAAACATAATTACAGTTTTCTACAGTAGACAAAGATGCCATTGCTTGTAAAATATGTTGTAATTAATCCTTTCAGCCTCTCTTGCCTTGATGGTACAATATAACTATAGGTTGTCTATCATCTAGTCACTTCCACAGGTGAGCAATTACTACAATAATTAATACCTAGAAAAATCACTAGGACAACTCTGTAGTGTTATACATAAAGAAAAACTGATATTTTTTGTGAGAATTTTGCATTGTCACTAAAAATCCATACTTTTTATTATTTCTTTTCCATATAAAAATTATTGGCAGTTTCATATCCTGATGAAAAGAGCACCATTTATTCCAAGCTTGGAAAAAATAATACTACTACTAATAGTAATAAAAAGTTAAGATTGTGTAATATCAGAAAGATCATTTTACGCTTGCTGAAATAGAAAATGTAATGCTTTACACAAAATTCCAATTGCCATTTTAGCCTGGAGCAACAAAAACTATAGGAGAAAATACATAAATTTAATCTCTGAGGAGTTAGAATGGAATATTTGATTGTGCATTTGTTTATGAATGTTGCATACTGCCCTAATTTATACAGAAGAGTAAATTATTTTATCTTCTACATTTTATTTCCTACTAACTTATTCAATTATAGTGGGAATTTTTCCAACTTCTGTTTTGATCTTGTCACAGATTTTGTATTCTATAAGAAAATACAACAGCTAACAATGCAATTACTCTTGTTTAAAGATCAAATGTTATTGTTTCAATTGATAATGAACTAATTCTTTGAGATACCTAGCCTTTCCTCTTCCTCCTCAGTTGTAGCTTGGGTTTGCTTATCAACCTCACCAAACACATTCACGCTTCTCTAATTTAGAGATTTTCCTTTCCTGAAAGAAAATCATACAAGGACTTTAGTCCATTAGTTTCTTTTTTCTTTCCAATTCTGAGTCGATATTTGACTTCCAACCATAAGGTGGGAAGCTAGGACCATATTAACCTTTCCTCCTTTCCTTAGGTTCAGGCCAGGGATCTTGTGAGAAACAGCAGATATTGAAGAGCATTATTCCAAGTACAGATCCCTGGGGGGCATCACTCATCACTGATCTCCATTTGGATACTGAGCCATTGATCAACACTCTTTGGATATGATCTCAAAACCCCTTCTTCATCCATCAAACAGTCCACCCCTCAAATCCATACCTTTCCAGTTTGGAGGGAAGAATATTGTGGGAGACCATAACAAAGGCCTTACTGAAGTCCAGGTAGGCTAGCAGCTCTTATCTTGTCCATTGATGCAGTTATGACATCAGAGAAGGCTACTAGGTTGGTTAGACGGGACTTGCACAAGATGAATCTATGCCAGTTTTCTGATATCAACTCCCTGTCTTCCAAAGGCCTTAGCATAGCTTCTGGGAGGACCTTTTTCATTATCTTCCCCAGCAGAGAGGTGAGGCTGATGGGTTGGTGGTCCCTTGAATCAAGAATCCTAGCTGGGACACCTACTTAACAGTTCAGTTGTAGTCAAACTGCATATGGTCCACAAATGAGGTTCTACTAAATACGTATAATGCACAGATGACACAAAGTCAGTAGTTTACACCAACTGAATCCTTGCACTTTATCACAAGTAGGGTACAACTACCACATGCAAGGTATGACTTACACAACATTTTACTGTTAAGAATTTTGTTGGCACCATTTATCATGTTCTCCGTGAAGCATACAAATATGCTTCTGTGTTTATCAAAATCACTACTGTATAAATTTTCAAGCACTAAGAAGTTACAGAGTTCTTTCTCTCCATCTAGAGTATGTTTTCTTTCCCCACGCAGAGTTGCTCACAACTATACCTCTTACCTGAACCCTCAGGTGATATAAAAGAACATGCACCAGCAGATACGCATTCAACTACATAACATGAGATCTTGCTTGAAATTAATGTAATAAATTGCATATGAGACACAAGAAGTGTGCCTGTGAAAGTTGCACAGGCTGTTCTCCCTGTCCTGCTTCACACAATCAAGCTGTGCTTTGAATAGCTCTCCTATGAAGACAAATCCTTCTTAATGGTGGAAGAATAAAACAGTTTTCTGCCCATTTAAATTGTCACTGTTTAGATTTAATTGAGCACCAAGAAAGTTTTTTAACTCCACTATTTTTGTTTCTGTTTCAGGGAGGTGAGGCTTTTTTTTGCAAGGTAGGACATGTTGGAAACAAAATCCCATCCTTGCTTTTTCTTAAAGTGCAGTTCACCACAGAGTGCTCACTGCAACACAGACGAGAAAAAAATAAGAACTTACCTGACAAGCTGGTGTTTGCAGCAAAGTTTATTTCTAAGCTAAATCATACCAAGCATATCTTTAAACAGCAGAACAGTGCTTGAGAGCAGACTTGCACATTTCTGCCTTACCAATAGGACATATTTATATAGCAGTATGTTATAATGAGCATCAACACTTCATGCTTATTCTTCTTATCAAATGTAGCTCTGCTGAAGTAGTTATTTTACACTATAGTTGAATTCCTTTCTCTCTGAGTTTTAATCATATGACAAATTAGATTAAATTTGCATTTACACAGCAAATTTTATGATGTAAGTTTCCTAATACACTTCAGCTTGATACTGCAGTGAATTGCATTATCCCTAATGGGTCATCAGTTCTGAGATTTAGTATTTGATCTTGTTTTATTATCTTCCCTAGCTATATTCCATACTTAATTTTTTCCTGAAATGAACATTATTGATTTACTCATTAAATACTGTCTGCTTGGTGTGAATTTTTCATCCAAGCAATATGATGAATCCTTTTTAAAATAATGATTATATGTTGCACAATACTTGAAATACTGGCTTCCTGAGAAGGTTTTTAATGGATTGCAACTAAGTACATTGTATACAAAAAAACTTTGTACCTTTTCAGCAAAATGACAACCATTGATTGTGTCTCCTCAAAAATGGACAAATCAATAAATTATTATATTTTTAAAATTAAGCTCATTTGAAGGTAAAGGATTATTTTCCTGGTTTTGTTTGGAGATGGTTTTTTATTTCTATACTACCTCAGTTTAAAAGGCAACCAAGTATCAAAGAATAGGGGTTGAATATATTTTCAATGAAGATTATGTCATACATAATCCCCAGGGAAGTGGTCATGGCATTGAGATTGTTCAAGAAGTGCCTGGACGAAGTTTTCAGACATGTGGTCTGATTGTTGGGTGGTTCTGCGTGGAGCCAGGTGTTGCATTCAATGATCCTGTGTGACCTTCCAACTCGGGATATTCTGACTCTATAATTCAAATTATTCTATCAGATTTAAATGAAATGGGACTCTAGCAGTCCAACTTAATGCCACAATATTTCCTAATTATATGAATTATCAAACCCAGTGTCTGGATCTGAAAAGAGAAACTGCTCTGCTGCTAAAAACCTTTGAGATATTTTTCCTAAATGCATTGTGCAAAGAAGTTGGCTCAAAAATTATTTATTCTGCTACAAAAGGGTACATATTTAGGTACATATTTTTGTCAGTGCTGATCAAATTTGACGAAAATATTACATCTAAGCTTATGTGTAAAAACAATTCTATAAACAACAGAAATACTTCATACTGGGTTGCTTGATTCAGGTCAATATATTTGAATTTGTTGAGCTGCACAAAAGTATTTTCAGAGCATTTAAACCTTAAACATATATTATTTTTATGCACAGCCATTCATCTAAGGAATGGTAGCTTGGATACTTTTATTTCCCCATTCTATTTGTTTGTTTCTATTCTATTTCTATGTTGTTTTTGTCCACAAGAAGATTTAACATTAGACTTTGTAAACAACTTTGTGGAAATGTTTGTTTGTGGAAAACAAACATTATTTTTGTATCAAAATGGTTAGGCTGTAGAGCAGACTGCCCAGAGAGACTATGCAGTCTCCATTTTTGAAGGATTCCAAGAATGGATGAGCTACCTGCATTGAGTAGTGGATTGGACTGAAAACCACCTATTATCCCTTCCAGTCTGAATACTGTGATGTGATGATTTCATAAAATCAACATAAATAGCTAAAAAGGGGGTATGGGAGACAGCAGGAAGTGCTTTCATGTGAATGTGATAAAAAGTGTTTTTATATGTCTTTGGAAAATCCTAACTTCCCAACAGCAAAGGCACAAGCTAGGAGAAGGCAGACCTGGGTTCAATTATCTTGCCACAGTGCTATGAAACTGTATGTGATTCTCTTTTGGATGCTGCTGTCATGAAGTAAATAAAGGAAGCAAAATCAGTAGTTACTGCTTGCAATCTAATCCTGCAATACTAATTACCAAATATATGTGCATGACATGCTATTCATTTGTTTCCCAGTGAGAGTTATCTTATCAGCTGCTACCGAATAGCTGATTGCTGCAGACAGCCTCCAGACATTCTTCGATCTTGCATTGTTTGTGTCATTAATGGTAAACAGAAGAGACACTCTTCCCTTACATGGGCTGCATTTTAAAACACGCTTATACATTTTTATCATCATTTGTTTCCTTCATGTCACTTCGTGGACCAGAGAACCCAGTTGAACAGATGCTTGCTTAACAAAGCAGAAAGCAAGCTGCATAAAGCGTTTGAACTAAAAATCAGGAGTGTGACCTTTAGAATTGTCATATTCTAAAAGTATTAGCTAGAGTACACACATGTGCCAACTATATCTTTGGTTTAAAGAACACAGTAACATACTTCTTTTCCTTTTTTTCTTTTTTCTTTTTCTCTTTTTTTTTTCTTTTCTATTTTTTTCATTTATTCCTTCTTTTTTGTTCTTTTTATTCCTGAGTAATAAAAATCAGAAATAAACTTTCTCTAAAATTCACCTCAACAAAATCACCAAGAAAAAATTACAGTTTAATATTTTGAAACTTACAAAAAATGAACACGTTCAAGCTATAAACACAGTACTGCATTTCAATATTTTATGTGTTCATGTACTCTTATTACCACCCTCATTTCCTCTTTTCTCAAAATGACAGAGCAAGAAGGCTGGAGGGTACTGAATGGTGAAAAACTCATGGAAAATCCTCTGCTGCCATACTGTACTGAGTACAGACAGCTGTGAAAGGGGCTTTCTACTGTTTAGACATTGTTAGACACCAAGAGAGACCCAAGGGAACTGGCTGATGTAGATGCCAAGTCACTCTCCATCATATATGACAAGTCATCACTGCCTACTGAAAAAGAGAAATATCACTTCCATTTTTATGAAGGTTAGAAAGGAAGATCAGGGGAACTAAAGACCAGTGAGCCTCACCTCTATGCTTGGAAAAATCCTGGTATAAGAACTCACTGAGAGCAGTCCTGCAGAGGATTTGGGAATTCCGGTGGACAAAAAGCTGGACGTGAGCCAGCAGCGTGATCTCGCAGCCCCGAAAACCTGGGCTGCATCAAAAGGTGGGGGGGCCACTAAATCAGGGAGGTGATTGCTCCTACCCGCTCTGCCCTCATGAGGCCGCACCAGGCGTGCAGCGTTCAGGTCCATTCCTCCGGTACAAGAAAGAGCAGTTCCAGAGGAGGGCCACAAGGAGAGGGATGGAGCACCTCTCCTGCAGAGAATCACTGCAGCAGCTGGGATTTCTCAGCATGGAGAAGTCTCTGAGGAGACCTCATTGCAAACTTTCAGTATTTAAAGAGAGCTTATGTACAATCTGGAGACGGACTCTTTACACACTTTAATAGTGACAGGAAAAGGGGAAATGCTTTTAAATGAAAATAAAAATAAGTAAAAATTAAAAAAATAAAAACAAAAATAAAGAGATAGAGAGAGATTTAAGTTAGGTGTTAGGAAGAAACTTTTTATTGAGAAAGTTGTGAGGCGCTGAAACAGGCTGCCTAGGGAATCAGTGGATGCCTTGTCCTTGGAAGTGCTCAAGGTTAGTTTGGATGAGGTCCTGGGCAACCTTATCTGGTGGGGAGTAACCCTGCTCATAGCAGGGGAATTGAAACTAGATGATCTTTAAGGTCCCTTCTAACCCATGCCGTTCTATGATTCTACGATTCTACTATTCAGTAATTTAATTAGAGGTGTCCATTTATTATGCATCATGATTGCACAAACAGCTGCAGTGGACTACAGTGAATAAGAACAGGATTTGTCCCAAAACTTGAGAATTAAAAAAAAAAAAATGAACTATCAATGAGATGATAAAGGTAGATGATAAAGGTCTTTGTTTTTCTTAATCTCTATATGGTTTTAGTGGTCTTAAATATTTCTATTAATGTGTTTATACAGCATCCATTCACCTCTAAAAAATTATCAGGAAAATTAGCTAGTTCTTCCTAGCAGGAAACAGGCTTGTTTTCCCTGGCAAACAGTTTGGCACATATTTAATCAACACATCCAGGTAGACTTGCAGAATCATACTGTATAAAAAAAATGTAAAAGAAATTAACAGCAGAAGCAGAATTTCTCTGATAAAAAGCACATGGTTAAGCTTCAGTACAGAGTTCATAAAAATAATTATTTAAAATTTTGTAGATTTATGAGACAGATCTTCAGCTAGTTATCACTGTTTCAGCTCTACTGAAGCCTACAAAATTGTGTCTACATCTACTGATGTCTTACTCCACACAACTAATTGTCTCAACTGGAAGTATGCTGTCAATTTCACATTTTTAAATAGCAATTACAGGTAATGCTTCTGAGATTTTATTTCTTCTAGAAGGGAATGCTGGAAAAATAACAAATGAAATTAATTTGTGATAAGCTACAGAGTGCAATTCATAATGCTGCAAATTAGAAAATATATGTTATTATGCAACACTGTGCTAACATGGTGTACCCAACATGCCATATAATTGGTATTTCATACTTGGTGATAGCTCTTACCATGTGCTTTAAAGAAGACAGGGAAATAGACAAAATCATACTGTAAAGATTAAAAAAAAAAGAAGACTCTTCCATTCTTCCTTACTTTTTCCCTTTCTGCCCTGAAGTATATGGATTCATAGCCTTTAAGAAATACATTTCTAATGTATTGACCTAAATGTAACAAATGGGAGGAATATAACAGAGCTTAACAGGAGCAGATGCTGCCTGAGGAAAAAAAAGCAGAACTCAATAGCTCCATTGGATGACCACTAGCAAGCTAGAACTGCCTTTCCTTTTCATAATGGCATGCAACAATGATTACAGAACAAAATGCTCACCCCCCCCGTAGAAAGTACTCTAAGCAATATTCACACAGGATGTTTGAAACCAACCTGGGCCAGAGAGACCTGCCATTCAAATGGAACCACGGTTGCTATTTTTTTGTATGTAGTACTTGGATGGGATGTGTTTGAGTGCATAGCTGGACAGTAGTTACTATATATCTGTATCAGCTGCAGCAAATTCTCTTAAAAAATAATTTCAAGAAAGTGTTTGCATCTGCTTTCAACTTCTTGTCCCTCAGAAAATTTGATTCCGGCAGATGTACCTTATGAACCTTCTTCCTCTCATTTTCATTCCAATGTTTATGAATTTGCACAGTGCTCAGTCTGTCAAAGTCAGGAGGAGGAGGTTGATGAGGCCTTCCACAAACAGCTGGAAGCAGCATCACGATCCCAGGCGCTGGTGCTTATGGGGGACTTCAATTATCCAGATATTTGCTGGAAAAGCAATGTGGCCAGGCATGCGCGGTCCAGACGGTTCCTGCAATGTGTTGAAGACAACTTCCTGATGCAGGTGGTTGAGGAACCGACGAGGAGAGGGGTACTGCTGGACCTTATTCTCACTAATAGAGAAGGGCTTGTGAGGGAAGTAAAGGTCGGGGGTAGCTTGGGTTGCAGTGACCACGAGATGGTGGAGTTCAAGATCCTGAGTGGAAGAAGTAAAGCAAAAAGTAGGATTGCTATCCTGGACTTTAGGAGAGCCGACTTCGATCTCTTCCGGGACCTACTTGGAGCTGTCTCATGGGCTAGGGTGTTGGAAGACAAGGGGGCCTGTGAGAGCTGGTGGGCATTTAAGCAGCTCTTCTTCCAAGCTCAGGATTGGTGTGTCCCTGTGAGGAAGAAATCGGGAAAGGGTGGCAGGAGACCTGTGTGGATGAGCAAGGAGCTCGTGCACAAACTCAAAGGAAAGAAGAAAGCCCATGAAATGTGGAAAAAGGGTCTGACTACTTGGGAAGAATACAGGAATGTTGTCAGGGTCTGCAGGGATGCGACAAGGAAGGCTAAAGCCCGCCTGGAATTAAATCTGGCAAAGGGGATAAAGGATAATAAAAAAGGTTTTTTCAAGTACATTAACAGTAAAAGGAAGACTAGGGAGAATGTGGCTCCCCTGCTAAGTGACGGGGGTGTGCTGGTAACGGGGGATGCTGAGAAGGCGGAGATACTGAATGCCTTCTTTGCTTCTGTTTTCAGTGAAAAAGCTCCCACTCGGGAATCTGTGACCCTGGAGGTGAGTGAGAGGATCTGGGGAATGGAAGACCTCCCTTCTGTCAGGGAAGAGGTGGTCCAGGAGCGCCTAGGCAACACCAATGTTCACAAATCCATGGGACCTGATGGGATTCATCCACGGGTGCTGAGGGAGCTGGCAGAGGTGGTTGCTGAACTGCTTTCTGTCATCTTTGAGAAGTCTTGGAGGACGGGGGAGGTGCCTGAAGACTGGAAGATAGCCAATGTCACTCCGGTTCTTCAAACGAGGCAAGAAGGAAGACCCAGGCAATTATAGGCCAGTCAGCCTCACCTCTGTCCCTGGAAAGGTGATGGAACAGCTTGTACTGGATGTCATCTCCAGACAACTGGAAGAAGAGGAGGTTATCAGGAGTAGTCAGCACGGGTTCACAAGGGGGAGGTCGTGCTTGACCAACCTGGTAGCCTTCTATGATGTTGTCTCTGGCTGGGTGGATGGGGGGAGAGCAGTGGATGTAGTCTACCTTGATTTCAGCAAGGCATTTGATACTGTCCCCCACGATATCCTTATAACAAAGCTGAGGAAGTGTGGGATAGATGAGTGGACAGTAAGGTGGGTTGAGAACTGGCTGACTGGCAGAACGCAGAGGGTCGTTGTTGGTGGTGCAGAATCCGGTTGGAGGCCTGTAACTAGCGGTGTTCCTCAGGGGTCTGTGCTGGGTCCGGTCTTGTTCAACATCTTCATCAATGACCTTGATGAGGGGATAATGGCCACCCTCAGCAAGTTTGCTGATGATACGAAGTTGGGAGGATTGGCTGACACGCCTGAAGGCTGTGTTGCCATTCAGCAAGACCTGGATAGGCTGGAGAGCTGGGCAGAAAAAAACCGGATGAGGTTTAACAAAAGCAAGTGTAGAGTCTTGCATCTGGGGAAGAATAATTGCATGCACCGGTACAGGTTGGGGGATGACCTGCTGGAGGGGAGCTCTGCGGAAAGGGACCTGGGTGTCCTGGTGGATGACAGGTTGGCCATGAGCCAGCAGTGTGCCCTTGTAGCCAAAAAGGCCAATGGCTTACTGGGGTGCATTAAAAAGAGCGTGTCCAGCAGGTCGAGGGAGGTGATCCTCCCCCTCTACTCTGCCCTGGTGAGGCCTCATCTGGAGTACTGTGTCCAGTTCTGGGCTCCCCAGTACAAAAAAGACAAGGATCTCTTGGAAAGAGTCCAGCGGAGGGCCACGAAGATGGTGAAGGGCCTGGAGCATCTCTCCTATGAGGAAAGGCTGAGTAAACTGGGTCTGTTCAGCCTTGGGAAGAGAAGACTGAGAGGGGACCTGATCCAGGTCTATAAATATCGAAGGTGTGGGGGGCAGAATGGCGAGGCCAGACTGTTTTCAGTGGTGAGTGGAGACAGAACAAGGGGAAACGGCTGGAAACTGCAGCATAGGAAGTTCCGCACAAACATGCACAAGAACTTCTTTACAGTGAGGTGACGGAGCACTGGAACAGGCTGCCCAGGGAGGTGGTGGAGTCTCCTTCTCTGGAGATGTTCAAGACCTGCCTGGATGCCTACCTGTGCGACCTGGTGTAGGGAACCTGCTTTGGCAGGGGGGTTGGACTCGATGATCTCTGGAGGTCCCTTCCAACCCCTACAATTCTGTGATTCTGTGATTCTGTGATTCTGTGTGTAAGGAACATGTCCAAAATCATTTTTATTATGTTAGTTCTAGAAGTCTCCTCCTCAATCTCATTTTAATTGTTCTGGATTCTACTGTTCCTAAAGAAAAAACACACATTAGAACAGTTCCCTATTCTGGCTCATCATGTGGTTGCATAAATCTTTGCTTCAGGATTTCAGTGAAGCTGAGTCAAAGCAGTAGAGCAAATGGTGCAGATTAGTTTTGTCACCAAAAGCAAGAACGTGTCTTAGAGAGGCACATTTTGATTCGTCATCATTTGTTAAAGGCCTCATAAAAAAGATACTAAAACAAATCCCCAAAGTAACACTCTAGCAAATATATGAGCAAGCAAGTCTGCCACAGTTTTGTCAAATTGGTAGTCAGTGCACTTGCACAGGGTGCTAATAAAAAGGATGGTTTCTCTAACTCATGAAAGTACTACGTACAGGTTTTCTTGGGATGTGAATACTTGTTTCATTAAAGTCAAATGAAAAAAACATCATTGATTTCAATGAAGCTAGATTCACCCTTCACAGTAATTACAGTGAATTCACAGTAATTCACAGTGACTTATCTCTATAATTCATGCTATTTGCACAATTCTTACTACATTACAACATATACATGTAAATATAAGAATATATTTGCTTGTGTGTTGTGAGTCTTTGGTATCTACCACAAAAACAAAAAAGTAAATAAATTGATATCATTAAACAAACAAACAAAACTCAAGCACTACTATCCTACAAGCAATACAAAGACTTCTTTAACAATGGATTTCAGAGTACAAATTTGCTCAAAATACGTAGGAGATAGTCAGCTCTAAAACATCCATTCAGCAAATGGTTTTACTAAAAACACATTTTCCAATATTCTGACAATTTTCTTCCTGAAAATCTCTCATAGCAATCAATATCATTTTTCTCTCTTTTTTTTTTAATTGTTTATATTGCAGTATTATTATAATATCTTAACATTATTTTTAATGTAGTAAAGTATTTTCCAGTTAAATTCTTTGAAGAGCATATTAATTTTTGTAGCTACAACATTAAATTGAGACCTCACATCTTTATAATCAAAGGAATGCAAAGCTGAAAGCAACCTCAGAGTTGAAAGCAACTGTCTCGAGGCCCCCGAAATCATGATAACAAATGACTTTTCAAGTCCTTTCAAAGGTACTATCCCCAAGTTAAAATCTCCCTGTACCATAGGCACCTTTATAAGTTTTGTTCTTAATTACTTATACTCTGTTACAAATTTGTTATAATTGTTTATGGAAATTATATTCATGTTGCCTCGTAAAATATTGATAATGTTTGAATAAGGTGAAAAATAAAACTCTGAAAATGCACTGCATATTAACAACTCCTCATTTGAATGTATATTATTATAACTACCTTAGAAATAATCTGTTAGCAAATTTTTAACCTACTGGTTGTGCAAAATGGAGTTTTTATCATCTTGCTTTCCTTCTTGTGAAGCAAAATGTCATATACAGAATAAAAGTAAGCAACCATATAGAATTGATTCAAATAGTACTGCTTCTAATTTAATAATAAACTATGATACTATCTCATATATTATCAGCATCCTTTTTGTGTGTGTATTAGAAGTGAGAGATTTGCTTATCACTTCAGCTAGCCTGTGACAGCCAGAAAATCCTAAGCTGACAAAGGGCAAATAGGTGTTCAGATTTGGAAAAATCATTCTAAATGTCAAATTTGGAACCTGCTTTCCCATAAACTACCCCTATTTTCTACAGAGAGAATAATAGTAGTTAGAAATCTTTTAGAAATATTGTAAATTAGCACATATTATAACCGTAACACAAAATATACCATGAAAAAAAAGCTGGCGATACGTATCACTATGTCTTGGAAGGGTGAGAGCCAGTATTACACTTCCCTTTGGTTTAGAGACAGAAAGGAAAACTTACAAGGAGGAATTAACATATCAAAGCTTTTTTACTTATGTAAAAAGCCATACTTGATCCCCAAAATCTTTCATCTGTAATCTCACAAATGTACAAGTATAATCAAAACCACAGTAACGTATGCCTCTGCAAATAAAAAATATGTAGGAGTGAGGTGCTAGAGTGGAAGGAGCGACGCAGGACTCTCTGACTACCAAACTACTCTGGTAGTCCCAGCGGTGGGAGAAAGACTGATTCATATACATCTCATTGTTATGAGTGGAACAGCTGTTGAATTAGTTCCATGGCTTCTAGGGCTGAAAGACACCCCACATTAATGAACACTGAGCAAGATCTCTCTGTATAGATGAAGGTTTAAACTTTGTATCTAGACGTGAAAAAAAGCTTCCACTCTTTTCCATGCTAGGATAAGATTATCCTTGCTTCCTGAGTCAAACGCATCTGGATAGGTGAGAAACACTTCCCTTTTCACAGATGAAAGTCCAAGGAGAGTGGGACAGTGGCAGCTTCCTAGTACGAGAAACTGGAAACCAGAACAGGAGTCTCTGAGGCTGAGTAAGGCTATGCAGTCTGTCTGACTCCACTAGTAGTGCCAGCAGTGCCCAATACTGGGATCCACAGAGAATTCAAACCCTGTGAACTTGATCTGCATAGTCCAGAACCCCTTTTGGAAAGGGAATATCACTGGAAGATATCCCATGTCTTCACGGAACATGTATTTTCACAGATCCTGTGGTCTAGGGTAAAATTTCTTTTTGAACACAGTCATAATATTCACTCTAAATTTAGACAGTGAATACAGAACATATCCCACTGTACAAAAAGAACTCCTGAAACAATCATGTTATCTTCTACAATAGAATCAAATGCTCAGTTTTTAGAAGCAATTTCCTTAAAAATATTACATTACTGATGCAGGTATTAGCATACTCCTTCTTTACCACAAGCACCTATGTGTGTTCTGGTATGGCCATGTCTGTATCACACTGTTTGCATGTTCATTTACACTTAGGCTTCCATTACGTTTGGCTGTCTTGTCAGGAATATGAACTGTGCATGGAGGAATTAACTGAAATAATTATTACAAAGAATCTAATCTTTCTGGCAACCCACAAGCTTTAGTTCTGTTATCTTAATCTTTTTATCTTCCTTCCTTTCACTGTAGGATAGTTGTTTGTTTTTTTTTTTGTCTCTGTATTTCTCAGTGAATGAAGTGCAGATGAAATCCTCTTCCATGACAGAACTATTCTACCTTTCCCTAGAGGTCTCATCAAAGGCAACACTTTCTGGTGCATATTTTAAAAATAGTCATCTTTGTGTCATTAAAATAACCCAGACTCACTGTTAAGTCTTCCCTACTGCCCTCTTAAATTTGTGTGTGCTGAAAACAGCTCTTTTAATAAATCTTTATTACTTTTTAATAACTACTCTCCTTTTTTTTTTAAAAAAAAAAGACATGAAAACAATATTTCCTCTTGTTATTTCTTTGATATTTCTACTGTATGCATACATAAATACAGTGCTATTCTGTAAATTCTCTTAGGATGAATAAAAATCTTAAGAAAACTTTCTAAAACATAAATATTGGCAATTATATTGGGTATTTTATTAGCCATTTGCCCCTCCTCCCTTAATATTTAAATAACAGAAACCTTGATTCCCCATTCTTGTCCATTTTGTTACATTCGTTGATTTGATTTAAGGTGGATCAAAAGTACAAAATGGCTACCCATATGGTTTGCTAACACAAGGATCTAAGTCCACTTGTGAAACAATTTTGCATGTCACCACAGAAGCCTTTGCAGAGTTTGGATGTTGTATGTGCTACTTTCTGAATTACATTCCTTACATAAGTTGTTAGGACTTTTCTCCAGCTCCTTCTCATCCTCTTTTGATTCTGCAGTTCCAGGATCACAGCCCTAGATATCCCTAGAATATCACTGCATTCTTCCATGTTCAGGCTCAAGTCAATGCACTTTGTTTTACTTTCCAAAAGCTAAGCAAATTTTCCTGCTGCAGGAAATAAAGCCTTTGTTGCAAGGCCTTTCATGTTGTAATGTTCTGTCTTTTGTAATTTCTCTTGTAATCTTCTAATTTTCTGGGCATAATGATATGTCTTGGATGCCAGATCTATCCAGTCAAAAAGCCTGGCTTCATGACTCACGCTTTGTGCCATGCTGGGATGGTTTTTCTTTTTTGTGTTACACAGTGCTGCCTAACAAGCTGCTGAGTTCCTGCCGAGCCAATAAGCCTTTGTGCCTCGTCTTCTCTCCCTTCCAGGTTTACCATAGCTGAATAATACAGAGCATGCATAGACAATACAACAAACAGCATTTCACAGAGAAAACTGTAGCAAGACATGGAATACATTCCATGCCTAGAAATGGTATTTTCTGTTCATCACAGAGTTACACTCACAGTGTGTAAGTTTTATAACTAGAGTGCAAAACTACATATCCCTAGCTTCCTACAAGTATGACCTTTTCCACTGAATTAGAGCACATCTCTGACCTTGCCCACAAACATGATGTGCAGTGACTGCATCCCCTTGGGCTTGGTCACCCATGACATTTTTGCTTGTCTGGAATTGCCAGATCAGGATAATAACACTGTGAGCAAGAGATGCCTCCAAGTAATCAGGTTATTCACAAACAAGACACTCACACAAGTATAACCCTTCTGATAGTCTTCTCTTTAAATTTGTTACAGATTTATAACATGAATCTGCCAGAAATGAGCTTCCAATTTGGTGAATAGGACTGATTTACAAACTTACAGCATTTTGAACTGTAATGGCGCGATTTGCCTTCTTGGACATTGAATAGAGAATTTGAAGAAATCTGTGGGCAGAATTTGTTATTTCTTCTTTCCTGATTCCAGCTCTCATTACCATTCATGTCCCCAAGGCCTAGGATTAGTTTTAAGAGTTATTTTTACCAGTGCAGATGATCAGGGTGACTGTTAATCCTTCCTGTTCCCATACCCTAAAATTCTCCTCCCTTTAATACATGAGAAAGACAAGAAAGAACTAAAATAAACAAGGGCACAGCTCCACTTAGAACTGTAGAGCTTGCTATGTGTGGAGTACCTGTCTGGATGTGGTCCTGGCCAACTCATAGTAGCTGACCCCACTTAACATGAGGGGTGGGATAGCTGATCTCAAGAAATCTCTTCCAACTACAGCTGTTCCATGATTACGTGAAAAACCTTGAGATACAGGAAGAAAATTTGGAAAAAGGCATACCAAGAAAATGTGCTCACTTTTACACTAGGTCAAGGAAGATGTGGCATAAGTGAGCTGTTTTCTGATGTCACGAGGTATCTCAGTGAAAATACTATCCATTGCTTTCACAGTAGGAGTGAAAAAATTTAGCAGAGATAATCTCAAAGTGCAGTGACACAATCAGCATCATCAAAACCAGCAGCAGGATGTAACAGTCTGCTCTGATAATAGAACTCACTTATTTCAATTAACAATACAAGTTGTATAGTATCTTCCATACAGCGCTTTCTATCTGAGTCCAAACTTTGTACATAATAATTATTCTAACACCATTCCCAGGTAAAGACAAAATATTTTACATTTGCAGGGGGAGGTTGATATTCTGCAATTTTTCTGCCCTTGGAGATTTATTAAGTAACAATCCAATAGTCTGCCACTTTTCTAAATAAGATCATTTATTTAGGATGTAAGAAGTTAGTGATTGTTGGGAGGAAATCTTTTCCACTGACTCTCTTCTCAAGTCCAAGTGCAAGATTGGATTTCAGGAATAAGCCAGGATGAGAGAACAATTTCTGAGTCTTGCAAAACTTTGTAAATTCAAAATCCAAATCAAAGAACTTGAATTTATAAATGTTTTTACGGAGATGTTATGTAGCTAGTTTGTTTATTTACTAGGTGCAGTAATACCTTCACCATCAGTATTGTGCTTTCTATTGCAGGTTCTAACTTCAAGTTTCCAAAGTGACATGAGCAAAAATCTGTTTATATTTTCGCTGTATTCTTCTAAGTTTTATATAACTATTCCTTACGTGTATGGCAGGACACTTTCTTCATTAGGTTTTAAGATTTAGAATTTTGTTTTTTTGTTGTCTTAGTTGTTGTGGTTTTAAAAAAATAATAATTATTTCATAAAAATGTTCTTCAGAAATAGGAAAGAAAAAAAATTTGAAATTGTTTTGAAATTGTGCTAGGACAGCAACATTTAGGTTCTTCTACAGAAATTTTAATTATTCTACAAGGTCATGGAAGATTTTAGCATAAAGGATACCTTCTTGGATCATCTATTTGTTCCCTTCAAGGGTTAAAAACAGTTTGCATATGAATTTTTGCAATATTTAGAACTAGACATTAGTTGGAACACTGAAATAAAAATTCTGAAAAAAAGGTTTAAAAACTGTGAATACTCTGATTTATCTTGCAGAATGATTTCCTTTGGCTTATAATCTGGGACTAGGTTGCTATGTGGTATATTCTGTCTTTGCCTATCTTGGGCTGTACAGTGAGTTTGCTTACCATCATCTTTGATGCAGTCCACCCATCACTCTAATGTAATTATCAGTGTTATGATAAATTCTGTCAAAGTGGTTGGGTATGACTAGAGTTCCTAACTCTAAAATAGAGACAGAATATCCTCTTTAAATACCACTGATAGGTAAATACAATTTCAAGTTGCCTGATCATGTACACCAAAGAAAAGATGTGCCAAGATGACTATGAGGAATGTATGTGGGAAACAGAAAAACATAGCAAGGGATGCTAGATGTGAGTTTTAAGCTTTGTCACTCCTTGGCTATTAATACTCTTTACTCTGCTTATTTCCTGATAAATGAGCCAAGACAAATTGTCTTAATTATGCACTGCAAGAATAAGAAGGATCTCCAGAGCTACCTTAGTAAGATGTAATCAACTTCCATATAAAGTCAAATAGCTTCAGAAGCTATCATTTGATGTGACATGTGGTGTAAATTAATTTATGTTGAATCTGACAGCGGAAAATTCTGCCATAATCACAGGGAAAAATCAATCTATCAGCCTTAAATGACACTGGACATTGTGTGATGCATACTGTCATGCTGGTGCAGAGGGTATGCTGCCTCTCTCTCCATTTCAACACTCAGTTTTCTGTGGTCTTCTGCTCTGAAACATGTGGCAGCTCCCTTCTTCAGGTAACACCTGATCAAAGACAGCAATTTACCTACAAATGTCCTGTACATTTTTATATAACAAATGAAAGCTGAAGATGCACCACAACTGGTAATCTGCATGTAAGACTTTGGGCATACCATGAAACTGTCCTTGCCCTTTTCTCTGTCCAGTTGAGCAAATGAGACCTAGTTCATTTGCTGTGACTGTCAATCAATTACAACTTTTGCTCTGAGCAAATATCAAACACTCTGCTCAAAAGATATTGTGCCTAAATGTTCTGGCTCACAATTGCCAGCTTTAGTTATTAATTCTATGGTAGGTGAAGCTGAGAGATAAATTTGGTTATAGAAGATTTAACAGAGGTTATATTTACTAACCCTTATTTAATCATCTCAGCCAAGCAAACAGCTTTGATCAACAGCACAGAGCTATAGTTCAATATTTACACCTTGCATGAAAATATGGCATTTAATCTAATCAAGGTGGCCAATGCAGAACATGCCACATTAAATGTTTGCTCTTCAAATCTGGAGTTCATTCATTCTGTCATTCTAATTCCAGAACCCAATTTGAAAATAGTTTGCATTTCATGCTATCTTGCAGCTTTATGTGTTTGCCTGCTAAACACAGGTTAAGTGACTTTGTCTTGTGAATGTGACATTGTTAAAATTAAAGAATAAATACGACAGTATTATCTGCTAAAGGAAAAATGAATGCATTGGTAACAGAAAAAAAAATCCCTCTATTTCTAAAAGTGCTTTTCCTAGCAAGAATAGAATTGTTTTATATTCCTCAAGAGAATGAGCAGCTCATGTGCTGACTGTAATTTTTTTATTCTCACTCTACTCAAGTCTTCTAGACAGTAAATTAAATGATGAGCAAACAAATGGAAAGACACAAAAAATACAGTGTAAAGTTAAAAATTCTTTTAAAAAAGACACAGTCTAAAATAAAGCAGTGAAGGAGTAACTTCAGTGTGGAAAGATTTGCAATAGGAGAAAGGAGATCACAGTCAAGGCCTTATTTCATCATTGCTTCTTGGGTTTCTTGTACTGGAATTGTGACTATAAAGAGGTTAAGACATTACTTTCAGCATGCATTTGAAAAAAATACAACTTTATTTAAAGAAAAAAAGAACAAATGTAAAGTATTTAAACTATCCTCGATTTTGAATAAAGATTAGAAAAAAGTCAATTTAAAATAAATAAATAAATGAATAAATAAATAAATAAACTAGAATAAGAATAGAATGGTATCACAAGGGCAAAACTAATTACAAATCAGTAGTGTGCTATTTCTAATGTATCTGTATCTTTTCTGTGTAGTAAATATCTACTGCCCTTTACAAATGCACATCTGCAGAGGTGCATATGGAGGTGGAATTGCGTTCATCACTACAGGAATATCTTTGCATTTCAAATGATTCTTCAAAGGACTAGTTAAGTCAAATGAAGTTGTGAGGGCCTTTCAGAGTAAGGCTACTCCATTAGGTAATAGGCCATACCTGCTCCTTGACCTAGCGTGTATATCTCTAGCACCCTGCCAAAGGCTGCAGAGTAGGCTAATCCTTTGAAACACACTTCACAATTTCACCCTCACTTTATAATGTAGAATGAAGCATAGAAAATAATTGTATAAGTCTTCTGCATATGAATGTATCAGTATCAGTATAAAATATTTCCAATAGATAAAGCCTCACTCTCTTCTTCCTCCTTTTTCTTTCTTTCATACATATATAGCATTTACATAAATATATATATAATTTCATAAGTGGTTTAGAGGGGCAAATCAGTATCTTTGAGAAAATAATGCAGAGATAATGATCAGATACTGAACTATACATTATGCACTGAAAATTTAGGTGATTTGTTCATGGCCACAAAGCCAGAGCAGACATGACACTGTCTTTGCCCCTTTCCTTTTCCAGATGAGTAAATGGGAACTTGTTAATTTGCTATTACTGTATGTCATCTTCAGCAAATATTGGATTTCAGATTGGATTAACCTACCTAAATTTAGATATCTGTAAGTTAGATTCTGGTATCAAAACAACTCATCTTTATAATCAAAGGAGAAAAGAAAGCAATTTAAAGCAGTCTTCATCTTATCCAGAAATAAGTCATTTTCTGGAGGCCTATCTCCATTCCCTACTAAAGCAGTGTAGGACGTCCAGGTCTGCTGTTGATTAATTTATCTATTTGAAGTTAGGTGATACGGACTCACCCAGAACTCCAGGGTCCTATGCTGTTTTATTATTATATATATATGTAGGTATGTATATATATATATATGTATACATTTTTATATGCATGCATATACATGTTGCATAGAAGGAGACTTAAGTGGTTTGCTCCATATTTTTCCATTGCAACTATTGGCACTTCATTCTTCCCCTTTCCTCCACTTACAAAATATTCGACTGTTAAACACAATGAACTATTTTATTGTTAAGCATTTAACAAGAGATAAATGATGGTTCGAATGTTAATGCACCAAAGTAGATCAGAATCTTAGCACTGTTAAATGGTTTCTGAGCCACTAGAGCGTAGCATCAGTGCTGTAAAGAAGCACTCCCTGATGGATTGTTAGCAATACTCTAACTCTTTTCAGGACAATAATATTGACTTCACATTAGATAAACATGAATCTTCTAAACAAGAGGTGAATACACAGGAATCAGCCTCTTCATGTCTAGCAGCTAAAAGGCCGTGGGACACACTCTATAGAGTTTAATTTTAACTGTAATTAGCTTTTGCAGTGAAGTGCAGTAAGGTAACAAATGAAGCACAGTGCTCCAACACAGGCCTAAAGAGAGAATAAAGGAGGTCATACACTTTACCTTGACAATTTCTGTTTTTCACAGAATCCATTATTAGTTAAGCACAGACAGTAAATGACCCTTAAGCTTTCAAATAGGTTATTGTATGTTAGGAATAAAAGTAAAAAATGTTGAGGTATTGAATTGCTTGGATATGAAGTGTTGACACAACAGGCAGAAGGATAGTCTTTCTTCTTTAGGTCACAAATTCTGAGAAAATATTATTGAGGCCTTGAAAAATTTCTTAGCATTTACCAATTGGAAATACGTGATTAATGAAGACAGGAGATGCCATAGAGTTCAGTGATTTTTTTCATTTATAGGTAGAATTTTTGTCTGCTAATGAGAAATAGATCAAATTCTGCCATCCAAAGCATTGGCACAAAATATTGAAAATAATTCTCCATTAGGAGGTGTAAACAACAACAATAAAATATTTCTACTAGGGGAAATATTTACAGCTATCTTACAACAGCTTTTAGAGGTGAATTTTTCATTAAGTACTCATTTGAAATATCAGCAAAATGAGATTTGTTGATTTTCAGAATAATTAGATTGCTGTTGTTTTAAATCCTATGTTATCTAGAATTAAAGTAGCAGATACCTGAAAAACTTCATTCTTCTAGCAGTTGTAGAAATAATACTAAATCTTATCCCAGAGAGACTGATAGAAATCTTAAAAAAAATAGAAATGTCAAAGAAAGACATCTTTTCTGTCACTATCTATTACATGCTAATTCCATTCTTCATAATTTATACACTTTTTTTCAGTTTTTTAATACTCCAGCTGGATTTATGAACTCAGAAATTTTTTGTAAAATAGTGTTTCAGATTTCAGAGTTATTATATTTTCATCAAAGAGTAAAATCCAAAATTCTAAATACATTTGCTAAGCCCTATATTGTATTTTCAGGTCACGAATGAAAGAAATAGAAATCCAGAATTTGATGCAGCAGGCTTATTTCTGTCCTGCAGTAACTGATACCTCCAGGAATAAACTTGAGATTTTTACTGCATCTTTTCAATAAATACACCAACAAATAACATATCTGCATGGACCTCAGGAAGCAGGCTAACCATTACCCATGCTCCAATTCTGAATCAGCTTTTCCCAATTTCTACTTGACAGATATCTCCTTGTCCACAGGTAAGCCCTCTTACTAAAAAATAGAGCAAGATTTTAAAGGAGGGATTTTTTGTAAACTCCCTAAACTAAGCTGAATTCCCAAGGAAACTGAGTTCAAGAATTCCTATTCACACTATCAGTGTCTACAAGCTGACTGAAAAATCATTTTCACAGAAAAACTGTGACATAGATAAAACATTCACTGTTTGCCTGTCTTTTCTATATTTCACTGGGGTTTCATTTTAGTTTAATTCAGTGGCACTTTAAAATTTCTTACAGACAAACCCAAATTTTTCTATGCATATGCCTGTATGGCTGCTACAGCAGATAATCAAAGGCAATTTATATATATGTCTTGACTTGCAAAGCACCCTCAAATACTTTACATATAAGTATGACATTAGTAGAAAAGTTAAATTGTGAAAATATAAGCATTAACTTTCTTTGGAAACTTGAAGTGTTTGCACTGTAAGTTTAATTACTATGGAGAAAGATGTAGAGCTAATAATGTAAAATAAACTCTGCTTTTAAATGATTGTCAACAAAGCTGCAAATTCAGTCAAAATGCTAGGTTGGGACAAGGATAAGAAATGGCCACAAAAATGAACATTTTTGAAAGAACTTAAAATTAGTATCAAAATTTTCACTAATTTCATTGTATGTTTAGAGGCTGAGACTGTGTCTGCATACCATGTTGGATTCTCATTTCTGAATTCCAATTTCCCTTGTAGCTTCACTATTGCCTGTATGGCTGCTACAGCAGAAAATCAAAGGCAATTTTCCAAACTGTTGGAATAATCCGTCAAGAAATTAGGCTGGAAAAAGAATTAGGTGTACCTGTACAGCACCAGCACCAGCAAAATATCACATGCTTTAAAATGCTAATTAACTAGGTTTGTAATTGTAAGGGAGTGGAGATTATTAAAGAATATCAAAATAAAGTACTTACAGTGGAATCATATCTCTATTATTAAATATTTAGGCATGTTCTTATATGAGGTCAAACCTCAACTGTGACAAATCAGTATCATCCCATTGGCTTCGAATGAACTGCACCAGGTTTAAACCAGTAGAAAATCCAGACAATTTTCTTCATCATTTTATAAAAAGTCCCTTATATGTAGCAGAGAACTGGTATTTGCGTGTGAATAAATACAAGATTTTCAGTGTATGCACAGCAAGTAAAATTACTAGCTTTTGGATTTTGCAGACTTGAAGGATATATGAGAAGCTTAGGAGTGCTCAGACCTTGCTATATTGCTTTGGAATCTGGACCAGCATAGACATGATGAAAAGGCTTATCAGGATACCTGTTAGAAATTGGAATATGCTGTAATCATGCAGTAAAATATAGCAGATAATACAGTACAATGATTTTATGAAGCATCAGATGCATCCCAAAAAGCTAATCTCAAGTTTTATTTACAAGTAAATTAATAGCTTGATATCCAGGTGAAGCAAGTTCTCTACCTTTCTGCATTTCTCCTTTATTTTTTCTTCTTTTATTTATTTTTTTATTTTTTATTTTTTTAAATCCCCTTTCTTTCAGCCCATAAGTTTTGGTTTAAGATATGGTTCATAAAAACCGTATGGTAACACTTCCAGGATTCATTTAATCTTTGGAACATTCTAAATAATGACTTCAAAACTTCAGTAAGTTTTGAATAAGTTTAATCCACTTCAAACTCAGAATAAACACTTTTTCCCTGAGGAAAGGGCTAGGACAAGAGGAATTGCTCACTGGCATGGCAGGAAAGACAAGGAAATCTTAAGAACTTGTCAACTACAAAATTGCTGATTTTGTAATGGTGCCAAGACAAGAGATCACCTTTCTCTAAGTATTGTACTTCCTTCTGTATTATTTTCAGTCAGCTTTTGAAGGAGAACAGAAGAAAATGGGAATGTATGTAGGCTTGGCAGGGAAATGCCATTTTTTATAGAGTTCAGTTAATTCAAGATATTTCAGAAACTGCAAAAAACTCCATGCCACAGGTACTTTAAGATGGCTTTTAAGAGGAAATTACAACAGCTGGTTTGGGAAGAATATCTCTCACAATCCAGTCCCCTCACTGGAGATATCAATGGCTACACTTTTCATTTCACCATGAAATGAATGCACATTTTGTGATGATAGATGGCCTTGTTTTATTACAAAATTGAACCAAGTTAAACTCAAATAATTTCAAAACAAAACAAAACAAAAAAACAGCATCAAATTAAAAACTACCCTTAGGTAATTTATCAAGTGAATAAAAAAATTTATCATGAAAGGCCTTTTTGTCAAGCATGTTTTTTGTTTAAAGATTTTTTTTTCCCCTGTGTGCTGAATAAAGGTGTTAGACAGAAGAGAATAAAAAAGTCAATAGTGCTCTGCAGAGAGTAGGCCATGTCCTCATGTCAGGACTGGAATCAGAATATTTATATCAATTACACATAGGTAATTGCAGCTTTTCATCTGCATGCTGCTCTGTCATCTCACAGTAAAGTACAAAATACATAAAACTTTATGCCTCTTTTAATACATTTTATTCTCACTAGCATGATACAGAGAACAAAATGTATTTTAATCTGTAACAACCTCGTACATAGGATCCAAACAACATTTAGTCATGCAAATATAGGTATTTAAATGCTGATACCTCCTATAATCTAGATGTTTATGGTCCTATTATACTCAGTAGAAATCTAGGCAAAAATAATCAGCAGAGTCCAGAACTAAAGCCCGATTTAGGATAACATTTTCTATGCATATATCCTGTTCCAAAGCTAATGTAATTCTTTTTTCTATACTGGGCAAATGTGTTGTAATATTTTAAGATTAATAGATGGTAAGAAATTTGTGATAAACCATAGCATTTCTATATCTCCCAGTCACATTCTTGGTTTCAGAAAATTTTTCCAAATATACTGTGAAGTAGCACTGTTGAGCCGTTGGAAAAAAAATAATAATAATTAAAAATCATGAATATTTGTCAGTTCAGTGGGGAGTTAAAAACTATTTGCAGTAAGTCTGCTCATCTTGGCCTATTTTAATTCTGGGTATAATAATCACATACAAATGTAAGATTTACCATCTGATTTTTTTGTGGAATGTCATGAAGTTATGTTCCTTCCTGAATGAAAGTATGATGGTAGATTTGAAATGTCAGCTTCTAAGGTTTAACAGCACTGCTATATCAGAACTTGCACCAAATATTAACATGAAAAACTCAGTGAACAGAAATCCTCATCACCAGGTATTTAATTTCAGAAGAAAAGGAAAGGAAAGGAAAGGAAGGGAAGGGAAGGGAAGGGAAGGGAAGGGAAGGGAAGGGAAGGGAAGGGAAGGGAAGGGAAGGGAAGGGAAGGGAAGGGAAGGAAGGGAAGGGAAGGGAAGGGAAGGGAAGGGAAGGGAAGGGAAGGAAGGGAAGGGAAGGGAAGGGAAGGGAAGGGAAGGGAAGGGAAGGGAAGGGAAGGGAAGGGAAGGGAAGGGAAGGGAAGGGAAGGGAAGGAAGGGAAGGGAAGGGAAGGGAAGGGAAGGGAAGGGAAGGGAAGGGAAGGGAAGGGAAGGGAAGGGAAGGGAAGGGAAGGGAAGGGAAGGGAAGGGAAGGGAAGGGAAGGGAAGGGAAGGGAAGGAAGGGAAGGGAAGGGAAGGGAAGGGAAGGGAAGGGAAGGGAAGGGAAGGGAAGGGAAGGGAAGGGAAGGGAAGGGAAGGAAGGGAAGGGAAGGAAGGGAAGGGAAGGGAAGGAAGGGAAGGGAAGGGAAGGGAAGGGAAGGGAAGGGAAGGGAAGGGAAGGGAAGGGAAGGGAAGGGAAGGGAAGGGAAGGAAGGGAAGGGAAGGGAAGGGAAGGGAAGAGAAGAGAAGAGAAGAGAAGAGAAGAGAAGAGAAGAGAAGAGAAGAGAAGAGAAGAGAAGAGAAGAGAAGAGAAGAGAAGAGAAGAGAAGAAAGAAAAGAAAGAAAAGAAAAGAAAAGAAAAGAAAAGAAAAGAAAAGAAAAGAAAAAGAAAAGAAAAGAAAAGAAAAGAAAAGAAAAGAAAAGAAAAGAAAGAAAGAAAAAAAGAAAAGAAAAGAAAGAAAAGAAAAGAAAAGAAAAGAAAGAAAAGAAAAGAAAAGAAAGAAAAGAAAAGAAAAGAAAAGAAAAGAAAAGAAAAGAAAAGAAAAGAAAAGAAAAGAAAAGAAAAGAAAAGAAAAGAAAAGAAAAGAAAAGAAAAGAAAAGAAAAGAAAAGAAAAGAAAAGAAAAGAAGAAAAAAAGAAAAGAAAAGAAAAGAAAAGAAAAGAAAAGAAAAGAAAAGAAAAGAAAAGAAAAGAAAAGAAAAGAAAAGAAAAGAAGAAAAAAAGAAAAGAAAAGAAAAGAAAAGAAAAGAAAAGAAAAGAAAAGAAAAGAAAAGAAAAGAAAAGAAAAGAAAAGAAAAGAAAAGAAAAGAAAAGAAAAGAAAAGAAAAGAAAAGAAAAGAAAAGAAAAGAAAAGAAAGAAAAAAGAAAAGAAAAGAAAAGAAAAGAAAAGAAAAGAAAAGAAAAGAAAAAAAGAAAAGAAAAGAAAAGAAAAGAAAGAAAAGAAAAGAAAAGAAAAGAAAAGAAAAGAAAAGAAAAGAAAAGAAAAGAAAAGAAAAGAAAAGAAAGAAAAGAAAAGAAAAGAAAAGAAAAGAAAAGAAAAGAAAAGAAAAGAAAAGAAAAGAAAAGAAAAGAAAAGAAAAGAAAAGAAAAGAAAAGAAAAGAAAAGAAAAGACTGTTTTGTTCTATTTTCATTCCTAATAAATAATATTCTTGTCACTGGTTTCCAGAAGTTGCACTATGAGTCTAAAAGCCCCCAGTTAAAATGATCCTCAAGAGAACAAAAAAGAAAAAAAAAAAGTTTTTTTAAAAAATTGCACTTAAAACTTCAACTTCCAACAGTTTCTTTCTTCTACTTTGTTTTTTGCTGCCCAGAAGGTGCAGCTCAGTCAAGTTCCAATGCCCTCCTACAGCATCTTACTGCGGCACAACCACGTCGGCACCATCCCTTTGCTGAGGATACCAGCCAGACACTCACACCACATCAGTACAAACTGGAGGCAGTCAGAGCCAGCTTTCTGATTGTGTGAGCCCATCATTGCCAAAATCTTTCTCTTCATTCATGTATAAGTTGCTTTTGACACCAAAATTATTACCCTTTCTATAGCCCAGCAAGATTTTTGGTGTGAAGAGAGGGTTTGTTTTTACCTTCAAGGGATTTCCAGTGAAGTTGTATCCCAATTCGTCATAATGAAGTTACATTTAATGTATTCCAATATTTATAGGGTGAGCTGTTTACAGACATTCTTCATTTATTTTATGGCCATTTTGACATTATTATATTTCTAGCCCAAAATCTTGATGGTTAGTCAAGCCATCACAAAATCAGATCCTGGATTTTATTTACTGATAATATTTGTACTTTCTGTGGCATGTCCAAAGTCTGTATTTGAATTTTATGGGGAAAAAAATAAGCCACATTCAAGAAGTCATTACACACCATAGTACAGAAAAAAAACAAAACAAACAAACAAAAAAAAAAACACAACAACTTATCTAGTGAGGAACTGAGACAAAGTACATAAATTTAAAAAATACTTGAATGAAAAATGGATTACATCTGCTTTGTAGATGAAGAACTGACAAGTAGGGAGACTCAATGGTGTTGACAACAATACATGGGGATTTAAGGTAGAGATAGGAACCAAATTCAGATCTTCTGCATACTCTAGATGCATGCTATACTTTTTAAGAAGAAACGAACCTTTGAGTGCATTTTTCCTAACCTGTCACAATCTGTTCAAAGTTCTCAGAGAAGCACAATAGAAATTACCTTTTTTCCAGAACATCTTCTCACATGGCAGTTTTGCATACTCTTCTTTCGCTCTAGTAAAACCAATGGAAACACATTTACAAAGCCATGTGCAGCTCTGACTAACCTTATAAATAATTCTGGGGAGGTTCTTTTTGAATTCCAGACTAAGGTTAGAGTTGACTGTCATTGCATTATATTACATATGGATATCATAGAGTGTAAATTTTTTTCCTTAATAGTCTGTGTGTTATGGAAGCTAAGTCATAGGTGATTTACCCTCTAGTGAGTGTTGTTAGTGCAGCATATTACACAGTTGGCTAGCCCCAGTTCTTATTCATGGCTTTTTATTTTTATTTTCAAGGATGAGACTAAACCACCCATAGAGGATAGGTAAGAATTTTTATTCTCTTTCATACCACTGTGCTTGAAAATATGCAACAGAGAAATACATTTATGAAAAAGGTCAAATTGCAGAAGCTTCACTTTTTTACAGATACTCAATACTAAGGAGGAATATGCAGGGAGGCTGAACCCTTCAGCTCCTTTGAGTTTACATCTGTGTCATGCTTTATGGATTGAAGAAAATTTAGCAAGGGTGAAGATGAGGAACGGAACTGTGAAATTCAATTACTATGCTTTGCCAAATTTGGGAATATGTGCTGACTATCTAATAATAGGAAATGTAGTGAGTATCACGTTTTCCTTTCTGCAAAAGCATCTGGATTTTTTTCTTACTGAAAAAAACTTCTCTGCCATTAAAAATAATAAAATCTCTCAGACTTTTTCATTCTCCAAGTAAAGAAGATACTTTTTTTAACCACATAAGAGAGATCTAAGAGAATATTTGCAACAAATTTAAAAAAAAAAAATCTCAAACCTTCTTTTTCTCTTTCAGAGATAAAAATCCATCATTTCGTGATAACTTTTTGGCTGATGTGAGGTAAAACAGGATGTGATTGGAACTGAAAGCTATCCAGTTTTATTTATCCCTGCTTCTCTGATTTAAAATGAAGCCTGGCTGTGTGCAGATGATAACTGTGAGCAAAGGTTGACATCAATTGGAGCTGTAGGACGCGCTGTCTCTGTGTGGGGGAAAATATCACCTTTTTAAAAAGATGCCAAGTGACACTGACAAAATAGACAAGGCAGTCTAGATCAATGGCATAAAAATAGTTGTCAGATAATGATTAGTGAACTACCGCTCATGATAATCTTCTTCAATAGACTCCTCTGAGGATAATGTTTGATTATTTGAACACATCATAGTGTTAATTATGGTTAGGCTGAATTTTACAGTCTAATTTGTATTTTTACAGTATGTGACATTTCAAAGCTTGAGGTAATTTTCAATATCTTATTAGGTGTTTGAAATTCAGTTTGTAGCTTTTTCTTCAAACAGCAGACTTTTAATTTAGTGCCTCTTTAGCAGAGTGGGCTTGATATGGAATAATCATTACAGTAGTAACTACATCTATAGGAAGTCTCATGGGAAGGCGTTTATCACTTTTCTCCTTAAAAGAAAAAAAAAAGGTATTAACAAATATAAATCCAGTTCAGTTCCCTTTTTTAGCTGCAAAACAGGGAGATTTATTTGACAAGAAACTGGGGTATCCTTAAAATCCACTAATTATGGATGGATAAAGAAGACAAGTAAAATACTAAAACAGAAATATTTAATGGACATATAGTCTTACACACCAAAAGAGCTCAAAGAATTTAACAACAAGTAATCACATCTGTGTGACTTTCTCCATCCATTCAACTAGGATATGTTTAGGATATAATAATCATATTATGATATGATATGATTATAATTATCATATCAATATATGATCATATCATATCATATAATTATATTTGTTAAGCACACAGTTAAGCTTTACCCTACACTCTCCAGCGGTGAAGCTACTATCCCCTATGCTATACAAAAGGAAAGAGAAGTATAAAGAGAAATGTGAGGAGATCTATCCAGACTCACTCACTCAAGCTGTGTTCAGCAAAACTTGAAAATCAAGGATACTTCCTTAAGTATGGGGTGGATGTTCATCTCACCTCAATTCAGGTATCAACAGCAAGTCAGCTGCCTCTTCCTTTGTAAACAGTGGCGATCCCATTTGTCAGTTCTTCTTAAGATAGGCTGGTCTGTGCTAAAGGAGGTCTGTTTATCTCTACTGACTGAAATGGCAGTGCAGACAAGAAGACTGAATGGAGATATAAGTTGATTCCGTACTGCTGGCTTATTTGTAACAGATAGGCCCCAAACACAGTGAATCTCAGTCCAGCTGTAGCTTTTCTGCTGATAAATGTTGCTTTATAACAACCGTTCTCCAGTCTGCACCAGAACTGTCAGTGCCAAGAGCAAAAAGCTTGCTCCCTACAAATGTGCATACTCAAGTGATTTCAGTGTTTTACTTTGAATAATCTTTCTGACATTTCTGAATCCAAAACTGTAGCAGAACTGTTAGAAGTAACTTGTGACAGATCTGAACTGGAAGACTAGGCGACATAAGACTTAGTGAACTTTTCCTGCTGCTGGTACTCCAGGCTCAGAGCCACAGCTTCAGTTATAAATTCCTCTTACATGAGAATAGAATCCATCCATAGAATGGATTCAGTAATAATGGAATACGTTCCTAGTTATGGCTAGTAGTAAATCATGTTCACTGTGCAGCTATTTATACACTTACCTCTAAATTATCACACTGTACAAAGTTTCTAGAACAAAGATGTTTTTGAAGAGCATCACATCAAAAGATAAGAAATTGGGATATGTTAAACATCTTTTTTTTTTTTTTTTTTTTTTTCCTGAATTAGAAATCTTATACATTCTAATTATAACTATGTTATTTAATTGTAACTATTTAGGACAGCTTGGACTACTTAATGGATAGTCAAAATGTGAAAGGCAGTTTGAATTATTAAACTGTGAGGTAAAAAATAAATGCTTATCCCCTGGAGTTTTTCTTTGTATTAATACTGTAAATACAAGTGATGCTACTGATAAACAAGCTCCATCTATTTTGATTGTATGTAAAGCTGTATTAATAAACAAAAATTACCAGAGCAACTGTGTAAAATGAAAACTGAATTAATCAGGACTCTTCACTTTTTTCAGTTATCATCATGTCTTCCTTGTAGGTCAGGCTTCTCTTGCAGAAAGCAGATTAGCTCCTTTTTAATTGGATTGGGTCCAATGGACTCAGATTGATTTGCTTCAGTACCACTTTGAGAAATCACAATCATTTCCATTAGAACTGAAATAATGCCCCTTAGTTCTGTTAATTAGAGGCAGGATTGTAGCCACTCCCTACTGCTCATATTACCCACTGCTTCCTATTCAAGTGAACAAGTGTTCAACAAATGGTGGATGGTGTCTAAGCACGAATATGAATGATTCACTTTACTCCACTGATATAAACCATTTTCATTTATGTAATGAAGGTTAAAAAATTTTATTTATTAGTTCTAACATCTTATGTCCTGGAAGCTGTCCACGTTTGCCTTGAACTGATTTTTTTAAGGTTATTAAATGAGAATTGCTGGCATTTTGAATGGATTTGACAGTCAGAATTATCTGATCATAAGTTTTGTCTTCCACAGCTCTTTTGGCTTCATTCAGTGCAGGAGGAATTTGCTGGGTGAGCTGACTCACATGGACTCAAAGTAGCTCTCACAAGTATCATTAATGTTACAGAAATTGAAAGTCAAAGGCCACCATGAGGATTGTAGAAAAAGAGAGGATGGTTCTTAAGGTGTGCGTAAGAATTAGACCTATGGAACAAAGCATGATTTCCACAAGTGGTCATTTCTTGATGCCTGGCCTGAGATCTTGGCAACTGTTTTGAATAATTTTTTATCATTCACAGTTTAATTGGTGCAAAATTGATGGAAGCTGTACTTTGAAATGCTTAAAGTATATAGTTTGTGTCAAAACTGAGCATCTACTTTTGACCTTCTCATCTATTTCACTTCTTCACATCTAACATGCCAGAATAATTTTCATTGATTTTACACTGCTATTGTGAAAATAATTTCATTACTACTCGTTAGTGTTTCAGATAGCTGAGAAATTCATACAAGAAAAAGACATAGGTACAGTACTAACTGTATGTAGTTTAAACAGTACATAGCAAAGAAAAAAAAGTCTATTGCTATCATGGGTTGACTCATCAATAAAGAAGAAACAAATAAAGCAATGACTAGCATGAACAGTGCATTCACTGGGGCCTGTAAAGCAACCACTCCTAGAAAAAACATTGTGTGACTAACTAATTAAAGACTATCTCATAATATGCACAAGATCCTGAAGTGAGATTGGGCAGCTTTTTAAGACATCCTAACATTTCAAAGCTTAGTTTGACTTTCTCACTTGTTCATTATTCAGTGTGTTTCTGTTACTTTATACGTTTTGTGGATAAGTATTCATATAACACTAGAATGGAGGGAGGTGATCATACAAAGAGGGCAATATTCTAGTTCTCAGCTTCTTCAGTTTTCTTATTAACAAAGGCTGATGTCATGCAGTTGAAAGTCCAAATGTTCAAAGGAAAACCTCCAGGACACAAACTCCTGAATAAGTCTAATGCACAGAAAGGACATTCACACACAAAATAGTTGGAAGATGATCAGTGTATTGGGATCCAACATCAGATACTAGAAATCATCTAAAAAAGCTCCTGGGAAACCTTCCTTGCATGAAGACACAGGTGTGGAAACATTTGTTGGCTCTAATGTGTCTGTCACAATCTGCTCTTCACACCCCAGGACCTCACCTTCCAGCTGTAACTTAGAACAGAAGTGAGGCTGTATCACAAGAGTCAGATGCTACAGAGAAAAAGTAATTGGGTATCAAAGTTGACAATCTCAAAACTCATGAAGATCAGGATATTAACATGTGTGAATTTTCTCATCTCATCCAGCATATTTTCTTATGACATGCACAAGTAGCAAAAGGAAGACTTAAAATGCCACTGGGAAAGAAAGAAGGATAGGACTAGTTTGTATTTCATCTACTGATGGACATAGATGACAGCCTGGAATTAATTTTCTTACTAATGAAGAGACTGGGATACCTTATTAATAAACCACATAGAATTTAACTGTTGGCGTTTCTATGGTGATAGGAAAAAGATGAAGATTTGAAGATTCTGAGAATAGACTGGAGAGCTAAGAAGAGAGCAATTTGGAGTTTTCCTTATTTAAAGATAAAATGTTTTCTTATGTTGCCAAATTTTCAAAGAGAGCTGTTTTCTTTTCTTAAACAAAAACAAACTCTTAACTGAAATTATGATTCCACTACTAAACTGAAAAGGTTAGTATGGCAACATTTACTACTGTATATCCACAGAATATTTTATGTTTCAGTTTCAGTTTATTTCCCTATGTAACTCTATTATTACTGCTATTAAACTGCAGATTTTATTGGGATTCTTGACTGTTCTCTCTATGAAATTAGCTAACAAGTGATTAAAAAATATACATAAAATTGCAGGTTTCTCCATGTATGTTTTGTTGCTGTTGTTTTATAAAAGTGGCATGTTTATTTTGGATTTTCATAAATTTCTTTTTATTTCCTTTGTTTCCTGAAAATAGATTAAATTAGGTCATTCTTAATCACTGCATATGGGAAGCTACAGAAAAATCTGAAAGGCTGGTCTTAATATAACTCTACTGTGCAAACTCTTACCCTGAAGTCAGTAATAGAAAGTTATTAATCTTGGTTGAATAAAAGCATTAAAATCGAATGGATACAGCAAGACAGATCAATGACAGGAAAAAGAGAAGCTAGTTATGTTTTCATGTACTGATTCAAAAATAAATAATTACATCAATCTTCAATGGATTTCATCTAAATTTATCTTTGTCATAACTATCCTGAATCTACCTAACCCTATAGTCATCTTAATATCTTTCAGCTTATGAGAACAAAGCCGCAGTGTACAGATTAATATTCCACATAACAAACTCTTCAATGATATCATGCCAAACATCTGGAGTCCAGTATTAACAAATTTTGAATGTAATGTTCTTACATCTTTCACCAAACCTTAAGGTATGCAGCAGCAGAAAGACAGAGATGTATCTGCTACAGAGAAACTGGGGCTCGATTGTCTACAGCCAAAAAAAGTGGATAACTAAGGGGACTGTCATGCTCTAGCAGCAATATTAGTTCAGGGATCCTGAACAGTTAATACTGTGGCACCCACCTTGGTCAAGGAAGGATCATCATTGATTTTAAAGGACAGAGATTCTTCTTCAGAGGTGTTTTTTGTTGTTGTTTTTTCAGTCAGTGTGCATGACCTCAAGATGTCTGTGGGTCCCAATGGAAGCTGGTGAAAGTCAGTTTTAGGCAATACAGAATATTAGTTCCAGGTAGATATGCAAACCCTCATATTTTCTTTATAGTTTATTTTGTAGTTTGAAAATCCCTGGCCTTAGCCCTGTTAACTTCAGTTGACTAACACTAGGAGGAAAATAAAAGAAAAAAAGCACAAGAAAACTATTTTGAAGTGTATACATTCTACTTTCTGCTGGCATATAATTGCAGCATGATACCTTTTTGTTTTATAGACAATACAGATTTCTATCCTAGTTTCTTTTTTAATAGGAAGCCATCCACCTATCTCAATCTCTCAATGGGAATTCTCTGCTACCTGAGGATCTTTTCCTTCAACTGAGACTCCTTCAGTTGTAGCTCTTTTCCTTTGGAAGAGCTTTAGCTGAAATTATTAACCTGACTTCTTTTCTAGTTGTATTTACAATCTGCTTTACTCAGACACCTGTTACTAAAGTAACTGCATCTAAGAATATATCTTGTTTAAGTCTAGATCCTAAATGGATATAGGCTATACTGTGAAAAGCGCACTTAGAAGCTCTGCATCAGTCGGGAGGAGGCAAATGGACTCATGGAATTCAAAGACCAAGGCAAACTAAAACTAAGTGAACAAAGGAAAGATATATCACTATATTATTACTTAAATACTGCTGGATTTTCTAGCAATAATTTATTGAAACGTATTATGGGGTAATGCAGTAAAACACTTCTTTAATGAAGGACAGGGAATTAGAAACTACATTTAGAGACTTCAAGCATTCCACCCAGGAGAAAACCACACCTCTATGAGGCTGAAAGTGTCCTGTTGCTTACTGGAGTGAAAATAAGGAAATTGTCAGTCCTTTCCCACCACAATTCCTCCATTCATTGTTATTTTCTAAACAAAGAAGTGTGTTTGTCCTAGATGGGACTGCCCTTTATGCTTGTATGAAAGATTAAGGAAGTAGGACCTGAATGAAGCCTCCCTGTTTTTCACAAATGTAAGTTTGGAAGGCAAATCATTGCTTCACACATAACAACAACAAACTATGTCTGGGTTCAAACACAGTGAAGTTGTCAAATATATGATATATATCACAAGTATAGGTGTTTACAATGCCAATACTCACGTATAAGTCACATATAACCTTACAAATATGTTCATACTCAGTGCAGAATACTTAAAAGAATAAATTCATCTTATGCTAAGACAGGTCAGTAAAAGCTCCTGTTTTTCCTCACAGATTGTAAAGGCAGTTCAACACAACTAGCTCAGATGCTGTTATCTGCATTGCAAATGTAGAAAGTTAGGTGAATTGAGTGTCTGGGAATATTTCCTCTGTTCTCACTGCATTTTTTTAGGCTCTCACAAGCCATTTGATACTCAAAATTTCTTCTGATTCATGCAGAATTAGAAGGGTGAAAAAAATTGAATTAAGTTGGAGAAAAATTGTATTATTGCCTTATTTCAGAATTATTTCTTTTTGCGTCAGCACCAAGAAGAGCTTTCCAAGTGTCTTCCTGTGCTTTTACTTTATCTTTTCCTATCTCTGCCATCCCTATGATGTTGAAGATAAAGAGGCTAAAGTGTCCATACCCTTATGGGTAATCGGAAGATCTAATCTAGCCTGTTCCATTCTTCCTCCATGCAAAAGGCACTTGTAATCAGATCATGTGCTTTTCTGAGATCACGGAATACACAGGTCTGTAGGGTTAGAAAATAGGTACTGAGACATTTCCATGCACATCATTTGTAAATAATACATTTAGAAGAAAAGTATATATGTATTTTTCTCATGATGGTGTTCTCGCTGTTTTGATACTGTGTGCACTTATGCAATTTACAAAGTAATTTTACGGTTGTTAATACAGATGAGATAAATTTGATGGAAAAAAGAGACTCTAAGAATCTTCCCAAAATTCAGTCCAAATGCCTACTATTATCTAACCAGTTATAAGGTTCTGATTTAGTACATTTAAATTCCATGAAGGCATTATTCTCTAGCTCTTATCACACAGATTCTCCCGTCAGCTTGATCAGATTTCCTGCTGAATTAACTGCATACAAATAGCTCTTCTTTTTGTTTTCAGATCTTGAGTTTGCTATATGTTTGTTAAATATGCATGGTGAACCCTTGTATGCAGAATAACCTTGAGGTGAAAAAGTGCTAGAAGTGGGACTTCAGACTTGCCTCTGAGTGATGATCCTGTTCCATTTTCCCTTCTTTTACTATCTCCTAGGAAGAAGCATATATAGAACTGTTAGAAGTATCATCCTTCAATCTGAAAGCATCATCCTTTTGTTAATAGTCGGTTTAAAGTCCATGAACCACAGTGACAGCAATTTCTTTGGCCTTTATTAATGTGGTACAATGTCAGAAAGAAATCATGTGACATGGAAGTAGAGGAACTAGCATCAGAGAAGCCTTCCCTCATTTCCTGTCTTCAAATCATTTTCTTTTGTTCTCACAAACAAATGTGGTACAAAAAGAAACATAGCAGTCTAAATTTACAGGGGGAAATAGCACTGAAAACCACCCATAGGTTTTCACTTATTTTTTTGATTTTAGAATCATGATGCAAAGGGCCTCACAAAGGAATTTTCTCTTACAGAATTAGGGTAAAATATTATATATTTAACAACAAATAAACATGTAAGTAAAATATTTGTTCAGTGTGTTGAGACATCTGGAAGAACTAGAGAAACACCATTTATGTTGTAGCACACTGTATCTGAAAGCTGAGCTAACTCACAACAAATGCGGATTGTCCTGCTTCCTGTTATTGGCAACTGCCAGCAGGCATACCTGCTGCAATTGAAATAACCTTCCTGGAATTATGAACTAGACAGAGGATGAATGTATATATTTTCCTAAGGATTTCTGTGAAAGAATCTGAAGAGGAAAATATTAATCTAGTCAGAGTGATCAGCAGTGGTGACTGCACTGCTAAGGGCAGCATCGAGGATCTCCTCCCCAGCAGCCTGGCAGAGGCTGGCCATGCAGAACCTGAAAGCCTCTTCTACATCTCTGGGTAGGCTTTCATTTTTCTTTTGTGCAATGTGTCCTCAGTCTTTCATATAACAAATGAGCAGCAGATGATCACCCCTCCTCTCTGCAGAGCTCTAATACGGCATTGCAGAGCTCTGGCACCATCAGTGTTCAAAGAGCATCTCGCTCCCTGACCCACAGCCCACAGAGATGATAGGAGCACGTTATTTCCCTGTGCAGTTCTTTCACCTCTCGCTGCAGCCATTTCCTGCACAGACACAGAATTTATATAAAAGGCTTTCCTCAGCTTTCATCAAATCTAGGTTGCAGGCCTATTTCGTAACATTAATTCTCTCCCTCACCAACCGCCACATCAATTCAGTACTTTATAAACTATTTCAGGGATCCGATTTATCAGGCCTGACAGAGCTTCACACTGAAATAAACAGCACTGCCTCTGCCGAGCTCGCTCGGTGGCTCCTATTTATCATTATTTAATTCAAGGGCCTAAAATTCTCTGACATTATTAATAGTAAGATGAATCACTGGAAAACTACAGAATCTGTGACCAACGAGGCTGAAATAATCCATTTTGGTGAAAATGTCTACGTGGAATTGCATTCCCTGATGGGTAGCTGCTCTGTCATTAGCAACTCCATATGCATGGGTGGTAGGGAACTGAAGCATGAAGTCCCCAAAGAGTGGGATACTTCAACTGCCATTCTCTTCCCAGCAGCTTACACCAAAGCAGAAAATAAGGGAATACAAGGCAGTTCTAATGCCTCTGTCAGTTGAATTTAAATGTAGTAATTTAATCCTTTTTGTACTTGATTAACTTTAACTTGTCTGAGGTTGAACTTTTGTGTTAACTGGACCTGCAAATCCATTAGTTCATTATGAGGACTGTATTACTTAGCCACCTTGATGAAAGATAATCAGCAGCCTGGAAAGTGTATGGGCACTTGCTGCCTTAATTTGGCACCTCATTAGTGATATTTTTCTATTTTGTTTCAGTGAAAGGGATTAGATTGGGAGTTTTGCTACTCACTATCATTCCTATCAACTGAAGTAATTTACTTTCTTATTAGTATTTGGGCAGGGTCTGTAATTTTTGAAAAGCACATCAAAAGACATCCTTTCGCATTACAGTCACCTGTGTCATTTGATTCTGTTTCTTGGAAGCAACGATTTCTTCACCCACTGCATTTGGCAATATGGGAGGTGAACTGACAGACCATCATTTGAACTCCTGGTTTCACAAGATTTAAGTAGAATTCTAATCTTTTACTTCCATATTCATATTCATATTCCACACAGTGGACACTACAGATAGTCACAATTTTGTTTTATTTCTTCCAGATGTCTAAACTGTGAAATTTGCTCTGTGAGTTACTACCAGATCAGATTCTATCACTAGAACACAGAAAGTGATATTTAGTTCAATAAAACATCTTCATATGTGACAATTTCAGCAACATCAAAACCCATAATTTTTTACTTTTATGCCAGCAGATATCTAGTAAGTATTATGAAAATACATATATATATATATATATTTTATTTTTGAAATTCTCATATAATTAGTAGAGCTTTTAGTATTCAGCTTCCTTTGTAAAGTGGAAGTGAGTTTTGGGGAACTTCTGTGATCTTGAATAAAGGAGAAATTGCTTGCTAAGCTTTTATTCCTGCTACTCTACAGTTCATTAACACTTGTTTCATTTTTTCTCTGTTTAATTTGAGGTTGAACTACATTGACCCCATCCACCAGTCATCCCTCCTTATCTTGCTCCAAAGCTGTTGTTCTCTCAGCAGCATCAGGCATATAAATATGCACCAAGCTGTAAAGGCACAGCAAAAGAAAGAAGATCCAGACACGTTTTTGTATATAAGTCACCAGTTTGCAAAGAACTAGTTAGTGACTTTCAAAACAATTTCTAAAGTGGAATTGAAAATACAATGCAACACATTTATTACCTGGATATTCATGTATTCTTGTCCCAAGGAAACATAGATTCTTGATATTTACAGGTTACGTGCAGGGAATGCATATCCTCTGCAATATAGAATAATATGAAAAAAACCCTTAGTTTCTTATACATGAGAGAATGATTATGTTAATGGTACTTGTATAAAACAGGGACTTTTGGCTTCAGTTACGATACACCATATTCCCCAAAATGTAGTTTATCTTGTATGAAGATTCACGTTCTTCCTAATTTTAACTAGCTGGCTCCTTAAAACTCCTGAGACCTACATACAAAGTGTAGAGACTTCTACAATTTCCTTATCACCAATTAGGCTTATCCATGCCTCATGTTCTGGAGCACTGACAATATGTATATTAGTGGTAACTGCATATGCAGTTTGTGGTAAGTCCATTACTGTTAGTTCAGCCTCTCAGTAAATGTCTCAGTGAACATAATTGCAACTATGTCTATTTTTGAATTTTTCTATTTATTTTGGGACAGGATTTTCACATTCTCATGTATTTTCTCTCCTGTTAAAAGGAACACAAGGTTAACTCCCTAAAATGCAGGGAGGGGAGGGACTGTGTAAGCCTTCAGAGATGATACAGCACGAATTTACAAGCAGCAATAACTACAGTGCATGAAATTGTTCAGTTTTTCTCACTGCAGTCTTTTTTTCTTAAGGTGCTATCATAAAATTAGGCAGGGAGGATTTCATTATTAAATAATTGCTTACTATGTCATTAAGCTTGGCACAGAGCAATTCACTCTAGTCACTAGAGAGGTTGGAAAAAAGGCTAATTCTATGGAAAATGCAACGGAGCCTGGTTTGATCTGTGATAACCCTGTTTAAATGGATGTGAATTTCTATTAACTCATGGTAGTGAAAGAAGAAGCATTCACTTCTTTGGGCTTTTGTTGCCCTATGAGCAAAAAACACATTTCTTTTCTCCAGTCTTTGAATAATAGCCCCAATAGTACGGCTGTAATGTTGTTAAAACCCAATGCCAACACAAATTCTGCCTGCTCAACTGACCTGACCATGGGCATTTGCCTTGCTCAGCACAGCTGAGCACACAGAAGTCACACAAGTGGTCCCAAAGCCTCTACACAAAGTTCTCTGTTCTCTGTAACCGATTGCTCTTCATCTCAGGCATGACAGTGACTGCCTTTGTAGCATTATATCACCAGGAAATAGTTGATATTTTAGGTCAGTGGTCCCCAAACTTTGTCCACTGTAAGAAATCAGTCATTTAAAAAAAATCTGAACTCAGTGAATCAAGGTAAAGATTTTTATACTCCAGACTATTTATTTCAATGCAGTATTTTTTGAACTGGATTTAATTCTTTCATTTCTTCTTTTTTTTTTTTATGAAATTAAACAAATATTCTTTCATGCTTGGATGGCAGTAAAGGAAAGACTTCTATTTGTTTCATTAGACCCAAGTCTGGTTCTGTAGGGTATTGATGTGCCATCTTTACTAGTACAGAATTTGATTCCACATGATGCTGAACCCAAACAAAAGGGTAAAATGCAGCCTACTGACAATACCTCGTATGGGGAGGGTTCCATTAATCCGTATTGGTATGTTACATTCATTCCACATTTTATGTTCAAATACCAGAAGCATCCAGCAGCATCTCAGCAAGAAAACATCTTAGTGTAGCAACAGGGGACATAAATCATAGATAGCATCAAAATTGTTGGTTCATTTTACTGCCCAGGGATTAGTTTTTCATCCACAGTTCATCACATATATATATATATAAACATTGTCCATGGTACCCCTATTGCCATAACATCATCTTCTAATTAGTGTAATGTGAAAGCAAAGTCACTGGAACCTTACATTTAGAGACACAGATCTCCTCCAAAATATAAACAAAAATATTGCTCTGCAGTTTTATAATTAGTTCAAGAGCTGATCTGCAATTTGTCCTTTTATATAACTCTTAACTTTCAGATCATAAAAGCCAAGTGCTTCTCTTCTGTAACTTCCTTCTAAACTACCACTGCCTTGTTTTTACTTATGCTGACATTCCTTTGTATATCTTTGTCTGTGTTTGTTTAATAGTGGGTGATGCAAGAACATGTTTACTTGACAGTGATCTAGGACAAGCACACACAAATTTACCCCAGAATAAAATATATGCATGTCTAGAATTGGGTCTGTAGGTTTATTAGGAAGTTGCTCTTCTCAGATGAATTCTCAACTCAAAATAATTATTTCTCATGAAACTTCTATTTGACATTTTGTTTTAGTGAAAGATTGTTTGATAAACTGCTTTTTCTTTCTGTTTTTTGTTTTTTTTTCCTGAGAAAATCCCAATTGTCATATAGTATGTTTTAAATGACAGCTTGTGTCAATATGATGAACACTGTAAATGAGAGCCAACTATTGGAATAAACTTTAGAAAGAGAGCTGCATATAAAATTATTTTCAATTTTTCAACCCAGTTTACAATTTTAAAAATAATTCAGCCAGAAATTGGCACTTTAAAATTCTCCCTGTAGGACTAAGGGTTTGTTGTCCTTGTCAGATTTAAAGTACCTGGAAAACATGCTGTAGGCAAGGAAGGAAAAGAATTGCAATGAAAGTCACAAACTATTAAAAATAACTTTAGATGTAATGTGGAATGAAAAGGGAGAACTGTGAAGAAAACAATCTTCATGGTTTATGGTAGATTTTGAGATTTTGAAAGGGGATCTAAGCAATTCAAAGTGTCAAGACAAAAACTGATTAAAAATACAATATAAATTGAAAAATAATAATAAATAACTAATAATAAACAATAAATTTCAAAATTTCTTTTTATCCCAACCTCAACATTTTCAAAAGTTTTCTTTTTAGTTTTTATCCTCAAATGCAAGCACTAAAGCTACCACTCATAGAAACTGCAGCATGATAAATGTCTATTTTTCATTCTTAAGTACCTCCAAATCCTCAAAAATTGTTTCAATACAATGTTAAGGAAACACAACAACTTACACAACTTCAACCCCAAACCTTCAAGCTTAATGACCTGCTATTATTTAACATTCCATATTTATCTAGGAAATGGGCAAATTTGGGCAACAGACCCTTTAATTCACATATATACAAAGAGTAACTTTCTTTGCATATTTTATTCCATTAGTTCTAGAAATCATGTAAAACTAAAAAGTTTGGGATAAACTCCAGTCTGCTTGAAAATTTAGAACTGACACAATAACAATTCTGTTACAATTTTTTAGCTAGCTATTAATTAAAAGGCTAAGGCAGATCACAAGAAATAATAAAATAATAAAAATAAATAAATAAATAAAAAATAAATATAAAAAGCATTTAATCTCACTAAAATCTAGAAAAATTAGTGAGGTGTTAAGAGGAATCCTGCATAGGCAGATATAATTTAGCATAATGTCAGATAAATTTGCCGCTGAGAAAAACACAGTGATACTCACTGGTGAAAATCATTTGAAAGCACTTTTGCAGAATGACAGATGAACTGTAAAAACAAAGGAAACTAATGAATAGAATAGAAACAGGATACAAAATAGTAAGAAATCTATTGTTTTCCCAGTACAGAAGAGGGTGATGAAATCTCACCTGGAATTCACTGTTCAATTGCATTCATTTTACCACGGAAATGGCCCTCGAGCATTAAAATTACTCAGACTTGAAAGAGAAAAATGGTAAGTGACAGAAAAAGATTTGTGTGTAAGGATGGACATAAACCACTTAAACTCTAATTTAGGAAGAAACAACAAAGACATGGCATTGAAAGACAAATGAGCTGTTCTTAACATGATACTATGTACATCATTAAGTTTGATGTATATTAACTATTAAAAAATACAAAATTTAAATAGAGTCGAAAAAGTTTCAAGACTCCTACAACTGTTACTCAGATTTTTGAAGTTAATAACTACATATTAACAGATTTTTTGAAGCTGCCTGTGTTGCCTGTTCTGGAATTCTAGCAAACATTATTTTGGTTAAAACAAATTTTTCTTGGGGCTTTTACATTGAGGGAAAAGGGAAGGAGAATAGAAAAATATAAGCAATTTTCCGAAAGAAAAGGCTTATTGAAACACCAGACCAGATGCCAGGCCTGAAGCTACATGTGTGTATGCTGCACTAGAAGTATATTAGACTTGATGTTGACATCCTCCCATAATTTCCTGGAACTTATGGGCTCCCTCATGGCATACTCAATTTACAGCATCTATTTTATACAGGTTCTATCACTATGCTAAACATAACAGTGTTAAAATCAGCTTGAATAAACATATTTAGAAATAGCTGAATTCTTATGAACTAAAAATTAAGGATAGAAAAAGAAGAGAAGGCAGATTGGGCCATTCAGCTTTTCCCTCAGAGGAAGGAACATACAATAGCAGTCTTGAATGGTTAAGAAAGTTAAAAAAAGAATCTCTTTTCAATAGATTTTTACAATCCAGACAGAAAGCCTGTGCTTAGGACAAATGCCACGGAGAGCAAAGGTGAACGAAAAAACAAGAATAGCATTCTAGTATGGGGGATGCATCTCCTTCCCCCTTCGCAGACTCAGAAAGACAGCTTGTATTCACAAAATAAAGTTTGCATTGTGAGTTCTACAGATCAAACTCCTCTGAAATTACGATAATGGCAATTTCTTCTAATCTTATTTCATTGCAGTCATATCATTAGGAAAAAATACGCAGTGACTGAGAAATGGCAAAGCTGTGCTCTGGATAAAAAGAAACAAATGTAAAGTATTTTGGAGGAATTCTGTCATTTCCTTTATTGATTTTTATTTTTTTATTTTTTATGAAAGGAAAGAAAAATATCCACATGCTCTAACTTAGCACCAAACTACCTCGTTGCGTGCCATGAACATTCTTTAAATCATTGCTAGCTATTTTAGAATCCTGTTCTTTTTTTTTTTTTTAACTTCTTCCCTTTCAAGGCTTCTTATTAGTTTAGTCTTTCATGCTTTTCTTTTATTTGGATTTTTTCTTCCCAGTTATTCTGCGTTTAGTTTCCTTCCTGCCCTTTGCTTCAAAATCCACACTGAGTTTCTATACACTTCCACTTATATGAATGTTCTATCGTGAAGCTCTACACCTAAATATCTCCATGCAGAATAGTGCAAGCAGAGAAGGCAGTAAATTGAAGGAAGAAGATAAAAATAAAAAAAAAGATGGAAAAAATAAGAAAAAAAAAAGAATGAAATGTTTTGCATCTTTTCTATCCTATATGTTCATGTAATAGCCTAGTGTTCCTGAGCACTCCTTTTTCAGCAAGAAATCAGACCTACAAGTTTTTCAGATACACTTCAGTTGTCTTATTTTCCTATGTAGTGACAAATTAATAAATTAGTGAATACTTAATTATTACTAATGATTAAATTAAAAAAAACTATTTTAATTAACACCATTTGTATTTGCGCAGATTTCCCAATAGGAAATCTTACGATAATTTAAAATGCGAGAGCAATTTTCAGGCTACATTTTCTGTTCAAGTCTGAAAACACAAACTGTTCTGCTCTGAGCTTCTGTTTGTGCATATAGCAGGATTATGGCAAAGCAATTCATACCGCTCTACCTTTAATCTGTATCAACAGGAGAGCCAATTTAGTTTGTCTGAAACTTGTACTTAAAAAGCCTGATAGATGTAACCTGTGAGAGGCAAGCAGAGTAAGAGCAAAGAGGGCATTTAAGTTAATTAATTAATTAATTAATTAAAATCTGAGAAAACCACAAAACTTCTATTTTAACATAGGTGAGAATTTCCATGATTTTGGGAAGAGATGCATTTGAGTGATATCTTGAAACTGTGTTTTGCTCCCATATTTCAGTATATTTTTACATTAATTGAGCAATGATCATGAATTGCAAAATAAAAGCAAATTCTCTTTTTTTTTTAATGCTTCCCATACTTGTTAGACAGAAGCCCTTTACAAAGCAATTTTTAAATAATTTTACCCTTATTAAAATACTTGCAGCATCTAACTGAGAGAAGTTAGTAGTTTATTATGAAATCTTGCATAGCCATCTTTAAATCTTACAGTTTAACAGCAATTGATTTTTTTTTTTCTTTTTTAAAAAAGCCCATCCATACCATACCTATTTCTTAAACTTATTCTTTTCAGCAGTTTAACTAGACCAGTGGTTCTATGAAATGTTTTTATAAACCTTTCCAGGAGGCTCTTGTTTACTTTACGTTAATCAGGCACATTAGAGCAGTAGGTATTAACAAGTAACTTCCCTTCATAGTGTGGAGGCTGAGATTGCTTTTTTGGCCAAACTTCCCCAGGCAGCTCTGAGTGATATGACCTTAGTAACTATATAATGACAACCTATTAGATATGTGAAAACTAAACTAATACTGCTTGCATGGAAGTAAGGTAGAGAAAAAGCCATGATTATATGCTCCACTCCTAAGAAGTATCCTGCTGTGCCTGAGAACTGCCTCATACTTGCAAGATCAACATATTTGAAACCTAGGTTCAGTATGGCTTGTATGGTTATATGAATGTAAGGGCTTGGTGTGGTGATACAGAGTTAAAACGGGAATTTTTAACAGAGGAGTTAAAAAGCTGGTGGGTTGAGATAAGGACAGAGAAATTGTTTACCTATGACTGACTGTCATGAGCAAAACAGACTTAATTTGGGAAAAAAATAATTTAACTTATTTACAATTAACAGGTTAGAGCACTGAGAACTAAAAACAAACTAAAAACACCTTCTTCCCTATCCATCCTCTTATACCTTGGCCCTTTGAACAGCATGGGGAAATGGGAGTTACAGTCATTCCATAATGCTTTGTTTCTGCCGTCTTTTTTCTTCCCCCATTCCACCATGGTGTAAATTCAATGGAGCCCATCTTTTAGGAGTGCATTGCCCCAGCACAGGCCCCACAGGCAGCAGCTCTCCCAGCTCCCCTGCCCCACTGCCCCCTCTCCACTGCCCCTGCCCACTGCAGCCCCTCTCCATTCACTGCAGCTCCGGCCCTGGCTCTGCTCCTAAGGAGACTCTTTGTGGCTGCGGTATCCTCCAGGCCATATCCACTACTGTACCAGGCTGCACAAAGAGACCTGCTTGGAGCTCCTCCTGTCCTCCCTCTGCACTGAGCTTTCTGCCTGCAGGGCTGTTTCTCTCGTATTCTCTCACTGCTCTCTGCCAGCTGCTGTTGTTCAGCATGGTTTTCTCTTAAATCTCACACCCAGCATCTCTCATGGCTCAGCTCTACCCAGTCGTGGGTCCCTTTAGAAGCAGCTGGAGCAGAATCTGATCTGACGTGGGGCAGTTCTGGGCTCTGCTAACAGGGGCCATTCCTGCAACCCTCCTTGCTAATCATTATGGAAATAAATGGACATCTGTATCCTAGGCCTTCCATCTCCCTTTTCCAGTTCTCTCAGCTTCCTTTCATACACAACCGGAGCTGTTATAAAGATGAGTAGTTTGTTCATTGCGAGTATGTCCAGGGAAATAGCCACCCCTTGCTGCCCTTGATGATCTTCAGAAGCAGTGATTGCCTACCCAGTGTGCTTAGATGTTTGACACTGAGTTCTGTCTAGCACTTTACCAGTACTGACCCAAAATACCTTTCAGCAATCCATCTTTTTAGCACCTTCATAAGGGATCTCTAATCTCTGACAGAAGATTGAATTAATTTACTGAAATATGTGACCATACTTAACAACCTTTCTAACTCACACTCTTTCTGGTTTGGAGCCAAGATTTACATAATTATTTCTATTTTTGAGCTGTCAGGACTGACACATTTCCCAAATACCTGCATTTTGCCATTTTTAGCTTACATTTGCCCTTACTGAAATATAGTTTTTCATCTCCAGCTTTTTAAGTACTTGATGGACTTTTGTTCTTCTGGGATTGCAAAATAGTTCTATCTAGATAGGTTAGCAGTCCACAGAGACTTTTAAATAACTCTGCTCTGATTATATCAAACACATCTTAGAACCTTTTATGTTCTTTCTTATGTAAGGCACTTTCAAGAATTACAACAAATAATAGGTAACATAATTTAAAAACTTTTTTTCTCTAACCAAATATGTCAAAAATAGTAGAAATCTTAACCATTTAATAGATATTCAGTGAATACTGAGGAGATTTTTTCCTGTCCTTCCTCTTAATTTTTCATTTCATGTATTTATTTTTGTTTTCCTTTAGATGGTATCTGAAGACTGGGAGAAGGATATTGCATGTGCTTGCCTTTCCAGAAGGGTGCATATAATACCACACATACACACTCTTTCTGATATTTCATTATTCATAGAATAATCATAACTTAAATGCAAGGAGTTTAATATCAATGGGGAGCTTCTAAAATGCAACAAATTTTAAAATGAAACAAAACAAAAAACAGCATACACAAGATAGTCTGTCAGCAGCCCATTAAATTTCAAGTCAAAGGACACAGAAAACTAGCAGCAGTCATTGCAAATCATAAGTCACATAAAGCAATACCATATAGCGTTCTGCGTAATAGAAAATTACTTGATGTGTATCCAGTAAAGAGCATGTGGGATTATAAATCCCTCTAATATTGTAATGCATTTGGTATTTTGAGCAGTTGTATGTTATTGATGTACAAGATAAAAAACTACAAGAAAAAGTTTGACATTTCTACTGCTTCTTTCTGAGAGGCAATTTCTACTGAAAAGAGCTTCAACAGTTTCCCTTCACATTTAAGAACTTCCTTTCACTGGACATGTTTATTTTTGGACATAAGAAAGAAAGTTAAGATGTCCTTCATCCTTCAATCCTAAAAGCATCACGTTTTTCTAGAGATTCTGTTCCTGACAATTCCTGCGGCTTCCTGAAAGACTGAATCGTAACAGTAATATAAAAGGAGGCCAAACTAATGTCTTGCAGAAAACTTATATCCTCGGAATTCTAGCATTTAGAGTGAAATTTTGGAATCAATGTATTTTTTAGCATGTTTAAATATACGAAAGAATTTTATTTCTGTCTATTGATATATTTGGTCAAATACTGTGTATAATATTTATTTTCCTTTCATATTTTGAGGGAAAAAAATTTTAATGAGACAAATTACTCTGTGAAAATCCTTTGCATGGGAGAATAGAAACAGATGCCAAAAAACATGGGAGGGGAGGGGAGAGGGGGAGGGGGAGAAATGAACACTACGATGCTATGAGAGCACTTTAAATTACTGTATTCTCCTAGGGTAGAAACAAGGTAGAAACTCCTTTCTCTGTCTGCAACACATGCGGCATAACTCTAGCAAATACCACTACATACATTAAAAAAAAATACAGCCTCTGAATTGGGAGCTAAATATGGTCTTCAGTCTTAGAATTGGCTCTGCCTCTTTTGTTAGCAGCAATGTATGGAAAATGGGAAAAACAAGTCCATATCACAAAATAAATCCACACTATTATATAGGATATTGGCAGAACATGATTAAATTAAATAATAAATTGGCAGTTTTCTTTCAGTTTGAGTAAAGAGTGAGCACTCATGGCCTATATTACTAAATTGATAAATACCTTCTAGCAAAATACTTCCTTATCATCCATTTTGCCAAAATACTTCCTGGCATCCATTTTGCCATCTGCAATTATGTAATTACCAAAAAGGGCTGGTTGATTTTTTTGTGTGTTGTTTTCTTTTCACTAAGGTTTATGTAGCTAACGTTTGTGGAGTACCTAGGGTGCTTGCCTGCTTCAAAATGAAAGATTTTACAAAATGACAAGAAAAGAGGGAGAGAGAAAGAGAGAGAGAGAGAGAGACAAAGGAGACAGGAAGAAAGAGAGAGAGAGAGAGGGAGAGAAAGAAGGAGAGAGAACTAAACACTTGACTAATAAATACGTTCCCAATAAAACCGTGGGATATTTGTCACTATTTCACATTCTGAATTTACCAGGTTAACACACAGTAGCAATATAATCTTTTAAAATAATGGAAAGCTTGAGAGTCTACACTGTCCATCTCGCCGCCAATTCAAAGCTTGGTTATGTACAATGAGAAAACTGCACAAATACTTCAATTTTATACAGGATTTGACTCAGGTGAGAAACATGCATCATTGCATTAGGGTCAAATTTTATTTAAAGTATTTTTGTTTTCTTTGAGTATTATTTTATGTCTCATAAAGCTCTGTAAGTGTTGTGGTAAAAGTTTTATTTTATTTAAAATCTCTCTTTGCTCTCTCCTCTGTGTATCTGTGCTAACCATCCGTGCTGACTGCCGGTCCCGATGTAATCTCATCACTGGCCAGAAGATAACCCTGCCTGAAACCAGAGTGCAGAGTAAGTCACTGGTGTGTCATTTTCTGCAATGGATTGCAAACAGATACCAGGCAAGATGGGAAAGAATTCGCTGTAAAGGTTTGGGAAAGATACCATATCTGTAAAAGTGAATATGGATGTCTCAAAGCACAGGTTTTTAAATGAGCCCACAGTTTAGTTGTAACAGTGGCCCTATTACAATATTCCCATGGTGGTTTTCAGGGGAGTGGATCATTGCTCTTCCACATGCTGTCACTGAGTGGGGCCCTCCAGTCACACGATCGTCCATTATCATCTTGCGGTGGCCTCCAACAAAGCCTGACAGCAGGAGTCAAGCACTGTGGAACATGCTCCAAGCTACATGGGATCCTGGTTTTGGAGAGCAACAGTCTAGCCTGCTGAACCCTTGATGTAGCAAGGAAAAGTAAAGGTTTTCAGTCTCAGAGTAAATCACACTCAGCATTTGAGTCCCAGTGTAGCAGATGTTCAGACCTGCCTGGAATTGAATTCTCACCTTCTTGTTTGTAATATTCACTCCTCAAAAAAGTCGCATCTCAAAATATGTTTTAACAAGAATTTTTAAATATCCTTATGTATATACTTGCTTCCTGACCAGAAAACAGGTGGCTACCTGATAAGAATCCTTCAGCTTTTTGTGTGCTATCCCTTACATATCCCTTAGGATCCAGAAAATTATGGGAAAAATTCCAGGCCTTAAAAAGCATGAGAAAAGATTTTTATGCCTTCTCAAGGAAATATGGACAAGAAAATAGATGACTGTTGCGGTTTAAACCTGCAGGTGGCTCAGCACCACACTGTCGTTCACTCACTGCCTCCATTCCCAGTGGGATGAGGGACAGTCTTTAGAAAAGAAAAGGCAGAACCCTTTGGTTGAGATATAACTGTATACTAAGATAGAGAAAAGGAAAAGGATAATAATTATGACAAACATCTTTGTATTTGTAAATGTGTATAACAATTGCTTACGACCCTCCAACTAATGCCCAGAGCAGCAGAAGAGAGCAAGACAAACTCCTGCTCTCTTCAAAACTCCTCCCATTTGATGTCATATGGTATGCAATATCCCTTTTGTCAGTTTAAGTCAGCAGTCCTAATTGTGTTTCCTCCCAGCTCCTTGGGCCCTTCACTGAGAATGGTCTTGGCTCTTAATAACAGCTTAGCAGCAGCTACGAACATCAGTTATCAATGTTGTTCTTCTCCTTGAACCAAAACATAACATCAAACCAGACACTCTGAAGAAAACAACTCCATTCCTGCTGAAACTAAGACAGTATTTAAAATTTTATTAAGAGAAAAAATCTTGTAGTACAGTACCAACAAAATGTTTAGTTCATTCTACTAGCTTACCAGAGGATGCAACAAAAAGATATGCAAGAGTAGCTGTTCACAAACTCCCTTACTTTACAGTATTTACAAGGAAAAAGGATCCAATTCCCTACTGCAGCTTTTTACAAGTAGAACCTAATGCAATCCTTAATGACCTCTGCTTGCCTCACCAGCACCTCAGCCCACGAAATAACTTTTCACTTTGTGTGCAGGCCACCTTTCTAAGCAACTTATCTGTGAAGTACAATTAACAATGGGCAACTAAATTTGACTGCTGCACAACAAAAATGCACAGAAGCAATGCCCGTGGGCAAGAAAAATGCAAACTGGGAGCATGGGAATATAGCAAAGGAGTCCACCAACCTGTATAACTTCTGTATGCTTCAGGCCAAGTTCATAAAGGAAGACGAGGCTACTGTTTAGAAGAAAAGTGCAGCAACAGTGAAATACATTGGAAGAATGTAAAACTGAAAATCATAATGAAGCTCTCATTCATTTAAGCTGGGTATACAGTTCATGCTGCCTTTCATTTATGCAGAAGTTTATGCATGGGTGGGGCAAAATCAAAGCACTAATAATGAGACAGTTTTGAATCTTCACTGGAACATTGACAAGTGGCAAAATAATTGTTTCAGCCTTCCTAAGCATGCATTTATCTTAGTTATTTCAGGTTTATTGCATAAATCCTACAACAGTGGGCTTAACTACTCCATTTAGGATATGCTGGGTAGTCTTGATGGCTCCTTGTGAACTTTGATCTTAAATTTTTACTTTCCTCACTTCTGCAGTCTTTCTTCAAAATCAGTGGAGGTATATTGTCATGACTTGTACAGAAATTATACTTCAGTTCCCAGAAATTCTATTTGCCTTCCTTTATGCCCAAAAGACAAATAATGATGCCAAGGTATTGTTTCTTAGTGAGAAGAAGCCATTTTACTCCAGTGATGTGTCCTCTACTGAAATACTGGCACGTTCCACCATTGCATATTCCTAAGGATAGACTATCACACCAACAATGTCAGAAAGTTAAGTACCTTTTTTTGTAACATCAAGATTTTTTTTTTCCTTCATCTTTTTTTTTTCTGTGAAGAGCAAACGGGAAAGATCTCACAGCCAGTGAGATCACAGACAGTTCAAGTCTTAAAGTGCTGCACTCAAGTACTGTATCTAGAGGAAGAGTGAGTTTAATCTGTGCTGGGATGCTAGCAATACTAAATATCTGGCACAGCTTTTATTTAGGTTTGTTTATGAAATCTCATATAGGTGGCTCACTACATATGCACTGGGTTGTTTTGTGTTTATTTGTTTTCTGGATAGATTTTTTTCAGGTACTTATAAAGTAACTTCAGTGAGTATGGTGCTGACTATTGTTTTTTTCTTGAAGCAATGTTAGCTTCATTAACCTGTAGTCAATGTGGGAATTAACTTATTGCAAATTCTGCAACTCATATGCAAAAATATTTGATCTGTAAACTGCTTGACTATAACCACCAAATAACTTCACTTCTAAATTCCTGGCTTGATCTGTAAAGAGCGGACCATTAACTCAATACAATAAAATTGACTTACAGTAGCTAAGAATTCATTTCAGGATTTTCCAGTTATTTATGTTCCATTAGTTCAGATGGAATTTAAAATTTGTTGATAGTCTTTTCTGAACTAAAAAATTATGTCATTTCACTTACACAGCTACGTATGTGCTGAGTCTGGTTCAAACTGTCCAAAAGATTTCAACAGATTCCCCTAGCATTTCTATTCTCGTGAATACCTTGATGGCTTTTAGAATATTTGTGATAGATGAACCCACTGGAATCATGACTAGAATCTTTTAGCGTTAGAGAAATGTTTATCAGTGGTAACATGTCAAAAGCTTTCAGGAAAAATATTTTATTCTGAGGATGTAAGGCAGTGGGAAAACAGTCAAAAAAATTATAAGCCTCTTTATATATTAGTTTTACAGCCAACATTCGTAAATATAATGACTCTCAAAGTGAGATAGGATTTGAAAGTTTAAATAGTAATGGCCTTACTATGCTGGGCAATTTGTACAGAATTCAAAAGAAGAGATACATGCTGTCAATTGCCATCCTGCACAATTGTAGGTAGAATGATTACATCTGAGCTATTATCTAAAACAGAACTAGGGCCTTATAGCAGTGAATGTGTAAGTTCTGACAGTTTGAGCTTGAGAGTTAAGGTCAAGGGTCAAAGTCAACATCCAAGCTCCTTAGTTTGTGTACAGAAAAATGTGTAACATGTTATAGATACTGCAGACAGCTAGGTACAGATTCATCTCAATAAATCAAACAAACAAAGTGAGCTGGCACACTACCTAGACTTCACTGACAGCTGTAACTCCTTTGATTACAACAAGTTTGATACCTAGTTCCATGCTGATCCATACATTTGGATATCTTTACATAAGTCTGAATCCTACTTTTGGATTTCAATAACAAATTGAAAGATCAAGATACTTTATGACAGGACTAAATCAGTTATTGCACTGAAAATGTAGAGAAATTAGTAAACCGAAGGTGCAGGGATAAAAAAAAAGAAGCAGAACAATCTCAATGTTTAATAAAAAGAAAAGGAAAAACGTGACAGGCAAATCTTCATTTTCCCTAATAGAAATAATAAATTAATAGAAAAATATACTGTCTGGAAAACTGAAAAGCCAAGAATCACAGCGATAAACTCATGATTATTTCGTAGTGGAAGGTAGTTGTTACCTTTGAGTACATAAAATCAGGGTACTGCAGTAGTTTATCATACTGAAGACAAGTTGTTACAGAATTCTGATAATTATTTTAGTTTCTTAACATTGCCATTATCCCTAACTATATAATTATGCATAAACATGCACAGTCTAGTGATCTGCAGTTTCCCAAAAGGAGTCTGTACGGAGAACTGATTTTTCCTCTCTTCAGATATTTGCCAGTATTTCTCAAAGCATGGTCCTAGACTATTCATTCAAATAAAGAATGAGCTAAGAAATTACTGCAGTGTATATATATATATATTTAAGATAATTGTATTTTTGGAGTGTGAATCTATTACGTAGTAGCTGAACTGTTGCAATTTCTACTGCACACGTACCTGTATTTAAATTTAGAGTGAAATCACTTTATGCCTTTCTGATAAGCTTCAAAGTTGACAAGGACTTAAGTTGTTTATGGCAATATACTGAATGCTAGGAGGTGTCACAGTAACTATCTTGAAATTAAACAAAGTGAAAGAATTTCTTCACAGTGAGGGTGACGCAGCAGTAGAACAGGCTGCCCAGGGAGGTTGTGGAGTCTCCTTCTATGGAGACATTCAAGACCTGCCTGGATGCCTCCCTGTGCAGCCTAGTCTAGGGAGCCTGCTTTGGCATAGGGTTGGACTCGATGACCTCTGGAGGTCCCTTCCAGCCCCTACGATTCTGTGATTCTGTGACTGCAGCTTTTGCAAAGAAAGCATGGAGGTCAAGCTTCAATGCTGTTTAAAAGACAACTGACTTCATGAAATTTGGTGTGAAGATACTGGTACTGACCGTGTGCCAAGAACTCTGTAAATGCAGCCTCTGAGTTTAAAATAGGACTGGCCCGAGTGCATCACATAGCAGAGGTGGTTCAAGGCTTCATGTTGGGCAGCTGCTAGTTGCAGTGGTGTGATCACCAATATAAAGAGGTACTGAAGTAAACAAAGTTGTGTTGGTTTAAAATAGATGTGGATTTTTTTTATGCCAATGAAACATCGTTAAAGGTAGCATAATAATAGTGAAAATGTGGGTAGCTGATTATAAATACTTTTTTAAAAAATACTGTATAGAGTTTAATAGTTCAGAAAAGATTAGGAAAAAGTTGTAAATTATGAGTTGTTGGTTTTTTTTTTTTTTTTTTTATTTAGCATAGCATTGCATGCCGATGAGATGCTATCTATATTCAGGATAATTTTAACTTGGCTTTGTGACAATTTCAGCACACAATATGTTCATGCTTTGCACAAATGACTATATAATGTTTCATTAAGGACTGTAAATACCCATCAACTTAATCACAGAAATGCTGTTTCAGTGATTTTAGGGCCATTTAGTCTGGGCTATGATGATGGGGATGAATTGCTTTATTTTATTAACAGTTGCCATTGCAATTACACAGAGAAAAATATTTGTGGGAAAATCAAGCAGCATTTCCTGTTGTCTTGATGCATATAAACAATATGTATATCTTTATAGAGTTATTGCAATTGTCATATTTGTCATAGGAATACTTTTGTTCAGATAGGTTTCTTTACCAGCTTTCTAATCTGCTCAGGAAAACAGATCAGCTCCAACCATGCCATGCTATTTTTTCTCCTCTTGATTGTCTTTCTTGTTTTTACCTCCCCAAGACTATTCCCAGTAATGGGATTAGCTCTTTCCAGTATGACTAGCCAAAAACAGGCTTGGCTACTTCTTAAGCATCTCTGAAGAACAGACAAACTGAGGCTGCTGATAGGTTAACTACTTTGATACTATTTTTTTTAAAGAGATTTTTTTATATACTCTAATGTTGCCATTTCAGTTAACTCTATCACTCATATGAGACCACTGGTCATCAAAGAAATATTTGAAAGAAATATACAGAAAGCATATTGAAACAAAAAAAAAGAAAAAAAAAAAAAAAAACCAAAAAAAAAAAAAAAAAAAAAAAAAAAGGAATTGTCTTCATTTTACTGTTCAGAAAATAAGAACAGGAATAACTTTTAAGGGACAGAATCAGATTTAAACCATGTGTGAACAACAGAAATGTGAGTGAAGGAGGGTACATTGTTAAATGCCTGTAACCCGGCTTCCTTGGATATTCATAAGGAGTTTTTAATGTTGATTTCATAGAATCATAGAATATATATATAATTGGAAGGGACCCACAAAGATTTTCAAATCCAAATCTTGGCTCCACACAGCACCACCCAAAAATCAGTCCATATGACTGAAAACATTGCATAGATGCTTCTTGAACTCTGGCATCTTGGGGCCATACCCACTGCCCTGGGGAGCCTGTTCCAATGTCTGACCACCTTCTGGTGAAGAATCTTTTTCTAATGCCCAAAAATTAATTCTGAATGTGGTTATGAATGTCTTGAACATATGCCAAGTTGTAGTTATGCTAAAGTAGTAGTACTATCAGAAATCTTTAGAGAAAAATCAAAATGCTTTAAAAATAATTTCTCAATACAACTACTGTATTGCACATACTGTACTTATAGGAAGATTTTAATGTCCATGAGGAGTGGTAAGGAACAGTCTGGTGACCAAGAATATAGTAATAAGGTTTTTGAAGATATAATGCGATCTAAGAATACAATATTAGGACTTTATCCTTTCAATAAGACAAGTTTAAAGATATGTGATCACAAGTTATACTACTGATGACTTTGGTTACATTTTTAATAAAGATAAATCTGTATTTGGCAATGTAATCAAAGCTAAGTGATACAGCTTATTGATCATACTTTGGAGGAGCTAATGGAGACAAGTAATGCCAAGACTGAAAATGTCCAAAGAAGTAGTGAGAGAAGTCTGTATCATCTAACAAGAAAATCCATTCACAATCACACATCTTGGGAACATCAAGGAAATGTTTGTACACATTCAATGAAATCTCTTGGGAGGGTAATAAATCCTACACAACAAATTATATACCAACTGGTTCTTAGGGGAATTGAAATAAATCCTCACAGTCGCTTAGTGGGTAATCTCCAGATCAGACTCCCATTCTTTTTTAGAGGAAAATAATATATTGCTTCTTATAGTCTCTGCCAGCCAAATACTATACATCAAAGATATGAATGTAGTTGAAATATTGATCTTGATTCAAAGTGAAGCTAAAGTTCAATACATTCTCCTAAAACAAAGAAAGAGAGAAAGGAGGAAAGAAGGAAAGAAAGAAAGAGGAAGACAGAAAATATAAGTTTTGGTAAAGAAAACCTAGATAAAAATGAAAAATAAAATAGGAAGTGAGATGATACATTTATCACTTGCTTGCTCCAATGAGGTAAAGAATAAAAGCTAAGAGCATAATTATTCAAACAAATAATGAAAAAATAGTAGCAACGACTAAAGGATCAGAAAAGGTCATTTCAGGGATGAAAAACTGAATGTTATATGCAAATACGTTTAACAGAGAATTAGTTACATGCAAGATAGAAGACTTCCTTTAACTGGTTGCAATATAAACTGGAAAATATGAGCACTGAATAGAATGTCAGTACTGACTCTCAAAGGTAAGCTCAGAAACTGAAAAGGTATATGCAAGAATGACTTTTAGCTGCATAAAGCTTGCTAGCTCAATCAGAGGGAAAGATTTCTCTGTTAGAGGTATTGTAGCTGCCATCCAACAAAAACTGCTCGAAAGTAAACCTTCTGCTGTGGTGTATGGATCACACATAGACCAAGTGTGACTTTCTAGATCATATTTGACTAATTTAATTGGTTTAGCTTAGATATTTCAGTCAGGTTCTCTCCATTTTTGTTCCCTGGCTGGGGACAACAAAGGAAAACATTGTGGTAAGCTATATCCGCCTTCAGTTTTACCTTATGCTTCCACTAATAGTCTACAGGCTTTTGAAAAGAGTTAACTACTGAGCAGTGCTATTTGGTGATAGTCATAGTCTAGTGGGGGGAGCAGAAGTATTGTAACTCTTACATTAGCTTTATGTTACTCACACAATATTTTCCAAGGGCCAGTTAAAGCTGTTGTTACATTTCAGAATGGAATAAAACAGTCTTAAATTTACTGAAAAAAACAAGATAAAAATATCCAGAAAAAAACAATGTCTTGCCAGAAGATTAAGTATTACAACATGAAAGTGCAAGTTTTAAAGTTAATCAGTAATTACTTTAAAAACCAAAAAGCTACTTCTCTGTTCCCCAGAAAAGCTGCCAGTGTGTCTCCCTCTGCGAGGTTAACTGGAAACAAAGCAAACTGTCATAGTTACAGAAGTTGGTGCTGGGGAAAAAAGACCACACATCTTTCATCAGTTGCTGTACAAAGCTTTTCAGTTAAGAGATAACTGCTGATCTGTTCTCAAGAAAAGAATTATGATTGACATAAAGGACTTGCCTACAGCAGAAAAGAATTAAGTATTGGATTTCAAAAGGAATAAATAAGATCCTGTATGAGTGAGGGAACCCTCTGTGATCTCTTAGCACTTTGCTTACTAACAAGAAGAAATTCTATTTCTTCTTGTTTCTAAGTGCTGAAGGGTAAAATGAAAGTAGGATAATCCCCCAATTATATTATAGGATAAAAGAGAAAGGAGGGAGGGAGGGAGGAATGGAGGGAGGGAGGGAGGGAGGGAGGGAGGGAGGGAGGGAGGGAGGGAGGGAGGGAGGGAGGGAGGGAGGAAGGAAGGAAGGGAGGGAGGGAGGGAGGGAGGGAGGGAGGGAGGAAGGAAGGAAGGAAGGAAGGAAGGAAGGAAGGAAGGAAGGAAGGAAGGAAGGAAGGAAGGAAGGAAGGAAGGAAGGAAGGAAGGAAGGAAGGAAGGAAGGAAGGAAGGAAGGAAGGAAGGAAGGAAGGAAGGAAGGAAGGAAGGAAGGAAGGAAGGAAGGAAGGAAGGAAGGAAGGAAGGAAGGAAGGAAGGAAGGAAGGAAGGAAGGAAGGAAGGAAGGAAGGAAGGAAGGAAGGAAGGAAGGAAGGAAGGAAGGAAGGATTATTTACTTCTATTTCTATTGAATTCAATGGACAGAAAATGGGTGACAGGTTAATCTACTAAAGTCCCTTTCTTATAATTCTATCTGTCTTTGACAGACAAAATATAAAAATATTTCAGGCATAATTTTCATTTGGATGATTTATTTGAAGCTCTAGATAGGTCTGTGCTGTAGTTACCACAGTATGTTCATTTGCTACTATCCAGCTTTTTCGCAAGTTTATTCCGGTCAACCATCAAGTCAGCCTTACGGACAATTATTACAGCTTTCTTTCAGTTGAGAGAATTTAAAGTCCTTCTCTGTGTTAGCTCTGCATACATAACATTATCAGAGATTAATACATTTTAGAAAAATAAATTTATCCTATATTTTCTCCTTCTCCTTAGGTGATCATAATATACAAATAAAAACATTAGGATTAATTTTCTTTTCTGCTCATTCAAGTAAATTTTAACATTTAAAATCAACTGTTTGCTGTTGATATATACTCATAAACCACATCTGTATTTATTCTGGAGTTTCACGTTACTTTAAAAAATGTTTTAGAATAATTCCAGGCTTTGTGGCCTGGAACCAATTTTGAATTGAAGGAATTTTGTTGGTGGAGGAGAGGATTATTGTATCTGGTAGTGTTATTTCTTTGTTTGTTTTTGTGTTTTTGGCAGTGGAGGGGGTCAGTGCCTCTTTGTTCTTTACAGACAGTAATGAACGATGGCCATATCTTCTTCAGAGTCTCACCCAGCTATTTTCCCTAGTAAAAGATAGAGATAAAGCACAGATGATCTGAGTGTACATTAACCCTTCCGGGAAAGTTTCTGTAACAAAAGAGGTCAGTTCTTCTAGCTGTACAACGGTGAGAGTGAAAATGTTATACTTTTTAACAAACTAGGCTGCACAGGAGCTCACAGAGGAGCTGCAAAAGCAGATGCTGGAGAGGCAAAGTCTGTCTTCAGAAAAAGATGATTATGCTATATGAGAATGCTAGAAAAATTTGCTTCACTCATCCTTGGACTGTTGCTGTGGCTTATTTACCTGACAGTAAGCTGAAGGTAACACAAGAATTCTGTTTGGCAAAAATAACACTACTGAGACAAAGTGCATGACTGTTCAGCAACAATTTGTTATGGTCTGCCCTCTAATGGCTACAAACCTGAAATGGGCAGTAAGTGGTAAAATCACATCTGCGAACAACTAAATTGTGGAACAAAAGTTGCACTGGGCTTTCCAGCCCAAGAATCCAATTCAGCATGCTTGTGGAATAAGTGAATACAGCAGAGAGAAAAAATACTGCATGACATCAAATGACCTACAACCTAAAGCTGTGGGATACTTACAAAGCCGTTTAAAGCACTATATCTTTGTTAAGAAATGTGAAGTACTTGCTCGGGCCCATAACATTATTCCCTGGCAATCATCTTCTGCCTTTTTGCAAACTGCACATTCTTTGAACCACTCCTAGATTTAAATAGTCCACTCAAGTGAGTGAAAGCCTTTAAAGGTCTCAAAGTACATCTGACTGCAGTCTGAAGGACTTATTGTCAGATAACATTTTTAGTTGTGAAAGGAGATGGAACAGCCTCAGGCTGCCCCCAAACTGGAATGTTTGTATAAAGAGTTGTTGTAACATAACATTTTGTCCTCCTTGACTCATCCCCTGAAGAAAGAAATGTTTAACCACAGAAAGAAGAGCGTCTAAGGCATGGAGTTTTTTGATGTATCACATGAACCCACAGGGAATGCTTAGGGGGGAGCTTATGCTATCTTAGTCAGGGGAAAGCCTATAAAAATTGCTATTGGTGTTAGCAAAACATTTTAACTAACTATTCTTTCTTAGTATAGGAAAGAAAAGAAGGTAGAAAATGATCATCAAAATGAGTATCAATAAACCAATACATTTCCTGTAAGGCCTTATCAGGAAAAAAATAATGAATGTTTGTAGAAGCACAAACATCTATTGTTTAGCATCCAGGATGAAACACAAAAGAATACACAGTATTTTCAGTGTGATCAGAAAAGGCAAGGAGAACTGTTAGCAGCCTAAGAAACCAGACCTCAAGGTTCACTGTCAGTGCAAACATGATGTGGACAAGAAGTGTGACTATTTCCATTCCAAACTGAGAATTCAGAGGGTATGAACTGCATGGCAGCCTATGTACAGACTAAAGAAATATTGTGTGAAGATCTAAACAAAAAAGAAAGGATGGCTGTTTGCTGAAGGCAAATGCATTTCTGGAATCTTTAATTACAATAAAGTCAGTTTCAGTGAGGTATTTATTTTTATTATTATTCCTTACTATTTTTGGAATGATTTTAATATCAAATTGACCCATGCATTATCAAAATTCAGAGATATTCGTTTGAAGTGAAATACAATGAAGGTGCACATCATTTTATAGTATATCACATAATGCATACACAGAAATGTATACGTTTATATATGCATCAAAGCAGTATTTTACTCTGAAATTAAATTTAATGGAAGTGTACTGACAGAGACAACTACTGCGAGTAATCAAAAGGAAACCTATTAAAAAATAAAATGTGGGTTGTTTCTCTCTAAAGAACTTAGTCTTGGTGGTGGTCGTGAAATTTTACACTGGTGTCCTATCACTCTCTTGGTTTGCTTCAAAGTATAAGGGTACTACCTTAGCCAAATTAAATAAAATGGATCATTTTTGCACGATACATGCTGCTACAGACTACTTCAGAAAACTGAATTTAGAAGTCAGCTTAAGGCAACTCATGAATTTTCCATCTTGCTTTTGTTTTTTGTTTTTTTTTTTTTGTAGCATGTTTGGACTAGAGTTTGGACTAGATGATCTTTTGAGTTCCCTTTCAAACCCTACAACTGTATGATTCTGTGGTTCTGTGATTCTGTGAAAAATTGGTTCTTTAGGCAAAAGAAAAAAAAAAAAAAAAACAACCAGCACAATGGTGCTAGCAACACTGGAATATCTATAGCATTAGACAAGTCTAAACTGGATTGTACATCTCTGACAAACATCTTTGTCTCAGCTCATCATTTATAATAGAGTGATAAAATAAAAGATGTGTTTGGCAAGCACGTTACATGGATAAATGAATATTGACTGTGATACTGACATGCTAGCAGACATCACAAAAATATTACATTTAAAATGGACTATTGTTATTGCATACTGAGCTTCTGCTTGAGACAGGCTACTGGACTTTTAAGATATAACTTCTGCTCTCAGTTCAGCAATACTATTTGAATTAATTATTTTACAAAAATGTTCAGATTTGTTTTTTAAAGTCCTCAGTGAGACTTTCCCACTGTCCATGATGAGATGCTGTCACCAGCAGCTAACTAACCTTCTGGCAGGAGTTTTCAGATTCTTTCTTTCTTTTGTTTACGCTACTTACAGACTGCATTTGTTATACTTAATATTTTCTTTCTGTTATTAAATAAAGTGGATTCTTTCCAGGCCTTACTATGAGACATATTTTCCTCTGAACACTTCCAAGCTCTTCTGTGCAGCATTAGTCACATCAGAAGAAAAAAAAAAAAAGCACAGAGTTCTCTGCTCCTTCTCTGGGTTCCTAATTAAACTGGTTCTAGTGCAACATTATATTTACATGTACTGAAACACAATGATTTATTTATGTTGTCTAACAAGTGTTGATGATACCTTCTCTAGTATCTACAGCTGATACTGATGAAGATTTTATATTTACTAAATGTCACAGATTAAAAAAAAATTATGCTTATAACAAAAAGGAGTCAAAATACAAATAGTCTGCAAACTGAAAAATCACACCATTATGATAACTCCCTGTTGAGTTTTATTGTTGAGCAATTAATCCATATAGTTTACAAATAACCTATGTTTATTTAACATTGTTCTGTTGTTTGTTTGTTTGTTTGTTTTTTCTGAATACTGTAAGATATTCAAATCCTTACAGAAGGCTGACAATTACCTACCAACCAAACATGAATCTTTTCAATAATTTATTTGAAGTTGTCCATTGATGAGACCTGCTCTCTATAGACATATGTTGATTGGCACTGATCACACTGAAGTACTGCAAAGATGACTGCAAATAGCTATTAGAAAATTCTCTATTCAAAATATGCTGCACATCTATGAGAGATCACATCATCTAGTGGTGTTGGTACTCCCTTATTGATGTATATAAGTACCGTCCATATCTGTGTTTGTAAATGTAAATTTCATTGCATGAGTTTACATGCACCTTTTAAATACACCTTCTTCATACCAGAAAAGAAACATCATAAAGCTGAAAAGTAACAATAATGTATGCACACAGCCAAAATAAAATCATTATAATGTAAACAAAGAATCTGAAATCCTTCCATCTGCAGTGCAAGCCCTGACCATGCTAGACAAGCTTTTTGTAAAACTGCTGTCATCTCACATTCCAATTGCAAACTGAAATGCTGAACCAGATTCAGAAGCTGAAATTTGGCACAATTCCACTGAAGTCATCCAATTTAAGACGGAAGAAGTGCTAGCTCACAGAGAATACAGATCTCCTTCCACTTGTAACAAAGGCTTTAAGCTAGTCTTAATCAGATATGAAAATAGAAAGATGGCAGTTAGGAAGAAAATAAGCCTTCATATAGAACAGGAAATATTATCCTCAAGTCATCCAAGGACAATAAAAAAATTTAGACAAATCGTTGTTTCAAATGAAGATAGAATAGTTCTTAAATAGTTTGGAGAGAAAATCAAGATTAAAATTTAAAGTTAATTGTTGGTAGCCAGTCAAATAATATATTTTTTAATTCATATTAAAGAAGAATGTTGTTCTTGCTTCTTGGTGGAGCCAGAAGGGGGAACAGCAGAACTGCTACCTTGGACTTCCGGAGGGCAGACTTCGAATTATTCAGAAGGCTAGTAGGGGGAATCTCCTGAGTTTAATCTTAGAGAGTAAAGGGGTCCAAGGTGGCTGGTCGCTCTTCAAGAAGGAAGTCTTAAAGGCACAAAATGGACCAGTAGGGAAGAAGACCGGCATGGATGAACAGGGAGCTATTGAGGCTTCGGAAGAAAAAGAGAATCTACCTCCTGTGGAACAAGGCACAGGCAACTCAGAAAGAGTACAGAGAGATTGTTAAGATGTGTAGAGAGAAAATCAGAAAGGCAAAAGCCCAGCTTGAACTCAACCTGGCTGCTGGGGCTAAATGGAACAAGAAAATCTTTTGCAAATACATCAACAGTAAGAGGAGGACTCAGGAGAATCTCCATTCTTTACTGGATGAGGCTGGGAATGTGACCACTGAGGATAAGGAAAAGGCAGAGGTTCTGAATGCCTTCTACATCTGTCTTTAAAGGTCACAGCAGTTATCCTCAGGGTACTCCACTCTTTGACCTGGTAGTCTCGACTGGGGTCAGACAGAACCCCCCGCGAATCAGGAGGATGCAGTCACAGATCTACTACTCCAGCTGGACTGTCACAAGCCCATGGGGCCGGATGGGATTCACCCGAGAGCACTGAGGGAACTGGCGGAGGTGAGAGCCGAACCGCTCGCTTTTATCTATCAGCGCTCCTTGTTGACTGGTGAGGTCCCAAAAGACTGGAGGCTTGCCATTGTGATTCCCATCTATAAGGAGGATCCAGGAAACTACAGGCCTGTTAGCCTGACCTCGGTGCCAGGGAAGGATATGAAGCAGATTGTCTTGAAGGAGATCACGTGGCATGTGTGGGACAACAGGGGGATCAGGCCTAGCCAGCATTGGTTCACAAATGGCAGGTCCTGCTTGACCAACCTGATCACCTTCTATGGTCTAGTGAGCTCATGACCTAGTGACCTAGGTGGATGAGGGAAAGGCTGTTGATGTAGCCTACCTAGACTTCAGCAAAGCCTTTGACACTGTCTCCCATATTCTCCTGCAGAAGCTGGCAGCCCGTGGCTTGGGCAGGTACACTCTTGGCGGGGTAAGGAACTGGCTGGAAGGCCAGGCCCAGAGACTGGTGGTGAGTGGAGCTAAATCCAGCTGGCAACCTGTCACGAGTGATGTTCCCAGATGTTGGTGCTGGGGCGTGTCCTCTTCAATATCTTTATTGATGACCTGGATGAGTGCATTGAGCGCAGCCTCAGTAAGTTTGCGGATGACACCAAGTTGGCTGGAAGTGTCAATCTGCCGGGGGGTAGTGAGGACCTATGGAGGGATCTGGACAGGCTGGATAGCTGGGCTGAAGCCAATGGGATGAGGTTCAACAAGGTCAAATGCTGAGTCCTGCACTTTGGCTGCAACAACCCCAGGCAACACTACAGTCTTGGGGTAGAGTGGCTGAAAGACTGTGTAGAGGAAATGGACCTGGGAGTATTGATTGAAGCTCTGCTGAACATGAGCCAGCACTGTGTCGGGGTGGCCAAGAAGGCCAATGATATCTTGGCTTGCATCAGGAATGGTGTTGCCAGTAGGAACAGGGAAGTGATTGTCCCCCTGTACTCAGCTCTGGTGAGGCCACACCTTGAGCACTGTGTCCAGTTTTGGGCCCCTCACTGCAAGAACAACATTGAGGCCCTGGAGCGGGTTCAATGAAGGGTGACAAAGCTGGTGAGGGATCTGGAGCACAGACCTTATGAGGAGCGGCTGAAGGAGCTGGGATTGTTCAGTCTGGAGAAGAGGAGGCTCAGGGGAGACCTTATTGCTCTCTATAACTACCTGAAGGGAGGTTGTAGTGAGCTGGGGGTCAGCCTCTTCTCTCTAGTAACTAGTGATAGGACTAGAGGAAATGGCTTCAAGCTGTGCCAGGAGTGATTAAGGCTGGACTTTAGGAAATACTACTTTTCTGAAAGAGTGGTGAGTCTCTGGAATGGGCTGCCCAGGGAGGTGGTAGTCACCGACCCTGAAGGTGTTCAAGGAAAGATTGGATTTTGTGTTGAGGGACATGGTTTAGTACTATTGGTGATAGGTGGATGGTTGGACTGAATGATCTTGAAGGTCTTTTCCAACCTTGGTGATTCTGTGATCCTGTGAAGAATAACAATACATTCTAAAAAAAAGAAATGTATTCTCAAATATTTGAAGCTGAATCTCATTCTTTCCAAAGACAGCCCCTGCTCTTCAGTATGAGCAGAGTTCTGTAACCATTGAACTGCAGACATTTGTCCTTTTTGCTTGTCTGCCTTTAGCCCTTCCTGATTGATCCCAGTAAGAGAGTCTGGGTGTATTACTCTCTTTACTCCTTTTCATGGTTTGACATTCATTTTCTTTCAATAGCTTTAAGACTCCCCTGCTCAGTGTCTAAGACATTCACCTTGTTTTTGATTGCATTTATGCATTTCCACTGACTTTGTAAGGATGGGTAGGTATCTCAGATGTTCTGAGTCAACTTACTAGGCCGAATTTTCAGGCGTTGTGATTCCTAAACTCACCACCAAAGCACAGACTGTGATTATTTTCTTTTGAGCTGAAACAACTCCTGCGTTTGACATTATGGTATTTAAAGCATTTGAAGTGATATACATGAACTAAAAATGCAATTTTAAACAGATGCTCTTTTAAAATATCTATGAATAAATTTGCTTTGTAACTTGTCTTCTAAAATGTTTTTTGCATGGGGGAGTTCAAAGTTGTTGGAGCAGCAAAATAAGGAAGATTTTCTTATTGCTTGGGATCCAGTTCACTGGTCCAGCAGCTAGTAGGCATGATGAAATCAACTTCTGCTTTGTGCTGTTTCTTAGCATGTTTATCAATACAGGATAAGGGAAATAATTTCTAGAGCCTCAGATGCTCTTAAACTATTTTGCAGTCACTGTCAAAATAATTAGTTTCTTTAACTCTTCAGTTACATCATGCATGGTAAGGAAAAAGTGATTAGAGTCGAGAGAGAGTCCTTTGGAAAAATATCAAGGAGCATTTCTTCCAGTATAATGCATTGCCTAATATGTCAGCTACTCAGATTTCATTAAAGCTGATTCTATCTCATGTAAAGGTTTATAGAGAACTATGGCATGGCCAATGGTTACAAGATAAGCAGCTGACAAAACTATTTAACTACAAAACACTGTGCAGCTACTGGAACTGGCATTAAATGTTCACAATATTTCTTTGTCAACATCACTGCTCTTTTTTGCTTATGACTTTTTTTTCCTTAATAATGTTATTGAACTATAGAATCTCCTGATTTTCTCACAGATTTAAAATGGACAGCTTGGATTTTCTGACTTTAAATATTCTAAGTACAGGGAGATTTTTAGAAGGTCTTTTTTTGTTTGTTTTTTAATTGCTACAAAACCAAGAATCACCAAAATCTGTATATAGTATTTAGAGAAAAGAAGCAAAGAACTCCTTTATTCTCCCTTTCCAGTAAAAGCACAGACTCTTGAAAATAAATGGCAAAATTTCAGTGGGCTTAACTTCAAATTGCTTTTATTAGCTATAGAAAATTTATATTTGGGGAAAATAAAAGAAAGCAGAACTTAAACACATACTCCTTCACTTTATTAATGAGAATTAAAATGTGCGCACTCCAGCCTTTCACCCACTTGTAGCCCTACAGCACCACATTTTATGTAGTGACTGAACACATTCTTATAAGCCTATATAAACTCAGACTTTTGGATGGGAGAGATTTTCCCAGGGAAACTCTGCAAGGAAGGGAAATGATGTCCAGAAAGTGAACTATGTAAGAGATTAAGGTAATTCAGTAGTTCCTTCTATTCATGCCACAGGCTTGCAGAAAGCAGATGTGAAAAGCAAAACTGACTTTAATGGAAACTTGTGAGATTTTTTATTCAACCCTCCCATTCCAAAGCTTAATAAGGCATTAGTTATCCTGGCAAAATTTGACAGATATTTCAAAGACAGATTTAAAATTTGTACAGTCTCACTATCCATTCTAAGCTGTTGCTATTCTTTCAAGAGTAGAATGGAAACAATATGGGACATTCTTTCTAGTACAATTCAGAAAATTAAATGGACAGTTGTGAAAATGTCTGGACAAATATTGTTTGCTTATTTAATTTCTACGTATTCCTTTTGTATTCTTTTTCCTTTTGTATCTTTTCATTAAGAATGATTTATGAATTGTTATGGAGTACTTGAGATTTTGGGAACTTCTGTAGAAAAATGGATGCCTTATACTCTTAGGGTTAAGGATAAGAACTTCAGATCCCTAGTCGTTTGTTCAGAGACAATAGCTGAATTGTAAGTGGATTGTCTGACAACCATATTAATATTCATGGACACATACATCAGATTGGTATTCATCTTGACACATTCACAAACTCACGTGTGCAAAAAGCTTTTTTCTTTTTCATTTTTTTTTTTTTAACTCGTGATTTTTGTGTGAAATATTATTGAATTATACAGGAAAGTACAAAAGTTTTTTTGTGAAAATATACTGTTTGCATACTTTCTGTTGAAGTAGTGTTTTGTATTTGTTCACAGCCATGTGCATTCACAGTACAAAGTACAATTTCTACTCCTGCTTGATCACAAGTTTTTAGAACTTAAATCTGGAATAGAATGAATTTTTCCTGGACCTTGTCTAAAGCAATGGGAATTCCACTTACTAGAGTGAGAAAAGAATATTTAACAATATTACTTATGCTTGTGTTCACAGTTAAGGACATTTTAATAACATGATGTGTGGGAACACTGAAATCAGGAATTCAGTTCCAACGTAATCAATTAATTAGTATATAGCATGAACATCTAACAGTATTAAATCCATAGAAATCTGGGAATAGTAAAAGGCAGAACATTCTCTATGCCATTTCCAAGAAGATGATGACATGATTAAACTTTGCAGAAATTGAAGTATAAGAAAGAAAATGTTAAGTATTTTAGGAAAAAATCATTCTCTCTTTTTTTCCTTTTTTTTTTCCCAAACACAAGATGTTTTATGGCTGTCTTCAGTGCTCTTTGATCTGTGTCAATTTTTTTTTGGCTGGGGAAGGTTTCTTTTCAGCAATCCTTGCTAAGTTCAGATTTATAAGTGGAGTACTGTTGGTCTCATTGTTGGCCATTGCTTTTACCTAGGTTTGCACAAGCCTGCTGGCTTTTTTTTTTTTTTTTTTTTTTTTCTGTATTTCATCAGCTATAGTGATCTGTATAAACTCCTTGAACTTTACAGACCACTGCCACAAAGAACTTGTGAAAAAATTCCTTAAATTAAGCCTGAAGTTAAGATGGTTTCTCTGTGTCATGTGAGAGAAGATTTTATCATTCAAAAGTCTTTTCTATTACACTGGAATATTCTCAAGGTCTACTATAAGATTGTTCCTCCCATTTCCACCAATAACTTGTACTGAATATAGCAGAAAACTTGTCTTAAAAGTGAGTATCAAAGAATATCACTACTCCCTAGTGGAATCAGGAGTACTATTTTTTTATTGTCAGACACAATGACAAATCATATCTCCCAGTCTCTCTTCTCTACTGAATTCTTATATCACATTTTTTCCCCACATATTTAATAATTTTTCACTTTCTGGTAAGTCTTTCATGTGGCATTTTATCACCTGTCATTCTATGAGTTTGATAACATATCCCATATCTTTCACTTCCTTCTATCAAGTATTTCCATGATGGTAGAATAATTTGTTTGTTTTTAATTAAGCTAAATGTTAATAATATAATTGTAGAAGGCAAAGAATACTTCAGTAGCAGAAACCTTGAGAGTATGATCAACAAATTGAAATACTTTTCTTGCACATTCAAAATTTTTATTTGTACCAAGTTACAGCACATTGTAGACAAACTCATGAAAGAAATCTTCTGACACAACATCCTGCTCATTTTATGACCAGGGTGGTTTCAACTTAGCTTGTCATCACATGCCCACTACAATGCTCTTTCACTCACAAGACCACAAAAAAGGGGAAGGAAACATGATGAAAAAAACTGAACTGAAATGTGGGTTCAGATAAAGATAAGAGGAATATTTACCATCACGAGCAAACTAATTGGTAAAATAACTCATCTTCAGCCTTGATTCTTCTACCTCCACCTGCCCTGAGTTGTAAAAGAAGATGGGGAATCAGAATTGTGGCCAGTTCATAACAGCTTTGCTGCCTCCTGTTCCTCTTTATGCTCATCTGGAGCCCCAGCATGGAGGTACCTATGTCAGTACTGACCTGATATAATAAGCATCCTTCCCATATTGCGCTTCAATTCCAACACAGTGTGCAGTCTTTCAGGAACAGTTTGCTCCTATGTTGATACTCTATTGGGCCTTAGTTCCTATTAGGAAATCTGCTCCAGCTTGGGCTCCTTTCCACAGGTTGCAACTCCAGCCCAGGATCCACTCCTGTGGGGGCTCTCCACAGTCTGCGTCATCCTCCAGGACACATCTGCTGCTACACCTTGATCTCCACGGCTGCACATGAAGATTTGCTTCCTGTGGTGCCCATGGACTGCAGAGGGACAGCCTATTCCTCTACGGACCTCTCCTGAGATGCAGGGAGCTTCTGCTCAGTGCCTAAATGTCCTAATTTCATCCAGGATTGAGTTGTTTTCTTTGGAGTTTCTTGTATGATGCTATGAACGAGAGAGACATTGTTGAATGAGAGAAGTGGCCAGTGCTCTACCTCTACACAGACTCCTGGATGGTGGTAAATGCCCCACGGGGATGGTTATGGTAATAGAAGAGAGCAACAGGCAGCGCAGAGCCAAACCCATCCAGGCTGCTTTACTATGGAAAGATGTTGCTGCCTGGGTAGAGAAAGATATATCATTGTAAAGATACATCAAGTAGATGCTCACGTATACAACAGTTTGCCACTGAATAAGATCAAAACAACCAGCAGATGGATCAAGATGCCAGGATAGAAGTGGTTCAGGTAGATCTGGATTGGCAACATAAGGGTGAACTATTTCCAGCTTGATGGGCCCATGATATTTCAGGCCATTAAGAAAGAAATGCAATGTATGAATGAGCTTGGGATTGAGGGGTGGACTTGACTATGGATGCAATTGCACAGGTTATCCATAAAAGTGAAACAAATGCTGTAGTACTGTAGTTAAACAAGTGGATAAAACCTCTTTGGTATGGAAGACAATGGCTGAAATATAAATATAGGGTGGTCTGACAGGTGGATTATATCACACTTTCACAAACTTGCTATGACAGATGCCATGTGCTTATGTTGGTGGAAGGTTCTTGGTTCTAGGAGAAAAAAGATGCTAATAACACACCAATGTTCATAGTTGCTTCTAAACAGTGTTGTACAGAGCCAAGGCCATTCTCATTGAAGGACTCAAGGAGCTGGAAGGGAACAGAATTAGGACCTCTGACTTAAACTGGCTAAAGGGATATTCCATACCATATGACATTAAATGGGAGGAGTTTTAAAGAGGGGTGGGAGTTCATCTCTTTCTCTTTTGTTGCTCAAGATTCAGCTGGGCATTGGTTAGGTGTGCACTATTATCCTTTTCCATGTATCTATCTTAGTAAATAGTTTTATCTCAACCAATTAGTTCTTTTCTGTTCTCTTTTTTTTTTTTTTTTTTTTTTAATTATTATTTTTTTCTTTTTTAATTCTTTCCCCACCGAGAAGGGGAGGAGTGAGTGAAGGTCTGTGTAGTGCTGAGCCAGCTGTCGGGTTAAACCACAACACTGGAGCACCTCCAGCCCTCCTGCATTGACCTTGGTGCCTGCGGGGCTGTTTCTCATTTCTCACTGCTCTCTCCCATCTGCTTTTATGCAATATGTTTTTCCCTTTCTTAAATCTGGTCTTCCAGAGGACACCAAGCATTGCTCTGCCCAGTGCTGGGTCTCTTTGGAGCAGCTGGAGCTGGCTTTGATTTGACATGGACTAGTGCTGGGGTCTCCTCACAGAGGCTTCCATTGCAGCCCCCTTAATACCAGAACCTTGCCATACAATGGATTTTCATCCAAATGCTAAATCTAAATGCTGAATGAGGGGTAGGTTCACACACAAGGCTGGGTGTAGCCACAATGCCCAGAAGAAAAAATTGCGTTGTGGCACTCTGAGCCTTCTTTATTGTCACTCATCTGGAAGATCATCAGTGTGATCAGAGACACTTTTGCCACCCTGGCATGTCAGCATGTCAGCTTCTGCTTAGCTTTTTACTTTTTTTTATCATTATTTTTTTATTTTTATTGTCATGTAGAGATAAGAGGTTGTCTGTACCACTCAGAACCGTTCAGCAGCCTGCAGAGATCACAAAGACTGTCCTCTCTCTTGGAAGATATAAATTTCCTAAAAAGGAAGTATGGAAAGGAAACTTTATTTATTTTTTGAAAAGACAAATGTGGAACTGAGGATTGTGTGAAGGAGGAGAGGTAGACAACATTAAGCAACAAAATAACCAACAAACTCTATACAGATTACTTGCAAGGAAAACAAAGGCAAACACACTAAGAGGTAGAGATGGTTCGAAAAAAAGAGACTTCCTTGCTAATACTGAGCCAGTTTTAGATATTTTTACCACTTTGTCTTACATCTTTCCTCTGCAGGCCTGCTAATGTAGCAATAGCAATGTTTTAGGATCCTTCCATTTGATAGTAACAGGGTTGTTTGAAAGAGAAGGGCAATAACAAAAACATTGTCAGTTATATAAATATAACTGTTCTCCTTGTCAAATAATCTTAGTTAAGCCAGCTAAATGATTTCACAGCTATGTATTGGCTCTTTGATAAAAACAGAGAAAGTCTGCTTCCTAAAATTAATGCATCTAGCAATCAATATATTTGGCTGAAGCCAGGCAAATTGCCATCAGGTACTGCATAAATTCTTCTCCCAAGAAGGTCTCTGAATTGTAGTGTGTAGTTTTCAGGTGGTAATCTTAATCTCCAGAAGCTGCTAATCATGCTCTATCATGGGCACACAGACATCCTCAGACAGACTGCAAGATTCATTCACAAGACTTAGAGAAAAAGCAGAGACACAGGGTGGCAAAGAACACAAGCAGTCAGAAGCAGTTTTCTGCTATTTAGTAGAGCTGCTCTGAAAGAAGGAGAGGCAGAGCTGATGAATGGGTAAGAAATGCAAGTTGCTGACACCTGAAAGTGAAGACTGAAAGTTGATTCTGAGTGTTACTGCATTTCCTTTTCCTGTACCATGGCCTACACTCTGTAACAGGAACAAGGCACCCCAGCATCTTCCTCAGAAAAACAGTTGTGTTGAGGAGAAACAGCACTCACTGGATCATGGATGCTGGCATAAAAAACCTGCCTGACATTTAAGTCTTGTTATGCACCTAAGTCAAGAAACAGATGTAGTTCAGTCTCTTTAGCCAAGGGTCTGCTCTGGCATGAAGTCATACAGACTGATGTAGGGACTTTCTGAGCCCCTGTCAGTATAACTATGTTATTGACAGTCTGAGAAAAATGATGAATTATGTTATTTGAAGAACAAAATAAGTTTTACTTTTTCTTTTTTTTTTTCTTTTTAGCATAATTTTGCCAAAGTTTTAAATAAAGTAAGTAAAAAAGTTTGATTGATCCATTGTAAAGGATTAATAAATGATATGTCATTATATGATGGGTAATCAAGAATCATACAGCTCCTTTTTGAATCACTGTATTATTTTAAACAGATTGCAGAACTACTAGTTTCAAATACACTAACAATATCAATGTAAATCATAGAAATTGTTTTGTAATACTGAATTTGACTAATATTCCCAAATCAGTAAGCAGAGCGTGATACAAATACCAAGACAAATCAGGTAGTTAAAGAAAGGAAGAGAGTAAAAGCAACATGAAACAATAGTGTCTAATACTAAAAGCAATTAGAAAGATCAAATATATGAATTTCTCATTTCTTATGAAAGAAAAAGCCTTAAGTATGTAAGAAAAAAGATACAGCACAAAACCTCCGAATTTCTGTCTTAAATTTCAGTTACTTCTGGAAGAATCGGTCACAGTGCCCTTTCTCATGCACTGCTATAACAGTGTCAAATGAATTCAATGGGATAACTATTGCAGTATGGCACTATCAGGAATGAGTCAGTGCAGAACTAGTGGATCCTGACTAGTTTGCAACCAACATCAAGGAAATGCCACAGGCAGGTCAGCTGCAAATTCGTTCTGAAGTATCTGGCAGTGTGGCTTTGACCAAGACAGAAGTCCCTAAGTATCGTAAAGATATTTTCTTATGTGAAAAGACAAAAAGTACCCTGCAGTAAGAGTAGTCCAGCAGCACCAGTAGAAAAAATCCAATCCCCTGAAAAAAACCCACCCCACTCCAGTTTGAACATTAAATTTTAGGGAGACAAGCTTTCATTTTTTTTCTTGTTACAGAAAAAAGAGTGAGGAAAGAAAAAGAAAGAAAGAAAGAAAGAAAGAAAGAAAGAAAGAAAGAAAGAAAGAAAGAAAGAAAGAAAGAAAGAAAGAAAGAAAGAAAGAAAGAAAGAAAGAAAGAAAGAAAGAAAGAAAGAAAGAAAGAAAGAAAGAAAGAAAGAAAGAAAGAAAGAAAGAAAGAAAGAAAGAAAGGAAGAAAGGAAGAAAGGAAGAAAGGAAGAAAGGAAGAAAGGAAGAAAGGAAGAAAGGAAGAAAGGAAGAAAGGAAGAAAGGAAGAAAGGAAGAAAGGAAGAAAGGAAGAAAGGAAGAAAGGAAGAAAGGAAGAAAGGAAGAAAGAAAGAAAGAAAGAAAGAAAGAAAGAAAGAAAGAAAGAAAGAAAGAAAGAAAGAAAGAAAGAAAGAACAGGTGGAGAAAGAGAATAGACAATTTTAAAATTATGTAAAAATAATCAAGTAGATGTGCTTCCAGGCTTGTCCTCTCAGCTAAGAATGATTTTACATCCAGATTACAAAGACACTGACAATAGGGCTTAACAATGACAGTGCATGCATAACCCTAACCACGGCAGTTTGACTGGCATTTCAGTAATACTGTATGCAACTGAGAGCCTTCCAATCAGCCAGAACAGTGGGATCCACTGAGGAATCATGATCAAGTAGCTATTAGGCCAAGTGGTATTGTCAGAATTTCTCAATTTATGCAGCTTCTTTCAGATATCTGAGTCCTGAAGCTTCCAAATATCTAAAGGGTTCAATATCGAATAGAACATGTATTTAAGGAAAATTGTCCCCCAAATTACTATGCTATTGTCATTTGTTCTTTTCCAGATCACTTAAAGGGTAAAGTGGAGACTATTTTTAAAATTCAATATGAAAAAAATTACAACTGAAGTTTCTTTAGAAAAAAAAAAGTTCATTTAACCAGCTGCATCTCTCTTTTGTACTCCGCTCAGATGTTAACTTGAATTACAGCTTCCAGCTTTCTCATGCATTTTTGTTGTTTGTCATTTGCGTTTTGGGAAACTTAGCACAGTTTTAGATTTGAACTGATTTGTACTCCTTTGGCCAAGCCTGAGGCCTTCCAAATTCTTCTGGAAAAATACCACATTCACAATCACTCTGGCAAGGTTCTGCTTGGACTTTTTTCAAGTAACACAAAAGCTGTGCAGCATGTTATTTAATACCTTATCCTTTTCTCATTGAAGTCTGCTGCAGAGCTCTGATTGACTTTGCTGGGAGCAAAAAAAGAACCCCAAATGCCAAACTGATTTGGTTACTGCTTTAATAAGGGGATTTTGCAGCATGTGGTATAATCAGTCTTTGTACAAGCTCAGCACTGGGAAAACTATGCACCCTGACAATCTGCTTTTCCCATGATCTGCTGGCCAATTCTTGCCTACCAGTGCATCCAGGAAGAAGTCTACACTCAATTTGTCTGTCTGCAGTACTACAAGTGCTTAGGACCACAGAGAGGAAATGACTCTTGGATCCCAGAAAAGCAAGTGTCTAACGTGAGAGTAAGTTAGCATCCTAAACACAAGATTTTGCATTTCTTATCTGGTTACACGTGTAGAAGCTTGTTACAACCTTCTGCTCAAATATTAAGGGAAAAGAACTGAGCAGTTTTTACAACTCAGATTAAAATTGCATTATACAAGCTGCAGCTGCATTGGGCAGATGAGAGTCATAAGCTCTTCATGTAGAAAGGAACTATATTTTGCCATAAAGGCAAAAAGAGAAGGAGCACCACTTGCAGTGATAAGCTATTGCATTGCAGCATTGTGGTCATAAAGGATATGCCATCAGTAACAGAAATCTTGTCTGTAGAAGGTATTATATCATTTATCTTGTTTTCTTATTAACTTCATGCAAATATGAAATCAGAGACTGCTGATCCAGTGCCACAAGGGCACATCACTTTCCCCAATGTGTAATAAAACTCACTGTATTTAATTTTATTTTCCATCTTCTAAAGACAGGATGAAAAAGTTAGAAAAATGTGGGTACCTGCAGTTAAAGAGGCATTTACATGTGTTCAGGGAGAAATGAAACCTGATAATCATTACTTTGGTGAGCGTGAATCAGGCATAAGCTGTGCTATGCTTGCTCATATAGAGCTGCAAGCTGTATTAACTAGGGACAGTGGGGAAGCGTGACAGCTACAAGTAGTGCTGACTGAGAGGGAGCAACAGAAAACTGTGGATTTGGGATCCACTTACCACATTTAAAGTAATTACTCTTCAGTGAAGACACCATCTTCAGGCTGTTCTTCCCTTTAGTGGGATTCACTTTGCCTCTCCTTCAGAGAAAACAGAAATGGGTTTTTAGGGACTGTTTTCTTCTATTAACAAACAAAATGATAAGGAAATGTCACAAAAGAGAATAAGTGAATAACCACAGGCTCTGTTGCTGCCAGGATGCCAGTCACAAACTGAAAGAAGTGTGATACTATTGGTAATCATGTAGAGACAGTCAGGAGAACAGTAAAACAAAATGAAAGTGCTTAGAAGAGGAAATATAGAAAGGGAGACTCATGGGGAAAAAAAATAAATAATCAACAATTTTTAAATACTTATTGGTAAGGGACTTTACTGCTGGTTAATATTTTTAGTTGCAGATTCACATGGATGTTGACTGACATTTATGTATCTACAAAACACATCTTTCATTAATGTATTTGAAGTTTCCTAAACTCACATACATCATTTCAAAATGAGAAAAATATTATAAAAGGAATTATTAGCTTCATTCTTGAAATGATGTTATAGTTTTCTTTTATTATTGAGGACTTATCGCTTCAGTCTCTACAGCTACTTCTAAGTTCTGATCTCCAAGCAGAACAGCATAATGTGTAGCTACGGTGGTTTTGCATAGAACTGAAGCTATATCATTATCTGGTCCATCTCTTAGATCAACTGAATAAGATTAAATGGAAGAAAAAAGAGAAGATTGGAAGGAACAGCACTGACTGTTTAGTCGTGTGGTTTGAATGTAACACTATTTGTTCACTAATTACCAGTTTAAAAGCGAGTGCAAGTAGATAAAAAGTGATCGGGCTTATTGATTTTCACACTGAAGCATAGTGGGAAGAATGAGCAGTTAAATTCCCTAATTCAATAAGAATCAACATTTCTTGTATGGAACAAATTTAATTATTGAAATAATTAAATAAATCAGGAAGATTAAATAATCAGGAAGATAAAAATAATAGATGCTGACTTCAAGAGAATTTATAGTTAAGGATGTGAGCGAAAGAGTCCAGGTCTGTGTCTCCATTTTAATGAAGTCAGTGTCACTGAGTTTTCTGTCTGTCTTTGAATGGTGCCTTTCAGAAATATGTCTAAATACAAGTAGATTATCACACACCTGAAACACTAGAGAATGTGAAGTCAAAAGGAGGATACTCAATCAAAGGTCTGAATGGTCACTGTATGCTAGGCTGTATAGCAAGTTCCTATGATAAGTTTCCCACCCTTACTCTTGTGACATTTCCGAGGGACTTCACTGGAAATATATATGAAGCAAGGCATATAGACTATTTGCCTACATGTAAGAATTGCAAAATATGTCATGTAATAATTAGAAACAATATTTTCTATCTCCCCATATCCAGATATTTTAGCATATTCTGAACAGGACTGCATTTGGCAATGCACATAGCCTGTTTGAAATGTCTCAACAAGTCTCCAGTACAGAGACTGAGAGATGATAAAAATCTCCCACAAAATTATTTATCTGTACTGCACAGACTGAAGAAAGCTTTGTCCTTTTTATTTGGGATAGTTTAATCAGATGTCTTTGAATATGCTGGGTAGAATAAAGTAAGCTTAATAAACATGCACTGGCTGAAAACTTCTTTGTAATAGCTCAATATTTGTTTCCCTTTCTTTTCTTAATGCCTTTGAAAGAAACCATTTGAAGCTCTATGGCTTCTGAACTTCTCCTGCACTGAAGTGCGTATAGAGATGAGAAGAAAAGCCAAGCTGACTATTGTGATCATGCTTTTCTTTTTGGTTTGAGAGATAAGGCTCCACAGAAATCTGCCTTGTGGTACTGAATTTAAGAAGATGAGCAAGGCAATGGCTTGAAACTTCAGGCTTTCAATAATGTTGCTATATTTATATGAAGATACAATTATAGTAAGGAAAAAGCCTCTGCCCCAGTAAAAAACAGAGGAACTAATCCTCCACCACTGAGTACAATGGGAGTTTTGTTATTTATTTCAGTGGAATCAGAACACAGTATAGAGAATAGCATCCTCAGTTCAGCACACACAGAAATGAAGGTTAAAAAGACACCCATCATCAGTGCCCCCAATACTCAGATACTGAGATCTGTTAGTTTTTATACCACTTTTCTCTTTGTCTCCATTGTTTAAAAAACAGGCTATGTTGTTTTTTGGTTTTGTTTTTTTTGGGGGGGTTGTTGTTGTTGTTGTTGTTTTTTGTTATTCATTTTTCAAATGAATCAATTTCTGATTTGCTTATGTTTACCATGTCACTCCTGAGAACTGTTTCACCAAGGCAGGTAGTTTTACCTGCATAAAAAAATTGTGTAACTTAGATAGATGCATATTTATGCATTTCATATCTACACATAAGTTTTTTTTTAATGTATTTTTTTTAATGTATTTCTATACCTATACATAAATTACATGCTGGAAGTGAAATTTTTTTATATGTTTTAGCTGACATTTAAGTTTTCTAGTCTATGATACAATCACACTCACCATTATATAAAAAATATTCTAATTACATGCTACTTTTCATATCTAAATGAATATTTTAACAATTTAATCATTCATAAAATATGCAACCAGACAATGATTCAGCATCAGTTTCTTTTCTACAATGTTTGAATGACTTTGGTCATAACAAGGAAAGGAAAACAGACTAGAAAGGATTAATCTTAATTAAAAAACACAACAGTTCAACCTCCTCTACAAAGGATTTTTCAGTCTTGTCTGTATGCCATCTTAATAATTCAACCTAAGAAAATTAAACTATACAATTTTACTAAACAACAGAAAATTTAAAAGTCATCTCTATGAGCATTCTACTAACTTTCTGTTACCAGTGTGAGTCATTCTTTTGCAGATTAATATTTCTTTACAAAGTTATGATAGGAGCATGAATAATAAGAAAATAGAAAGTGACTGTATGTTATTTTAAACGAGGCTGCTTTTCTTTAGCTGCATCTCAAGATTTTTTACTTGAAGATGCATTTCCTGAAATATAGACAATGCCATTTAAAGAAAAGGAAAAAACATTTTAACAGAAAAAGTAGTTGAGCTCTGGAGCTATGAGCTTTGAGAGTTTCTGACTCTGTGTGCTTTGAGAGTTTGAGGGGCATTGTTGTAGATGATTTCCAAAGATCCTTGCCAACCTTGGCCACTCCGTGATGTTAAAAATGTGTGGCTTATTCCAGAACCCATCTCCCAAACAGTTGTTCTATATATAGGAAAATAAAATAGGCATTCCCTTATATCACATACAAGAGCATATAGCCATTTGTTTTGCTTAAAGGAGACATAAGAAAGTTGCTACAGTGGTTGTGAATACCCCACATGTATTGCATACAGATCTAATGCAAATAAGAACTGGATTTATAATTTTAAAATGTGAACAAAATGGGAGTGAATTCTACTTGTTACTGGCAGATTTCTTGTCTGATTGAAGTTGCTTTCCATAGCCTGTTCAAGTCTTGTCTCCTCATGAACCATGCAAATGTAGTTTGACTTCTGCGCACCAGATCCCAGTATCCACAAGGCAAATAACACACTACCCTATAAACAATCATCTCATTACAGTAGTAATATCAGTAACAATCTTTTCTCAGAATAAGAAGACAATTTCTGTTAAATTAGCCAGACCACACAAAAACAGAAGTTATGCTTCTTTTATGTTCAGTGTGGAACTACAAATAGAACCTGAATTGTGACAGAATTAAAGCAGTATGGACAGACACTTAGTCTCACACAGGTTTATCTGATAAAAAGTAAGCATTTTCTTGTTAACAACACAGAATAAACAAACTGAATTCTTATACTCGTGCAGTATGTATTTTAATCTTGGACACTAATATTTACTTATTTTGCTTATTACTTATTTTACTGCCAAACTCCATTCAATTTGTGAACTGCAGACACAATCCAGAGCAGACTTTGCTGCCCAAGAGGATGAAGAGTAGGGATAAGAGGTCTGAGCTTATCTTCTGGGTTACACAGTTATCAGCAATCATCTTAAACAGGCTTCCTTAGGCTACCATCATGTTTTGAATTAGCCTGCTCTGCATGAAAATCTATGGATTGGAACAAGCTGCCCAGGGAAGTGGTGGAGTCATTGTGCTTTAGTGGGCATGGCGGTGATGAATAAGATTACCTTAGAGGTCTTTTATGACCTTTTCTGACAATGAATCTATGATTCTATGATTTCTCTGCAGTTTATTTTCAGGGCTGACGGCACAGTCAGACCTCCCTGTCCCTGCAACCCCTCGGGTTATCTGCACCCTGGCCCAGGACCCCATTTCAGGCCATCAGCCCCTGCTGCAATGAGGCCACAGAATGGCTGATCTCCAGCCCCCCATAGCCCTGCCTTGCCCACCAATGGCCCTCACCCAGCCTGGCCCACTCAAAGGCTCATGTCCCAGAGTAGTCTCAACTCATTCCCGTCCTCAGTGCTTGGGGTGTCCCTCAACAGCCCTGTTCCTGGCTGGGGGTGGGACAGGACCTGACTGCCGTGTAGGTCTCTGAAACCTGTTAAACAGCAATGCCAACATGCTTCTCTCCCTGTTCATTAACTGTTAACTTCTTGTTATTCCTTATTTGTGGCCAGCAAAGATACACGACATTATTCCTTTGTCATGCCTGGATGCTTGGCATGTCTGACAAGCTGCAAAAGAACAAACATTTTCATTTAATACAAAGAGAAAAACAAATAGTAAATATGTCCTTCTTGCATACGAATAATGGTTTTTGGCTTACAAATTTTCACTGCTTTCATGGAGAACGACCTAACCTGAAGCAGTTACATAAATAGAAAGCCACTGTGAAAATAAGGTAAAAGAAGTACAAGGACGAATAACCCATGTCTGAAACTGAACAATGTCTGATGTACAAACAGCAGCTCCCCAAGGCCAGCCCCTCGCCTGCAGGTGACTGTTTCTATTCTGTAAGACAAGCTTGTACACGACATATTGAGCACACCAGTGCAGGTTTTCAAGCCTTGCCTATGCTGACAGAATTGCTTTCTGTATCTACAATGAAAGAAAGTATATTTTGACTGACAAAATGTATAAGAGGTTCAGTACACAAGAAATGTCCTTTACTTCCATCCTCACTGACATTTTACAGACAGAAGTTTTGGAAAAAGACTCCTTAGTGTTTACTAAGTTACTAAGTTTGCTTTATAATGTTTTTAATAAGTCTACAGAAAACACTCATGTTTTCAGCAAGGCAAATATATCTGATGGTACACAGAATTTATTATCACTGAAAATGATCAAGAAATTCCAACCTGAAAGAAGCATTCATTTCTTCGCAAGTGAAGGCAAGAATTCAGTTTTAGACATGTTTCTAGTATCCTCTAGTGGAAATAGGTAGCAATAACACTTATTTACTGAAATGAAAAGATATATATTTTGGTACCATTTATAATTTCATATAAAGCTAAAATTAAAATTGAATTAAAAGATCTTAGAAGTCTTTTACAAGAAAAAAAACAGCAAAAAAATAAACAACAGAATAGTGGCTTATTTTGTTTTAGCTTTCTCAAGAAACCAAGAAAAAAACAATAAATATGAATTCCAATTGCTAATTGGAGAGAAACATTCCCAAACATATACATTTTCATTATTTTATTTTAATATCATACATATCTTTATTTTGTAAGAATTGGAAGCATGTTACTAATCTGCTGTTAATCTAATCTGTTTATTAGATTACCTAATAGTATTCATTGCAATTGTTTTTCAGAAGAATCGTTAATATCTCTTGGGAACACAGGCTAAAATTAGAGAATGTCAAGGGAAGGGATTTTTATTAAGATGAAAATTATTGAAGAATTAGTTTCAACGATCAGTGTTCAGCAAAATCTTTTCTTCTCCAGGACAATATCATAAATAGATGATTAAATCTAACTAAACTCTTGGCAGTTAAGAGCTAACTGAAACTTCAAACATATTGCTTATTGTCACTGAGTCAGTAACAATGTGTTATATTTATGATGAGCAACTAATATCTGAAATTCTTAAAATCCAATTTTAGACTAATTAGAGTGAAAGAAATAATTTTGTTTTGATTTGAGATCATAATGCTTCCAGTAATCACTGTTATATTGATTACATTAGGAAACGTACAACTATTTGACCACAAGTCACTGACAAAAAAACTGCATTAACATGAACAGCAATATTTGAATTACCAAGTGAAAACCAAGTATGCAGAAATCCAGGGAGCCTTGGAGTTCCTAGAAAAAGTACAACTGTTAATTCATTCAGTTGAGCTCAAGTCATTTAATCTTGGTTATGAGTTCGTCACCATAGAAGGTACATGCCTGGAAAATTAAATTAAGGAGATACATTATTCGTAGAAGGGCTTGTAAAGACCTCAGCAGAACTAACTCACTGAAACCTATGAGTACAAATATTTGGAAAGGCATATCATTTTCAGTTAAAAGATAAGCAAGGCAATGCAAGTCAGGAGAGAGAGATCACAGGTGGGTAGCTCTATAGTATGAAGATTCCTGTAGAATTATTAGACAGATAACTATGGTCCATTAATTATTTTAGGCCACAGAAGGGAAACAGAGTGCAATTTCCCAGGCAAAGATATCAGAATTCATTGGGTCATAGGAGAGAATGCACAGATTAAGAACAACAAAGGATGGGAGCTCAAAAAGTGGAGCAACACATATAGCAGTAACAACCAACTAATACATCTCTATTTCACAATTTAGCAACTTTGATGTTCTTTAAAGTGTTGGGAGAACAGATTAGATTAGCCTTCTGGGTGCATCTGTTTTGTGTGACCGACACATAGGAAGTGACTAATCCAAGTCATATTGTTTTTTCTCCATAAGAGTGCTGATAAACTCTCCATTAGGACTGAAAGCCCCTCTAGGCTCTGTCAGTCTTGTTGCTATTTAATCCTAAATGAAGTATGTCTTATCAATTCATTCCATGCCATGACCCTGGTCAAGGTTAGATGAGGGTCTAGCTCAAAAAGAGCAAGAGGTAATAAGAAGCATTATTTTTCCTTGACTAAGAAAGCAGTGAAGTGCACAGTGATAACAATCCTTTACTGCAAATATATTCCACAAGATGTGTTTTATTTACTTATTAAGAGAATATTTACTTTTTTCAGTAACATTTTTAAATTATATGAGGCTTTTCTTTTCCTATACTTTTTAAAGATGAGATTAAAGTAAGGATTTTATGTTTTTTAGTAAATCCTGTTTATGGGAAATCTATTTAAATTAATGCCACTCATTTTTCAAAAGTCTTTTTGCGTCAAAGAAGAAAGTGAGTCACATGACAAAATTATTCTGCATGCTATTATCAGTGGAGATGAGCCAGCTCTCCTACTGTTTGTTAATGCATCTGTCTAGTGAAGAAGGAAAAAAAGAGAAAAAAAGTCCTTATTCTGGGGAACGGATCAGATCACGATAGTTGTTTTGTGTGGGTTTTGATTTTTTTTTCTTTTTTTAAGAATAAAAATTTATTCTTGGGAAATGTTTAACAATACTCCAGCCCCACTTTATGCTTTCCCATAGGGTAATCAGTCTAATTTTTCTCTATATGTGCACTGTACTTCCTGATTAATCAGCTATTGGGTCCAAAAAAACCCACCAACTATAACTGGGGCAAATAAGTACATCATCCATGAAATATTACAAGGCCAGCAAACTGTCAGACTGTTGCACCTCTGAGAATACTGTTACTTCCTGCTACACGGAAAAGTACTACGCATTTTATTTTGTAGATTTCTAAGCTAAATTGTCACTTGAAAACTATGGGATTGTGACAAAAGTTGGCAACAGGATTTCATCAGAGGTACCTACTTTGTGCTCAACTATCTTGTACAAATTTGTTGGCTTGTGTAACAAAAACAAAACAAAACAAAACAAAAGCTGTTTCATTCAAAGCCAAGATAAGTTTCTCTCTATCATTCTATGTATCTAAAGATAGAGCCTAGCAAAGGGACGGTGCAACAGATGGCTGCAATCAACAGAGAAGACAGGCAAATCATGAATAGATAGACATAGGAAAGAAATAATATATGTTCATACACAAAACATGGTCTTCTAATCTCATTTTCCATCTTTTGATTTGTTTTGATTAAAAAATAAATTACATATGTATAAGATTCCTGTTAGCCTCAGGGATAACTGAACATGTCTATCACTCAGTAATAGAAGAGTAAAAATCAATATCTGCAGCCCTGTCTTGAAGCAGACTGAGTATAGTCAGGGTTTCACAGTAAAATCACTAGCAACAGAAGAGTGTTGACACATGGCCCTCAATACTGTTACACCAACATAGGTTTCTATTATAATGAACATCAAGCTAATTTAGAAAAAAATATTACATCTATCAAAATTGAATGGCCAGCTGAAATCTTGGAAATGGCCTTGGGATAGATTTTGACCATTAATTTTACCAGTAAAATTTGTACATATGTTAAATAGATTGAGTGATTTATCTAATGTCTATGTCAGCAGTTATCCTATTTTCTCCCTTACTGAAGACTGGAATTGAAAATGGAAATATGTGAGGCTAGAAGCACTGAAGCTGTACTATAAGATCACAAGAGGAAACATACTACACATTTTTTGCATGGCATTGCACAATATCAAGTAATCCAAGAAGTAGGCAAGTACTACTTTTTATAAAATCACTCTCTAGATACAAGTGAACCTCTCTGAAATTATTAATTCTAATGTTCTGACCATCTAATCTTCTCTGTGGTAATTATAATAATAGTAGTTGCAGATTAGTTTCATAGACTTCAATGGTGGTATCTAATGCTTAAGCTGAGCAGGTGCCCAAGTGTTTTTCTTGTACCATTACCACTGTAATGGTATTCTCCCCTTTGCTCCCAGTCTCTTCCTTTGGCCTGGCCATTACACCCAAAGCCCTAATCAGGACTGGTAACACAGTCATGCCAAATACTATGAGTCAGTCATCTTAACCCATAAATAGTAAGCACCCTGAAAGTTCCTTGCGGTCTAATCTTAATAACGAGACTGTATGTGACCTCCCCAATTCCTTCTAAATACTGTGAAGGTTGAGTGACAATAGTCTTCAATAGGTGGATTATGTGGAACATTTACCAAAGCTGGCTTAGTGAAAGGTCCACCCCTTAAGAGATGGTAAACCTCCAGGGTGGAATGTGTTGGATAATCCATTCCACGAGAGTTCCCTAAGAAATATGGGACCTGAAAACTTTAGATTGTTAGCAAATATCAGGAAAGCCTGATATGCTAACTGTGAGAAATATACAACATGGAATGTAAAGCAGAGTGGAGGTCCAATGGGCAAACCCTGTCATTGTGCAGGGATGGGGACTTGGAGATATTTTTGGAACTAGCAAACTATTTTGTTTCCACAGATAGTCCTAAAAAAGCAGTTTCCACCTCTCTGACAAAAATATTCTCTGAATACACATTTCAAAACAAAAGTATGCTTGACTAGAGTCACTTAAGCTCCTCCTCGAAGTAAGAAAATGGTATATAAAAGGCTTAAGGTAGAAGGATCTGGGGGGAAGATAGCATTGCAGACAAGTCAGAAGGATACTATGGCTACCGGAACCAGTTGGCAGACTGAGACTCCTTTCCTCCCCCACAGGGATTTATACTGAGCAGACATGTACACTTGATCATACCAAGTGCTTCCCCTGGGAAACTTAGAAATCATTATAGAGTTATTCCATGACTTAACATGCTTATGGATGGCCATATTATTCATGTTCTTCAGAAATAAAAAATGAGTGCCACTCATTTTTTTCAGTCATACTCAGTTCTTTGAAAGAGTTTAGTTAGGCACATAAATATCTACGTATTCTTTGTTATTCACAGGCATTAAAGAAAAAAACACTTAAGATTCAAGTCTGGAAAACCCCTGCTTGTTCAGTCACTGCGCAATTTCCAATTGTTAACTATTACATATAGTTAACACTTTTCCCCTACATCTCACTCATCGTATACACTTATAAAATGGCATCTCACTGCCCAGACCAGAGAGAAGTGTAACACCTGAATTCTTACAGAGATATAAATGTAAAGTCTAATTTTTGGTAGCTGTAGTATTTTAGAGGAAGATGTAGGCTATGTTTAGGATTTACTTTTTCCTGAAAATTGACATTTAGAAGAATCTTCTCATCTAAGATGCCTTTCATCTTAAAAATTACAAAAATGTCTACATTTTGGATTTAGCTCTTAAAAAAATTGCTATTTACTTATCTTTGAAAAGTTTCTGAGTGACTGACCCCATGAGCCACGAAGTGAAAAGGGATGCTAGGATAAAGTAAAAAAAAAATGCTACCTGTCACCTAACCCTCAAATAGTAAAAAACACTAGTCTTATATCATTTCTACCCAAAAGGTCAACTGTATTCAGGATGCTAACTGTGTAATCTGCACTCTCTGACATTTAAAAGTAGTAGATAAAGACCTAATTGTTATACTCTTCATAATGAAATCATGGAAAAGCAATAGTTGAAAAATGATTACAACCAAGCTTTGCTGAAACACTGAAGGTACAATATTCGGCATATGGAGAGATTAAAGCCTTGTGCAATCAGTGCCAGAGCTCACATGTCATTTCACATCAATTGGCATGATGAATCTTTTACATAATGTGAATCACAGTCTAATTGTGATTTTGATTGCATCTGCTGTTGTTCTGATCACACAACTCCGGCACACAGAGGTGGAGAGGGATTTAAGCCATTGTACAGAACTAAAGAAAGCAGAAAAGCTGTGTAGCATGAAGTGAAAGTGACTACTAACAGGATATGTGCATATGCACAGGATTTGCAAAGATTTGTTGAGCAATTTAACATCAACATATGTTATACATACATATTGACATTATCAGGAATGGAAATTAGAGACCATCTCTTCCACAAATAGAAATACATAATTTCTGAAATCAGCAGCTTACTGCCAAGAAACTCAGAGTGGAAGCGTTGTTGCCAGTGAAGACACATTTAGGACTACAAACTCTTCATTAGCAGCAATTTAGGTAACTAACCCAGAACTCCCACAACAGCTGGCAGAAATAAATGGTACAATATGCTTCAAAGATATTTCTAAAGATCAGGTTCAGTCATGGATTCATCATAAATCATATTTCAAAACAAGGAAATTGATTCTTTATGGAAAGCCTATCTCTTCTATTACCATAATAGCTGAGATATACAAAATTTGTAATGCATTTATTCACAGAACCTAATAGAACTATTGTCTTCACTTTGCAAGCGTAACATAGAATGCCAGCTAGTTAAGGAACTTGTCCTAGATACTAGAGGAAATTGACAGAATAGCAAATAATTTCATTCAGATGGTCAGATAGCAATGTACCACTCTAATTGCTGGATATGTTGTGGTCTCTAGCCCATACTTGCTTGTTGGTGAACCATTTGGATGCAAGTCATTACTAAATTCATTACAAAACCATTGTATTTCTCAGTCTTGGAGGAAGAATATTTGTGATCTAAGACTATCCAAACTTTGATTAAGGCCAAAAAGAAGTGTGATCATTGTAACTGAAAAAGAAACAATTCAGATTTGACATAGGATGCTTCACATCTAAAATAATTTTGAGGTCTTTGAATGACAGTCTACATATAGTAGATGCAAATTCGTTATGGTTAATATTGATCAGCTTAATTTCATAGTCCTTAATGCATGGATAATATCAGAGAGAGTTTTGCTCTCAGAATCACTGTAGCATATAGCTCACTGTCTTTAAGTATTTGCCTAAATACGTGGAACACCAAAATCTGCAGAAGCCAGATTAGGGAGTGACAAGATATTATAGGGGAACAGTTGACAAATCTGCATAAAGTGAGGAAGAGGCATGCCCTACAGATATGATTATGCAAGCTTGTTGAAGAAGACACAAATGTGCAGTTGGAAGTAGTAACAACTGCCATAACTGTCCTCCCTAACCTTAAATTACTTCTTCAAAAATACAGAAAACTCAATTAAACTTCCTTTGCAAAAGAGAGAACTTGACTGAAAATCATTAAAAAAAAAAATTTATTGAAGAAATCTCCATCTTAAACTCATACCCTATCTTCCTTTAAGAGAAATTGAAAAGTATCAAAATGACATGTTTCAGATTTTATTATCAATAGTAATATCCAAGAAAGTGTCCTCCATCTCACAAGAGTATTCATGACACTGAATTTTGCCATTATCTTATTGTTTTTTAACTGCATTACATCCATAGGACACACCAAAAGTAATGCCTCATATTTATTTCCATGGAAACTACAACAGATACAAAGACCACAATAGCACAGTTTGATGAAGCAAATTCTCAGCTATAAAACATTATTTTTCAACATAGTCATCGCCCATAGCTATGCATTTTCACCAGTGATGAACAAGAGTCTGCATGCTGTGCTTGTAAAATCCTCACAGCCATCTATAACATAACATGTCTTTCACATCACTATCAACACTTCTGAAACACATCACCCACCACCTCACTGCACTAATATCCACTGTTTGGTCTTCATAAACCTTCAGTAAACATCAATGAATGTGAATGGGTGCCATTTTTTCCACACGGAGAAATTCAGTTTCACACCTTTGCTTCATGTACACTTGCACATCAGACACAATTCTGTCATGGTTCCTCTGCTGCCATCTGTTGCATGGCAACAAAATGTAGCAGAATACTATTGGGAAGATTCAATCTTGACTCTCATACCACCAACATCTGCCATTAACTTTGTGGGCCAGTATAATAAAGTAGAAGGCATTACTTCCAGAGAAGCCAACAGCAACAGGAATTTTTTTTAACCTCTCATCAGTTTTCCATAAGGGAACCCATTTTTTTTTCCTGAGAATTGTTACAGCTAAAGACAAGGAAATAATTTCAAGCTGATCTTATGTGTAGGCATTTGGTTGTGGGTTTATGTAACTTCATCTTAATTTTAGGTAGATGAACATGTAAACTAATTGAAATGTTTCTAAATAACAGATAGAATGAAATCAATGGAAATAAATCCAAGACAGAGGATGACATATCAGCTGATATAAATCATAACTCCAATGGCAGAACTACACTATGTTTATCTCTGCTAGACAAATGTTAAAAGGATCCTGAAAATAAAACTTAAATGAAAAATTTGCTATGCCAGAAAAATCTTCTCTGATAAAGTTAACTGCTTACTTTATAAACTATAAATGTTTCTGGGGCTGGTATTTGTTCTAAATGTACTTTTCTCGTTCGTTTGTTTATTTGTTTGTTTGTTTGTTTAAAGAAGAAACTTTATTCTAGGATCTCTTCGGCAGATGCTTTCACCAGTTATCTTTGATGTACCAACAGTCAACCATATTTCTTTGCACATTACATCTTCTGACCTACTACTATATAATAAGTATATAATTTCATGTAAGTGGTCTAAACGTGAGTATCAAACTACCATTGCTCCTTGAGTAGCTGCAGTTTGTTAGCATGAAGTTAGAACTAGTTTGTCCAGTAATCTGTCACTACCGTGCACACTGATGTTTACTTAACAACTATTTAGAAAGAAAAGCTTATATAGAACTATATTTCATTGCTTAGAATCCAAATATTTAAGAGGCAAAATATACAAAATCTTACATATAACTACTTCTGAACTATTTTTGTGTGTCATTTCAACTAAAGTTAGAAGTCGATTATAGCAAGGTCTTCCTTGTCAGTTATCCTGGTAGGAGGACTTGTCAAAACACAAGAAAAAGCATATAAAATTTTATCACAGGACTGTGGGAATAAGAAAAGTATAGTTTGTCCATTTATGCAGAGGGAAGAAAGAAAAGAACCTCAAACTTGGTGATAAGAATGCAAAATAGAATTCCTCTTTATTGATATCACAAATCTCAAGCACAAACCTGTACACTGTGCTTTAGAGATAAGAAAAGAGTATGGTTAAGGTAAAAAACATTGCTGGTAATGTGGATTCCATCAAGACAAGAGCATTTTTTCTCTATAATTTAAACATGATTTTTTTATCCTCCTGTCTTATAAGGACTCAGTATCACAATGAGAACTGTAAGTACAGTCTTTTATCAGGAACAGAATAGGCTAATAAGCAGCATAAAAATATAGGTCTGCCAAAAGTAATGGTCTTAACTTCTGGATTTTAAAAAAGCTCAGATATCCCTGAGGCAGACTCCATTTTCCTCCTATTAATGAAAAGCTTCAGTACAGAAGATTCAAGAAAGCATGCAGGTATATCCTGCACAGCTTTATTGTACAGGAAAATCATTTCCACAGAAGAAATTGAGTTTTACTTGTAAATGTCCTTTGACTTGTCTGGTACTGAAGGAAGATTCAAACCTCTTGCTGTAAACAAAGAACATTCATTAATTAGTTTCAAAACAGCAATACAAAAAAGATGCAAACACAAGTTAGTGGCTCATAAGATGTTCAGGTAACAAATCATAGAACTAGACACATCCTGAACCATTATTTGCATAAAAACTGGTGAACTTCTGAGAGTTAGGCAGACGTGCCTACACATCACTGTAGTGACAGATTCATTAGTGCAAACAGCATTAAATTAAAGTGACATAAAATGTAACATGATATCTCAAACTATAATACATCAATAAGCTGATTACTTCAGCAAAACCCTGCATAGGGTTCTATGTGCCATTGTGCATGCATTTAAAGTACTACACATGCGTAAGTTACTCAGGTACTGCATTAAATTCAATAAACTAAACATGAATCATTGGGCACGTTAAATGAATTGCAACCCATAATCATCTAAGTAGCAATAAGGCATTCATTTAAACTGACCTAGATGGATTGTGTACAGGGTTGTTAAATAAAATGAGAATACAAGTTACAGGTTAGAATTCTTGCAACTCTTTTCTGGTTGAAGGGATTTTTTTAAGTCAGTAACTGAAACTGCTCAAATATCTAACCTTTTGGGACCTCCTTCACTAGACAATGATTGGTGCCGTTTGTATGCATATGAAATCATAAATAATGTATTTGTGTGAAATCCTCTGAAATCCTGTATTTCTGAATAGTAGGGAATAGAACTCAGAGCAGTACTGATTATGAGTACAAATTAGCCACCTGAGCCAGGTACCTCCAGAATTTCAATGTTTAAATGAAGGGGAAACATTTGTTTGTACTTATTAAAAAATGCTCAGCAGTTACTTGGATATACTTTACTATCTTATTCAGGATGATTTCATGGTTCAGAAAGAAGGACACTACTACTTCACCTGAAGGATTTATGGAGAATTCATCCCACTAAATGTGAAAGTCTGTTCTTTATGTGAGTCATTCTAGTCTCCATGTATAATCATTAGAAACATAGTTACTATAGGCTCTGGAGTCTAAGATAGAATTCTTCTCACTTCAAAATAGACATTTTTAATACATCAGTTGGATTGAATCCTAAAAAAACCCTACATCTCAACAATGAATATAAAGGGAGTTTCAGCAATAGCTGTCAATGCTACATATGTTTAAGGAAGATGAGGTGAGTTTATTCCTAAAATCTAGTCTTGGCTTTGCTGATAACCTGCTGGAAGTCTAAATGCTCTAAAAAAAATCATCAAGAATCCTATTTCGGACTTCATTACTCCATTGATGACATCTATTAGGCAATATCTGTACCTTTCTGACATCTATATCCATTCATGGTGGCTCACAACTTTAATCTTTTAGTACATGTGTTCTGCCTTCCAGCCTATCTGTTTTGTATGTTTACTGCATAGTCTTCAAAGCAATCGTCACTTTTTGTGTCAGTGTATAGCATACCTGAGCCTCAGAATCAGAAGTACCTCTTAGCACATCAGGTAGTTAATAATGAATTGTAATTATCATTGGCATCATCTGAGGTTAGAGGTAATGTGAATAGGCCGTGGGAGTTTGTATACCTTTCCACACTGAAAGATATACAAAGCCACAAAGCACATCTTCACAGTAAAAAAAATAAAACAAAATAAAATAAAGGAAAAAATTCAATGACTTACTTCTCCATTACTAGAAATCTTTCTACTATTAATAGTTTAAAATACAAATATAAACATGTCCTTAATTAGTACTAGATAAAATTATAAAGAAATGTTCTTTAGAAAAGTATTTAAAAAGGTTATTGAAAACAAGAGGTGATGGCAAAAAAATGTTGTAGCTGTAATGTTACTGTTGAACATTTAAGACAAGAATAACTTTGAATATTTAAATGCTGAATATTTTAATGCTCTATGAATTATATTTTAACAGAAGTCAGCCATGGTAATAAGCTATGTGTCATTGCATGACCTCAGTCAAGTTTTGTACCCATGAAGGAAAATGAAGCAATGTTACACAATAAAAAATGAAATAAAGACTATTATAAAGTCATTACAATATGTCATACTTTCATCAAACTGGACAAGATTTCATGAGCTTAACTCGTTCTGTATCCCTAGTACTAGTATCCAAGGAATAAATACTTTTTTGTATAAGTTCTGCAGCACAGCTTGGCAAAAACTTGATTACCAGATAACATCCATTTAAGGCAACAGTAAAACATTTTTTAAACAAAGTAAATTACATGCTACAGGTCTCCAAAATAGCCTGTACTATAGCCATCCCTCACGTCAGAATACACTTCTGAACTAAACTCTGTGAAATTAGATTGGACTTGCCCAAGTCAGAGAGTTTAAAGCTACCTTGGGTCCTTTCATTAGAATACAGTCATCCTGATTGGTAAAGCTCGCTGATTAAGACATCTAAATTTATTTGTTTACACTCAAGCTAAGCTCTCATTATCATCAGTAGAGATCTAATTGGATACATTTAGTGAACCTTAAAGATCTATTCAGTGAACTCTAAATTATACACTTACATTTGGATGATTATTTTAGGCTATTCATAGCATTGTTCCCAGCTTAATATGCGCAAAACAATCTTAAGACCTTTAATTGAGTCAACTCTGATTTAATTTTTGTCCTATTACCTTCTTATCTAGGCTTGTAAACTACAGGCTGTAGGATACTAAGCATTACTCTATAGTGATATTTTATTCCATTTATTTTATTGCAATATAGTGTGCAAGACAATCCATGCATCCTGTAGTTCTCCAGTTTCATCTCATATTGGAAGCTTACACTTGAAGCTCAGTTTAGGCACAGTTATTCTCAGTTTATATCATGAGAAAGACAAATCAAAAATGAGAAATGAAGATGTTCTTTCCTGACTGAACGTTCACAGTCACAGGGTTGCAGAACTGTATGGGTTGGAAAGGACCTCTGTAGATTATCCAGCCCCACCTCACTGCAAAAACAATTTCCCTACAGTAGATTACACAGGAAAATATCCAGGAAAGTTTGGTGTGTTTCCAGAAGAGACTACACAACTTTCCTTGCTCTGTCATCCTCAGAGCAAAGAAATTATTTCTCATGTTCAGATGGAACTTACTGTGTTCCAGAACTGCCCCTTGTCCTGTTGCTGGGCACCACTGAAAAGGTTAGTTTCCTGGAGGTTAGTTTCCTCTAGGTGAGACAGTGTCCTAAAATGCTTGGCACATAAATCAAAGACATTTTAAGAAATCCTTTACTCTTCTGCCTTAAGAAAGCATTTGGTTCTGTAAGTTCCCTCTTAGTCATTCAGAACGGCCTAGGACTTATTTTCATGTCACAGTAAACAGCAATATAGCTGGATATGTTTGCTTGACTAGGTTCTTATTGTACATAAAGAAACTAAGAGATCCACAAACAGTAACATAGAATTAGAAGTTAAGTTTGTAGAAAGTAATTTGAAATAAAGTCTTTAGAACTCATAAATTGTTGATAACATCTTGTCTCTCCACAGCTATTTTGGAGCCACAGAAGATGATGCAGAAATAATGGAAATCATGGTTGCAGTAGTAAAGTTATTAATATGCCCAGTTGCAGGTGGCAATGTCAAGTTAGACCACAACTTACCATAGGTTACATACATACACTACCTTCTCTATTGGATATGTCTAAAAGTTATAAAAGGTATAACTATCATGCTCAGGATGTATTAAATTTTCCAATAAATAATTTCTGGGGAAAAAAATATCAGTTCTCAACAGAAAATAATGTCTTTTCTTGTAAGAAACTTCTCTCTTTATACGTGCTCTGACACCTCTCCAGCTGTCTGTATAGTTGCACATATACAGCATACTATAGGCAAAGTCTCTGTACAAACCTGTACTCCCTGAAAGACTATGCAGTACCATTTATTGTTCAATACAGTGTGTTAGTTGACAGACCTATATCACTGTCTTCTTCAGATAGTAAAGAAGTTAGGCGATAATTCTAAAATAATTCCTGTATTGTGGTTTCTGAAATACTTATTTCAATTGAAGTACAGGCTCGTTTAAAATAAATGATGACATCAAATGCAAGTTTCCATGAAATTTGTAGCATAGAATCTTGTAGGCAGTGATAGGTTAATTAACTTCAAATATTATCTATCAGAAAAGTTTGGAATGACTGTCTGATAGTCACTGACATTCTGACATTCTGAAAGCTTGATTCTGGGGAAATGATGCTACTAGCTTATAGCTAGTATTAATCCCATATATAATATTTTTGAAAATTCCAATAATATGAAAATCACTTTTACGTGAAATTTTGGAAGATATAAGTAGATATTTGATATAAAAAATTACTATTTATTAATTTACGTATACATGTTACATTTAAAATAATTTATGTTTTTCTTATATAAATATACCCAGAAATTGTTTGTAGGTGATAATTTATTGCATACAGTACATTTCACAAAAACTCAGAATCACAATATAAATGATCTTGGATGGGACTTCTCACGTCTGTGTAGTCCAACCCTGTTACTTATTGGAGGCTCAGACAGAGCAAGTTACTCAGAACCATGTCCAGTCTGCTTTTGAACGCCTCCAAAGATGTAGATATACCCTTCCTCGGCAACTTGCTCCCCTGCTCAGTCACCACTACAGTCAAAAATGTTTTCTTATGTTCAGCTGGAATTTGCTGTGTTTCAGCTCACGCCCATCGTCCTTTGTCCTGGCACTAGGCACCACTGGAAATAGCTTGGCTCCAATATCTTCGCATCCTCCCTTCAGGTATGTATATATATTAACAAGATTCCACTTGATAATTCTTCACAGAATGCAACCTACTTAACATTAGCATGAAAAAGTTAAATTTCTAGTCTAAGCAACTCATGTGGACATTGAGTACCTGGGCTAATCTTTCCCCGTTTAGCTTAAAAGCAGAAGTGAGAAACTAAACAATGTACAGTGAATGAATGCTTTCTGCACACTTACAGTATTGAGAAATGGTGAATGGCTGTCAATATTAATTTTGGAAAAAAATAATTCCTATAAATGTAGTAATTCTATAATGAGACCACTTGAAAAGAAAAATAATTTTGATGGTAGCTGTGAAAGCTACTGGAACCAGCAAACCTTGTTCTGTTTTCAACAGGCAGTGGGAAAAGTCTCACTTTGATAGAATTTCTTTCTACATTTTAGGAGAAAATTAGAGAAATGGCAAGTTAAGATTGTAAGTTAGTAGGCGATTATCAGTTGAAGAGTTTTATCCAGCTAGATCAAATGCACATTTCTTTTGATTACATTTGAAGCAGCATATTGTGCATATGATTGCCTGCCAATGATTCCGCTGGCAGAAGGATTAAGTCCTAATTTACTTCCAAGGGTTGCCAACAGGATGACAATCTAGCCTCGTGTTTTAGCATCCTCTAGAAAATTTGTCTGCCATTAGAGAAAGGTATGTGACTAGCTATGTAAAATCATTTACAATGCACTCTAAGCCACATTTATATACATTATATATTTTATCTCCTTGATTCATTCCTCGTTTCTACTTGTTAGAAATCACGACAGCATTTTGCCTCCATCAGGGAGAGCAGGTGAACAGCTTGAGCCATTCTGTGCACCTGCATTAATGTTAAATCAGCTTTCATGAATTGTGCATGAGATCCAATATGTTATAGTCATTAACTCTGGCATAAGGTAAAAAAAGCTTCTTCAGAGACAAGACTTTCTTTTACCATGTCAAGCCAGAAATACGTAAAAACTACAGAAGGTAATGACTCAGACCCTTAAGATCTTTCCCTTTTACTTGAAGTAAAGGAAGAACAGGTTTAAATTAGGAAACATCCACTGAAGAAAAAGAGAAAAGATGAAACTCTGACATACAAACGTTACTCGTGATTAGTTTAATATATAATTTGCTCTGCTGTCCATGATCCATATCAGCAACTGAAGTTTTAGAGTACATTTATAGCTATTATAGAAAAATTAAGACTTGTAACCTACATTCTTTTTCTCTTATTCCAACAACTGTGTTTTCTCCCTGCAAAATTTTAACGTTGCCATTAAATGCAGAAGAGTCTGTCACTACAGCAGCTGTTCCAGCTTTCCCTACAAGGCCGGTAGCTGTAGCCCGGTTAAGTGCTTCCCTCTAGTGTTCAAATATCTCGCCTACGTTGGATCTTTTAAACCCGTGGGCCTGAGTGTATGTTGATTTTCTTCCGTGGTTACACCCAGTACGTCAAACAGAGACTCCAGGTGAAGATAATGTAGGATCAGTTTCACAGACCATTTTATTTACAGTTAAATTCTTCCCCCATCGAACTGCAATGTAATGCTTTTTCTTCCACATCTCTATTACTGTATCAAAGTTTAACCACTATTCACTTCCTCTCCTTCTGTTTTAAACATTCTGCTTTTCTTTTTTTTTTTTTAATCATCCAGACAGATTATTTCTTCTTCCTTAATTCTTTTAGACACCTACTGTGCAGTTACAAATGCAATTATCATTACAAACAACTCTGTGTAAAGTAGTTAACTGGTCAGATGACTGCCATGCTCAACAAACCAGTGGACTGATTCCTATTTCTTTTGATTGAACATCTCACCAGGGAAATTTCTATTATTCAGTTTGAGGAAATCAGTAAGTAAGTAAATAAACAAACAAATAAATGCTAATTCATGCAACTCAGAGTGATATTTGTGCGCATTATTTCAGATATTATTCCAGATACTTTTCACCAGGCAAATTGATGACCAAGGCCCCTTCAGAAGCATGACTTAAAGCAGTTCAAATTCAGTGTGTTGACAGAGCAACAATTTTTATTGTTTTCTTGAATTAAATCATAATTACATGCATCAGCTCAGGTCAACAAAATGAAAAATAATCTGAATCAAAGCAAAATAATACATTCATATTTTCCCTTTAGAAACTAAACTTCCACTGTGTGGAAATTATTATATTTTTCTCAACAGATATTCAGCTGCGTAAGATTATCATTTTCTTTCCACAAAATATACTTGAGGACTTGAATACTATAAGCTTCTCAATAGCAATGTATATAAGGACCTGCCTTATGTTAATGCTTATTTTGGCTCTTGATAACTTGGTCTACGAGTATCAAGTTTGTGACATATGAGTGTCTGTACATTTGAGAGTGAGAGAGAATACACTTGAAAATTTGACTTGACATTAAATAACACATTGCTGTACTACCAGCTTTTCCTGTTTCTTTGTATATTAGTCTGGGAATTTCATGAAGACAGTATTTTCTTGTACTTGCTGAAATAGTGAAGTTTCAGATCTTCATAAAACATAGACAACATTGTAACAGAAAAGCAATAATGAATATAAGAGGAAAAAAAACTTTCAGTTTCTGTTCAAGTTCAAATAAGTTGTATTTACTCAGATATGATTAGATTTACTATGATACTTCAGGAAATGAAGGAAATAAGGAGTAAAGAAAGTTTACAACTTTAGGAAAGATTTTATTTCTTACTGATTCAGTTGAGTTTTAAGAATACCACTGGAGGCTTAAGACTATTCAGAACAGAATTTTACTGGGACTAATCTTAATTACCTTTATAAACGTTGTCTATCCTCATATGATTGTGAGAGATTTCTGCAGGTTTGTTTCTTCCTCACGTCGGAAGATAAGGTTTATATGGCTGTACTGTGTGCCCATCCCACTGTCCATATAGCAGTCCGCTGATTTGCAACAGATTTCAAACACTTAGGGCAGGAAAGAGAGAGCAAAAAGATGTAAGAGCTTCCAGTTAAAAAAGTAAATTAAAAAATAGTGTCTTGAAAAGCACATGAGAAAAATTGAATGTTCTTGTAGTAGGAAGATGTGCTACGCTAAGACTCATGAAGTCAGTCACCTAAGGACAGATTACGCAGCCATAACTCATTGTTTGTTTAAAGCTGTGAAATTTCCCATAGCAGTGCCTGTGCAATCAAGTGCATGACAAAGCCAAAAAACAGAGGTCCCTTGAATATGAAAAGAACATAAGGCGAGAGGTCTGCCTGTCTGGAAATAAGTGGTTGGCTGCTTATCTTGGGATGTAAAAACTGGATTCAGTTCTCATGGAACCTTGCATAAGTCCAAAGTATCTATATATCTACTTCCTCTGGAATGGCATCTGGTTACGCACCCACAGTGTCTTTGAGAAGCCATGATTAAGATTCCCAGACTTAACGTCAGAACAATCATTTATCTATGTCACAGGAATTATGTAAAAATAAATGTGTTGTTGATGATGAAGCAATCAAATACTGTGGCAATCAGTTCCTTAAAACTTTTGAGATGGCTGATGGAATTATTTCACAGTCAAACAAAGAATTCTGGCAGTTCAACAAAAGGAAAGAAAACAAAAAAACCGTCTCTTTAAAGGTTATAGTTCCCTCAGGCAACAAGTTATCTGAGCCTGCTTTTCCCCAGAAACTTTAAAGTGCATGTGTTGTATAATTCCATGGACGCTTGTGTATTTTTCTTTCAAACCTGTATGTGACTGTGATTCAGATTGATGCTACTCAATAGCACAATATGTATGCTTGCAAAGAAAGCCATTATGGCTTAGTTTCCTGTTGTTCAGTGTCTGAATTCCTGTGTCTCCTTCTCAGTGCAGTAGCTCAAGCAATCTAAATCTGGTTTTCCCAAACCATCCCACAAAGCACTGACTTATTCTATATCTCGCCAGCTTCTACATGCCCAGAGGCTGGTTCAGAGCTGTTCACACTTCTGGCAAGCAAACATGGGCTGAGTGATCATCTGGCAGACTATGGAGGGCACATGATTTTGTACCACCTACATAATCTTATTCCCACTGTATATTACTGGTACTCTTCTCTTGCCATGCTTCTGAGTTTCTAACCTATAAGTTGAAATTCAAGAGCTAATAAAGTCCTGGCAGGTCCTCATAGCCTAGTATTCCCATAACTATATCGCTGCCCATGCTCGTTACCGGGCACAGGCTTTGAACTAGCTTTTCCAAGGTCTCAGGACCTTGCCTATTTCAGATTATTTGGATGTAATAGTGATTCTTCTACTTGACCATCCTGTTACATCCAATTAGTGTCAATTTTGCTTTTTGTTCTATTGTATAACTATATTTTTTAATGTAGACATTAATAATTCCTCTGTGTAATTCCTCTGTGTAGAGTGAAGTGAGTATGAGTTCAGCATAATGATGTAGTGGTAGAGAAGCACAGGAGAGGTATGATAGCACTGAGCACACATGAGAATATGTAGAGGAGTATAGGCATTAGGGTAGCAAGAGGCTTCAGGATAGCACTGAAGCCCCCAGAAAGATAAACAATTCATCAATGCTGAGTTAAAGAAATGGAATTACAGAGCTCCTTACACACCTTACATACAAAATTTAGTGGCAGTATTAACTATGTTGCAGAACAGTTGACAAAGAAAATGGTGCAAAACTGTCAGAAAAACTGAATGACCTCAAGTGAACCCATAGTGAAGAAATCATGAACCTCATATTACTCTGGGAAAAAGGAAGAAAAATCACCACCAGGATCACTCCAGACAGCAACAGAACTGCGAGACACAGAAACTTTCTGCAACCCCTTCTGCCTGACTTCCTTCTGAGAAAGGACCAAGACCCAGATGGGCAATGAACAGGTGTGTATAAAGATTTCAAGCATATAATTACTACTGAAACTTTTATTTTCACTTTTATTTTACTACATGGACTAATATCTTTTACTTTCATTTTTCCGCATTTCTTAGCTTGATTTTTTTTTACTTTTGATTCTTCTTATGAGACTTCACTTATGCCAATAACGAATTCTTGGCTTTATACATACCGTGTGTTTTTTTATTGCATGTCACAACTTTTCTAATTTATCAGCGTGACAGACAAGTGAAATGATTACACAAATTCTTTACAAGCCAGGCTCAGAAATGAAGAATAATTATATCAACAGAGTGGAATCCACTCTCTCCAATGTTTTGTTTTTTAACTCCCATTACAACTCTCTGCTACTTACATCTTTTGTCAAAGATTACAAAAGCTAAGCCTCCTTTTGACATCATCAGTGTGGGTACTTTGGTATCAACAATCTAAATAGAAGCAATAATTCAGCACTAGAAAAAGAGTCTGGTGGGTTGTTATAACTTATTTAATATGCATTAAGAGATATTTACTTAAGAATTTAAGAGAAATTGTCTGATCAGTTAAGAAAAAGAATCAGTTAAGAAAACAGTTAAGATTGGAATAGATTAGATATGGCAGTTGTAGAAAAGCTTCATAATTGGAGCCTTTTTATTACAATTTAACTAGAGTTAACAAATGAAAAGTTCAGATGGAGTCAATGATGACTTGGGGCAGTGGGATGGAACAGATAGCCTCTTCAATCCTCTTTCAGCTCTATTTTCTGACATAATTCTACACATGATGCAGTAATATTTATTTGCTAGTTCATACTTTTCTCCTTTGTTGTAGCTTGGACTGAGGCTAGAAATTTTTTATACCATGCTAAGGAATATGAAAAACCTCAGTGACAGGTATGGAATCCAACTCACTGAAAGAAAAACAGCAGCTAAATGCTTCGTACCTGCCTAAATTAAGAAGTTACTCCTGTATGCAATTTCTCCATTTCATTGAGCAGTACCCAATGAATGTAGAATTCTTTTTTTTTTTTTTTTTTTTTTAGTCTGTGAATATTCTCTCCATAAAGATGACACAAAGAATTTAATCAGGAAGTTTCTTCTGCAATGCAGACATTGCTGAAATATAAGGATTACAGGATTCAGGATTCAGAAATATATTTAGTTCATCTGTATCCAGTGTAAGAGAAAAAGGCAAGGAACAGAACAAGTTATCAGTCAAACAAATACTACTAGGGACTCATAAGAAAGACAGAATTTGTTATAGGGTAGTTGTGGAGGACTATGGGACTGCATAAGTTTTACTATGGGATGTTCTGAAGTTTTTTGCACAGAATTGCAAAACCTATTACAGGATAACTAAGGAAAAAGCCAAAGGCAGTGGCAGAGAGCAAGGTGGGTGGGGCAGGAGCTGGTGTGAAGGGGAGGGATAGTCAAAGGTGCAAGTTGCAGGCAAGCCCTGCACCTGAACTCTGTAGTAAGTTTTGTTTCTACATATTTTCTGTGCAAGGATGTTCTCTACTTTGTGGATGTGCATATGTGCATGTGTACGCATGCTGTTAGTAACCTTCAGGCTGGACTGTGTAGGAAGTTATAACTTCAGAATCTGGAAGGACCCAAGGGCTGAGCCACTAACTGCATAAATGGAAGACTTTATGGGGATGGATCCATTATATTTAAGTGTTAACTGTACAGGTCAAACAGAATAAAAAGCTGCTGAGAAGCATCTGATCATTCTGTAAGCCTTGCTTCAGTCTTTGCCTGCAGTGAACATAAGGATCAGTACAACTGAAATACACACTATACAAACAAGCTTGTAGATAGCTTCCCAAATTATGCATAAATTAATAGAAAGATATAAAGTATTTCAGGTTTATGGCAATATCATTAGGCTCTACATTGATTTGATTAAAAAACATTGGATCAGTATGAGAAATACTTAATGTATGCTCAGTAAAGCAATGAGAATGGGTTGTTACTTAGACAACTTGACTCATCTGCAGTACTGAAGCCAAATGTTGAATCTCTCATAGGTAGAAGAAAAGCTACAAAGAATATAAATTCTTAGGGTCTTCCTTTCTTTAGAGTTAGCATTTAAAATATAGGCTCTAGATTTCAAACAAGAAAACATATAAAAAATTTAGAATAGTTCTTCTACTCATGGGTAGGTAAAAATGTATGTTTAATATTTTATTTGTAGAACTGACAGCTTTTTGGGGAATATTTAATGCTAGAGATTGTGTATCCCTAGTACAAATTCCTTTTATCTGTTTGTTGTTGTTTGTTCGTTTGGTTTTTTTTTTATGTCACATGCTATCTTGAAGTCCACCATTTTAGACTTTGTTTTTTACACAGACTAGAAAGCTAAGCATTTCTGTGAGAATAAAATATTAATCCAGGGACAAGCTACTCAAGCAAGCCTTAGTCATGCATTATAAAGAATGAGAGTTCCCTCTGCTGGAATGTTATGTTATTTCAGTTCTGAAATAAAATGCATATGAAAGTTCACTCTTCTTAGTTCAAACTATTTCTGAAACATCAAAATAATTAGCATTTTTCCTAGTTTGATGATAGTCATTCTTGCATTGTTGTAATGTGCACTGAAATGGAAGAGAGCAAACTAATGCAGCCTTTTTTGAGGCAAATGTATCATCAAAATTCATATGCATTAGAGTTACAATAGAGACATCTAGATTTCTACTTTAGGAACATTTATACAAGTTGCAGTGCTTCTAAACCACCATGTTAAAGGAATTCGTGTTAGCTGAGCCCTTAAGATACTCCAGTCAGAGACTGAGTATTCAGCCTTCAAGTGCTATAAAAGCCTACACAAGAAATCAGGGTCATTTTTTGTGTCTCCTATCAGCCCAAAATCTAAATCAGCTCCTAACAGCCCAAAATCTAAACTCCAAAAGGAATTTCAATATTGTTATGCTGAATTAACCTTTATGATGCTAGACCAAACAGTCCTGATGATAAGATGTAAGAAAATTAGGAGATTAAGAAATGGTTAAAAAGAAGTCTTAACTGGAACACAGAAGTGTAGTAGAAGTGTACAATTTAAAAAAAATCTATGTATGTATGTATATAAATAAAATAAAACAAACAAAGGTAACATAAGTAAAGACATCGGTTTGTGGCAAAACAATTTAAACAAACAGAATTATTAAATAGATTTTTTAGGAATAGAGACACATGCAGATAAAGAGATACAGTGCAAGGTCCTGCACCTGGGTCAGAGCAGTCTCGAACTTGAATACTTGCAAGGCATGGTCTGAAAGCAGCCCTGAGGAAAAGAATATGGGAGTGTTAGAGGATGAAAAACTGAACATGAGACAGCAGTGATTTCTTGCAGGTCAGAAGGCCAACTGTATTCTGCATCAGAAGAGAGGTGCCCAGCAGGGTGAGGAAGGCCATATTTCCTTCTGCTCTGCTTTTGTAAGATCCCATCCACAGTACTGCATCCAGGTCTGGGGCCCCCAGCACAAGAAAGCCATAGAGCTGTTGGAATCTGTCCAGAGGATGGCTGTGACTGTGAACTGATGATCACATCTCCTGTGAAGAAATGTTGAGGGATCTGGGCTTATTTAGCCTCTAGAAGAGAAGGTGCTAAGAAGACATAATTGAGGCATACCAGTACCTAACGAGGACTTAAAAGCAGGAGGGAGTCTGACTTTTTACATGGGCAGATAATGATAGGAAATGTGGGAATGGCTGTAGACTGAAAAAAGTGAGGTTTGAATTGTATTTTAGAAGGAAATTCTTTGCTCAGGCTTTGGTAAGGCACTGGAACATGTTGCTCAGGGAAGCTGTGGATGTCCTATCTCTGGAAGTGCTCAAGGCCAGGCTCGATGGAGCTCTGGGCAACCTGACCTAGGAGAGGTGTACCTACCTACAGCAGAGGATTGGAACTAGATTGTTCTTAATGACCCTTTCAACCCAAACCGTTCTATGATTCTACTGTCCATAATGCTACCACATAAAGTCTTCTGGAAATGGTCATGATTGGAGGCAAGAAGACAACATACAAAGGACAAACAAAAATAGTCCAGTAAATAGGTGTCTTTATTTCAGAAGAAATTTAGATAATTGAATTAACCACACTACTAACTTAAGAGCATTGAAGAAGGAGTAATCTTGTAGTTTCTGTGACCAGAGTACACTAGTAACAAATCCAGAAAAGTTGAGATCTGCCAACTGCTATAGCATGATCTATAAAACGTCTAAGAGAAACCCAAGCATAGTGTGGAAGTGTGTGACTCTCTGTAGCAAGGATTCATTACTATCACTGACAAGTACCTTCAAGAGTACATCAATGTAAAAAAGGAAAAGTATATATTTGAAGCAAAGTAGCAAGTGGAATTCTTTAAACTGTTCTGTGTATATCTGTGTATATCTGTGTTTTTCCAAACATTTCCTGAAGTGCTTCTCCACAAGAAACTATTGATCTGGTGATGGTCATGTACTCTCAGTGAATTAGCACTGTAAAAAGAATGCCAGAGTTCACCTGCATGTTTCAACAGACTAGACTGAGGTTTTCCCTTTCAACATATGGCTCATTCCATCTATTTACAGCAGTTTAAGTTTCATTTCCCTCATTTTATCCTGTCATTTCAGAGACAACCTGTTCTCCTTCAGAAACAACTTGTGGTTTTCTACATATTGCAACAACCATGATGAAATATCTTCTAAGCTCTCATTTCCTGTTTGATGCTAAATGTTTTATTCGTTTCACCTTGAACAGCTTACGAAAGAGGAAAAAAGTCAAAAGAAGAGATGAGCAGAAAGCTTGCTGGTCCTCACTTAAGAACTGGAAATAACACCATAATTCAGTAGCGCTTTGATGTCTTTTTTAGGTGTTGTTAACTTCACATTAACTTGTTACTAAGATATGTTTGTTTCTAGAAATTATAGTGCACGCAGGGAATAGCTATATTCTGCCATTGGTTGTAAAGTTCATGAGTAAATAAAATTCAAGAATAGCCTGTTGTTTCTGAAAGCATTTTACCTGATTCTCATTTGTGAAGAAAATATCTTCTTTTACACTTTTCCCTATCAGTTCTAGCAGCTAGAGAAAATATTTATATTAAATTTGTGGAACAAAAGAGCTGAGAGAAGTCTTCTGTCACTAAATACTGTATCTTGGATGATAGAGGACTAGTTTAAAGAATAAGAAATCTTATTTCCAGGAGGATTTCACAAGACATCACAAGGAATAGCACAGAAACAGTTCTGGATGTTTGCTACTCGGTTGTTTTCTGAACTATTATCAGTGCATCTAATGAGACTTAGTAAGAGTTATGTCTTTTCCTACAATAATGCAAGTTTTACAGCATTCAAGAAAATTGTTTCATATCCCACTCTATTCCAACTCATTAAAAAATATTTATTCCTTATTAGATCCACTTGGACAGACAGGGAAATGTAAGTCTTAAGTACTACTTCAGGGAGAAACATATCTGATAATTTTTGTAGACAGTGGTTAGAGATGAGATTTTACAGCTGTCTAGAAAGTATTGACATGTCTTACTAAACAGAGAAAAAAAAAAATTAATCTTATTCTTCCAGGGTTTAAAATAGCATGTAACAGCAGGAGATATGTTCTGCCTCAATAAACCACTATTCTCATGGGGCTTTTAATTACTGTGGGGTAAGCCAAATCAAGTTTTCAAGTATGCTGTATCCAAAGATGGCCTTTAAGTTTTGGCTTCTGTGAATGCAACTTCTAATGGAAAGAAGAGTTTAAAAACAGAAAGGGAAAAGGTGTTGCTTAACCCCAGTACAGATTAATTTCTTGTTTCAACATGGCTAAGGCATGCAGTAAGAGGTAATAACAAGTAATTACTCTGAGGTGTCTGAACGCAGCCCGAGATATACATGAGTACAAATTCTGTGGAAATGTTGTTAACTTGAAATATGGAATACGCCATATAAATACTAAATCTTTTGCTTGTAATTCTTGAAGTCCCAGTTAATCTGAAGACCATTAAACATAAACATAGGATATTATTATATTTTTAATTATTTAAATATAATAAGAATGCTCCTGTATGGTAAGTTTCAAGTCCTATTTTATTAGATATAAGTATAAACGAAAATGATTTCCTGACTGAAACTATTTGTTCACCTGGAATGCATATTCCACCCTTAATGGTATTCAAAGAAGGGAAAACTGTTGATATACAAAAGGATAAATCACTCAGTAAACACTGGGCGATGCAAGATGAGACAAGTCTAAAGATGAATCATCGGGAATGTTTTGTTGAGTCTTTAGTTGTATTTTCATTTTTCTAGAACACTGAAATGGCAAAATCACAGTGACCACATACTAGTTCCAGAATTCGTCCAGTTACATTCTAAGTAATACATTTGACCTCCTATCCAGCTCTGATTACACTGTGGAGCTTGCAGAGGTCAAAGTCTTTGACTAAGAACTACTGTTGTAATTCATTCAATCCATTCTAACAAGAAACTGTACAGGAAAAGATGCAGTAGCCAATGATAACCATGAGATTTTTACAATACTGGTTATTGTAGCCAGGCACCAAATTATCTGGGGCTCCTGTCTTGGCCAGTTACATCTAGAAATTACACTAAAGAGTTAAGAAGTTGAAAGCAATACATCATCTTCAGCTTAACAGGATAAGCTCTTAATTAAGTCGGAAAATCACACATCCAAATTCATGACCAAGATGCTATTAACATACAATCCTGACACATTTAAAATGGTTTCTGTTTTTTTTCTTTATCTTTTCTTTCTTCCAACATATCCTAATAGTCACATTGGAGATATACAGTCTGGATATGTTGGCTATAACATGAGTAGGAATGGTCTAGGATGGCTCAAAGTGTTGCAGTCAACAGCATGAAGGCCACCTAAAAGTGAGTTCCAATAAGCATTCTTCAAGAGTCAGTGCTGAGGTCAGTCTGCTAAATGACTTTTCTAATGGCCTGAACTATTAAAAGTAATATAGCCTCAACAGGTGTGTATAGAATATTAAATTGTGGGCTAGGACAAATGCACTGGAAGATGGATTCAGCAGTTGTTAGATTTTCAACAGACTTGAACTATGGACAGATCTTGCAAGCTTCAAAAAATCGAATAGAAACTCTTGTAGTTTGGATGGAATAACACCACTCAGCTGCACAGGCTGGTGTTACCAGCTAAATGGCAGCTTTGCTAAAAGGTCTGTGGTCCTGGTTTACATGAAAATGAGTCAACATTGAGCCTCTGCAGTGAAGAAGACTTACTTGCCTCTCTCTGTTATCTGTGGTCAGCAAACAGGTCCAGGGAAACTGTTATCTCTTTATACAGCACTTGTCACAACTCATCTAGAATACTGAGTCCACTTTTGAACTTTCTAGCACAAAAAAAAAAAAAAATGACATTGTCATACTGGAGCAAATTCAGCAAAACAGCCATAAATAAGATTAGGGGACTGAAGCACAAAATGTGTAACTAGCAACTGTGAAAACTGGATTGGTTATCCTAACAAAAGAACAAAAGTAAAGTAAAACCTAAGTGACTTACACTTTCATGTCAGTTATATAATAAGAATACGAACAACAGTCATCTATTGTAACTTTCAATTGTACACTCCAAGATCAACCAGTGACAAACACATTGTGAAAAGCAGCCTTTTGAAAGGCAGCTTTGAAGCCAGAATTTAGATGAATTTAGTAGAAATTCTGAGATTAATTTGTAGTGTCACACATTGCAACTCTTCTAAATCTGTAACATCTGCTGGATTATTCTAAAGATATACTCACAGACAAAATCAGGCAACTGGCTTAAGGGTAAAAAGGCTTCCTGCCAGAACACAAAGCTCAGTCCATCCTTTTGAACATAGGAAGGAAATGGCCTGGGATACTGAGAAAGGAAGGAAAAGAAAGTGTGTCAGATTTCATTTCAATGTACAGGCACGAAGTGTGGGGTAGCTGTGAAAACCCTCAGTTCTCATTGTAAGTTTATAGTTAGAGAGGTTCCATTTGTTGCTAGGAAACACAAATGGAATTTAACAAATCATTAAAAAAAGAAAAAATCCAGTCTGAAATTGGCAGCAAAGAAATGTACAAATAATTGTCTATTTCCTGAAATGAAACTACGAAACAAAACAAAAACTGAGCTAGCCACTAAAAAGCCGTTGTCAGTTATTATAAAATGAGGTCTCTAACTTAATTATAGGAAGGGTGGAGAGTATCTCCTACCTCACTGAAGTGTGCAAAGTGAAACAACCTAGTGCTTACTAGTAAGAAAAATGAAAGTTAGGAACAGAACATTATGATTTTGCGCAGTGAAAAGAGCTTGTTTAAACAGCTGGAATACCCTAAAATGTAAAAAATTAGCAGTTGTGCAATGTAAATTATTTTAGTTATATAATTTAGAGAGATTGTATTCAACTATCAATATCATTGGAGGCTGTGGCTTCCGAAGCCCATAGTAAGCTCTCTAAATATTTATTACATAAACATGAGGTTTTCTACTTAGAATTATGATATTTTTAAAAGCATCATCTATTTAAACTACACTTACTGACTTTTCAGTGCAACTAATGTTTATACATATAAGTGTATATATTTATATAGTCATACATTTGTACACACTACATTAAAATATCAAGCAATTATCTTTTTACCATTTAAAATATCTTCCTGAGTATATTGTGAGTATAACAGGAATCAAAATAAACAAGAATGACTCATTAAATCTCAAGAGACAAGTAAATCTGCTATGTCGTGATGATTTTAAAGATCTTGGAATTTGGGGAAAATTGGATTTGTAGTAAACTGTTAATATTGTACAAAATAAGAGAGATTTAAAAATACCCAATAAATAAAATAATAAAAGGATTATTTCAACTACTTGAGCAACTTTGTGCTAAAAATTTAAATCCACTGACAGTTCATTTGTTTTATGATGTTTTCTGTTCAGAAGTGAAGACTTCATACTATTAAGTTTCAATGGCTGCATGGAAACAGAATTTGCAGAGAGTTTAATATATGTAGCAATTTAAAAATTATCCTTTATAATTTTGCCATCTGCAAGGGATTAAAAGCATTAACACCTGTGAAAATCTCATTAATGTTTTCAGTCTTATTATAAAATCAATGGGTGCAGGTATTCCAAAACCCCATATTAACACTTCCCACAATAAATTGGTTCACTTACCACATTTTGAGAAATCTGTTTTAAATACCATATTAATATACCTGCCCTGCGTGCATCACTCCCTAATTTAAGCATACCTGCACAAGTGCAATAAACCTAAAATATTTTATGACAAATTATGCTTCCACTGTCTGGATTACAAGGTTCCATTTAGCTAAGCAGAGAAAAGCACTGATATTTGTTCTCCTACGTGAAGAAAAATAATTGCTCTTTCCCAATAACTTTCTGAATAATTTGCTTTCAAATAAAGAATCGTAGAAAAGTTGAGTTTGGAAGGGACCTCTGAAGGTCTTCCTATACAACATCTCGATCAAGCAAACACCTAGAACAGGTTGCCCAGGACAATGTCTTAGTTTTTAATATCTCCAAGGAGGAGACTCCACAGCATTTCTGGGCAAGCACAGAATGCTTCCTGATAGAACATCTTGCATTCTAATTTGTGCTCTTTGCTTCTTGTTCTGGCACTGAGAATCACTGAAGAGAGCCTGGCTTCATCCTCTTTGCACACTCCCTTAAGGTATTTACAGACACTGATAAGATCTCCCCTGAACCTACTCTTCTCTAGATTGAATAAACCCAGCTCTCTCAGTCTCTTCTGATAGAAGAGATGGGCAATTCTGTGGTCTTTCACAATACGTCCAGAACTCGATACAGTACTCCGGGTGTGGACTCAGCAGTCCTAAGCAGAGGAGAGATTACCTTCCTTGATCTGCTGGCAGTATTTTGCCTTGTCTAGCCCAGAATATTATGAGCCTTCTTAGTGGTAAGGGCACATTGCTGTCTGATGTTCAACTTGATGTCCACCAAGATTCCCAGATCCTTTTCTGCCAGGTTGCTGTGTGGCTGGCTGGCCCCTAACATGTTCTTGGTACCTGGAGTTGGCCGTATCCAGGTAAAGGACTCTGCATTTCTCCTTGTTGAACCTTATGAGGTTCTTGTCAACCCATCTCTCCAGCCTGCCCAGATCCTTCTGGTTGGCACAACCCTTGACATCTCAGCCTCTTCTCCCAGTTTTGTGTCATTTGTAAACTTGCTGAGGGTACACTCTGCCCCATCATTCAGATGATTAGTGAAGATGTTAAACCACAGTAGACCCATAACTGATCCTTTGGGTACACCACCACTTGTTGGATCCAGTTAATTGTTGTGAAGCTGACCACCATTCTCAAGGCCCATTCAGTTTTCAGTTCAACTCTCCTTTTGCTCAGCCTCAACAGATTCTCACTCTCACTGGGTGATCAGCACTTGCAGGAAGTCATTTGAAAATGTCTCAGCCTGGATGCCAAAATAATCATGACTGAATGTTTCACATTACAATATTGTTAAACAGATTATACAAACCACAAAGTGCTTTCAAACATTAACTCAGGAATGTCTGTGACATAGAGCAGGATCTTTGCAAGAAATATTTTGAGGAGAAAGAAATGAGTGGGAATTCTAATACAGATGCATAACCTTCAGGAATAGAAAGTAATGTGAATTAAAAGTTATGGAAGGAAATGATACCAAAAGTGATAAGGAGGAATCATTCTCAGGTTCACTTAGAATATTAAACTATTCCAATAGTTTTTACAGTTAATTTAATTGAGGGAGATATAGTTGTGAGAACACATGAAAAAGAAGCAGTTTTTATTTTTATATTTATTTATTTATTTATTTATTTTTCTGTATTTAAGACCACAATTCAATTTAGTTTAGTTAGAGAATACTTTCTTTAGATCACACTTTACAAAAAACTATAACTCCCAAAATCACCAAATCCAGCCTCAAACTCTGATATACATTTTCCTTTTCTCAAGTTTGTATGCTAGTGCAAATTATACTTTATCACCACTAAATTTCCTCTTTCTTTTACACTAAACTGTAGCATGCTGGATCAGAACAATATTGACACTGGGCCTAATATCATTTTAAAAACATTTTCTTTATGGTGAATTATTGTCATCATTAGTCATCACCATTCATCCTCAGTATTACATGTCTAATATCCTGATATTCATTAAAATATTACATCCTCTTACAAAACTTCATTTAAGTTAAATTCAAGTGACATAAAACATGCTTTTAAGCAATTTCAATATATTTCCCAATAAATAGATACATATATCTGTCACAAAATGTTAATATTTTCTATACTTCCTGATAGATATTTTACCTTTATCTATCATAAACTATGACAAATTTGCAGAACATCTAGTAGAACCAGAAGTACAGTGTATAGCGTGTAAATGTGTACACGGTTTATACACCCTTCTGCAACTGTCTCAACTAAGAATGCTACATAATTCTAATAGGAAAGGCTCTACCTATTTCATATTTCTGAGTCTCCTGTGTTACTGGCTAAGCTCTAGCTTAGGTATTTCTGCTTTGATTTATAACAACTCTCAGCAAATATAAAACCTTAAATTCCTCCAAGTCAATACAATACTGATTTTCCATGGCCACACTTTACCATAAGTTCCATTTTAGTGTTTTAAAGATGAATTATAAGCTAAATTTGTATCAGGATAAAGATTTAAAGTAGATAGTAAAGTCAAGGTTTCATAATTTCCACAGTATCCACCTTCTCAAACAAGTGAAAGTAAAATTTTTGAGAGGCATGTTGCTACCTTTTCATCTACAGGATGCCATATGAAATTCTAAGTATGGTTAGATATTTAACCTTATAACCTCAAGAAGTCTTTTCAGATTACTTTTCCTGATCAGTAGGAAATTACTTTCTTTTGGGTGTGGCTTTCACTTTCAGTGGATAGACTTGACACAGTAAGGTATGCTCTTTTAAAAAAGAAAAAAAAATTAACAAGTTCACACCCACATCAAATAAAAATAAAAAATAAAAAAAAAAATAAAAAAATAAAAAAGGAGTGGTCAGGAAACACCTATCCCCCACACTTCAGACCCTACCAGAATGTGATCTTCTAGCACAATTTTTTATATTTGCATAGCAATAGTGGCGATATTTAATTACCTCATTTGAGAAAATTAGTTTATTTTCCTCTGGCAAATCAGCACAAAAGGGCCATAACACAACAAAAACTGCAGTTCTTATCCTCAGTAAAGCTTCTGTAACTCTTTTATCTTTAATTAATTCTATTTCTGGCCTTTTTTGTTTGAAATGTTATAATTAGAAACACAACAGAATGGAAGTTTTACCACATTGCTGCTATTTTTTAAAAAGAAAACCACAATAGAGGGAGAAAGCATTAAAGGAAGAAAGCTAAAGCCTTGTCCTAGTCAGTAATGGACTTCCAATGCACAAAAGAAAATGACAGAATTACCCTGAAGTATGAAACCTAATGCTGAAAGCTAAGTAGAGATAAAAAAAACCAGATGTCTGTTTTCAAACACAGACATCTGTGAGACAACTTTTATTATAGGTACACTAATTTTTTAGGAAGAATAATTATGATTTAGTCACAAGATAGTACACAGTAACCATTTTACATCTTCTATTGGTAAAGGAAGAAAAGGAAGACAAAGATAAGGAGCACTGACAATTTGCATGCAATTCTTCTCCTTTGCAAAACATTTTTCAGAATTTTTCCCATGGAATATCCATGGAAGATGTACCATATAGATTATATTTTCCACTTTTTACTGATGTCAATTACAAAGCTAACCTGAGTCAAATATCACACATAAAGTTCAGGGCGCTACTGTTTAAGGATGTCTGTATTAACATTATGTGTATGTTAGAACCTGAAACTTAACCAGCATGCTTCAGTATATAGAGAGTAATACATGTAGGTTGCTGCAAAAGTACTGCCTCCTATTTATTTCCATGGAAACTATAAACAAGTACGAAGAGCATAATAACAGAGAAAATTCTCTGCTAAAAAACATTGTTTTCCATGTTTCCAACAGTCACCACTGTTAGCCCATTGACATGGATGAGTGGATCAAGACGCTCTTCATTTCATGGTGTGACAGTTGTGCATGGCCATGCCTCTCACATAGATGCAATCACTGCTGAAAAGCACCGCAAACCACCTGAATGTAGTATCATCCACTGTTTGGACGTCAGCTCTTCATACCCATCCAGCCATTTTGCTTTTCCACAGAAAAGAGACAAAAATCTTTCTTAAGCCCAGATGTTAGATATCCTATGGCAGTTCCTGAGAGTTGTCAATACTAAGTGTAGAACAGACATTCGCTAACGTTTGTAAAGGAAAATTAGCAAAAAAAACAACTCATCCGTAAAGGGGCAAAATGAATGATAGAAATACAGTTTTAATGAGCTTTCTAGTAAGCCAGGCATTAGATATCATGAGAATATTTAAAACTACATATTTGTATAAAAACTTTAAAAACTTGGTGGCAGGATGCTTAATTTGCAAGTAACAAAGCTTAACATTTGGGCAAACTTTATAGCAAAACTTCAGGCAGTAGGATAAAAAGCTCAGAGGAGTATGAAATAATAAGAACAATACATTAACATGCTACAGTTGCTTTGAATTTTGACAGGATTTAAAAGCCTTAGAGAGAAAACGTAAGGAAACAATATAATTATTGTTATTATTAAAACATTTTTAAATTTGTTGGAGATTATCTCTGGGACATCAATTCTCTTCAGTACCTTTAAATACTCCAACCTACAGCCGATTAAAGACTTCTGCAGTTTGCTTCATAGTACTTGGTACAATATAGGGATTTTGTCTATACAGATGTGTCTGTAGATATGCACGTATATGTGCGTGATGCATACGTACGTGTGTGCCCATTTGCATCTTGTATTTATAGGGAAATATAATTTTTACAGAACTGTATAATGGATGTTCACATTGAATTTTTTTTCTGTTTTATATTACTTACACAAGCATAAAATAAAATCATATAAAATGTGATATATATATAATAATGTAAATGCAGTAAATATTATTTATTCAAATAGAAGAATAGGAAGTTTTATATGTTATTAACTGTATGCAACCATTTACAAACTGCTACTGTTACTTATTAAGCTGGTTAAAAATCTTGTAAAACAAACTTTACTGTTTTGTTCTTCAGCTACCTAGACTTCATCAGACCAAATAAAAACTTTAAAATGTGGCCTCCATGCCACCTACATATAACTACCTTCTTGCCTGGAAATTGGTGCACCTGAAGAAAAGGAATAATGAAAGAAGGAAGTTTCACTCTGCATCATCTGCTAAAAGGAGGCAGTCACATATTTCTAAAGTAGAGGTAAAGTATTTAAAAGGGGCTGGGATAGCTGACAGAATGGACCTCAGGAGCACTCCAGAAGTTGCACTGTCAGGAGCTGAATATTATCCACAAGGTAGGTCCCTTAAATTTTATTGCTGAATTTTGTTTTACTCATTTCATTTTTCCTTTACAATTGCAGTGTCAAATTAGCATCGCATCTTATTCAAAAAACCCTTGTATTTAGAAGCAATGGCTTTAAACCATGTTACAAGTTGCAGATATTTACTATACAGCAAACTTTTCTTAAAAAGAAATCTTTTTTTTTAAATCATTATTTAATAGACCTGGCAGTAGTTTATATTATGTCAAACTTACTATAGTAAACAATGCAATTTTTCTATGTACTACTCTTCTTTATCTATAAAGAAACAGTGGGAAAATATGTTTCCTAACACTGGAATACAATTAACAAAAACAAAACACATCCAACCATTCATATGTTGTATGGATAGTACACTAAGAGTTCTCTTAACGTTATTTTTTTTCTGATTATTCATTGAATAACATGCTTAGCTTCAAGATATTATGCCATAAAAATTTAGCTCATTAGGCCCATCACAGCATAATCATTGTCAATGTTATCTTCTGCCCTCTGGAAACATAATGATTGCTGAAGTTCTGAGTGAAATTCCTATCAGGTTAAAGTGGATATAATTGCACTGATTAGAGTTTAGTCAGTGTTTAGGTATAGTTACAATCTGTATCTTTATTAGAAATACTACAGATTGAAAGTGAACAATCAGGGGTAAGTGATACCAACTATTCTTTTATGACTTTACAAAATTACAAAAGCATCCTGATTATGTTAGCCTACTGTTTAATTCTTCACTGTTTCAGAGCTAGACAATGTATTGCCCCAGAAGCTTCTTCGTCTTAACTGTCTGCTTTATTGCTACATCCCTCGGTAATCGACAAAGCAACATCCACAAATGCTTTGAAAGTGTGCAGTGGAGTGAACTTTTAAATGAGATTGAGAAACTTGTAAGTAATGTGTAAAATACCATCATGGTCTGTAGATGTAGTCTTCAATCTTTCCTTTTTTTCAGTTTCAGTGTAAGATATTTTAAGTTATTTATTAAATGCTGAATAATTGTGTGGTTGCAATCTTTTCACATTACAAAAACGTTATGTAACAAAATGTCCTTTTTCTATGAAACCCAAATCTTATGTTTATTTATTTGCATACAAATTTTCATCTCAATATCTGGCAATTTTGTGTCTTCCATGAAAAGCTCCACATGCTCCACAGAGGAGTGACAGAAGTCACATGTTTTAGAGTACGGTCTCCAGGGATTTCTGCTAACTTGCATCAGTTAAAGCCATAACACCATAATTTCACAGGAAATAATCCCACCCCTGCAAAGGAGCTTCCACAGTCACAAGGAAAAGTTACTGAAACAAATGCTTTCTGATGACATTCGTGATATTTTTGTGGCCTGCCTTTTCCTGAACATCTCCTCACACAAGTATAATATTTGAAAATAATTGAAATAGGTGAAGAGTCCTGCTATACAAGCAGATATTTATTTGATTTTTGGAATGCATAAGCCAAATGAATCTCCACAACATCACAAGATAGATATATAATGTCTTCTATGAATGTAGTCTTTCACTGATAAGAGATCAATTAATCATTTAATAAAGCCTTCTATGATTTTTTTTTCCTGCAATAAAAATTTTATATGTACTTAAAATGATGACACTAATGTTTTCCTTAAGAACACTAGAAGCTATTCTTTGGATTGTGATGAAGTGAGCAACGAAGAATTGTGCTTCCCTGAGAAAATGCTAAAAGCAGTAAGTAGTAACATACATGTACTTGGTTGTTCTTCATTGTAACATCTCTATTTCACATAGATATGTACCTTGACACAAGACTTCACATTAGACTTATGGCATAACAATTTTCTAGGTTTAAATGGGAAATCAGATTCTTGAATTTTCACTCCAAATTCTTCTCCCTGAGAGTTTACTGGCTAATGAAATAGACCTAGTCACATACTCTGGAATCCACCAGGACTCCCTGCTATCTGGCATCAGCTGAAAACATAATACCCCAGTTTATTTTGCAAGAAAACAGTCCTTCTGAAAAGAGAGTACTTCCAACATCACAAAGAAATTTTTCTTTGGCACAAATGATCTCGGAAAACATTTTTGGAAATCAGAAATATTATAAAGGAACATTTCTTTGCCCATTTTGTCTTCTTTTGCGATTTCCCTTTGCTCAAGTCTGCAGAGATCACATAAAGTAAGCTAAATGATAACCTTTTCAATTTCAAACTCTGCAGTCCTATCATTACCATTACAATGAATTCTCATTTGCTTTCATAAACTATTCCTGAAAATATAAAGGGTATTTGGAATTAGGAAGAAAGCAAAAAAGGAAAGCCAATGTTTTTTATGTGCTTCCTAGATTTTAAAGTATGTTCCTAAATACAAGAAAAACAGAAGATGCTATTTTATTACTATCCTGTCTAAAGTAGAAAATTAGTTGTAATTAATCTGGTGTTCTGAAATCTACCAGATTAGTATGTCAGGTTTGGTTTCAGTCAGAAACAGACTCCAAAGTAGCATAGAAGTAATTGTAAATACTACTCCACACATGAGTGTACTCTATGCATACAGTCCACATTCAGCTCAGGTCTTCAGTGCTGCAAAGTAAGAGGATGCTTGGCTGAGAGTGTCACCATATGAAAGCAGCTCATTCTGCCCATTTCCAATTCACCTCTAATGAAGACGCAAAGTTCATAGAGAACAAAAAAGATATAATGCAATGTTAGCCACTTTTGGTGTTCCACCTTCTGCACATTCCTAGTCCTTGGCTTGGATCTTAATCTATTTTTGACTTTTGTTCTCTTATTGGTTATCCCTCATATATTGTATGCATTCAAGTATATAAAAGCAGGCCAAAAATGCAAGATATATTTCCTTTACAAAACAGAGACCAAGTTTGTGAAAAAGAAAATTTGGAAATTGCACATACAATTTCTGATTTTCAAACAAATAATGTCAATTTAATGCATATTACTTCCTATAGTGTTTTCTATTTAAATTTTTGGAGAATACAAGCAATCGATAAAAATTGTGCAAGAATTAATAATATCTGGTCTCAGGCAGTTTGAAAAGGTACCATTAGCCAAAATTTAAGTGCAAACTTAAGTTTGTCCCTAAATTTATTTTTTTTTCTCTCTTTGTAGGTTAAATATGATCACACGGCCATTGTTCATATAGTGCATGAAATTGCTGAGTTTTTCAAGAGAACAGATGCACCTTTTCAAAATAAGAACATTTTTCTAAGAGAAATATATGAAGCTCATGCCCAACTCAAGACTTGTGTAAGTATAATATCTTACTCCACAGCATGATATTTAATAATAATCTTTTTACTCAGTGGTGGTGAGACTGCATCTAGAATACTGTGCCCAGCTCTGGGGCCCTCAGTATTGGATATACGGATGTACTGGAGAGCCCAGTGAAGGGTCATGATGGTGAAAAAGGGTCTGGAGCATCTCTCCTATAAGGAAAAGCAGAGAGAGCTTCAGCTCAGAGAAGAGAAGGCTGAGGGAGGCTCTCATCAATGCCTATAAATACCTGACTGGATATGCAAAGACAGAGCCAAACTCTTTCCAGTGCTCCCCAGTGTTAGGATAAGAGGCAGTGGGCAGAAAATGAAACACAGAAAGTTACATCTGAACACCAGAAAGTACTTTTGTATGGTGCAGATGACTGAGCACTGACACAGGTTGATCAGAATGATTGTGGAATCTCCTTGGGTATATTCATAAGCTGTCAGCACTATGCTATCTTTCACATTGACCCCTTCAGAAGGCTTGTGTCTGAGAAACACATTACAATGCATGTCTACCAGTTTTACCAACTTATGTTCATTTTTTATTATCAGTTTTTGAACTAATAGCTTTTTTTTTATTTTCCATTAAAAATAACAGCTAAAGCCCAAACTTAACATCATCCACGAATCTATAGTAAAACAGTGCTTCCAAAAAATGGATACATTTGTGTCCAAGGTAAGTAAGCTATTTCTCAATTTACATTTTCCTTCTCCATAGTATGTTATGTCATCTTTTATAATACAGCTAAAAAACACTTTTTAATAACCTTTACTTCACAGACAAATGATCACTGCACTTGGCAAGAGATCCATGCACAATCAAGAGAGCTACTTCAAAGAATTGAAAACTACTCTTTCAGGAGAAGATCAACACATTAAGAATGTCAGTTCTAATCAAATATTTTGAGGATATATTGTCACACCAAGATAAATTATCTTATTTTTTTAAAAAGTTAAAGGAAGTAGTATATACATAGTTCCTATTTAAAGATATGTTACTTAATTTATTTTTGTCAAGATATTATTGTCAAGATATTTTTTCTAGCCTACTTATAATAACTTTAGTCTGCATTAAAAGGATGCAATAAAGCATGTAAATGTGTTGATGTTTACTTATTATACTAAAAAAATGGAGTGCATTTCATAAAAAAGATAAAATCAGTATGGCACTCTAAAGTTTTATTTAGGATAAACACTGAATGTAAACAGTTGTGCTAGTTGTTTTATTGTGCATCTGTTTGTAATTCCATATCTGCCCTATTTCCTTTCCACTACTGAATTTATTTATTTATTTATTTAAACTACTTCAAGCCTTCACGTGTAGCCCAGTATTTCATTCTAAAATTGCTTTCCCAAATTGACAATATTTCATCAACTCTCTTTTCAAAAATGGCTTGGGAAGGGAGAGGCAAGCAAACAACAACAACAAAAAACCCTACATCTTTTCCAAACAAGAGAGCTATCAGACAATCAACATTACCAAAATCTCCTTAGATCTACATTATATCTTCAAGTTCAAGGGCAGACACAGTTTTGATCACCTATTCAGTGACATATTAATATGTCACTGAAATTGGAAATGATTCCCTCTCTTTTGGAATTGGAAGTGATTTTGCCTCTCTGTGAAAGATTATTGCTCAGAGAGTGCAACGTTCCAATAGCAAATTAATATCTCAAAATCAGTTATCCATACAAGAATAAACCCTCTTTAATGAATTAAACTGGGACAAATAATTAAGTAAAATAATGCAAAAGAAACAAACAAAAATCAACACAATTTTGACCTGAGAAATTGCTTTTGTCCCTGGCAACATTCTATACTGATACATATGGCAATAGTTGGGACATGGATCAAACTTTTCATCATGGAAAGTGCTTTGCCAGTACATTATATGTAATGATAGTGCTTATAGCAATGATAAATAATATCTTAAAATTTCCCTTTCCGTTGCTTTTCCAATGAGTTTGTTGAATAGTTTTATTCCTTAAGAGTAGCCATTTCTAAATTGAGTTAGCTTAGGAGGGTACAATTATTGTGCTGAATGTTTAATCAGAATCCATTTTAATCAGTTTACAAAAGATATTCAACATAGAAAATATAAATGAAGAAATACAAGTCTGCAATAGTAAAGGAGTTAACGGATGCACTGGACTTAAATCCTCAGCTAATTAATTATTTCATTTTTCATATTAAAATATCTATCCAAATATTTTGCCACAGAGGAAGATTTATCAGGATTGGGAATTTTTTAGGCATCTTGCCATGAGTTCCAAGCAGCACCTACAGAAAGATACTTTAATTCCTGCTGGAGAAGTTGGCAAATTCTAACGTCTTTAGTTTTTCAACAAAAAGAACTTGTATCATCTACGTGTGAGCATATTTTTTTCCCTGTATTTATAGGTATGTGGGTAAATCAAAGCACTATATGAAACTAAGATGTCTATATGTGTTATCTGGAGGAAAATAGTAACAAAGATTGCTGCAATACATAATTTGGGCCAGGTGGTAACAAACATTATGGACTAGCAAAGATAAGGCCTCCGTTAAAGCCTGTTCTGAAGAAACAAGGTAATACCTCAGGTAGCTTTTGAACTTTTTTGATAATAACATAATGGGTAAAAGTGCAGACCAGACATACCGATACCAGTTTTTCACTTAGGCAATGAAGAACTGATTAACAACTCTGATTTTATACAGCACAAATGCAACATGAGTTAAAAAAATACTCGTGCAATTATCATGAAGAGTTTAGTTTCTTTTTTTCTGGAAAGTGGCATTTGAATTTCTAAAACTTTTAAATTTTTTTGGCAAAAGAGAAAAAATAGTCATTGTTTTCTAATGCATTAATTGTGTATTGATGGAACAAAACAAAGGCAGTTAGGAGAAAGATTTTAAAAAGGAAGAAATATAAAGGCCATAGTTTCTGCTAGCTTTGCTCAAGACTCATTCACGACTTACACAGTCTGTTGATAATACAGCAATAAAAAGAAAAAAATGCCATCCAATATTCTAAACAAATGCAGCATACTGTCCTCATTACATCTCAGTACATTAGCATTTTGTGATTTGACCTGCTTCTCTCACGCAATTAACACGTGAGAGTATTTCTGAAGCGATGCATAAGGATTTTCCATCCTTATGTAAACAGGTTGGTGGACACCCTTTGAATGCTAAAGCTTCCATACTTTCAATAATACCTAGCATATGCTTTGTGGTGCAGAGGTTGTTTGGTTTTGGCTAGAACCAGCATTAAATGCTTTCTGAGAAGCACTTCAATTTATTTTAGTAGATTATTCAGACATAACTGAAGGGGGAAAAGTCTTGTTTAATGAATACAAGCTTAATTCAATGGATAACTAGTAAATAATAATAATAAAAAAAGTAAAGAATAAAGTGTTTTACATCTTTCTGTTTCAATGAATAACAATGTAATGACTATTCAAGATTGGCACAGAAAATAGCATTTTGCAGTAACTTACAAAGCTCTTTCAAAATTGTCTTTCATATCCTTGCATTTCATTAAATCATAATTAGTACTCATTCATTCTTATGTACTCAGATTCCATTCCTAGACACAAATCCAGAAGCTATTTAGTTCACCAAATTTATGAACATTTAATATTAAATAAATTAAATAATGACCTATAAAAATGCAAATTATAAGATAATTTTCCCTTACTCATTGGCTTTGTTATCTATCTGATTATAATCTTTTTTTTTTCTTTTTACACTAAAGAGATTAATTTTTAGTAGCTACAAATACTGTTCAAAATATGGTGAATGAAATCACTGAAATTATTGATATCAAAATACATTATCTATCATTCAATTAAAAAAAAAAAAAAAAAAAAAGTTCTGAAGTACATCAGCACTAACCAACAAACAATGCTTTGGCTGAAAAGAAACTTCTGTTGCAAATGCCAAAGGGAAAAAGGAATAGTAAAAAATGTTTTATAACTTCCAGGTAAGTGGCTGTTATCTTATATACTGAAGTTAAGTTTCACTAGGAGTCCTAACCCACATCAAAGGGCAGATTGTTCTTCAGACATGATTCACAAGAAGGGTGGAATGGTTGTAAAATTGAATTAGCTTGATTATAAATTAACAGATGACAAATCTCTCCCATATGTCTTCGCTCTGCTGTTCTTGTCCTGAACACATCTCTCCTTCCAATACTATTCCTGAAAAAGGATTGTTACTAAATTTTGTCTAAGTGTTTGCTGAGTTACTGTTGCCAGAGGATACCATGTAAGGCATTGCTGCTCCACACTTGGCTGCAGTAGTCAGACATACTCTAGAAATTACTCTGAGTTTCATTTTCAATTCTAACCTGTCTCTATAGCAACATCATATCACTTCTGCATCCACAGCAGTACAGACTGGCCTCTTCCTGGCACGCATACCTTCTTGAGAAAAAAAAGTGACTACGATTACATTTATTTCGGCCTCTCCCTCGTCCTCTCCTGGAAATCAAGATAGCCCCTTGGATTTACTCTATGCAAACTATTAAGTGTTCCCTGTGTACTCATGAGTTGCAATCTTGCAGTGATACATTATTCATTCCTCTGACTGCACAGTAAATTTCCAATGAGGATTCCAAGTTTCTAAAACTACACAGGTTCTTTCTTAAAACAAAAAGATTTTCAGAGTAGTTACCACTCAGCTGGCATCCTAATCATATGTCTAAACCCCTTCAGATGCTTTCATCCTGTGATGGACACTATTTCTTTCCATGCAAGATGTTATGTCATAACCACATGTATTGTCACTTGCTACACTGGAACACAGGGAAAGAAGTCAATAATTTCCATGCATGGATCTTCTAACTTCCCGAGGAAAAAAATAGTGGCTCTATCATACCACTTATGAAAGCAATATTCTGTAATCTGTGTCATCATTCTAATGAATGAATGAATGAACCAAAGCTTTGCCACACCAAGTTTGTGACACGGGTAGATGAACTTTTTCTCTGTTCTAGAGAAGGTTTCTCCGTATTTCAGGGACTGAAGCACATGATGTTGCTGTTGAAGAAAGATATTAGATCTTTTACAGACAAAGCAGTGCTTAATTAGGTGTATTGGACTGGGATCTTTATTTGTTTCTTATAACAAATCTCTGTTTAAATTTGGCTTTGAAACCATTGGATTCAATGGTAGCTAAAGTCTGAAGTGCAGTGAAATAACTAAATCTGTTCTCAGAAGGAAATTGCAAATAACAAGAAGCATAAAAGAAGAAAACTCAGAGCAGTAGTTTATTGATAGTCCTGGAAATAATTTTCTGCACTACTGATTTTTTTGTTGTTGTCATTGTTTTTCGGTGTTTTCTTTTTCTTTTTCTTTCTTTTTTTTTTCTTTCTTTTTTTTTTTTTTCTGCAGCTCATTTATCATGCTAGCACTCAGATGCAATGAATTTTGAAAACTAGAAGAAAACAATATTTTCTGAATACTTTTCATAACTAAGATTTGCATCTTTTCCAAAAGAGAACTGGTCAGAAATTTATGCCTTCATTCATTCGCTTATATATAAATGAACTAAAAGATAAAATAATTATTACTTTCTAATTCACCTATTACATACATTGATTATCTTAGTTATTTACAAAATTGAGTATAATTTTGAATTATAGAATTACGAAACAGTTTAAGTTGGAAGGGACAACATAAGATCTATGAATATGAAATTAGTACCAGTTAAGTATAGTACTATCCACAGAGAGAGAAATCTCCTGAAGCTTTTACCCTCAGTGTTAGGAAGTAAGGAAGAATGAAATGGGAAGGAAGTTGCAAGTAAAGAAATCAAGGAGGAACAAAGGAAAACAGATGGTTGAAAAATAAAACAAACAAAAACAAGTAGACAAACAAACAAACAAAAAAACCTGGAAGATAAACTGAAACAGGGAGGAGAAGGAGCAAGAGGTAAAGCATATGCTTAAGAACAAAAAGTACTGACTGACTAGGAAATAGTATACACAAAATTATGACACTCTGTTGAAGAATCAATCTTTGCTATTATGCATTATTCATGACACCATAGCAAAATAACAAAAATAAAAGGTAAAGACTGTTTCTTGGAATGCAAATAATTTTGAGCAAATACTTAACATTATTGATTTCTTCAAGCACTTGTAATTTCTCTCAGAAATTTCTGGCTGCTAACACACAAGCTGTAATGCAGAGCCTCATTATCTGCTTCACTGAAAAAAAATCCTTTTTTATTTCACTAAGTCCTGCAGAAAGAAAACTTCACAACATTCTGCTACACAAATATTTTGTGGAGGACACAAAGGTGACCTGTAGACACTGGAATGTATTTCATTTTGACCAATTATGCTCTTCCTCCACCTGTCAATACCCAAATTAGTGTTTCTGTTTAGACATTTTGAATACAGAATTCTATTTCAATCCAGCAGTAAGACCACACAATGAATAACAAGAAACTTTGGGAAAAAAAAAAGCAGTCATATATAATTTCATTTCTCTCGACAATCTATCACTAATGACTGAAGTATGCACAGTTACCTACATTATACGTAACGCTAGATCTTCCACTTTTATTGAGGCTGGCAACCTGTCATAAGCAGGGTTCACCCAAAGGATGACATAACTGAAGAGCCCAGTGTAGGCTAGAATCTGTGTGGATGAGGAGCTGCCTTATAGAAAAGGTCCTGAGGGTCCTGGTGAACAAGCTGAACACCAGTCAGAAGTGCACTGCTGTAGAAACAAAAGCAAATCATCCCTGGGCTGGATATGCAGGGGCACGACTAGTAGAGATTGGAATGTTATCATCCTACTCTGTTCATCTCTTGACAGGCTATATCTGAACTACAGCACCCAGTTCTGGTACCCACAATTCAAAAATGGCATAGATTACAGAGGGTCCAAAAGAGGGCCACAGAGATGAATGTAGGGCTGTAGGAAAGACTGAAGGAGTTAAGTATTTTCACCCTGTAGAAAAAGTGAGCTCCTCACTGTTTTTCAGTACTTAAATAGAAGCTACAAAGGGGATAGATGCTCTCTTCATAAGGAGCAACGTAAAAACAAAGAGCAAAAGTTGTAGCAGGAAAGTGTGTATGGAACAAAGGTGTGGAACTGAATTCCTCTATATTGAAAAAAAATAAAAAAAGAGCACCAATTGACATTCATCTATGCTTACTGAAAGTTTATGAAGACCATAATAAGTGGATGTGAGCACAGTGATGTGGTGGGCGTTGCGTTTCATCAGTTGCAACAGTGACATGAAAGGCAAGCCAAGTTCTGGACAGACATGCAGATTTTTACAAGAGCGGCAATTCAACCTTTTTCATAAGTGGTGAAAATAGCTAATGATATGTTGAAAAACAGTGTTGTGTAGCTGAGAATTTGATCTGTCAAATAGTGTATGCTTTGTACTGTTGTATTTTCCATGGAAATAAATAGGAGGCATTACTTTTGGTGTGACTGATATATATTAATTGTATTGTCCTGTTAATTCAATATTTTAAAATTGAAATCTTTGTGACAGGTAAATGCCATTTTGATATTTGTAGAGAAACAGAGATTATACTAAAGAAAAAATGAAGTTACACTTACCAATTGAATTAGTTTAGGTCAGATCATTACTTACTATAATCCATTTTTTGAAGCATAATAATATTACATAGCTTTAAACAACACAACAGAGAATAACATTTCAGTATTTATCTGTGGGTATTTTTGTGTTGTTGTAATTGTTTTGTGTGTGTGCGTGTGTATTTTGAATGTTTTCTGTTTTTTGTTTATATGTTTTTTGATACCCAATGTCATAAACTGGGAGAGGCAACCCTTCCCTTAAAAAACTCCTGATTTATACCTAGGTCTTTCAGATTTTTTCTCCCCTTTCCATCAAGTCTGCTAAGGGAAAGATGCCAAATGGTCCATTTGGCCCCAGTCCACATAAGCAGTTAGCTGATGTCTCTATATTCATGCTGTGTCAGAAGCTGAAGCCTAAGCATTATTCTAACCAGATTTTTCTTAGGAATATCATAGAACAAATTTTCAGATAACTTACTATCAAGTCTTCAGCTGAAGTGACCTCCAGTTTTCACTTTTTATATAATACAGCCTACCAATTGTTGCACATGACCAGAAATGGGCACTCCTAAAAACAGCCCCCTCTTTTGCCCAAGTTCATGGAAGCTTTCCACAATCTGTCCTGTCAGTAATGAGGATACTTTATGCTCATGCTTTAACTCTCCTGCTGAAGCTCTTACAAGGATTCACTAATTCAGAAATAATGTACAAAGGATAATACTATCTGATAAGTATTTAAGGCACATATCTAGAAAAAGAAGTTATGTGTACCAGATAATATTGTAAGGATTTTTTATATTTCTATATTATGCAATAAATTACATAAACAAGCAATTCATATCACACAACTAGCAAGAATTCTCAGCACATGGAGACAATTCATACTGATTAAAATAAAACATCTGCAGCACCGTCTTCTGAGAATAGCATTATTAATCTATAATCGTTCCATGTGAACTATGAATTTCTATACATGGCCCTACTCATTTCACAGCTACACATGCACGTATTGTGGGTCATAGTACTGCAAGCTTACAAATTATCCTGTGGCACAACATGATGGCTCAATGCTGAAGTTCTCAAAGTGAGACAGACTTACATATTCTTTTCCCTTAAAAAGGAGAAATAATTCAGTCAATTTTATGATTCATTACCCATTTAATTAGTACGTTTGCTCTTAAATAAATGACTGAAGCAGCTTTTTCTGTTTCTGTGGTCTTTTAAACGAAACAATTATGATACATGTATGACTAGCACAGCTCAATCATCCCAAGCCTAGTATATCTGACACAATCCATCTTTCATAACACAAATCCTCTTTGATCTGCATTATTTCGAGTGATGCTTAGCTCAGTGTTGAATTTTTATATCCAATAAAAGGAGAAAAACACACTCTTAATTTAAAATGTGGAGACCAGAGTTATAAGGATCATGTCAAAATACAAAAAAAAAAAAACATTTTTGAGGTTTAAATATTGTTTTTTTTAAACTTGTGTTTTTTTGAAAAAAAAAAAAAAAAAAAAAACAAGGTTTGAAAGCTAGGTTACATAGAAATACATATAACATTAATATTGTTTGTTTGATAGTGGCAATGAATAATGAATTTACAAGCTGGAAGCAGAAAGAAGAAAAAATAATACAAAAAATAATTTAAAAAATCAAATAATGAACCCATTGAGCATAGATTACAAATTGTAGTACATATATGTCATTTAAGAAAACGTGATTTTACACTGGGGAAAAAAAAAAAATGGAATGACTGGAGCACCTCTCCTACGAAGAAAGAAAGAGAGAGTTGGGCTTGGTTAGCTTGGAAAAGGGAAACTTCACTTTGGCCTTCAAGTACCTGAAGGTAGCTTGAAAATGGGAAGGGCAGTGACCTTTTACACAGTCTGATAGTGGTAGAAGAAGGGGGAATGGCTTTAAACTGAAAGAGGGGAAATCTAGTATAGATATTAGGAAGAAATAATTTACTCAGTGGTGAAGCACTGGCAGGCTGCCTAGAGAAGCAGTGGATGCCCATCCCTACAAACATTCAAAGCCAGCCTGGATGGGGCTCTGGCAGCCTGATTTGGTGGGTGGCAGCCCTGCCCATGAAAGCGGGCTTGGAGATCATCATGTTAAAGGTCCCTTGCAACCTATGCCATTTTATGATTCTATTATTTTCCATACATCTATGATAGAATAGAACCATAGAATCATCAAGGTTGGAAAAGACCTCTAAGATCATCCAGTCCAATCATCCACCTATCATAAATATTTCCTAATAACCATGTCCCTCAGTACAACATCTAAACATTTCTTGAACATCTCCAGAGTTGAGAAGTCCACCACTTCCCTGGACAGCCCATTCCAGCACCTGACCATGCTCTCAGAGAAGTAGTACTTCCTAAAGTCCAGCCTGAATCTCCCGTGGTGCAACTTCAGGCCATTCCCTCTAGTACTATCAGTAGTTACACAGAAGAAGAGTCCTACTCCCACCTCACCACGACCTCCCTTCAGATAGCTGTGGAGAGCTGTAAGGTCACCCCTGAGCCTCCTCTTCTCCAGACAGAACAATCCCAGCTCTTTCAGCTACTCCCCATAAGACTCGTGCTCCAGATTCCTCACCAGCTTCATTGCCCTTCTCTGAACACACTCCAGTGCCTCAATGTCCTTCTTGTAATGAGGGTCCCACAACTGAACACAGTACTCTGGGTGCACCTCATCGGTGCTGAGTACAGAGGGACAATTACTTCCCTACTCTCCCTGGCAATGCTATCTCTGATAAAGCCAGAATGCCATTGGCCTTCTTGGCACACTGTCGTCCCATATTCAGCTGAGAGTCAACCAATACCCCATGTCAGTTTCCTCTACACAGTCTTCTCTTTGTCCCAAGCTTGTAGTGTTGCCTGGGGTTGTTGTGGCCAAAGTGCAGGACCTGGCACTTGGACTTGTTAAACTTCAATTGGCCTCAGTCCAGCTATCCAGATCTCTCTGTAGGGCCTTTCTATCCTCAGGTGGATCAACATTTTCTCCCAACTTGGTATCATCTGCAAGGATGCACTCAATGCCCTCATCCAGGTCAACAATACAGATATTGAACAGAACAGGCCCCCCAGTATCCATCCCCGGGCAAAACCACACCTGACCAGTTGACAGCTACATGTGACTCCATATATTACCACTCTCTGGGCCTGGCCATCCAGCCAATTCTTCACCCAGCAAAGAGTGTATCTGCCCAAGCCACAGGCTGCCAGCATCTCCAGAAGAACACTGTGTCTATTGTCTAGGTAGACTATGTCAACAGCCTTTTCCTTATCCACCATATGGCTATCTTGATCGTAGAAGATGAGGTTGGTTGAGCAGGACCTGCTTTTCATGAACCCGTGTTGACTAGGCCTAATCCCCTGGTTGTCTTGCTCATGCTGTGTGATCTCCCTCAAGATGATCTGCTACAAAACCTTTCCTGGCACAGAGATCAAGCTGACAGGCCTGTAGTTCCCCAGATCCTCTTTATAACCTTTCTTGTAGATGAGAGTTACATTGGTAAATCTCCAATCTTCTGGGACCTTTCCAGTTGACCAGGAATGCTGATGGATGATACAAAGTAGCTTGGCTATCACCTCCACCAGCTCCCTCAGCACCCTCAAGTGGATCTGATCTGGCCCCATGGACTTGTGGCAGTCCAGGTGGAGTAATAGGTCTCTAACAGTTTCCACCTGAATCACAGAGGGTTTATTCTGCACCTCATTCCACACTTACAGGTCAGGGGGTAGAGTACCCTGAGGATAACTGCTCTGACTTTTAAAGACAGATGCAAAGTAGGCATTGAGAACCTCAGCCTTTTCCTTATCCTCAGTGGCCACATTCCCTGCCACATCCAGTAAAGGATGGAGATGCTCCTTAGCCCATTATGGAGGAAATAACTCATAGAAAAATACAGTTAAATTAACAATAGTTGTAGCTAAACAAATGTGAGGATTAAAAGATGGACAGATGGCTTTGATTTAGATGAAGCACAGGGAATATACAGGTATAAGAAGGATGCAGTATATATCTACAGTGGTGAATATCCAGGAACAGTTGAAATCCACCCATGCTGTTCCTATCCTACATAAACTGATTGAATAAGGTATTATAGTAAGAGGAAAATTAGAGCACCTAATGCAGTGTGCAGCTTGGCTGCTGATGTTTATTCATATATTTCTTTATTATCAGTTTGAATATCTCAAAAAGCCTATTTTCTTAGTGTCAGTATGATTTATGCACCTGTAGCCAACTGCATTGCAACTATATCCCACAAGGTTAAACAGTATTGTTTGCCCTAACAGTCTTCAATATTCAAGCCAAGAACTCAATCCTGGCAACTGTAGCCCCGTAAGATATTAAAGCACATTAAGACTGTTTCGGGAACAAACAGTTCGATGTCCCTTCCTTCCTCCCACCTCTGTCATTAGCCTTTACACAGTCAAAATACAGTTCTCTCCTGAGAGCTGTCCTAAAGAAAAATGAGTAGCTGTAATAAATGCTAAAAGCAGTGAAATTGTAGGCCATATCCTAATTAGACATGTGGGAAAACAATTACATCAGTTATAAGGACCAAATTTTTATGTACCAAAGAGCAGTTGGAAAACAAACAAACAAACAAACAAAAAAAAAAACCAAAAAAAAAAAAACAAAAAAAAACAAAAAAAATCACTTTCAGAAAGCATAGCTCCATAGCACCACAGGTACATTTGGAACTAAAAGGGAAATGTCTACTTCAAGACCAAATGTAAATGGTTTAACAAAACTGAGTAAAATAAGTCAATCCTAAAGATGAGCTAAGTGTCTGTACCAAAGCAAATCAGTGCAAAGCTTCCTCAAAGTATTGCTCAGATGAGAAATTATCAAATGCCTGTTATCTTGAAGCTGCTGTAAAAGTACATATTAACCTAATTCCTAGCCTAATTCAATTGATATTAGAAGCAGTGTATAAGTATTAACTAGCTTTTTCAGAGCTACCCTTAAATAAATTGATGTAATTTCATTTCATATTGAAATCATTCAAAGTGGGAGTTTATAGGTGTTTATATATTTCTACAAGAAGTTTACCTTTGTTATTACTGTTTGTTACTTGGGGATATCTTCAAATACAGGGAAATAACACAATACATTCCCTACATTATCACTACTGCAGCTACTTGTACAGAAAAAAAGTACTCAAAGTATGCAATCTATTTGGAAATGTGTCTTTTCCATTGTCAACACACTCATCTTAGCCTCTGAGATTTGCAAATATAGAACTGGCCACATAATAAGCATAGACATTTCTTTGCACGTACAGTTTCTGGAAGCATTTATCTCTGAGTAATATTGACTGAACTACTCAAATGACTGTACGTGTGCCTGTGACTGTGTGAAAGTTGACAGGATGAGAACACGTATTTTTTGAGTAAGAATTGTTTAATGTGATGTAGTTGTTGAATCAAAACAATAATTATTACAGCAATTAAAGTATAAAACTTGAGTCAGCATGTTGCTTCTGTTCCTGACTCTCCCTGACTTTGTAATTTTGGGCGAGTAACTTAGTTCCTGATTCTGCAAATGCTTTTACTTATGTTTCTCTTTATTCCACAAAGAACTGTTTCTGGAACAGCACATTAATATTTATTTAACTTAATAAAATAAGGGTCTGTTTCTGCTGTGACACATGGCACATCGCACAATGAAGCAGAACAAAAGGTATGGCAGAACAGGGCTTCCATCCAGTTTCTCTCATTTGCTTTGCCTCTCCTCCTCCCTTATACTCAACACGTGTCTCCAAGCTGTGAATACTTGTAGAAAGGGATTTCCTTTTCCTACGTGTGCCTGAATGCCTGCAGTGCTTCAAGACGCTGCACAGAGACGAGGCAGACAACGACCAGGCCCTGTGACATAAACTGTGCCACACCACTGCCGAAATAACCCCCTCTGCTCCTTCAGCCAAAGCTGCTTTCCTCACTAGCTAAGTCTTTTCAGCAGCAGCCAAGCGAGAGACAGAAACAGCCGCAGCACTAGAGGACCCGGGCAGCAGCAGAAGCACTGGGAACAGGCTAGGAAGGGAAGGCTGAGCTCTCGCAAAGGGGATTCCCCCCGCAGAGATAAACCCCGACAGCGGGAGGGCCCGAGAGAGAGCTCTTCACAGGAGGGGCACCCCGGCACTGGCTACATACACCACGCTGTTACTCAGCACTCCGGCGCCGGGATGATGCGCTAACTCCGTCCGACAGAGCTCCCTCCTCCCCCCGCGCCTCCCCCCTGCCCAGACACCAGCCATGTTCTCCGCATCGCCCCCACGCCGGGCCCCGGCGGCGCGGGGGAAAGGGGGGAAGGGCGCAACGGCGCCTCCCGCTCCCACCTGCGGCCCCTCCTCCGCCGCTCCCCCGCCTCGCGCACACCCCCCGACCCGCCCGCTTCCTTACAAACGTAACCGCCCACCCTTGGCTCACGACGGCAGCGCGTCTTCCCACTGGCTGCTCGAGCCGGCCATCAACCGCCGCTCGTGGAGGGGAGGTGGAAGGTGGGGCCAGGCGGGCTGTCAGCGGGAGCGGCCGGAGGAAACGGCGGCGGCGGGAGGTGCGGGGTGCGATGTGGGTGCAGCACGTCTGATCTCGCTCGCGTTTTCTTCGTCTCTTTTCCTTTCTCTGGGCTTCTCGTGTTGCTTCCGGTTTTTTTTTTTTTTGTTTTTTTTTGTTTTTTTTCTCCTATTGAAACACGTTTTGTAAATACATTCCAGCACCGGTTTTTTTGTTTGTTTGTTTTTGATTTTTTTTTTAAACATTTATTTATTTATTTTTTAATTGAAGGCCAAATACTTGATAGAACTGCTTTCGCTCTCCCGGGCAGCAGGGCCGAGCCGCAGGGGCTCTCATCGCCTCGCTCCGCGCCCCCCGCCTCCCCCGCAGCCATGGATCACCAGCCCAAGTTCTTCGAGAACCTCTCCGGCACCGGAAAAGCCATCGGGGTACTGACCAGCGGCGGCGATGCCCAAGGTGGCTATGGGGGAGCAGGGGGAAACAAGGAGGGTGGAAGGGAGTCTGGGGCGCGGAAGGGAAGAGGGCAGCGGGGAGGTTGGGGGAAGCCCTCGGGGGATGGGGTGAGAGAGGGAGGAGCGCGGGGAGCCCATGTGGGAGGCAATGCGGGGAGCAGGGGCCGGGGAGAGGAGCGGGGGAAGCTCGGCGTGGGGAGAGGCTGCTGGAGGGACTGCGGTGGTCTTCGGGCTCCTGTTTCCTCGCTGCCTCTCGTACTGAGGCCGGTGAAAATCGTTTTTGCGCGGCCTCCGAGCTGCAGGCAGACCCTCTCATCCGTCCTACCCGTTCTCATCGCGTTTCCCAAAGCGTGGCTTCCTCTGAGCCTGGCAGGGCAGAGGATAGAGGCGCTCCGGGAACTTTCACTACCAAAATGTCTTCACTCCGGGAAATGGTGGGGAATGGCTGGTGGAAACCAGAGGAGGCTGCCTGGCTGCTGCCAGCCCTCGCCTCATCCGCTTCTCACTGCGTGTTGGCACCGACAGCGCTTTCCTGTTCCTACCCGTGATTTAAAATTTCGGGTGGTGCTTGGCTCTCCAGCCCAGCAGGAGCATGCTGCAAACGTGTTTGCACGTGCAAACGTGAAGAAGGGGAACAAAAGACCTATGGACGTTAGAAGAAAAGAGAAAGAGCCTAGATCGCAAATACTTAGTTCTGAGTCCTGTTTTCCCGCAGTTTCATTTCCCCTTTTCTACCAGAAAACCTTACATAAATTAAGTCTGAAATTTCAGTTGATTAAGGTTCTAAATATCCGATTTTTTTTTTCATGTGGACTCTTCACTTTTGCCAGTTAAGTGAAGATTGCTTTCAGCTTCCTTTGCTGAGGCCACAACTATTTTAGTACTATTATTACCGGAGAGTGATTCGGAAATATTTTAAGGAATGTTCCTTTAACACGTTTTTCAAGGGTAAAAACAAAAACAAAAAAAAAGCAAACCAAAAAATTCTTTCCTTTGTGCATGGGCTCGGTAGTTTAAAGACCAGAACTAGCTGCCCAGCACGTGGACACGTGTCAGCTCCCGCCGCGTTTGGGGCATCCTCCCGGTTCTTCCAACCTCTGAGCGGTACCAGCAGCACGCCCCTCTCTCCGGTGCCCGCTCCCCGCTGTGTCCCCGGCAACTCCACGGAGCGGTGCCTCCGCGCTTCCTCCTCGCCGCCGGTGTGTACGTGATCCGCTGCGAGTCGCTGCGGATTCCGCCTCCTTGCGTCATCGGGGATGGGAGAAGCATCCTCCCGCCCTCTCCCCGCAGGAATAACGGGGAGTCCCCGGTTAGACTTGGAATTATCGGGAATCTTTCTAATCGGGATGCGAGGGCTCTAGTACCAATCGGAGAGGAAAACATTGTAGCTCCTGAGGAAAAAAAGACAAATCGATGACCTTAAATGGCTTCTCTCTTGCTCCTCAGTCGGGTTACATTTGTTCAAGTTTTATCTGCAGTTTGCTCTCGGTATCATTACTTCCACTGCTAAATGATTCCAGAAGGAGCTGTGAGTCAAAGCTTCTCTGTGTTGATGGTCTGGTCACCAAATCGCCATTTTAACTTTTAAGTGTGACAGGGCATTGCCTCAAGCAGCAGTAGCGTGTTCAGCAAGAGGCTGACTCGCTTCCGCGTGTCTGGCGATTATATAATGCACCAGCAGATGCATCTCTTTTTTTATAAAGTATTAATCTCTGCTGGCCACTATGTGAATTAAGACACTTAAAGGACTTTCAGAATCTGCAAGTAGCATCTAGACTATTATCCAACAGATTGCAAATGAGGCAAGGTAAAGATTAACAACAGTGGAAGTCGCTGTCTGAGGAATGAGGTTGTTACGAAGACTAAACAAAGCAAACTGGATGGCTTCCAAGATATTTTGTAGGCAGCTTTGTTGACCTAACTTAGAATAATTAAAATGTAGTTTTAGAATTTGGTCCTTTGGACTGAATGACAGAACACAGCTGACTTCCACCTTACTATCTTGAGAACAGCGTGGATGTGTAAAATACAACCTCTGTTTTGTTTGCATGCTGGGTTAGGCGTAGGACTAGGGACAAGATGAGTCATGCCTTGTCAAGGTCATTTGCCTTCTGTAGGGCAAATGTGCTAGAGAAGTTGTGAGCTATGAGCAGAAGGAAATAGAGTGCTATTGCTGCAGAACTCTTTGAAGACGCATGTTTGAGCAAAACTGTAGGGCAGGCAAAACTACCAACTCTGAAGTAGGCAAAAAAGGTGAAAACAAAATAGTTTCAGACTCCTGTTTTCTTTCAGATTTTTTAGGTAGACATCAGAAATATTCAGATGATCTCTAATGCAAACCAACCTCAGCAGGAAAGGCAGTGGAAAGAGCATCAATTATAGTTACAATAAACATGAGTCTTCATCCTAGTAGATGCCTTGGTTTAGATAGGTGGGCAGTAAATCTTTGCCTAGAACAAAATATGCTTGATATTTTAGAATACAAGTTACTGCCTTTGCAGCTGCTGTACCTTTGAATAATTTAGGAGTAGCATTATGTAAAATACACAGGCTTTTCTATTTATGGGATATTTTAAAGCGTAAGCTACTTCCTCACTTTTGTGGTACTTTCTTGCAGGGTTTTATGCTTGTCTTTTTGACTAACTGTGGAATATAAGGACTATATAATATGTATGCTCCATACTAAGGTTATTATGATTTAGTCATCACATTTCCAACCCCACCATAAACAATACGCTTGTGTTAAAGAATGTATTAGTGGTTTATTTTACGTCAATACAGTACTTAAAATATTACACTTATTTTATGTTTATGCACTAATGTGTGCAAGTACTAAGCTTTGCAGGCATTACTTTACCTAGCCAGCTCAATAGTGAACTAAAGCAAGTACTTTCTTCTTTAATCACAAGTACCTTGAGAGGGAAAAGAAGTTCTGACAGTTACTCTCAGAGTTCAGGAGTCGATTTGGTTTGTGCACTGTTTCTAAATGATGGTGACTGCCGCTCATAAAGGTGAGCTGAAAAGGGGTTTTGAGTCACTCTTCTGTCATCACGCTGCAACACTTGCCATGATCTGCTTTAAGTACAGTGGTAGTGTTTTATGGTGGCTACTGGTACCACTGATAATTTTGACAGCTGTAGGTTACTTTTACATTTGCACAACCTGCAATCAGACTTCCTGTTCTAGGATCATGATAGGTATGGCTCTACAGCAAGAAGAGTCATATCATCTGAAAGCTAATGAACACAGATTTGCGTCACTGGAAATACTGAATTTGTGGCTGTTGCCCATCTACTCACCTGGGATTATTATTATTATTTTTTTAAAGGTTATCACATTATTTTTGAGACAAACTAAAAGGCTTAGTGTTGTGGCAGATAACAATTAAGAGAGGTAGAATATGGATTACCTGATAATGTCCTAGAATGCCATAGAAATAAAGACTTCTATTTCTCTGTCTGAAGCATTACAGACTTACCAGTGATGTTTCAAGGCATATTTAATGTGGTAGCATAGATGTGCTGCTCTTGTCACGATTGGTTACACTGGAAAAATAAATTGTGATTGCTGGATGAATAATAAAATAATTAATGAAATGCATTCCTTTATGATGTTCCAATTGTAGAGTTTATTTGCTAACGCTTTGAAGATAATCACTGAGACATCTGTCTCAGAAAATAGGATTCTGTTTTTCTACAGACATAGGCATGTGCAAAAAGCATTTAACTTATGGGCATGCACACATATATAAGTAAAGCCAAGGCTTACAGTTATTAATAGATGAGTGTATCTTTTTCATGACATTTAATGTTTTGGAGGAACTGCATCTATAATTCTAAGATTGAAAATAGGCTGTTAGGATGCTTTTTAAATCTTGAAGGAGATATGTATCTGGTATGGTAGTTATGTAAGTATTTGTGCAGTACAAGGCTCTGATCTAATATGGTGTTACTGTTAGAAAAAGTCTATGGTATTCAGATATCTAGAGTCATTACTGTGATTGCAATAAAATGTGACATGATTAAAGATAAATGGCGAAAACTCCAATTATTATTTTTTTCAATGATTTGTTCAGATTCTGAATTTTGTTTTTCCTCATCTTTCAGTATGATGATTATAGTCTCTTGATTCATTACCATATGGTCTCCTAATTCATATCCATTTTTGTTTCTGAATAAAGTCTTTCTGGCTGATAGTGTTAAGATAGTTGTATAGTTCCTGTAGTTTGTGTGTTTTTCTCTATAATCTTTTAACTCAGGCTTCTTATTCAAGATAGTACTTAAGTACACTCTTTGTGGTTTATCAAACATGTTTAAGCCAATACCTATCTTTAAAATTGGTAGCACTTAAGGATTTCTTGGTGTGTGACCAAAATACGTGTTTTTGACTTTTCCTTATTTAGTATTATAGTTACTTATATAAACGCTTCTTTTAGTTAACTAAACTAAAAAAAAAAAAAAAAAAATTAGCTCAACATGATAGTGTCCTAGTTTTATTTCAACTCCTCTGTTGTAGTTCTGTTTGTGTATATGAAATAGGATGCAGCCATGGTACAGAAATATTTTTTTGAGGGAAGGGATTGTCTTGGAAATCACTTAAAAGTTTCAGCAGTTCTGTTTGTAACTCTGCTGTGAAAAACTAGTAATTTCAAAGACAGTTGAATAGACAATAAATTCCTAGATGGTTTTACATAATTCCTATAATTAATTCAAGTAATTGCAGATAGCTTAAACATTGCTGAGTCCAAAAGGACAAAAATAAATCATTTCCTCTATCAAAGGCTTTAATGCAAATGCGAATGATAATTGAGAAAGAATTTGAATAATTCTTTTGTTATTAAAAATAATGTTTTTGTCTGTGGCTTACTTTTGAAGCTGCTATTCTAATAGTATGTGTTTATTGGTGCAGTATTTATTACTCAGAACTAAATTCATGATTAACTGGGTAAATCTATTTTCCAGTCGTAAGCGTAAAATTACATTTCATAGATATTGTGGTAATTCATAAATGCTATTGTAGGACTCCATAGATAATGAAATAGAGCAGTGTTTTGTTAGATAAGTTATGCAGAAACTTTGTGAAATGCTCGGTATTTACATATTTGTATAGCTGCAAGCAGCACAGTGTTCAGATTTAGATAGCCAAGATATGAAGGTCTAAAGCTTCACTGTTTTACCTGCATTTTGAAGATACCAAATCATAATATGCTTTAGTCCTCAGCCCTCATGTGATGCTAGCCACTTGTGCAGGAGCTTGCTGGTAGATGCCCAAATCTTCTTTGTACGAAAAAAAAAAAAAAGACACATCACCAAATAATAACAATGTCTGTTGCATAAATTTACTGAGTTTCAGTGTCGGTACTGAGGAAGTGCTTTCTGTCTGTAACTCCTAGTTTTTCCTGGATTTTTGCCCTCTTTTCAGACAGGTAAATTATGAGCCTTACCAGTTTTTCGTGTAAGACACAGGGAAATGAAGAAATACTAAAAAAGTATGTGATGATATTATGAATATATTCATGCGAAAAATTCATTTTGAGAAATAAACTCTATTTTACAAGTGTGAAAGTTAAGTCTGTTCAACATTTGCAGGCTAATTTTTAGGGAAAAAGTGATATGGGAGAAAATCTGGAGTGAGAGCTACTCTTCTTTAAAATACACTATTTGGAAGATTTATCCTAAACATACAAAGATGTGATACATGACCAATAATACCGAAATATGAGTAGTAGAAAGATGAACGTATGTCTTTAATAGACACTGTAATATTTGTATTTCAAGTCTTTTTTTTTTTTGCTGACAGAGCTTTAAGTTGCTTGAATCAGACACCTTTTCTATTTTTCTGCTTGAATACTTGGAGAACAAAGACAAAAGTTAGCACAGGTTAACGAGTGAGGCAGCACAGTCTTTGTAGCTGAACATGCCTTACTATTTCCTATTTCCCCTTCTGTGCCAAACATGAGAAGTGTCAGAGCTGAACCTCGAGAACAGAAAGTTCTTAAAGCAAGGCAGTTCTGAGTAGTCCTCAGTGATAATGTATGTCTTTCCTTCAGAAAATGAACTTTTTAGCCACTCTCCTAGAACTTTTCAGTGATATGGATAATTTAAAAATTTGTTCTCACCTCTTAAAAACAAGCAAAAAACCTGAAAACAACAAACAGTTGTTCAGCTAATGAGTTGAAGTACTCAATGGACTTTAATGAAAGGAGTAGCTTGTGTTTGTCTTGTCTTGGTTTGCAGAAAATGGCAGTGCAATGACAGTTCATTTTATAATTTGGAAAAATGAAGGGTTTTTGTCTGTGTTTCCCAGAGGACCTGGTGTGTGTTTATGTTACTTTGTTTTCTTTATTGTTTGTTTGAAAATTGTTTCACTGTACGTAGTAGACTTGTTTTAATCTGGAATTTAGCATGCTGACTTTCTTTTCAGCACAGCATGTCGAAAGAATTTCTCAGCTTTTCCATGGCATTATCCAGATCTTGTTCCAAAACTGCTGCTTTTTTTTTTTTTTTTTTTTTTTTTTTTTTTTTTTTTTTGTGCTCAGCACAGGGCTGAGGGGCAGTAAGAGGATTCTTGCTATTACTTCCTAGTTCAGAATTTATGGAAAAGCAGTTAACTTAGGATTTTATTCTTAAGTAAAAATGCCAGCATACAAACGACAAATCAGACTGCACACTTCTTGATTTTGGCAGACTTTTTTTTTTTTAATTTATGTTTTATGTTTAGCCACTTCAGTAACTTTTGAAATATTTGAGAAAACCTCAGTCTCGTTCTTTTTGTTTGTTTGTTTGTTTTATCCTCCTTCTTTTCTTTTCATTTTCCAATGATGATAGAAGTTGCAGGGGTAGACCTTTTTGGCATACTGTGTTATGGGTTATATATTCTACTTACCCTATTTTTGTATTTCCGTATTAGTGAGCATTTAATGCCTACGGTAACAGAGAAGCTCACCTACTATTTTGTTACTTTGATATTACTGAATGCAGCAGGTTTAGAGTGGTTTCTTGTTTCTTTTTTAATGTTTCTGTCATCCCTTTTTAACGGATGTGCTTGATTATTTCTTTCAGTGTAGCATAGCTGCTGCTTTTGTACCCAGGCTTTGCATAATCCCTTATGCCAGTGTAAGGAGCAAATAGTATATTTTTGTGTGAACTTAATTAATGAGTGAGATGACACAATATCTGAAGGGATGTATTATGGTAAAAATTCATTTAACACATGTAGGGGAACCAGTCAAACTTTCATTAGTGTTCAGAAGATCAGGTGTTTGATTGTTCAACTTGAGTGTAAGACTTCATATTAATAATCGTTTATTAGATGTGTGAGGAGAGAATTCCCATGTGAGATTGCATTTCAAGGAAGCGAAGTAGTGTGTAGGCATTTTTAATTTAATTTTAATTTTTTTTAAATGCAAACATTTATTGTGTTGATTTACTACTACTTTTTTCTTTCGTTTTAATTGGACACCTGTCAATGTCGGGAGTTTTGGTTGTGCTCCCAACAGATCACTGGCTGTATAGATTTGCATTATTTTGGAGAGCTCAGGAAAAAGCTATTGCAGCATAATTCCTCTTTTGAATGAGCTACATTGATTGAATGTTTTCATATTGAAAACTTAATTGTGATGAGAATTTCCATTCCCTTTCTAGTTTAGTTGCTCTTACTTTTATGATGCTGTTCTACAATAAGCAACAGTTCAGTCACTGATCAGTGTGCATACTAGCATTCATGTAATTGTCTTTGATTCTATCCCCATTGACAATCTAAGACAATCGTTACATCAAAGCAAATAGTTTTGTGCTTTTTGTATTCATGGGCTGATAGCACTGTCATTAAGCAAATTCCTGACTAATACATGCTGATCATTGTCTGTCATTAGGAATGAGTTAATGTTTTGGGCTTTTAAATTTGTTTTCAAAAGCACTGAAAATGCACAGTGCGCATGCAAAGATAATCAATACCAATGTGATTTTGCTTTTTCTTAACAGGTATGAATGCTGCTGTGCGTGCAGTAGTACGCATGGGAATATATGTGAAAGCCAAAGTCTATTTCGTTTATGAGGTTAGTGGTTTTTTTTTTTTTTTTAATTCATTCTGTATTTATCTTCTGCCTCTACTTGAGTAATCTGATTATACTTGTGGAGATTGTGAAGAGCAAGTAATATAGAATAAAAAAAGATATTGTATGTATCATTACCTCAACGTTTATTTTCATACTTATTTCTGGAAATTGCTTTTTATATGTTGTATGATTAAATCTATTTCATTTAAAAGCTGCTTTTTATTATGTATTGAATTCGCTGTGTGCTGCCATAACCCTGAGAATGTTGAGAAACTAGGTGGTTGTTCCTCAATTGTTGCTCAGTGGTGAATTCGAACTTTAATACTCACTGATGTATTTGTGTACTATTTAGATGTTTGTCTGGTCCCTATCATTGTAACTTATAATTACCTCCTTCAGCCTAGTTAAACTACTAATTTTTAACTCTTTGGCTTCCTCCCGGGGTAAGTGGGGTTGTTGTCCCCATTTCATGGGTAACACCAAGAGCTTTTTTACAACTCATTTTTATCAGGAGTTCTGTGGGGCTAGTGCTGTCTTTCCTGGCTTTAGTACTGAAAGCCTTCTCTATCAGTAGTGTGTTCAGACATAAAAAAATGTTGTGGTTGAAGCTTTTGACTGCCTGTTGATTGCCTGCCTACGTGAAGAGTGTTAACCTGAATAATGATTTTCACAGTTATTTGACACAAAAATGTAGAAGTTTAATATAAATTACGAGAATACTATCTAAGCCTGATAGACTGAAATACACTTTCACTTAAAATGTGCAGATTACACAATTCAGTAAATACTTCTTAGCAAAACAATCATTCTATTTACACTTGAATTCCTTTACACCTACTTAGAAGAATGTGGTGACTAGAAATCATTAAAAAAAAAAAAAAGTATATGGGGCAAAATCTAGTGTTTCTAACAGAATGTGCTCTTTATTTTTAATGTGATTTATCAAAAGAAGTTCATAGAAACAACAGAAAAGTACTTTGTTTTCTTTTTTGTGCATGCAAAATATACAATTTAGCTTTAAAAGGCAGCAATTTATCTATCTTCTTTCTTGGTCTGCTTGTTCCTAGGGTTCATTTACTAAAGAGATGTGAAGTATTGAAATGCAAATAAGTAAAGCACTGTGCTCCGAAATTCTTTTGTACTACCCTGCTACAGCAAGTAGCTCTGAATACTTAGTGTGTGCTAGTTATGTGACCAACCTCTAGAATTCTTTCAGTGTTGAGCTGTGCTGAAGGCTTGCTGAATTGGGTCAAATATTTTTGAGGAAGGAGGTTTTTTTGTTGCCTTTAAAGGACAGATAATAATAATAATTATTATTTTTGTTAGCTCTGCACTAAGAATTATCATCATTGTCCTAGAGTTGTTACCTTCTAAAAGCTGTTTTGTATAATGGAGTGTATTTAGTCATAAACTTCCAGAGAAGCTTCTGTTTTTCTGAACTTCAAAAGTCCCATTACGAAGTACAGTGCTTCTGTAATAATTACTAGAATTTGCTAATGTGACATTGTCCTCTGAAATATGCCCATTCCCATTACTAAACCAGCCTATATCAAAATCACAGAATTTTTGGAACGAGAGTCAGTTGTACAAATAACTGTGCTTGGAGCTATGAGCACTTGTTCCAGTGCTTGACTACTCCCTCAGTAAAGAACTTTTTCCTGATATTTCATGTGAATTTCTCCTGACTCAGCTTTCATCTTATCACTTATCATCAGAGAGCAGAAATCCTTTCCGGAGGATGCCATAGGCTGTTGTGAGAGCTCTCCGTTTTCTCTAACTTAAACAAACCAGATACCCTCAATTGTTCATCATAAGTCATGCCCTCCAGTTCTTTCATCGTCTTTGTTGGCTAATGACAAATGTTTTCTTATTTGGGGTCAAAAACTGAGTAAAAAGTCTCAGCCTTTTGAAACTTACTTTGTTGTAATCATAGTACACTTGTTTTGTTCTACTGTCACTTTTGTCTTCCCTCATAAAAACTTCTGCACTTTAAAATCATCCATCTTCTACAGCTGCGACCAAAACTAGGTCAGTATTTGAAGTAAAAAACATAAACTCCATTTTCCTGTGCTTCATTCAGAAGTAGGAGAGAGACTATTATTGCAAATAAAAATCGCTCTTAGTTGACTACTTTTATATATATACGTGTGTGTGCGTGTGTGCGTGCGCGTGCGTACGTACGTGCGTACGTGTATGTGTGTATATATTTTTTTAAGTTTATCTTGTGAAAGAAACTGGAATTCTTATGCTACATAGGCAGACTTTGATTCCCAAAAGGGAGTGTGTGGAGGTGTGTTATATGAATAAGTAGCCCACCCGAATATTATAAATATTAAAACTAGTTTTAGAATGAAAATCATAATTAAGAAAGAACCCTAACAGGCCAAACATGTCTTATTTCATTGAAGCGGGCACATCTGAAAATCATTCTATTCATTTGTGGAAATAGTACTTTTATACACTGTTGCCCTGATTTCACATTACAATCATGTTAACATCTTTTCGCATTTAATCTTAGCATTGTAACATTGTATCCTTGTGGAATAGCATCACTTTATTTCCCAATCTCCTCCGGATGGGTATTAAGGCTGGAATCCAATTGATTTATTTCACTTATCCTGTGAAAATTGAAGAGGTGAAAGCATAGTGCCAGGCTGCTGTGGGAGACTAGTTTAAGTTTTTTTTTGTTTGTTTTTCATTTTACCAAAAATGACTCTCTTTAAATGAGAATGAGAAGTAAAAGTTGTAGCTCTCCTCTGTGGGAGTTTGTTTTAGAAATGGATGTTTCTTTTTCATGGATTGAAGCACATAGCTCCCCATGGATGCACGCTCTTACCACTAAGCTGTGGAACTTTCAGATTGTTCACCTTGCTTTTAGGCGTCTTTTTCTCAAGAGGCCAGTGTAGAAATGCAGTGGTACTGCAGCCATGGATTTCTGTGAGGAAAAATTTCTCTTTTACATAATGGTTTGTGCCCTCAGTGGTAATAGTATTTTATGTTATTGAGTAATAACCAAAAAAGCTCAATAAGGAAATTTAAACAACTGCTGAAGCCCTGAATGTCTTGAATGAAGGGTATCAGAAGACAGATTGTTCTTTTCCAGAAGTTTTTGTAGACTTAAGATGAGAAGCAGCGTTTACTGTCTGCCCCTCTCTCCAGAAGTTATGGTGTATGTGTATGTATCTTGTGAATGTTTGAAATCTCAAATGTTGGATAGAGGAAGGAAACATAAAAGCGTTATTTTCAAGTATGATGCTTGCTGTACTGATGAAATATTTCAAGTTGAATTTTACCTTTACAATGAATTGCTCAGACCTCAAGTTGGCATCAGAATTTAAGTAAACTGTTAAATGGAAATCATGCTCTTCATTAATACTTTTTTTTTCTTTATATCTTTTCTAAGAAGCTTTCTTTGAAAACTTCTGTGTCTTTTGCATCTGCCTGTTGAATTGAAATTGTAGTCAAAGTGTTTAAAGTGAGCTTAAATGCACCATTTAGGAAGCAGAACCGAGTTAATAAAAGCTAATGTAAACAAAGCAAAAATGGATCTAGCTTGTTCCAAAAGCTCCCTGTCTTTGCTCTACAGGTGGGGAAATCATTAATACAGCCCTTGTTATTGCATGTCTATATAGAGAAACTATCACAAAATTGCAGAATGGTTGGTTGAAGTTGGGACTGGCTGCAGGTGGACAAAATGGCTTCCAGTGGTCCCTTCCAAACTCAGCCATCCTATAATTCTGAGTCAATAAAGCTCATCTTTTTTTGAAGCTGTGCTTCAAAATGTAAAACCACTTTCAAGTGGAAGTTTGTCCCTTCCCTCTTTCCTATGTTTTAGATTGGTTAATAAGATATGAATTAGCAATTTTTATGTCTTTAATATAATATCCCTTTACTGCATATGCCTGTAATACCTTCTTGAATGCAATTTGATTATTTTTTCTTTCAAGTAAGAATGGAAGGTGAATAATTGAAGCAAATATATCAACTGTATGTATTTTCACGAGTTTATAGTGCAGCTTCCTGTAATCTGTTACAAATGCAATATTGTGATACTCTTTCAGGATTTATTGCCCTTGTTTTCAGCTGTGGTTGCCAAAATAGAGATGAGTAGGAAAAATTTTCTATCCAGTATTGAGTGATGTAATGAACTCTCTGTATTCTTGCTTGTTTTTCTTTTAATACCTCTTTGATAATTGCACTTAATTTATTAGCTTTCATCAAGCTCAGCTGTATACACTGGAATAAATCTTACTGAGAATCTTTGCACTTTCTCAGAAAGATATGTTCTTTCTCAGAAAAATATTGTTACATATCTTGTGTATGGACATACATATATTTGTAAGTACACTGAAGTTATGTAGATTACATGTCTTTAGTTTCCCAGCTTGGCCTTCAATTTTGAAGGAATTATACAAATAATGCCCCAGCTTCAAGACACCTATTTTAGATGTGTATACATTAGATACATACTAGAGGTGTATGGAGAGTGCACAAAATATTGAAAAGATCTGTTGAATGACAGAAATCTGAGACTGATCATCTTCTACCTGGATATTTCTTTGCTGTTACTCAGTCATCTAAAGTGTAAGTTAATTAATCTCACTGAGCAGAAGCTTGTAACATGTGCCCTTTGGCATCTGTACTGAAATCCTTGTGAGCTTAATTTGAGTAACTTGAACTTCTGTGGAGGCCACATTTCATTTATCCTCCCGTCCTATTACGTTAGTGAGGGATTCCCAGTTTTATAGAATATTCATATACTAATCTATTATACAGTACTCTAGTATTACCAATTTACTTCTTATTGGATAAAACCTTTGTCTGCTGTGGATCATCCCAAATTAGGTATTTTTAGTTTATAGTGTCAGTTTTGCTGTCTTCTAAACATACGTATGTCTATATATTTCCTAATGAGATACTTGCTTGGATGCTGTATCCTTTAAGTATATCTTTTAATTCATTGCTTTTAATCACTTACATTAAGATATACACAGGGAGTACTATTACAATGGAAATGTTACCACTTTTCAAATAAGACTTCTGAGATGCTTTCCTTTTTTAGGGTTACCAAGGAATGGTTGATGGCGGTGATAATATTGTTGAAGTTTCTTGGGAAAGTGTATCCAGTATCCTGCAAGTGGTAAGTATTAGGGAGTAGGGGTGAAATCTAATTCTCTCTTTTTTTTTTTTTTCTTTTTTTTCCCCAATATGAACTAATATTGCAGTTATGAAATCTTATTTATGTGATGACAGCAGTACCTATTTTTTATAGTGTGATTGCCTGACACCTTCTAAAGAAGAACTTAAGGATCTTAAATGTAGTATGCAAAAATCATATTGAAAGCCTTTGTTCTAAATCTTCAATATCATGTTGTTAGCCTCCTAAAGACATGCTGGCAAAGATATTATAAGGTCGAAGTATGGAATAACTATATTTTGTAAGGCAAGTGAATATATGGAAGCTGGTATTAGCTATGTAAAGCTACTGTAATAAACATAAAGCAGAGAAAAACACGCTTTTTATTTTTTTAATAAAACAAACAGAAAAAAAGCTGGAATGTTACAATTATTAAAAGATGTTATATGTGCATGTATTTTGTATGTTTGTTTTATGTTCTGTCCATCTTGTATAATCTGTGGCCTTTTGATTAAAAGAAAGTTGAGGTGGTCAGGGATTGATGAGCAAAGGCAGGAGCAGAATGTGATGCTGAATACATACTGTAAGAATAGCATCAACAGTGAAGCTGAGAATGTATTTAGTTGTTCTGATAAGAGACTTCTCAGCCTACTAAGTTGTAGTACATTGTTTCAAATGCAGTCTCTTTTCCACTCTCAACAATTTTTTATTTTTTTTTAAGTATGAAAATATCTAGCATGGCATGTTTTCTCAGTTATATTACATGTTATATTTTGAGAATGCCTACATGTACACAGAGATGTTTTTGGCATTTTGAAAACAGCTACTCTGGTTTTTGGTGGAAGATCTTTTTTTTTTTTTTTAATCAGATTAATATATGCAGTATATAAATCAATGAAATAGAAAATTGTATGTTCTTCTCAAAAGTTCTGTGGAAGCACAATAAATGCTAATTTAGAGCCTTAGGGATGGATACATCTTTTTTGTGCATGTTCATAGGTTTCATGATGTTAATTAAAAACAGTTGTGCTGGATCAAATTCATCTGAATCTTGACTATTTAGTGTTGCATCATTTACTTCTGTTATCACATATTAACAGATATTAGTAATTAATTGGAGTGCTACTAAAATTAATCCCAAATAATTTAATATTTTGTTTCAAGAGTAGCTCTTTATCAGTCATATTTGAGTGTTTTCTCTTTTCCCTGGTGTATGTATCCACTCCTGAGAACATAATTTCCCATGAGCTTGGTAATTGTTTTCATTAGTTTTAATTCACTGCGGAATTAAAATGGCTGTTATGCTGCAAAGTAACAACTCATCATTAATGCAACTTAAAAACAAACAAAATATTCAGTAATAGTCTGGATTATAGACGTAAACTAAGTTCCCTTTATGTTCCTTTATCTAGGGAGGTACAGTCATTGGTAGTGCACGCTGCAAATCCTTTCGTACCCGTGAGGGTCGCCTGCAGGCAGCCTGCAACTTGGTTCAGAGAGGAATCACTAATCTTTGTGTGATTGGTGGAGATGGTAGCTTAACTGGTGCCAATCTGTTCCGTGAAGAATGGAGTGGACTTCTAGAAGAACTGGCACAGAAAGGTAAGTTTGTGTTGAGACCCACCAAACTCACAGTTCAGTCTTTAGAGAAGTTTTGTGCTGTAACTATGTATTCACAAACTATATTCAGAGGGTATTTCTTGTGTTCAAAAATGAAATCCGTGTATTCTACATAATTACGTATCTCTTCATAATTTAATAGTTCTTGATTTCTCTACATCCTTTCCTGTACACCACAAATGTTGAGAAAGACCAAATAAACTACTGGACAAGTGTCTGTATGATTTGTTTTCGGTTTTTTTTCCCCATGATGAACCATTTTCAGGGCCTTTAAACCTTCTACTTGAAAAGCCCTTTTCTTCAAGTACAAACTGACATGGTAATTTCTTTCCTACAAGTTACACATTTGGATGTTGTTAAATTATGAAGTTTTCCTGCCTATATGCATTGCTCAAAATCAGAACATTGTATCTGTTGGTAAAAATGTATACAGCCCGTTAATCATTTTTGATAGCATCCAAGAGAATGTTTAGTACAATAAAAAAGTACAAGAGTGCAGGCTTGTATAATGCTGTGCTGATGCTATAAGTTATTCAGAATATTTAGTTCTTTTCCTAGGTTCCATCAATTTCTGGCTTTGAGACTTACTGAACCAGAACATCAGTCCTTTAACAAATTTTTCTTTCCTGAATGTATACCGTCTCCTTGAACACATACAGATTTTTGCTGAACACACTGTGTAGCAATGAGTTCTACAGCTTCGAGGAGTTTGTGAAGATTGCAAAGAATCTTCTATTTATTTTGATCCTGCTGGTTTCTAGTTTCATTTGGTGTCTTCTAGTTTTTGACTTAATACAAGCACTGAATGATCAATCCTGATTTCTCTGTTTGCCTGTTGAGACTTTACAGCTGTTGTACTTTTTCATCTCTTTTCTAGAAGAAAGAGTCCTTTCTTAGTTGTTCCTTATATTATAAGTTCTGTATCTATGATCATCTTTGTTGCCCTTCTCTGAACCTTTTCCAGTTCTACATATCCTTTTTGAGGTGGGGAGGACCTGAGCTGCACCCAGTATTCAAGATGAGGGCAAACCATGGATCCACACAGTAGTATAATGATCTTTGTTTTCTTCTGTTATTTTCCTAATATTTCCTAATATTTAGATTTTTTTATTATTATTTTTTATTTTTACTGCTACTGGCCACTGGTGCTGATTCCTTAACGAAAACAGCATTATTTTATTTTTGATGTTAGGATATGTTTTTCATGTGATTAGTTCACATTTATCTACAGTAAAGTCCACCTGATACTTCACTGGTCATTGTCTTGCTAGTCTTCCTTATTTCTTCACAGACACCCCGTACCCTTAGAACCCAAATAATTCAGTTTGATCAGTAAGCTCAGGCAACTTTCTGCTCATTCCCTATTTTAGGTTATTGCTGAATATACTGAACAGTACACATCTCTATAGTACTCCATCGGTTACCTTCCTCTGATGCAAGAATCTGCATTTACTACATCTTTCTGTTTTTTATTTTTTCACTCTCTTTCATATAATTTATTCCATGCAAAAGCCTTCTCTACCATGCAATGACTAATCAGTTTTTCCAAAATCCATTGGGGATGCACCTTGTTATTGGCTTTACCTAATCCAGGTAGACTATGTCAACCAAATGCCCCTTATTTGTGTGATTTCACTTACAGAACAATACAGAACACTTTGTAAAATGTTATATACGTTGATATAAAACATTTTGATTCTTCTTCAGAATGCTATATTTATCTGCAAGAAAATGAGTTATATTTTCTGTTATGATTTCTAATATTTTGTTTGGTATAGACATCAAACACACAAATCCATAGTCTTGAATCTCACATTAAAAATCTGTTGTTACATTTACTATGATCCCCACCATAGATACTGAGGTAATTCTAAGCACTGCAGCAGCTAATTTGTCCTTGAGGTCCTTTAGAACTCTTGAGTGATTCAGCATTTTCTCTTAGGCGTGAGGAGACACATACTAAAAATGCCAATAGGAGCTTTTCTATTCTATTTACTTATTAATTGTGAAATCAGAGCATTTCAGTGATGCAAAAGTCTTCAAAAGTGTAAATGAAGTGTTACGATTACTTACATTTGCCCACTCGCATCCAGTTTGCATCATTTTGCTTCTTCATTGCATGTCAGACACTGATACTCCAAATTAAATGCTATTATATCCCAGCCATCAATTTTAAGTTTGGTTATAAGGCATGATAGTCTGTTAACACTTTGAAGTGAACTGAAAAGCTCTTGTTTCCCTCCTTATCATAGGAGTTAATTGCAGGATTCTTTTGGTTGGTTGTTTGATTGGTTTTCCCTTATGCTTTTGACTAACCTTGTTACGTGAAATATCTAAACAGCAGTTACGTTTGGATATGTTTAATTTGTAGAGCAGCCAAGCAACGTGTCTGATAATGTTGAGTTTTATTAAGTTTAATCTAACTTAATCCAGATCCTTCTCTGGGTAATTTTTTACAGGAAAGATTGATGAAGAGGCTGTTAAGAAATATGCTTACCTTAACATTGTGGGAATGGTTGGGTCCATAGACAATGACTTCTGTGGCACCGATATGACCATAGGAACAGACTCAGCCTTGCACAGGATCATTGAAGTTGTGGATGCCATCATGACCACTGCACAAAGGTAAATTGTGCATGTTAGGAAAGACTGTAATATGTGTGTGATTGTTATGCTTCAAATCTTGTTTCCTATTGCTATACAGTAACGGAGGGTATATAGTCATCTTAAGATGTTAGGTAACTGGTATACATAGTATTTATTGTGTGAATACATATCTTGGTTTCTTTGCAGCTTTTCTACCACTCCCATCATGGCAGTAGTACAAGTATTTGATGGTAGAGGCAATATCAGCTTTAGGAGAAGGCTTTGGTTTTTATGTTTTTGATCTTTCCTGGACATAATATTCTAAAGAAGATTCAGATGGTATCCATTTGTATGTTACCTTTACTCAGACGAAATTTAAGCAATTAAATTATATTTTTATGTACTTAAAAATCAGACTAGGAAATTCTATTGTGGTATCCTAAAATTCTTAATTATGCCTTTGCATCACTTACATTTCTAGAGGTTGTTTACCTCTTCTCTCCTAACTACTTTCATTTATTTTAGAGTAAAGTGTAATGAAAACAAATTAAGTTATAAAAGATATGCAATTTAAATACGTAGATCAATATGATCTTTTATTTTTCAAATTAATTCTGTGTTTGGCAACCTGGCAAACTGAGACCATTTCTTGATACCAGCTGTTGAAGATTTTAGATTTCTGAGCTGCAGTGAATTATTCTTTCATACTGTTTTTTTTTTTTTTTTTTTTTTTTTTTTTTAAATAGCCATCAGAGGACATTTGTTCTGGAGGTTATGGGTAGACACTGTGGGTATGTATTGTCTTCAGTAGTTTGTATTTTGTACAAATATAATTATGAAAAATTAAAAAAATCTGAACAATAAATGTCTAATTATTTTTGTTATATTTATTAGGTATTTAGCTCTTGTCAGTGCCTTAGCTTGTGGTGCAGATTGGGTATTTATTCCTGAATACCCACCAGAGGAAGGATGGGAGGATTCAATGTGTGTTAAGCTTTCAGAGGTAATGTATTACTGTGTTTTGACTTTTTGCAGATACACCGTGATTTAGCAATGTAATCAGACCTTTCAGTACCTTTCCTTATTCATTTGATGAAAGGTATTTCAATTCATCAATGAAAAGCCCTGTATGAAAATGAAATGTATGAGAACTCTGAAGTGATCAAGTATAAGCTGGAAAGATGGGGAATATTTCTTAATGTATAACAATTGCTTTTAAAATTGTGCTGTGATTTTTTTTTTTTTTTTTTTTTTTTTTTTTGCTGATATGTGGATATGCTTTTGTTTTTACTGTAGAACCGTGCACGAAAGAAAAGGCTGAATATTATTATTGTAGCTGAAGGCGCTATTGATTGCCACAACAAACCTATAACATCAGAGAAGGTTAAAGATGTAAGTGTCAATAGTGTCAATATCCTTAAGATGCACTTTCTGTTCACAATAGGGAGTTTTTTTACTAACAATAGCATTTCTATAGTATAAATTGATCATAGAATCGTAGAATGTTTTGGATTGGAAGGGACCTTTAAGATCATCTCCTTCCACCCCCTTGCTATTTATAGGTAGGGACATCAGCCTCTAGACCAGGTTGCTCAAAGCCCCGTCCATCCTGGCCTTAAATGCTGACAGGGAGGGGCCATTCACAGCCTCACCAGGCAACTTGTTCCAGACCCTCACAGTAAAGAATTTTTCTGATATCTAGTGTAAATGTACCCTCTTCCAATTTAACTGCATTTCCCCTCATTCTGTCACTACCTGCCCTTATAGAAAGTCCCTCCTCAACTTTCTTGTAGGCCCCCTTCAGGTACTGGAAGGCCACCATGAGGTTTCCTTGGAGCCTTCTCTTCTCCAGGCTGAAGAGCCCCAGCACTCTCAGCCTACCCTTGTAGGGGAGGTGCTCCAGCCCTCTGATCATCTTCATGGTCCTCCTCTGGACCTGCTCCAACAGCTCCATGTCCTTCTTCTACAATAATGAAAAAAAAGTTGACATGTTAAAAATGGACAATATGTGAGAGTATGTGAGATTTTTTTATTATTACAGTAACACTTGAAACAGTGTAATGCATGAACATAGTTCATGAAGTAGTTACACTAATAAAACCATTCCATTTTGAAATTCTTTGCAGCTTGTGGTTCAGCGGCTTGGATTTGACACTCGAGTGACTATCTTGGGTCATGTGCAAAGAGGTGGAACTCCTTCAGCTTTTGATAGAATTTTGGTGAGTGAACCTAGAATAACTTGTTTTGGCACCAAATGGTAGAAGTAAATAGTATGTTTTTACTTTCTTCACAGTTGATCATTTGTAGTAGTTTCACACTGATAAGCTGAGCTACACCATCTGCATAGATTTATTTTTTTCTTATTAGGGTGAAGGAGGTATCAAATTGTCTGGAAACCTCAAATTTAAAATAGTGAAGAGCTTTGCATAAAAAAAAAAATCTGCAGTAGGGCTAAAAAGCAAAGCTGCAAGAACAATCTTGCATGTTTTATAGTCTGATGTGGTATCAGGCTGCTGCTACTTCTGAAAAAAAATGTTATTTCAACTTGATTTGCAGAGAAATCTTGAGTAATTCTGTGGTTGGAAGCATTTTGCTTTTAAATGCTTGCTTGAGCACTAGAACACTTATTATTTTCAGGCAAGCCGAATGGGTGTGGAAGCTGTGCTTGCACTTTTAGAAGCTACTCCAGATACTCCTGCCTGTGTTGTGTCTCTGTCTGGAAACCAAGCTGTCCGTCTGCCTTTGATGGAGTGTGTGCAGATGGTGAGTTTCTGGCAAAAATATATTTTACAGTTATTCATTAACTATAACAGAGCACTGTATACTCTGAGGATGATGCTCACCTTGCCACAACCTCCTTTCAGGGATTTGTAGAGAGCAGTGACATCTCCCCTGAGCCTCCTCTTCACCAGGCTTCTCCAGACCCTCGATCTCTTTCTTGTAGTTAGGGGCCCACAGCTGAACACAATACTCAAAGTGCTGCCTCACCAGAGCTGAGTACGGAGGGATGATCACCTCCCTGGTCCTGCTGAATACATTATTTCTGATACAAACCAGAATGGTTGTGGCTTTCTTTGCCATCTGGGTGCATTACTGGCATCCCAAGTGTTGACCAACACCCCAGATCCTTTTCCTCCACACAGCTTTCCAGCCACTTTACTCCAATTTTGTAGCTTTGGATATTTTATGTTTGAAATATAAAATTTTCATTTTTTTTCCCTTTAGAAAGCTATTTCAGAATGTCTGTTTACAGAAATATTAGATGAATAACTTTCTGTGTTTTTCAAACATGTCCAATAATAAAATTGTTCTTTCAAGACTCAAGAAGTACAGAAAGCCATGGATGAAGGAAGATTTGTTGAGGCTGTCAGGCTTCGTGGGAGGTATTGCCACTCATATCAGTTTATTTTCTCTATAAAATGCTACATTTTTCTGCAGTTCTACCAACAATTTTTTTTTTATTTTACATAATTTATTTTCATCTGTTTTTGTGTATTTAGAAGACAAAGGAAGAGTTGCTTAAAACAGTAATTGAAACTCTTATCTGTGTTTAAAATAAGCAAAAAAAAAAAAACACCGCACAAACCAAAGAAGACAGTAGTACTAAAGACTGATATTAAGATAACTACTTGCAGAAAAAAGAGCTGCTGTTATGTATGAGCTGGCTGATTGCAACCATGTGCCTGTTTATTTAGAGCTTTGAAACCAAATGTGTTTAAGATGAGTATGTTTGCAAGCAGCTGTTAGTTTTCCTATAGTATATATACTTACATGTTAGTCAATAAATATGTTATTATATATAGGATATACAATCTTAAAAACATATCTTAAGTTGGGATACTTTCTGACAGCTTAGGGAAAAGTTTGATATTTCTTGAAAATAACTATATATTCAAAAACTTTGTAATGTTTATTTTATCTATTCATTATTTAGGAGCTTTGAAAACAACCTTAACACCTACAAATTACTGTCACAAAAAAAGCCAGATGCTGAGCTTCCAAAGGTGAGGAGTATTTAATGTGTGCAATACCTGTCTGCCATTGGGTTTTCATAACAAATCAACTTTTTTTCTCCTGCTCCCTTAGTATTATCTTCAAATCTTTGCTGTAGAATATTTTATAAAATTGGTTAATTATTATACTGGCAGAAAAATTGCTTGTAACAAACAATTTAGTTACAATAATAACTAAAAAAAAATAAAGGGAGAGACATCACTCTGGAAATAATGCCTCCTATTTATTTCAATAAATAATATGGTAACAGCGTAGCACAATAAATGCTATTTGATAGAGCAAATTTTCAACTACAGAATGCAATCTTTCAGCATAGTCACTACCATTAGCTATGCATTTCTGCCAGTGATGAACAAGAGCCTGTTTTGTTTTATAGTAGTTTTGCTATGTCCTTTAATGATGGATGACACTAGGAGTTTGTAGGTCATTTGGAATAAATAGCAAGTACTTGGATGTGATCACACCATCCAAATCTGTTTGCTTCTCTAAAAGGAGTTGGAGGGGAATTAAAAAGTAGACAAACTGTTGAGGAAAAGACTTAGCTGATCATCACCAGAGTTTACTGTATGCTCTATTCTGCTTTGCTGTGTACAAATATTTTACTGTTATGCTTCCTTTGCCTTTTTTACAGTCCTTTGGTTGAACTGAAGTTTAAAGTAAACAAAACAAAGAGCATGCAGTCTTTTATTTCTGTTTGTCTGATTGTTGTATAACAATTGCTGTCTGTTTGTTGTTTTGTGTGTTTGTTTTTGTTTTGTATTCCCATCTTCCAGAGTAAACCAAGTAACTTTTAGACCTTCTCCAATATTAAATTGCTACAAATTTGTCATGTTAATGATTTAAAAAAAAAAAAAAAAAAAAAAAATTAACATTGTTCAGTTGGTGTAAAGCATGGCAAATTTCAGTATATAAGCACAGGCTGTCAGATTTTCTTGCATTTTTCTTGCATAATTTGATATCATGTAAGTTCTGTTTTGCTAAGCATGTTTTCTAAAAGGTCAGGCATGTCGAGTTTTAATTACTTATGTTTTGCTCTCGGTATTAATTTCAGAGTTGTAAGTATAAAACAGAATAGATAAGTTACAGTGTCTTAGATTGAAATAGATACTTATTTATACACAATAAAAATATAATTCTTTTTGGGTGTCAGTGATTCTTATTGTCTGACTTTTTCTTAATAATGGACAGTGGTCTGTGATTTAACTGGTAATGTTTTATATTTCAAGTAATGCTTGTTCATGTACAGTAGTATGACATTTCACATTTTACAGTTGAAATTAAATCCAAAGATGCTTGCTAGAATTTTACTCATGTAGAGTACCTTTGTTTGTTTACCCATGCTTTGTTTATCTTTACAAAGCAATTCTATATGTGGATATTTTTATTTCTGATTTTTTTTTTCCCCTTTGAAAAATATCTGTGGTCTGAATGCTCATGTATGTATTAGCATGGCAATGTAAGTCCATTAAAAAAAGAGTTCTTAATTTGAAAACTCTCACAGCTTAGAATTGTCTGTTGCAACAAGACAGATGTTTAACATCCTATTTTGTCACTCGGTTTCATGAATATAGTCACCTCTATTGCTCAGTCAGAAATGCTCGCATCCATTTACACAGTTGTTTCATCTGGAATGCAGTTGATAACTAACAAATACAAAGGGAGAGACTAAATGTTCACGTACGTTATGTACCAAAATATTTATTACTTTTGTTTTTAAGCAGAACCTTCTCTCTTACATTATCTGTGTTTTAGATTAAAAATATATACTTGATGTATCATACTTTTCCATTTGAATGGGATAGACATTTACATGGGACACCTATTAAACTTGCAGGAGAGGATGACAGTGTATATAGACAATCAATTGTGAATCATTAAGAAATTCTTTAAAATCTGCCATAATCTGAAAATCTATATTATCATATCAAGATGCTGAACAATCTTGTTTCGTGCTATACTTCCAGCTGCTCTAGAAGCCAGGCTGGTACTTCTGACTTAAAAGTTGCCGCTGTGCATCTTTACTGATTGCATTTGCCTAACAGTTATGGTGCTAGAATGAACAAAATCAGCTTTTATTCTTTTCTGAGATATTCTAGTTGTATATTCGAAAACTTGGGTGGAAATATGAAATAAGTTGAATAGCTTAGGCATTATTGTTTATTTTTCTTGAATTTAGTTGAGCCAGGCTACAGAATTCTGAATTAACCACTTGCAAATCAAATGAAAATGTGACAGTCTTAAAGGATGTTGTGCAAATGAGAATAGATTTATGTATGTACTTTCTGACTTGACACTTTTAATGGTTTTTGGTGATTTGCAATTTCCTTTCGTGTATTCCAATATTTAACATCTACGTACGATGGAAAAATAGAACATGGTGTAGAAATGGAAGTCCTTATTCAAATTTGTTGTTTTTCTTTTGCAGACCAATTTTAATGTAGCAGTCTTAAATGTTGGTGCACCTGCAGCTGGAATGAATGCTGCAGTGAGGGCTGCAGTGAGAGTTGGCATAACTGAAGGCCACAAAATGTTTGCTGTCATTGATGGATTTGAAGGTTTTGCTAGAGGGAAGGTCAGTATAGTATTGTGTATCCCATCCCACTCTACCACTTTGTTCATGTTCTTGGAAGTTGTCTTCTCTGGCACTCTCATGAGAAGTGATTCTTGAAGTTCTTTTATTTCATAAATTCCTAAAACCCAGATTGTATCTTTTTGATCTATTTGAGCCTATACATTCATTTATATTAAGTTCTACTATTTATTTGCTAAGGAGCTATGAAATTAGTTCAGTGATTTTTTTTTTTTTTCTTTTTTTAACTGCCCAGCTGGAGCCATATATCCCAAAACTAATATCAAAAAAGCTAGCTTTAGGTGCTTGTGTTTCATGTTCATTAAAAGTGAATGTGAAAACAGGATCATATGAAACAAGGGGGCGGAGATTATCACGATCTGGAGAAGGAGAGAACAAATAGAATGGGAAGAGACTGGTAAGAAATCAAGAGAACTTAAGTTAACTTCTTGGTATTGGTTCCTATTATTGCCGAATTCATTTTTGGTGCTGCCGAAGTGCCCTACGACTTGGTTCCGCAACTTTACATATGGTGCCCATTGTTTGTTGCATGCCAGAAGTGACTGTATAATCACTTAACATAATCTCCTTTTTTTTGTTTTGAAGATCAAGGAAATCAGCTGGGGAGATGTTGGAGGCTGGACTGGTCAAGGAGGATCAATTCTTGGTACTAAACGGTAATGGCAATATTTTCCCAATTGCTATGTTGAATTCTATAATGTTATAACTTGTGTGTAATTCAATGCTTTTTTCCCCTTTCACTGTTTTAAATCTCTTATTTTATAAAAAGTAAAGATTTTTTTTAGATTTTTAAATTCAAACTTCGGTATCCTGATAGTACTATACCAACTCTGAAAAGAGAATAAAAATGGGAGTTGGGACCTCACCTGAAAAATTCACTAAGGTACTTACTTCTTAGGAGGATTAACAACCTGTATTCTCCTCGTGATTCCTGAACATGATTCCTTACTCATCAGCAAGTCAGGAAAGAAGTTTTTGTATGGATAAAATATGTAATATGAAAAAATATTTTTTCCTTATATTTACTGTTACTGCTTAATAACTAGTCATTATTGCTGCAGTGTTTGTGAAGTGTTTTTATTTTTTCTTCTGGTTTAATAATTTTCAGTACTCTTCCTGCAAAATATTTGGAGAAGATTGCTGACCAGATGCGCACTAACAACATTAATGCTCTTATGGTTATTGGTGGATTTGAGGTACACTAAAGATTAAACTTATGTCTAAGTAGAATGCATTTCCTGTTTAAAAAAAAAAAAACACTAATTTTAACCCAATCTTCATGTAAAATGAATTTGTTTATAACTCTGTTTTATAAAAAAAAACTTGAATAATGTTTTGGATCAGAAATTTTATTATCACTGATTGTTTTTGTGGGAAGCTGACATTTAAGACAACGACTAGTAACTGTAAAACAAGATGCACTGAATGGGTAAATTAGGTGGTATTGAATTATGCTATTTTACATTTAAAAAACCCACAAAAACAGCAGTTTTCCAATCTGTATCAGTACTTAGAATTATACTCATAAAGTTCTTGAGCTGTAGTAGTAATTATACTATGGACTTAAGGCATTCTTTTCACATAATGCATTTCAAAATCTATAATTTATATTTTCCCCTCCTTCCCCTTCTTTGCCCCAGTATTTCATGTTGATCGCATTTTACCAAAATGGTACCATTAGCAGTGGCCTTATTTCCGCTGTGTATTTATTACTCAACTGTTTGTTGAGAATAATGTGCTTAAATGCTTCTTCCTAAGGAATGAATCATCATTTATTATTATTTTCCCACTCTGTTGGATGTTGATATAGTTGAAGAATAGTAAGATTTCTAATGAGGAGTACCTGAAGATTGGGAAACTATCTATTATGCAGTATTTTTGTGTTGCGCAAAGCAACTTTGTTATATCAGAATTATGTATTTGCTTAAGTGTTCTGTTTGTTTTTATTTTCAGATGCGTATGTGTTTTTAACCCTGTGTGTTTGTGTGTGTATCATATTTTAGTGAATCCTTACAGTTTTGACTTGCTGAAGTGTGTCGTGGTAGAAATGGCTCTCCCTGTGGCCTGTTCCATTTTATCATTCTAACCTTGCCCTTATTGTATTCATCCTAATTTTTCACCCGATGCCTGTGCCCAACAGGCGTACCTCGGACTTTTGGAATTGTCAGCTGCCCGAGAGAAATATGATGAATTCTGTGTTCCAATGGTTATGGTTCCTGCAACAGTATCCAACAATGTACCGGGTTCAGATTTCAGCATTGGTGCAGATACTGCTCTGAACACTATCACTGATGTAAGTCTATTCTGGTGTATGCGCTTACTAACAAAGCAGTTGTGTTTAAAACTGACTACATTGGCAAGAGCTGGATATTTTTATAGACCAGAACTTTGGAAATCTAACCTGGGAAATGATGTAGTTACTTGATACAGCTGTGTTTACGATGCTCGTTTAGAAGACTAGTTTTGTGGTCTCAAAAGTAGTTCTGAAACTACAGTGACCTTTGAATTCCTAAAATATAAAATAGGATTATGGATATTCATTGTTTACAGGAGAAGAAAAATATAAAGCTTGGACTTAGTGATCATTTGATATATTGTAGAGGAAGAAATCCTTTTTATATATAAAGTGCCTATACAACCAGCTGTGACAAGTCCCAAGCAAATCTTATTCTGTTCAGAAATTGATCCTTATTTATGAAATCATTTCTGTAATAATAGTTAACTATGGGTACTTTAATAATAGAACAAATGATTATTATATAAACAGCTGAGACATACTATGATGTATTTAAAAAAATAATAATCAGTAATGTAAATGGAAAGCACATCAATTAAAACTGAACTTAGTTGGATAGAATGAGAATTGTCAAATATCACACAAAGGACATTATAAAGTATACTTACAGTTCACCTGAATCACTTACGAAGCATTAATTTGTTGTACCTGTGCTAGGAAAAGAAATTCTGCTTCTATATAATCTGACATAATTTTGTCTATGCAACACCAGTGGGAATGTAACACTTCCTTCAGGTTTTTTTTCTCTTCAGTATAATCTGTAGATGCATATGCATCACAGATACGTTTGCAGATTGTCCGTAGTTTGTTTAAAACACAAGAAAGTCTTAATAGAGCATTCCTCTTTAAAATTGAATTTACATTTTCATTTACAAAGTAATTCTGTTTCGTCTTTGTAATGAACTTTTTCATTAATTGTACATATTGAGCTGTATTTTTTAAAGTTAAAAACAAGGAACACGATGTACATTTTAAATGGGAATAACATCTCAGGTTCATTTTGAAGCTGAACTGACAGTTCCTTATCACTTAAATGTGTTTGTAAAAATTAAAAACCATTATTTTGAGAAATTTCAAGGATTCCTCAAATGCTTTCAGCCTTAAGAGCACTTACCTAATTTTCACCTGTTATTTTCATTTTACCATACCAATATAAATATTTTTATATTCAGAAAAATAAACCTTTGAGTTAACAAATTTCAATCTTGTTCAAGGCAATAGTTTGATGGACTACAAGCTAAGCAAAATTTGCTTTGAATGTACTCTTTATAAAGATTAACATTGTTTCCAGTTCTGGTATATAAAAATATCTCTCCAAAATGATTGAGGTGAGTAAAGTGACTGTGCATGACACCTTCTGTTCTCTTCTTTCTTCCTTCATAATCTGTGTGTTTACGTAACTGCCTTCTTTTCGTAGGTTATTTCATGTAGAGCAGGATCTCTCTCTCCCTTTCTCCATGCTGTTGCTGTGTTTTGCTTTAAACTTGGATTCCTAGGTATCATATGACTCCATTAGACAATAAACTGTCAGTAACTCCATATTTTCAATGCAGTAGTTGAGAACTTTTCAATATGTTGTTCTATATCAATAGCTTTTGTCTTGTTCCTGTTTTTTATTTTGCCTAGAATTTTCTCTGAAGTAAATATGAAATGTAATGACATTTCAGGATTTAGATTCTAGCCAGTAGAAAACTGTTATATTCTTTTTTTTTTTTTGGGGGGGGGGGAGAGGGGGGAAGAAATCTTTCACACTGGAGAAAAAATTCTGGTTAATATATTTGCAGTTGCCTCCCTCGTTTGTTTGAAAGTGATCCTCTAAAGAGATAATGAAAAGTGCCTCCTTTTGTTCTTTTGTCGCATGTTCAAATCAGTCTCGATAGCGATGCTCTCCCTTGTATGACTGTTAGGCTCAGTACAAGTCTTATTTTCATTCCTATTGCAGCTGTTAGATGAATAAACGTGTCACAGTTTGTAGCACTTTCAGGTTAGCATTTCTGAGGTTTCAGATTAGCACACCTAAATGTTATCGTGCTTAGTTTTTTTAAAAAATTATTTCTGTTTTATCGACAACTTTCAGTAAGGTAAGTACATTCTTCTCTGCTGGTTAACGAGGCCTTGTTAGTGTTTGGCATTGCTAGATATTTGTCAGTATATTGTCAGCTTGAAAATTACCAAAGCATGAAAGTGTTACCTAGAGACACTTGCAAATAAGATGTTATTGTGTTGCCTTTACAAGGGAAAGCAGACTAACGAAGATATCAACCAGTCTTAAACTTACTTTTAACATTAATTGTTTCTTTCTAGGTGGATTTAGCAAAGATAGCACATAATGTGTAAATAATTTCAGAATTTCTGAATAAGAGATTAGGTGAGACCATGACACTTGGCTTGTTCTAATTCATGGGTAGTGGATAGTGTGTTTGTCAACAAGTAGAATTCAGATTACATGACAGATTCTTGACTCATTTTTTTTTTTTTTTCCCATTTGTATGTATGTAGGCTTTTAATCATCTTAATAGTAGAGCATAGATTCTTTTGAGCAGCATTTTAAATTTGCTTGTATGCTCTATTTTATCATTAGTTTAAGATCAGTGAGGAAAAATTGTCACTGAAAACTCAACAATATCAAATAGCTTGAGAATCCTGGAGGGTTTTTTGTGTGAATAGGGTATGCTTAAGGCTTATGTATCAAAGTAGGTGTAATAAATTGTTTAGAATTGCAAGATAAGAACATGAATTTGGAGTTTTGTCAACAGAAACAGCAAGAAAGTAATTATTTGAATAAAAACATGTATGTCCTCACATTCATATTAGTAATTCAGTGAAATGAATAGAGTATTATTGCTGATGGCAGACTTCTGGAACGTGACAAGGAAGAAGTGTTCCATTTTTTCCACACAAATGTGAAGGCTGTGTATTGCTGTTATTTAATATCCATTTAAAACGGAGATTATACATGCTGTGGGTGAAACCAGTAAGTAGAAATCTACTTTGTAAGTAAAAGAATAAATACACAGTTAAAATTTTCAGCTATAGAACATGGGGGAAAAATATGGGGAAGATGAAAATTTAATTTGAAAAGAAAGCCTACTGATGGAGGGAGAAATAAACTGAAACTATGTATTGAATGGCAGAATATATATTTTATTTAGGGCATGTAGAACTGAATGAGGAAATGAGTCAGTATGATGAACTAGATATGGAGGACAAAAAAACCTAAAAATGCAAAAGGCTAAAACTCTGATATGCTCAAAGAATCAGTCTGCCTTTAACTTAATTCAAAGGGAAATGCATACAAAGTGATCAGCTGGTTGTGAGAAAAGGAACAGCCTCAAGAAGACCCTTACTCATTGAGGAGTGAAGAAAGCTTGTTAAATGGTCCTAATGCAATCTTTTTGCAGTTTTCTTGACAAGGATTGACTGCTCCCCTGTGTTTTCCTAGTGTTGATACTAGCATCTGTGACTGAATTAATCTGAATCAGGCAGCTGAACCAGCTGAAAATTAGTTCCAAACTAACTATCCAATTAAATTTTCATCTGTGTCAGTCCTAGCAGTGTAGCTGGGGAGATCTGGCAATAAATCCAGCCTTTTTCAATAGCCTTTTTGCATTAGCTTAACATAAAGTAAACAAACTGCAGTCTGTTTGACTGCATGTATTTTTATAAAGCATCTTTGATTCTTCCTGTACCCTTCTAAGTAATAAGAATGTAATAAAAGCATATGGAAAAAAAAAAAACCATATTATTTACGTGGTACAGTATCCCTCTATGATCTTATTGTAATCCTCATATAAAAATAATTTAAAAATGAATTGTAAAGCTAATATTAAAACCACCAATTTCTTATTTACATTTCATAATTGTTAAGCTGTTTTCATTTTTTATTTTTTATTTTTTTTTTATTTTTTTCATATACTTTGCAGTGATGCTAAGATATAATTACCTAATCCTTATGCTTGGTGGAGGTGCAATCTTTGGATATGTTTGCTAAAATCACTTGCATCAAATGAAATGGCAATATTTAATGCAAGTAAAACATATCTTTACATATCATAACTAACCAATTGTGTTAGTTACTGCTCTAAATTTTTCCTTCAACTCAGTTTCCCAAAAGTCTCATTCCAAAACTTTTTGGAGAAACTTATCGGTGTTTTCTTCTACTTCTTCAGGAAGCCTTATGGTTTTATCACCATTTTGTTTCAGTAGTGACAAAAGTTCCAACTGACTGAATTGAGCTAGGCAATTCCTACATACTGAAATATTCTCAGTGAAGTCTCATTTGCTAAATAAATAAATTAAATAGATTATATGTTTTTAATATATATATGTATCTTCTACCTATGCTGCTTCTCAGTATCAGAGCTACAGGACTGAATTAGCAATATTTTTAGCAGCATTTTAGACCGTTCCAGACATCATTTGGGAAATGCATTCTTAGCACTGAACTTAGTTGAAAAGTTCCAAAATAATACCTAAAGTTGGCATAGACTTTAGAAACTCAATTTGCACTTCATTCATGTACTGTCAGATGACAAGTCTTTTCACTGAATGGAATCTGATTTATCTGGAGGAAAGAGTCTGTAAGCAGAGCGTGCATGGGTGAATCTTTTCCCCATTACTTTCTTTCAAGTTATTGCTTAAATTGGCAGCCAAGCAGATATTTGTGAAGATAAGGTCCTAATAATTTGATTTGCTTTTCTGAACTGATCTGAGAAATTGAAGAGATGAGACTTCTGTGAGCATCATTCTTTTCTGGGAGAAAGACATTAACAAAGTGGGAACATACTATGTAATTAGGCTTTCTCATTGAGAGTTGTTACATAGGCAGTTTGAAAAATTGCCACACATAAGAAATACTGAATTAGTTTAAATTAGATAGAATTGGAATAATGTAACTTAAAGTTACTTAAAATCAGCTTGAACTTCAAGTATTTTGATTGCTGTTAGGAATACCTAGTCCTTTTCACATGCTAATTTATTTTATAGTATTTGGAATCCTCGCAGGAACCTACAGCTGCTTCTCAAAGTATCTTTGAAATTTACTTGTAAACTATAATGCATCCATGTGCACACGTTCTTGGATTTTTTTGGACCTCTGTCCAGTCTGCATCCCTAGAAGCAGATGCGTGTGTTAATAGAATCTTGGGAAGTGTAGTAACTTTTTTTCTTCTTTCTCTCAGTGGAAATGGATGTGTGTGTCTTGACTAGATAGGATAACGTAATATTCCAAAAAAAAAAACAAACAAACAAACAAAAAAAAAACACCACCGTTTTTTACGTATTTCCTTTAAATTGCTTTAAATTAATTTTTTCTAGATATCTTTCTGAACTCAATGTGTTCCAAACTGTTCTTTAAGTGTCTTTTTGTAGAAAGATTTCCAATCTACATTTGTGCTGCCTTTTCCTGCTAAATTGCTTCAGACCTTTAATGCTGTGCACACTTCATATTCACTCTGTATTAACCTGCACTAATCTGCATTTCCTCAAAGAGTGCTGTGCCAATGCAAGCCCAGTGCACTGTTGTGGTATGTACAGGATGCACCCCCAATAATCTCACCAATTGTATTTGGGCCAATGGACAGCCAAATTTACCAGCACATGCAAGGAGTCATTAGCACAGTAATCCAAACACCAAGAATGTATCACTCATACTTGTACCACTGCTTCAGGCCTATGAAAGTTGTCTGCAGCTACATGAGGCACGTTCCTGCTTTGAGGAGTTTTGCGTACCAATCTGTGTGTTGCCTGCTACTATTAGCAACAATGTGCCAGGCACAGACTTTAGCATTGGTGCTGACACTGCCTTGAATGCTATTGTGGAGGTAAGACTACATATGTTTTAAAAGTTAAGATGATAAAATGCATAAGATCAGGATACTTAAAGACCTTTAAATGTAAATTATTCAGTCACTGTTATTTTTATGTTTTAGATGTTTTTTTCCAAGACTGATTAAAATAATTCATTTTCATTGGTGTTCATCTTTTGAGATTCTGTTTCGTTATCCAAGACTATTGCATTAGTGATTAGGGGCTTTTGGTTTTTTTTTTTTTTTTTTTTTTTTTTTTTCTGAAAATAAGATTTTGCTTTTCTAAAATTTCAATTTATTTTATGATTATTTTATTTAACTGAAGTAGCTCCTCATAGCTGAATGATGAAAGCAGATATCGTAGACAAATGCCACATTCATTTCATGGGCCAGCGAGTGAGCTTAGTGTATTTAAAATGTTCTGTTATGTAGTTAGTGCTAAACACATGAATGATCCTATGGACTACATTAGGGCTAACGTTTATTAAGTGCATGTAAATATAAGGATTGCACAAGCAGTTTAGTCTGTTACAGATCTTGCTGTGATTGAAGCTTTCCATTTTGATCAGAACAGTCCTGCTTTTTCTCTTGGGTACAACTGCTGTATGAACTCTGTAATTCTTTGCATTTCACAAAGTCTGCTGAAACAACAGAAAAGGGATCTGGGATGATAGCTTACACAAGTGAGTAAACCTCTGAATAGCTCTGAGTTTTATCCGAACTCCTGTTATCAATACACATAAATAATTATGAAGCAATTGACCAAGAAAGTTTGAATGCAGATCCTGAGGTTTCAGAAATGCGGATTTGCTTTCTGCTCAGGTACTGATTTATTTATGTAGTCATTTATCTACAGGAGCTTTGTTTAATGTGCTGAATCAGAATACATTATGGGTTGGTCAGTGGGAGATGCAGTACTTACTTGCAGTTTTTCTAAACCATGGAATATAACCTCATTGTAAAAAGCTGTTTCTTTGTTTTCTTATCACAATCAATAGAAATAAGTTAAATTTCACCATGAAAACACTAGGATATAAGGAGATAGCAATGTGGCAAGATACAGTAGGTGCAAATCCATACAAAAACTTCGAGGACATTCAGGAATTTGAGACATAGAGGAATTGACTTCTGGTTTTAATACCTAATGCTACCTCTTGCCATGGTATTGTGTTGCTTAGAAAGCAATATGGTACCAGTTTTTAAAGATGGTCTACAGCAGGCATATGGATGGACTGTATGGCTGCTAGACTGCAGAAGATCAACACTGGCATTAAATACATGTGTGTGTGCAGTAAACATGTCTTTCCAAGCCTTGAGATATTTGGTCTAGTCTAATTTAATGCTTTCTATAAGTCTTGAGCTGCTGGATGAATAAGGAGCTTTTTAGTATATCTTGTACGTTACAAATAAGAAAGTTACTTTCTGAATTTCTTTGAAATTGATCAGTGCCATTTTGGTATTTGAGTATTTCTGTCACGAGCCTTTCCAAGAAAGGAAGAATAGCAGACAGTTTTTCTACTTGCAAGTATCTTGTATAGTCAGTAATGGAAATTCTTCTAAATAAATCTAAAGTGAGTAATCCCCAAAACAAACGATGATTGTTGTTACTTAGGACAATCTAGGTCTTCACTCATAATTTATAAAAAAGCAGAAAATTTGTTCTGTTACCAGCACCTGGAAACCTTATATGGAAAGTGTGGAGTTAACAAATGTTTTAGGTCTTTCAAAGTGAAGGAAACCTTCAGGTGTGTTTTTATTTATTCAGTCTCTAATGTCAGTATTTTTTATATCATAATTTAAATGAAATATCAATCCAGTTCCAGGCAGATATATATTTATATATATATATATATATTTTATAAGTTAATGCCTGCCACTGTTAAAAGTAATGAGGTTTTTATATCCATATGTCAAATGTTAGCATTTTACAGCAGTTCTTAGAAAAGCATATCTGGAACAGGAAAGCCGAGTGATTGAATAGACTGTCAAGTCCAAGACAGGTAAAATAAAGAACATCTTGAAAAAATAGTGAAGTTTAGTCTAAAATTCTTAGTTTACACAGATACTTTCTGTTCAGGATAACAGAATATCAGTCTGTGTTTTGAATGCATTTGTGTGAATTCTACACTTGTGTGTGTATGGGGGGGGTGAGAGGGGAGTATGCACATATGATATTACGTGCATCTTCTGGTAGCTGGACTTAAATACTTAGTAGTTTTAGTAATTGAATGTATTAAACATTATTAATTTGTTTCTTCACATGTAATTTCAATATTTGTTATGTGGTCTGTTTTGGTATGTTTTTGAGGCCCTTTTAACTCAATCAAAATTTCTGCTTGAAATCCAATTTTTGGTTATCTGATTTAGTTATCTGGTTGTCAGAATCTCTGAAGTTGAAAATGCCTCAAAAGTTACAGGATCTGTAACTGCTCATTCAAAACATTATTGAGGCATGGGGATTTTTGAAAACTAACATAATTCAGATTTCAAGATGATGAAATTGCCAAGTGCTCTCCTATGAGGACAGGCTGAAAGAACAGGCTGTTAAGCCTGGATAAGAGAAGGCTGCGAGGTGACCTGAGAGCCGCCTGCCAGTATCTAAAGGGGAGCTCAGAAAAGAAGGGGACAGACTCTTCAGTAGGGTCTGTTGTGGTAGAGCAAGGGGAAATGGCTTCAAGCTTAAAGAGGGTGGATTTAGGTTATATATAAGGAAGAAATCTTTTATAGTGAGAGTGGTGAGGCACTGGAACAGGTTGCCCAGAGATGCATTTGATGCCCTGTCCCTGCAGACTTTCAAGGTGAGGCTGGATCAGGCCCTGGACAACCTGATGTAGCTGTGTATGGCCCTGTTCATTGCAGGGGAGTTGGACTAGATGGCCTTTAAAGGTCTCTTCCAACTCTAAGGGTTCTATGATTTGATGCCTTCATTTTTTATTTTTACCAAACAGACACGATGTTGGAACAGTACATTCTGTTCACATAGTTTCTCTTGTCACCAGCTCCCATGTAACATTTATTACTTAATCTCTTCCTGAAAGGAAGCACTTTTGTCTAACAACTTCAAAAATAACTTTGAATGGTTGCTGTAGAAATACTTCCATTCTAGGAAGTAGGAGTTTGTCAGCTAATTTCTCTCGTGCTGCTGAAGTGCCTGGAGATATGTAGCAATGTAAGTTTCTTAGGTCCTGGAAATTTTTTTCCATGACTTCTTCAGTCTCTTGGGCAACTGTAGCAAATGTTGGTGTTATCAGTGCTGCGTGAGCATTGTATCTATTAGTAGAGAGTATTTTTTATGCTGGTTGGAGCAAGATGCAAATTAAAAAAAAAAAAAAAAAAAAAAAAAAAAAAAAACAAACAAACAAACAAAAAAAAACAGGAACAATTACTCCAGTAGTGCTGCTGGAGAGAATTGTATTTTTGTGAATATCCTTATTAATTCGCAGGGCAGAACATGTCTAAGGCCTGTAGCTGTTAAGCATAGGCTGGAACACAGAATTTTAATATCAGTGATAAGATTATATAAACTTTCAATAATAAATGGAGTCAAAATAAAGAAAAATATATACTCAAGTTGTTTAAAAAGCTCTACTATATGAACTAGTGTCTCAGTTATAAAGCTATCATGACCTATTATGTCCATGTATGAGACACATTTATTTTTCAAATGTGAAACAAATGTTTTAATGCTAGCAAAACATTTTAAAAATTACTTTGTGATGACTTACGATATTGAAATGGATGATGATATATTGAATTATTACTTAATATATTTTTAATGAAGTCTTTCATCAGTATGTGACACAAAATTGCCTGGCACACAAAAAAGTATAAAAATTCCGAGTTCTTAATTTTGAATATATTGTGTTTGAGTAGACTTGTGATCGCATCAAACAGTCAGCCAGTGGTACCAAACGTCGTGTATTCATCATTGAGACCATGGGTGGATACTGCGGTTACCTGGCCAATATGGGAGCCCTTGCAGCAGGAGCTGATGCTGCTTATATCTTTGAAGAGCAGTTTGACATTCGAGAGCTCCAGGTATGTGGCATTAGAAATGTTTTCCTTATTTTTAAATACATTCTGTTACAAATTGTTGTACTTATATACAATATGTTGTATTGTTGTACTTACATAGCTTGCTGACTATATTTGGAGTAGAGAGCTAAAATCGAAAATATATATACTGTAACTGAAAGCTGTGCTCGCCAGTTGAACTGTCAAATAACACACACCATTATTTTTGGCATTAAGTTAACTGATGAAATGATTTTACTGACCACTAAATGTTATTAGTGGAATTGTTTCATTTTTATTCCTCTGATAGAAATTCAAGTTAGATATAAATGAAAAATGCTGGGTAGTTTCCGAAGAAAGATGATGTAAAAAGAAACACCTTTTCCTCAGCTCATTTGTTAGAATGCTATATGGATCAGAAATTTAAAGTGATGAAATTGACATTGACTTTGATAATGAACTCATTGAGAGCATTTTTGAGGTGTTATTTAAATAAAGATGTCAGATTAGGATGTGACTGCATGTGAGTAAGGTGATATGGAACTTATCTACCAATGAGGCTTTTAGACTTCTGAGGTGGTTGGTTCTAACTTCTGTCATGGACGAATACAAAGCTGAATACACAGCAGAATACGGGCTCTGTTGCAAGGACTGGAATTAACTGCAGCATCTGATCATTTATGACAATTTCTATGTGTTTTGTGTATTGGGCTTATCCAGCTTCTCCATCTGTATCGCACATATAAAAATAAGTTTATGTAGCTATTTAAAAATAAGTTATTTGTGATGTGGAGGAAGAAGTTATTTTTACCCCAAGATGAATAGCTACACACTGCATGTGTTCCTAGATCTCCAGAGCTGATTTGAATTTGCACGTACTTGATGTGGAATCCTTTATAGACATTCTCAGGATAAGACAATATGTAGGCTTATTAGAGTTGTATTAAAGGGTCTGCATGGCTCTTAAAAAATACCTTTGTTATCCCTAGGCTAATGTGGAACACTTGACTGAAAAGATGAAAACCAGTATCCAGCGTGGTTTAGTGCTGAGGTAAGCAAAAGTGCTTTCAGTAGATGGAAGTCTGTCATTTCAGTGCAGTCAAAGCTGTTTGGCCTCTCATGAAGACATTTTAAGTTTATATTGTCTGATTGTTCCATGTAATACAAGATGATTAGCAGAGCTAGAAGGCAATTAAGTTGATTGGAAGCTGTTTGGAAGCTGAAATCAAAAACTTCCTTCTTTCAATGGAAATATATTTGCTCTGTGATCTGATACTTTATTCTATTTTCAGCCTGTTTTGTCATTTACTACAGATTCTTAATAATGTAGAAACTACTATATGTGTACATATGTGCGTTACAGTCTTTACTATGAAAATTATACTTAGGTTTTACAAGATAAAACATTTTGCAAAAAATTGTAATCCTTAAAACATACTTTACAGTGATACATTCATAGACATCCTTAATCAGTCCACAGCTTCTCTCTCCCTCTCTTTCTCTCATATAGAGATCTATTTTCAGTGTGTTGAGTGGCAAAGAGTTGAAAAATAAATACCATAGTAAATTGTATAAGGAAACCATTATAGTTGTATAGATTCTACTGCTAATGTTATCAGGGTAAAAAAGGAATACTTGACATTTACAGTATTCATAAGGAACAGACAGGTTTTACTCATTATCTGTGTTTATAAACTGTATAAAATATGTAACTACTTGGATTATGCATTTTCTATCTGCATAGTGAATTTGTTGGAATTAAAATGGTATTTCTCACTACATTATTCAATAATGGAATCAGGCTGACCTGTCAGTGTTGTGGGTGTAGTAAAAACAACATATCCATGAAACATGAAAGCAGACCTGTATGATTGGATGTAAATATCCACGTGATGATTGTTAGTATCAAGAAACTGAGAAAATATCTGTCATGCAATAAGTAGGGAATGTCTTTAGAACTAATAGTTGCTTTGATAACATTATTTGGCCTGAATTGTTACAGAAATGAGAATTGCAATGAGAACTACACAACTGACTTCATTTATCAGCTGTATTCTGAAGAAGGAAAAGGAGTGTTTGACTGTCGAAAGAATGTTCTGGGCCACATGCAGCAGGTAAAACTGAGCTTAACATTTCTGGACATGCTTAACTTTATCAGCATAAAGAGCATACACTATTCAAGGATGTCAAGTAAATCTGACTCAAGATTAAAGAAAATGTGTGGATTTTTGTTTGTAGGTAACTGAGAGGTGCTTATTAACATTAAATTTGATTGCAATTCCTTTTTTAAATTCTATAAAAAAGTTTAACTTATTTTCATTTCTATGTCTATATTAATAAAATTTCACTTTTTTTTTTTTTCCATAGATGCTACAGTTATTTTTCTTATATGACATCTTTAGAACATAGCTATCTACCCATCCATAACCTATCTGGCTTCTGAATTCTGATAAAATTTGGTTAAGGAATTATGCGCAGGTGGATTATCCTGGTAGAAAAGACAACATTTAACTATTCCTTATGATCTTCGTACCTTCTCCCTCTTTATCTTGCTGTACTGTTTGTTAATGGGGCAAACTGAGTTTCTATTTTGGCTATGCTACCTACTTCAGTATTGTTAGAGTCAAAGATACACAGAGTTAAATTTCTAAATTGCCTGCTTAATTCTGTGCTGAAATGAGGTTACCTTATAAAGTGTGAGAGCTTGGTACTGCTTTATGATCAGCATTGAGGGAAAGGAGGATGAAAAGGCAAACACAACACTCTTCACTTAAATAAATGGAAAGTATTATTGATTCACTGGGGATTCCACCCTGGAATAACAAAAATTTTAAATGATTTAGCTTATTTTTTGTGATAGATTGAAAAACCTTGTTTGAGATGGGGAAGATGGAGTTAAAAGGTAGAGCAGGCCATTAACAGAGAGGACCGATAAAACAGAAAAATATGATTACTGAAATAACTCAGTTAAATTTTCACACAGGGTGGTGCACCTTCACCATTTGACAGAAACTTTGGGACAAAGATTTCTGCAAAGGCTATGCAGTGGATCTCCAAAAAACTGAAGGAAACCTACCGGAAAGGTGCAGAAATACTCAGTGCTATCTTGCCTTCAGTTAGCTGTCAGTATATAAGAACTTTCCTACAAAAATATGTGAACATATGTTAGCTAGTCGATACATTCCTTTCCATCTTATGTTTTTACTATTCAGTAATGCCTTGATGTGGTTTCTCCTGTAAGATTCCCTTCTGTCAGTTGATATTTTAGCTGTTTTTCTTACCAACATTTTAAAAATCAGTGTGATTACAGTTTATCATGCATGAAGGAATTGCTGACAACATAGTTACATTTGTTCTTCCTTTTTGTTTCATGATGGCTACATGGGAGACAGAAGAAGGTAATATGTCTTCTTTGGGAATTTTTGTAAAACATTATTTACTAAAATCCAATTTAAATCTGGATGTTCAAATTCAGTTTTACTGTTTATTAATTACACTATTTTCATGGCTAATCACCAAAGATAAACTTAAAAAGATCTCCTAACCTATTAAAGTACTAATTGATGTTTTACTACTATGTTAAATATACAGTAACTGCAAATAATTTGCCTGTTCCCATACAAGTGTGAATAAAAACGATGCTGAATTATTTCATTCTTTTTAGGAAAAGTATTTGCCAATACCGATGACTCTGTCTGTTTGCTGGGGATGCGCAGACGCAACCTTGTTTTCCAACCAGTAGCTGAGCTGAAGAATGAAACAGACTTTGTGTATGTATACTCTGCTTACATTTCAAACATCTCAAACAGGCTACCTTTCACCACATCAAATGAACATTTTTGCTACAGTGCTGACACACAGCATTTGCCAACTGTTTTATTGGGCTTTTGTCTCTGGCTTACATTCAGACAGTGATTCACTTTGATTGTTCACTTGTCTTTTCAAACTACTCCCTTAATACTTATCTCATGTAATTCTGGGAGCCTACTGTCCTTTTCCATTACTACATTTGCTGTAATGTATAGAATTGGCTTACTTCTGATAAAGTTAAGTGGAGCAGCATTTTTGAGTCTTAGATGCTATTCTCTCTTCCTGTTGAAATACACCATCTAGTACGATCTATTCTTTATTATTCTGTCCTTATTTGTGCTAATGAAGAGCAATACTTGCTCCTGTTTATAAAGACGACTATTATTACCATTGGTATTGCCCAATGAGCGAGGTGCATTTGTCTTAGCTACCACATGATGACTCACTTCTTTTTTTTCCTGCCTACCACTTACACAGACATAGGATTCCCATGGAGCAGTGGTGGCTGAAGCTGCGACCACTGATGAAAATCCTGGCCAAATACAAGACCAGCTATGATGTTTCAGACTCGGGCCAGCTGGAGCACGTTGCTATGCACAGCCCAAAGGAAGCAGAAACTGGAGCCATCTAAAAAGATCATTTTTAGGTTGTTGGCATAGATGCACATTGTGAGTAACAATGCTTTAGAATCGTTACAGCTTTGTTTTGTAACATTTAAGTTATTGTACCAGCACTTTATGTGAAACACGACATTCACATGTCACACAGATTCTTTGTCCTGTATTTGTGTTATGTTTGAAACAAACCCTAGCCTCTAAATGAATAAGCACCATCTTACAGAGTGCATAGATCAGTGTTGCACTTACTAAAGAGTAAAACGTTACTCACCCACTGCACTTTGTTCCAGAATACTTACACCCAAAAATAAGTGTAGAGGGCTAGTTTTGTGTTAAAGTTACAGGATGTGCTTACTGTATCTGAAGTGAAATAAAGTACTATTGCAAACATCATGAATGTGCTGTGTCAAATTGTATTAGTGCCTGCTTCTAAACAAGTGGAGCACAATGCTTCATGAAGAATTCTCTTCCACACCTTAGTATGTAAGAGAAGTATGACAGTAATGCAGCTTTCATTGCTGCTTTGGATTTAGACCAGTAAGTCTTCACTCTTTTCTTCTTGTGCAGGGATAACTTATTTCAGGAACTAAGAAAAGCATAATGTTTCACATTTCCTTTCTTATAGCTTCTTTAAGGCTATAGCTACTCTCCCTAATAACGGAAAGCAAAATTAGTTCTTAACATTCTGTTACATACAGCCAAAAAAAAACCATTCCTTCATGTAGACTTCTGTTAACTGGATGATGACAAAAATCTAAGTACTACACCTGTAGTACCAAAATTTGATTCCCTAAACAGGCATGAGAAAAGCTGAATTTAAATACATTATGTATTTGCCCACTATGCTGCCCTTCACCACAAACTTGGCTTGATGTAAGGTAGAATGCACTGACGCATACCTGTGAGAGGAAGCTGGAATTAGCATAAAAAAGAATGAAACCAATTTAAAAGAGACATAGCACTTTATATATCCAACAGCAGACACGTTTTCAAACCAATGCCATTTAGAATTCTGATGCTCTACATATACAAAAATATTTAATTTATATAGTATCTATATGTGATGGAAGGAGTGAGTCTTGAATAAAATACTAAAGTCTGTCATTACTATAACAACAAATTGTTCCTGCTCTCTAATACTGCATGGTTAGAATTTTTTTTTTTAAACTCAGTTTTAACTGGCTTGTTGGACGTTGCTACAAGCAGCAATTTAAGTAGTATTGAAGCTGGGCCACTGCTCAGTTAAAAATTAATACAGAAAGCTAATATAGTCACAAAGATGAGCTTATTTTGTATGAGCTTGGATGTTCAGCCAGGTATTCATCGTTTGACCCATGAGGGATCTTTGGAGATATCTGTATTTTCTGGGCCAAGTACAGCCAGCCCACGAGTGCTCTTCCCAACTGCAAGATACCTGCAAGAAGAAACAAATAAGTTGCTGCATTCAGTATTCTGTGACTCTCCTAAACAAGTTAAAATATTTCAGGAAAAAAAGCTGTTGGATATAAACCCATTGCTTGCTTTTACAACAGCTTTTTGAATTTGCAGTGTTTTTTTCCCCAGCCATCACAATACAACAGTCACTGAGGCGTAGCCATAACTAGCCTATCTGCTTAAACTTCTGCAGTGGAATTCAAGTCTAAATAAGCACAAAGTGGTAGGAGTCAAGAAGAACCAATTTAGCCAGGAGTTGGACAGCAGAGGAGACATGTTCTTTAGAGAATTTCTGGGCTTTTGAAAAGTAGAACAATCACCTGCAGATTCAGAATGTAAGAGGGAGGCTACATGTGTTAGAGTGCAATATACAGGATATAATTAAATCTCTCTCGGTTACAAAAGCAAGTAGTAAAAGTAGGACAAAAGGCCAATGAAAGAAAGAAAAGAACATAATTGTAGCAACTTTTACAAACTTGTTCAAGTTCAGCATTTGTGTAATTTTTCAAATAAGCAGCTTCCCCCCCTCCCCCATATTCTAAGCACAGACTTACTCATTTGCTACATCAACCAGGTTATCTTTGTTAACAGCAAAAAGCTGCTCTCTGTGTGATTGCTTCATTTCATCTGAAATCCCATATAAGAAATGGTCCATACCTAAAAGAAAACAAAGCCACATACTGCAATAATGTACTGGAATCCCAGCTACAACTGCATGTAAGGAGTGCAGAGTAAGACAAGTACTTGTGCAGGAAGGGAAGAATAGAGACTACAATTTGACAGCCATTCTGTGACAAGATTTAATTGTAAACCAAAGATCATAGACTGGGTAAAGTACCTATCTAGAAAAAAAATTCATTCTTTTTTGGCAACTGATACAGTTCTATGTTTTAACTTCTTAAAAAAAAAAAAAAAAAGAAAAATTAAGACATTTATGCCTGGAAAATAATTCTTGTAACTTCTATTTAAAAAAAAAAAAAAAGGCAATTTTTTATTATAGTTGCTTATATTTAACTCCAAGCCAAAATTTTTTCCTCTATTCTACCTTCATCTTCTAACTGTATTCATTCACCTAATATTGAGGAGCAGCTTGAATATATATACCTCAGTAGAGAGACTGAACACATTCAGCATTTATGAAAAGGAGCAATGGTAATCAGCATCCACCAAGTACAAATTTCACCATATGATTTAGTTTAGCGAACTATTTTCTCTCCTTTAAATTTAAAAACAAATAAATATCCCAGTGCTGAGAGGCTGGTGAGAACGTACCTTTATCTGAAGGAGCTATTGGTGCATCTACAGCAGCAAATACTGCCAATTTAGCTTCATCAATGTCTTCTTGTGTGAACTCTCCAGACTTGGCCCATTCAACTGCTTTTTCAAATGTTTTCAAGGTGGCTAATGAATTTGGGTCCCTTAGTGGAGAAAAAAGAGAAATTACTGACTTGAGTCTTACAGCATGAAGTACAGTAATTACTTTGTTCTTACTCCATTCAGTTTACTATGCATTATACAAAACATGCATACATAAACCAAACTTTGTAGAATAGAGTGAACCAAATGTATTTTGAATTGTTGAGTACACAAGGGTAGCAAGCTCAGTTGCTAAAAGCAGCTTCATGGCAGTGTGCAGAGAATTGGTATGAAAGAGATGGTAAACCAGCACTTCATAATCCACTATCAGTTTGCTTCAGCAGCTTAGTAGGCATAGCTTTCATTAAGAACAGCAGCAGTATTTATGATATACCGTATCTTTAAGTTGCTTTTCCTGCTACACCTCTTTTTGCTCCCCGTAAAACAGGTGCAACAGGTCAACAACTACTGAAATACTAACCAAGACAAGTCCTGCCACGTTGAAAACTTTGCAGAGAGGCAATGCTGTTCAGATTTTAGCCAGGAATCTTGCCCAAGAACTGTGTTAGTCTATCTTTAGTAAAGAAAATGATTTAAAACAGAACTCTATCAGACTCATGACACTTCTATTGGGAATTATAGCTAGTTTTCAATACTTTCAATTCAAACTTTTATCTGTAAATACATTTGTAAAATTAAAGCAGGTTAACTGTTCCAGAATGACAGAAAATGGAAAAGAAAATATACTTTCTCTAATCTAACTCATTACTAGCAACGCTTTCTGAATGGTTTTTGCTGAATCTCTGATGATTCCAGCCACGGTCACCAAAAGAGGCTTATTTTTTCAAAAATAAGACCAGCAGAAAAAGTGCCCTTCTACTCCAGAATCTCAAAAGTTTACGAGTCTCTTCAACCCATGACAAAATAAATGAAAACTTGTCTTACACAAACCTGGTGCAAAGGCAACACTGACTGCTAAACCAGCAGAGATAAACTAGACTTTCCCAGGGATAGAAACCAGAGAAAGCAAGGAGAGGTTTGTTAACAAAACTGATACACACTAAGCAATTAACCTTAACTGCATACTCAGTGCTGAATTACTTTCTTGTCATTCAATATTTGTTTTGTTTCATTTAATCTTGAAGGAGAGCTGCAACTAAGTCAAAGATGCATACAAGTGTAGTCAGTGGTCCCCTGAGATATGAACTTACCTGTAGGAGTAGAAAGTGAATATTCCATTGTGATTAAGTTTAGCACCTCCACCATAAGCCCCTCCTTTCTCTCTTATTTCTCTATGTAGGAACTTAGATGTCATCAACCGTGCAAGAATTCGAAGACTGTAATGACAGAAATAATAGAAAAGATATTAAGTGAATTGGGTAACACTAATATTCTCTGCCTCTACTATTCAAAAAGATCTCAATTTACAACGCACTGCTTCTTGTAATCTACAACATTAAGTAACATTTAACAACAGCTGAGTAAAGTGACATAGGTGTAAGAGTTGCTACTTTTGAACAATCCTTTAATTCCAATTGCTTCCCCTTAATGAAACACAGAAACAGCTTCCTAACTGCAACTCTGTTACATGTGATAGGAGTGTCACTACAGACACATTGAAGCAAGCAGGGCTATTATTCCAAAGTTAGGGGTTAGTAGCCCTTAGTTACCTCATCTCAGCGCTTACTAAAACAGGGCATTCACAGATTTAACCATGTTCTGTAAAGAATTTGTCACAAATACACCACAAAGCTTTTATTGACACTGCATTTTCAACGGTCGACCTAAAACTTCCCATTTTGTTTAGTGTTATGCAGCACACAAGTACGAGCTCCCTGCTGATTCTGCTTCCTACCTTGCATAGTCTGTAGCTGTGTAGGGAACTGTTCGAACACATTCCCCAATATAGTTGACTGGGAAGGGAAGTACAAAATGTGTCTTCATTGGGCATGGTTTGAATGTAGGATCCTAAGAGGAAAGAAAACATTATTGCCACAGCAGAGATGAGATAATTTATTCTTTTGAAAGCTCTGGCTTTTTTTTTTTTGATAACTGTGAAACTGCCAAACAGACAGACACACATATGCTAAAGCTGCCAGGTGACTTACACTGCAATCAGTGTTAATACATTCAGCTTGCCCACGTTAGCAATCCAGAACTACAACTGCCTTAGGAAACCAGAGTGTGTAGACACTGTACATCAGCTACTACTTGCTCACCAGCTTCTAAGTTGTCCATACATTACATTATTACCAAAGAGTTTTGAGATGCATACTTCTCTGTCACATCTTTACTCTGATCGAAGCGTTCATAATTCTCCACTTCTACATCCATCCCACTTGAGTCCATCTATCCAACTACATGTATTGAATCCTAAAAACAACACTTCTCCCCACAAAAAAAAAAAAAAAAAAAAAGCTGTTTTCTGACAAGCAGCAGTTACTTGAATTTCACAGATCTCCTGCAGTAAACTTGATTCTTATTCAGAATCATAATCACTTAGGTTGGAAAAGACCTTCAAAAGATCAAGCCCAACCAACAACCTGACCTACCAAGCCTCATCACTAAATTGTGTCCCTTAGTGCCACCACCACACATTTCTCAAATACCTTCAGAGATGCAGATCCCTTCACATCAGAACTTCCAATCCTTCTTATGTCTCCAGGCTCCTAAAGCACTCAGTTTTCTCTTTCACTCATATTCCTGTGTGCTTACTTAACTACAGAGCCTTAAACACTCTCAAAAGCTTTTACAATTACATTTCAATACTCTCAAATGTTTCACAACTCCAGAGATCTGTTCCCCAGCTCCTCAGCTTCCCCACATCTCTGCATGGTTAGGCCAAGTACAGTACCACGTGCATGACCTGTCAGCAAGAAAAATCTTCGGTTGTGCTTTCACTGCCTTTTCTCCATGGGAACTCGGGTACACAAAGCTGCATTTCTCTCCTACACCCAAACCAAGTTTTCATTTTTCACTGAACTGTCACTGATGCTCTTTTGTCTGGTGTCATTCAGATAGAAAATCATTTAGGAAGTAAAGGAAGGAAAAGAAGGGGATAGCTGAGAGCAACAATACAGAGATTTTTACAGTGTATTTTCTGCAAGCATGGATGTGAAGTCAGCTACATGATCTCCAAATCAGAACCAAAAGCAAAACAACAAAAAGGATGACAGACAGATGAAGTTTGAGGAACTGTTTAAACAATACAGTGTAGGATAAAGGGCACACACGCTGGTATCCTCAACCAATACTGTACTTACATTAATTAGCTTCCTTGTGATCTGCAAACTACTAAGCATTTTGCTTCCCACAGGTCTGACTTCTGAAGATTTCTACAAAAGATCCAGTCCTCATATTAGAAGATGACTTAAGCTAAGAATACTATAATTGAAATCCCTACTCCTTCATATTTCCTGTGGTAGCTTTTGAAACCACCATCAGCCCATATGTCTTCACAAACATAAGCAAGCTACTTGATTATTTCTTTATATTTGTATTTCTAAGCAAATGCTAAATAAATCTACTTTCAAGAGTAATTTTGTACCAAAAGACACCAGGAGAAATATTAGAGTCCCCAAAAGTTCCAGCCAACTGTGTAGTGAAGGAACCTACTCTAGTTCTAGAAATTAAGACAGTAGATTCTCTGTCAGCTGGATCGAACCAAGTACACTTTGTGCCAAACATCCATCCAAATAATGAAGCAAATTCCTACACAACTAAGGAACTTTACCTTACTCCCTATTTCCATTTGGCCAGCATTCCAAGTAATGCACAGCTAAAAAAGAAGTTACAGTTTCATGTGATAGAGAAAGGAAGAATTAATTTTCCTTCATCTCATGCGTACGCAGTCACCTAAGGATAAGATCAGGCAGGCGATCTACAGGATTACTGTTGTCTGTTTTATAGGATGAAGACAAGCTGCTGTGTGTTTTGCCACAAAGCCAGCCTATTGCAGAGCTGACTGGCCAATTTATTTAGACATCTCTGTATGGATAGTGTTTGTCTTCAGACTGAACAGTTGCCACTACAGAAGATCAAATTTAGATATATTTGACGCATTAGTCACAGTGATTTCCTACCTCAATCACATGGGGACGGACAGGTTTTCTCTCCTTTTTACTTCTAGTTATGCCCTTTATGAATTTCTCTACTTCTTTCGATGCCTCCGACATCTGTTGAGGTGTTGCGTTCACGGAACATCTGTCAAAAAACACTTTTTACTACCTTTTTGTGGATTTGCACAGTCCATTATAATTTGCACCACTGTGCTTAAGAACTTTCTATTAAATCATCAGAAAATTTCACCTGTGATCACGGATAATCTTTATCGCAGAAAATAGCATAATAACTCTAAGACAACATCTAATATGCCGAAAAAAAATACAGCCTAATTATTTTTTTGTTTGCCCCAAACCAGTAGTAGCTATCCACCACTTCTCAGCACAAAATATGACTACACAGATTTCATAGAACAGAAATGTCTCCTCTGTATTCTGTTTTTACTAGTGCAGCTACCATGATTTTGAACAGCACATATACTTCAGCAATTTTACTCATCATTTTCTTTGCAAAACAATCTACTACAATTTAACATCAAATTGAACTATCTTTGAAACTAATGTCTTATTTTGCCCAACTGATACATAAAGCAGGTTTCAAAACATCCCTATTTTTTATTGCAGAGAAAAAATAAAACAAAAATAAACCACATTAAACTATGACAATGCAATCTAACAGTAGCTCTTGAGCACTTTTCAAGGTAAAAAAAAAAAAAAAAAAAAAAAAGGTAGTATATTGACAGAATATCCAACATCTGAATTTTGCATTTGTTGTAGATTTCACCTGTTAAAAATAACAAAAGCCACAGCTACCATCAAGTTCTTAAGCACATAAAACATGGACTGAACATTTCTGCAGTATTTCCTCAGGTCTTCTGTTTCACAGGACTACAATACTGAGACATGCCTTATTGACAGGTCATGGCCTCTCTCTTACCACAGTGTTTCTTTCCGTTTAAGCTAGAACTCACCTGATGTTGTCGCTATTTAGCAGGTACTTCTTAATCCGTGGTAGTTTGCGTAGTACTGGTTTAACATCAGGCATTTCTGCTATTCTCTTCATTAACTTCACCTGCAATAAAAGGGCAGAACTACAGATGAAGTCATTAGAAAGATTCAACAGAAATTAGCACTGCCATTCCACAGTAGAGAATTTGAGCCTCACTTAAAAACACCATTAACTTTTCACCTGATCCATCCCACTGAACATTTCTTGCAGTTCTCCAGAAGGCGTAAGGTTTTTGCTAGCTCTAATAGAAGCATATAAATGTCCACAATCTGGAATCCCATTTGATAGCTCCTGGGCAGTCTTCTTAACCAGCACTCTGAAGTGCTCTTCCTCCTCAAATCGAGGGCTGAAAAAGAGTAAAAATAGGTCTCTACATCTCATGCAAAACCACACCAATGGGCTTAAAAAATACTGCATCTTTCATTCAAGAGAGCACCTTCTCCATTTAATCCATTATACAGTCATCAAAGGATGGAGTACTTAGATTTGCTGTCTGGACATGATCCTGGGTAACATAGTCTAGATGGCCATGCTTGACTGGGGGACCTCGACCAGAAGGCCTCCAGAGGTTCCTTCCAATCTCAATCATTGTATGATTTAGTGTCTGGGAGTCACTCAAAGATAAAGTTATGAAAATAAACCTCAAAGTAGGATCTGTAAGAAGTGACTGGGGCAAGAGGGAAAAAGAGAATCCCCAAAACCATGCAAAAAAATAAAACAAACCAAAACCCAAAAAACAATGTACAGTACTTGTTAAATATTTCACTCCATAAATGCATCATGTCTGGCAGATTTCTATCCAAGCACAGAGATGAAAAGAGCACACCCTGAAGGAAAAAAAAAAGAAAACATACACAAAAAAACTCCTTTGGACAAATAACTAAAGCAATGGAGAAACGTGCAAGAATTTTCGTCATGGAAGCAATGCAGTGGTGCCAACCTAATATTTCACAAAACAAAAATACTTCAGTGCAGGCTATGTTACTAAAATCAGAGCAGACATGAAATGTGATTGACCATCACACAAAGCAAGCCTGCTGATTACTGATTCTCAACAGTAAGTAAAAGCTTAGAAGTAGAGTTTTAGCTGTTCTTTATATGAAGAATAAGGAACTGTTCTGGGGATGAATCTTCCTGCAAAGAATCTCCCTTACTCAACTTCATGATCAATGGGGAACAGACTACAGGAAGCAGACCTCAGTAACTCTGAAATATCTTAACATATATTTATTGCTAAAACTACAGTGCCCAATGCTAAGATCTAACAAACCTGAAAAGCACTGAATGTTTCCCAATCACAGTTAATAGTGACATATACACATCAATAGCAATCTCCACGCACAGCACTACTCCATTCTGTCCCTAACTCTTTGTTTCCAAAGTTTTGCAGAACCTAAAAATATAGTCATATGTTAGCAAAACACTGCCTTAAAATGGATGACTGTGTCACATGCTTCCTTTAATGCAAAATATTAAGATATTATAATTGTCAAATATATATTTTACCCAAATATATAAGCCCTTTTGCACTGTTTTCAATGCACATTAACTGATGCTCTACTGGGAGCCCTGAGTGACCTTAACTATTGAGCTGTTATTGCAATTTAACATCAGTAAGTTTATGATTAATTTACCTGTTCATACACATCCAGGTGTGAATCATCTGGAATGATATGTGGGCTGACAGACATCCCACCTGTTTTTAGCTCTATCCTCTGGGCTTGTTCCCTGTAATCAAGGGCTCCACATCCCAGCCTGTGGAAAATAATCAGATTTATTTCCATTTTCACTGTATGGCAAGACTAAGGCTTATAGACCAAATGTGAAGGAAACTTCACATTTTTTAGGCAAATACAATGCAGCAACTAAGCAATTTGCAGTGTTATCAAGCAAATGTAATACTTCACAACTTACTAAAGAAAAAAAAAATAGTAATACACCAAGCCATCAGCTAAAACCCACTGCAAATTCAAAATGGAGTATTAAAAAGGGTGCTTAGTGTACAGGCTTGCTCCCAACATACACGTGGAGCTAGAGTAGTAGCATCACATAAGCTGTTATCACTACTAAAAAGAACAGACTCCTTCTGGCCCAGGTCACTTAATATGTCCGGTGCCACTCTTGCCCCTTTATGAGTGTTCCTTTGACCACATTGTGAAACCAGACAAAGAAAAATCTACATGAAAACTTAAATTTCAGTGAGGCTTTTTTCCATTCAGATAAAATTCCCCATCTATCTGGAGAATGCTCATGTTGACACCCAGGAACAAAGGAATGCAGAGAATAACAAAGGCTAAAGGAGTTGGCAACTCAGTGAGGAGAGGGAAGAATCAGTGTTTCAGAAGGACACCAACTTATCACTGTCTCCTTCCTACAAGAACAGCCACTGAAATCATTAGCAGCAGTGTTATTTCAGTAAGCTGTAATATATCTTACTGCTTTAGATTCTAGCAGAGTAAATGTCTCACTTCGTAATGACGTTGCAAAACAGTGGCACGTATGGTTTGAGCTCCTCAGGAAGAGTGTTCAAGCTGGAAACAGCTCTGAAGTACACAACCCCATTGGTTGGCTGACTACAGTACTGGACAGGAACTTCATCAGCTAGGGATGAATAAACAAGAAAAGAAAAGGTTTCCTCTGTAAGTACATGAAAGCAAAACCACTTCTTACAAGAATTTAGAGTTATTTTCTGTAATCACTTCAGATCCACTTTTTGTTTCAACTTGGAATATTGCACTGAATGCTGGACTGCAGTGGGGGTTGTGTTTGTTTCTTTTTTGTTTGTTTGTTTAGTTTTGTACATGGTAAAGTAAGACATGCCTGGAAAATTTAAAGAGAGAAATTACACATTTTACATATAACACTCAAGTGATGGAATGATAATTTGTTCCTGAATGACTTGAGAAGTTTTTCTCTTTTACTTGTTGTTTTTTTGGTCTTTCTACTCAAAGGCTGAGAAAAAGAGGTTCCCACTTTGTACGTTCTACTGTAACAACAGCTATTAGAATAAACACAGTTCTCACAACACAGGTCATTTTAGTATCAAAATTATCCAGTACTTGACCCTTGCTGACAATTTCGACAGAAAAATTTCTGTTAAAAATATACTACAGAGCAATGTCACCTGCAAGATTTGAGCACAACCATGACAAAATTGAGAGCTATGACTTCTTGCTTCCTATCAATCCATAAGGAGAGCCATGAGCAAAGCAGGACACGTTTTCAATGAAGTTACAATGAGTGACGACTTCTCCATGGTTCTTGCACGTCTTATTTTTAAAAACAGGTAGGAGGTAGGAAGAGAGCACTAACAAATGCTTCCTGCACCCTGGACAATGCTTAAGTCTCTGGAAAGCAGCAGGACTGCTCAAGAAAAATTGAGCATACCTAGTGACTTCTCTGACTGCAGGGCAGGGCAGGCAGTGAGAAAGTAGGAGGCAGGGAGCTTGCGTCAGGTGTTCTACTGCTAAACAAAGAGCAGGCAACTGAATTGCAGCTGGGAGTACCTCAACATCACCCCTCAGAGGTGACATCAAGAATTTTCTACACACCATTGCAATCTACTGCAGAGGTGGTGGACTAGAGAAAAAGGGTAACAGCTCACAGCTACGGGCAACAAACAGTGAGAATCACTTTCGGATTTTTTTTTTTTTTTTTAAATTAATTTCACCCAAAGAATTCTAGGCACTCCTTGTTTAAAACTTTATTCCAGTCTACAATTCTGAAGCCTAAGGCATCTGGAAGCTTGGCTTTGGCAGACAAAAAAGGCAGGAGCTACATGGTCCAGACGTTTGCCTGACCCACAGTGCTATTGCAGTTTGTTTTGGATATTGCTTTTAGCTTGTTGGAACACCCTCGACTTTGACAAACAGTCAAAATCAAACAACTCAGACCAAAATGACTGCCTTTTCCTTCTCCACAAGCTATAGCTGTTTGTGTTCTGTTTCAGAGTATGACTATTTACAGCCAGGCATGTACATAAACTTCTTTAAGATGGAAGAAGTGCCATAGTTGTGCTGAATAACAATCCAATAGTGTAGTTCTTGACAGGAGAAAATACTGGTTACACCAACCTGCAAATGTTGTCTCCAGCACAGTGAATGGGATTTTGGGCTCAATGTCAGACACTTTTAGAGCTGGGAGACAAGAGGTATCCTGAGGTTTGCTTTGAAGATCAATTAATTCCAAACCTAATAAAGAAAGCAGAATACTAAAGTTCACCATTTTCATCTTCTAAATCTTCTGAGGTGATGCGGATCAGAAAAACGTGTTTTAGTCTAGTATTTACTATCAACTGTTCTTTCAAATATTGCACTGAAACAAGTTCTGCACACTATTGTGTCAGCAAAAAACACCATACCTTTGTAAATTCGTTCCTACACACCCCCTTCTTTCACATCCTGCTTACATGTATTTCAAACCCTGAAGAAGTGATATCTGTCAGTCTGCCCTATTGTCCAGCTCTGCAGACACCATTAGGCAAAGCAGACCTTGGTTCTAACTCATAGGAAAACTTTCTCAAGTATTGTCAGTACTCTGATGTAGCTAAACCATTGTGCTTTATCTTACATTTCAGCCTCTTTCAGATTCTAGCTGGCTGCCTATAAGTATTCTCAAAATTATTTTTGTATGTAGACAAACTCATCTGAAAGATCGCCTTCCCCTGTTCCCCTCCCAGGGACACTGCTTCTGAACATTAACTCCATTTTTTATAGGATTTCTGTGTCTAAATCAACGTTTTAACAAAAAGACATGACTGCTCGAGGTTTCCAAGTTCATGTTATTCCTCAGAATAAGCCAAACAATATTATTTCTATAGTTGGCTTTTTAAGTAGAAAAGAAATACAATTACAAAATGTAAATTTTATAGAAGCATGGAGCAAACTTCACGTGCTCAGAAACAAAGAGCTTGAAGGTAAACGGTGCTATTCACCTTGTACTAATCGCAAGTTAGTAGGAAGAAAAAGCAGATAAATTTTAAAACATTCTTCCTACTGACTGTTGGCTGAAATCTTTGATCACTTCATTTTCTAACTGCTAAAGGTAATGGAATACACCAACCACATAGTTTAGTATAAACTGCATAGCTTCCTAACACGTGTATTACACAAGCTTACCAACTATAACAAAAAAAAAAATTCAGTTCAGAACAAATGCTGGAACATGTTTGATATATTTAAAGAATTTAAAATAGTTTACAGAGCAATAGCTTAAAAAAAAAAAAAAAAAAACACACAACAACAAACCAACCGAGTGTATTTTAAACAGTTACCCAAACAGAAACCACGTATAAGTATGTTAACCTTTTTCAAAGATCTGTGTTTTCTCTTCTTCAGAAAGAGCATTGACCTTCTTTTTCAGTTTTTCTGCTTCCAGTTTTGCTTGCTTATCATAGTAGTCTTTCTCTGGACTCATCGACAGAGTCAATCTATGCGGGTTATCCTGCAGAAATGCATCCCAAAACAGAGAATTATTAATTTTGAGGGCTGCTTCCACCTGTGTTGTCTCAGAGTATTGCTTCATCAGAAGTAGATCAGAACAGCCCATGCATTACTTGGTTCTACCATATTATCAAAAGAATCACAAACAGGCTATTTAAACTCCTCATTTAATGAAGCAGTTTGCTGCTAGGGAGGATATGAGAGGCAGCTCATGAACAAGAACATGAACAAGAATGAACAACTTTTGGTGAAATTTTAGAATGGAGTCTGATTCCCCAAACAGCATACAATACTTGTGTAATTAAATCTAGGTGAAACAACTGTGTATGACACTGCAGAGCAGCATGCCATAACTTATATCTGGAGAATGTTCTAAGATAAGGAATCCAGTTAACTGCAGGAGAATTTCATTTAACATCTCATTCAACCTGCCCAAGCTTGAGCGCATAGCGATCCCAAATGACGTAAAATGTGCATGCCTTGTCCTGCTCAAAAATGCCTTACAGTCTTGCTGTTAAAGAACTCCATGCATTATGCAAGCATCACAACTGCTGTCAAATTTCTTTGTTTATACTGCACTGTGGAAAACTCATAACAAAATTACTCAGCAGCTACCATTTTATATAACAACGGGGGGCTATTTAAAAGACAGTGACCTCAAAAATGCCCATTTCAATGTAGGAGTCAAACACTGAGAGACACACCCAATAATTTGAAACACTGTAATTGGATTCCCTGTTTTATGAGCTTATCTCCCCTGTGGTTATACAGAAAGACAAAGGAAACATGACTGACTACAGAGTTAAAGAGTAAAATGCCAAGGACAGATAAACAGCATCCTCTCCATTGCTTCCAGCCTTCCTGCTTTATTAATCTTCTGGCACAACGTACAACATAAGGTGCATCATCTTCTGATATCAGAAAATCCAACAATTCTCATTACTTCTATTGAGCAGTGTTTTTATCTCAGAACCCTCAGCAGAACTGCATAGTCAAGAACATTCTCAAAAATACTGTGTCTGTATTTCTTAATGGCCAAAAATTTGACAGTTCCTTACTACTTCCATACACTAATAATGCCTTTAGGAAAACAGATGCCACTGTTTCCTGTCACCTTTGATGTATGTGAACAAGCATTTACCCAAAGGTAAATCGAGCTGACAGTTAAGTATCACAGATGAGTCCTTCAAAACAACTTGAATAATTTAAGCAAAGCAATAAAAAAAAAAAAAAAAAACACAACAAAACAAAAATAAGAAAGACACTTCAGCACTGCTGTCACTGGGTTTTTACTAGCTAATGCAGAGGGCTTCGAATCGTTCAATGTCATAATGCCTTTGCTGTTCTTGAAACTGCAAACACTCCAGTAAAACATATACACAGGTACACATGAAAAAGAGCAGAAAGCCAACTGCAAAATTCAGACAACAAGTGAAGGAATGTGAAGTGCACTAAAACAATCTTATTTAAACAGCCAAAGTCTTTTCAAGGAAGAATAGAAAGCTACACACAATACACAACCAGGCCCATAATCCTCTATCCATGTCTTTTCACATGCCCTTCTATAGCATCAGGCATCAGAGTTCAATTAAACACTAGTATTTTATTGTTGTTCTGGTATGTGCATTACCAAGTGGCCAAGTGGCCAATTTTTCCAGTTTTAAGTTCTCACTTTAACCATTTAAAATTAACATGCTTCATTAAAAAGCACTGCTGTTTATCTACGTCTAAAAACAGACAGTATGAACAACTCAGTACCCTTCAGTTAAAACCACAGAACTGTGATTCAAAAATTAATACTGTAGTTATCTTCCTGAACATGTTCCTACCTTAAAATACATTTTAACTTTTTCCTGAAGAAATGTGGGATTTTCTTTAAGGCATTGCCTGAACCGTGACACTTTATCTGCAATCTTCAGTAGCTCCACTGGATCCCCATCTTGATTCCAGCAGGAGGCTATATACTGAAAGGCAAAGGGTAGTTAAATAAGCAGGACAATCTACGTGTGCGTTTCCGTAACTGGCAGCATCTGTGCTCCAAAATTACCTTACCATCTATACCTGAACTGTAGACATGTAGTAACTGATGAACACTTTTATTAGATTGAATAGAACTGTAAAGCTGAAATATTTATTCAGACTAAAGGACTATACCACCAACATCATCTGTCCTTTGCCCCCCTCCATTCTCTCCTCCGACTTTATCGTAAAAAATAAACTTACTTTCTTTTTTTGAAAAGGTGTTTACATCTGCATTCTGGAAATTTGTGACAATACTTTTTCCCCGTTTTAAAATAAACGTATTTTTTCAGACCAAGAAACAAGGAAAAGCAGAGCAGGAGGTGGACACAAAACAGTTCATGAATATTACAGTCTTTTACCCTATCAGTCTGATGAAGTGATTTAATCAACAGGAGTGTTCCATGGGGCTCAATTCTAAGGATAGTTCTGTTCCACACTTCCATCAATGATTTGGATGCAGGAGTTGAATGCATCTTTTACAAAGGTTTCCAAGTTGATAATAAACCGAGAGGTAGTATTGACTCACTTGAGGGACAAGTGGCCTTGCTGAGGGATCTAGATAGACTGGATCTTTGGGTGTACAGAGAAATCATGAAGTTTAACAAGAGAAACGCCAGATGCCACGCTTGGGATGGAGTGATGACAGAATGACAGACAAGTGCAGATAGATGCAAGTGGTAGGAGAGCAGCCCCACAGAGTCTAGAGAAAGGTGCTGATTTCAGCAGGCTCAACACGAACCAGCAGTGTGCCTGGCACCCAAGAGGACAAACTGCATTTTAGGGTGCATTAAACACTGCATAGCCAGACAGAGGCAATTCTCCTGCCATATTTAGCATTTGAGGTCTCACCTCAAATATACTGTATATAGGTCTGGTCACCACTTTATAAGAAGGATGTTAAGGTAGCTGAATATGTCCAGGGAAATAAAAGCTGGTAAAAGGGCTGGAAGGTAAGTCCTATCAGAGGAAGCAGAAGACAGATTGTCCAGTTGAGAGAAAAGGAGGCTAAGAGATGACCTCACAGCTCTCTGCAGCTCTCAAAGGAGGGGAAGCACAGAGGGAGACATTGATCTCTTTTCCCTGATAAACTGACTCTCCACACACTTTTCATGCAGAACCTAAGAAGAAAAGAGATCTGGAGACTGTTTGATTGTTTTGAACAGTCGCACAGATAAAACATAAGCAAGCTGGAACGGGCCATCATTTTAGAATACAATTTCTACAGTCTTAATTACTTCAGAAAGAAAAGGAAACCTACAGCTAAAAACAAAAGCTAGCTACCAGTTTCTGAATTCTCCTACTTATGTTTTAAATGAAGAGATCACACAGAGTACAATCCTTCCAGTGGCAGTGTTAGCAATTATATTTATTATATTACAGCGGCACAATCCTACATTCCAAAGAAAAATACAGTCCTTTGATTTGATTTCTATAAATAGATAAGCAACTGGCCAAAACATACCAAGAGTCAGCATGACATTTCTTTCTTAAAAAAGTAATCAGAACGTGTATGGGAACTGTTGAATCACAGTCTGAACCACCGATTGATCACCTGAGGCAAGCACTGAGTCAGCCATGGGAGCACAGGTGAAGGCAATTCACTTGTGTGACCAGAAGAGCCACAGCCTGGCTGCACCTTTCCTAGACCCCATTTTAGGGCTGACTGCCACTAGGGAAGGATCTCTTTCTGGAGATCCCTCCTTTTGGAGCTTTCTACTGTGAGACTAGGATACAGGTGAGCATTTCATTTTTGATTGCCTCTTTCCACCACAATAATCTTTCTAACTATAAAACCTGTAAAATACCAGCCTAAACATACCATACTGCTAACTAAACTAATCAAATTTATTGATTTGTACAGTCCTACTTTAATCAAAGCTCCTATTCAGGCAAAGACAGCAGGTTCACTGCCTGATTAAACCATGCAGTGTAGAGTCTAGCAATAGCTTGAGGACTCCTGAAAAGAACAAATGTATATGATATGACAAAGAAAAAGCCAGAAAGTGAGAAGTTGTAGGCTTTTGATACCTAAAAAATGACCCCATATTTTATAAAGGTGTACCAAACAGATTTCTAACTTATTTCTACAGAAAACATCGCACACAAGCACATATACAAACTTACTGACGTCAGGGCAAGACCAAAACTCGTAGACTGGTGCTTCAGCTGGATTTCAATTTTGTGAAGTAGAGCTTCAATCCTATCTTCTTCAAATCCTTTCCTTTGAGAAAGCGTGAAGAGAGAAGGAAATCGTATCCATAAGCACTAATTGCTCTTAGTGAAGTTATGAAAATGAATTATGGCATCGATAAGGGAAATATTACACCATGATGTCTTACACACTGAATTAAAATTGATAGGAAAATCTTATCGTGATGTGTTATTTAGTGAAACAGCACCAATGTCATTGAACTCCTGAAGGTTATGCTGATGAATATGCTACAATAGAGTAAGTTACAGATAAGAGTTTTAAGGGTAATGAGCAATATAACTGCTTCTTCAGCAATTTTTTTTTGAAACTTAATTAAAATTTCAAGGCATATTAACACACACACACACACACATATATATATGTATTCTTGTGTAATTAGTAGTAGTTATATATAAAGACATATCTCTAATTGTAAAAGACTGTATGAAAGAACAGTAGTCTCCAAAATTTAACATTACTCACGCAATAACTTCATCAACTGTTCTGGCAATAATCTGTTTCACAGTCTCAATGTCTCTCTCAGCAATACCCTGTAGACCCACACTGAAATAGGCTTCTCTTGTTGAGCCATTAAACCTAGAATAAAACACATTTAACTCAGCAACAACTAGTACAACTTAAGCATTAAACCTGCCAGCAAAGGCAAGGGGGAAATATTCTTTTCACATACACAGATTATTAAATTCTAGATAGCAAAAAAAAAAAAAAAAAAAAAAAGAAATTGAAGAAATTGAACTTAAAAGAACTTTTTGTTCAATTTCAGCAGCAGCAGCACAGTTAGGAAATGATATAGTATACGATATTAGAGAAAGACAAACAGTTACAGAAGAAAGCTAGTCTTTTCTGTTCATCTTCTAGTTCATTAGTAAGTACCTTCAGGTAATAAAACCTCCTAAGTGAAAAATTCAGCTACCTGCACAGCTGAAGATATATATTCCACTTCTAAGCAAGCAAGAAGAACAGTACTTTTAATTAGTACATTTAAAGAAGTATTTGCAGAGTAAATGTTGAAGGTCAAGTATTTTGTTTTTGTTGTAATTACTTTTAATGGCACCTGAGGATGGAAGAAAAAAAAAAAAAAAAAAAAAAGAAAAAAACAGTTTTGCTCAGGCTGTCAGGGACATTAACTATGAGAACTCTTCTTTACAGAGACAAACTGTTACTCACATAAAAATGCAGCATTTAATAATTTGGATCAAAGCCAACATGCAAAAAGCAATTAGCGTTAATCAAATCTAAAAATTCACTATTTCATATTAAAAAAAGAATAGATTCAATGACAGATTCAGATGTCAAATTCAGGAATACCAAACTCTGGACTCATCAGCACAGTCATTGATGCACACTGAAGACAACTTACTGTATGAGTCAAGATACATTAAACATACAAAAGGCTTAGCTGACAAAACATACAACTGAATCATTTCTTCAGTGTTTGAAGACAGATACCATGCCCTGTGGTATCAAGATATCTGCACAGCACTGGTATTCATGACAAAGGACTTGCAGCAAACCCGAAAGAGATAACTTCAAGCCAAGCAGATTATCCCAAGGCATTACATTCATACTTTATTATTATGTTTAGGATTTGCACTTAAACATCTGAGATAGTGGAAACAAAGAATGGTTTTTCTCATCTTCATATCTAATATCAGTTAGATGTTCATGCCCTGAAATTGCTTCCTTTTGCTGACAAAAAAGGCAAGCTATGATGAGCAGCTGAGCCTGTAGTGAAGTTAACAGAACCCACTCATCTATAGGTTGCAGTACAGAACTAGCTAGTTTAGCAGACTGCTTGCAAATACTACTTTCTGAATAAATAAACATTGACATATATACCCTTCTCTCACTGTGGAGATGATAAAAGAATGGTATCTAATTGCATTAAAACACATTTCTGCCAAACTGATCTAGTGTTAATCATAGAATTGAAGTAAGAAAACAACAGTAACAGTGCACCAAAAAAGCCAACTCATTTTTATCATTCTTTTGCGTAACACCAAACACAAAAGATGAAAACTCCAAGTAAATTAGAGTAATGAAGGCACACCGTGTTCCTATGTACATATTTTCTTGTTAACATGAATAGTTAACACCAAACTTCTTTAAAACTAACACAGCTTCTAACAAGATATTGACAAGCTAAAATTTAGACCTGACAGTGCTTTATCGGGAAAAACGATTCAGATTCTTCTGATGTGGTATCTGTTGTCTGTATGAGAGACAGCTTTTTCAAACTTCATACTGGTTTACATCTTCTCTAACATTGTTTTATAGTGATGAAAGTTAAATTGTAACACTTACCCAACATCAGGAGAAAAATCTGTACCAACGCCAGACTCAATTAAGGCTTTGTAAAATGGAGAATTTGGTCCATCAACCAATAGTGAAGACAAGAGGCTTAGCGTGAAAGTTTCAAAAACATCTGTAATACTGAAAAAAAATATTAATTATTAAAAATCATCAAGCTATGAATATGTAACACCAAACGTCTCTGATTTCATTTCAGAAGAATTACTTCTACAAAACCATGTAATGGAGGCAAGGGAGAAATAATTATGACTTATGAACACCACACCGAACTTAGAAAATTAAGAGCTCTGGGTTTTTCACTCATCATAAACAGTAATTCTAGAAACTCTGTAAGCTCACTTAGTAGACAAGGACAAAAGTTAGCAATTGGTTTAGAAAGAAAAACTGGAAAAAATGGAAGGCAACCAAAATAACAAGAAGCCAGTTTTCTCAAAGCCTAACCCACTGAATAATTCTGTGAGAGAGTGGCTGATTTTCCTTAACTCTGCCAGCTAAAGAAAAAGACAAGAAAAAACTCTCAGCAAATTAAACTCTCCTTTGTTAAAGAAGGATTTGTCTAGTTCTCCCCCACAGGGCTGATTAAGAAATTTTTTTGATAAGACTTACTCTGTCAACAAGTAACTGACACTGACAGTCGTCTGCTTGGAAGGATCAGCAGCAAATGAGTCTAAACCACATGTTATATGGTGTTCTTGCTGTAAAGTATTAAAAAAGTACATTTGAGGGAGACTAAACTCAGAATAGAGTTACAAATTTAAAAAAAAAATGACTGTTTACATCCTCAAATCCTCCTCACAAAAACCTAAAATGATTTTGCAGATATTTACTCACAAGTATGCATACAGACACACAATATTTACTCAGTATACCTTGAAAAGACAAGACTGGTAACTTCACTTTTTACAAGAGGAGAAATAAACAGGATCAAGAAAATCTGTCCATAAACAACACCCTAAGCACGGTTTCAAACTAAAATTTAAGCTTCCAGGCAAAGTAGGGAAGAGAAGGTTTTAAATGAATGGAAAACGTTATTTTGACACCAACCTTTCAAAGTTTAGGTAACATTAAAGAAGCATCTCCTGATACAAAGTATTAACATTCTTATCCCTAGTTCTAGGTGCTTCACAGTAATAAATGCTCCAGTTCTCTAAATGCTGAGGGCATATGAAAACTAAAATAATGAAAATGAACAAAGGTATGGAATAATTACATTACTGAAATGCTAAAGTAAACATTCTTTTTTAACCCTTTTAACAACAACAACAAAAAGTTTTAGCTCACTTAATACACTTACAAACAAAGAAAATAACCCCAGCAGGCTGGGCTAAAATGTTATGCTGTTATACTCAAGTTTCTGCAATTTCACTGCTGGATGTGCATTTTTTTTTTTTTAAATACATATAGAGATATAAAGACATCTTTAATACTTACAGGCTTTTCCCAGAGTTTTTGTTTTGGGATGTCAGTCTTCGATTCAATTCGTTCAAATTTTACCAGTGCATCCTCATGAATTTGTTTCAAATGCTGTTCCAGTGGAAAATTACCATAAGTGAAGAATCTGCATTTCAAACAGAAGCTTAGAATTAAGAAACAGATTTTTACAGGAAAATCTACAGGGCTTTTTTTTGTTTGTTTATTTTTCTTTCATTATGAATTCAATGTGATTTCCAATGACTCTGTTACATCTACAAGGAACATTATTTTAAGATTTAAGACCTACCACAGGTTGCCACATACATCAAACCCACAGCTGTACTGGTAAAATTCCACAGCACTTCTCAGTCTCTGTGTTATGCTTTAGAGTCCACAAAAACTCAAATTCAGTTAGCTGCAGTATTATGCAATATTGCAAGAAGAAAACACTAATAAATAACTAGGAACCATAACTCCAGTGCTCTAACATTTCAGAAGACATTTGTTATTGTCCTCACTCATAATATATAAAATATGATTATACATTTCTGAACCAACCTGTAAAGCACAGCTGAGTTGTGCAAGTCAGTCTATCAAAGTACACTCCCATACCTACAAGAAATATTACTAATTTCCATTGGACTAAATACGGGCATGGTGTATGTCTCAGGTAAATGTTATTCCTCATTTAAAATCTAAACTCAGGTACAAGCAAATATTTGGAATAAAAAAAAAACCCCAAAAGATGGTGAATTCAAAGTCATGTCACAAGCTGATGTTCCATGAATGAATTAGATCGACCACAGAATTAGTACAGAAGAAAGAATACCCTCATATTTTCAAGTAGATGTTTAGCTTAATGACCTTAGCAATACCAACAGAATAGATGCAGCAATACCAACAGAATACCAACTCAAAGGGATAACCAATGTTTAGAACCCAAAATAGTAGAGCATACTCAAGAGCAAATGAACAGTCATGCACTCTCAATTTCTTTATAAACTTCTAATCTGTGTTGATTTGAATCTGTTTCTGTACCACTTCATCTGTGCTACTTGTGCTGTAATTCTGCATTACTGCCAAGTACCTACACAATGTTCATTTCCTCACAACACATAAGTTAATGGAGAATCACCCGTAAATAAAACTCCATAGAAATCATCAAAATCAAGCAGGCACACGTAGCCTAGAAAGTGTACATTAGCCACCTCTCATTCAGTGGCCACTGCCTCCAATCACCTTTCAATTCTCTCCCTAAAACAAATTCCTTTCTTGTTTGGTGCTATGAGATATGGTTTAGTAGCTTAATGGGTAGTAACGGTGATAGGAGGACAGCTGGATTAGATGATCTTGTAGGCTCTTTCCAACCTTGTGATTCTATGATGTTGTGGTAGTTGCTGGAGAATACCGTACAGCTGGTTTCCCCTCATAAAACCACAATGCTAACTCGCTATATAACCTACTAAGATACAAATTTCAGATACCTGGAATTGCTGGGATGATAATGTGAGGCATGGAACTGTTTAAGCTGCTCCCATGTGAGATCAGGAATACTTAAGGGATGTCCACCAGATACTACACCATAGGTATGATCAGGAAGAAGTTTATTCTGCAGGTGCTGTGCAAATACCCTCTCGTTATCTGTCTTAAGAGAAAAAAAATACCACATTTTAGTAAAGTCATTAGAGCACATTTCAAATATAAAAAGTGGTCCATAGTAAGACTTGAGTTCTAACTTACACTCCTAGAACTTCTCACATTAGAATTTGCTCTATAGTCCCATATACTTTGATAAAAATAGCTCTGTTATTGTGTCAACTTAGAAGTTTTACAACAAAATCCATTAGCAAGGTATTCTTTTACATGCAAACAAATGTTCAACAGTCTAACCTCATGGATAAAAGTTTCAGTTTGCTGACTTCACTGAAGAAAAAAGAAAAAAAAAATCCACAAAACTTACAAATGCCCCTTTCATTTCATTAAAAACAACTCCTTTGAAAATTAGAGGTGTCTGAGGATCAGCTGGGTTCTCATGTTCTAACCTCCAACCTTCTTGCCTGAAAAAAAATTAATAACAGGAAACATTGCTTGGGAGCTCAAGAGATCATTTGTTTGATTTTGTATTTTTGTTTATAAATCTAAAAAAAAAAAAGATTTCAAGTTTGCTTTTCATCTCAAGCTTACCAGAAGTCTAGCTGCCGCAAACACGGAAAGAAAGCTGCATCCAAATACACTGACAGGAGATTCTGGAAATCCTTGGGATTTTGTGTTGAAAATGGATAGAGTGTGTAATCACTAGCTGTATACAAACAGACATAAAAGATCAGAATTTTAGGAAGTCTGAGGTGTATTCTGTTCTCATTTATATTGAATCATTCACCAATATAAACAATTGGTGAAGAAGCTCACTAGTTAACTAATATATTAAGACTGCAATTATTTATCAAACATGCAAGCATAGAAACAATTGCCTTATTGTGTACTATAAAGCTCTAGTTCTACCAGGCCTTTGTAACTGCAAATAATCTGTCATCTTGCTTTGTTAGTTTTCAACCCCTCATTCACAGTTTCTGAACCTCTCATTCACACTTAATGATAATAGCTCCCCAAAGGGGAAAAAAAAGATCCACCTTACCCATGTTAAGACAAAATTCATTTACTTCAGGCTCACCTGTGAATGCATTCATGAAAGTGGACAGTGATCTGTTTAACATTTTGAAGAATGGATCTCGGCAGGGATACTGTTGAGAACCACATAATACTGTGTGCTCAAGGATATGTGGGACCCCAGTGCTGTCCATTGGAGTGGTTCGGAATTGCAAACTGTAAGAAAGAGAGAACAGAGAAGAACGCATTTACTTGCTATGAGAAGCCAACCAATGTAACAATGTAACAAAGCAATTGTCAAAACTGTAACAGTTGCCAATATCAACAGTTACATTTATAACATTTATATCCTACTTGGAAATACGATCTTTTTCTTCTTCTATTCAGTTAATTAGCTGAAAAACCTCACATACACACATTTTTTTTAGTCAAAACACTCAAGAAAAGCCTGTGGAAGCTTATGGTAAAAAAGAAGTTCTACGTCTTATGTCACTGATAAATAGCAACAAAAAGCACATAAAGAGCTTATGAATGAAAATTAGAGGCCAAACCAGCACAGAAAACCTTCTGACTAGTGTCTACCACAGGCTGCCTGATCAATGGGAGGATGCTGATGAAGCATTCATACTGCAAGAACAGGCACTGCCACACTCACAGGCTCTGATCATTCTAAGGGAATTTCAAGTACCCTGACATCTGGAAAAATAGCACAGCAAGCCAGAGATTCCTGGCGTGTGTTAAGATTGACTTCTTAATTCAGGTGACAGAAAGCCCAATTACAGGAGCAGAATTACTGGACCAACATAGATAAACTAACTAATGGAGAGGGGTCAGTACTGGTGACAGCCTGGGCTACAGTGATCAGGCCTGTCAGAGTTCACAGTCTTGAAGGACATGGGCCAGAAGAGTAAATTCATGACCTTGAATCCTAAATGAATTTTCCACTGTTTAAGGAATTAATGAATGGGACCACTTGGGAAACCATCCTCAGGGATAAAGGAGTAGAAAAGAACTAGCTGCTTATTAAGGAATTTTTTCTTGTAGCACAAGACCTTTCAATTCCCATGTGTAGGTAATCGGGCAGGAGATCAGCATGGCCGTGTAAGGACCTCCAATATTGAATTTTAAGACAGAACTGCACAAACAAGAAGTATAGACATACATTCCTGGGTAGAATACAGTAATACTGCTCAAGAATGTAGAGGTGTGTAAGGAAAGCTAAGGCACAGCTGGACCTGAATTTGGAAATTATGGTGAAGAATAATAATACAAATACATGGGTTGGAATAGGAAGACCAAAGAAAGTACACCCTTCTCCCCAGCGAATGAGACAGAACTAGAGACAACCAAGGTGGAGAAGACACAGAGAGGTGTTCAGTCTTTTCCCTTCAGTTTTCACTGCCAAGCACTCTTTCCACATCTGTCATGTCTCTGAACCTCAGGGCAGTGTCTTGGAGAATGAAGTTCCTTCCATCATAACAGAAAATCAGGTTTGAGACCCAAGCATCCATGACTCCATGGGACATGAACTGCATCCTAGTGCCCTGAGGGGAACTGGCAGATGTAGTTAAGCCACTTTCCATCATATTGGAAAAGTCACAGCAGGCAGGAAAAATCCAGAGTGATTTAAGAAAAGGAAATATCACACCCATTTTTAAAACTAGTAATGAGGATCACACTAGGAACTACTGATCAGTCAGTCTCACATCAGTGTTTGGGAAGATCGTGGAACAGATCCTCCTAGAAGTTATGTGGAAGCACAAGGAAAACAAGGAGGTGATTACAGAGAGCAATCATGGTTCCACCAAGGGCCAATTGTGCCTGACTAATCTAATGGCCTTCTACAAAAGATTGACTGTACCAAGAGACAAGGGAAGCTTGCCCAATAGCTACCCTCCAATGCCTACAAGGTTACAGTGGAAACAAGTTATTTGCATAGATACACATGATGGAAAGAGCAGCACCAATGACCATTAAATAATACAAGGAAGGTTCTAACATGATATTGAAGAAAGAAAATCTACATATAAACAGTTAAATCCTGAGAAAAAGTTGCTCAGAGAAGCTGTGGAATCTCTGTCTTCGGAAATTTTAAAGGTCCACTTAAGTATCTGAGGAACTTCACTTGAGTTAAGCGTTGGTTCTGTTTTGAGCAGCATGCCGAACAACAGACATTGTAACATCTGTTACAATCTGAATTACTGTAAGCAAGAACCATACAGGAAGTACTTCTGTCTTTGCTATCTCAGAAAAGTCTAATTACGAAGCTGAATTACAACGTATAAAGCACAGGTTGATGCTGGATGTGATACATATACATGCTTTACCTGAATAGATTATTGGAATCCTCACGAGCAACATGTAAATATCTGGCTCCTGTACTGTCATGACTAAGCTTCACTGCAGTCAGGAACAGCTCAGGAACAGCTGTCACCTGTATTGGAAGAAAACATCTGTATTACAAACTGACTGCTAAGAGATCAAATAAATTAAGGATGACATAGCAACAATCAGTTCACTGATCATGTGTTTCTATGATTTATGAAATATTTGTATGTATTTAAATAGAAAATATATTAAAAAATACACTACGTTACAATCGGAGGACTTACTCATCTGGTGTAACTATTAGGACCAGAATAAACTGCTCAAAAATTTAAAGAGAAGGCATATATTCACACATCAGTGGTCAGGACAGCAGAAGGAAACTAAAAGAACTCAATTCTACTATTGATTCTGTTACTACTAATGACCGTAGAATACCTTCATTCTCTACTTCAACTTTTTTTCCTTAGAAGTAAAAAGAAATTCCCCATATTATTCCTATTGGGAGTTTTCAGTAAAGCAACAGAAGTAGTTCTGGGGATAACATATCACTTAAATGTCTCCTATAAACCAGCACACAGCGGGGTATCAATCAACTGTCTGAACTTTCAGCAGGCCACACCGAATGCTCAATGTCTGTAACACACAAACTCCCATTGTGCAGCATTTACTCTGGAGCAGCAAATCCCCTTAGGGACATGTGTTAATGATACGTAAAGAATTCAGTCACAGACAGATAAATACAAGGAACTACTGCATCATTTTTAACAGACCACTTGTGGCATCTATGCAAATACCTGCATAGCATACAAACTCTTGCCCTCATTTTGACATTTTTCCCATCAAGGGAAAATTTACCTGCACCAGCAACACAAACAAGAGGCAATGCTCACCTGAGTTACCGTGAAGCCGTGGATTTGTTCTCCAACCCTATACAGCAGTGCCCGTTCGTTGGCAGGAACGCTCTTCCACCTCCATGACTTCTGATTCAGAGACCTGAAACAGCACATCTCCTGTTGGAGCACCTCAGGGCCACAAGAAGGGGAGCCAGGCACGTTCCCTCCACCTGGCGCTGGGGAGGGGAGCGGAGGTGCTGCTGAGGAAAACACGGAGCTGAGGGGCAGCCAGCACGGGGCCTTCCTGTCCACGCCAAGGGAGCAACGCGCCATTCCCCGCCCCTAGGCTGAGCTTTTCTCCGGGCACAGGAGCCGTGGGGCCCGCAGGGCAGGGAAGGTCGGGCCGCCTACCGCAGCGAGCCGAGGGCCGAGCGGCTAGCGCCCGGGGTCGAGAAGAAAAGCATGAAGGGCCTCCCACCCGCTCCCTTGCTTCACCCCCGTCCTCACCGCCCGCGGCTCAGCAGCCCCGCGGCCGCCCGGTAGCGGCTCCACATGGCTCAGCACCCCGCCGCAGGCCGTCAGCCTTGCGGACGAGCCGGGCCGTACAGCAGCGAAGCAGCGCAGGCGCCGCAGCCCCACCTGCATTGGCGGCGGCGGGACGCCCCGCCCGCCACGTTGGCCCGCCCCGCTGGGCGCCTGAGGGCGGTGTGGGCGCAGAGGGGTTGTCCCACACCCGGGGTGTTACTGGGGTGATCTGTTGTAGGTAAGACGCTCGTAAGCGCCTGCTAGAACGTCTTCGTAACAGGGGCCTCAGAACAGTGTTACACCCACCTACAGCGCCTGTGCGTTCTAAGTCTATGCCTAAGTTTTTATTCCTTTCATTGTGCAAATCAGTACAGTTTGTAGGTCATAGCTTGATAAGGCATTTCATAGCTCTCTTCCACAAGGCCTGGTCACCAAATTACCCTTGTTCCTACACACAGGAGTCCAGTTGTTTACTGTCTTAAGTCATCAGAGGCCTGATTAGGAGCAAGCACGTGTGGTTTTAAATGCAGTGTGAGCAGCGGGTGTTCGGCACATTCCACACTGCTATTGCACACTGCTTGGATTTGCATCTTCATCTGCAATGCTGACTCAAAAAAGAGAAATTTCAAGCACTCTAGGAATTCTTATCATCTCCAATCTTCTTTTGCATTTTCTCCCACTGATGTCTCCCTGCAGGTTCCAGTATCATCATGTGACTCAATGCCCATCTCCGCTCTCTGCCCTGCTGCTGCACGCTCTCCATCTCCCTCCTGTTTTACTCTTTTGTGTTTTTCAGTAATTTTCCCATTTCATTAATTTTTAGATTAAATAACAAGACTAATAACTTGCTGTAGTTGAAGTTTGAACATTGTGCATTAACTTACACAACCTGTCTTAATTATATTTCTTTCTCATTCATTTTTAAGCCCAGAGAAAAGATCCAGTAACTTGTGAAGCTTGGGAGTTCTGTGCTAATGAATGTCATTTAGTTTACTGCCTATTTTTTTTTGTACTTGATTTATTTCCTGCCATTCTACTGTTAGATGATATTAGAGGTCAAGATGATTTTAGAGATCTTTTCCAAATTTAATGATTCTGTGATTCTATGTGGGCAATACTGGTGGTAGATGGATGGTTGGAGGAGATGATCTTAGAGATCTTTTCCAATCCTAATGATTCTATAATTTAACCTGCTGTATTTCTTTTTTCTTTCCCATGACCTTTTTACTTCTGTTTTTGTCACAGCAGTTTGATAGAAGCTGCTTTCATTATCTTTCTAGGAGTTAACACCATGAAAAACCAGTTCCACAGTTATTCAAGCTAGAAGCAAACAATGGCATGCACATATAATGAAATATGTTCTCAAAAGAATAAACACATGGAAAGATTCACTTCTAGGATTCACACAAAGTCAGTATACACTGCATAACGCAATTTTAAAATATTTATAAATACTTTAATATATTTATAGTTTATTTTCTTATAGTATCAATGAATATAACTTGCAGCAATTTTGATTTTAAAAGATTATCTTTTTTTTTCTGTTTACTATTTTGTTCCTTAGTCTTACTAAGTTTCCTAATTTGACCATGAGCTACTGTCTCTTTTTACAGATTTCTTGTTATCAATATTGAGTTTGCTTCATGGTTTATAACATTCATCTTAATGGAGCATCAAGTTGGCATTCTACTGCAGACATTTATTTATTTTTAGTTGGTGTTTATATTGGAAGAATGATTTACTGGCTGTCTGTTTTTGTATCACTGACATAGCATTTGACAAGCAACCTTTCACAAACTAAGCGAATATGATTGGGCAGAATTTCAAAATCTATCAAACATCACTCCTAAATTTTAATTTAATCACAAAATGGAGGTCTTTTATACAACCCCCTAGAAAACTTTAAGATGTTTTCTTTTTTTTTTTTCTTTTTTTCTGGTATTGTCTATCATGTATTTTATAGATCAGAGGTTTTTGTCTGGGTAATTGAACAGAAGCAGATGTATTCTGTCTTTTCATATTTTTGCTGTGTAAGATTGCTGCTGCATTGTCCTGTACAAATAGGACATAATGTTATTTGTGAGTGTACGGGTACACATGTAGACGTTCATATTTAATTTCATAAACATAACTTTTGTATCTTAAAAATTCCTAATTTGGAAAAGTCTCACAGCTGTGTAACAGCAAAAGAGGTATAAATTGATCTTAGTTGATTTGTCTTGACAAATCAAATAAAGTGGTTTGAATTACAATGAGCAGATTTTGCTGTCACAAACATGGCAAATTCTAACTAACTGCAATTACATCAAAGAGCTTTTTAATTGGTGGAAATGAGGTAACAATTTCAACCTCAGTGTTTGAATAGAGGGATGCAGTTCCTAAATTAAATACTTAAGTTAAATTCCCATGCCTCTACTAGCTTAGCTCTTTATTTCAAAATACTCAACTAAAACTGCTCAGGAATGAAAACGCTAATCTATGTTTAATTAAGAAATTTCATTCTTTGGATTTTTTTTTTTTTTTTTTTTTTTTAATTTTTATTTTTATTTTGGAGCAGAGTTTGGTCCCTTCTGCTTATGTGTGTCTTTTCTTACCACTGTGGACCATATGGCCCACTTTTTACCAAGTTAAAACCTCTGAAAGACGATGCTTGTTGTAGCTGAAAAACTATGAAGTGCTCCTATGCCATGCTTTAATCTCAAAATTTCTGCCTCCACGGAGCATAGACTGCATCTGCACATTTCTTTCAGAGTTCTCTCAAGTTAATACAAATGATTATCTCTGTGAAAAGGAAGCAAAGTAGAAAAAGGAAGGAAAAGAGTGAGAAAAAGGAAGGAAAAGTGAGGAAGCGAAGGATAAAAAAAGAAAGAGAGAGAAAGAAAGAATAATAAAAAACTATAATAAAAACAATAGTATAAAAATTAAAAAAAATAACAAAAAGAGATGTTCAGCCCAGTTTCTTACAACTTCATGCCCAGCAGTGGCAGCTCATCAGGCCAACTCCCCTCAGTTTCATTGTAGAGCTTGACATACAGTGGTATGGGATATCCCTTTCACCATTTTGGGTCAGCTGTCCTTATTTTGTCCCTTCACAGCTTCTCATACATTCCCAACCTTATTGTTGGGGGAGGAGCATGAGAAGCTGAAAAGTCCTTGACAGAGTTATTTAGCAACAACTAAAACATTGGTGTGTTATCCACATTATTTTCACCCTAAGTAAAAAACACAGCACCTTATCAGCTACTATGAAGAAAATTGTCTCTTTCCAAACCAAAATCGGGACAATGCTTTACCCTCCTGGGTAAGAGACTAGTGATTTTCTGTGTAATCATCTACTGTCTGTTGACTTCAACATCATAAAGCTCCTTATCAAGTTTAAAAAAAAGTTGAAGTAAAAAAAAACAAAACAAAACAAAAAAAAAAACAACTAAGCTCAAGCTCTACTGAAAAATAGAAATATAAAAAGATATTGTTGGTATATCAGAAATTGTGCTTTGTCAGTGGGAAGAATAATGAGGAGACTATCTGCTTGTCAGCCCTTTTCTGGAGGCAATGAATAAAGGCTCTGTGAAGAGAATTCCTGGCAATTACTTAGCACTCTGCAAGCTGAAAAGAATAAACTTCAACATCCCAGATGCCCTGGTTCCCTTTGTGCACCACCCATCACATTCTTCATAAAGGATCTGACGAGTATAGGTCTTTGAGAGGATGTGAGCATGAGCCCAGGTTCAGCTTTAACTTGAACACTACTGCACCCTTTGCTTCTTTGTATCAATTTCCTTTCCAAAATTAATCATGGTCCTACTTTTGAAGATATTCTCCACAGTTAATTAATTAACCTTGTGCCACACGTATTAGTCAATATTTTGCGACATGCTAAAGTAAGTATTTCACAAAGCTGTTTGGGGAGAGGTCCTCAGTGTGCCTCCTTATTTACTCTGTATTTCTTTCTGGACAAGATTGCAAGTGACAGAATGAGACAAAAGTTGATGTTTGTACTGCTGCTGCATTTTTCACTTCTTTCCTACCTTCCCAAATGTTTAGACTGTTTAGCCTGAAGATAAGACTTGAGGGTACCCAAAGGTTTCCAGCCTGTTAGTGGGAAGCCTGTCAGAGCCAGATAGAAGATTATTAAATGTGTAATACTTCAGTGTGAAAGAGAAGTAGATGTTCACCACAAAAACTTTATAGGAGAAAATGGAATGAAAAACACATGTAATGTTCGTTGCAATGATGTTTGGATGCATTTTCTCAAAGGCATTTGTATAATCAAGATGCTATAATTGCAATATAGTTGTTTAATCAACAGATATCAAGATGTTGTAATCACAATATAATCGAGAGAATCAAGCAAGGTAGACAATGATCACAAAGAGAATAAGCGGAAGAGCTTACCCTTCGGCTGAGCTCACCAGAAGACACCAAGAGAGGGGATCTCCAGAAGAGATCCTTCCCCTCTGGTAGCCAGTTCTTAAATAGGTCTAGGAGGGGTGGAGCCTGGCTCCACCCCTTCCGGCAGCACAGGTGAATTGCCTTCACCTGTGCTCCTCTGGCTGACTCATGGCTCGCCTCAGGTGATCAATCAGAGGTTCAGGCCGTGACTCAGCAGTTCCCATACACTCCACCCCTTCACGGTGTGAACCACTGATCAGGTTAACAAAAGGGTGAGCTTTCCCTAATACAGAGATCCGGTATATCGCGACGCTTATACAATTTTATCGCGACGTGTGTTGGTACAGTTCAAGACAAGTGATGATTAGTGAATGTCCATGTTCTTCTATGGGCCAGTGCTCGATGATGTGACTGGAGGCATGAGGTCCTGAGGTGCAGGTCCGTTCTATGTTCCATCAGTCCCATGCAGACCATCACCGGGTGTTGTACGTGATCTGACAGCAACACTGGAACACTTGATGGCGTTTTGTTCCTTCCAGTGGTCCTGAAGGCTCACAGACTCACGGGGAGTAATACAGATGTTTTACAGGTACCAGGAGGGGAAGGTCTGCTCTCCAGGGCAAGATACAGGCCGTATTTCTGTCTTGGGTCAACACTTCCGCTTGTACGGGGGCACGTCCTGGCCGCCTGTACCACACCTTTTGGCCGGATATCTGCGGCTGCATAACAATATCAGGCACCAAAGGAGGTGTCCTGATCTGCCACAGGGACATGATGGGGGTCCCTTTAGCAATAAAGATCGGAGTGTTGACCACAATATCAGTAGGCCATGTACCTATTACTGGAGGGACTACTGAGCCTCCCACCTCCAATAGTCTCCCCCAAGGTGCAAGTAGGCCACACCACTTGGGTCCTACTTGCACCTTCCAGGGCCATTTTATTTTATGGGTACCTGGCTCTAAATTTTCAGGGGCAGGGAGCAGAAGATTATTTTCATTACCAATCTGGGGTCTTACCTGATGATCAGTGCCCGTAATTTGGATCCTAAGCGGGGTGGCCCATGTCGTCTGCAACATTCTCAGGGCACTGGGTCTGCCGTCTCGAGGTCTTTCATTCAGGTCCCGCAGGGTTTCATACAGTCTTTTTGTCCACCCCTGCAGGGACTGGGAGTCTGTCTTCAGGGCAGCCTTAAGAATACCATTATAACGTTCGATGAGGCCTGCCCCCGTTGGATTATATGGCAGGTGGAATCGCCATTCGATGTTATTTTCTTCTGCCCAGCGCTGTATCGTTGCACCAGTAAAATGAGTCCCTTGGTCGCTCTCGATGACTTGCGGTGTCCCGTAGGCAGACATCAGTTTAGTGAGTGCCTTGATGGTATATGCCTGGTTTGCTTTTGGTACTGGATAGGCCTGCAGTAGCCCACTTGCAGTATCGACACAGGTCAGGGCGTATCTTGCCCCTTCGGAACGAGGAAGGGGCCCGATGTAATCGACCTGCCATCGCTGGAGAGGATTGTGTCCCCTAGCAAGATGGGCTGTTGTTTCAGGCAATGATCTCGGTCTCATCTTGGAGCAAGCGTCGCAATCCTGGCATGCCTGGATGATATCAGATAGTTGTATGGGCAGTCCCCATGCTTTAGCAGCTGCCCACATTGTCTTTTGTCCAGCATGCCGTAGCTTCTGATGTAACCAGCGGGCGATGTTCTCAGATGGTGAATTCTCAATCCATCGAACTCGGGCCAGTGTGTCGGCTTCATCGTTTCCCGGTGACTGTAGGGGCTGATGACCAGAAACATGGTAGACACGTACAGTCCTGTGTTTGACCGTATTCCATATATCTAACCACATGTCTTTGCCCCAGATCGGTCGGGCATGGATAGTCCATTCCTGGGTGGCCCACTGTGCAATCCAAAGAGTGAGCCCCCGGTACACAGCCCAACTATCTGTGCAGATGTTCAGGATACCATCACCGGGTTCCTTGGTTATAACCATCCACACGGCTCGCAGTTCTGCCCATTGGCTGCTCTGACCATCCCCCTCATCGAACCAGATTGTCTCGGTGGAAGGATGATATGCTATTGCTCTCCACTTGCTCGGGTTGCCCTTGCTGGACCCATCTGTGTACCAGGCATCTTCAGGGATAGGATATTTTCCCTCCTGAACGGGACTCTTCTCTGGTGGAGCGACCAGTATTTCTTTTGGTGCATCACTGTGATACGTCACTGGGCCTAGGATCTTCTGGAGTTCTTCTTTCAAGGGTGATGAAGACAGACTGCTCCTTTGGCTGAGATAGGCGACCCATCGTGCCACTGTTTGTGCTTGGGCCACCCCTGTCTTAGGAAGGTGGGTCAGATCTTTCACCCACCCCTGAATTGGCAGAGTGGTCTTGACTATAACTGCAGCTGTTTGAGTTATTGGCTCTACTGCCTGTAATGCCGAATAGGCAGCCAATAACTGTTTTTCAATCATACTGTATCTTTCTTCTGCTCCGTGCCAAACCTGAGACCAGAAACCAATGGGGGTCCGAACAGAGCTCTGGCGTTGCCACAGGCCCCAACCGAAGCCGTCTTGGGTAACATGAACGTCCAACTCGGCTGGGAGGGTAGGATCGAATATACCCAATGCCTGAGCTTGTTTAACTGCCAATTTCGCTTGTTGGAAAGCATCCTGTTCGGTTTTCCCCCAGTCCCATAGCTGCCCCTTTTTTGTGAGTCTGTATAGTGGCCGTAGCAGCTGCGCCAGGTGAGGTATAAAGGAACGCCAATAACCCAATATACCTAGAAACTCTTGCAGCTGCTTTGATGTTGTAGGGACTGGGAAGGCCTGAACCTTATCTATGACAGCACTGGGTAGCACTTTGGTCTTTCCTGACCAAACCACCCCCAGGAATTTTACGGACAGGCCTGGACCTTGCACCTTTTGGGGATTTATAGCCCATCCCCTCTGTTGTAAATAGGCAGTTAATGAATCTGCTGCCTGTCCTGCTGCCTCCAGTGAGTCGGATGTCAACAGGAGATCATCAATATAATGATATAGGTTAACACCATCAGGTTTTCTCCAATCAGCCAGGTCACGCGCCACTAGATTGTGACAATACGTTGGTGAATGCACGTACCCCTGTGGCAGGACCTGAAAGGTCCACTGCCTGCCTTCCCACGTAAACGCAAACTGATCTTGCGATTCCTCAGCAATTGGAATACTGAAGAACGCATTTGCTAGATCTAGGACACAATGATAGGTTTTTATCTCCCTACTCAATGTGTCCATTAGGGAGGCAATATTGGGTACAGCCGCATGAATAGGCGGCGTGACCTTATTTAATTCTCTGTAATCTACTGTCATCCTCCATGTGCCATCCGACTTTCGCACTGGCCATATGGGGGAGTTATACGGGCTGTGTGCAGGTCTTATAATACCCACTTTTTCTAACTCCTGCACCGTTCTCGATATTTCATCTTGCCCACCCGGGAGTCTATACTGTCTAACGTTAGTAATCCGGCGCGGTTTCGGCAGGCAAACAGGCTCATGTTTCGCATGGCCTCTTAATATTGCCTGCACTGCCCGGATACTGATACATCTTTGTCGAAGCCTGAACTCTCCCACAGTTGTTTGGAGAGCCAGACCCCATAGAATATCTATGCCCAGGATGTATTCTTGGACTGGGGCGATAGACACCTTGTACTCCCGGGGTGGGAGACGCCCAACCCCCAATTTTAACCATGTTTGGGTGACAGGAATAGTCTGTCCCCCAAAACCACCAATCATCACTCTGTCACCATCAAATTTTCCCGGATCTCCATAGATAATTGATGTTTCTGCTCCTGTGTCTACCAATGCCATTACTCTCTGAATATTTTTTCGGGACCAATAAATTGTTAATTCTACATAGGGCCTCCAGTCCCGTCTGGAGGCCCTACGGGGACTAACATCCCTTGTCACTCCATGAATTGGGCTAGGGCCAATTCTTTTGCTTCTGATGGCTCAGGCATTGTGGCCCGAGACACCTGAGGTGGCTTCTTTTTTCTGTTTGGAATAATAAAATCTTCTAGGTTCCATGTTGTTGTTGGAACCCTCTCTATAGCTCTTACCCTTGATTTCTTAGGGTAGCTCTGGAATTTTTGATTGTCCTTTAGTTGTCTCCAGAGCTGGAGAAGGACATGGTTGGGCTGGCGGTCGATCTTAGCAAATTGGACCCCAGCCCGAATTAAATCATTAAACATTTGTTTTCGGGATACCCTTATGGGTCCCGATGGAGGAGCTCGAGTAGCCGGCATTTTGGTTTTATTTACCGGCAGGACCTCTGCTTCCTCCAGAAACCGAATATTGCGCCTAGTCCGCAGGCGTTCTGTTTCTCCCAGGTCGGCAACTAACTGGGCAGCCTGCTGGACTACGGCTTCTGATGCTACAAGGGGATTCAATATGGAGACTAAGGTGCCATACAGATGGGAGGGAGCTTGTTGTAAAATTAAATCTCTCATCCCTGCTGAAAATTTAACCATATCAGGGCCATCAAATGTATCTTCATAGATGGCCTCTCTTACACCCAGTTCGCGGATATAGTTTTGAAGGTCCTCCATGGAGGACCACATGCCTGTATGTAAAGGTATGTCTGATTTATTTGGCCATACCATACGGCAGGCTGCCATTAACCATTCTAGTATGGAATGGTTTTCATCACGATATTGATTACCTACATATAACCTCTGTCTGAGAGCAGGATGGATGGTCATGGTGGCCAACTTGGCTATTTCTGGGCCATTCACCAAGACACTTTCTGCCCCAGAATCCCATAGTCTCAATAACCAAGCTGGCACACTTTCTCTAGGCTTCTGCCGAAATCGTTGTACTAAGTCCATTAATTCTGTTGCCGTGTATGGCCGTGCCGTTACATGTAAATGAGTCTGGGCAGGGGGCCATTGATCAGGCGGCACCCCTGCCGGTCTGTCCTGTACTTTTTTTGTTTTCTGGGTTACAACAGGACGGATTTCCAGGGGATCAGTCAGAATAGGACATTCAAGGTCTGATTTGGATTTCTTGTTCTCCTGATCAACGAAGTCTGTTGATTCAGGAGTCTGGTCATCATTTATTGAAATACTACGAATTTGGCCTACGGGAAGATGTAGAATTGGCTTCTTCCCTGTTAAAACGCCAAGTTCGTGCTCTAGCTTTTCAACGCGGTCTTTCAAAAGCTGATTTTCCGTTTCTAAAGTATTATTTCTTAAGTCCGCATGATTTAAGGCAGTTAATAATGGCCATGCCACCATGGAGGCAGCCAGCTGTCTTTCTTTAGTAGTGAGGACATCCTTGCCAAGTCCTTGAAAATAGTCCGCCATGCGATATGGGGAGATATTGCCCATAACGCGTAAGGGACCCCATTTTTCAATGATAGTAGCTAACTCATAATAGGGCGATCCCTCAAATACTGGGATCTGCCCTGGAATCATTTTCTCTAGAGGAGTATTGTTCTCCCCCTTGACCCATTTATAGAAATTCCATAAAAAAGACATGATGTTAATTTCAGTATATTTGGCCTGCCTGGCTCGCCAAGTGTATAATCAAGATGCTATAATTGCAATATAGTTGTTTAATCAACAGATATCAAGATGTTGTAATCACAATATAATCGAGAGAATCAAGCAAGGTAGACAATGATCACAAAGAGAATAAGCGGAAGAGCTTACCCTTCGGCTGAGCTCACCAGAAGACACCAAGAGAGGGGATCTCCAGAAGAGATCCTTCCCCTCTGGTAGCCAGTTCTTAAATAGGTCTAGGAGGGGTGGAGCCTGGCTCCACCCCTTCCGGCAGCACAGGTGAATTGCCTTCACCTGTGCTCCTCTGGCTGACTCATGGCTCGCCTCAGGTGATCAATCAGAGGTTCAGGCCGTGACTCAGCAGTTCCCATACAGCATTCTACAAGGTGGAAATACACTCCACAGTGGGCTATGGAAATCCATACAGGGTTGATGCTGAAACTTGCAGGCTCTTCCTTGTATTGTACTATTAGAGCTGAGAATACCTCCTATTGTTTTAATGCTAGGAACAAGATTTATTTCCAACCAACTGTATGAGAGAAGGAGAAAGAGGAAAATCTTGTGCCTGCTAAAATGCCATATCGCAAGTAGGATCACCTTAACCAAACAAAAAGATCTGGTGACAGTCAAGAGGAAAACCTTGCTTAACCATTTACACTTGTATTTATTTCAATACACTCCTTCACATCTTTTCCTTCATCTTTATTAGAAGATTTAAATATCTGAATTGTTTCCCCTGCTAACAAGTAATGTGACAGTGAAGAATTCAGCTAGAAGAAGGAGAGTGAAAGGTAGAGGGAAAGTAGAGGTTGTGTCAAGGTTGAAAAGCAGTGTTTCTGTAATACAATGTGTATGCATCAGTGAGGATAGCTAGAGAAACAACAGAATTAGTTGTAGGATAAAGGATATTACAGAGTTGATTATCATTAACTGAAAAACTTTGATATAGAAAATTGCAAATGTAGGAGTTGAAAATTGGTCAACACCTCCATGTCCCCATGATTAAAAAGAACTTCATGCACTTCTTGTTCTGTGCTGCTTCCAGATTGCAATTTTGTACTATTTCTGAACTTTGTAAGAGGTACTTGTTAATAATACAGCTGACAGCTTATGAATCTTAGGGATAACAAAGAGAAAGAATGGATTAGCAAAGTAGCAACATTTTAAGCCATTGAGTATGGCTTAAAAATTTATGATGTACAAGACATCTTTCTAAGGGTGATTTTGTTTGGGAAGATCTTCCTTTTTCTGGTTGCTTGTAATACACAGAAATATTCGGCTACATTACTTACATAGTTTTATCAGCCTTGTAGTTCATCCCTTCACAGTTTAGAATAAATCCACTTTATCCATTAGCAATGCCATTTACCGTAGAAAACTAACAACATAGGTAATTGTGAATTACATCAGTGCATCTTTGCCAACAGAAGGAAGACAAAAGCCTCCCTACTTATAAATTCCACTATTGTCTTCTTAGACCCATTCGCAAACTGTAATCCATGACGTCAAGAAAAGGTTACACTAGTAGAAAACTGCCATCTGCTCCATTCTTGATACTTATTGTGGGGAGGCTTCGTTTTATGAATTTTCTTTTAGCCATAGTTGGGTTTTGTTTCATTTCTTAACTTCTTTCTTGCACCAGAATCAGATAAGCCAGAATGGAGATTAATGCTGTGCACATCTGGTCTCTCACATATCTCTAACAAAGTTAGAGCTGCTCCTGCTCCTGCTCCTGCTCCTGTCACCCTGCTGACAGACAGCCTTTATTAAGCCTTTAACAGTGCAGATACACATATAGCACATGTACAGGGCAAAGTACTCTCCTACTTAAAGAAGTTAGGGAATTTATGCAGAGTTTAATTTAAGGCAACTATCTGCCTGTATTTGCAAAACTATATGTTAGATCCTGTGGAACCAAAGTAATAGGGGAAAAAAAAGGTGTATGTCTTTTGTTTTAGGAAAGTACAACATGTTTTGGGAAGAAGTGGGACCTATTCCACATCTGATTTTGTTCAAAGCAGCTGAAAACCCATTCTTCATCTCTTCTCATTTAAGCCGCTGAAAATAATTGTTTCTTGTTATGTCTTAGTTTTCATTTTGGGAGAAGAAAGGAAGAAAGGTAAAAAATATTTAACCATGAAGTTTCTTTTAGTTTTCTTAATTAAAAAAACAACAAGTGTTGGGGTAGCAAGGCATCAGTATGACAAAAAGCATCTTCTAATTACAAAACCAAAAAAAAGGTTCATAAGAATTAAGGTCCACACTTGGCCCTTTGTCTCTTCTGATCCCTCTGGGTCCCTAAGGCATAGCTAGTGGGAGAGGACTTTGAGTTTAAATTAACTAAGGCAGTGAGAGAGCTGTACTGGGGCAGTGATTTTATAGTATGAAAGTGTGCTGTATACCACTTTGCATGCAAGAACGGCCTTGGGCAAGTCTGAGGGTACAAAACCCCGTGAGTAAATTGGGGAGTTGTGTAGGGTGATGACAGCCTAACCATTTTCGGCTTATGTCCAGTTGCCTTTTGGGTGATATCTTTGAGCAAACTATCTCCATAATCTCTCTCAAATGGTATAGCCTGGCTCTGTACTCCAAAGGCCAGAGAACCAACTCCTTGCTAATCTTCAACTTTTCTCATTTGAATGCTGGTTTGAACATTTAGTGTACTCAGCTGGGTGTATGCTGTCAGGCTTAAATAGCATTGATGGTAAAAATGCCAGTATCTCCATCTGCTTTAGCTATCAGAATTTTGTTATGCGAAGAAGTAGGTGTTTAGACAAGTTTTTCCATGAGCAACAGATATAAGCAGATCTTTCATGTTAGCTACATCCTGTACTTTGAAGTAAACCAATTCCCTGTTATCTGTCCCCATATTACAGTGCTCTCAGGAGCATCTCATCTCTTCAATGGTTTTCCATTGCCCATGACAGACGTGTAAAATCATACACTCTGGCTGATTTGGAATGATACATGAACAGATTGCTCAGAAGACTGAGTATAAAATGGATGAGTCCTTCCTGCTTTTCCCTCATCTGAGCACTTAAGTTCTTCTGCTGCTCATCTGTCTCTTTTAACAAAACATGGAATTTAATGTCCCCGAGACTTCTGCTCTCACCAGATTCCATTGCAAGTAGTCATTTGGTGGAGGAGAAGGGAACTCAGTGACAGACAGGAAAAACATGAGCTGCAAGTCTAACTGCCTTAGAAAACGAAGATAAAAACAAATGTACAAATGATATAAAGAAATCAAAACATTTGCCAGTTCTCTGGCTGTTTTTCGAAAAAAGGAAAGCAGTGTTGTATCTTAAGTGGTACTTGCTTTTAGATTTTTGACTGGCCTTACACAGCAGGTTAAAATACAACACAGAATGCATCTTGACTTGCACTTCATTATTATAAACAAGTGCTAAGCAGAAACCATCTGTATCTTCCACTGTTCATGTCTGTATCGTGCTGCAGTTGGCCAACACTTATAATCATATTCATGAGACATGAGACACAAATTAAGACTTACTAAATATCTGTATTTTGTACTATGATTTTGTACTATTGAAGCAAAACTTTACAATGTGTGTCATTGTTCTGAAGGTTCAGAGTCAAAACACTTCAGAAATGTTGAAGGTGGTGTATATTTTTTCATTTGCTCAGTAAGCTTGTTTTCAGTTAATCTTTTAAGTCTCACAGGCCAAAAAAGATCTGACTTGCATATGGTATACTCAATTGCACTGAAGTGAGTAGAATTTCATGAAGCAAAGGGAAATACTGACCCACAGCTCTTGATGTTTATGATGCTCTCTCCTTAACTGTAGCTGCACGGATAGACATTTCTAAAGGGGGGTACACAACTACAGCTACCAACACTGCACTCACAGAAAGGCAGAGAAGCAGCCCTGCTTGAGGATAACTGCAGCTTTTGCAGTCCTTGCATTCCATCAAGAGTGTGAGTAGCTTTTGTTTCTGCAGCAGTTGCTTCCTGCTATTTGTTACTGCACAGATTTACCTAAGTAAGGCTGTAGAACTGAGCCAGGATTTTTATCATGCATGTTTTATTTACTTAACTTTTTCAAGACATGTAAGTCTATCTCCTTTGAATAATCCATAAAGGCTTCAAATAGGCTGTGTGACCTAATCTGCTGAATGATCTTATTCTTTGTCAGATGTAAAATATTATCCAAAGTGAATGAAATGAGATAGTTTGAAGTTCTGAAAAGATGTCTCTGGAATGTATGAACATATTTGTTTCATCTTCCACATGTAAGCCAAATGAAGAGCCCATTATGATGTATTCCACATAGTATACAGTTTATTATGTTCAGCAATATGTCTTTCCCATCTTGTAGTAAAGCAAAATATTCTCTTTCATCTCTGTTTCTGATAAAGACCTGCCACCTTTTACTGCTTAATAATTGAAGTCAACCTGCTACAGAAGCTCAGTGTTGGAAGACTGCCTGCACCAATAATATGAAAGAGAATCAAGTTATTATTTTTGATGGCCTCAGTAGTTATTAAAACTGAAGACTGCATACCACGACTCCAGGAATCTTTTAACTTTGCCACTGACTTATGAAAAGAAACCCCAGCCTTACTAAGGTTATTGGTGATTCACTATAATCTCTACTTCAGTGATCATGGCTCGGTTTTGCAGTTTCACAAGGAATTCACGAGTTATGATTGCTGTTATTATTTTACAGATAAGTTAATGGATTTTCCATTAAGTAATCACCAGGATTCAGGAAAGAAATCATTTTTATTGTATTCATGTAGCACCTATGTGATGAAATCCCTCTTCTATGAATGAAACTTCCTCCAAAGTTCTTGTAGAATTGGAAAACTTTTTACAAATATAAATGCAGATGTAATTTTATTTGTAATTCAAATATATCTTCATCTTAATCCTTCATTATTAATTTCAAAAAAGATACTTCTCACAAGTTTTTTTTTTTTTATTTCACAAATGGATTTCCTGAACAAATAGATACAATTTGAAAAAAAAAATTAAAAAAAATAAAAAAAAATTCTCAGTTATCTCTTCTGCTTTTACAGATTTCAAATTTCTGCTTTTACAGATTTCAATTTTTTTTTTCAAGCTATTTTTCCTGGGAGAATGAAAGCTAATTCAGGGGCGAATCTTTCACAGGACCAGAAATTCTCTAATGGCTGCTTTTGCTCATTTTGAACCAAACAAAACCTATGTAAAAAACAAAACAAAACAAAACAAAACAAAAACACATGAGATTAGCAGGATAGCCTCACTTTCCTACACTTTTGAAAATAAACAAACCAAAACCAAATCCTGTTTTGCTATGGCTTATATCCAAATCTTTGAAATAAATATGTAACAGCTTTTTTAACTGTTTAAGAGGTCAACCCATGTCTTTACAAGCAAATAGAAACTGAAGAGAATATGAGAACTGTTAATCAAATCAAGCAAGCAAGGTTTTGCATGCTGTTTTTTCCTAAAAAGTTATCAGGAGAAATCGTACTTAGAAGTGGAATGCACTGTGACTGCAAGATATGTAGTGACAAATAGAAAAGTTTGAAAAAATCTAGTTGTGAGGCTATGACAAAATGAAATTAAGAAGGAATTGGAAAAATCTAATTGAAAAGTAGATGTATCAAACATCCATATATATATATGATATATATACATCATACATGTATAAAAAAATTAAATAAAACATAAAAAATACAAAGAACATATCCCATTTTAGATGTAGATCCTGCACTTCTAATGTTGGCCTAAAAGCTTCTTCAGTACTTTCGTGAGAGACGTGATGCAATGAAATCACAAGAAGGCTACATTAATTTGCAGAATGAGGCAGTCACTTCTTTTAACTCTACTGAAGACATTCTTCAGTATGGAAGAGGTTAATTCCAGCTAGGAAATCCAGTATGTTTCCATTTTCAAAATTACCAGTTTTCCGCACACAGACTTTGGAATATATCTCGTGGGTAAGCTTGTTTCAAGAGAAGATTAATAAGAGAATTATATAATGTTGTTAGTAAGCAATTAGCATTCAACTGAGCCTTAAAATTTAGGTCTTCAGAAACCCTGGTTGAGTTTGCATTTATTACAAAAGTATAAATAGTAACTTGTTCCAAAGTGCCATTAAACGCTATGCATTTTTAAGCGCTTTCTCTTAAATGATCAGTTTAGCCTTGCTTCTGGATCTTGGGAATACTAATTTAGATTATTGACTGGAGCTATCAGAAAAAAAACATGCTTTATCCTACATTGTAGACTGATGTTTTATTATACACAGTGCATAAATATGGGATAAAACTGTGAAATTAGACTTTTACTCAGATGACAAATTTTGCTTTCTTCGCAGCTTTTAGGAAACTGATATTGGCAGTGGAGAATTTTAGGTCTGCATGCTGTTAGATGTTGAATTAGCAAAAGGGTTATAATCTCCCATTTTTCAAGCTTTCTGAGACTGTGAAGAAGGCAGAAGGCAAATTATGGAATGCAACAGAAGGCAGTTGAAGACTTATGCTACCTGCAGAAAGGACACTGAGGTCACATTTTTATCAGCAGAGCAAGCCCTGGTCTGGTCCACGTGAGGAAGGACCTCTCCACTTGGAGCTCTGCTGCATCCATTCTGGGCTGTGGGCAGCAGTGCCTGGCAGGACTTCGCTTGTGCTGGTAAGGGGCAGGAGAGGAAGAGGTGAACTGAGGCAAGGCCACAAGAAAGGGTGATAATATCATCTTTAAATGTGACTGAAGAGACCAGCAGAGTTGTTATTCAACCAACTGCTCCCATTTGTTCCAGGAAGATCTCCATTTGTGAGTTTATAGCTCCAGAAATGTCTGAATCATTTTCCATGACGCTGCTGGGAAGGCTCCTGATGGTGAGTCACCCCCTCTCTGCCTTTGCCACAGCCACTGGAGCACAGCAAGGATGGAGCCGTGAGACGGAGGGCACAGAAGCGATGTCAGCAATGTGAAGTGCTTTCGCACCATTCTCCATCTGCGACAAAGGATTTGCGAGTCTGAAAGAGGTTGTTGGTCACTAATCCTCTAGAGGGCGAGTGCTCCCTGTTTTATCATAAAACCTCATAGAAGCAGGATTTTGTCCTGTCTTACGGCACAGCTTCTACCCTTGTCTCCTTTAAAACCGATGTTATTGTCCTGTCTTATGCCAAAGCCTCAGCTTAACCCTTGCTTTTGTGTTGGTCACACTGCTGGTTTTTGCTTCCTTCCCTTTACCTCTCACATCGCCTTATTGATTGTGCTGCTGGCTAACAGGAGCCTTCTGTTGACACAGTTGGCAGGGAGACATGCTGTGCACTTATATCTCATTAGGTAGGTAGGATTACGTTCTAAAGAGAAAATTTATCACTGTTGCAAAATGATAAAATACCTCCTTCACTATTTACCATCTTCCCTGAAAATTGAATGCAGTTATTGCCTGTGCAATTTAAAATTTGCTTTTTAAAGGATCCAGGTTGAGACAGACTTCGTAGAATCATAGAATGGCTTGGGTTGGAAGGGACCTTGAAGGTCATTCTAATTTCAACTCCTTGCCATGGGCAGGGTTAACAGTCACTATATCAGGCATTAGATCAGGTTCCCAGGGCTGCATCAAACCCTGCCTGGAACACCTGCAGACATGTTTCATCCACAGCTTCTCTGGGCAGCCTATGCCAGCATTTCACTTCTCAGCGAGATTTCATAGAAACATAGAACGGCCTGGGTTGAAAGGGATCACAATGCTCATCTAGTTTCAACCCCCCTGCTACGTGCACGATTGCCAACCATTAGACCAGGTGGCCCAGAGCCACGTCCAGCCTGGCCTTGAATGCCTCCAGGGATGGGGCATCCACAGCCTCTTTGGGCAACTTGTTCCAGTGCATCACCACCCTCTGTGTCAAAAACTTCCTCCTAATATCCAACCTAAACTGCCCCTGTCTCACTTTAATGCCATTCCCCCTTGTTCTATCGTTTCCATATTTCCACTGAAACCATGCAAAATTCATAATATGTGGTCAAGGCTGCATTTGTCTTGCTTTCTTTTCCACAAAACTATCCATCACGTGACAGAACTTGAATGGGAGATCATTTTATATGAAACTTAAAACAAAATATCATGGATGTGTAAATGGAGCCAAAGGGAACTGTGTTTTAAACTGTGATAAAAATTCAAACAGCTTAGAAAAATTAGGCTGCACTTACCTACGAATAGGAACAAAAAGGCATAGTCTTTTTCCTTACACAGCACCTACCTTTTCATAGCATATTGCAGATAACGCTGTGTTTGTATGGTGTAAGACAAAGCCACGATCTAAATTCCTCTGCCAGCTTCAGCTGATTTGGTACAGCTTGCCAATGAAGTGCATTACCTTCAGAGACTCTTGTCTGAGTTATGAAAACTGTCTGATTCTCTTAATATAACAAAACCCATCCCTAGGGCTAGATGCAACGTGGCACTGATGCATTTAAAATGCTTCTGGTTCTGTGAGTAGTTTGTCCAGCACTCCACTGCCTGGTGCAAATACGTCTGCAATTAATGACACAAATAGTCATCTGTGAAAAATTGAGCAATGGCGATGAAAAAAGATGGCAATCCTGTATATCCTTAAGGCTGTAAATGGCATTCAGCGCTGAGTAACCTGAGCATTACTAGGAATACCATTTCACTGAGTGCTGTCCTTTCTTGGCACTAAAGAACACTGGAAAAAAATAATAGTGATCAAATACAGTATTCATTAATTAACAATTGGCTAACAATATTAAGTCTCGTATGTTCAGTGTCTTTGGTTTTGTGTATGAGTTAAAAACTTGTTAACTTAGTTTTGTGACACATAATACAAATACAGATATCTTGTTGAGTATTTCTCTAAAGCAGAGAGGACCCATGAGAATGTCCTGTTTTGCAGTCTGGAGAGAAGGCAGTTCAGAATAAGAACGGCTGAGCTTCAGACAACAACCTGAAGAACCCAAGACAACACTGCAGAAGTTCTGCAAAGCTGTCTGCTTTGGTTACTGCAGGTTTGAAGGGCATGACAAATGAGAATCATGTGATCTGAGAGCTCTCAGCTTCTGGTGCAAACCAAGTATAGGCTGGTCACTGGTCAGTGAATATTGCCCAGTGGAAAAATCAAACTTTCATGTAAGTCTTCCTATCTGCCAAGGGAGAAGGCACAGTGAGGTTCAGCTGGCAGCTAACTTTAACAGATAGATTGCAGGTGTCTCTATATACAGTATTTTCTTGGGGAAGTGGAACATGATGGTTGAAACAAACAAAAGGTTCTGCCCTTTGCACCCTTCAGATTTTCAGCAGAGGGAATCCCTAATTGTCCTGTGAGGCAACAGCTGGATAAGTTTTCCCATGTCCATTCAAGCTCTTGCACATTTGTAAAGAATTTAAAATTATAATTCACTGTAAAATGTATATATATATGTAAACAACGTGTTTATTAGTTCTTGCGTTTAAACACAGTGATTAAAGATTGGACTCTTCTTGCCTGAAGGACTTCACATGAAAATGAAAGGACAGTCTTCGTCCCTAGACTGGCCCAGGGAAATCCAATTAAAATATTTCCCCGTTGTGAACTATAAGTATGATTAAACAGTGCCTCGAAATAAACATAATGAAAACATTATCCATCATTTTCAATTGCAGTTTTTCAATTAAATCAGGACCTAACCTATTTGACAGTTAGCATGTGATGATGTCTGCAGTAGTGGTAAGGAAATATTAGATTGGCACAATTAAAGGTTTTTTTTTTTAAAAAAACAAACCATTAAGACAAGTATGCTTGGAACCATACTGATGTCAAATACTTCCTGCTGTCATATATATCTTGAATGGAAGTTACTATGAGTTGCTTACTGTGAGAGAAGTTCAGTGCTAAAGAAAGGGAAAAGGAACTGGTATTGTAAGTGCAAACACTATGAGTTTGCAGCTGCAGTCTTGAAGCAGTCAGAGGGCTAACAGACACAGGGTGGCAGCACAGATCAGCAATGCTCCCTTCTTCACACTGGAAACTTAATAAAAGATTGTGCAGAAATTCGTGCTTTTTAATGAGGCTATTTTGTTCAGGCTTTATTGTCACCGTGTAGTCACCCTCCTTAAAGATTGTTCACCTGAAATTGGATTGAAGTCAAGCTAATCCTTTATGGCTCAATCTAGCTCTAAATAAAATCATTAGTGGGAGCAGAAAAAGCTCCTCATCTAAAGGATGCTCATTTTGGAGTGGGGAAAGTTCAGTGGCCCAGATAAAATCATGGCACTGCTGAGATACATTGAGTTGTTTGGCTTGTAATGGACTTCAGTGGGACAAGGCTTTCGGCACAAGGCTAGGCTTTTTAGTAGGTCAAAGTAAAGGACAATAAGATTTAAATCATTTAGTCACTTAGGCTTGAAGACAGCGTAGCAGAGGGCTGATCTATGTGCTTCAGCTTTATTTGAAAATCCCAAATCCACATTCAGTCATTTAACTAATCGACCTGATTCACAGAGATGCTGTATGTTTTTACTCTCTTTTGATTTAATGCAAATATCCTGAGGAAGCATGTTACATCACCTTTAGGCAGCATTATTACTGGAATTTCTATGATTTAAAGGGTTTATGCTAGCAAATTTGATATATTGTTTTAATCTACTTGTATTCCTCTTGTGCAGCAATACCCACAAGGGGGAAATTAAACTGCTATTTTCAGTAGAAATAAATTTAATATTTATTCCTTCATAGCTAATATACAGAAATTACGATTCGTTTCTGTGTTCATATTGGCTGCTATGTGTCTGGGTTTTCATCCCACAGAGGATGTAGCTTTATGCAGCTGCTTAAGTTTAAGTGTGTCAGTTTTTCCATTGAGGTCCATGGATTGACTTCCACATTTAAAGCATATATTGGCAGGATCAAAGGCCCTAGGAAATATTCTGTGAGATAGTGCATGTTTCTCTAAATTCTGTGACTCAGCAGGATATAATAAATGAATAATAACCTTGTGTTTTCATGTCACAATGTCAACATTGCTTTAATTTAAGCCATTGTATTTATTTTCTCAAGAAGAGAGATATCATTTAAAAGCGATATTGGAAAAGAAAAAAAAATCATTTTTTTCTTTCATTCATTTAGTCATTTGTTCTTTTATGTGCATTCATCGGTTGTCCATCCTGAAAGTCTCTGTGGTAGCTGGAAGTACAATGGAATTATAACATCTCAAGAGAAAAGAGGCTGAAAACTGAACAAATGAGAGAAGAAAGGTTTTTTTTTTCACTGTTAAGACTCTTTTCACTCATTTTGACTGACATCTACTGAACAGCAGTGTCTCTAAACATCATATGAGAAAATAGGTTTTACTTTCTTGATACAGCTAGCACTGAAAATAGTTGCTTTTTTACACATTTTATTTCTCATCTTTTGAATTAAAAAAATAAAACACCCTAAAATGTTTCACTCATCCTTTAAATGCTGCAGTAGAAGTCTAATGCTTTACCTTCATATAAAGGTTATTGCAATAATCTCCTTGAACATTCCCTTCAAAAAGCTGACTTTTCAATGCCCTCTATTTCTTCCTTACAGTCCTTATCCTTTGCTCCTGGACATCTTTGTTTTATTCTCTAACACCATTTATTGGCAATGCCTATAAGCACACTGCTTTGGTCCAAATAACTGCAAATTGTACCTACTATCTATTAGAATCTATTAATTAATCGAAGATAAAAAAAGAAGCTAACTATAAGCAGGAAACATTTTGCAGTGAATTGAGACGATCGGTGTCAGTGTCTAAAGAGGAAGGACATTTGCACAGCACACATTAGGCAGTTCTAAACTCTTTCTCCAATATGCATTCTGAGCGCATAGTCCTTATGATAAAGGTTGTGAGGGGATTTTTAACTTTTATTCTTCGTGGCTCCAACCTATAATGTGGTGCTGAAAGCCTGAACTTCTGAAATCGTGGAAGTGAGGGCTGGTTTAAATTATCATAGATCCACTGAAGTCTTTCTTCTTATTCCAGTAAAAGCTTAAACCAGCAAATTCTTAGTCCTTAAAAAAAAAAAACCCAAACTTGACACTTCCAGGAATTGTTCAGCCCTTTACAGCATCAGATCAATAGACACACACAGCACCATGGCACATATGCACCTATTCCCAATAGGAAGCTGAGATTTCATACATCTTGGGTGTATGTAGGGATTCTATTGCTAAGAAGGCAAGCTGCATAATTAGAAAAGGAACAAAAACCCTTGCTAATAATAGTAAGGTTAATATCTCAAGGTCTAATCTTGTCCTATTCTGATGTTCTCTCTCAGATTAGATGGTAAATTAATTTTTAAAATAGTCAAAATATCTAGAGACAATTATGACCAAATTGCCCTCACTATTTTTTGTTTTGTTTTAAAGAATGGTTGATCATTAAAATATCACCCCAAATAAATCCATCTATATCAGCTCATCTTCAAGCAAAATTGCTCAATATTATTTCAGTAGCACAACTGAGCACTGAGAATTCTTATGGAGATGTGAGGTATAATGGGTAATCTGACAAATGTTTGAGCACACCACCAGAATAGCTCACTGCCTTCTGGAAAGTAACAGTATGTTTTAGAATAGCTCAGACTCAATTCATATTGATCCACATAAAGAATGATGGTCAACCATACTGTTTCAGGAGAATTAATCCAATCTCTTTCCCTACTTCCCTTGTTGAACCCTCACGAAAGAATTATGGATTTCTTATACTGTTATGCTCATTCACTTACTATGTGGCAATGACCTACTTTCTGTTAAACACAATGAACATGAGAATCTCAATGTAAGAACATACAGCATTAGGCTTATGCATATAGTGTTCTGATTGTCAGAGATAAAATCTGACATCCAATAGATCTTTGATCTTGAAAAGAAACGGTGCTTATTTGCATCTAAGTGCTTGCAAGAAATTGCAGGTAATCTGAATGAAGAATCAAAGCCAGAGCAGCTTTCTGTGGGTAATTCACATTTAAAAATTCTAGGCAAAAGCAGTTTGAGCTTGATTTGCTCAGATAAGCATGGTCACTGTGTTTATGTAGGCTTAGAAAAGTGGCTTCTTTCAAATTCCCTATGACCTTGCTTGTGGGGATTGCAAAATAAATACTCATTTAAGTGGTATTTATTTGTTCTTTGCAAGTCTCTTACTTGGGAAGGATGTAACTTGGAAGGGAATGTTGATACACAAGCCATTCTATGATTATTAAAAATGAAAAACATGTCACTGCAGTTGCTAAATCTTGCACATGTACTGGAAAGCCAGGTAATGAACAGCAAAAAGGTTTGGTTCAAAAGTCTGTGAACTGCAGTGTAAGCATATCTCAGAATTACGAGCACATATGTTGACACATGTACTGTGCTTTACGTCATGACTATTCTGGTACAGGGCAAAGCTGTGCTTGATTCTGCATGTCCTTATGCCAAGAAAATCAGTTTGCTTGTAACGTGAAGTGACTGCAATTCTAATGAGTGATCGCTTTCTTGTGAAGGCAGGGAGGTTCAAAAATCTGAAAAGAATTTGAAAACTTGTAAAAAAAAAAATTCAAGTGCAAAAATTCTCTGGAAATAGAAGTTTCACTGGAAGGAAAAAATATACATTTTTAATGATAGTCTGGATTTTAATAAGAATGTCATTGTAAAATAGAAATTGATATTTTACTCTGAATCACTGGGCAATATCTTTTAACAGAGATAGGACTTTCAGTTTTCTTCAAGTTTAGATTCCTCAGAAACAAAGCAGACTATAGCACGTATCGATTTCGATTGAATTCATTTTTCAAGGGACATTTTAATATTTTTATTTCTGGTCAATATTCCTACAGTGTCTGCATAAAATTTCTGCAGAAGCTGGAGGTTGCTTACCTCCAAAAAAAAGACAACTCAGTCGGGCTCTTTGTTAGTAATTAGGGCTTATCTACATGAGAACTTTCTCCCGAAGATGGAGTTACATAGCTACTTGTCCTGGGGTGGATGTCCTCATTTTCCACTATGGTAAGTAAGCCTGTGAGTCATGATTGCCCAACCACGTAAGTTACAGTTTTCTACTGAAATTGCTTGAGAAGCTTATTTCCAACTACTCAGATAGAAAGAAACTATGAAAGTGGAAAAAAAAAAAAAAAAAAAAAAAAAAGGGGCTTTTTTTTTTTTTTTAATTAGTAGGTTTTTGTTAAGCTGAAAATAGTCATAATAAAGCTTACATTTTTATAGCTTCTGGAATTTTTAAGAAATGAGATGTTTGGTTATTTTTTCTTTCCTTTAACTTGTACCCTTTCTCATTTTTAAGAAAAGAAATGCTTTGTCTTGAATGTCAAAAGACCTTTGTTACTGACATGCAAAGGTTCAGATACAAGTTCATATAGAGAAAAGACCTAATGTCTATTTTTAACAGTGCAGATTGGGTATAATTTTTCATGTTCTCTTGATTCAAACTACCTAACCAACTTTGCTAATGCTGTAAAAATTAATTAGCAGCTATTATGACATTCCTTTTACTTTCTGACAAGCCGTATGTGTATAATTATAGTTTTACATTCTTTAATTCAACACATTGCATCATGTGAACCTGTATGGTAAATGAGAATTATCGTCTCTGTGTTTTCTAGCGATATTAATGTTCAGAGTCACAGAAAAATGTCCTTCATAAAGTTTAATCCTACAGTAATTAGGTTCTTCTTTCATCTTCACTCACAAGACGGAAAAGGAAAAAAAATTCTAAAAACATGCAGTCACTGAATAAGTCTTTCCGTGATGACTGTAAGCAAGCAGATCGACCACAAACTTTTTGAAAGAGTAAAAGAAATCCTTTCATGTGGTCTGGATCTCAGAAACCATGTTTGAAAATATGTCATATATGAAATGAATAATGCTGGAATTAAGACTGCTACACTCCAGCAGCTTTGTTCATCGTGCTTTCTAAGCTGATTGAAAACAATTGGTTGGAAAGACCTCTGTGTACAGGGAAATGACACAAGTGACCCTTGCTAAAACATGTTATTTTCATCTTACTACACTAATTGAAGAAAACTGCCCTAAATAATACAAAATGATATATCCATATTGGTTCAATTTAATTAATGTTCCATAGCTAAATAGGCGATATACAAAAATACCCACAAGATATTCAGAGAGAATTTATGAAGGGTGTTCAAGCAACTCTCTATAAGGAGGGCTGAGGTTTACAGTTTCCCTGCAGTAGGTCCATTTAGCAGATTTTCTTCATCCTTTTCTAATTTGATAATATAACAATCACTGACTTTCCTGATAAATGAGGTTCAATGGAGATGACGCTGTGAAGTGACAAATGCTTTTGACAAAGAGAAAGCATTTTTTTTGGTCAGAAATCTGCAATTTCACTTTTAAAGAACAAGAACAAATAAAAGAAAAATCTCTTTTCGGTCTGTTCTGAGCCACTCAAGTCAATAGGTATCTTTTAAATTAACAGAATCCTGATTTAAAGGACTGCAATGACATTATGCAATGCGGAAAATATAATGCCTTAGTCAGAAACATAGTTTTATGTTTCCTGATTCATTTCCAAGCTCTTATTATGTATTTCTGATATATTTTCATGTCATTTCCATTTGTTTTAGAAGACTAACAGGGAGAAATGTAGCACTATTGGAGTGTTCTCATTTATTTTGAGCATAGACTTACTCTTTTAATAAATGTAACTTCAGTGATGGCAATAATTATAGTTCATGTTTCACTATTAACTTTGAGAAATTTATGTCTTCCAAATTTTGCTGCAGAATATTACCTTTTTTTTTTTTTTTTTAGATTGAAATGTACAGAAACATGGACTTCTATAAAAAAGGGAAAAATACTTTAAATTCACTGGTGTTATGTGTTTACCTGGTAACTACTGAAATGGAATTTAGGTAGTTATCAGTGTGTTATGTTTGGCAACCATAAAAGTTATACTATTTGAGGGAGAGTCCATGACTTTACTGCACATAGCATTTTTCTAGCACTGTGTTCAGGTGTCTTAAACACACCTATAGCCAGCAAAAACCAAAATGACATTTCTGCTGTTAATAGCCCCAGAGCAATTGCTGAAGGAAGCTGAAGTTCAGCTTTCATTGGTGATCCCGAGTCCATGTGGAAAGTGGAAGAGCTCCCAGTGACTCCAGCCTGGAAGCTGAGCCCGTCATCACAGCAGCCACGGGACCTTCGTGTTCTTCCAAACTTGGAAGAGATTCAGTTTCCAAGCCTCTTAAATCTTAACTTGTTCTGCTAAAATTGCCAGCACGTCTGCCAGTAAGTGCCAGTCACAAAGTGGTTTGCTGTTCAAGGAATGAGGCACAGGGTGTCAATGAATTTCATAACCAACTTGCAAGAGGTTACCATTTCATTGGGTTTAAACCGGTAATCCAAGTTGAAAGATTCTTCCAGTTATGAGTTTCCTGTATCATTAAGGCTTCCACCTCTGAACTAAACTTATCATCATCAGCTTGTATTTTAAGTTAAATGAATATTTGGAAACTTAATTTAAGGCAAAGTGGCACAAGAGGAATGAATTAATTCATTTTGTAGCCTTGGCAGAAAAGTGGAAACTGGACAAAGTGAAATATTTCAGCTTTGCTGGCAGGAGATTTGTAAAGGAAAGCTATGTTTTTAAGTAGTCTGGTTTTTAAATAATGCATGCAAACTGTACATTGGGTTCCAGTTCATTCGTCTGGTTTTTCATGTGACGAGGTTTTTGCAAATCTTATACTTCTCACAAGTAGCCAAACTTGGTGAAAGAAAATTGAAGGTTTATTTTTCCATACTTCTAAACACGTAAACCAGCACTTTTTTTTCTTTCTTTCTTTCTTTCTTTTTTTTTTTTTTTTTTTTTTTTTCCTATTAAGAATATTTTTCTTAATTTTGCAAACATATTATTGGAATGCAGAGTAAAAATCTCCAAGGTCATCCATGTTGTGAAATTGTGAATTCACAAAAGAGATTATATCACTGCCGCTCACTATCTTTATCGTATCTCATTCCAGCATCACATCATCTGTTTGTAATCCTTTTATTCTTTCTTGACTGCAACATTAAAATAGTTTTAGAAATTAATGATGAACCAACAGCTTCTCTTTCCTGTTGTATTTACTATTTATAAACAGAAGGGCCAATTACCAGAACCAGAAAGACTGCTGGCAGATTTTCTAAGGTCAAAGCAGTGGGAGATCAAGGTAGCTTTCAGATACATGTTATAAAGGAAAGGACTAGAATGCAGAATGTATGGAGCTGATCTCATGCCCAGATGTTTGGCAGAACTTCCAAGGTCAGCCTGAACAGCAGAAGGACAAATGTGGGCTGAAGGCTTACACTAGGGATCCTAAAAGTGGGGCTAAACTTACAATGAAAACACTCTACTTCCAGGTAATACATAAATCACTCCAAAAGTAATACCTCCTATTTATTTCTATGGAATTACTACAATAGATACAAAGAGCATAACAACACCAGTTGTTAGAGCAAATTCTCAGTCACTAAATGGTATTTTTCAGTATAGTCACCATCATTATGCATTTTCTCAAGCAATGAACAAGAGCCTGCATGCTGTGCTTGTAAAAATCTGCACCAGCAGAGGTGATCCACTGTCACTGTTGCCACCAGTGAGATACACTATTCCCTGCCTACTGTGCCTACATCCACTATTTGGTCTCCACAAACCTTCAGTAAGTGTCAAAGAATCTCAGTGGGTGCAATTTTTTCTGCATGTAGAAATTCAGTTCCAAGCTTTACTTCACTTGCACTCTCATGTCATATGGCATTTTTTGTCAGACTACTCCTCTGCTGCCATCCATCACATGACAACAAAATGTAATGGAATATTGGCAGGAAGGTTCAACCTCTACTGCCACACCACCAATATTCATCTCTGATGTAGTGGGGCCAACATCATTAAATAGGAGGCATTAGTTTTGGAGCAATCCTCTTAGATACAGTTCCCCTTTGGAAAGAGATCTCTGTGGTATGAAATAAAAAGAAAACAACACCAGAAATTATAAATAACCAGAACATGTTTAGCTCCATCTCTTTCTGTTCTAGTCAGACTTCCTGCAGGAAACATTTTGCACCATGTGCATTCACCATTTCCCCTTCCACAGCACATTGGAAATGCAGCAAATCTCATACACTGATATGCAGTGAGCAAGCAAGTCTGGATTTGATGCTGAATGTCAAGCCACAAAAGGTGGTGGGCTTACATGTGCTTTTGTCTAGGGCAAATCTTGGTCTTCACACATGGTTGCATCTGAGAGGAACAAACAAACCTGAAGATGTGAGTGGAGCCATGGATATGCACTATGGGTTTCCCAGCTCCAAACTGAAGGAATCTGTGAGGAAAGAAAGAATCATAGGTATGAGATATATTGTGTGGTAATGCCACTGATTTGTAATTCCACTTCCCATACTGTGAGTGATGCCAAAAATTGATTATCTCTGTTAGAAGAACAAAAAATCAGAGAGAGAGAGAAAAAAGGTACAAGTTAAAAGCAAAGCAATGAAGATTGGTAAAGGGTCATTTTGTGCTAAAAGAAGTAAATGATTTTATTGTGACTCTCGAATCAAATGTTGCAAAGTTTACCAGTTTTTCCCTCAAAAGAGATCCACCTAATCTCTTCCAAAATCTGTTTTTAGGTTATTTTTGAAGGTCACTTTTTTTAATCTTCATTTTGTGTAAAAACAAGTTCTGATAGATACTATGAAGACAAAGAGATATCAAGAGAGAAAAACCTATGCTCTTTAGCAAGATGATAGAAATTCATTATTCACAGCTGCATACACACATGATTTTGAGTTCTAACAGCCAGCAATTAGTTTAAACAGTAATACCACCAAGGGAAGCATAACTTAGTTAAAATTTACATTTAAATGAGATCATTTGGAGAAATCAAATGCAGAACAATCTGTTATTTTTATATAACATTTCATAGTAGATTTTCTTAGTAAAGTATTTCTCACAATATAGTTTTATTACTTGCTGGTCTGAAATTATCATGATACATTTGTACTTGTAGGGGGAAAAAATTTCATTTACCATTTTTTCATTAACAATCTGATGCAGAAAATTATCTGTGTCCAGAAAAGCATATTAACCATTTAACTTAAAGCTCATGCTTTGTGCCTTGGAAAGCTAAGCTCATACGTGTGGTGGTTTTTGGTCTGTCTGTTTTGTTTTATCCTGAACATAAATTGTAATTCTAAATGCATTTACTTTGTCTGCTACAGGGATATATGTAGTTTCTCTGCTGAAGCTCTTTGAATTTGTGAGCTATTTCAATTCTTGTAACCAGTTAAAAACCAGCAATGTATGATCCTATTGTAAGACTGTGGAGACTTTTTTTGCTAGACAGAATTATTTTCGGATTTGACTGTGAGCTCCAAGATTTGAAAAAAAAAATGAAAATTAGATCTTCTTTCTTCTGGGAAGCTTTTGCATTTCTGCCTTTTTATTTTATTTTATTTTTTCTAATCTAAACATTTGGCTATTATTATTGTTTAATTTTTCCAGAATTAAAAGTTTCTAAATAATTGAATCTGTAAATTTTGATATTCCCAAGTGAAAATAAATCTATTCCACTTTGTTCTGACAGTAAACATTAAACTGCACATGCCAATGAAGCATTTTATAGAGTTCTTGGGATCCCTTTTTATGCTTTTTCTCTGTAGTTGGGCTTCCTGTCTGGATTTCATAGCACAGCATACGCATGTTTTAGGAATTCTGGAGAAAAGCTGTCTCTGCTTTGTGACAAGATAAAATTTCCAGCTGATTAGTTTAAATAGGGTCCAGACTAGGAGTGAGAAAAAGTGTCGGGAGTGCAATACTCAGTAAAAATACCTTTGAAAAAGATTGCCAGAATAAGACCTTAATGAAACCGAATAAGACCTTAAGGCTGCCACCCACTATCAGTCTGGAGACATTAACAGGGTTATTGTTGTGGACTGTGTATTGGAATGGTTGTGTCATCCTCTGCTTAAGCAGACAATGTGCAGCCTATAGGCAACCATAATTCAGAAGCACTAACAGGAATGCAACTTGAGCACTTTACTGTCAAAAATACAGGTAGTCGGGTCTGCATCTCCGACTGGCAGTGCTGCAGTAGTGTGGTATCTGTGTCCACGAGACACTTTTTTGCTAAATAAACTGAGTAACTGAATGACAGAGTGGGCCAGAAACTATAATGGATGACTTCATTATCTGTTCAGCACCAGGAATAAGCCAGTGTTTTGTGTAAGACGCAGAGTGACAGGTCTGTGATAGAAAGCAATCTATAAAAACATGACAAAACAGCTAATAATGAAAAACTCTTGCTTACATAAAGTAAGTGGGTCCAGAATATCTGAACTGGATTTAAATTAGTAGTGAGCAGCTCTGTGCTCTACTAATTATGGAACAATCTCCTTTTTCATTTCTTACTTTTATCACTATTATTTTCTTCCCTTTTTTTCCCATGGACTTGCTGTGATAGTTTTTAATACATCAGCGGCCTTACGTTCTTAAAACTAAACTGGATGCTTTGAGCTTTTTTTTCTCACTATTAGACAATGCTATTAAAGCCTCTCTTGAAAAGCATGAGGTAAATCTATTTTGAGATGGGTGGTTGGATGGGAACCAATCAGAACTGTGCCAGCGTGAAATCTCAAAAAACATACCAGTGAATGGTCAAGGCCAAAAATGATGTAAATTAATGAAAACTTGGCCATCCTCAAACCCGAAACCCAGACTCATCACTCATTCCAGATCACCGCTGCAAGCTCCAGTGTAATAAAACAGAGTTTTAAACAGTCTAGTTTTGACATGTTTATGCATTAGTGATGCACTCTTGTCTCTATCTGAAAACGACCCTCTGGCAATGTCAGCAGACAGACAGAGCAGGAACAGAAGAGGCATGAAGGCAATGTCTCTGATGGTCATCTGTCTGCCCTGGTCAGGGGACTGCAGGGCTGAAGAGGCAGCCAGTTCCAATACAACTTGTGCCTGTCTTGTGCTTTAGGTCTCCTGTGTAGCCAGCCTGGCCACTTACTAAAAGCAATAAAATTTAGTATTAAAAATATCCCTCTGAGGAATTTTAATAGCTGACACCAAAGCTCAGAATGATATCATTTCTTGAATTCAGAATTATTTTTTTTTAGCTGCTAAGTCAGTCTTTGTTGCAGCCTCTTAAATGTGTGGTTTCAGTGTTTGTTGTCTGTTTCAAACAGATCTTTGCAGAGAACCCCAGCCTTTCCTTCTTCACTGTCAAGAGTGGCATCTTGTTGGGTTTTATAGTAACAACTACCAAATGTTTTAGATAACAGTTAGTAGGAACCTGAGTTCAACTAACTTCTCAGGCTATAGTGTTTTCTTTATTCAGTGCTTACATATTAGTGAACAGGGCATAGAGGCTGGGTAGAGTTATGTGTCGTAAATATTTGTTTACTTGTCTTGGCCAGTTAATATCAATGGAGCAAACTAGAAAGTATGAAAAAGCATCAGGAGGTCTCTCCAAAAGCAGTACCTCATATTTATTTCCATGGAAATTGCAATGGGCACAAATAGGACAATAACACTATTGCATAGAGAACATTCTCAGTCACAAAATACTATTTTTCAATATAGTCATCACCATTAACTATGCATTTTCACCGACAATGAGCAAATGCCAGCATGCCCAGCGTGCCATTCTCATAAAAATCTACACCATCAGAGGTGACTTACTGTCACCGTTGCTGAAGCACACTATCCATCACTGTGCTCATATCCGCTGTTTGGTCTCCATCAATGTTCAGCAAGCACTGATGAATGTCAATAGGTGCAATCTTTTCTACATGGAGAAATTCAGTTTCATACCTTTGCTTTATATGCACCTCCATGTCAGATACCATTCTGTCAGACTGCTCCTCTGCTGCCTTCTGTCACATTACAACAAAATGTAATGGCGTATTGGCGGGAAGGTTCAATCTCTCCTCCCATACCATCAACATCCACCTCTGTCGTAGTGAGCCAACGTTATAAAATTTGAGGCATTGCTTTGGGAGCAGCCTTTTGTCATCTGGAGGCTAAAAGAACTGCTGGCTTAAAGGGCTTTGGATCAGACTCTGAGTTTACAGCAGACCTTCAGATAGCTCTTCTGCAGAGCATTTGTGGATGAAAGTGTATGAGTCACATTGGAATTAACTCCTTGCTCTGAGGTAATTTTGCTGCAGGTTTTCTACAGGAAAAATTGATGTGAATTGGCTACATCAATATGCTGGTGTTTTTTAATACATAATCTTTCTTCCTTATGTCCTATATGCAAATATGAGCTTTCTGCTGTGTTGTTGAGGCTGTTTCCCCTTGTGGAAATGAACATATATTGAATGTACCATCCCCGAATGTACCAATAAGGATGTATCAATGTTCAACTTATCCCCTATGGAAGTATATTGACTTTGTGAGAACTATGCAGAACGTGCTTACACTATTTCCTTGCATGCCACCAAACACATGCTTTCCTTGAAAAAACAGAAGTGTTCGGCCCTATGAGAACAGTGAAGAAAGTAAATACAAATATAGGCCTGACGTGTAGCTTCTAGAATTCATACCCATCAAGGTTGATGTGTGAAACAAAGGCATATTTGAAACATTGCACTGGATCTAGGTAATTTGTGATCTGTGTAGGAGTGAACAGCCTTATCATCTTCAGAACTCAACTTGAATTTTTTCAACTCTTTTTTTTTTTTTTTTTTTAATAATATTGGAACTTCTAAAGGAATCACTTCTAGAGTATTTTCAATTTTAAAGAAATCCCAACTTTCAAACATGTAAAAGTGTCTCATGACTATATTTTTAAAAACAAAATGAAAAAAACTATCATCAGATGTCTACGTGAAGAGTTACTTTTGTGCATCTCCTTCACCCCTAAGAATTTCCAATTTTTTTACTCTGTGTTCTGCAATGGAGAGGAAAATCTTCTGGTCTCGATTGAAAGTCTTCAGAATTCATATAGTATTAACATTCTATTCCTTTTAGATCTTTTATAATCATGGACAGGAGCTCAGTGCACTGAGATAATATCAGCCTTCAGAAAATGAGCTGAGTATGTCAAGGAGATGCCATTACAATACAGAAAGGTACAAATATACTACATTATTTGCTAGCAGTTTTAAGAAATTGGCCCTGTTTCCACTGTTATTGGGCATGAAAAATCACGTCTTTTCCCAGTCAAAGCTGTTGTCCTGAATTAAAACTTGAACAGATAGATACTATCAGCTAACCAAATGGTTGATCCTAGTGCAGGTGAACAGAGCAGGAGCTAAAAGACATTTTCTTCTCTGTGAATTGATGCCCTGGCTTCGGCAAGCTCTCAGAATATTCATGCCCAGGTCAAGGGACCAATGCCCAAAAAACTCAGAAGTGAGCAGAAGCCATTGACTTGTCTTTTAGTTTAGACAAGATGGTGAATGAGTGAAAACATGCTCTTCCCTTGTCTTCTTTACAGGAGGTTTGTTCTTCCTGTGCTCTCCCAGGGCTGTGTGAGGACATCATGGCTGGTGCCAGGCTGGCACACATTGCACTTCCCAGCTCAATTCTGCTTCAGCAAATAAGAGCTTGGTGCATTGTAATAGATGCTCTGCCACCAAGTGTATAGATGAGTGGCAATAGAAGATGAGATAAATTCCTGTGAAATAATATTGCTCTCTCCTGGTTTTGCTTCTATCTATTTGAAATGTAAAATAAACTGGGCATGTTCAAAAAAAGTTTCAGCTAATGCTATGTCTTTTCTATCTGGTTGTTTTGTTTGTTTGTTTGTTTGTTTGTTTTACAGAGCGGAAGCTACTGGTGATTTAAGATGTTAATACTGCCAAGGGCTGTGCTATCACCGTAAACCATGTTATAATCCATGGTTCATACAGATGCTGGAATTCTGGACTGAATTACAGTTTTGCTGTTCACATACAGTGCATTCACTGCCATTTATAATGTAAAAGAACAATTCCAGAGTAGGAAAATAGATAAATATACTGCATTATTTGTAGGAAACTAGAATATTTATCTATTTCAGCTCAAAAAGGTGTCTCAGGCTGTGATTTAAGAAGGAAATGAATGTAATAAATCAATTGAAGCAGGGATGTAGATTAAAGATGAGAAAACTAATGTGGCCAATATAAATGTGTTTGTGTGTATTTAGTTATTTCTGCATATTTGCAAGGCTGGGTTCATCAGCTGGTGTAAGACCCATCCTTCCTTTTCTTGGTAACAGAACAGACTTATAGGCACCATGATGTTGCTTGGTCTAAAATACCAGGAACATTTTATTTTAAATAGAATTCCATCATATTAATGTCCATTCTACTTAAATAATGTGGCAAATCAATTTCAGTTTCTGGAACACTCTGATGTGTAGCATGAGCTGGCAAATCTTTGTAACCACAATTCTGACTTAACTGTTTCATTGATTCAGGACTCATAATTCCCCAGCTGAGTCAAATGTGTTGTATATATGTATGTTCTTATATACATTTATATACTTAGATACCAGTAAGTGGTTTTGTGTGTGTATATATATATATATATGTATACTCACATGCGTGTATATTCATTATGCATATGCACATATATACATATATATTCACCAATACATTCATTGAAGAAAATAATATTCATTTTTAATCTATTCCTTCTCTTTAATTGGGCCTTTCATAAATTTGTCACTAATATTCCCTGTCCCTGGTCTCACTAAAAAGTCGTTTTTTCCTCTTTTTTTTCTCTCTTTTTTTTTTTTCCCTGTAAGCTTCAGCTATTCTATCTGATTTAACTATTTTAAAATTATTTCCTTTCTCATCTTCATGTATACAATGAATACAGCAGTGGAAAAACTCATATAAGAGAAATTGAAAGCACTGAGAGAAAAAAAAGTGAATAAGATAATGTGATAAAAATATGCAAAATAATAAACAGTATAGAAGAGGTAGATCAGAAACATCTGTCTCATAACAGAAGGATATGGGGACTTCTGTGAAATCAGAAAGTGGTAAATTAAAAATAGATAAAAAGAAGTACATTGTTGAACAGAGCAAATAAATATTAAAGCTTTTTTGAGAAGGAAAAAGGGACATCCACCGAGAAAGGGCTGTGGGTGAGACTGACATGATTCTTATGTCAGTCCTTAAAGCACTAACATTGAAAGTGTGCATATGTGTTTCTGGGAGTACAGAATGGTTAGATGATCGTTTAATAGAACTTATGGATGCAGAATACAAGCAGGTACTGAGTTGGAGAAGAGTCCTTGCCCCCGCACCTACCACTCATTACTCCCCACCAAGTTTCTGTGTGGGTAGCAAACTAGACAGAGCTGAGCCTTCATTTGTTTCTGTCCCAGGGAGGTAATTATAACTGATATAACCTGACTTATAATCATGGTTCTTGTGGTGCTATTGAGGTCGTGGAGACTTGCGGGGCATCAGAAGGAAAAATTTTCTTAAGCCCCTTTGAAGGAAGAAGATAAAAATACTGAGCCTAAACTGAATACCTCATGAAAGTATTAAGAAATTCATAGATCATGAATCACACATTTTCCAGAATATGACCAGATCAAAAACATATAGGCTATCTGCATTTAAAAAATAAAAATAAAAATAAAAATAAAAATAAAAATAATAAAAACAAAAATAAAAATAAAAATAAAAATAGAAATAAAAGTAAAAATAAATAAAAATAAAAATAAGAATAAAAATAAAAATAAAAATCAAGGAAGATATCTCTGAAATTTACAGCATTAGAAGCATTTAATGTTGTGAGGAAATGTAAGTTTGGATTTGCAATGCAGTGCAGAGTGATAGGCCACTTCCTATTCATTTTTATTAACAGATGAATTATTTTCATTTCTTATCAGCACTGAGACATTTAATGCAGAGAACTCACACTGTTCCAGACCTGGCAGGGTTCCTCTTGCTTCTGGACTTTTCACTGGATTCTGTATTTAGGCCACAAAAATTTGGCTTACATGCAGTCAGCACCTTGGATTGGATTCATCTGATTAAATATTAGCATCTATCTTGGACATAAACAGTATGGATATTGACAAGTAGAGGACATACAGCCTAAGTTCTGAATTTGAGTCTGATCCTAATTGGCCTTTATGACACACATATTTGGGAAGTGTTATTTTTCTATTATTTTTTCACTAGGTTCAAGCATTTACAAACCAGACATTCATAACTTTTGCCTGACTATAAAATACTTCTAAACATTTTCTTCCTTATTGTCCACAATTTTATTTTAAGCTTTTGAACAATAAGAAGATACCTCCAGGATCTCATGAATTTCTTCTAGATGCTTCTTCTCTACATCATGGCCTCTTCCTCTTTCCCTCTTACTAAGTACTGATCTACCAATTTCCCTTCCCTTCCCTTCCCTTTTACTTATCAGCAGATACCAACACTTTAAAATCTAAGTCAGGTCTTTGAACTTGAAATACTGGCACATTCTAGGCTTTAGATACTGCTTTGTCCAGAAGAGTTTACTATAAACAGATGATGATTAAGATTCAGGTGATAATTAAGGTTTGACGACCATTCATTAATATCCATATGCCAAATGCAAATTTACTTCCAGTGGATTGAAGTCAACATAGATCAAAGACAGGAGGGAAGACAAATAAGCATCACATTTATCATGACATAGTGAAAAATCCCCAGTATACTGTTGTGCATAATGAAGTTCTTCAGACACACAGTTGGTCATGATTCACATTATAGTCGTGGACTAGCCGTCTTTTATTACTTCCTTCTTTGTCTAACCTTCAAGCAAACAAGTGTAGATCTGACTTTATGCCTAGACCAATTATTATTTAAAAGCTTCCTACAGTTCTGTATGTTCATGATTTTTTTCATCTGCTCTTTATTTTGAAAAGCTGTTTATGTCTACTGAATAGACACAACTCAAGAGTTTAGCTTGGGTACATAGAAAAAACTGCTTGACTTTAAAAGGAATGATAATTCTACAGGACTTATTTCTCACAATAAGCAAAATATATTTGAACCTTTCACTCATACCACACTATATATTCATATATATATGCAGAATCCTTGCTGAGGCTCTCCGTTCAGTTCCTAAGATTTAACCAAAGAGCTTACCTCTATTATTCAAATAAATGAACTCTACTTTTTTACCAAAATGCGTAGAGATCAAGTCTTCAGATGGAATTTGTTAATGCAGCTCTGATGTTTTAGCAGATTGTGCCCTTTAAGACTGAGTGAAGTTCTGTTGCAGAGATGATAAAATAAGCTCAGTTCAGATTATACATGTGAAATTCTAAATCCAAGAATGACACCCCAAAGACTGAGAGCCGTTGCCATCAAATGAAACTGCTGTCTACAAAAACAGCAACCGCAGTGTCAGAGGAAATGGGAAAATCAAATGAGTCTGAATAACCAAAGAAAATAAAAGACATGGAAATGTTTATTAAAAAAATAGTGTCAGCTTTTGTAGAAGGATAAATGTTTACATGGATGCTGGGTGCTAGATAAAATCACTACTAGAATTCCTTTCCCACGTCACTTAGAATCAACAATCTGAATGAAAAGAAGGAATTAAAAGGAATTAAATTTCAGAAAACAAGTATTTTCCTGGAACACATATCATGTCTACAAATGTGGCAATATATTTCAAGTAAAATGGCAATAAGCATAAGGATAGCCCTGTTCCAGTGAACAACCTCCTTATGATTAACCCTACATATACTCCCAGATTTAACTGTAGGAGTCTTCTGCCTTACAGCTGTCTACATTAGCAGTATTAGCAGTCCTAATGTACTTAGCAGCAAATTAGTTCAAAAACGTTTTTGGTTTTTCAAATATGAAAGTTTCCCAGCATAACAAGGTCAAGGGGCTTCGGAGTGGAGGAACTCACTCTGTTTTCTCTGAATGAGGTGTTAAGAACGTAGCGAGGACATCAACAGAATATAATTCTTCAAGAAGAAAAAGTTTTTTTACATCATTATCACATGCCTTCTGGATTTTTTTTCCAGTCTGTCTTATAAGTCTTCATTCAGATGAGTCAGTTCCATGTTACTATAGTTGTACTCAGGTACTTTAGAACAGTGATGCTATTTCTTCCTCATTAGCACGCAATGCCCATGTTATAAATTGTGGTTAAAGTGCCAAAAGAATTAGTCAATTTCACAGGCTTAGGTTCACCTTAATTAATATTTTAAAATAGTCAGAGAATGAGATAATATTTTGGTTACTGTCCAGGCAACTTCTCTCACCCTTTTGAATATGGCCAAATACTGTATATTGATCATAAGTCAGAGAAAGTATTTTTATAGCGTTTAAACACGTGAAAGACCATAATCTTTCAGTAGTCTTCCTCTTTTTAAAAGCAATCTTTAAATATTTTTGGTTTGAGTTTATAGGCAAGAAGAGATGTCTGAGTAACAATTATAATACATTCAGAAAGGCATTCCATTTCTTCTTTGTAAATGGAAGGTGAATGGAGGTTTAGTCAGTGTCTCAGATAGCTGACCTGGGAAATGGTGACTTACTAGGCTGAGCAATTATACTTATTGGAAAAACTCTGATTTGAGGAAATCTGGATATAGGAGGCAAACAGTCTTATGTTGATGATCAAACATGGCAAAGGTTCTGGTATATGTAAATTCCAGTCCCATTATCTCTCCCTGAGTAATGATGACTTGTTTTGATAGTATGTCACGAAATACGTACCTCCTAAATGAGGAGCGTGAGCTCTAGAAGGGCAAATGTCGGATGGAGATCAGAGGAACACTAAAGTCAAAACCCTGCTCCACTACTGTCACGTTGTTTTGTGGCTACAGGAAAGATCAGCAGCAACTCTCAGCCTTTTTCCCTCTCTTCCAAATGTTGTCTACTGTTTTAAATGAAGCATTTATTATAGGTGATGAGAATGTTCTCATAACTGGGCACTGGAAGAATGGTCTCAGAGTGCAAAAGAAACATGTAGTACCAAATAGTTATTTGCTCCTCGCTTCTTTGAAGTCCCTGAATCTCAGTTTATGTTTGCCTGTACATTTATCTCAATAAAAGCAACAATCCTGTATATTTGTTTACCAAATCCTTCAACAGTTGAACAGCCTGTTGAATGTAGAAAGTGTCCAAATAGGATCTGTGATACATCAGTCATCGCTGTTCCATGAACTCCTACCTTCTTCTCTATTTTCAAAGGTTTTATGAGATTTCTGGGTCAGATCCTCAACTAGTTTCAACTGTCATAGCTCCAATGAAGTCAGTGACAGTGTCTTTTAAATTAGACCTGCAGGGCCCCAAGATGACTGCAGCCAGCTGCATCAAGCTGTCATATTTCACAACATTCTATATCAAAGCTAAATGCAAATGTTGCTCTTGCACATGATGCAGTGCACAGAAGTCAATCAAACCCAGCCAATTTACATCAGCAGATTAGCCTGCCTTCTATGTATAACCAAATATCCAACACTCACAAAAAAACAAAAATTCAGGAAAGGGAAAAAAATCATGCATGGAATAGTGAGATCATGGAGGAGAGACACAAGCTGGTTCCACGTTTGGTTGCAGTGTTTTGAACAGTGGGGAAAGAGGGACTCCTGGGGTTTGGCTTTATTGCTGTCACTGATTTATTGAATGACCTTGGAAATGTTTTTGTGCCTTGCTGACCATCTGTAGCAGCACTTAAATGCCTTGCAAGCTTAATTATTGTTTCTTAAGCACTGTAGACCATCCAGTAAAAGACATCATGTCTGTTTAATGTCACATTATTTTATTTGAGATCTAGAAATGTTCAGAATATGAAATGCTGTTAAAACCATATGTCATATTTCAGTAATTTGCTGTAAGTTCCTAGGGGAAATGCTACACAATAAAATCTCATGAAAATCCCATGCTACACTTCCTCAGATACTGCAGTTTTATGTTATTCCAGGCTTTTGTAGATCTCAATCTGAGGGCTTGTCTCAAATTACAGCTGCTTTTGTAATTTCTGAATTAAGGATGTCATCCAGCTCCCACGGAAATCTAGGGAATGACTTCCAGTGACTTTACAGGATGCTGGAACAGGCTTAAAAAGGGTATTTGTGAACAGCAGCCATTAAGAGGCATTTGTGCAGTATCCCCCATGTTTCACAACAGAGGAGAGAAACCTATCTGTCAGTGATGCTCACGTTTAGTGACAGTTAACAGGTGTTCTGTATAGAAGGGCTGAGTTATTTAATAAAATAATCTACGTTATGTCATGAAAAGAGGCAGATAATTTTCATATGGAGTGATGCAGCATATGATGCTACTATACATCTGGTTAAAACAGGAAACCTTCAGGTCTCAGTGGCCAGTTTGTTTCAGTGAGTCACTATTTAATGGCATGGATCTGGTTCATTTTTTAGTTTATCTACGAAGAAACCCATTCAGGCTCTCACAAGGTGCCCTGCCAAATGTCAGAGTGAAATCCTGTTGGTTTTGGTTTTTGTTTGTTTGTTTTATTAACAGCATGTTTTATTTATATTTAAAGGCATGTTCCTAATTACAGTTGAGGCAGTCATTTGTAGAAGGCATGTAATTTGAAAAGCTGAACTTCTTCTCTTGACAGCAGTATTTGCAAATGGATGAAAATGTCCTTCCATGTATGTAATGGTGAAGGATAATTCGGTTTCCGACCAGCAGCAAAATGCTCAGGGAGACATAGTCTGTGCATTCATCTATACAACCCTGGGATTATCATGGTATTACAAGCAGAAAATGAAAGCCACTGTTCATCTTCACGTTTTTTGAACTGAGTGTTCTGATCCAGAAATTATGTTGAACTCCAGAATAAAATTCACCATTTTTCTATAGGGTCTTGGCTGGGTGCAGAAATAGTGAGAAAATGTGGTGCACACTCCAAGGCAAAATTTGGGCACAGTGGCACAATTTGAAGATTTGCAGATTTATGGCAGTTGTCTCTTTGTCTCCTTTGATCTTGTCTAACCTCTCACTTCCAGGAAAACAATATGTTCAGCTTCTCCACACTGTGGCTGATCTGTCAGTAAGTGCTTATTGCTGACTCATTTGCCTAAACAATCACAATAAACAGCATTATTAATTGGCTCTACATAAAGAACTTCTAAATTATGAAAGACTGAGTATAAAATTCTGCTTTGTTCTGTTTGTAGTATATTCCTCAGTGGCGGAGTTCCTTTCTTGCTGCACAGGAATTGCACCCAGCAGATTCCAGAGCTCCTCTGTTCAGGACACGTCCAGCACAGACTGATGGAGGATAGATGATGTGCTGTAACCGTGCTTAACTGTTTCCTTAAAGTAGAAAAAGACTTTAAAGAAGGCAAAGCAGCCCCAGAAGATGTTTTATGAGAGGCTGAGTACAAATGGTCTTACGGCCTGGCTCAGCGTTATAAGGAGATTTGAGGATGTTTAGGGAACATTACTAATACTGAACTTTGCAAACTTATGTTCTTTCTGGGAATCAGTGATAGCAAGTCTGTCCTTCACAAAGAGCTGGGAAGATTCAGGTACAGTTCCTGCATAGGCAAGAAAAATAAAGCTGCACCTACTCCTTCTTCCTACCCCTCAAGAAACATGCAACCAAATGCTTAGACAAAAGAAGCAAATATCTCCATTGACAGCAGTGGAGCTAGACAGTTATTGGAAGGTCTGTACCGAAGTACACAATGTGTCCTATTCTTACTGCTGATTATTCCTGCTGCAGATTTATTAAATCGGGGGTTATTTTAGGCAAATCCATTCTGAAATCCCAGATCTGTCAGAAGGCTTCTGTCTGGAAGAAGCAGAGGCTAAAAGTAAGTGCTACTTAAGACCAAGGGTAAGAGTAATTTCCCTTTTAATATCAAATTATAAATCAGGTGCATGTTCTGCCTCAATAATATAAAAGCTAGAGTAATCAAATTTAGAAAAGGATGAAAGCAGGACATGCTACTTTGCTCTGTCACATGCTGTGTCTAACCTATATACAGTGGAAAGAATCATCCAACGTAAGAGCATGCTACATTAAATTTATATAACATTTGCCAACAGAGGATTTTCATTTAGAGGTTTAGAGACAGTTTCCTACCCATTCATGCATATAGCTCTTATTTATAGTGCTGTGAATGACATGGGTCCTTGTCTAAGAGAACATATTTCTAATCAGACAGAGCTATAGAAGTGATTCTTTTGGTTGCCTAGAGAGAATAACAGCGTCAGTCCCAGCTTTTGCCTTCTGGTTTTCTTCAGCATGTCTGCGATTTTTGCAGGGCACAGCGCGAATCGCTCGCTCAGCACCGCTGATGTGGGGCTGCGGGACCGGGGCGGCTCCGCTGGGTGTCAGTGTGGGACTCGGAATGGGCAGGCGTGGGAAACAGCCTTGTTAGGGCCGTCAGCATCAGCTGGAGAAAAATGCCCCCAGAACAATAACTAGGGAAACGGAATACAAAATACGTTGCCCTTTCAGGAAAAAAAAAAAAAAAAGAAAAAAAAGAAAAAAGAAAAGAAAGAAAGAAAGAAAAAGAATCCCCTACGAGTTTAAAATGGGCTAAAAATAGAATTTGAGTTGATAGAACAAATGCACTGGTAATTATGTCCTCATCTCAGGAGATCCATGCAATGAACTCAGGCTGGGAACTGAATTTATTTTAGAAAGGAATACTCTAATGAAATGGGATTTCATCACTTTTTTAAAAAAAGCCAGTGACATATAGCTGGGGAGGGGGGGAGTGGGGAGAGGAGGGGAGGAGGAGTGTTGTAGGGAGGGTGAAGTCTCCTAAACCCACCATTCCAGGTGAAAGAAGCAGAAAATCAAACAAAATGTATATACATCTATGTATGGGGAAATATCACAAGCTGGCAACAGGGAGAGTTTCACTCACCATCTGTCCTGCAAAATGGATTGGACAGACTGGAGAGTTAGGAAAGCACACTGGGGAGCTGCAGGTTGTTGGTGATTTCCCTTCCACCCAAAGAAACAGTTATGAATTTAGCCCATCATTCTGCCTGATTCTGTTAGCCTTCTACTGCAAGTCAGAAACCAAGGTTTAAAATAAGCAAGCAGATCATGCAAACCTGCTTATAAAGAGACAGTGTAATGCGCTTCAGTATGAAGGTATAAGAAAATAAAACAATATGACTCTAAGGAACTTTCACAGTGAAGTGTTAATAAAAATGAACTGTGCTTTTGTCTTCAGCAAGACCACATGGTGCTTCCACTGGATGCACTGAAGTGCCTGAGTGAATGAGAGAGAGTGACACAAGCCAGGGTTGGGAGCAGCCTCCTGGATCTTGCAGATCCTCTGGAACTATGCATCACCCAAATGAAACACACCATGTTATAAAAACAGCCTGACCATAGAATCACAGAATGGCTACCAGGCAGATCAGGCTACCCAGGGCCCCATCCAACCTGGCTTTGAGCACCTCTAGGGGATGGGACATCCAGAGCTCTTCTGGACAGTCAGGGTGACTTCTTCTAAGGTGACATAATGACATTACTAACACTTGAAATCATTCCATGGATTCATCGGCATCAGTGTGTTTTCTCATCAGTAGATTTACTCATAGCTTTTTTCATTACTTTTTTTTTTTTTTTTTTTTTTTGGATGCTGATATGAATATTCTGGGTATGGATGCAATATTCGGGAAGTTGTGTGTGTGCAGTGTGATTGCTGATATCGAGTGTGTTTCCCAAAAGCACCAGATGCAGTTCTAAATCAAGCTGAGCCTCCAAGCTTTGGGAAGTGGCTGATATCACAGAGCCTCAGGAAGACTGTAAAGATGGTGCTGCCAAATGGCACACATCCAATTAGCTCCCTCAGTGGCATATTTAGGACAATTAGGGGAGACTGGTGGATGTGGAAGAGTTATAGCTATGGATTCCTTCCCCTCCCCCCCCCCTTCTATTTTTTTTTTTTTTTTTAAGTTCAAGACAATGTACAATAAGCTCTGTGTTCTGAAAGATATAGGGTCAGATAGCCACTGCACTTCAAATTTCATCCTGTTGACTCTAGGTAACAGTGACATTGCATTCTTAAGAATTAAAGGCAAGATATAATTAGGAGAGGCATTATTTTGTGTTTAGCGGAGCACTAAATTAATGATATATGGGCATGATTCCGCTGGTGCACATCCCTGTTACTATGGCAACAATATTATGTCATGTGAATCTGTCCTTGGTGTTACTTAGAGCAGCAAGGTCTCAGCAAGCTCCTCATTTATTTCAGAGACCTAAATAGGCACTTTCTATGTGCGTGGAATGAAATCAGTTTTATTATAACTACAAATGTTATATATTTCCATTAATTGGTTCTCTTATGTTATAGTGTTAATTTACTTTACTTACGCGGAGCATTAGCATTAACATAAAACAGATAATTAGTGAACTGCAAATGACTAATGCACCCATATTGTGCAAATTCCTCTTTTCATATTCAAAGCACTGCCTTGTGCTCCAAATTCTCCAGCCCCAGCCATTAACCTCAAGGATTTGCGGACCAAATAAGGAGATGGAGTCAGTCCAAGAGGAAACATTCCCATCTCCAGAAGCACTATCTACTGATTCATGAAGAAAGAATGTCAGAAATCCAGCCTCTCTCCTTCCCCCATCACTTCCCTTCGAGCTTCTAAAGAAGAAGCAATTTTGAGAAGGACTCCTGCTAGGGGCACACGGTGTCAGGTTCAGCCCTGTTTTCCAGCAAGAAAACCCAAGTTCTTTGATCAGGGTTTCAGAGACGACCGTCAGTCTGACAATGAATTGCAGTGTGAATAAAGGTATATCCTAAAGACTGTATCCAGATTGGATTTTGATCATTTTGATTTATTGTTCTATTTTTCCAAATGTGCTTTGATTTGCTATAGTAACCTCTGAAATTTCTGAATCAGTGTCAGCATACAGCACGCTTCTCTCAGGTTAATGCAATTGCCTCAGCTAATTGGATTATTCCGCAGAGCAGCAGCCAGCAGATGGCAGCCTGCCTATTACTGCTACAGCTAATGCATTTTTTATAAAATATGGGAAAGCAAACCAGAGGTACATCCACTGTGTGTATGCTGAGGGAAGGAGGAGAGGAAATGTTTTGCAAGTCAGAACGCACAATGAAAGGAAAATGTCTTTTTTTTTTTTTTTTTTTTTTTGCATAACCTAGATTAATTAATCTGATTTGTTCCGTTATCATTGCACTACGCTGAGTCCTGGTTAAAATATAATCATTTTCCTTTCCCCCTCCCCCACTTCAAGCTTTGCATACTTTAGAGAAATACTGTATCTCCAAAGTACCAGCTGGCCAATCAATTTATCCTGACATTTACAGCTGGGAAGTTCATCTATTAATAAGAGATTCATTATGTACCAAAAAACGATTAATGATAACCATATATCAAGATACAGACTGTATATAAAACCATACTCCTCCCCCTAAGAAAATGGAATAGAGCTAGAACGTAAGAACTACAGAATGAAGTTTCGAGTTGCCCATTCTTTTTTAATTCCTGGAAATACAGAGCAAGATCCTCAACCTGTGTAAATCACGATGCCTCCAATGAAGGCAATTGGAATGACAGTGATTTAGATAAACAGAAAATGTGACTCTCAGGCTTTTCTGCAGTGTTTTTACTGTTATATCTCTCTCCCTTTTGCTTGCCAAAAAATAAAGGGATTTTTTATACGCACTAAAATGTGACATTTACAGCTTCAGAGCAGACCCTTGCTCCATCACTTCCTTCTTTTGGGTGGCTGCAGAAGGTCAGCACCTCCTGCACAGGGGAGCCCTTTGTGTGTCACTGGAGGTCAGTGAAGACAGAAGGTTTGGTGGAGTATCACTGTTTTATTTTTCACTGTTCCTGACTTAGGTACGACAATGGCCAAAATAAGCATGCATAGACAGACACTGTGAGAAAGAGGGCTGCTTAGTCCTCCCCTACACTTTCTCATCCTTCAACCATCCTTCAGATTGATTTAATACTCGGAAATGTTGCTGGCAAACACTGTTGACTTTCATGGCTGAAAACCAGGATATAAAGCAACGTTTTGCCCCAGCTCCACTGAACATCATGGCCACTGAGATCATCTCAAACAAGTCTCCCTCATTCCTCAGACATTAGGCAGAATTTGTGCGATTTTATACCAAAGCAGGAGATAACCTAAATAACTCAGTGAAGAACGTACAGTTGTGTGCAGCATCTGTGCCACATAATGCAATCTAATTCATACAAATGGTTCCATTGATTTTATTTGGGTTGCTCAAGCAGGCCAGGCTTTCCAGTGCTAATGCAATAAGTACTGCATGGCCAATAAACCTTTGTGATTCCTTTTCAATCTCCTTATTTCTTTGAAATCTCTCCTTAAAACTTTTTCTAGCCTGATGTACATTAAATGCTCCCTGACAGAAACTAATGTTGTCACATCGGTTCCATCTTTCCATTTCCATTTGTCTAACAGAAAGTGAAATATCTGTTCTGGCTGTGTACATGGCATGAAAGGACCAAGCTCTTAATAAACAAATAGAAAAATAAGGATTTGTATATTCCTGTCCCACCTTCATTTGCTGCCTCCTCCTGTTTTTCCTTTTCCAAATGAAACATTTTGATATGCAATTTGGTAAAAGTGTTAATGGACAAATTACTAATCCCACCGGTAATACTAAGAATAAAGAAAAAAAAAAAGCAATAACAAACAATCATGTTCCCTTGAGCATGCACTCTAAAATTAAATCCTTAGCATGACTGCCTTTCTGCTTTCCTTTTCTCACCAAGAAAAGTTAAACACAGCATTATTTAGTTAAATCACTTTAGTTAGGCCATTTCTGCAGGCTACATAGGTTAGATGATTATTTGTTTCCTTTTGCAGATTTGCTGTTCCTTTTTAGTTGCTACTGACAGTTCTCCCATCACCACAGGGCACATTCTCATTGGAAGGCTGCTGGTGCAGTGCATTTTATTAATGGCCGTAATCTGCTGTCTTGTCATTTAATACCTTCTCCAAGTGGTGTGACAAGGCTTGACTGAATCTTACAGTGATTATGGGAGTGAGAAATATGTGTGAGGTAGCTCTCCCCCATAAAGAATGTTTTGTGGTGCATTTTTTTTTTTTTTTAGTGGAGAAATATTAAGGAAATCCCACAAAGGACTGAGAGCAGTGAGAGCCCGTAGCTCTTTCAATTTTTCGACTTTGAGAGCCTCTTTTAGTTATTATTGTTATTAATAAGCTGTTACCCATAAATTGTATTATTCTTGTTTAAAAGTAACATAAGATAGAAAAGACCTAATCCAGCAGAGCAAGTATTTTGCTTGATGCAAATTTAACAGGAGAGAGAGTTTTGAAATTAATAAGATACTAAACTTGGCCTTATTTGACTAAAATGCTCCCCATATACACAACACCTCAAAGAATTGCTATGAATTAAAAAGGTATGGCATTTGAATTCCTTCGCACAATATTAGTTCTTCGTCTTTAAGATTATCCTCTACTGATTTTTTCAATAGGGCATAAATACAGAAAATTAAAAAGGAAAATTTTGATCAGATAACACCACAATGTCTCAGGAACACTGTCTGCAGCCCAGTCTTCTCAAGTAGGTATTTCTGTTCACTTCAGAGGTTCAAAGGCCAGGTAGAGCTGCCTGGCTGCAAAACGTAGGATGTGAGATAAGTAATTCTAATCCTGGACATCTGATTTTTTTTTTTTTGTATGCCAATATGAAGAACATTTCAGGCTATAAATGAAATTCCAAACATGTTGCTGGCACCTGTGCAGAGCACTGCTTGCTTAGGAAGTTCTTAATATGTATCTTCATAAAACTTGGTCACAAAAGATTGGTTGGCCTTGTTTTCCTCAGAGGAATCATGTTTTATCCGAAATACATTGCCAGATTCTCTGTTCAAAAAATGCTCCTAATGTAAATACAGATAAAGAAATTGAACACAAACAAATCATAGCTTTTGGAGCTACTAATGTCTCTTTCAGTAGGGGAGATAGGAAAGTTCCAAAGAAACATTTGGAACTGAAGTAGGGAATAATAGCTACCTTCCTATTGTGAAAACAGAGCAAAAATATTTTAAACCAAGATTCTAACTCTTTTGTAAAGTCCAGAAAATTTTTCATTTAGAGCACCCCGGACCTTTCTTATCTAAGTAGGAGCATGACTATTCTAGTCATTCACTGATGTCTACTGAAACATCAAAGAAAAAAGGTGCAATATGACTCTAATTGTTTTAGCAAGGATATGTCTGTCTTGGAGGTATGGGATCTGGAGCACCAAATTAATCTCTGGATGCACAAGAAACACTGTGACAATAACAAAATGAGTTCTATTACAGTAAGCACTAAATTCTCACTGCTGGATGCAGGGGATCTTCAAAATGTTTTTAAAGCAATCTAATCACTTAGTATTTTATTATTCTTCATGATCATTAGAATTCCATTGGTTTTGAGTCCTTATTTTTTGCTTTGCCAGAGAGACTCCTTCAGTGCCCTGCCAGAGACTCAGGAGGTTTCTGGACTTTTGTACAGCAATCATGACAGAAGGTTAATAATAAAAATAACCAACCTTGGCAAAGCATCAAATTGGATGAAAGGAACCGCCTAAATTCATGCATTTGCCAAGGAAGCTGGCGCAGAACCAGGATGAATGGTTACAAGTTGTATTAGTATTTCAAGAAGAAAATAGCTCAGCTGAAGATTCAGAGCTTCTTTGAGCCATGGAAAGACACATTCAGGATTTACAATCCCATTTCATAAAGGAAATGAAGGAGATTTCACTGATGATGAATAGAATTAAAGCTGCAAATTTGGGACACTGTTGGTTTTACCGCATCCTATTTCCTTATAGGAAAGACACTTCAAATTGTTGTGGCTGCTCAAGCAGATGTTCCTCCACCATTCCCTTCAAAGCCTAGGACAAAGGGCAAGATTAATTCTCCTCCCATTTGCACCAGTCTTAGCAGTCACAGTGTATCTGATATGAGCATCAAGTCTAAACAATAGCATGATGCTCAAATATGCCTCATTCTTGGCACTATTCACATTTTATGTTGAACTTCGCTCTTCATTAAGGGTCAGAAAATGAATTCACACAGAGGAATCCATTGAAGCACATACTAAATGACAGCTTTCCTGAAGAACTACTTTGTGAACACTTAGAGAAAAGCTTCAGAGACCCCAACATTGAATAAATACCCAGAATTATTTGCTGGCTGTTCTTCTAAATTTGTACTTTTATACTCAAAGGGTTTTTATAAAAACAGCTGATTTTTAATACTTAGCTTCAGACTTCTCTTTATAACTTTTTTTTAAAGACACAAAGTTACAGAACAATGCTTTGCAGTTTCCCCTTAAATGCAAGGTTTATCCAAGTTAAAGTCACCCAGAACTCATTAGAGATATGCAGAATAGAAGATGTCCTGGCCATATTTTGGGCAACCTTGCTATTTGTGTAAATTACTGTAGTCTCTAAAAGCTGTCAGAGGATTCTCCTGCTTCCTTTCATTCTAATTATCTTTCCTAAACTATCCTACAGCAGGGTTTGTAATGGCAGTATTAGTCTTGGGGTTTCCCCTAAATACCTTCTTGGATAAAGGAGAGAAGAGTGGAGTAGGTACAGTGTGCTTGGACTTATTCTGTGAAGAATTTCTTGAGTGTGATATGAAATTGAGTGACAGTTTAAACTTTATTCATTCCTATCCTATGCACATCTCTCAAATTAAATCAGTGGGTGTGAACTCCTTCTCTGAATATCTGCTAATTTTTAAAGAGCATACCAGTTAAAGAGAAAAGAATCTGATGCAGATCATCAGCATTGACACTAATAGTCATAGCGTACACATCTTGACTAAGTCAGCAGGACTACATAACAAGCATCGTCGAATAATCCACTCTAGCAAAGCAGAATGGAATAAGATGCTGACAGAGCTCTAAGGACTGGCAGAGAATCTGCAGAGCTGTTGTCAGTGATGCAGGAATGGGGTGGATTGTTCTTTCTAGGAAAGCATCATTTATACTTTCTGACACATAGGGTACGTTATTCAGTCTCAGAGGAGAAGATTGAATGCGCTGAGTTCATCATGACCCTAATATCAAAAGCATATTTATTTGACTTTTCTTTATTTAAAAAAGCCTCTTTTTGCTTACTGTTAACCAACACACGTCAGTGTGAATGTGTTCTATGTAACAAGGCTCTTTTCAACTAACAAAAGTGTCTAGAAACTTTATTCCAAATCTGATATGATGCATAAAGTGTGAGGCAACATGCTCTTATTTCCTATCAGTGACATTACTCAAGCAGTACATTTGCTTCACCAGTTAACATGTGCTTTGTACTTATGAATCTAACCACCTTGTAAGGATAACTTGCTTTTAGGCTGAACTGCTCATCTTCTATTATTATTATTGGCTTTACAGTTTCACCCAAAGGTTCCAAAACAACAAGCACATTCCACTGTCATGAACAATGCACAAAACTAAACAAAGAAGAAATCAGATTATCAGAAGATACATTCCCCCTATTTACAGCTGACTTGATGTTGCCCTCGTTTGGCTTAAGTAGGTAAGTTAAGCTTCCTCACATATACATGTAATCATACCACAGTCTACATTGTGATGCACACTTACAAAACAGGAAGTTCCTGTAGTTTTGCTATATCTTTGGTTTTTTTCTTTCTTTTGGGACAGGCCATATGTGGGCAGTTGGGAGAGGAGGAAATTGGACGTGAAAAATATTATATCTTCCCTGTTGCATGTGACAGTGCTTAAAATCTTCACCAGTGTCTGTGATGATGAGACAAAATGGAGCCTTGGCAAATTTGCAGATGTCACCAAATAGGGAGAAGAGATGGTGTTGGAGAAAATGGATCTCAACCACCAAAATTCATGAAGTAAAATAAATATTGCAAAGCAGAGGGATGGAACAACCCTGTTTAAGCAGTCCAGGCTGGGAACTGACCGTGTGGGTGGCAGTTCTACAGAAATGTCTGGGGATTCTGGTAAATAACTGACTGGACAAGAATTATCAGTGTGATATTGCACCCATGAGAGTTAACAGCACTTGGGGCTGACAGCAGGTTACAGGAAGAGTTTTTCCTCTCTGTGTGATACTTGGAAGGCCACATCAAGAGCAAAGTGATGTGGTGGAATGAATCCAGCAGAAGGACACCACAAGTGCTCCTGTCAGGAGCAGGAGCACTTACTATGCAGTGTGACTGAGGAAGTATGGCTTGCTCATCCTGGGGAAGGAAAAGATCACTGCTATCTTCAACTACCCTAGAGCATGGCTTTGCACAAGACTTTCTGCTTTTTGAATTGTGTGGCAAAAGGACAAGGGACAATATTCACACATTATAGGAAAGAAAATGATGACAAGGAAAAGAAAATCACTGTGACAGAGGAGAAGGATTGATCTAAGGATTTCGGGATCTCCATCCTCAAAGATATTGAAAATATGTTAGGAAAAGTCCTTGAGAAAAGGCCTTTTTAAGCTCCCACCATTTTGATTATGGGATTGGATCAGGTGATTTTCAGATGTCTATGCTGTTTTAAATCATTCTGTGACATGAATTATTCTGTGACTAAAACTTATTGCATGAGATTAGGTGAAAGTTTAGTACAATCTAGTACATTAGCAGTAAAAAGGCCAGTCTTATTCTGGAAGGATATTCATCTATTATTACCAGAAACTGCCATTTCAGTATTAATGAGGAACAGAACAGGCATTTTTTGGCATTTAATGACCTGTTGAGTGCCTGAGAAGTAGCTGAGAGTACTTTGCCTGGCTCATCATTAGCTGATGGAAAATGACCATCTTGGAGAGTGCTACAGTGGTGCCACTGTAGACACTGAGAGCATTTGAAAGAAAAAGAAAACACATGAATTGGATTAAATTCTTTTCTTATTTACATAATGTCAGGATGTTTGGATATATATTACCAACGGCAGATTTGGAACCACAGTCTTCATTCTTTCCTTCTTTCTTTCTTTCATTCTTACATTCTTTGTTCTTTCATTCTTCCTTTCTTTCTTGAATAACTGAAACATTCCGACATTGCTATGGCTACTGTGTTTATAATAGCTAGTTACATTCCTTCCTGATGAAAATCTATTGAAGATGTCCCATAATTGCTATGAGCTGATGCTGTAAGGAGTAGGATGGCAGGATTCCTTTCTCATTATCACTCCTCCTGTACAATATTTTACTTTTCCTGCAACCACCCATTGCCTGTTTCATTTCTCTATGCTACATAGAAAAGATATAGCTATTTCACTATATAATTACTTGATTTGAGTCTTTAATCTGTGCAGCTCAGAAGCATTCATTGCTTTCTTTCCTTATTTACAGAGAGGAAAGCAGTAATCTAGCATGGGGCTGTAGGCAAATGACTGTGGCTTGAGTTCTGTGCTTTGAGGATGCTGTCTGTTTTCAGTGTCACCAGGGAGAGAACTGGAAAGAAGACTGTAGGTGTGGCCCTTGGATACACAGCACAAAGACAGTGATCTGCTGTCAGTGATCACAGGGCTCTGAGGACAGTATATTATTCTCAAAATGTTTTACAGGAATCATCATTATTAAAAAACAAACAAATATAATCCCAACTGGAAACCCAAGCCATAGTGTTTGGAACTTTTCTGTAGTACTAAATACACAGGTCCATACAAACATTAGCTAGTGTATTAAAACATAGGGAAACAAGTGATTTACATCTTACCTGACAAAATTACTTAAAATAAGAAATGTACCTTAGTATTCTGAGAAGCTGATAAGATTCTGTTAAACCAAAATTGTTAAACCAATTTTGAAAAGATAAATCAATTTCAAAGAAGTTGAGCTGTATTTGCCTATATCTGACACAGCTCATGTCTCTAACACAAATCATTGTTAAGACATGACTCTTCAGACTGAAGAGTCATTTTAATGGAGGTTCCAACTCAGACTTGATTAGGCTTGAAAGAGGAAGGCTATAAAACAAGCCTGGGGAGACACGTGGGAGACTTTCTGTCCAGGAAGTGTTGAAGGGAATGTCAGTTCTGGCTATCCCTTGGTGTCACTGTGGCACTTCATGATAAGTTAAACTGTGGAGATGTCTGAAATGACCTTCACTGAAGAGTGCAGAGGGAACTGGCTGCCCTCTTTTTTTCTCTGAAAGGTCATGAAGGCCAGACAGATGTTCTCAGTGACTAGAAAAAGGTAAATATCAGATCTGTCTTGAAAAAAGGCTGGAAGAGCAGTTAAGGAAACTGCAGGCTTGGCACATGGAGGAGTAGGTAAAAGGGAACAGTCAGCATGGCTTTATGAAGAATAAATAATGTCAAACTAATCAAACGCCTTCTAAGATAAAATAACAGGATTTACTTGACTTTAACAAGAGTGCTGTCACTCTACAATTCTTGTTTTGATCAATGGACAACAAGATGGGTAAAAAATGTTGGATGGGTTATACTTTGACTGGAGGCCCATAACAGGTTGGGTACTGTGCAGGTTTGTCCCGGGACCTGCCTTATTTAACATCTTTATCATTGGCCTGAAGGAAGCAACTCTGATCAGATTTGTAGTTGGAGGATAATAAGAGAGAGAAAGTCAACATGATAAGAGCAGGGCTGCCATCCAAGGGGACTTGGATAGATTGGAAGAACTGGAAGACAGGAACTTTGTGAAATGCAGGCAGCACCAATGCCCAGCTCTGCAACATGGAAGGGTATAAGTGACATATAATCTAGTGCTAGGATCTTGGTGGTCAGAAGATGCTCTGTGGGCAGTGCTATGGAGTGTGGGTAAACAAGGGAGGAGCCAGGTGTGAATACTGGCAGCAGTGTGTGACAGCAGGGCACAGCCAAGGGCTAAAGGGAAGGGTTTGTCCCCCTCTGCTTTACTCTGCAGGTGTTGAACAACATCTAGATATCTTGTCCAGTTTTGGTTTCCCAATATGGAAAAGACATTCTGAAACTAGAATAAGTTTCAGCAGAAGCCACTGTGGTGATCAGGGCTCTCTGTCCAGAGAGGCTGAGGGAGCTGAATCTGGCCAGCCTTGGGACTGGATCATCAGGGAAAAAATAAATTTTGGGAGGACTTAACACTACCTCCCCTTACCTAGAGGAGGCCTTTAAAAAGATGGAGTTGGATTCTGCATAATAGTGCATGATGAGAGCAAGAGAGCCAATGGGCATAAAATAAGAAAAGAGAGATTCTGACTGAGGAAAACATATGAGTCTCAAGCAATCAAGTCACAAGAAGAAGACAGCCTGGTGCACACTCTGTTTTTGTGCATTTTCAGTATAGGAAGGGATACGACACAGTATAACCTGATCTGACCTCGTAACTGACCCAGCTTTGAGCAGGAAATTGGACTGGAGACAACCTGAGGTTCATTCCAGCATTGATTATTCTGGCATCTTTCAGTTACATAATTCCTATGAAACTTGTGGGCTTGGCAATTTCAAAGGAAAAAAGTTGTTATCAAAATTTCATCATCTGTGTTTTCATTTCTTTATTTGGATAAATTTGCATTTATACCTAGCTGGGCCAGAATTCTTCTGAAGTTAAAGCAGGTGTGTAGTGAGTGGAGATGCATAGCAGTGTAGACTTTATATACAGTGATACTGTATTCAACTGTATTCTGGAACAGAATTCTGACTGATACCATATTCTGATTGATTTCAACATAGAGCCACCACCAGCAACACAGTGAACAGGAATTTAGTTTAACTTCAGTAAGCTGACAAAACATGCTACTGTGTAAATCCATGGCTAATCTGTGTCTGGAAGAAAGTATTCAGGATATCAAAAAGGCTGTGGGAGAATTTCAGAAAGGGCAAACAGGGTCATTCTAAGTGGAAAATGTCATCCCTGTGAGGACTGGTTATGTAGAGTAGGACTCTTCAGTTTGCAAAGGAGATGACTTAGGTGGATAACATAAAGGCCTATTATATATCATGGACAGGATGAACAAAGATCTGTTGTTGACTCTTTTCTCAAAGTGCTAGGAGGCATGGAGATAAACCAACAAGCATGATGTTCAAAACAAGGCAAACGATTCTTCATATGGATAAAACTAAGCTGTGAAATTCCTGGCAACAGAATGATGTCGACGCTAAAACTTTCCATAGGCTAAAAGAGTATGTGGATGGGCTAACACATTGAGATATTCATCTGAGACTGAATTTTCTGAAGGCAAAGCTGAAGAGATTCCTAGCTCACCAAAAGAACATTGTGGGGCAGAAAACATCCTGCACTTCTTCTAGAGATGTACCATTGCCTGGATATCTGCTTTTGACTACTAGCAGAGACAAATGGGATGGATGAACTTTTGTCTGACACATTATGTCTCCTCTTACCTACAGTTTTATGCTGAAAGTAGAATGTTGCTCATAAAAAGGAACATTGTTTACTTAGAGGGTTTACCCGAATAATGTCAGATTAAAAGCATGCATCTGGGAGCAATTCCAAAAACAGACATTTTGGTTGGAACTGTAGGCATTCAGAGCTCTCACTCTGTAGAAATTGTGTGGCCCATGGAACAAAAAGCTGTATTCCACTGTGACACACATGCAGTGCTCTCTGCAAAGTCTGAGGAACCACATGCATACATCAAATCCAAGACACAAATAGATAAACGTACAAATAGATCCAATAGCACTTATGTGAGAGGAATAAGGTTATTTATGGAAAAAAAAAAAAGAAAAAAAAGTGCCTGCAGTATTTGTCACTGTTCAGTCCTTTCTGCAGATTTCTAAAGGACAGATGGATAAAATCAAATACCTAGTCAAAAAGTAAGGGGAATAAGGAATATTTAGACATGCTTTAGAACGAATAAAAAGATCACTTCTCTGAACATGACCTTCTGAAGATGGTCCCATCTAGGAGAACAAAGCTGAACCAATAGACTCCCTTTCAGCTCCAGGAAATGCCTTGTTTCTCACAGCTCGACAAAGTGTTTATGAGAGGCTCAAATTCTTACAGGCACTTTTAAGGTTTTAGGAATTTAGGAATTTAGGAAAAATTTGAGGAAAAGATTGATCATGTATGCATTTGGTAGGTGTATATTTATATTTAACTAGGCCTCAGAATGGAAAAATTATTTAATTAAGGTGTAACAATAATTTCATGTTGGAGCTCTAAATAGAAAACATAAATTGGAATGAGTCTTCTGCCTTCCAGAGAGATATCTTAAGCTAATTTGTAGATGCAAGAACAATTTCTGACCTCTCAGTTGCTGATCATGTACAGAATTCATCTGTGAACTTATCATACATAGCATAAAATGTTACTAGGATAAGAATTTTTTGAAGTGAACTTTATGTGTGCAGTTGCATATCAGAAAGAGTGTGACTTAAGTAAATTTTTACCTTTTTTGGGGTGTTTCTTCCTAAAACACAGGTAATTCTGTGTTAATTTTTCAAAGCATGTTTTCAGTCATAGCACAGCTTTCTTTATAGGTTTTCTTGCTGATGAATTCCTTGTCCTTGCAGCAGCCCAATGTAAAATCCTTCTGCTCCATTTTTTGACCTAATGTGCAATCTTTCCTGACTTCTATTACCAGGAAGGAATTGTGATATAAAAATTAAGTCCTAGGTCCCTGACAGGAAATACTCCTGGACAACTCATTGGGCTTATTTACTTGAGAGTGATTGGAGACCAGCAGGTAGTTTGGCTTTTGTAGGGACATGAGACTCTCATTTTGGAGCTAGTAGAGCTGAGGATTTATCTGTTGTATTTGTAGATCGGATTTTATCAGGTTGAATTTATATAGGAACTCCATTAGACACTCTGCAGGGTATAAATTAAAAGAAATGCAGAAAAAAATACAAAATGCTGGAAAGCCATGGGAAAAAGCACACTGGAAGAGGAAATTGAGAATGTCAAATTAAATATATATTTTTTCACTTTAATGGATGTCAATATATTGTTAATTACATCTACACTAAAAGCATCTAGTTGTAGGCAACTTAAATTTTCCTGCATACAGAAATTTGAAGATCATTATTTTCAACACTACATTCTTTCTCAGATACAGTTTTTGATATCATACACCACTCAAATCCCTAAGCCATCATAATCTGTAACTCAATTTTCATTTATACCTAAAGACTTCTGACATCTGTTTAAACACCAATATCTCTACAAGTGCATAGAAATTTTACTCCTGCTGGGTATCAACTGAAAGAATCTGGAGTTTAAAATGACATTAAGCTTAACAAGCAGCTCCTAGTGATTTTCTGCTGATGTTGATATTTAAATGGATTTTCCCTTCAGTAATTCCTGTTTTGTCAGTGGCCTTAGATTCTTACCAAGATCTTTCAAATCGACATAAAATCTTTTGGCTGAATTTTGAAATAATTTGATTAAAGTTCAGATTTATTATCATAGTTTATTATCATATGCATATGAGCTTCTCTTTTATTTGTCTATCAGTTTGTGTGAACAAACAGCATCCAGCAAGGCAAAATAGCTGAGCTCTGATATTAGCAAGTGGACCAGTTCAACTACTTCCTTTTCAAGTATAGCTTTTTCCTCCATCTTTGCGAATTTATCTTCCATTTGCACACCTTGTGTTCATTTTCTGGTCTTGTCAGCAAGAATGCTCTGAAATATATATATTAAATATGATATCACAGTGTCAGGTAATTTAATCAAATACAAATTAATCGCAGTTCTATGCCCTGACTATATAATTCAGAAACCTCTCTCTCAGTGTATGGTTTATAGGAGCTACAGTGCCCATTTCACCATGGATCCAGGAACTGTAAAGTCTGTCTTATAAGCTGTAACAGTTGATGCTAAAAGTTAAAAGTGTTCAAACTAATCATTTGACTGTTTATTTTAGGAGCCCAGAAAGGAGCCATTGGGATTAAATTTATACCAAATAGAGGAGTTAGAGAGGAAATACTGGTTGCAGGTGTTTATCCAGTTGATAATTGTATTTTGCTTAGTTAATTTACATACAGGTATTAATTTATCTCAAGGGTTATATGTCTATACATGCCTGTGGTTATGGCAATGACAGATTTTTTTTTTGCACACAACTGAAAACTGGGTGTTGGGTGAAGGTCAAAATTCTTCTTGCCACAGTCTGCATATTACCTCATTGTGGTCAAAATCAGCAATGGGAGATTAATGAAAGAATGGCATTTTAAAGCTCCCTGACAACTGCTCTTTCTGCATGAGATATTATTATCATTGTACTCGGTGACTATTGTTAGGAATGTAATCATATAATGTTTACTTTGTACACTTTGTCACCTTGACACACAGAGGTTGAATTAGGCTGTAATTCTGTTTGATCCCAACCTGGGCAGATTGCATTCTTATGTTGTGAAGCAAATCAGAAAAAACATTTTATTTTCAACAGTCACATTTGCCAAAATTTGTTATTGTTATGCTGCTGCCAGTTTAACTTTGCTAAGACAAAGAGCTGACTGTAAGACTACTGTGATCTGCTTCCCAGACTGGGGGGCTGTGACCAGACAGGTCTTTGTGATTGCCTCTGTGAAGGCAGATGTGTCTGTGGAAGGGAAATCTCCTTTCTTTGGCTGAACTTTTTCTGAGTCCTGAATAGGAGATCTGTGAAAGTCATGTGGAAGCTCCAGACTTTCACCGGGGCTCCTTCTCTCCCAGCCTCAAGGCTGCAATTGCTCAGTCTGCAAGTTTGGAAGGCAAACTCAGCTTACCCCACAGCTAGTGGTTTCATGTTTGAGTTCTGAAAAGCTGAAAGCATGCATTAAAATCCCTGCACATATTAGCCTGTCTCCAATCTGAGGAAGAGCTACATTTAAATGCGTATCTTGTTGCATTTCAGAGAATTCAAATTTTCTGTGGGATTCCCTGTTCTGCTTTTCTCCTGTCTTGTGTTATCTATAGCTCTCATTGCATCAGCTCTCGGCTTGGCTGGAGGACATGGACCTGAGGTTTTCTGAGCCTGCAAGGAGCATGCTGAACTCTATCCTCAGAGAAGAAAGAGTCAGTCTTTGTCTCTGGGGTTTTATTTACCATGCCCATATTCATTCTGCTGTTGGCTTAAAGGGAAAACTTGGCACCTGGGTTGCCTCTCACTCATCAGAGCAAATTGCTGCCTTCTCAGCTAGCTCGAACACGTCGCTGGTTGTTTCTTTATATGGAAAATAATTCTCCTACTGCTAACAAAAAAAGAATACCGATCCTTAGTCTTTATATAGCATGTATCGTCTCAAGCTCATAGTACCTTTTACAATCAAAGGCAGAAGCATGATTTTTGGGAGGGGAAGATGAAGTTAGAAAACGTGTAAAGCGTAATTTAGCAAGTTCAGGGTGCAGGGGTGCAGAATGCAGGTGCCCTGAGAACTGATGCCCCAGACACAAGGGTACAGGAAGCACTAATGTGTAAAACTGCACAGTGAATAGGCTACAGCAAGAGCTGTCTCTCACAGCCTGTTTCACCAGCTTCATTCATTTTTATTGTTTTCAAGCATTTCCATATTGCAGTTCCTTTTGGGTGGTGGGGAATTTGATGACAAAGCATTTGAAAATGTAGGAAGCTCCAGAATGAGGAAGAGAAGATCTACCAGTTTCAGAAGGAACTGAAGGATACCTATGGCAGGGCAGCTCCTCTGCTGAGTCTCCTTCACTTTTCATGTTCAGGTAACATACACTGTATATTTATTTGTTACACTCTGTATTCAGGGATGAAGAAGAAAACTTATCTGCTAATCAGAATTCATCCATTCCTTCGTAAGTTCAAAGCTGGGTCAGTACAAACCAGATCTTTGGCTTGGAAGCGCTTCAGCTTTTTTCTATTTTTTTTTAAATATAAATCTTGCATTAGTGCCATGTTTAAGTATGTCCCCACATAAAAGCTTTTTGGCACAGAAAGTCCTCCATTCGAGTCACTCTCCTTCATGTCACTGATTAATTTAGACCATTAACTAGGAAGCACACTACCTAATCATTTGTCCATATGTGGCCTGCATATGTAGCTAGCTTGTAGGTTTATAAGTGCAGTTGGCTAGCAAAGAAACCACTGGCATTTCATTACATTTTTGTGTATCTCAGCACTCTCTGCCCCTGCCTCCCCACCTCTCCCCCACCTCCCACCCCCCAAAAAAATGGACAAAGCTCAGTCTGTCTATACAGTGATTCCTACAAACACAATCAGAACCAGAAAAGCTCATCATCTGACACTTTTAGTCCCATTTTCAGAGTTCTAATCTTTCTACTAGGTCACCTGATCAAACTTCAGTTTATTTCTTGTGGTCCATTGCAAACTCTAAGAAAATTGTTAAGTTTATATTGTGAATGAAGTGAAAGGGGGATTGGATATGAAAAAATAGCTATGTTAAGTGAAATTTAGTTACAAGTTAATTCTCCTTTGTAATCTCAATCTCTGTCTTTCAAAATTTTATTACAGATTATGTTTGACAGAAGTCTCTCAGGTCTTTCCAACCAATCCCAATTTAATCAAGACCTTTATTTTCACTGATTCTCCTTCAGTATTTTCATAGTTCAAGTCTATAATCACTATTCAAGAGTTTTAATTATATCTACTGCTCAAGAGACCTGAAACACAGCTTTTCATATCTTTATGAGATGATACTTGTATGGAGCATTGAAGATCTCATAATTTATATGCTATTAAAAATGTCTTATGTGAAGTGGAAGAGAGATCTGGACCATAGTGAATACCTGTGAATAGCTTCAGGATTTTAATATTTACTTTATGATTATTTCCTTTAGCCATCACAGACTTAAAACTTGGGGGATGTATGTGTGAACAGCAGATTTTTTTCCTGGGACTTTAGAATGCAACTTTTCAGTTTAATTAGTAATGCTCAAGTCTTTGTAGCTTACTGTGATACACAAAACATCACAAACTCATTGTCTCCTATCCCCAGAAAGCACCCTCGTGAGTCTGTATAAGCTTGAACGGACAACATTGCTTCCTACATAGATTATTCTCAGGTCAAGTTACTGAGAAATAGGCTCTTCTGCCAAATATTCTTCCGCTCTGTTTTATGTTTTCTATCATGAGACCTTTTGGCTGTCCCATGCTGGTGACAATGTTCCATGCCTCATTGCATTTTCTCAAGATTTTCCCCTTGTTTGATGATTCTGGCACACTTTGGCAAGCTTTACAAATCTAGTCTCTGTACACAGAGTATGTATCACGGTGCCCCATGCAAAAAAAAAAAAAAAAAAAAAACAATAAAAAAAAGAAAGATAGACTTGTCTCATGTAATGTGACTGAGGGATTGCATACATGATAGAGGGACGATGACTCCACACTTGCCCTTCTTCTTTGGTGCATTTGCTCCGTTTTCAGATACAGAACTGCTAGCTAAGGTTTACCTGGTGTTGGCACTCTTGAGTACAGTACGTCATGAAGAGGGAAAGGTGGAAATGTAAGCAGAAAAAAAGCTGAGATTTGTCAGAATTTGCAAAGCCATGGAAAAGTTAGATAATTCAACTCTCTGTTGTATTGCTTTGAAGATATATTTTCTCAAGAACAGTTTTCTTCTTAATTAAAAGAAAGCATTTTCCATAGATACTGTTTCAAAGGGACCAGAACTTCAAGTCTGGGACGTAAGTCAGACCCTTTCTGCAGGAAATTTTCTGTTGGTAGCTGTATTGGATATCTGGGTTGAGAATGGAAAAACGTCTGACTCCATCCTTAGAAGCAAATGGTTGTTAGAGACCTGAGCAGCAAAGGGAGTGTGGTCAGAGAGATAAGGAAATGTCAGAGACACTGTTTTCTCAGAGTCTCTAAGAATCAGTGATAAACATAAGAAGACACTACACACTCAGATCCTCAAAATACCTGTAAGAATCTGGGTTTAATCCCCAGGATTATCCAAGCTTTTGATTCTGATAAAATGATTTATGAGTGTGCCAATACGTACTACTTATAGAGATGCTATTTGTGATGTTCACGTTCAGGTCCATGATTTCAGAATGTTGGACATGGTTGGGAGATCGCTTGCAGTTGTTTAATCTATTTGTGAATAATCAATGCATGCATGTTGGATGTGAATTTATGTCCCACTGGGAATGCCTCCGTTATTTTCCTACCGCATACTCCATTCCTGGAATGGAAGGTACAAAATAATGTAAAATAATACAGTAGTGCTTCTATTTAAAGGAAGTAGTGCCTAATGGTCAGAAAAGATATACTAGCTTTAGTCATTATATCTTTTACTGTACTTATCTTCTGATCTGCTCTCCTATTATGCCATTGTCACCACTCCACAAACGTCGAGTATGGAAACAGAAATATTTGAATGATACTCATCTGCATCTGAAGGTAGCAAATGACCAATGACATTGAAAAGAGTAGGGCTTCAGAGTGCCCAGCATAGCAATGTGCTCTGCGCTTCACAGTTTGCATCAGTTTATCTCTAACCATGCAGCCAGTATTAGGTCTGAGCCCTTTTGATGCTAGTAAAGGCCTTTTCCCAACCACTACACTGTTTCTTACCTCAGTGATAAAACAGAAATTTTTATTTAAAGCCGTGCAGCAGTGAATAGAGATCTCCTTGTGCTACAACTAGGTCCTTAGCTAGGTAATGTTTTATGGAAACAAATGATTCCTTAATAGAAGCCTTAGCACCAAACAAAAGCAAAACAGTGAATGCTTCCCTCTTCCCTTTTATTTCAGTTTCAGTCAGCTCTGAGCTCCATTATCTATAAATAAGTTATTAGTTAAGCTGCATACGAGCTCTGGTCATACTGAAGGTTACTTCTAATTACACAGCAAGATAACTATATTAGTTGCATTTTTATTACAGTGGATGATATTTTCATTTTAGGAATATCTATACAAAATAAATTGTAGCCCAGGAAACATGTTTGATCTGGCCTGGTATACAAGCAAAACCAGTTTGGTTCTATTATTCTTTCAATTCGTCAAACGAGAGTAGCAAAGAACTTCCCCTAGCTCCACATCACCGGCTCACAAATGCTTGACAGAAAGGTGAGCACTGCTACAGAGGAGATTTCCTGCCCTGAGGTAGAAGAGAGAAGCATTTCTGCACTTTGGAGCTTGGTTCTTTTTTGATAACTGAGTATTTAAAAATAGATCTTCCTTTCCTCAGTGTCATAAAGTTGCTGAACCTGAATGGAGAGAAAAATGCTTCTGTTGCTGAAGCAGAATATTGTAATACATTTTCTTGCCATGTATCATTATAGCAGAAATACTGCAGCCACAGTATGTAGAAAATTTTAAAGCTCACAACCATCTTAAATCAGTCCAAGATACTGAAAGGTACAACAATATGTCCATTACATAATCCTCTATTTATTTTTATTTTTATATAATACATATAAGATATATAATGTGATATGCATATATACAGTATTATATATATAATGCAATACAATACAATACAATAATATAATATAATTAATATATGTATATATACTTCTGTTTCTTTTACAACCTTCCATTGCCTTTCCAAGATAATTGGGATTAATCAAAGTAACTAGGTTAATCACGGAAAAATTTTTTTCAAAGTTTACAGTTATTTTATGTCTATCCATGTTTCTGCAAGGTATGCACACAATTAAATGCATGTATGACAATAGAGTTTCACTCCAGACAACAGCACTGACCCACTCTGTACTTCCCCCCCTTCCTCTATTTCTCCACCTTCCCGTTCTGCTCTATCCTTCCATACATTCTCATCACATTAATTTCAAGACCCTTCTGCTCTTGTGCTATATCATACTGCTAATGTGCCTGAAAGAGATATCCCTGTCCTTTCTTCTTATTAGTGCCAAGGCTAATCTGAAAATATTTTTACTCTCCAATTAAGTGATTAGCAATGGGAGTCTCATACAATGGTCTCCCTGTACTCCCACTCAGAGCTGCATTTTACCACAATATAATCCTGTTGACTAAAGTAGTGTTTTATATTGGTGTCACCAAAGGAAGAGAAAGGATCAGAAATCTTTGTAAGTCAAGTTTCTCCTAAGATTAGCATTTTGAGCTTCTCTTTGTGAAGAGCCTCTTAGAACCTAAATGATCAGATTTTGAGTAAAAAAAGAAATCGCAGATGTTTTATTTGCTAAATAGTTACAATAACAATAACTCTGGTAAACTGCTTTCCATCTCCCCCCAGCAGTGTTTCCATGGAGAAGCTGAGCCTCTGGAGGAGACGGGGGTGTAGAGAGTGTGGCTGCTGCCCCATCATCAAGCTGCCCATTGGACTGGGGAATCAGCAGGGGAGCGAGCCATGCCAAACACTGCTCACAGCACTGTCTGACAAGGGAGCTCAGGCGAGAACTGAGCTATTTCTGTAAAGGCTTTAGTTAAAAATAATGCCATAATACACAACATGATCTAATCGTTTATAACAGGTTTATTCACAAGTCCTCATTCAGCATCCTCTTAGGTAAAACACTGGGTGATTTACCAGCTAGTCAATCAAAAAGCAAGATATTCTGTCAAACGCTTAAAAATAAGTAGCCATCTGACCTCAACAGAGGAATTTTTGTCCCCCTCTGGCTGTTGTTTTTAAAGAGTTTTCTATAGCCATTTATGGTGTTTCTTTTCTATTCTGCTCCTATGGCTTGTTTCTGTTATGCAATGAATTGTGAGAGTAAGACAAACTAGGAAAGATGATAAAGGCGTCATGCGATTTTTCTTTATTTGTTCTGTAAAGCATGTAGCTCATTTTATACAGCCGTATAAATGGTAGTAAAATAATTGGCTTCAGAGGGAGCTTTATTTGGATAATTTCTACATAAGGATAGCAGACTGGGGCTTTCACTGTTTTAAGCATTTCCAAAATACTGAGATATCTTTTTTCACATTTGTACAATATCTACTGTTTATTTCATGTCTCTATAGAGCTGGAGTATTTGGGCAAAAAACAAAAAGAAAAAAAAAGAAATATTTTAGAGATCTGCTTGTGATTTCCATTCAAACTAAGGCATGAATGTGCCTGGTAGTTTTGATAATTCTATTTCAATTCCCTCCCTAAAAATACCATAAGGTGAACTGTCATCTGAGAGAGAATAACAAATATTTTAAATACTTTAATTGAGGTGCATAATACTAATAGTGCATAAAAACCTTATTCTTGTCTCAGGGGATAGGAGAGGTGGCACAAACTATAGCAGTGACATTGTAATGATACAAAATGAGTATTTTGCAACAGCTGTTCTAGACTGGTCATGCAGAAATCTGTGCTCCACTGGTAGCAAGGGCTACAGCAGACTGGCAAGTCACTTGATTTTCCATAGCCTGAGGATCAGCCCTTGGCTGGGTTTAGGACCTTACAAGAATTTCATGTTGCTTTTGTGGAGGAACAAACAACCAGGATAAGGATTTCACTGCAGTGCCAAAATGTGACATGAAGCCTTTTTATCTTTTTGAGTCAGAGAAGCACAAAATCTAAGAAGCCTCTGCGTCTCACAGTCTGAGAATTGATTTTTATTTATTTTTTTTTTTCAGAGTCCACTCCTTTGTGTAAATAATAAGCTTTCCAAGAATAACACTGAATTCTTCTTTTAAATATTTAAACTCTGTAGGAGATTTGGCTTAATCACTAGAAGAAACATTGAACTGAGAGTACATCAGCTTCAAAGATTTTGCACCACAGTTCCCTACTCCCTCTGTCTAAAAGAACTACTGTTATAGAAATATGGATAATTATATTTTTGTAAATTACTTGATTCTACACAGTAAGGAAGAACTGGGGAAGTAGTGAAAGGGGCTAATAAAGACCAATCAGGAGAAATAACTAAGCATTTGAAAGAATGAGTGATCTGTACAGGAGGTGTCATGTATTCACTTAAAACAGTGATGACTTTCTAATGACCATTTAGCATCCGTTGCATTTGACTGTCCTGCTAAGATATAAATTTGCTGTCTAAGTGGGCAATCATGTCTAAGAGATTCCCTTGTAGATCATTGCTGAGAGTGGCTTACAATTTACTTGCCTTGAAATCCAGTATCTCCTTGCAGCTATGATGGCATTTCTAATAAGTGTAGAGATTAAATACAAAAGGGGCACAAACTCAGAGGAAAGGAAAATTTTTTAAGACTAAGTAGTCTTCTAAAATTTTCTGTACTCTTCCTCCATCTCTCACATCAAGAGGCACTCAGGACCCAACTACAGCAATTGGTATAAATGCCAGACAGAAAAGTACTTTTCCTCTTATGAAAAAAAAAAAAAAAGATACTGAAGTGCCATTATGGGCACTCAGCTTTTGCCTAAAGGTCACATTTAAGATGATAAGCAAATTCCCCTTAGATAGTTAAGTCTGTATGAAGGGCTTCTATCTTGCAGCAAAAAAGACTTTTAAGTTTTGAAAGTGGTTATTTATATGGCTGAAGTACAAGTGCCTAGGCAGTGAAAGTACAGTTTTGTGACAAAGAGTGGAAAATATTATGTGCAGGGAGAAGCTTGGCAGTGGTGCAGCCATCTTCTTACCCTCTAAAAGCACATGAACTGATGAAAGGACAAAGAAAGGAGCAAAAGCTTTCTTGGATGTAAATCTGCTCCTTATATAAGCACGTAGAAGTGCTACTGAAACAAGCAGTTTGTTTTGTAGAGGTTTGGAAACTGTGCCCATTGAGACCTCTAGTGAGTTGACATCTTGGAATCAAATCCTTGCCTCTGAGTAGGCCAGCTAAGAACACAGCACTTCTAGGACCTTCTGGGTATTGATGTTTAAGGCCTAATATATTCATTTATGCTTTCTTAAAAGTAGACTTCCATGTGCTAGGTGGCCTGTGTGTGAATACACATTCCATTCTAGTATGGGGAGAATAAATTATTGGAGAACTATAAAATAAGAACGGGTTATAAAGCATGCAAAACATGCAGGAAAATGGAGAAGAACAAGTTGTACTGCCAGTTTCAGCACAGAGGTATATGCGTAACACTGAGAAAATAAGCCATCTTTCTCAGACTCAGTGATAGTAAATAAAGAGTAGTGGCTAACAAAAACAATGTGATAAATGTCGTTTGTGTAAGTCGCTCTTTTGCAATAAACCCTTAGTACAGCTTATTCATTAGTCATATTATTGTTATCTGAGTTTTATGTATAGCTCTCCATCCACACAACTGAAAGCACAGTATGTACTATATATTTCCTCTGATGCACTTGCAGTGATCAAATCTAAGCTGGCTCTTGTGTAAGCCAGAAAGGAAATAGAAGCAGCAGTTCTTAGAAGGGGAGGAAAAGGAAAGCAAGCAAACATTAAAGACACATTCATTTAATGTGAAGTGAAAGATCAAGAGTGTGTACCGCATCAGAATAGTATGGGAAGTGCCATTCCACAAGTACTAGACAAAAATCTATAGTAATTGGCAGTGCTTTATGTTCACGCATTATGTTCCTTGGCTCAGCCTCTGCCAGTTGTGATGTTTATTAAAATACTTCCTGCAGTACAAAGGATAACTCTGTGAAATATTCCCATTAAGGAACACTGAGAAGAACTGCCAGTCTACAGTTGGCGATGTGCTTTATGTCTAGAGTAAAGGTGTAAGGACTGATAAAGACAGCAGGCAAACAATTTTGTAATTGGAACAAAAGGGCTGTCTGTTTTAATTCAGAAGGAAAATGACAGCTGATGGCGCAGCCTGGAGTGCTTCCTGGGTCTCTGATAATCTTAAGAAGTCACTACTGGAAGCTTTGCAGGATGTGAGGACATCCAACTACTTGGAGTTTGCTCATCAGGTTCAGCAAGGGGAGTCAGAATGCTCGATTGTGAATGTGTAATACAAGTAAGAGTAAAGATTCAGTATCTTAAAATATTCCTTAATTTCTCAACTTTTGCTTTCACGTGTGAGAGTTGAAGTGATGATGATGTACAGTCATATATTCAGTCAAGTGACTTCAAAGTATCATCTCACCATGCATCTGATGAGACGTTGCAAATATTCTTATGAGCCATCCTAGCCAAAAGTATATGTCAAGTGAGTTAAGACAGATTAGTTCACTGTGGAAAAGATTTGATCTAAGTGCATCTAAGCTGCCCTGACTACTGCTTTGGAGCCAACATTATCACACTTGTCAGTACTGCTGGAACACCTGAGTGTTGTCAGTGTTGTCACACCCTCACTTTGAAGCATAAACATTTGCCAGTCTTGTGTATAAGCCATTCTTTCAGTTGAAGAGGGATTGTCAGTAGAGCCTAAGGAGGAAAAAATATCTGGAGTCCAATGAAATTCAGTGCAAATTGAATGTTTAAGTAATTAAGACTCCACTTAAATTATCAAGGGCTCAGGAAAAAATCAGATATTGCTGTTGTAAATTCTAATAATTGAATACAATCAAGTCCTACTTCAGCCTCCCCCATAATCTCATTTTATTCCATAAAACATAGTTTACCTAAGATTTTACAAGTGATTCATTTCTCTTGACAGATATGATGTTACATTATTTTCTTACATTTGGATTGTCATCAGTCATCAAGTCAGAGTTAACGCAAAGTCATTATACTGAGCAGTTGTAATTTTTTCCTTGGAAAAACCACTGAATCCTTACCTCAGTTGGCTTTTCTCTACGTACAGAAATAAAATTAAATACTCCAACAGAGTGAAGCCCAGCATTTGCACTCACTGGCTACTGCGCAGGCATCAGTTTTATCCTAGAAACATGGAATGCCTTGGTTTGTAAAGGATCTTTAAAGATCATCTTGTTCCAAGCCCACTGCCATGGGTAGGGACACTTTCCTCTAGACAAGGTTGCTCAAAGCCCCATTCATCCTTAAACACCCTCAGAGATGGAGCACACAGAGCTTTCCTGGGTAACCAGTTTCCATGCTTTACCACCCTCATAATTCAGAATTTCTTTCCAATGTCTGATTTAAACCTACCTTCTTTTAGTTTAAAACCATTACTCCCTTTTCCAGTCACTACCCTCCCTGATAAGCAGTCCTTCTCCAGGTCTCCTAAATGACTGTGAGTTCCTCAAACCAAATGAATCCACACATTGCAGTGTGGATTTCAAGGGAAAACTCACAGGGGAGTTTTTTGATGGCCTTTGTCGACTTCCTGCACAACATCCCCTTGAACCAAGAGATTGTCTTGGAGGAATGCCACATTATTAATTAAGCCTCTGGTGCTTCCACAACATTCATCAATTAGTAAATTGTTATGCAAAATATGAATCTTCCTAAAATCATATTTTGGTCTCATAGATTTGCCTGGTAACATGGCTTCAAGCTGCATGCAAAGTTTTCTGGCTTTTTTTTTTCTCTGGGGACTAGAAAACTCTGTGTTCAGGCACAGAACTTGATGGAGGCTTATACAATCCATCAGACGCTTTATTGGCCAAAGGAGAATCAAGGATTAGAGGCTTAATCCTTGAAGCAAATTTTATTTCCTAACTTTGATATTACCCACAAAACAAAGTCTCTATAAACCCAGATTTAGGATTTACTGGCTGCACTTTTCCAACTTGAAAGCAAATCTCTACCATTTTATACTGCATTTTATGAGAAAATATGAGCTCATCATAGTTCTTCTGTACAGAACTCGTTCTCAGCTTCTTTTGCATTTGATCTGCCTTGACCAAATGGCCTGACAAACACAGACAGCACCTCAGGAGTGGCAGGACTAAAAGTGATAAAGAATTGGATTGCAGACCTAATAAGATCAGAATGAGGCTTTGGCAGCTCGGCATTATTTCTAATCAAATTTATCTAGTATTCATGCTTAAGCTAGAGTGAGACAATTTTTAACTGTTGCCAACTGACCCACCTATTATGATAGGTTTTGTGTTTGTTTGTTTGTTTGTTTGGCAATACATATGGAGTTTTGTATGCTCAATAAAATTGACCACCTTTTGAGAATAGATGTATTTTCATCTTGCCTTTGAGATAACTACACCATGGATTTGGGAGAACTGACCAAAGAGGGCTATAAAGTAGTCTGAGCAACAGGAAAGGCTAGATGACAAATGAGACATTATTATTGCCAGGGCTGCCTAGGAGGCTGTCCCTTATATAGTGGGCTGGACTGTTTTACTGGAAAAACTGCATAGGATAGCAGAAATATCACTTGACTGAACCTGTTTTATGAAGGACTGGGATCCATATGCTAACAGAGCAAGATATAAGTATTCAGGTAACAACAAAAATGAAGATGTATAATCTTTCCAGCCCTCCAGCTTTGGTGACAACCTACTTTAAAACATGGAAATGAACATTAGTGTCAAGTAGAGCATGAAAAGTGGTGGTCAGGGAAGACAGAAAATTTAAATGAGGCAAAAAAATATGAAAAACAATCTACTGTACCAGTGTGGTAATCAGCTACACAAAAAGTAGGGCAAGGGGAACATAAAGTCATGCTTGAGTTAATCATATAGTGATACATTGCATAAGCACTAGATTATTTAGATACACAAAGAGTGTCAGTAGGCAAAAAATTAGGGAAATGTCAGTTTCTTGGCTGAACTCAATTTAGCATAAATGAAAGTTTTACTCACTATGACTGCTGGGACAAGAATGTTCCTGACACGAAATACTTGATAGAAAACTGAATTTTAAGAGAAGAATATAATTAATTCTTTTTGAAAAAAAGAGAAAAAAAAAAAAAGAAAAGAAAAAGAATATAAATACATGCAATGGAATTTTTTGCACTACTAATCAGAAGAATATTTTTGAACACGAGTGGGGGAAGGTCAACAAGAAAAAAAAAAGGAGAAATCTTATAGTCTTCCTGGAATAAATTCTGCCTCCTTTCCATGGGTACTCACAGGAAGTATAAGTACAGCAGGGGAGAACGTGCCTTCATAGTTACTGAGGTTTTTGCCATAAAACTGACTGTGAAGGCATTTCCCATACCAACTAGCACAAACTGTGCTGTAAACTGGAAATGACAGGAGAGCACTTTCACCCTGACTATAGCACATTATGAGAACAGCAGCAAAGCCCAGGGTTGCCTTGACCTAAAGAAAAGCCAAATAGTTTGGCAGAACATGCTGTAGGTTCTTCCAAATAAGGAATTTTCTTCTGATCTCTGGGCATATTTCAGCAGAACTATTTTTAAACATAATGTCCATGCTTTTCAAGTACTTTTCTTTAATTGGGAAGCAGAAAATGTAGAGAAAGTAGAGTAATTCCTGTTCATATTATTTCATTTTTTTAAAAACAGACTATTTCTGGTGTCAGGAATATCAAATAACACTAGTATATGTATACAGCAGACAGGAATTATAACCATGTTTCTTAGCTCATTAAAGATGCTGAATTCTGTGAAAAGAAGAAAAACAAAAAGCTAGGGTTCTTTATCTTTCCTCCTCCAACTCAGAAACAGAAGTTGTCATACAAAGGAGTTAAGCTAGTGTACAAAAAACAGCAAAAATGGTGCAGAATTACTATTCTTCACTGTTTTTCAGCTTTCCAGGAACTCACACACAACTTTCCGTAGCAAGATGAGGACTGCTCCAAAAGCAATGCCTCCTATTTTATGATGTTGGCCCAAAAAGATAGAGGCAGACATTGGTGCAATGGCAGTAGAGGTTGAACCTTCAGTCAATATTCCATTACATTTTGTTGCCGTGTGAGAAATGTAAGCAGAGGAGCAGTCTGACAAAATGGCATCTGAAATGGAAGTTTGCATGAAGCAAAGGTGTGGAACTGAATTCTTACATGTGGAAAAAATTGCACCCACTAACATTCACTGATACTTACTGAACTTTTATGGAAGACAATCAGTGGATGTGAGCACAGTGAAGAGGTGGGCAGTGCTTTACAACAATGGTGGCCATGATGTGAAAAACAGGTCATGTTCCAGATACCCTTGCAATCACGAGCACAGCATGCAAGTTATTGTTCACTGCTGGTAAAAATGCATAGTTAATAGCAGGGACTGTGTTTAAAAAGAGTATTTTGTAGCTGATTACTTGTTTTATCAAACAGTGTTATAATGCTTCCATGGAAAAAAATAGAAGGCATGAATTTTGGAGCAACCGACATAATTCCAGTGCCTGTACCCCCACAGAAGTATTAGTATTAATTAGTATTAATAGCAATTTGGTACCTTTATCTGTATAGAAGAATCTCAAATGACATTAAAATATGAATACATTTTCTGTGTGCTCCTTTGTAATAGAAGTAACAATGGCTATGAAAGACAGAACTGTGCATCATTACTAACAACACTGGTTAATAATTGCCATCAGCATAGAATTGCAGGGCAGCCAACAATCCTGGGCCAATAATGTGAGTTACACCAGTTACTTGCTAAGTAGGACCCTTGGTTTAAAGGAAATTCATGTGTAGAAACACTTGAATTTTTTAAGCCCACTGATTCCAAAGAAATTTCACCCAGAAAGGCTAAATTTTCCATTACTTTTTATAGCCAGGAGTTGGTAACGGAGTAAAGAAATCAAGGTTGTTGGTTTTTTTTTTTTTCTTCTTTTTTTTTTGGTTATGGTGGTTCTCGAGAGCTGATGTTGCTCAAGGGATGCGCCCAATGGTCTGTCTGAATGTGGTTACTCTGGTTTCAACAGGTAAAACTGTTCAGATATATGGATGATAGCCATGTTTTGCTATTTGGCTTCAAGGCCAATGAACACTTATTTCTGAGAGCAGATGCAGTTGCTGATAGTGCACAGAAGTTATGAAAGACCCGATATTAGTTCTGTTGTCGGCCTGTGATACAAATCAAATCTGCCTTCTGTCCTTGCCTTGCTTATTTAATGTGACATAAGAACATAAAAAGTCCTTTCTGAACCATATTAAAGGTTTAGTTAGTCCAAGATCTTTCTTTGACAAAGAACAAAAACCTACAGATAAGTTTAAGAAAGAGGCTTACCAAGAGTTCTCTCTCACCTTCCAGTAATTTCATGTTCATGGACTTCATGAGGCAAAAGTTCTATTTCACAATTCAATCACCCCTCATAGGCAACACTTCTGTCAGTGTCAAGCTGGCTAAACCCTTAGATCCCCAGAGTGCCTTGAAGCACTGAGGTCTGTCTTACATTCACATTGTGTGAGAGCCAAGTCCTCTTGTTTACTTTCAGTCTGACAACTGTTACTTTGATTTCATGTCATTGCACTGCAATAGAGAGCAGTGAATGATAGTTCTCTGATTATCCTCTCTATGTAACTCATGATTTCATAGATCACTTTCCTCTGGGACCTCTTTATTGATTTCTCTTCCAGAAGGGAATGCATATTTGATAGTTCCTCTTTCAGATGTCATTCCATAATTCTGGTCATCTTTGTGCTATCTCTCCTTTTCCAGTTCTTTTTTTTTTTTTTTTTTTTTTTCAAACTTGTAGAAGATTTTTAGGATCGTAAGGATGGCAGATATACCTTGCGGAATTTGTGTATTGTCTTGAGCATAGTTGATCTGGTGCTGCTGTTATATAATATAAAGGAAGAGTTGTAGATCCAAGGCAAGATTTATGCAGCTATTGAGGTTCCTTTGAAGGCAGTGGGTGACAAACTATATTTGCAGAAGCATCTCAGAAGACTAGATACTTAAGTCCTCTTAATGGTCTTACAAATGTAGTACAACCTTTTTAATGTCACTGATTTTTTGGATAAGAGCCAATAGGTCAGTGTTTACAAGCAATCAGTGATACCATATGCATGTATAAAACAGCACCATTACTTTCCTGGTACAATCAGTATCCAGATATGACTTATCTGCAGAAACAGAGGGAGTATGGCAAACATAAATAATGTGAATGCTGATGATGCGCAAGGGAAACCTAACCTGTGAATATAAAAGAAATCATAAAACAGCAAAAAGAAGGGAGATTCAGCAGCATAAGATTAATAAACTGTAAGAAATGAGCTTGAGAAATTAATGAAGTTCTAAAAATCCTTGCAAAGAAAGATGCGTTGCTCTTCCTTGACAAGCATTATACTTCATCCATACAGATGACTTTCTGTTTCAGTTAGTGTTTTGCTAAAGAGTGATCTGGCCAAGCGTCGGGTCCTGCACTTTGGCTGCAACAGCCCCTTGCAGTGTTATAGGCTTGGGGACGAGTGGCTGGATGATTGTGAAGAAGAAAGGGATCTGGGGGTGTTGGCTGATGCTCGGCTGAACACGAGCTGACAGTGTGCCCAGGAGGCCAAGAGAGCCAACGGCTTCCTGGCCTGCATTAGAAATAGTTTGGCCAGCAGGAGCAGGGAGGTGATCATCCCCCTCTACTCAGCACTGGTGAGGCCGCACCTCAGTTTTGGGCCCCTCACTACAGGAAAGACGTTGAGGTCCTGTAGCATGTCCAGAGAAGGGCAACGAAACTGGTGAGGGGTCTGGAGCACAAGTCTTATGAGGAGCAGCTGAGGAGCTGGGATTGTTCAGTCTGGAGAAGAAGAGGCTCAGGGGAGACCTCACTGCACTTTACAACTTCCTGAAGGGAGGTTGTGGTGAAGAGGGATTTGGCCTCTTCTCCCAGACAACGAGCAGGACACGGGGTAATGGCCACAAGTTGTATCAGAGGAGGTTTAGATTAGACATAAGGAAGAACTATTTTTCTCAGACAGTGGTCAGGCTCTGGAATGGCTGCCCAGGGAGGTGGTGGAGTCACCGTCCCTGGCAGTGTTCAAGAGGCGTCTGGATGACGTGCTGCGTGATGTGGTTTAGTGCTTGTGGTGGCAGTGGTGATGAGGAGGAGATGGTTGGACTGGATGATCTTATAGGTCATTTCCAGCCTTGTGATTCAATGGTTCTATGATTCTATGATTCTATGATCTTGAAAACCTGTTTTAAACTTTTTGATTCCTCCCAATTTCATTATATAAAGAAGAGATCATGACATATCAGACCAGTAAATTTTCTGGCAGCTTCAAAACTGTATAGGCATCACTGCCTTTATTTTGGAAAGAAGGGAAAACGTGAGTTACAAGCTGAAATGCTCAATTACTGAGAATTTTTCTGGTTTCTTTAACTTTTGTGCAACTAAATTGCTACTTTGATAAGAAACTGTCCACTGGATAATCAAGACAGCAAACACATCTGCCCATTTTTTTTTTGAAAATGCTGAATTTTGTGAAAACAATTCATCTGACCTCACCAATTATATTCTTCTTCTTCTTCTTCTTCTTCTTCTTCTTCTTCTTCTTCTTCTTCTTCTTCTTATTATTATTATTATTATTATTATTATTATTACTATTATATTTGCTTACTGGCCTGAGAAGAGAAAAATAGCTGAAATAAATTCTCAAGATATGATTCCCATTTTGAACCAACTTAATGTGATTTACTGGTTAAAAACACTGAAAACTGGAAATGGCCAGATGGAATACTTGACATTCTTGACAAGAGGCACCCAGTGCACAACCTAGGCTTATAATGTATTTTCATTTAGACCCGATGTTTTTATTTTGCCTATGAAGTTTTTTGATATCATACTTTTTAGCACATTCTGTACAGGCAAACATAGGATAGAATGAGTTATTTTCAGCAAACAACTCATTCATCATATGCAGATTTTACCAGGGAAAAAGCAAGGAAATAGCTACCCTTCCATTTGCCCTGTAAGATGCACAGATTTTTTTTCAGTGGATGGAGTACTGTTTTTTTGTCTGTGTTACAGCTGCACTTGATCTTGACTGGAGAATCAGGTCCATCGGAGTCAATATTAAAGTAACTGTGTGAACTCCATGGTGCATGTAAAACAAGATGTAAAGGGAAATTGTTCTTTGCTCTTCAAATCAATAAATTCCAATGGTGATATTTTGAATTATAGTGAAATCATAGAATCATAGAATCATTAAGGTTGGAAAAGACCTCTAGGATCATGACTGTTTACGAGTAATTTATCCATCTGTTGTTATAATTTTTGTGTGTGGTTGTACCACATGTTTTATTGCAGGCAGAATTCATGTCCCTCCAAGAGAGAACTGTGTAATCTCCTTTTACATCAGGAGGTCTGTGGAAGCACAGATGAATGCAGAGTACATACTGGTGAAAAACTGGGAAGTTTACAATAAGTTTACTTGGTTTAATGTCAATGTTACTGTCTTTGGCTTATAATAAATGAACTTTAGAAAGGATTTCACTATAACAAACACTTCTGATAACATAATACAGTGAAAAATGAATTTTTACAGGCCCTTGCTCATGTAAACTGTAACAGCAATTGGATGCAGTGTCAGGTGAATGGCTTATGCATTATAGAAGAGCATGAACCAAACACTTCAATTGACATTGTACAGAAGTCATTTCAATTGATTTATTTTAATATTGCAAACACTGTTGTCTTCTCAATGGAATTTTTTTTTCCTCTGTGTTTTTTTTTTTTTTTTTTTTTTTTTTCCAGAAGATTTTATGCTGTCGTGCAAACTGTTGCTTTAACAAGTTTAAAAATATATATTTTTTACGTAGTTAAGTTGTTGATCACTTTCAATTAGGAGGTGAACAGAATAATAATTGTTTCAGGATCACTTATACACTCGACTGACATATAGTCAGATACAGCTGAAGATTTCTGTGTAGTATGGCAGTATCCTTTTCACGTGACAGAGCATGTACTGCATCTGCTGTGCGGTCTACAAACCCATGTTCTTTAATTTTTTTCCTTATCTTCCCTTATCTGAACCATTCTTTTCCTTACAGTTATTCTTTCAGACATTTATCTTGCTCACTGGCATGAAAAATAACAGCACTTCAGTGTGCACCACTGCCAGAGTGCACAGAAAAATAAATAGTTCTGAAATATATTTGACTAGATAAATAATGAAGTTTAATTTTCCCCCATTTCATTTACCTAAAATAACTGAATATCTGAACTGTCAAATCTTTTATCTTTATTGATTTTGTAGGTTGTCCTGATGTCAGAGCTACTGTGAAGAATTTTTGAAATTCCCTTTTCATGCTGTGATTCAGCCCTAAACACGTGCGATTTAGGAGACATGTTTTTATGCATTCTTTGTTATAGATACATACTTCAAAGTATTTCCAACTTGGAGCTTTTGTAAGGCAGAGCCCCTCTTGCAGTGAACAAACAAGGCATGCTGCATTTGCTGCTATGTAATTTAATGCCACAGATAGACTTTTTTATATTATTATTATTGTAGTTTGCTCCCATGTTTGTGGCCATCACAGATACTTGAGATACCAGATGCTTGGCCTAGAGCACCTGATGTCCTTAGCTTAACTTGGCATACTGGTGTTCAGAAAAAAGTAGAGCCTGGGAACTGACTCACTTGTATGACTACATAAACAAGAAACCAGGAGGGATGCAACACCGTGTAAAAACAATTTGGTCCAGCAAGACTTACAGTACAAGTCACAGGCCAGCCACAATCACCTGATTAACAAAGTATGCTAACAGCTGGCTTAGGTACTGACAGCAATGCAGAGTTGCTGTGTATTTCCTTCCTTTCCTGTGGAGGTTGTTAAACATAACACAAAGATGCTATTTACTAGTTCCACCTGCTCAGGATTAAGGATGATCTAATCTGATGATGTCCAAGGTCTTGGTGTTTCAATTTCTGGGTTTTGAGAAAATATCATACTGTAGATCTGAAACATTCAAAAAATTGCTTGTATAATGGTACTTTCTGTTTCGTACAGTGACAGAAATAATAGTTTGCATTTGTTTCAGGAAACTTAAATGTCAGTGTTATTCATAAATCAGAAGACAATATTTCCAGGTTTTCAGTTTAGCAGGATACATTTCTCATTTCTTGACCCTGGGAACAAAAGGGACCAAGAAGAAGGAATATTTATACCTCTTACATATTCTTTATTAATCTTTGTTGTTTTATTTGTATCATAATCATAGCAAGACAGGCTCCTGAACAAGAACTAAAATGGCAGATCTCTTTGAAAGCTAATAAAGAAAAGCACTTTTTTGTTTTCCACTTTTCCTTTGGTGTGTGTGTAAATGCCTTTTAAAAAAATGAATTGAGCCATTTGTCTTAAAAAAAAAAATAAAAAAAATTGACATTTTAATGGAGTTGTTTTTGGAAAGAATCGACGTTTAATATTAAATTCAACATATGGTTGTGGTCAAATTGTGCACCTACTGTGTAAAATGTATGAATAACATCTTACTACATTCTCCTGGCCGATATATGGAGAGAAGGTTGATTAATTTAACTAGTGTCCCTTAATCTCCTGCTTTGGCTTCCATCCCATTCTTCAAGGGTTGATAAATCTTACATCCCCTGAGGAGTATTACAATTCCTAATAGTCTTATGCTATTAGAAAGAAGCAAGGCTCAACTGTACCAAAATGTTCAGCACATGAAATTGTATAAATAATTTAGCTTTTCCAATTTATTTTTTTTTACAGCTTTTCTTTACAAACCATGATAAGAGAAGTTAGTTCAGTCAACTGTAAGTGTAAAAAAAATAAAAAAAGAAAACACTGTTCAGGGGAATTGTATGCAAAAATAGGGCTTTTCTTGTCACTGCATTCACCACTGTGGTAGGTGAATGGAACCAAGGTCATTCATATATTTGACCCCTTTTAAAAAGAGGAATTTATTTTTCATAGAGCAAATGTTCTCTCAGGCCCACCATCACGGTACTGCATAGTCCATGGTATTCCATAGTCTGAACTTACTAGTTTTGGTATGGAATAAGACTCCCTACTGCCACAGATTTTCTGTGCAGCTGCAGATAAATCAGTCCACAATTTCCAGTAGACTCAGATGCACAGTCATGCTACTTGTACAAATTCCTCTGTGTCAGATGACCCATAGTAATTTCCCATGTCCGTACTCACAGCCCGTAGCAAATTCAGCTTGAGTTAGCCTGTGATGAAGAAAGTTTAAGGTAAATATCATAACCTTGCATTTGCTATTGGCTGAGTTAGCACAAGGACAGTCACTGTGTCTCAGATAATGCATATTGAATTGTTGAGCTGCAATAACTAGCTCATATGACTGAGATTTATACCTCATCTATAAATGATCTTCAAGGAGAGTTATAAGGATAAATGCTTTCTAAAAAGAAGTAATGAAAAGAACTGCAAGAAGTCTTAAAAACGGGAACTGTAAGAACCATGAGGGTATTCAAGGGAGACAAACTTCTCAAACATAAAAAGGAACAGCATTAGGCATATCTGAATAAAGATACATTTTTTTCAGATATAGCAAAACATACAAATTAATTGTTTATTTTCCTATTAAATACTATAAGCAATGAATATTTAGGTTCAGTAAATATAAACATCTTTTGTATTAATTTGAATCTCCTGGAGCAGACTATTGTCTTCATTCTGGCAAAACTGCTTCAATTAGGGAGATTTTTGCAGTATCTGTTTCTACAAAATAATATTGTAACTTCAGTAATACATTAGATTCATGAAGGTTGTAAAAACAGGACTTGATTCATGATTTCTCTTTATGAATAGTAATGTTTTGAATTGTTATATGTTATTCAGAAATCTTTCTTCATGCATAGTAAAGTAAGGTCTTATTAGATCTGAGGTAGGTAAATAGTCTTATACCTGTAGGAAAAGAAGGGACTTACAGAACTGAAAACGAATGTTTGCAGGAGTAGGTCTCCTAGTGAACTTTCGTTCTGTGGTGTTTGGTGCAGAGGGCACAGAAGCTTTAGAGAGAATTCAGGTAAAGTAAGGTGCTGGTGAGCTAATGGATGTACTGGTTCATATGGCAGGTGAGTGCCTGTTGGCTGTTAAGGTTTGGACGTGCATCATATTGGGTCTCCAAGCGCATCTGAAGCTTCAGTCAGAGGGGAAGTTAGAAAGGCTGAGGCTCAGGCCAGCAGCAGTGACCTACCAGACTCCAGCGTGACAGTGTCACAGTGAGGGACAGAAGTGCAAGGCTAAAAAGACAGCATGATTCACAGTGAGGTTTGGTTTATTCCCTGGGACAAATTTTCTTGTGATGTTTTGTTCAAAGCATGTCACTTTTCAGTCACATGGAAGTAGCCGATTGTGGGGAATGTCTTGCAAAGGACATGTTTTGAAAGCTCAGCCTCATGAGGTTTTGTAGGTTTTAGGTGTGGAAAAGTGCTCTGAAAATAAAGGAATGGACAAAACACTGTGGTCCATGGTTGTTGAGGGCCTCATAGCACCTAGGAATGTACTAGAATACAGAGGTTTTATACTCTGACAAATAACTGTAGAAGTAGAGTCCGGAAGTCCAAAGTGGTAAATTTCATTCATTTAGAATCATAGAATCATAGAATCATAGAATCACCAAGGTTGGAAAAGACCTAAAAGATCACCCAGTCCAACCGTTCACCTATTCCCAATAGCTCCTTCTAAACCATGTCCCTCAACGCAACATCCAGTCTTTCTTTGAACACCCCCAGGGTCGGTGATTCCACCACCTCCCTGGGCAGTCCATTCCAGTGCCTGACCACCCTTTCTGAAAAGTAATACTTCCTCATGTCCAGCCTGAATTTCCCCTGGCGTAGCTTGAAACCATTCCCCCTGGTCCTATCACTAATGACACGAGAGAAGAGGCCGACCCCCAGCTCACTACAACCTCCCTTCAGGAAGTTATAGAGAGCAATAAGGTCTCCCCTGAGCCTCCTCTTCTCCAGGCTGAACATTCCCAGCTCCTTCAGCCTCTCCTCATATGGCCTGTGTTCCAGACCCCTCACCAGCTTTGTTGCCCTCCTCTGAACACGTTCCAGGGCCTCAATATCTTTCTTGCAGTGAGGGGCCCAAAACTGGACACAGTACTCGAGGTGCGGCCTGACGAGTGCTGAATATAGGGGAACAAGAGCTCATTTCTTTTCAGTTAGAATAATTAAATCATAGAATCGTATGATTGTTTGAGTTGGAAAGCATATTTGAAGGTCATCTAGTCCAACTCCTGTGCAATGAACAGGGACAGCTACAGCTAGATCATGTTTCTAAGAGTCTGGTTGATCTTGACCATGACTTTTTCCAGGGATGGGACATCCACCACATCTCTGGGCAACTTGTTCCCCTGTCTCACTAATTTTATTGTAAAAAACTTTTTCTTATCATCCTATCTAAATCTCCCCTTCTTATAGTTTCAAACAATTTCCCCTTGTGCTGTCACAACAGACCCTGCTAAAGACTCTTCTTTCTTACAGCCCCCCTTTTAGATACTGAAGGGACCAGTTAGACTCAGAATACCCAGTTCTGATATTTGCACAGCCCAAGTGCTTGGGGATACCAAGTCAGAAGCAATATAATCCAGGTGGTGCGCTTTTTGGTCCATTTTTTATCACTGTTCTGAGCCCTAGGCAATTTTAAATCATTTTGGACACACACCCATATCCCCTTATTCCTAACAACATGGGTTTGGTCTAAAACCAGTACCTAAAGGGTGGCCATAAAAAAGAAGGGATAGACTATTTAGCAAGGGCAAGGGGAAATGGTTTCAAACTAAAAAAAGGGGTGATTCAGATTATATACAAAGAAAAAGCTTTTTATAATAAGGGTGGTGAAGTGCTGGTACAGGATGCTCAAAGACATGGTAGATATCCCATCCCTGAAGACATTCAAGGTCAGGCTGGATGGGGCTCTGAGCACCTAATCTAGCTGTAGGTGTTCCTGTTCACTGCAGGAGAGTTGGACTAGATGACCTTTAAGGGTCCCTTCCAACTCAGACAATTCTCTGATTCTATGGTCCTGTATAACTGGATATACAAGGCCTTTGGGGAGGACCTCCAAAAACTGCTGCAGACTAAAAGCCTCAAAGAGTCTATCTTATGCCTCAAAGTTATTTTAATTCTAAATTATTTTAAGATCTATGCATTTTTTAGCCAGAAAAAAAAGAATATAGCATTCCAACTCCAAAGAGTAGGATAAAACCTGTATAACTGCCTCTTGTTCCTTTAAAAAATACTGGTGTATTTATTCCTCTATTCCTAGATTCATGAGCATTGTATTTCATATGCTCACTGTAATAACACCACAAAAGACTCCATAAATGCAGTAGTCAGTGGGGAACGCTGTGCAGGCTTGTGATTTTACTCTTCTTTTCTCTAAGCCAGAAAATCTAAATGCAAAATATAGCATTCAGAGTCACTGAGTGGGGTTTTGTGATGTTCTCTGGAGGATGCTGGATTCATAAAAAAATGAATGGATTGTGGTCATCGATAGAGTTAGTTTTTTCATCTGTGACAGGCATACAATGTACACTTGCTAACGTGCTTCATATTAATAAACACCTAAGTATAATTCATTGCAGGTTGCAGCTATCAATCAGAAATAGCCTTCATTTTGTTTGGCTGTCTTGGGTGAGAGAGCATCAGGAGTGGGGGCTGTTTGTAAGGAGGAACTGCAGTCCTTGGATCCTCTCACTGCAGTATAAAACATGTCACACCTTGGCTGCCCATTGAGATGTGTGACCCCATCACAGGGCAGAGCTACCTTGTCACCTGCCAGCATTGCTCTGCCTGCCTGCTTTCTGCTGGGAAACTCCCACCTATGGATGACTTTTTCCTAATCCTGCCAGAGACCCGATTCAAGTCCCATTGAAGCTGATGAGTATTTTATTTTCTTCACCATCCCGCAACTTCAGTGGGAGCTCTCACAGTCAGTCAGTCTCTGAGCTTTCCTCTTTCTGCCTAGGAAATGGGAATAAACATGCCTAGCTCAAAGAATTGCTTTGAGGATTAATTAGAGAGCTTTTGTCAGGCATTTTGAGAATAAAACATGCTGAACATGGGTATTATTACACACCTGGTGGTGTGTGTGTGTGTGTGTGCATGCATTTTTTTTCCCACACAAAATGAACACTTTTATACATTCATGGATAAAACTTGCGTATCAGATCATCTGTATGCCTACATCAAAGATCGGGCGAATGAACTCCCCCAGACAGTCCTCAGGGGATACACAGCTAAGCAGAGGCAAAAGCAGAGGGCAGCAGAAGCAGGCGGAGATGTGGAGAGGGAGATGAGGAAAATCGGTGGAGAAATTTAGGAGGGGGGAATCTCTTTCTCTACAAATGCATATGCATAAACTCTGCTGAATCACAGGCTAGCCATGTGAAAATACGGTATTTCAAAATTCTTTTCGCATTATGATTTAGCCATGCATTATGTTTTATGGTGACATGACCTCTTTGTTTAGAGATTTTTGGTGTATTCTATAACAGCCTTTGTACAGCACTAATAGTAACTCTCGTTAATTTTTGGCATTCCACACATATTCATTCAGTCATTGGAATGTGCATAGCTTAAAACTAGCACATTGTAACTGAACAAACAGTGGATTAAATGTGCCTGTTTTGTCTTCTTCACTAAGCTAGGTGGGATCAAAGCTACCTCCTTCTGTGCCATAGTTTAATTACATTTTTATTCTGAGTGCCAACATTTTACAAAATGAAATGAAGCAACGACAGGAGAAAATGAAGCATTCAAATAGGCTTTAATCAGGTCTTGGAAGGATAATAGAAAACAACTGAAGCAGGTTTGTTAATTTATTTGGTTTCAGCCCATTGTAAAACCAATACACATAGCTGTTATTTCAGCGATGATCAGCTATAGTCTGTCTGGGAACACAAGCAGAGTGAATAGCAGGGTAACAGCATGTTTAGATGGCCTCACAGAGGTACGTGCTATGCTGCAAGTGACAGACAATTAACATAGGGATGAGGAAGTGACTGCTGTGTGTGAATGAATGGTGCATAAGCATCAGCAGTAAACGATGGTCCCTATCTATGCAATTAGCTGTAAGCTAAAAGCAGGCAGAGAGCAATGGCACATTACAGTTATTGCCTTTGTGCTCTGTAATCTGGAGCGCAGACACATTTCTCAGTGTTTCCTAGTCACTACCATCATCCTAAATGTTTAGAAGACATGGATTAGATTTAAATGTGAGAGGATTTCTATGTCTGTAATAGGACAGGTTTAGCCCACATCTCATTTAAAATGGTACTATGAATATCACTTACAGGAATGTGGTCACTGCAATGACAGACCTTATCAATGCGTTGAATCCTCAGGGTAAAACTAATTCACTGGCTACATGCAAAGGCAGTAAGGAAGAAGGAAAGAAAGAAAATAAAAAAATAAAACATAAAAAAAGCAAAAATCCAAACTCTGGAATCAGGTAACTTCTGCTTCTCCTCTCTAAAATCTGAAATGCTAGCAGGAAGTGCTGTGATAATTATTCCTTCTAACAGCTGGCACTTCAACCTTCCTTCACACCAGGGGAAGTCAGCACACAAGAGCTGCAAGGCGAGGTGGGTTCCCAGGGGAGGTTTTGTAGCTGAAGATAGCACTTTCCTGCCACATTTGGGAAAGAAATAAGATTAAAATGCAAACTGCTTTCTGCACGAACCACCTGTGCTTCTCAGGGACTTTTTTAAAGATGAGCCATGAGTGGGGAGGCCTCTCCATTTGTAGTACTTTTCTCTCCTAACCAGCTAATGCAGCTGCCCTTCTCCCATCTCCCATTTCCCCCTCCCCCCTGGATATTCTTTCTTATCCCACGTCTCTTGCCCCAGTTCTGCCAAAGATGGGGTTTGTAGGGAATTGTGTTGACTCAGACCAGAGCTGGGCTGAGCTAAAGTGATTCTGAAAGTAACACAAAATGCAAAAGTGGAGAGAAAAGGTTATTTCTGACAACAAATCTGGATGCCATCAAGGATCCTGATGGTTCCTGAAGTAGTTCCATGGCCACATGGGTAGCAAGAAGCATCCAGCAGCTGAAGGTGGAACAGCTGCAGAAGGAAATATCTTTAACTACAGTATAAAAGGAGAAGGATATGAGCTGAAAGAGAAGTGAAGAGGATCAACACGAAGTAAATAACAATTATGGCGGGTGAACACAGCTATAATGAGGATGAAAAAAGGGTGTCAAACAACTTTGTGTCTCTTCAGTGATTTCCCACAATACTGAGTGGTGATTTACTACCTTTACTTCCTTCACTGATATATAATATTTGAACTGTACTTAGAGATTTTCATTTTCTGGCATTGCTTTACAAATGTGATCGTTTTTGTATGCAAGCTTCATTTAGCCCCCTGTGCATTTGTGTTTTGACACAGACTTTAATTACATATTTATCTATTCTTTTTATTTATCTGTGTGTATAATTACTAAGTAGTTGTTTATATCACCTTTATTCAACGTACAGCTTCAGGTGCTATTAATCACAATCTAAAGTCTCAGCTGAATACAATGTTATTAAGTTCCTCTTATGTTTTTTAATGGTGCTCTTTTCGTAATTTTTCAATTCTTCACAAACATTACAAATTTAGATTCACATCAGCCCTAGCAATTAAGTGTATTATTAACTCCATTTTACAGATGGAGAACTGGGTGAAAAAAAATATATATCCAAAGCAATCAAGACCTTGTATTAATTTATGATGACCAGTTTAGACACCTAGCTTGTAATTTCTCAGATTCGGTAGTATTAAATAGATAATCTACATTCCAGTCACATCTCTATCTACTTCAGCCCTCCAAACCTCTGAAAACCACACCCAGAAAACAGAGCAAAAAAACATCAACAGCTGAGAGCTGATTGCAAATTGCTGTCTCTAATCCCAACTGAATGCTGTGGCAGAGGTAGGAAGGTAGTGTATGTATATTATGCCTTCCATACCATTTTGAGTTAATTAAATCTTTATATGAGTAGACCTAATTGTAGAGATTCATACTGTGAATATTTACATCTGAGATAGGCATATATGTTCCCTCTGCTGTCAACTGACCCCAGAGAGCTGCTTGTTCACCCTTCACAGGAACCACCTGTGTCTGGCCAGCCCAGCACTCTGCTATGCAATCTCAGTTGGCTTTGTTGGGAATGCAGGGGAATGCAGGCACCCAGTTCACATGTAGATATCTAGCTTGCAGACAACAGACTTATATTCCTGAATCTGCAGCAAAACCCCTCCCCAGTGTATTTAGTAATGAAATGTTATGCTTTCTGCAGTATCCTTCCTTTATCATTTCTTCAGTACCTTGTTTTCTGCAGCAAATTGAAACTAGGATGCCACAGACATTTTCATTCATCTTATATTTTCATTCACGTGGCACAGCCCATGCTTGCTGAGTTGTTAATACCTATTCATACCTAGTGGACATAGGTCTCTTTCTGTACCCAAAGGCAGGTTTCTCTTTGCACACTTCATAACTGGGTTATATTTCATAATGCTGTATATTCCCATCTGACAAGACCTGATGCTATATCAGTATAGCTTCATCTCTGTTTTCACAGTCAAATCAAAATTTTGAAGTATGTGATTGTTGTGATGTTGACTAGTGAGAATGCAACTCACTAGAAAACTGGAAAACATAGGATAAATTTTAGTTATACAAAAATTAGGTTCCATTTTTTGATATGTTAATTTTTGATACTGGCCAATCCCTTAGTTACCGACTAGTCTAATAAATAAACTTTAATTTATATGATAATTATCATAGACCAAATGTCATAGAGCAGAATTGCAAGTCTTTTCTCTACTAGGAAAGGCAACAAGGAGGTGGTTGGATCCACAGAATAGTGTTCAAGATTGGGAAAAAAGGAAACATGACCTGTTCCCAGCTTCATTATTGACTTTTAGGTGGAATTTTATTGATAAATGCAGATGTGTGCACTGAAGACATCTGCATCTGGCTGCTGGGCTCTCTGGATGATCAGCGAAGAACTAGTCAATAGAATCCAGAGGGCAATTCACTGCCTCCTAAATTAGACATCAGAAGTAGGACAGATGATTGGCACCCTAAAAGGGCATATTTGTCTCCAGTGACTATAAATGGAGCCCCAGGGACTCGCTTGATTTTATATGTCTACATTGTTGATGTCTGAAGTCAGGTGAGATGAATCCCACCCTCTGTATCCCCAGGCCACTTATTTCATCTTACTGTGCCTTTTATTTGTTTCTCTGAAAGATCTAGCACAATACCAGCAGCAGTACTGTAGAATTAACACCGAGCTATGCCTTCACTAATTAGTTTCTCAGTAGAGACTGTTTATAGATCATTGGGGTATCTCTATGTGGAATAATGTCTTGCAACTTAGAAATGCTTTGAATGCTATTATAATAGCAGGCATATGGTAAAGCTCAGTACCAACATCTTTCTTCTAACATTAGAGTTTCTGTTGCAATGTGGGTTCATTTCCTCTGAAGAATATTCTTAAATGATATCAGTATAATATCAACATTATAACCTTTGTGGTACCAATGTTTTCATAGGAATCATGGTGATTTTTTAAATTTTTTTTTAGAAGAAAACCACTGTTTTTGTCTTACCTTTCTTCTGTCTCAAATTTATTTATTTATTTTGTCTGGAATACGCTGAAGCTGGAAGCTTCAGAAGCAGAAGCCTCATGGCAAGCCAGAATGAATAATAATGCTGCATTCTGGGGATATTGCCAGGGAATGTCATACAGCATGCTCTACAGCAGCAGCTAAGGAACCACAGGTGGAATTGCAGGATTATATGTTGCCAAGCTCAAGGCAAGCTAGGGAAGCAAAATGAACTCGGATAGAAGGTTGAGGGGAGGTCCATGTAGTTCCAATTTTCCCTGCAATGGAAACCTGTAGACTTGTATTTCATGTTAAGTCTACCATGTAGTAAGCCTGTACAGCTGTTATTCCCCATCAAATTTCTTTTTTAACCCATCTAAAAAGCAGTGGTACTTTCAATTATTTACGTTACTGTATCTCTGAGGTTTGCAATCTTTCCTTCTCTTTTTATTTCTGGGAAAGACCTCTTCGTTTCTTTCTCCAGCACTTCTCCTTGAGCTGTGCTGCATGTGATACACTGCCACCATCTCAGAAACTGAGTAGCTATAAGCTCATCACCATTTGGGCATTCAGAGTAGATCTTTTCTTTCTTCCCTTCAGAATATCCTCATATAGTCAGACTTTATGCTGATCTTTTCTAGATGTCAGACTCCTACACCTTTACTCAGAGTTTTCAACACTTGCTAAGTGCTGTTGGAATCGGTGGGAATATTTTCTGGAGACATCTCCAAATTTGGCTATGAGAGAGATTGTTTGGAAGCAAAATCTTCAGCTTGACCTGAGTGTCAACCCAGAGATAAATAAAATGAAGACTTACTTTTTTTCACTGTAAAGACAGAATTATTTAGAGATAACTGTATTAGTGTATCTTCAAAAAGAAACATCTGTATCTTTACAGCATATAACAACAAAATCTGTCTGATCATTTTTTTTTTTTCCATGTCTACCATCAAGGGCTGTAAAAAATATAATTGAAGACTTATTGGAAATTAAAATAATAACAAGACAAAAAGTATGCAGACTCAGCCTAAAGGTAATGAAAAAATCACCCCGAAGCAAGCTGATGTTAGCCTTGGATGACCTTGGGATATTTTCACCATGCAGCAAAGATTAACCATGACTTATGTGTGTGCGGGTTTGGGTGGGTGGGGGGTGGTTGTGTGTGTGTGTGTGGGTGTGTTGTGTCAGGATAAAGAGGCCACTCTTTTTTTGTTGTTTACAGAGAAAAAATGAAACCCTATATTTTATATTTTGTCTTAGGAGAAGTGGAAGATAAAATCACAGGCTTACGTTCTAGCACTTTGTAAAAAAAATGAATTGATTGTGGACCTTTTTTACATGGAGAATCCAACAGAATTTTCTCTTTAGAACTAGTTGATCTTTAAGATCCCTTCCAACTCAAGGCAGTCTATGATTCTAGGATCCTCTTTTGTCATAAGAAGGAAGTAGTTAAGTGGGACATATTTGTTTTGAATTTAGCAGCGTTTTAAATTTATCAGTGTCTTGTAATGGAAAATCTGGTGAAACTTCATTCGTTAAGGCAAAACTATGGGGTTGTTTTAGGCACTAAATTAGATCTTAATTTCTTGATGATGAAATTATAGTGAAGCACAACTCATTCTCAGGGTCTTGCAAAATGAATGTGAGAACATTTTTTCCATACTCTCAAAGTGAGGCATGAATTATAATAACAGCAATGCGGATTGATAAAATGCCCCACAGTTAAGTGAATCTAACCGTACGCACATTTCCTGAAAAAAAAAAGTTGCCACACTCAAGCTGGTTTACATCTTTTTAAAAACATTTGACTAGCATCCACAAAAAAGTACCAGGTAAAAGTAAATATTTACTTTTAACTCCCTCCTGACATGAACAAAAATGACAATATGGAGGCAGTGGAAAAATGTAACATGTCAGTGGCCTCAAACTGGATCATTTTAATAGGCTGAGAAAGAGCTTGTTTTTGTCACAGAAAAGCCTGAAATGAAAAGTAGATGTTTCCAGAACATCCTGTCAGAAATAAAAAAGGTTTTCCTTACGCATGAGCCAGGAGCTGGCCCACTCCTTGGGCCTCTTTCTTTTTGTTAAGCACTGATACTTTCATGCTGTTTGTATTGGAGGAGGAGAGATGCGGGAGAAGAGAAAACCAATATGTTCATATGTAAACTCAGCCAGACATCAGCATAATACATGAACTAGCCAAAAATACCAGTAAGGATTTCAGGCTTATGTTCAAAGTGTAATATGACATTTTTCAAGAATGAAATTCAAGCCTGACTGAAATAGATTTTTTCTTCTTTCACTTATGCCCAAATGTGCAATAGTATTTCTAATTCAATGTTCGTTAAATGACTATTACCTCAATTCATAGCATTCTGTTTTTCCATGTTTACAGTGGAATATGGAGGCACAAAATGTAAACATAGAAGTTTTCTGTTAAAACAAACAAACAAACAAAATATACATACATATAATCAGTGTGAAATGTGAATTCATCTAAATGCAACTTGTCTATTACCTGCATATTCCAGAACAGTGATTGTTAAATATATAGTCTTTTGTTTGATCAACTGATGATTTATGTTTTGCCAATTCAGACAAGGAGCTTTTATTAATTTTATTACATTTTATCTAAAGAAATTCTAACGTGAGACATCTCTTATATATGTACACATAGTTAAGAAAGCTGTTTTCAATCTTCTTTGAAAATAGTACTGGATATATGTAGGGATTTTGAACTGTGACAAGTCAGACTAAGACTTCACTGACTAGGTCTACACTGACTTTAAAAGCTTCTTAGAGTAAGTAGATCCGTTGATTAGATGTCTCAGTGGAGGTATCTACATTTAGAAAAGATGAATCCCAATCTAGATTTTTAGAAAATCTCAATTTCATTTCAGTTTCCTTTTTCTGGATATTTGCTTAAGCAATTAAAACACATCTTGAACTTGTATTTTAATTCCTAGTTAATCCTCTTCCCATCAGAGTACTGTGATCAGTTTATAATCATTTGCATTTTGCAGCATAACACTGAAACACATTGGTTTTTCCTCCTTGTGGGAATTGCATAATTTTCACATTGCCCAAGGTTCTATGGGACAGAAACATTTCTTCAAACATTTGTATTAGAAAGATCAGCTAAATTTCCAAAGTCAAGCAGTCATGACACAGAAGAAAACCAGCAGAATTTGTATCTCTTCAGACTCCTTTAAAGTAGACTGTTTCCTCCACTGCATACATGATACAGGCATTTTACATCACATCCTGAAGTATCACTGTTACCTAGGAGTATTTAGTACTCCAGGCGTATATTGGTATTTAGAGATGATCACCTGAAAATTGTTAGAAGAATTGCAGTAATCAGAATCCTACTGAAACAAAAATAAATTTATATATATATATAAAATATACATATGTATTTTTTTTTTTCTAAAGGAAAGATGAACATCGATCATTGGTCACTGATAGAGTCTCAACATCTGACTTGAAGGACCAATGACTTGACATTTATTTATTGTCAATGCTAAAGTCAATGGTTTATGTACAACCAGGTTTTCAACAAGTATGACTAGTTTTATATCCTCTCGTATGTTTAGATGCACTTTAATTTATTGTGATGATAACAGTAATCAATGAATATTGAAAGAATACCAAACACATTTGAAATGCATAATACTAGGCATTGAGTAATTGCTATTTCTAGTGAAATACAGGCATTTTGGAATTTACTGCTGCTTGTTCATTCCCGATCAATGACAATTATCCACAGAGAGAAAGAAAGCCTGCTTGTAAAAAGTTTAATAAAATGATAATGACTGAAAGCATTTTGAAGTTCTACAGCTCTTTCTTCCTTCCAATTCCATTCAGATTTGAAGTAAAATTAACAATGAATTAAAAAATAATTAGCAGAAATGAGTTTAAAAAACCAGACTGGGGATCAGGATTTCTTTTAAAAAATGGGGCATATTTGACTATAAAGTTTCGTCTTGGGGCTTGAGTTCCTGATGTATCAAGATTGTTTTACTTTTAAAATTTTTCTCTTACTGGGATATTTATAAAACCACTAAAACATTCCTTAAACTCTGTTTGTATTGTTCATAACTCCAAGGAAAGGCTTCTTCCTTCATGGTAGGCATACATATAAAGACCTACATGCCCAAATCTCTACATGTATGAACTCTCAATCATCTATTACAACCAGAGAGAATTCAGCCCAAAATTGTGTATTGAGATTCGCAGCACTCAGGTTTCCTTCAGTGTTGTGATCAGCCCCATATCAGCCTATGTCATGAGAAAGTATTGCAATTAAGAAGTATAATTACTGTGAAATTATTCATGCACATCTGTTGTTCATGGACCCTGAGAATCAACAACTGGTTGCACAGCTGGTGCTGGTGACAGGGATTTGTTTTATAAAAGCACAGCCTTTTTTGTGAACTGACAACTTCTAGGAAGAGAGGTTCCCCCAGCGCAGGAGAGGTAAAGACATGTATTCCAGCAGGCTATCTGACCTGCAGAGGAGAGCTTTAAATTAGGAAAAACTAGAGTGCGGGGAGGACGCTAACCCTAATAATCAAGGAGGAAAGTAATACATTGGGATGGGAAACAAAGTATACAGGCTGATGTGGAAAAGAGAGACCTCAAAATCAACACAAATGAGCAGAAGACAGCTCAGCTCACCTGTATACATGCAAATAAAGAATTGTCAGGAATGGAGCATTATAAGAGACTGAGAAGACTCTTTCTCGGGGAAATCAGTATGCACAAATAGGAGGAATTGGAAGTCTGCATGCATTTATGGGGCTACGATTCCATTGGAATCACAGATAAATATAGAATTCCTTGTCCAGTGATGTCCCTCTGTATAAGAGAGACCTGGGCAAACTGGAGTGAGTCCAACGCAGCACCACAAAGGTGTGTAAGGAGAGGCTGACAAATTTGAGACTGCAGCTTGGTAAAGAGAAGACTTAGGGGGATCTTATTCATGTGTATAAACATTTGCTGGAAAGGTATAAATAAAAGGCTGCCATGTGCTTCCCTGTGGCGCCTACTGACATAGCAAGAGGCCATGAACACTGAAAGAAATACAAGAAATTCAAGAACATAGCAAAAACCATTACTACAAAGCAGGTAGGGTGGGTGGATGGGCCAAATGTTACAAGAATAGGTTTTCTGGAAAAGTTGTACAGTCTCCATCCTTGTAAATACCAAAATCTGAATGGATTTTATCCTGAGCTACCTGCTGTAGCTGATCCTGCTTGGAGTAGGTGTTGGACTAGATTATCTCCAGAGTCCTCGGTCAACTCCTAGTATTCTGTGTTTCCATGATTCTTGGATTTATTAAGTTTAGACTAAAACAAACAAGCAAACAAACAAAACTTCACTATATTTAAGCATAAGTGTTGTATTTATGCATTTATGCTGGAAATCCATTGTTATGCATGTTTGTTTTCATGAACATAAACAGTGGATTTTCAGCACTTCAAAGCAGTAATTCACTGTTGCCATGAAGAAGTCGCATTTTTGACCTTTTTTAGTTCTTGAATTCCATTTTACTTCAGGGAGAGTAATGTACATAAATACCTCTGAAGGGAAAATTCCCAGGTGCCTAAACTTTGGCTTTTCCACTTTAAGCATCCAAATCAGACTAGATTACCATGTGGTTTTTACTAATAGGAGCAAACAGAGGTGATACTGTAGTATGCAAATGCAGCTGAAGGTATCATAAATAAAGTACCTAATTTTAGGCGTATTATCTGAATAGTGCCGTCTTAATGGAGAGGAAACTGCCATTGAAAGTCAAATTTATTCCTACATGTGTTACTTCAGGTCTATTTTTAGAAACTGATGGATCTTCCCAGAATTCAGTCAATAATTACAAAAAATGAACCTGCATTTATGCATTTAAAAACGTGTTATGTCTGGTGTCTCATTTTCTCTTAGAATATTTTTTGTCTAAATATAGAAATTATGAAGTCTCTTAAGATACTAAGATTGCTTTCTTTTAAAGTGTTTGAAGTAATTCCGGCATATTTCTTAGTTTAAGCACCAAAGAGGACCCATTGACTTCACTGGAATTACAGATTCAAAATTATGGGCACTATTAAATGCTATTGTGTCTGTTGTTCTCTGCCTACCAGAAATAATATGAATACACATGTACTTCTGAGCTACAGATAACTGTATTTATTAAGCATGTACAAACATTCAGTCCTGGCTGCAAGCCCTGAGTATTTTCTAGTGAATTCTAAAGCAAAACACTGAATACCATTACAGAGCTGATAAAATGTTTTAAAGGATGCTTTTCTAGTTTTATTTACTATAAACTCCTGCCTAGCTGTATCTTGAGAAAGGAGGGCAGATAGGGGACTCTCTCTTCCCATATTCTTATGCGTTGAAATTTGACTGCAGTATTGGTATTTTGAAATACCAATTTTGGAACAAGATGCGTCATTCACTATATATTGTAAATGAAGTCAACTGCAAATTACATTTTAAAGAAATAAAATACTTCTAACAGTTGCAAAAATAGCAACCTCTATTTAAAGCCACAGATACAGTGTTTGTTCATAACAAAACCAGTGTTTTTTTTTATTTTACAGTTAAGATAATCTGATGTATCATTTAGAAATCAATAAAGGTGTAGACAGTCTAACCATGATGTAGTTTTCCTTGTTTGAAGTGACACTGGAATTATAAGCAGTAATTACTCAATGTGTTTATAATATGTTTTATTTATTTAAACATTTAATATTTAGTTAATAGAATGCATATCAATGATACTTTAATTTTCATTCTGAGCTTGAAGCAGTATATCTAATTTCTTAATTTGGCACAAACTCAGACAGCCCTTGAAGAATCTGTCTTCCACACCCTTAAAAATCTCCCTTCCTTGAGGAAATCCTCTTTCTGAAATTTCCTTTCATTTCCTGTTTTCCAAATAATACATGACTGTATTCAGTGTACCGACAGCCAAAATGTGGCCTGAAGCAGAGCTGAGGTCATTCAGTATCTTGCAAATTCACAAGCACCAATTCTTGTGTTGAGAACTAATACTGCTGATTTTAAGGTGTTAATCAAAATTTACAATACTGGTTGATAGCCTGGAATTTATGAGCACTTGGTATCCATTTTATTTACTTTTTGTCTTGTTTAATGTAATGGCTGCAAAGTGCTGTAGAACTACAGAAAGGAAGAATTACTCTTCCAGCTGCCAAAATTTCTGCTTTGGTAGATTTGAAGCTTGGGCATTTCCACCGCCTCTCTGTTTCTCTTTACAAGATAAGATGAGACACGATCTAAGGGACAAATACAGCTCTCAGATCTCCTCTTGTTCTGAATAGAGCAAGTCAACTAGTGTGGTAGGAGACAGCTGCTGACCAACAGATAACCCATAATATGGGTCTTTCTCCTGTGTACCTGCATGGGAATGTTCACTTATTGTATTCGTAGACTGAATTTGAAGTGTTCAGCTTGAAAAGCTATTGAAATAAAAAAGCTTTTGAAATCAAAAAGCTTTTGAAATTAAAACACAATTGAAATTTTTTTCAAAAATCTGTGCTTGTACTTGGCTTACTGAATCCCCACTGAAGCTATGAAGTACATTTGGCCTAATTTCCATATGGGAACTGACAGAACACCACATTTTTGAAAGCAGGTTACATTTATTTAAGAACCTATATTTAGGCTGCTGTTTTTGAATCCTCGGATGAGGCTTTTACTCCAGCTGTGGCAAACTTCAAACTCACTCTGTCCTTTGATGAATTTTGGCTCGTAACGACCAGTCACAGAAGGAAAGGCAGCTTCTCATATGGCAATGATAATCTGGCATTTCTCTTGTGTTATGTCTGACTCAACACATCTCACAAGAGGATCAAGTCAGTCCAACAGAAAAGGCTTTCATTTGCCTTTCCAGAAGAGCTATTTCATATCTGCATTATTTTGTACCTCTGGAAAGTCATGAATCTTCTAACTTTTCCCTTTTACTTCTAAGACCAGTAAAATTATTTTTTTTTTTCTTTTTTTCCTGTGATATTTTGACTGTGGGAATGTTTCTTATATTTTAGTTCCCATAGGAAAAGGACAATAATCACAAAGAAGCAGTCTTGTAATTACTTTGCTAGAGTCTATTTTTTATCCAGTCAGTCCATATTTTGGGGGAGTTTGCCTAGACTTAGCCCTCAACACATGCTGAGGGACATGTCCCACAGATTTCTCAGCTACTGGACAAGGTCTTTGTATTTTTTTAAATTTGTTTGGCTCACAGAGGTCAGTATTGTTGCATGAAGCCATCACTAGTGTTTTCAGCATTCAAGCAGAGGAAATGAAGAGGGGCTGTGTGTTTAGACCTACTGACATACAAGGGTGTGCATGGCTGGCAGCCCCCACTTCTGCTACCCTAAGCTGCTTTGCTGTGGCTGCTGGACCTGCTGAACCCCTCACCTCTGAGCAGGGATGCTCAACCCCCTCTTACCAGCTCATTCCCACATTATTTTCCATCCCTACTTCCCTGAACAATTTTTTTTATCATATATGAGAAGCTGATTCATTGATTTTCTTTGGTAAAAGAGGATTGCTATTAACTAGGGAAAATGTTCAGCAAGATCAGAACTATGCTTTTCAGGAAAGGGCTTTGTGTGTGCGTTTTTGAACCTGTAAATCCAATTGATCCAGTGTGTTGGAAGCCTTCTGTACCTTCCTCCTTTATTTTTGCTACATAAACCTATTTTTTCTTATTCTACTTTGTGCACACTGTAACAATCTTTCCACAAAATGGAGACATTTAAGTAATAATTATATTGGCTCATTACATTCCCAGCCTTTTATTCTTTAATTTTGGTGCTAATAAACACCAAAAATTATATCTGTCCTGCCAAGTACTGCATGCCTTCAAGTGCTAGTATAGTTTATATACACATTATCTCTAAATCACAGTAAGTAGACTGCACATTGCCTGTTAGGTAAAATCTAATGAGCAGTGTTATTTTTAGAAGCAGAACTATATCCTTTGATTTCTATTGTATTTTTTTTATTGCTGGAATAATTTTTGTTTGTCTTGTGCTTTGCAGCTGCATATCAAGCTGAATGCTCTGGGGATTTGTTATTCTGTGCAACAAAGCCTAATATGCCTTCCTGGTCAGTAAGTGACTGCACCTGGATCATCTACTGCATCTCTAATGTCTGTAACAGATATTTCCTGTTTTGGGATTTTTTTCATTGTTCTCTGCTTTGAACTTGACTTGCCTTCTTTAGACAAGATGTTTAAATGATTGAAACCTTAGACACCCTTTTCTGCAGAGTGACCCTTTACTTCTTCTTCCTCTACTGTATGTAATATACAAATGTGGAACATTGCAGGAGCCTTACCATGTAGTACTATTAAGTTCTATTTTTGAACACAGTCTTCATCAGTGAAACAAGATTACTTTTTAAACAGATGTAGCTAAAATGATGCAAAGCTTTTATGGATTCAGCTAAATTATTTCATAGTGATTTCTTCTTTGTCATCTAATTTGATTAATTAATGGCACAAATGTGTGGTTAGAAGTGCTTCGGAGTAATTGCTATCTAAGGGTTTGTAGAGAACCTAAAACAGTGAAGCCGATCCTGTGAATAGTAATATATTTGAAAAAGGTTCAGTTGTGTATTTTAACTAAATACATTTATTATATTGTTTATCTTTCTCCTTATTATAATGAATTTAAATTCTTAAATAAAGTAAAAGAGTGTGAGCTGTTATACATAGCACACAAACTTAAAACATCAAACTTAAAAATTTAATAATTCTTTGCTTACATAGCAAAAAAATTCATAGATTCCATGATTCCATGAAAAGGAGGATGGATTTGAAATTCACAGAATGTTACCTTAGTAAATAAGAATGCATCTAATATTAGAGAATAATTTTGTAGCTAAGGTAAGTCTTGATGTTCTGTCTAAATGAGATCTTACTAGCTCTTATTAAAAGGAAGAATAAGATGAAATACGATAGAGTAATTGTGAAGACATTAAATGTTTAGTTGATGAAAAAGTCTGAATTAAAAATGGAAAATATATTGATATGATAAGTTGAAACCACAAACAGAATTGAAGTTTCTCTGGATGTAATCATACAAGATTTATTCTAACAGAGGAATGTGAATTGCTGAGTATATGTAATGACTTACAAGTGGAAGATATATATATATATTATTATTTTTTTCCAAAAATGGAATTCTCCCTAGTGCAGAGGTAAAAAATGCTTTTAAGGGCCAGGATCTGAGTCATCCTTTCTTTTTTTTTTTGTTTTATTTTTTTTGGTTTTTTTTTTCCCTCACACAGCTGTGAAGGACCGAAGTGGAATGTACTTGTGTGAGAAAAGATAAAAGCATCAAGATCTAGTATTCTTAAATCCTCTCCATCCAGACAACTTTGTCACAATGTATTTAATTTATGAACCTTGACAGGGTTGGGAAAAATGAATGAATGGAGATGTCGCATTTATTCAGGCTAAACATACCTAATAAAGCACAGGCTTCAACTTGTGATTAGCTATAGTATAATTTAATGCAATGGAGTGAAATATACAGACAAATGTTTGTATCAAATTTTTCAAGACAGCTTTGGAGTCAATTCATAGACCCTTTAAAGTTAAACAGATATCCTAAGCTGAACATCTGTACTCATACAATTGCCAATGGTTCTTTTAAGACCTCTGCTATGAAAGTAATGCTTCCTATTTTGTGTTGTTGGCTTACAATGTCAGAGGCAATGTTGATGTTTGCTGGTTGACTTTCCTGTCAGCATTCCATTGCATTTTGTTGCTGCAATAGATGGCAGCAGAGGGGCAGCCCAATGGCGTGTTTTCTGAATGGAAGTGCAGATGAAGCTTGGAACTTAATTTCTCCATAAGGAAAAAAATGTACTCATCGACATTCACTGATGCTTGGTGAATGCTTATGGAGACAAAAAAACAAAACAAAACAAAACAAAACAAAAAAAAAAGTGTTTTGTAGCTGAGGATTTGCTCTATCAGCACTTATATTGTGCTCTTTGTATCTGTTGTAGTTTCCTTGGAAATAAATAAGAGGCATTATTTTCAGAGTGACCTAATTTCCTTTGATGTATAGACAAAGAAAATCTTCAGAGTTATGGAAAAGAAAATAAGAATGAAATTTGTTCTAAGTCTAGATATATTGTTCAAAACCTGAAAAGAACCAAGAAATGATGATCATTTGTCATGTTGCCATGGAAATGTGTCCCTTTACAATCAGAACTGAAACTATCAACTTATTTTAAGATTCAAATGCATTTTTTTAAATAAAAAGCAAATTCCATATGCTTCTAGGAATTATCAGTGACTGAATCAAACTGGTATTGTTGAGCATATCATGCCTCTTTTAAAATAACTAATATATATTTGATTACACGTAAATGGCAGTTACTAATTTCTTTGGGGTCAACAAGCTTGTAATGAGAACTTAGCTTTGTGCTCAGCATTGTGGTCTTTGCTTAGCATTATGCTTAGCTTGCCTGCCCTGGCAAGCAGAACACTGACGTTATTATGTTGTTTCATTAGCTTATATTAATCACAATCAAACACATCATCTCAAGATTTCAAACTTTTGCACACTGATTTTTGTCACAGCACAAGGATTGCCCTCTTCTTTATTATAGGCTGGGTGACCTCACGTTTCAGGTCTTACTCGTAGCACCTCTTTGAAAGGAAATCTAAAAATCCAGCTAGCAGCACAGCATCCATGAAATTGTTTCCTGGGGTAACTCATCATTAGAAGAAGGAGAAATATTTAGGACAGAAACCAACAAAATGCCTACAGAACTATAAGGTTTTGGAATTTTGTAGTTCAACCACATGGTTACTTCCACCATACATATTTTCATTCACATTCATCATTCATGCTCTGCAGTTTTCCAGCCTTGAATAGACCCAATGTTATCCACATTGTTTTTTCCTAGGGGCAAAGCATTGTATCAGACACCATGAAGGAAAAATCAAGTATGTCCCAGCTGAAACCAGGATTTACCTCCACAGATTATCACTTCTCACTTCTTCTTATCTTTAAATCACATAAATAATTTTCATTTCTTTTACAGCCTTTTATCAGGTTCTCATTCCACTGTGACCCAGAATCTAAGGTACTAAATGTTTTGCCATGTATTAGACAGAAGGAAACCCTGCTTACCACATCACATGATGGATTTATGGCCTAATGGTGTCTGGGGATAGTGTTTGCTAAATCAGATGCCGACTGTGGGTAATGCTATCCCATGCAAGCAGGAATTGAAAGCTCTGTTCTGCAAAAGAGAGATGGAATTGCAAAGAGTGACCTCAGACATAATGTATGAAAACTGACATGTCAGTGCCCACCTGTGTATTTGTCTAATAGCTGTCCTGTTTCTTTGGGCCTAGCATTATAGTTTTGTTTTGCTTGTAAATGTAAGGTAAAGGAAAGCATGAAGCCATTAGTGTGGGGACTCTAATCACACCCTGGTGCAAGGAGAGCAGTGGTAACATGAATGTAAATGACTTACTCATGAAACAAGTAGGGCAGGAGTTAGATGCTCTGACTCATTCTGACAGTATTCAATCAGTGTAGACCATCAGCTCTCAGAGATCAGGATTTTCGTGACACTAAGTAGCTGAAGCATCAGCTAAGAAAATTTTCACAAGCACACCTTGACTGCACAGCCCCTGTGACATAACTAACAGCACCAGTAGTGTTTACAGGCACTGCACTGTAAACAAGTTCCAACACTGTAAAGCGTGAAATGTATGTGTCAAATTTATTATGCTTCCCTTGCCTCAGTCTGATTAGTGCAAATTAATATTTCACACTAATCAGCATGAGCAGTTAGCACACAATTTGGATTTATGGAATTCATCTGATTGCATTAAAAATGTATTTAGGCTATTTTTGTATTGTGCAAATAGAGCAAAAATACGTAATAGGTCTACAGTGTTAATGTCACTCTTCCTGGAACAACATAATGTTGACATTATGACATTTTAGTGGCTTCACAGATATCCAATGCTTATAACATTTAAATTTTATAATGAGTGAAAAAATCCATGCTGAAAATTTTTGATGGGCAACAAATAGTCAAATTTAAGACATTTAAAATACATAGTTTAAGCAATGTTTAAAGACACAAATGAATAAATACTCTGAAATATGGTCTTGACATTAGTTAAACTAGATTCTCAGGGAAAATAATTATCCTGAATATTATAGATATAGAACTGAGTATTTATTGCAGGATCAGACACAAAGCTCACATCAATTGCCTGCTGCTGTGGAGAAACAAGAGTCACTACTCACCACATTAAAAACTAAATGCAAAACTCACCTGTTTGATCAGGCTTTCCCAGGTCTAAGATCTCTTATCCTCACAGACTTTTTCCAAAGAAAAAAAACAACAAACCCAAACACAAAGTCAAATAATGAAACCGACTTCCCACCCCTCCCCCCACAACAACAACAAAAAACAGCAACCAACAAATAACCCAACACAACTAACCTGCATGCAGACATCCCTTCAATTTTAAGAACCTTATAATGTGGTACCATTTCTGGTAAATTTACTAAGGAAGTTCTCACTGATTTCTGTGGAAACTGGCTCAGGTGCAGCAATTTCAAAACTTAATTTAGCTCATAGCTCTTGCCGTTTTCCAGAAAATCATTGCAACATTGATTTCAGACACCAGTTGGATGGAGCAGGAACTGTTAGATCAATTTCTTAGATACTGTATTGGATTTCCAACAAGAAAGCATCTGATTACTTTGCACTGATTACACAAACACATATAAACACACACACATATGCATGTGCACATACACAATTACTCAAAATTAGGAACTAACTTCTGCAAATTAAATTCAACATTTCTTTGGGCCAGTATCCTGTCATTATTATGGCAAATTATGCCCGTGTAGCAAAAGGCTATATTGACTTCTGTAGAAGTTCTGATTGTCAATGACTTCACATTTTACGTGGTGCCAGACTTCAAAACTGTTTTCTTCCTTCATCGGAACTTTCTGAGATCAGTGGAATAGCTCTGGATTCATACTAGGATGGTCAAGAATAGAACCCAAATCTCAGTTAATGTGGTGATACACACTGACATCACAATATTCATAGCATCATTTCTATTTTTGGTTGTGTTTCTGAGATACTCTTAGGAAATAAAGCCTTCTGAGATTTGTCTCAGGACAGTATTTCCAGAGGCCATAAAAATGTACTGCTTAAATCCAGACATGAAACCTTTCTTCTCCAATTTCTGTGTGGTTATGAGAGTCACTCCTTACTATTTTCTTGATGAAGTGCAAAAACCTCAACTAAGTGGAGGATTGTATAAATTAGCAATTGTATCTGTATGTCTCAAGACAAATAAGAGATGTCTGTATTGGGTTCATTGTATGCCAGCCCAGAATCCTGCAGGGTTCCTCCACTAATCCAGATAGCTAAGCTATGTTGAGAAATAGCCTTGAGCCATTTACATCTCCAAATGAGGCCTGCTTTGTGCCACAAAAAAAATCAAATAAATATATTTCATTACCTAATAGTTACTCATAATGCACATTTTATCATTATCATTTAAATAAAGTCTCTTCCATTTTTTTACTTGCTTACCCAAATCCACCACTGAAATTCCCTTTGATTTGCTTAGTAATATATAGAAAATTAATTAGTAGGGCATGTCAGCACAATGAATGTGTAATGTTCTTACAAATACTAAGATTGCAGCCCATTTGTCAACAAATGACAGCTTCAATAAGAGAAGTGCTCAGATCATATCTAATGTCCACACACTCCTTTAATAAACACTGACTGCAGAATTTACTGCCTCAGTAAGATGTTTTAAGACTTTGGAGAAACGTTCCACCATAACTGAAAACATATGGCCAGAGGAAAGAACTAAGACCTTCACATTATCAAGTCTTATGGCTGATTTAAATTTAAGTAAGTACATATAGTGAAGTTTGTTAAATCTGGAAACCTGACCTCATGCATTGCCAGCAGACCCAATTAGAACTATCTGTGTTGAAACTCTGATAGACTGGTGCAAACCCAACCTGATTTAACAGTATTTGTGCTTTTTTGAACTGCTGACCTTCACTCCTTTGAAATATTTCTATGCTCAGTGCATGCATGTCAGTGAATAAGAGATGAAGCATTGTTCTGTGTATTGTGGGTCCTTCTCCATATTTTCCATAATCAGGTATGGGCTGCTGTGGAAAACATTCCATTGAATTTTTTGGCTGAAGTTTTCCTGTTAAATATCTTTACATGCTGACCCAGACAGTGATGCAGAACATTGTTCTGTTAAGATTTCCTAAGGATTCCTGTTTAGAAAGCTTTGAGCTTTCAACAGAGACTAGAAGCACTACAGAGCAACTCATCTTCATTTTCCCAAGAAGGCAACACCCATCTTCTTTAGGTGCTTTGAAAATTCTAATAAAATTTATTAATCTCTATTATTTTTATTGAATTCTCTGTTACAGCTTCGTAAGAATAACCTACAAAAGAAGAATGTGAACAATCAATTTCATATATATTTCCAAAATGGGATGAAAAAAAAAATTAGCAAGTTAGGACTTTAAAAAGAAGACAATGGATAATTAATTAGTCTGAGTACAATAACAGTACTGCTGGTGATCAGTTAAAGACATCACAGAATATAAATGTGTGTACAAATAGAAATGTCCATCATACTTAACCTTAGCACAGTTAGAGTAAAAAAAGGTTAAACTGTATTGATTAATCTATTTCTTTACTTATTTTTTACAAATAGGATAAAATATCTCAAAACCAATAAAATTCTTTATCTTCTGGATTGCATTGCCCCCTCATCTCAAGCACTGACACCCTCATCCTTCAGACAGCTATTTGAGAATTTTCTGGTTTTTTGAGTGTATAAAAACATGTCCTTTAGACATTCTGAAAGTTGCAATGTGCTGTAAAATTCATTCTGTATTTATCCATCCCTGTGTAATTGAATAAGTGAAAAAAGCCACTGTCGAGCCCTCAGGGTCTCCACACTGCTGTGGATGCTGGCAGACCCAGCTGGTTACTGCAGAAAGAGGCACCAGAATCCTTGAATGAAGTCACTTTTGTTGTGGTTGTGCTGTGGACGGCATTTAGATGGTGGCCTAGAATTAATGTGATGATTCCCAGAGCTAAAACCCTATGCTGAATCCTGTGTTCATCCACTTGAACAGGAACCTGAAAGGTCAGGGTGACAAATACATACATCACGCATTGGAGAATGGAGGTCGTGTGCAGTTCCCTTCCAAGTACAATTTCTGCAAATGCATGAGTTGTGTTTTTCTTTTCACCTGGAAACAAAGATGTCATGTCTATACGTAGTCTTCTGATCATTGTGATAATAGCCAGTTGTACAATTCTGAGTGCAAAATCTGCATGGAAAAAGGGGTTAGAAAGTGGCAGCTCTGGGTAGGTATCCTATTAATTTATGTTAAAAACATGAATCACTTATACAAAGCCCAGCCTGAAGGCTTACGAGTGATGTATTCAAATCAAGCTTCAGAGCTGAGGGGCAGCAGACTTACTGTTTCGTAGAAAGAGAAACTGATCTCTAGAGAAAAATACTGAAAAATACCGCATGATTTATCTAAATTATCCATTTTTCACTGCAAGCAAGTCACGAATGATCCATAGAATGCACCTAAGCGACACTGAATATATGACCTTTGACTTATTCAGCACTTCTTGAAAATCTGAAGCCTCATAGAAATCTCTAAATGAATCTGCTATGCTTGGAATCTGAAATCACTAAACACTCCCAAAAAACACAATCAATTTTTAAAAAGTAGAAAACAACTAATATAGTTGGTAGAAATCAATCAAGTCAGGAATCTGTATTGAGAGAAAAAATCAAATTATTAGTAAGTGTGAGGGTCACCTTCAGTCTCTGGAATTATTTTTACCCCAAGACGCTCTGAGAACTATGAGTATCAATAATGTATAACTATACAGTACTTGATGATTTTTCTGTAGCAAAAACTTATATTTTAGAAGCAAGTAACCTGAGTAAATTTGTACTTGAAAAGTAGGCTGTGAGTTCCCCTTTTAGAGAGAAAGCATGAAAGCTGCTGAAAATCTGTCTCAACTGTGTCTCGAAAAAGACAGAAACATTTGCAAACTATTATACTGGAAAATCTTCATCTTGACTTTCAACTTTTGATATAATAACTACTACCTCAAGCATAGACGGCTGCAACATCAGAATAACTGTGTGAAACACAAGATTGCTTCAAAGGAACAGATTAGCTTGTATAAAAAAATACTTTTCTTACTTTTTATATATCTATCAATTGACCCATTAACTCACCAGCTTTAATTCACTCAGATAAATTCAGCTACCTTCAAATTAATCCACGGTTAGCTAAGATACAGAGGAAAGCTATTCAGCCCATCTATTTTTCATGTACCTCTTTGCATGATATGAATCATGTTCTGGAAACACCTCTCTCTCTCCACTAAGAATAGTGCAAACTCCTTTATCCTATTTAACTATCTGAAATGGGTAATGTTTGCTGTAGGCTTATAAATAATTTTTATTGAAAGGGCTGCCAGAGTTAACAACCATAGATTATAAAAATTGCTGTAAATATGGTGATACTGTTACAGTTTATATAAAATTATGCAGGTCAGTGTGCATATATTTATACACATATTCTTTCTCTGATGAAAAATTGCATATTGTATGTTTATGAGCATATGTGTATAATAGTTATAGTTTATAATCTATTACATATTATCACTACAAAATCAGGCTCAAGAAGTGATTTGAATTATTGGGTTTTCTCCTCCTCTCTCATTTTCCTGCCCCCTCTCATTTTACTTCTATGACAAGTCTGTCTCTCCAGACTTTACTACCATCAGTTATGACTAGAGGCATACATGCAAGAAAAGCAAAAGCACAACAATACATAATGTAAAAACATCAAACTAAGCAGAATAGCAGAATAAAAAATATTTTTTGTGATAATAAAGAAGTGAAGACTTCTATTTTTATGTAGAAGACTTTTTATTAAAAATATTGTGACAAAGGGTGAGCGTAGGATAAAAATACTATTTAAAATGTATTTATACATTGGTGAGGTATTTCTGTGCAGTGAGCAGAAGTCATAACTTCTTAGTGGTAGGAAAAATAATATTTAATGTATTTATAAAGAAAAGACAAAACAAAAGAGACATGAGTATATTTGCTTTTTGAAAATGGTTCTAGTATTATTAGCACATAATGTTCTGGCTGCATTATTTGATGTCCTGAGAATAGCTTTCACCCTTTTTAATCACTGCAGTGCTCATCATCTCTGACACTCTGTCCATTGTAAGCCTAACAGCCAAGCTTCTTAAATCAACTGAAGGAGTGTGAAGGCACAGACCTTGATTAGCATGAGAGATTTGGTACTTAATTCTGAAAGTATCTGAAAGCCCCATTGACATCTGAAATGTGTCAGAGTAATATGTCCCTGAAAAAAAATATAGATCAAGCACAGCAAAAATTAAATAAACATCTTCTGATTTTTTTTTTATGAGAATAACCTCAGCCCAGATAATAAAGACTTTTATATGAAAAGGTTGTTGTTTTTTTTTCCCTCGCTTCTTAAAAATATGTGCTTTTCTTATTTTTTGTTTGTTTGTTTGTTTTTAAATAAAACCTGCTGTACACAAGGGCAGGTCTATTCTACAGAGTAAATATCCTTTTCACACAGCAAAACTTTCAGGCTCTGATTCAATGCGGTGCAGACGCTTTTCGTGCTGTGGGTAGGATGCATCTAACTAGACATATCCATGTCTGAGCTAGTCATATTAGCTTGGTGACTGAGAGAAAAAAACAGGTATATTTTGTCATGATAAAAGTTAGTTAGATGTCTGTATTAAGTCAGATGACTCATGCCCTAAAATGCTTTTCACTCACTGACTATGATGAGATCTCAATAAGACTGGCAAAATGTAGATGCCTGATGTTACCTCAAAGGAATCACATCCTGAGTGAAGAATGTTGATTCTGTGATGTTAACTATCTTGTGCATTCATGCTTTGTTTCCTGTTCTTTTATTTTCCTTTACCTACTTGCTTCTGTTTCAAATCAGTTCTGAAGGTGCAATGAACTCATCCAAAATCATCCTGTTTGTAAACCTTAGTCCATTAAGAAAGAGAACTTTACAAACAGAGGTGACTCAAGTAATAAGCTTTTGTATAATAAATTTGACACAAATTTTAACAAAATTAATACTAAGAATAACCTTAATAGAGCCTATCAGAATTGCGGGCATTTTACTTCAGCAAATGATACCACCCTGGATATAATTTGTACTGTGGAAGTGTCTGTATCTCTTTCCAAAGAGTGTAGGTTGAGCCAAGACTTTAAATGTCAATCAGCCTATTGAAGTTAAACTCTTGGTCAGTAGTGGTGGCAGTAGTGGCAAACATTTTTGCTTTTGCTCCCAGTCTGGAGGGCTCAAAAGAGGCCAGGAAAACAAAGGCTTTGCCATTCTGAGGGGCAAGTAGCAGAGAGCATAAGCAGCCACTGTGAAGAGTTTGAGGTATGGAGGGCTTCAGTTGAATTCCTTGTTACAACTGAAATACTACAAATATTCTGGTGATATTTTTATGGCAAGGATATCTTAAAAAAAAAGAAAGTAGGTTGAAAAGTACGTTGAAGAAAGCAATACACACCACTGGTGAGAAAGCTGCAATTGAATGCTTACCTATGAATCTGGAGCTCCTGCTCAAAAGAGCTGTGTATAATATGATGTCACATCATATTCTGTATCAGGGTCTGATACAGAACAATGACATTTTTTGATTCTTAAGTCTGAGTGGAGATTTGCTAAGGTAAGAATAAATTAGTTACACAGAAAAATGCTATTCAGTCAGTGAAAAGGTCATGCAGGCTGTCTTAACTAATAATTTCTGTTTATTTGTAAAGAAAAACAAGCTTATTCATACAATAATGTTCTTTTTCTTTTAGCATTTTGGTTAGTCTGGAAATGAGGCACTACCAATACCTACAGAAGTCACTGAAAAATTTTTGTGGTAAGTGAGATTTGCAGGGATTATTAAACTCACAGTTATTAAACTCACAGTATTCATTTTTATGCACTCAATTACCATTTACACTCTGTCCCAAAGATCATCAGGTGAAACTTCTGCTGAAGTGAAAACTTGTAGTTTTCGAGTGCAGGATATGATCCAGATGGGTAATTAGTGGTTTTACTATCATGGCCTATAGCACTGTATGGAAATATGCATGAAGAAAGACCACTATGGGTGGGGGTATGCCTTTTATTTTAGCATGTCTAAAGGAACAATGTGCTACCTTCTTCATTCTTAGCAGCCAGGTCACTTCCTGAAGGACATGGAACAAAAAAAAAAAAGACTTACAAACAACTCTTATAGCTGTTACTAAACATCTAGCCTTGAAAATCACTCCTAAATGCAGAGGATGTATTGTGTTACTGTGTATTGTATTTTCATCTTTCACTACCAGAGTCAATATTTCCACCACCATCAGTCAAAGGAATGCACAGAGTCCGACTGTGTACATTCAGTGGTATAAAAGATATTCAGGTGTTACTAGGGGATCCATTATCTGGCTTGGTGCTTTTGTCTAGTAAAAAATAGTAGGGAAAAAATCTTCTAAGTTAATTAAGAAATACACTACTAAAGAATTTAGTAACTGAATATGTTTCAAAAATATTTTTGGATAGATCCTGTCACCCACCAAGCAAATGCAAAACTGAGATGGAAACACAGACTGCCTATATAGTAACCATAGGCACAACTGGATGGACGTTTGCTTGGCTGTCAAATTAAAATAGGGGAATAGAAGGAATGAAATTATGATGGGTAATTATAGGACAAGGAGCTTAACTGTGATGCAGAAGGCAAGTAGTAGTGAGCATAAAGAAGAATTTAGAATAAGATTTACATACAAATGTGGGGATAGAGGCAGAATAGACAGAAGCAGATCCTTCCAGAACATTAGAGGAGCAAGCAGATAAACTAAAGTGAAATTAACCACAATATCTGTGTGTGTACATGCATGAGGGGAGAAATTTTCACAGTTTTTTGGGGAAAATGTGGGAAATTTAATGGGAAATATTCTATAACTACAACTGCCAATGCTTTTATTTTCAGTTTAAGGACAGTAAGAATCCAAGATTTAGAGGAGAAATGAGGTGTCCTAGGAGGATTCAGTTTGTGCTTTATGCTTCCTCTGTTCTCTGCAGTGAGAGATTCTACTTTGCAGTTCATCTGTACTACATGTTTTTGTGTTGGTCCTTTCTCCTAAAAAAAAGTAGTAAAATACTGCAGGATTTGTCAATAGGAGCGAGTACAGTTTGCAAACTTGAGTTATGGAATAAAACAGGTAATTACTTAACTGAATTTCTTATTCCACAAAAAATCATACATCTCTTTAAAGTGGAGAAGATTGAGTTTTCAGACAATGCTCATAATCAAATATTTGTAGTTTTGGGGTTTTTTTTTTGTTTTTTAATCTAACCTAAAATTTCTAGTTTAAGGCATCTTGCCAAGAAAAAAATACCCACAAGATTTTCTATAGAGGGAAAAAAAGAAACAAAACATTCCTATTCTATCAACAATTCTAACATCAGACACACCTGCAAAACAGAGAAGCCTTCATCAACAAATTGGCTGGCTTTGTGAATGCCGGCCCTGACCTTCACTGCATGGGCTGATGCAAACATATGGAGGATATATCCTTTTCCAAGGGAACTGTGAGTGGTGCTGCTACTGTCTTGTGACTTTACCACAAAGTCTCATGTTGTTTGAGCTTTTTACTTGTTGACTTAGCAACTGCATCCATGGAAACATATAAAAATCTGCCTTTTTTTTTTTTTTTTTTTTTTTTTTAATGGGAGTTTCTCACTTTAATGATACTGATGAAACCTGGAAGCAGTGTGAAGGTAAGTAAGAATCAGAATGCAAAGAGGTCCAAAAATTATTATGTATAAATATTTTAATTTTTATGCCAATCCTCTGATTCTGAGGTTCTCATTTTTGAATGCACTGGATTATCAAGAAGGATTATTCTTCTCTGTTTAACTTTAATAACTGGAATATTATGAATATTAAAATGTTATTACAGCTCAGTTTCCAACAATATATTAGATTGAAAGTACTAGCTGCAATGCTGAAGCTGGACTCCATTTCATGTTGGAGTGGGAGCTTTCTCTGTGCTCAATGGCTTCCCTTCCTACTGCTGAAATCACACAGTGGCTTGGATGAATGTGCTGATCCTTGTGGTACAGCTGCTTAGCCTCTCTTATGCCAATTCCAAGGTCCACATCATCAAGAACAAGAGGAAGGAGGATGGCAACAAGCAGCTAGCCACAGTAGTCGCAGTCCCTCTTGCATAGCCAGGAAACCCGGTTTTTAGCTCTGTGCTATCAATCACACAATCATCCCACAGATCAGTCACAGTATATTCTTTAAGGCAAGAATACTTTAAAGAATACTCTCCTGACAACCTAGCACTGTTATGCTCTATTTGGGTTAGACTTGAACCCTGATGTTGCACAGGACTGATTGGGTGTGGCCCCATCTCACTCAGTCCCAGGCAGTGCACCACAACTCCTTGCTCTGAGGTTCAGTACTCTCATCTGAGGTGTGCTCCATCCCAGCCTAACTGTCCTTCACTTTCACTGCAAAAAAATAAACCTAACAAATGGGATTCTGTATTAATTGTATGCCCCAATGTTGGGCCGAAAGCAGTATCAGCAGTAGAGTAGATAACATGAATTTTGGAAGTTTCAAATTTACTTGCAAAACTAGTGGGATATAGACAGATGTGCAAAAGTATTTGGGCACAATAAAGACCCACAGAGTGTCCATTTTGGATACAGAATTAGTTACATATCTAAAACCTATGGAAAGCAAAGAGAAGTAGGTACTCATTCATTTCTGAAATAGTTCTCTCAGGACTATCATTATTGTTTTCTATACCACCTTTGAGAACTACCTAAATGCACATCTCTACCCTGAGAAAACATTCCATCTCAATCTACAAAGAATAATTAATTAATTGTGAGTTATAACTTGTACTGCATTGTTGACTAGAGGCCAACTGCACTGTAAAAATCATAATGGATGAACTCTCTCCATGGAATAAAAAGGAAGATTTTTTAAAATTATTTTTTGAACAGAGCTGTACTGGGTCAGACTGTGGTAAGAGAAATATTTAACTCTGTAAAGTCAAAAAGAATAATTTCCATGTGATAGGCTGAGTGACTGGAACATGAATCACTGCATAGATGAACATGTTTCTGGTTTACAGCAGATGGCAGAAGATAAAATGTAAATAAGTTTAAATCACTGGGAGTTTTTCCCCCAATCATTATGCTATTATACTTCTAGTATTTCAAAAACAGCTTCTTTTATCAGCTTCTGTTAGCTAACAACCTACATCAAATGGCCATGCAAATATGAGAAGACAAGACAGCTGTTTGACTCACAAAAGATAAACATCTCCTGAAACAGCTATTGTTTTCAGTTCCTGAGTCTACTAAATAGTTTCAATGCAAATAAATGATGTAACCCAAATCGAATCCAACAATACATTGGCAAAGTGACTTGTATGGCTTTCACAGGAGAATATTCAATCTGTGCAAACAGACTGCCATCTGTAAACAACAACGTAAGTAAGGAGTATATATATAATGGGCCTGCTCACCAGGTCTGATCCTTCAGGGTGCTGCATACCCTGATCTTTTTTTGATAGCCCTCTAGGACATTTTCAAAACAGCTGCAGTTTCACAATGAAACTGGCTTAGGATCATTTCCAAATGGGACATGGTTTTAAGTTAACCTAGATGGCTTTTTTGGGGGGGAGAATTAAGCCCCAGAATTCACTTAAGAAAAGAAACCCCTCAAAACAAAAAAAGAAGCCATGCTACTTGTTTGCTGCCAAATTCATAGAACAGTCAAAAGCAAATGCATCCACGTTCAGAGTTAAAAATAACACTGCTCTTCTATTGGGTAGAACATTTCTTTAAAAGAAAAATCTTAAACAAGAGCTGTGACTTTAAACTTGTATGGAAAAAAAAAAAAAAAAAAAAAACCTTGTAAAAATTCTTTTGGTGCAGAAGCAGAAGAAGCTTGCATTACATAAAACCGATAAAAAATAGATTAAAAATTAAACATTTATGACCCAAGGAACTGCTGAGCAGACTTTGCTCTGAAGAACATCTGTAACAATAAAACCCAGACCCTAGAAATTTGAATTTGCCTGTTGTGCTTTCTTAATTACTGTACACACTAACTTTTTAGACTCTGATAGCGTAATGCTGCAGTTGTAGAAAATATTATTCCCTGAGGGACTTCCTATATAATTTCTAGAGGGGAACATTCCCCTTTTGATATACTGCTGCTACCATTAGTGGAAGTTATGTATTCCTTTCAAAGGGAGAGTACACCCCTGAGTATGTAACTAAATCAACAAAAAACCTGTATTACAGTAATGCAGGACTTAATCTACTAGAGCACAATATTCCGAGGTAAAGAGTGAGTACAATTTCAGGCTTATCATATGTGTATTAATGGTGATATTATCTTCCATCAAGGGACTCAGACTACGTTTTATAAATCTAAGTTATAGCACTGAAGCACAGCGGAGTGAACTGATGGTGTTACTGAGTGTATTAGCACTGTTTCAGTTTTACCTTTGTCTTTACTTGCTGTTGCTGACTGTATCAGAATCTCGACAAAATAATATTACTGAAATTTTCATCCAGTTTCTAAGTTACACTTTGCTCTGGAGAATTGATTTTACAACCTCTATCAACCCATTTTAACTATGCTGCAGTAACAACGTGAAATTGAGAATTGGGCTACCTTAGAAACAAGTTTTGCCCGCAGATAAACTTGCGTACCTGAAAGCTTAACTGGAACCATTTAATCTTCTGTATTTGTTACGAATCACAAATTCAAATCAGGATATGTTCTCATTCCTAATATTATTTTCAGGTATTCTTTTACAATACCACAATTAATTTTTACTTTACAACATAAATCCTCATTTAATGAATTGTTCCTAAATTGGCTTTTAATCTCCTTATTTGAATTAACAGCTCTTACTAAGTCATTACCCACACTCTTCTGAGATGTGCACAGTTTAGTGCATATAGATGTTTTGCAAGAAGCTAGAAATCCCTATTTGATGCACTGCTCAGGAGATATTCAATAGCTCTGGTATTTTTTTCCATGTAAGCGGCTGTTTCCTTAAGCTAAGAACTAAGAAAATAGCTTTCCACTCCACTGGAAGAAGCATATTAAATACAGTTCCTTCTGAAAGCTGCCAGTAGAGGAAACAAAGAGGAACCTATATGACCTATATGCTTATCTTCTTCAAGAATACTGAAGATCAAGAAATCAGTCTGTAAGCTTCCAGTACTGTACTCCTTTCTAGTATTGAACAGGACATAGACTAAATGTGATTCTGTTCTACGGCTGAGTATGCTTACATTGGGGAAATTAGTTGTTTTTGCTGTTGCTTCCAAGCTATATTCAAAGTTGAATTAAGCAGAAACAGCAGAGAAATACTGGACTAGTTGAACTTTTACTGTTATATCTTCTTGTTCTGATCTATTGCAGAAGTTTCTGATAGATGTATCTGAAAAACATAGACTGTGTAAACAATCTACATTTACATAAACAATTTGGGTAAGACAAAGGTACCACTGGTAAACAACAAATGATTTGCTGGTTCAGTGTTTCCCATTTTACTCATCAGATATCAGATGTTACTTCACATATCCAAGCTCATCAGTCACTCTAGTATTGCCCTCTGCGTTACAGAATGTGACAACTACATAAAGATATATACATATACAAGACAGTTTTTTATTAAAAACAAAACAAAACAAAAAAACCACCACCAACAACAACAAAAAAAAAACACAACCAAAAACATCTCCAACTTGCAAACACAACCATTCCATACATACACTGAAGTTTGTTATACATGTCTAGTTAGTGGGCTAGAAGCTTCCATTTTAAGGAATATTTGTAGCAGTGGGCAGCTGAAGGAAAATTTGATTTTAAAAACTTCGAGGAAACTAACATATTCATAAGATGTTAGGTAAATATCTTCTAAGTGACTTTTGGCAGAGTACTATATCCTAATAAAATACTGAATGAGGCACAAATGAAAAGTCATAAAATATGTCTATGTGAACAATACTTCTGCGTTAAGCCATGGATAATAAGGTTACAAAGATAACAGTCCTCTTTGTATTTAGTATGGATTTCCTAATTACAAAACACCTTATGATTTATTAGAAAGGCTATGATTAGATTAGGCCAAACAAATCAATATGCCTGTAATTAGTGGCGTAGTTGCTGGTTCCCTATGCTCTATGCTAACACCAAAGAATTTAAGATCCCAGTGTCCTTTAACTTTAAAACTTCAACTTTATTTCACATAAAGAAGAAACCACTTTGTCAACAAAAAAATGAGAACTGTTTCTAAGAAATGCACGAGCTGCTGTATATGTTGAAAGTAAAAATAATAATCTTTTATGTCCTATCCAATAGGTATGGACCTGCAGTCATATTTCAGTAAAGTATTAGCCTGTAGTGCAACACTCTGGATTATATTTCATATTAATTAGTACTGCAGCCTTCTAGCCTTTTTCTGAAGATACCATTATATGAGTGGATACCACAGAGTACCCAATCAATGAAACAAAAATTACTAACAAAGAACAATTAATGGTGACTAATCAGTCATGTTAAATTAGAAAAACAAAATGGTCTCAGTTAAATCTGTTTGTCCAGTCATCTACAAATCAACAGAAGGATTATGAACAATTACTTTTCTAAATTATAACTAATCATCACAACATGAAATGCTTTAAAAAATTTATTTTTACCTATTTAATATTTTTATATTAAGGAATTCTTGGAAAATGGAAAATTTTGACACCAAAATTCCATACAATTAATAGTAGACAGTGTGGTTGTGTATATTTCTACATAAAATACCCTTTAAAAATACATGATAATTTAAAACTAAGTATGGTGATAGGATGATTATAGGGAGCATAGAGGTTGGACTATGTGATCATTAATGGTCCTTTCCAACCTCAGCCACTCTATGATTCTTCAATTTCATGAACTCTGGGTTTACTTCAGCGCAGAGGTTCCCCAGAAAGAAATGTGGTGGCTACTTGGTCGTTTTGTGATAAAGCTCTTTCCTTTAGATTTCCAGAGCATGTTTATTTGTTTATTAACAGATAAGAGTCAATCTCCGCCACAAAGATTTGCACTATTTCAGCCAGTAACTATAAAAGAATTTGTTTGTTTCTTCCTTCCCTGTGATCTGGGACAGACAGGTGATTCTGCTAGGAAAAGAGTGAGCATGAGGTTAAAACCAGGCTCAAATCACAGCCATAAAGAACACTGCCAATGTTTTCAGATGGATGCTTTAAAGAGACAAATAGAGCAGGAGGAAGCATTCACAGGATACTTAGGATCAGAACACTTTCTTTCCTGACTATTTACTCCCCATTCAGATCACTTCTTCCTCTGCTTTGTATCAATTACAAGAGCATAGAACTCCATTATAATGTAAAAATTGTGGCAATAAGTAGTAGAAACTCATAATGTAGCTTCTTGCTTATCCTGAGGGATTAAGAGAATTTGAAAATGGCCATGAACCATAGCTACAATAAAATATTTTCAAAACATTCAAAGTTTTGATAAGTTGTAAGCAATTTGCTGTTTCTTTGCTCTTTGGCTACTTCCCAGTTCCTTCTCTGAGGGCTCATTGGCTAGGCTGTGAAAAATTATGTTCCCTTTCCTACCAGGATCTGAATTTGCTGTCTGAAATTACTGGCTGATTCTTTTAAATGCCTTCATGTAAGTTTATATCTATATTCTGTGTGTCTTTAAGTTTTCACATTAGATTCAGGAAAGTAATTTTCAAAAATAACTTATAAAGTCTAAATAGTTTCTAAATTGTTTCAGCATGGATGTTTTAGGTCAAATAAGATATGTGTTTTTCATAAAATAATCAACAATACAATTTGACCAGTACTAAATGAGATCTTTTACCTTTACATAAACAAGATAAAACTCAAAGCCCTCAAAATCTCATGGAACAAAGTTCAAAATTCATTTTTAAAGTCATCTAATAACTTTCTTATTGAGTGTATCATTTCAAAAAGGATAGGGAGATCTCTGTTGTAGAGACTGTTGAAATGTCTTCATTAAAAACAGGCTATTTTAAAATGACATTTTACTGCAGTAGAATTTTTTTTTAATAAATTTATCCTAAATAAAGTTTCTAAATGAAAAATTATACAGTTTTCTACTTTGCCTTGATGTTAAAAAATGACTGTATCTCACATTGCTTTCTCAAGTAATGGAAAAGGCTACTAGAATTTTAAAAGGCAGAGAAAATTGCATTCCTTTTATGTTTTTAGTATGTCTCCATATTTCTCCTGGCTCAGGAAATCTTCATTTCCCTTTGCTGAATTTCATAAGGTTCCACATTTCTCCAGCCTGTCCAGGCCTGTCTGGATGACATCAAAATCATCTGGTATATCAAGCACTTTTAACTGAGCACTGTCTATACTGTGTACTCTATCCCATCATCTGTATTGATCAGTATTGGAAACAAATGATATTGACCCAATAACTGATTCATGGGCATGCTGCTGGTGCCTGGACTCCAGCAGAACATAGTGTCACTGTCTGACTAAGGCATCTTTTTTGATCAAGTGTCTTCTTGATGTGTAGCAAATACCTACTGCAATGTCATTGACTTGATTTCCTCACTAATCCTTGCCCATAAACTGCCAGCTGGCTCCTCCTCCATCCCAAGACAGAGCTCCAAGTGTCCCCATTGCTTTCACATGTATTGGGCAATTCCCACATTCCCAGACTGTCCTCACAAATAGTCTGCATCCAGTCATGACAGTTGTCAGGCACTTGAGGCAGTTGTCAGGCACGTGTGAGTCCCATCACATCCCAGTGCTAAAGACTGTAGTCGTGCAATAACATGCAAATTTCTAATTCCACTGTCTATTTACTGTACTGCATCTGTTAATGTGAAGGCACACCAGAGAGCTGATCAGGAATGACGTGTGGGAGCCTTCCCCACCAAGCTGTGCTCTTGGTGTTTTCTTATTTGTGTACCTGCACTTGGGATAACCCATCTTCTGGATCTAAGAACAAGCATAAAGTCTCTGGCCAACTTCACCTCTGTTAACACTGCACATGCCTTAGTAATAATCAATGAAGCTAGGGGACATTATTTCTTTTTCCTTTCAGTGCCACTGCAGTCATTTAGCTTGGGAGAATGGCTCAATAGCAGTCTGAGGAGAAGGATCCAAATGAATCAATGTGAGCCAGCAATTAATGATTGCAGCCCAGAAGGCCGATTGTATCCTGGGTTGTACCAAGAGAAGTATGACCAGCAGGTCAAGGGAGATGATTCTACTCCTCTTCTCTGCTCTTGTGAGACCTCACCTGGAGTACTTCATCCAGTTCTGGGGCCTCCAACACAAGGAGTTGTTGGAGTGGGTCCAAAGAAGGACCACAAAAATGATCACAGGGATGGAATACCTTCCCTATGAGGACAGGCTGAGAGAGTTGAGGCTTTTCAGCCTGTAGAAGAGAAGGCTCCAGGGGGCCTTATAGTTGCCCTCCAGTACCTAAAGGGGGCCTACAGAAAAGCTGAGGAGGGACTTTTTGTAAGGGCATGTAGCAGCAGGACAAGGGGAAACTGTTTTAAACTGGTAGAGGGTAGACTTAGACTAGAAATTAGGAACAAATTCTTTACTGTGAGAGGGATGATACACTGGAACAGGTTATCCAGTGAGTTTGTGGATGCTCCCTCCCTGGAAGCATTCAAAATCCAGGTTGGATGGGGCTTTGAGCAACATGGTCTAGAAGGAGATGTCCCTACTTATAGCAGGGACGTTGGAACTGAATGGTCTTAAATGTCCCTTTCAACCTAAACCCTTCTATGATTCTATGATATATTGTTCTAGTCACAGTAGCTGTAAGGTGTTAATGCATTCTCTCTTCAGCTTTATGCTTACATTAAAATATACATAAGTACATGCATGCATATATGAGGGCTGCTGTGAAAGTAATGTCTCCTATCTTATGGTATTGGCCCATGATGTCAGAAACAGATGTTGGTGTATGGCAGTAGAGGCTTTCCAACCAATATTCCATTACTATTTTTTTGCCATGTGACAAATGGTAGCAGAGGGGCAGTTTGATAGAATCACATCTGACATGGAAGTCAGTGTGAAGCAAAGGTGTGGAATTGAACTCCTCCATGTGGAAAAATGACATCTATTGGCATTCATCAGTGTTCACTGAATGTTGTTTATGAAGACCAAAGAGTGGATGTGAACACAGGGAAGTGATGATGCCTTTCAGCAGTGGCAACAACATCATGAAAGACAAGTCATGTTCCATAAGGAGGCATTACTTTCAAAGTGACCTACATTTATGCGTGAGAAAACCAAACAGAAAGCCATGATAATGTTTCTCACTTGGTTTGAACACAAAGCTTTCTCTTGTAGCTAGACGCATTCCAACTTGGGAACATTCCAAGCTATTTATCTTCATTTCTAGACCACAGTCTGCTGCATTAATAACGGAAATCAGCAGAGGGTATGGCTTTTATTCAGATAGTGTATGCATATATCTAGTTGTCATCTCTGAATTCAATACTTTCAACTTTTTTTTTTTTTTTTTTTTTTTTTTCCCCAGGTGTGGTGCTCCTGTTTTAGGAGGTTTTGTGTTGGCATCATATAGGCTGTTCCAGTTTTCAGGCATTTGGGTAATGGAATGCCACCAGGAAAAATCCTGGAGCCCACCTAAAATCTCTTGATGCAAATCAGTGTGACAGATGGTTCAATGGAAAGCCTGATATATTGTTCATGTAATCATAAAGTTATTCTTTAAGATAATATAGTCAGAGGTAGCATCCTTTGAACATTTTGGTGGAGAGTACTTACCTTAATTGATCTGCAAGCAAAGAGGTTTTTACATACAAATGAGGAAATTACACAAGCAGAAGAGATCTGTATAATTTCTTTGTTTACATTAACTTCACAAGTTACAATTTAACTTACATGCTAACCTATTATTATGTAAAGACTCATAAGTTCCAGCTCAGAGAAGCTCTCCAGCCAGCAGTACTAAAATTACTTATAAAACAGCTTTACCATAATTACTAGAAGGAGATCTCCTTTGGCCTTAAAGAATAGCACATGAATAGCAGTAACCTTTATGAGGTTTTAAAGGCAACACACTCACATGTATTTTTCTTCATTGGATGTTTCCATGAGGGTTTCTGCTTGGATCAAGAGTGAGTTTTTGAAGTAAAGCTTTCTCTTATCCCTAATTAGTATGCTCTGATTCTGAAAGCTGAGCTGTCAGAGCTCAACAACTGGGTGTTAAAATGAAACTAAAACATTTCTCTACCAGGAAGTTGTGCAATTGAGGAGTGGACTCATGGAGTACATATCAGTTGCTGAGATACTGATGTTCAGTCTCTGTATCTGTCAGGATATTTACTGTGCCCTGTCTCTTCTCCACAAACTGAATAAACATGAGCAGGTGTTACAAAATGTCATTTAATTTTATTTTTTTAAAGAGAAATTTATCTTCTTTTTTCCAATAAGTTTTCAAAAAGGATCACATTTTAAAATCCCTGAATTCCTTGGAAAAGTTTAACCTGATCAGAGATTTGATACTTTTTTCTGGCTTTTTATATCTCATAAAATCATGTACCTTATTTGCCAGGGAGATGACATGACCAACTACAAATGGAGTGATGGTCTTCACAGGACAGTGTTTTCCTAAAATGTATTTTGTGCAATTAGAAATTACAAGATTCTTCTTTTTCCCCAGAAAAGCCATAGTTATGCCTTTGGTCAAGTAGTTTTAGTTTTCGGCATTAGTTGACAGTTCACCAAGCATGATAAAAACTGATTTCCATGGTGCCAGAGATGTTCATAGCTCAGTGAAGAAAAATTTAAAAAAGAATTGCATTTGCTCTCAACATCTAAAAGTCCTAAGTATCAAACCCCACAGGTATTGTCTGTGCTCGTGTTGCTTTATTTAACTTTAGTGTCCTGCTATGTGTTGATAGCTGAGGTTGGCACCTGTACTAACCACAGAAAGTGGCTCAGACTGTGTTTACAGAGATAACACTATTTAGGCATGATCAAAATGGCTCACATTCAAAACAAAATAAAAAACCTGTAGTTTTTCATTTAAACCTGGATCCTTTGAGAATACTGGGCCTGCAGTCAAGGCCAGGGTCCTGACATTCTGTGACTGCTAGAAGAAATCTAATATTAACTCTAAGTATATGTCTTGATCATGCTAAATTAGTGCAAAAGCCAGGTGAGCAAATGCTGCTTCTCCTCTTTTTCTCACAGGCAGAATGCCAGTGCTTCTAAACAGTAGTGTCTACTACCTCCACTCTCTCTGCCATCCAGAGCAACAAAAGCAGTGAGTAAAAGGAGTTAAAAAATGTTTGCATACATTTAATATTTCCTTCTTGAAAGTGCATTAAGAAGATTGTCAGAATTTTAGTGGGGAGAGAAAAATCAGAGAAAGTGGCTAATAAGCACTTAGGCTTTCACCTGTGGTTTGATGCATGCAAGGTTTGGAAATATAGTTGTAGCAGTGACCCCACATCCAGGCTGTATTTATGCTTAAGAACATATGTTTGAATGAGATAACAAATCCCCAAAGCAGCAATTCTTGTCACCCACCAGTCTACAGTCAATAGCAATACACACAGCTCTCCATGACTCCTATTCTGTTTGGCTCATGCTTTGCCCTTTCTCTCTGTACCTCACTAGAAAAATCCCTTAGTTAGATTCCAGTTCCTCAACTCTCAGGCTGTCACTGCGCACATCTTCATTTCTTAGCAACTACACTTACATTACAGAAGACCAGCCTATGTTCTTTCAAAGTCTTTTTGAAAAAAGATTGTCCTTCATTTGAAGTTTCATATTCATAATGTGTTTTTGTTCATAGGTACATTTCTAAGAGAATCTGGGATATCCTCTTCAATTAAACCTCCACTGTCCAACAACCCCAAAATCTTGTTACTTCAGTCCTGTTAGAAAACAATACACTGTTTCTGCCAGGTTCTGCCAACCCTCATGCATAAGCAAACCGTGGAATTCTTCTGAGATGCTTGTGCAAGCTGGTTTGCTTACATGCAGAGTGAGAAAGTTCTACATAGTAATACTATTTAAGACATTTAGATTATTCCATCTATTCACAAATATATTAGTAATGTTAGTTTTAACAAAAAAAAAAAAAAAAAAAACAAACAAACAAACAAAAACTACTACAGAATTTTGAAGGTGACTTTCCATCATACTGTATGAAATTACTAATGACCATGGAAAGAGTTAAAAAAAATTGCTAGGGCAACACATGCAAATGCACTTCATTACATCAGCTGAGAAATATTTCTGCCTTGCAAGCAGAACAGTAGGAACATGAGCTATTCTGTTTCCTGAAACAAAGCCATTTCCTGCTACCCCCATTCACAACTGTCCCTGAGATCACGTGGCTCTGCACCACATTTGGTACCTTGTCAAACACTGTGGGGCATGAGGCCACCATGGTTCACGGTAGCTGTCTGTGTGCAGCATGGGCAGAGCCCCCAGACTGCTTACACATGCCACATTTGTACTGTGGTGGACCTAAATCCCACCGAGTCATAAATATTGACTCAGCAGTGTGGCTGCTGCTTTTGCTTCTTCACTGAACAATGCCACAGGAGATTATTAGGCTTAGCAGCTGATTTTTGCTTGTAGGATGGATCACTGCTCATTGACAACAGAGTCACTTTTTTATATGCTTGTTTTAGTCAACAAACTATTGTGGCATGGCAACCATGGCTAGTCAGCTGTGCTGTAAATAGATTTTCTGTCCTCGTTCAAAGACCATTTTCCTTCCTTTTTTTACTATATGGGTTACAGTTATTAACTATAAAAGATAGCTCACATGTTTACCAACACAGGAAAGTGACAGAAGAAAAAGAAATGTTTCAAGTAAAAATTCTTCTCTTGGTATTATTCTATTCTATTCAGATGCAGTTTTACTCGGAAGTCCCAGCTAAGACAACACTGCAGTGCTTCCTGTTATTGGGACTTAATGAAAGCAAGTGGCCTCCTCTCATCCTTGCTGGAGTTTTCAGTCTAGTACTAGGCAAACATTTATGAAAAATGCTATCTCTCTTGTCCAATGAATAGATGATTTTGCTCAAGTGCTTTTGTGCCTACTTTAAAGGGTTCATTTCTTCCTTGGAGCAACCTGAAGTTTTAAGGTAATCATAAAAAATCATCCTAAAAAGCAATGTGAGGTAAATAAACATGAATTTTCCCTTTGGAAAGCAAATATTCTCTGAGAATACACAGGGAGTTTTCATGTGTCTTGTCATATGTGCCCAAGTAGCATCTGAATAGTTGATGATTACCATACCGGTCATAGCTGATCAGAGTTCAATTTTCATCAGAAAATATACACAAAATAATAATTTTAAAATGTTATTACACACTGAAAATCAAATATTTTAATTGTAATACAAATAAATGATTTTTGAGTGAAATATTTGGACTTTGTATGCATAACAATATATTCTCTTGCATTAAAATTTTAAACCCTGTTTAGCAGAAAAAAAAAAGTGGAAAAGAAAATTTGACTGATGGTTGCAAAGGGTACTTCAGCGTTATTTCTTCTAAAATTATAGATCAAGAAATAATTGCAGCATTTCTTTGATGACTAACTTCCAATAGGCTAATATGTCCATGAAAGTGTCATTGACAATTCATTAACACTACAAGAAGAAAAATGAGGTGAATAAATGATTGGCTTTTTATGACTTATTTGCTCGGCCTTGGTTATTAGAGTTAAATGGTGTAACCATTAGATAGAATAACTATTCAGGCATGAAAAAAAATATTTATCACAACTCTATGTAGAAATAATTAAATACAAAGATGTAGTCACTAACAGCAAGAACTAGAGTTTCTATGTAAGGAACTTCAGTATTACAATATTAAAAATAAAATAAAAATTGATATCTATATCAATTTAGACAAACAGTCTAAATTGTCAAACAGTCAGTTTGGACAGTCAATTGCAGATAATCTATATAAAGTAACTTCTGATTGTTTGCTGTCAATTAGTTTAGCCATTAACCTACTGTTTTCTGATTTCTACTTCAGTTTCCCCATTTTTCATAAAAATGATATAATGACTTTTTTTGATGAAGCTAGAAAAATAACTCCAGTATTCTGCAATGCTTTCATTCCCCTTAAATTCTTCTGAGATACACATATAAAATGAGCTGCATGAAGACTTTTAATATTGGAAATAGCTACTCTGTTTTTACAGTGACTACTTTTCTGCCTCCTTATTTTCTGTGCAATTTTCCTTCTGAGAAGCTACCTTGGATTTACACCAATGAAAACACTGTGGGCTCCAATCCATTGCATACTGAACTTAAATAATTGGTAGAAATTTACAGCATCAACAGGGTAATACGCTGGGCTTCTCACTGACTTACCTGCTAATGACACTGACCACTGATCATTGAAAACACACAGTTTCAGCTAGCTGTGATTTCACCAGCAGAACTAGAGTGATAGGTAGTAAAGAAAGCTTTCATTGCGTTGCACTATCTTCCAAATCCTTGTCCTTCACAGGAAATGCTGTAGGACTCTGTTGGCTAAAGGGATTGTTAATGTGCTTCTCTGCTCCTTTATCTCTTCTTGTTTACTTTCTCTGTTCATTTAGTGGGATATTTGTGTTTATTTTGTGTACAGTTTCCTTTGGCATCATTCCAGCTGGTGCCCTCATTTTTCTGCTCCCACAAGGATGGTCACATCCCAGTCCCTCGGAGCAAACTGCTTTACTTCTTGACTTCTTTTTTAAAAAGATTTTATCACCAAAACATGGCATTCAAACTGGCCTAGGTGTAATGAGCAGCTATCTCTTGCAGGCTGAGACATAAAGCACGCTGGAATATGACTTTAAAAATCTGAAGCAATGTCTTCATCTTACTCTCAAATAACAGCTCAAATATTCCTTCTTTGACATTGTGAAGAAGCAAGTCAGCTGATATTTTCCAGAAAAAAAAAAAAAAAAAAATAGAGCACTTTAGAAACAAGTGAAAAACTAAGTCTCTGTAGAATAATGGACAAACAGTCATGTGCAGAAGATGAACAAAATGAATTATTAAGGGAAAAAATTGATAACTTGCTCTGAAACTCTGTTCTGTTCACAGCCAGTTTGGCCGAAACAAGTGTTTTTCAGCTGGTTTGTTGTCATGTCCTAGGCATAGGTAAGGTACTGATCATTTAGGGAGGAAATATTCTTTTATTGTCTTAGTCTCATCTTGCAGTATTTATCTCATTTCTCCACTTGTTTTCTCATCTCCAGCTTACTTTTCTCTCTTCCTTTCACTAGTTCTTCTACCATGGGAATTCAGACGGAAAAGAGAGGCAGATTAAAACTTATTTAAGCTGAATAAAGACAAGTTCTTAAACATAAAATAATCTCAAAAATAATAATTTCCTCCTAGAAATAGACTTGCCATTTAAGCAAGTCTCAGCAAGGACAAGACCCTCAAAAATCCATCTTGAATTCTTCTCAACCTGAAGAAATGATTCTCGTGTGACTTGTATCTTATGCCAATGAAAATGTGGCATCCTAGCTCAGAGACAGAGGAAAACTTGGCCACTATATATTCCTGGGCAATTATCTCCAACATCTACCTCACATTGAGGATGCAGTGAAGTTTACTTTTTAATATTAAAAATGAAATTCTGAAGTCCTTGAATGAAAGATGTTCGAAAAAAATCAGTGCGTTAACGTTAATAAGATATGTAGTAGTGGTACAAAGCTATCAGGCGGATCCAAGAGAAAGTCCTCCCTTTGAAGGCTACCAGATCATAAACTACATATGTATACATAATTGACTACTATTTCCTTTCATCTCTTACATGCTAGCATCATTCTATGTTTAGTTCTTTCTTATGAGAAGTACACTGTCATTTCAGTGACTAAACAAATTGGACAAAATTGTTGATGTAAATCCCGAAGAGTAGCAATGCAGTTTGATTATAGTAGTTATGAGTTATATGGCTTTAATATTTTTTTTTTTCTCTTATAAACAGTTGTGATTTAATTTATGTTCAAAAGACAACAAAGTGTTATGGCAAAGAATTCTGAGCGAAACTCTGATAAAGTAAAATAAGAATTGCGTTTGGGCACATTGAAACTGGAAGATATAATTTGGATCAGACAACGTTACCACAGCAAGCATTGCTACCTATGAAGACACATCATAAGTCAGATCTACTGACCTCACTGCACAAAGAGGCAGGTGACAAAAAAAAGAAAATGGCTTTAAGAGAAACAAGCATCCCCCTCACAATGTACATAAACACACCTCTCCAATATGTCTAAATAGTTTTCATTTTTGAATCCTAGAATACCATCACTTGCAGTTTACATTTTTGAAATGTTTCCTTAATTCTGGTGGTGCCTACTGTGTATTGCTATCATTGGTCTGTCAGATTTTTACTGATAAAAAACACCTTGAGGTGTTTGTAAGATGCCCTCAAAATTTAATCAGTGTAAAAATACAATAAGCATGACCTCAGTGAGTGAGTGGCAGACAATAAAACTGACAGGGACAAATTATGTCTGAAGAGTAGGAGGAGGATTTGACTGGATGAAAATGAAATGGACTCAAGGTGAGAAAGATAAAATCACAAAATCATAAAATACTTGAGAAGTATTCCAGAGGCCTTTTTTGTTATCCAGGGCAGATTGACACTTCCAATCAGGTTTCTGTGCTCACATTGCTTAAAAAGGATGTTTCAGATGTATATTTAATGTATATTGAATGATAGGATGGTTTTCAAAAGAAGCATAGTAAGATTGTGGAGCTTCCATGGTAACAAGAAGTGTATTTGTGGCCTTAAAATTATTGAGACTGATGTACAACAATATATAACAGTGAGATCAAGCTATTTGCATGTACCAAAACAGTCTTTAATGTACTGATTTTCCATGCTGGCAACAATACTTAGTTCATTTACTTTCTCCAAGCTCTTTTTTTTCTTTTCTAGTGCTCCCTATAAATAGGCTGTGCTGCTTGATCTGGTCAGGAGAACTATTATCTTCTACTCCTTCCAATTACCCAGAATTTCTTCTACACTTCCAAGAGATTAATTAACTAATATTCAATATAGAAACTGAAAATATTTAGCCTCTGAAAAATATTAAATGAAGATCTCTTAAAAGAGATGTCTAGAGAGAAATATCAGAGTAGATGAAGTGGAGAATTAAGATTTTATGTAAAAGAACTCATGTAGGAACTACATAATTAAAGGAAGCAAGCCATCTTGACTGTGTTTTGTAATCATGTCAGACAATATCCATATGATCAGGGAACGTTCAATGTTACACTGATTTTTAAAAACGTATGAGTTTGTTTCTGTGCATTTTTCTGATATAGACCAGAGACTACAGTTTTCTGTGCTCAGTAGCCCTAGAAATCATCTTTTTCACTGACTACTTACATAAAAGTTTTTAACTTTTCAATTTTGTACAGCATGGATTTCCCCCTCAAGGTCGAGAGGTTGAGTACCTGAGAAGCAAGCTTCTCTCTGGACTTGAATCCTGATTAGCTTTATCATATCACTCAACTGCTTGAGTTCATCAAATCCACAATCATGACCATTGAGTTCATCATACCCATAGAATACACTGATAATCAGAACTGTCCTAGAGTAAGGTCAAGCACAGATTTCTTCCCAGCATGTCTGTGATGTCCATGATAAGAAAAAAGGCCTCCTCTGAAAGCCAGACAAATAGCAGTTTTGTGATAATTAAAGAATAGCAGTTCTCTGTCAGATGGGTGACTATTTATCTAGATTGGGTTTTGTTTTGTTGGTGGTTTTTGTTTTTTGTTTTTTTTTTTTCCACCTGGACACCAAATGGTAAAATGGTTAATTTATTCAGAAACACTGTCTAGATTTTTTCTTACCTGTCTTTCAACAGCCATAATGCAGATGTTAACATCACAGTCAGTGACCTAATCTCTCTTACTAGTTAAAAGAAAGAAATAAAAGCTTTAGGAATGTGATTAATCTGACCTTTTTTTGACAGCTGTTTGCTTAGGAGATAAATTGCACCCTGGACTGCACTGTGCTTATTGACTAGATCTTCACCTACTACATAGGTCACTGTGAAAGCAATACCTTTTTATTTCCACAGAAACTACAACAGATGCAAAGATCACAATAATGCTATCTAATAAAGCAATTCTCAGCTACAAAATACTGTTTTTCAACATAGTCACCACAATTAGCTATTTTCATCAATAATGAGCAAGCACTGAATTCTCAAAACCATTAGAATCATAACAATTTTCAAAATCCCCAGAAAAATTGCATTATGATAAAACTGAAATATTCAGATGCTAAATATGGACAATTCTTTTAGTAATTTTAAATTTTTTGTTTCTTTTTTTTTCAAAATCACCAGAACATTCAAAATATTAAGTAAGTCATTGCTGTTTTTTCCTTCCCTGTAAGCAATTAAAATATGAAGTTGTTTAGCATCCACTAAAAAGAAAGAAGACAAAACAAAGCAAAAAATTGATCAGATTTCTCTTTCATCGTTTGTCCTATTTTTATATTAAAATGATAAAATTGAAACAAAACTAACATCAGTTCTTTTGGATGAGAAAACTGGATTTGAAAATACACTTTTTTCACTTACATCAAAATTTCCCAAGTTTGTGTCCATGAAGTCTCTACTTGCATGCACAAATTGACAGTTGAAACTGTTTTCAATTTTAACTGAATTTCAATTTCAATAATTGTGTGAAGATTTGTTTACTGTCGTTATGAGGGTAACACCTTTTGAAATACACTTCCATCTCACACTAAAGTAGCTGTTAAATTTCACTCTTATATTAAAGTTGCTCAGCTTAACCCAGAGGGCAAGGTGAGGTTATTTGTCTGAATATATGAGTATTCATCCTTTTTTGTAGTATTGTAGAGGATGGAACAGCTAGAAGTTGTACCCAAATCCACTATTTTCAGCAGATGCTGACCAGTGAATAATTGTACAATATTTCAGGAAGGAAAAGCTACAGGACTAAAACACGATTTCTTTGGATTAGCAGTTTATTTACAGGTTGATAGTTTGGTACATTTTTCATATCCATTTAAGGTTCTCATCAGTAAATTGTCATCAAAGTTGGACTGAACAAAATTCTGCATCCAGAGTGATTCTTAATCACAGCAACATCCTCTTGATGGTAACTGGGATAGTCAAATGATTAACACGCAGTCACTCAGATCTATTACTTTTAAATCCTTAGAAATCCTATAAACACTAATGGCCAATAATTTTCAGTATAAAGAAATTCATAATAAAACATAATTATAATTTATTATAAAACTATTGTATGAACTGATTAGCTAGATTGATTTCTGTAGTAAATAGTTAACATAGCTTTCTCATTCTTCATTATGTCTTTAGGGTGCAGAAGCCTAAACAAAAAACACAGGACTCAATAACAAACTCTACTTGATCACAGTGATATAAAACATACCATTAATTATTACTAAGTTAATTTTCAGGAAATGTTGGAAGCAATCTTAGTTGAATATTCAGTGATTCTGAACTTGTTATCGGCATTCTTGGTGATCTTGCTTTTACTTTACATAAATTAGGGGTTTGATAAAATGGAATATGCTCTAATTTACTATTGTGCAGCATTGTTAACGAGAACAAAAGAACGTAATCTAGCTATGAATAAATTTGTAACAAAAATTAAACAGAGATTTTTAGTCACTAAAGAGGAAAACTTCTAGAGTACCTTCCCAATAATAGGAACAAAAAGTAAGTAGCTCCAAGACATTTCAATTAATTTATAAAGGTGTCCTCGTTTTGATGATAGAGCTATTTTTCTTCCCAGTAGCAGGTAACATGCTATATTTTAGGTTTAATGGTGATAGCACACTGATGATTTAATTATTGCTGAGCAGTGCTTACACTGATATAAGGTTTTTTCAGCTTCTTATACTGTCCTGCCAGCAAAGGGTGAAGAAGAAGCTGGGAAGGGACACTGCTAGGACAGCTGTCCCAAATTGGCCAAAGGGGTATCACGTATCACAGAATGCCATGCTCAGCAATAAAACTGGAAGAAGTGTTCTGTGTGGGCTGTCATTGCTCAGGGGTTTTCTGGGCATCTGTTGGTTAGCAGCAAACAAACGCATTGTGCATTATTTTATTATTTTCCTTGATTTTTTTTTTTTTCTTTTACTTTTCTTTCCTGTTAAACTGTCCTTATCTCACCCAATAAGTTCTAGCACTTTTGTCATTTTTGTTGTGCTTTTTTTTTTAATTTTCTACAATGTAAATCTGATTCATGGCACAGTCAGGAATCTAACCTACTAGCACTCTCCCAAATAATTCTCAAGATATTTGTAGAGTTTTTGTCAAATGGATACTTATCCTAACACACAGTCTATTTTGAAGAGATATAAATGTAATAGTCATGGACAGTTCCTTTTCAGAATCAAAGAACTGTTAAGAGCATATTTTATTTACTATTATGAGCATAACTGAAAATCTAGAACGACCCATTAATTTCTACATCCATATTGCTATTTAATTTTTCTTCTTTCTTTCTATTAAACTCAAATCTAGGTCACATTATTTAAAGCAAGGGGGAAAAAGGAGGGGTGGCAGAGTATGCTTTGACAATAATGTATCCATAGAGACTGTTTTCCTACACAGATAATATAAGTAGCTCCAGAAACTCAAGTCACTCTTATAACGAATGCATCTCTCATTGTGAGATACAACAAACATATCACTGGATATCTCCCAGATATGCATATATATACTATATCTGCATTGTGATCTCCCATCTATGTTTTCTTTTGTCTCCTTGTCTTAGTAATTCATAGACATTCAGCTCCTTTTAGTCCTTAAAGTCAAAAAAGTAATCAATGTGTGATTTACATCTTTTGGTATTTTCATAGAATTATGAAGGAGTTTGGGTTTGGGACTAGTTTTGGAACCTTTAAAATCATCTAATTCAACCCATGTGCTGTGACTAGGGATGTAACTTATTGGAACAGGTTGTGCAGAGACTCATCCAACCACATCTTGAACACTTTCAGGGATGGAGCATTCACAGTTTCTCTGGACAACTATGTCAGTGACTCATCACCCTCTGAGTAAAGAATTTCTTCTTAATATCTAATCTAAATACACCCATTTCGTTTTAAAATTGTTATCCCTTTTTCTATTACCACAGTTTCTGATAAACAGTCCCTACTCATCTTTCTTATATGCACTCTTTAACATCTTTCTCTTCCCCAGGCTGAACAAGACTGATTCCTTCATCCTTTCTTCATAGGAGAGGTGCTCCAGCTCTCTGGCCATCTTCACGTCTTCTCTGGACCCACTCCAGAAGATCCATGTCTTTCTTATTCTGCAGACTCCAAACCTGAATTCACTACTCCAGGTGGGGCCAAAATGAGGACAAAGAGTGGGACAATCACTTTCCTCACCCTACAGATCATGCTTCTTTTGATGCAACCCAAGATACTGGCTTTCTTGGTTGCAAGTGCGCAGCTTAGGCTCATGTCCAATCTTCCACCCACCAATATCTCCAAGTCTTTCTCTCAATCCATTTATCCTTTAGTCTAAGTTGCTATGGAAGGTTGTCCTGACCCATGTGCAGGACATTGCAATTAGCCTTATTGAATTTAATGATTTTCGTGAGGGCCCACTTCTCAAGCCTGTCAGATCTCTCTGGATGACTGCTCTTCCCTCATAACAATTTCAACACTCAGCTTAGTGTCATCTGTAAATCTGCTGAGAATGTACTGAATCCAAAAGTCTTTGCTGTTAATAAAGATATTAAACAGTACCAGTTCCAGTAAAGACACTTCAACCGGACACTACTCACCACTGGTTTCTACCTGGCCATCATATTGTTGACTGCAATTCTCTGGATGGAATCTTATCCACAAAATAATCCATCCACCAAATCCCAGTTTATTTGGTATATTTAATCTATGAATAAACCTGTATAAATAGTGCTTTTAATGGTGGGAATTGGTGCTATTTCAACTTAGAATACCTCACTTCTTCATCCTTAAGTCTAAATTACCAAAAAAACCACAATTTTTATTTTGTTTTAGGTTCAGATAATACACTTATTTCAAACAGTAATTATCAGATAGGAGGAAATATCGTTTTTTGGGACACATTAAACAAAGCATAGCCATCCAGTAAAAGAGGTGATTTTCCTGCTACACTGAGTGGTAATGAGACTTCATATTGTGCATGGTTCTGGGCTCTACAGTATAAAAAAATGTCAGAAATTTTCAATTCATTCAGAGTTCAAATAAGCTGGTGAAAGGGCTGGAAGGCAGAAGAAGCTGAGGCCACTGGGATTGTCCAGTTTGAGAAAGTCCAGGGGTGACCTCATTGCTCTCTTCAACTTCCTGAGGCAGGGAACTAGAGAGGGAGTTGCTGATATCTTCTAGTAATCAATGGTAAGATGCATGGGATTGGGAGCAGAGAAAATTTCTTAAGCCCGAGGGTTGTCAGACATTGGAATGGGCTCACTAGAGAGGTGTTTGATAAACCATACCTGTCATTGTACCCAAAAAGGACCCAATGTACCCCAAAATACATTTGCTTTAACTTTTAATTATCTCTGAAGGGCAGGCAACTGGACTAAACAATCTTTGTAGCTCCCTTTCACCTGCACTTTCTTTTCTTTTCTTTTCTTTTTTTCTTTTCTTTTCTTTTCTTTTCTTTTCTTTTCTTTTCTTTTCTTTTCTTTTCTTTTCTTTTCTTTTCTTTTCTTTTCTTTTCTTTTCTTTTCTTTTCTTTTCTTTTCTTTTCTTTTCTTTTCTTTTCTTTTCTTTTCTTTTCTTTTCTTTTCTTTTCTTTTCTTTTCTTTTCTTTTCTTTTCTTTTCTTTTCTTTTCTTTTTCTTTTCTTTTCTTTTCTTTTCTTTCTTTTCTTTTCTTTTCTTTTCTTTTCTTTTCTTTTCTTTTCTTTTCTTTTCTTTTCTTTTCTTTTCTTTTCTTTTCTTTTCTTTTCTTTTCTTTTCTTTTCTTTTCTTTTCTTTTCTTTTCTTTTCTTTTCTTTTCTTTTCTTTTCTTTTCTTTTCTTTTCTTTTCTTTTCTTTTCTTTTCTTTTCTTTTTTCTTCTCTTCTCTTCTCTTCTCTTCTCTTCTCTTCTCTTCTCTTCTCTTCTCTTCTCTTCTCTTCTCTTCTCTTCTCTTCTCTTCTCTTCTCTTCTCTTCTCTTCTCTTCTCTTCTCTTCTCTTCTCTTCTCTTCTTTCTCTTCTCTTCTCTTCTCTTCTCTTCTCTTCTCTTCTCTTCTCTTCTCTTCTCTTCTCTTCTCTTCTCTTCTCTTCTCTTCTCTTCTCTTCTCTTCTCTTCTCTTCTCTTCTCTTCTCTTCTCTTCTTTTTTTTTTTCTTTTCTTTCCTTTTCTTTCCTTTTCTTCTCTTTTCTTCTCTTTTTTTCCTATCCTGTTCTATTCATAAGCGTTCTTCTTTTGTGAGTAATGTGGACTAGTACAGCGTCATATAAAATTAATCAAAGGAAAAAAAGAAACTTCTTGAATAAAGTGAAAAACAAATTGGTTTTACCTTTTGAAGATGTAAGTCTTTCAATATCATCAGCATTTATTCACTTATATCAGTCAGAAAAGAGAATTTCAGTGGACATTAAGAATCACTAATTTCCCATTAGCATTTTTCATTGTAAAATAGTACAGCTGCAGTTTCCCTAGCTCATTTTAATTAAGAATACTCATGTCATTTAAATTTAAAAAGAATTGTTGTAAATGCAAGTTATATTTCTATACATCAGGAGTTATGTTTTTAAAGTCAATGAGATACAATTGGCAGGAAACTTTCAGGAACATAAGCAGACACAAAGCATAAAATGAGTAATTCTTTTATGTTGAGAAATAGTAAGAAAAGCCAAATCAATTGAGTTATAAATAAATATAAACTGAATTTTTTGGTTTTGCATCTTTAGATCTAATATATTTTGACAGTGGCAGCTGCTCTAGATCTATCATTTTACTATTATTGAATTTCTTCAGGTAAAATGTAGATAATCAGGTTGTTTCTTGCAACTGTTTTGCTGCCCAGATGAACTATTTGTTTCTTTTATAAACATTATCTGTCAAATAAAACTGAGGTGTATGCTTGATTTAAATGTTATCATCACAGTATGTGGAATACGAACCAAAGAGTGATATAAGATTGATGTTTGTATCCTTAGTCTTAATGTAGAATAACTGTAATAGAAATATAGTCCACATGGCCATAAGTACTCTCTCTTTTTCACACAGCCACACACACATGCAAACATCTGAAGATAAAGCAATTTATAAAACACAAGAAACTACATTTTGTATCACATATATTTCTTAGTATTTATGGCATTGCATGGGGATTCTCAAATACCATGGTGACCAGGAGTAATACAATTCAATTATTTTGAATTTCATTTCTGATACACCATCAGTGTACTTCCATTTTTAGAACCTACAGCATATTGGTCAGAAATTTCCACTTTATTTTTTCCTTGAGTAAGTGCTTCGAGTTAATTTATAATCTAATAATATGTTAAGCATTTCAAATTATTCCTTCCTGTGTTCATTACATTGTATTTTTTCATCAGAGAATTCCATTTGCCATTGCAATGTCCATTCATCTAAACAGCACTAATGGCATTGAAAAACCAGTTACTTTCGAAGCATTGGAAAATAAATTGTGAAGCAGATGTCAAAAGGTATTTCACCTGCTTTACATTTGAATCCTTGCTTTGCTTCATTCACTTTGCTACTGAATAGAATCAATAACAGCATTCATGATGGGACACAGACATTTAGTTTATAAGCTTTCAAGGTATTAGCTTTTTTTTTCACTTATCAAGAGTGGATGGGGAGCAAATGAAATAGTTGGCACATGTTCTTTTCCTCATTCTCCAATGACATTTCTCTGGTATTTATTGTAGTTTGTGCAGGTATTAAAGACATTTACTTCAAGGTAAATTTGCCAGATTTGACAGTAAGGCTAAAAATAAAGGGAAAATGGTAACTCTAAGAACAGTATTTTTCCTACTTCTTGTTTTCTTTACTGCTGGGTTTATAGACACTGAATATTTGTCTAGAATGTGTGCTATGCTACGTTTAAAAGGCAAGAAATCTTACAGTGACTAGTAACATTTGGCCTACACATACACTGGCAGACATAGAAATAATGGATGTCCCTATCTCATTAATGATACTCCAGTTTGATGTAAGAACCTAGTCCTATACCAGACCTGACCTGTGTTCTTCTTGTCCATCCATCTCACCAGGTTCAACAAGTAGAAAGTAAAAAGGGCAGTAGGCCTAGTTGCAGCGGATTCTACCTGATCCCAACTATATTCCTACAGTATACCCTGCAATGAGTAATGGCTTTTGGTGGTCTTTGTGGATTGGCTGTAGATCATGAGTCCAGACTACTATAAAAAGTACTTACCTAAGGAGGAGAATGGGCAACATTTCCAACTGGTTATGGAACTGGTTTTGGAACTGGTTTTGGAATTTTCCAACTACATTTGGTTGTCTACAGGAAAGTGAGATCAAGACTGTACAAGTCTTTGAGTTAGTACTAAGTAAAATGCCTCAGACCAGAACAGCTTAAAATGATGAATTCTTTTTTTTTTGTTTTATAAAACTTTTAACCATCTTTATAGCCCTTAGGTTGCTTATTAAAAGTCTGTATTTGCTCTCAGATATTAACTACTTTGTTGTTAACTTTCTTTCTTTTTATTTATGAAGCATAGAAAGCAACAGCTTAATCCAGTGCTCTATTATACCCAGGAAAAATAGAAAAAGTAGCCTAAACATTAGACTATATTAAAAAAAAAAGAAATTGTTTTAAAAAGCTAAAATTAAATTATAACTTTGAATTATAATAGATTAAATTATAATTTTTCCCATCTATTTTTCCCCCACATTATTTCCTTTGCTATTTCAAAATCTACACGTCTTTGATAGTCAGACAAGGTTAGGGTTATGTTTAGCCATTTAAATGTTAGGTATATAGTCCACTGTGTTCCCCAGAATGCTTGTTTCATGAACAAGGGTTTTCAGTCAGATACTTTCAACAACAGATTTGATTATTCAGCAGATCTTATTTAGCTTAGTTATTAGTGTAAGAAGGACTAGGAAGCAACAAAACACAAATAATATAGACAGCAGATAATATGCAGAAAGTTTAAGTCATTCTATTGTCCAAATTGAGAAAATGCCCCTGTATGTGTTATTGTCAATTCCTTTTATCATGTATTATATTATCTATTCATCAGTTATTTAATTATTTTATTCATATTCCCAAGTCTCTCTTAATATTTTGAGTCTGTTCATAGTTCAGAGAAATGCAGCTACAATTAAGGAGTTGGAGCTTTGCTGGAAACAATAAGATCATTGCTATGCTGGATCCATTGGTTCCTAATGCCATGTTGGAATGGATAATTAAAGATTTGGAGTATTAAGCAGCCATTACATGATAACGTCCTTGTTGTAGTTCCTGTGTTATGCATCCAGCAGAAAGCTGCACTTGGATTTCTTGTTATTTGCATGCAGCTTATGAGACACGGGTGGCAAATTGTTATCACGGATCTCAAGTTTTTAACTTAAAACATAGCCACTCTTATTGCCATGTACTGTTATATCATCAACTTGAATTCTTCCTTTATTTGCATATCATCCTCTGTAAAAAACGGCATTGCCACACTTTTTGGTTTTCCTTATACAATGAAGTAGATCAAGCTTTATTAATTAGTTTGTACAAGTTTTTCATCTGTGATAAATGGTATTCTATAAATAAGCCATAACTACATCTCTCAGAGATGGAACTATTCTTAAATATGCATCTCAAAACAGAAAATGAGTAATTTAGGTGAACTGCCACAAAGTCCTTTAAAATTGACATTAACATTTTTCTGTCTCTAACTTCAAAATAAAATATTATTATACACTAAAGATGCCTAAAAATCTTCCTGAGATCATCCTAGAAATTATTCTGCATTTGCCTTTGTCATTTGCCTTTGTACATCTTGTAATTAACTCATCCTCCTTCTCATCTATATTCAGCATACATGAACATAAAATTCTGCCAAATATATGAGTCTCCACAGTTGTCAGCCATGCTCTGCATATTGAGTCTCAGTTCTTTCTAATACTAACACTGCTTCCAGTTTGTAACACCATTGTGTTTTCCCAGGATGCTTTTAATATCTATGAGAAGATAATTAATGAAATCAAAAGCTGATTCTTGAGTAACTTGGTTAGTAGTTATCCTTCAGCCTGATGTTTCTAACAGTCCTACTACAACTGTCTTTTTGATTGGTTTTCCATTTGTCTTACAATTCTTTCTTAAATCATATGTTCTCTCAATCAGTTAACATCACTCTGTATGGCACACCTGAAACATCTACAGAAGGTGAAGTAGAAAAGAACTGCTACATTCCTTGTATGGAACCACAGTAGATATTCTTTTTTAAGAAAAAGCCTGACATAACTGGCTGCTGCCAAACTCTTTTGAATGGCATTTTGCTTTTCTTTTAATATTATGCTTAACTATTTTTATCTTTAAGACACAAAACGAAATGTCATATATTTAGAGTGTCAGAGTATTTCCATGAGTGTTTGTGAAAAAATTACCAAAATCAACCAAAAAAACAGTATTGTAAGAACCTAACCTTTCAGGTAGCCTGCAAGTTACAAAATAAGGGGAAATTCCCTCTTGATTAACGGATGATGCTGATAAAGCATAGCTCTTTCTCCTTCTATGGCATGTAAACCTTGAAAACACAGTCCTTAGCATTCTTGTCTTTAAGTGAAAGATCAAAATAGTTCAAGTGATGGATTAGACATAGGGCGGTCAATTTGCCTTTGTGGTCTCAATGAAATCGAAAATGTACAGTCTGAAAACAAAGGTTTAGGAAGATAGCCTAAGATATACAGCAACATTGTGTCTATATCTTTCAAGAAAAAATCTTGAACGTGCCATTTTATGCTCTGCACTGAATGCAGGTTTGCTCAGCATCATTTTGCCCTCTCACTTCTCAGTGCAGTGTAGTTCTGAAAAGAAAGGACCTGAAGATTTTCCAATTTTGTAATGCAATAATTTTCTGATAAAGTAAGAACATATCAGCTACATTGTTACTAGAGCCGGACATGAAGCTTTATTCAACAGAAAAAGGAAGTGCCATGACCTTTATAGATGAAAAGATTTTCCATTAGTCAGGTATAACATACTGTTGTCTGTCAGTAGTTTATCTGAGACATTCAACAATACTTCAGAAAGAATGACCAATATTAAAGTTCCCAGTGAAAGACTAAACGTTCTACAGAATGTTTATTACTCTTCAACTTTAACATAAAACTCAGTTAAAGAAGGGGTAAGATAAACCACTGAAAACAAAGGCTACAATAGTGAAGAGAGACTCTGAACTGAAGCTTGGGAAAATCTCACTTTGATGCTTCCACTTCCCTGCTAAGCTTCTTAGGGGGAATATTTCAAATCAGTTCTTCTGCTTAAACTCCCTCTGCAACTCCATGACATTCGTATCAGTCATGTCTTCCCTTAAAAACAAACAAACACAGCTGAAAAAGAACATCTGAACAGTTACAAGTATTCTAATATATATTTATATATTTTGCCAGAGTTATCCATTAAAATATGCAACAGAAATAAACTAAATATAAATTCATATAGCAGCATGGTAGAGTGGTAGTGGATGTTTCCATTGTTCAGATGAACATGCTTAGGCGAAGACAACTGCTAATTGAACTGAAATTCATTCAAAGACTTGTGAGTAGCCCAAACAAGGTAAAACATGCAATACTGAAATTAGCTGAGCTGCACAGTAATAAATCATACAGAATTCCACAATCAAATTGTGAAGAAAGAAACATTTCAGCAATGTAGAAAGCACAGTTCATATTATTACACTAGTTTAATAGCTCTAATGGCTCAGCATAAACCACGTACTGTATTAGAGCTACATCTGTAGGCTGGTCATTTGTGTTAACCTCAAATTTGTATTAAAAAGGGCTATAAAGATAAAAGTACACCCAAATATCATCATTCCAAATGTTTCTTATTTTTAATTTTTTTATTTACTGAGAAGTAAGTTTATAATTAACTAGCATATTTGGTATCATTAGAAAAAAATTAAGAGGAATTTACAGAAATCTTAATTGGTAATTAATAATTTTTTTTCTATGCCACTCCTTTGTTAAAATTGAGAAATATGTCTGCTATTTATCATGGCATTTATCATAGTACAAATGTTCCTAAATTTCTACCCGCTTGAAGGATTTTATACAAATCAGATTACAATAGAATTGTTACCATCTTGCATACAAATACTAAGAAACAGATCTGTTTATTGAGTAGTACAGAATTGAGTATTTTGTTCAAGGATAGTATTAAAAAATTCAAGGTTTGAGCCAACAAAAACAGATATGTATACACAGATGGTGAGATTATCATTTCAAAATTCTTTAGTGAATTTATTTCTGATTTATACCAGAAGGAGAGATTTAAAGAATTAAAAGAAGAGTCAGATTTTCAATCTTTTCTGACACCTCCACCCATTGGGACAGAATTTAACTGCTTGGATAGAAGAAAGGACTCTGCCATCCCTAACAAGAGAGGAAACTAAGAGCTTAGTCTATCTTTTTATTTCCTTCCACAACTGTTAGAAATGTCCACTGAGATACAGAGTTAAGAACTGTGACAAATAAAACTGTGACAAATAAAGACAGACATTGTGGATGTGCCTGTGATCAGTAACCAGGACATCATTAACTAAAAGGATATTTGCTTCTACAGTATAAGAACAAAAAACCTGTCTCATCAGTGAACTGAGAGGCTAAATTATACTGTCAAAGTCAATGCACTGTCATACTATTTCATATTATCTAATTTACTTAATCTCACTCACTTCAGACTTGCATAAATCACAATTCTAAATTGTTTGTTAGGAAAACAAACTCTTCTGAGCACAAATGCCCCAAGCATTTTCCAGTTTTACCTGAAAATTTTGTATACTGAGCCAGAATTCCTTCTTTGCAATTTTCATAGCAGAAGCCATATTAACAGATATCATCAGTTCATGTTCAGGTTCTATTTGCTTCAAATTATACAACAATTAGAAAGATTATGTACAATATAAAGTTAAGGTGCATAGATACATGCACAGTGAATTTCCATACTACAATGTATTTTATTTTCTCCAGATTTCATTCTACAAGGTAAACACAAAAAGAAAACAAGAATACCTTCTTCATACTTCACAGTGGAACTTGTTGCTGCAGATTATTATAGAGATTAGTATAATATACTAAAAAATGAATATATTTAAATGGTAAGCACATCCATTAATGGATACTAATGCAAGAAGGTAGGCAAAGTCTTTGGGGCAGGAAGGCATTTGTTGCTGATTCCCATGAACTGTAAGAGTTCAGCAAAAAGAGGATTGCCTCACGCTTACCTTTTTCTTAAAGCCTTTCTTAAGCCTCTGTAATAGACTTCTTAGTCCAGACAATGTTTCTCATGAAGTTCTCATCCTCCTGCTGCAAGCACATCTCGTATCTAGACGTTCTTGCTCACTTCTCCCTTTCCCACACTTAATGTTTTTGGAATCTTGAAGACAGGCAGTGCACTTTTTGAATTCAAAGAAGATACTGACACAGACTTAGATAGGAACAGTACTGACAAGTTGTAAATATACAAAGAGCATGTGTTACTTTGAGATCCTTGAAAGAATCTACATTATTCTGATTAGAATAATGTAGATCCTCACTGACATTACTACTCAATTTATAATTCCCTTTCCAGTAATTTTAACTCTGTTAACTTCAATACAGGCAAGGGAAAAGGTAAACATTTTTAAATTATCCTGATAAAGATAAAATATCACTCTTTTATTGTAGCAGTTGGTCAATGAAACTGATTTTAACAAGACTAGAGAAATATATCCATTATATAAGGCACTAGCTCTATCGAGCAATTTTAGTGGTGAGAAAAATAATCTGAAGTGCTTTTTTATTCATATAAACTGCAGCACATTTAACATTTATGTGTAATAAGATTGATATACAAACTATATCCTGAATCACATTATTTTATAAAAAACTCACAATGCATAGTAAATGAAAATATTTATTGATTCTTACTCTGTAGCAACAGAGTATCAGCAGTTTATAACTGTATCAGCAGTTTAGTTTGAGACTTGAAATGAGATTTTTGGCTCCTGTCAATATCTCAAGAAAATATAATAATTATCCTATAATTTTCAAACATTTTGTAGGAGTAAAAAGATCAGTAGGTTAATGTCTAAGAGGTTAAAGAATATGTATCAATGATCTGTTAAACTGTTTATTGAATAAAAAATCAAACAGAAAAACCATTTAGGAACTCAGTTCCTTGTGACTTCATGTTTATTTTCTTGTCACAGTTGGAAGTACACAACACATGAAATATGCTACTTCTACTTTCGATTAACTAGAAATCAAAAAGGTAAGAGCAAAGACATCATTTACATTTGAAAACTTGAAATGATGTTCAAGGCTGGATGTGGCTCTGGGCAGCCTGGCCTAGTGGTTGGCAACCCTGCCCATGGCAGGGGTATTGAAACTAGATGATCTTTGAGGTTCTTTTCAACCCAAGCCATTTTATGATTCCATTATTCCACGATTCTATGATTCTATGATTGCTCTGAAAAGTTACAGATCGTTTTCATTGGAATTCTTATTTATTTCTGAAATAGACAGACTGCACTTAATTCTCTCTCCTCTCCTCTCCTCTCCTCTCCTCTCCTCTCCTCTCCTCTCCTCTCCTCTCCTCTCCTCTCCTCTCCTCTCCTCTCCTCTCCTCTCCTCTCCTCTCCTCTCCTCTCCTCTCCTCTCCTCTCCTCTCCTCTCCTCTCCTCTCCTCTCCTCTCCTCTCCTCTCCTCTCCTCTCCTCTCCTCTCCTCTCCTCTCCTCTCCTCTCCTCTCCTCTCCTCTCCTCTCCTCTCCTCTCCTCTCTTTCCTTTTCTCTTTCTTTTTCTCTTTCCTTCACCTTCGCCTCCTCTTTCTCCTTCTATCTTTCACTTCACTTATCTTCTCCTCACTATCTCAAACTAAAACTTGATCAAAGAAAAATAGATGCTATCCAATAATACATATAATAGATCTTCAGATACTTTGTTATCTGTTACATATCTGTTGACCTACATCACTAAGGTGATATGTAGCTTTCAGTTAGATCACTCCATTAACGTGTATACATAGATCATAACAGATTGTAATCAGTTTCATGCTCCAAATTTACAAGATAATTTAGAAAATAGAAGAACTTGTTTCCCGCTACCTCTTGATTATTATCTGAGGTATGCCCTGAAGCATAGCTAGATGGTTTTTCAATTCAATCTTACATCTTTTACGGATATTCCTGTTATCTGTAATAATAACTAATTGTTAGTTACACTAATTGTGCCACTAACATCTTTTCCTTTTGTTGATTTCTTCTTTAAATTAAGCAATCTGTTCTTCCATTCTTCATCATGTGTTTAATAATGTCACTTGTTCCTGAGTTTTAAGAAAAATTGCAAATAAAAATAATGCAGTGTTCTAGATGTGAATCTCTTATTGATTTTGTCTGGCATTAAAAGTATTAAACTTTATCCTTTTTTTTAATCAACGTTGAATTTTACTTGTATTTTTAAAGCAAAATTTTTTATGAATAAATCATTTTATTAAATTTCCCACAATGCATCTATGACTTTTTTTTTTCTTCCTATGTGGCTGTTAGTTAGGCTGTTAGTATCAGACAGCTCTTTGGGGCCTTCTCTGATCTATCTGGGAGCAGGTATCCCATTTCAGTCCCATTTCCTTCCATTTCCTGATGATGCTGCAAGAAGGGCTGGTCTCCAGCCCTTCATCACTCTGCCCTGCCAGCTGTTGATACTGGAGAGCCAGGCTCAACTGCAGAACCGCATTCTGCCCAAACTCAATCCATCCTTGCCTCTAGAAGGACCTTGATAACTGGAAATGGGGCTTTCCCTAATGCCTCCATGATGCCTGTCTTTTTTTGGGAAACCATCTTGTCAGACTGTGTCCTGACAGGCCATGTCCTCCCTACTCAGGTCAGGTGTACCCTACAGACACCAGCTCCCCAGACCCTGGCCTGCACAACATCCTAAAATGCCATGACAGAAGTAAGACCATGGAAGAACTGATCCTGAACTAGTATGATGGGAGACAGTAGAGGGGGCAACGCATGTGGGCAAGATTAAAAAGGAATATCACCAAACTTACATCAGAAAAGGCAAAATGGAGGTGCTGCCATGTCTGAGGCCTTGCTGCTTCTGTTTCCTCCATGTATATTTAATCTACACATTTCTGAAACTTCTACTTCTAAAGTGATACAGAAATAGGGCATTTAGTCAAGATATACCTGTCTAGATTGTGATTTGAACTTTGCTTTAGCAAAATAGAGCATGACTTCCTAATTATTTACCCAGAGGGTAAATTATTTATTATTATTATTATTATATATTATAAAATTATTTATTATTATTATTAAATATATAATATTTACAACTTAAATTTGAATTAAAATAGAAACAAGAGTACAAGTCAAATTAAGTAGCCTATCTTGGAGATCACTCCAGCATTTTTTTGCAAGCAACATTTATGGGAAAGCCTTGCAGATAAAAAGATCTGAATATTGACTATAGCAGAATTTTATTAGTGCATGCGAAGTATTTAACTCTAATTTTGTTAATTGGCTTTGATCAAGCTTACTTTTGTTGTTGTTTGTTTCATTTGCTTTTTGGATAAAGTTATAATATTACAATGCATCAAGACTATTCAACATTTTTTGGCTTAGTCATAGAGAATGGAGAAATCAATGCTGACATACTGATTTAATATGCCAATTGCAGTTAGCATACTATTTATATACTCAGCAGACCATACCTTTGAATATAGAGAAAATACTCAGAAAGGCTTTCTTGGATACAGAGAAAATCAAATATCAAATAGAACTGAAGTCTACTCTAAGAAGACATCAATAATATGAGTATCATACATGCACACACACAAAAACAAAATCAAAATCTTAATGTCTCTGTGCACTGGAGAATTAATTTGTGTTAATCTTTTATCAGACTTTGCAGATAATATTCACTTAAAAGAGAATATCAGTACATTGGAATAAAATTATGTTTGCACAAGTTTATAGATATATTAAAAAATGGTTTGGGTAATGATATTTGTTCACCTATTGTATATTGAGAATAATATAAGCTAATACATTGATTTTCACCTTTCTGGAATTTGTATTGGTTCACTGTGGTGTTTTACAATTCAGTATGATGATAAATCTTTGTACTTAGGATACAATATATGAAGAAATTGAAGGGTTGAATAACTGCTTGTTCTCAAAACAAAACTAAACTTAATGAAAGAACAGAAATGCTCATATTTCAACTTCATTTAGAAGTAAAAGAAAAAAAATCCCTTTGTTCATTTGAACAAAAATGTTTAAATTTCTTGTACAAAATGTAGGAGTTTAATTTAATAACAAGGGCATGACACTTCCTTGGTAAAAAGCCATACACCACAGCAGCAGCATTTTGCTTTACCATAATGAACCATTCTATGGGCTATAAAACTATTTCATAAATTGCACTGGTACAGGACAGCTTTATGCAGAAAATTAAAGACTTTGGATTATCTTAATAGTAATAAATTTTTTGTCAGCTCAGGATTTGTAAAAACAAATTTGGTTTTTCCCATTACTGAAATACAATAGAAGAACAACTTGAAAAAAAAAATGGTGACAACGGAAGAAGCTGAATGAAGAGGAATGTGAGGCATGTCTAAATAGTTAACATAGAATTTGCTGAGCCTTTATGGCATATTATTGTATTAATGTATATGTGAATCCTAAAAAAAAAAAAAAAAAAAAAAAAAAAGTGAAAAAACTAGCATTCTCTTGACCACCTTCATTTTTTCACAGGCATGTCCAGTCTTTTGGTAGTATGAGCAAAGCAAGTGACAGGTAAGCATGGTCCAAATGAAAGCAGTGAAGGTAGCTGCCACTTCTTTTTTTTTTTTCTCCTTCTTTTGACTTGAATAGATTCGTAGATTTTGTGATGAATACAATAGGATATGGAGTTCCATTGAGCTTTGTTTCTCACTTGGAATGTAATGTTCCATGTTACACCAAATACAGGTGCCATTTCAGTACAGCAGCACTTACAATAACAATAGTCCGTTTCCATATATTTCAAGAGAGGGAGGAACTATTGTTTATCAGAAGAATTCTATGTAATTGGCAGCAATCACCATTTCTCCAGCTGGCTAAGTGCTAATGTGTTATTAGCTGGATCTCTGAACATTTTGCAAGCATTATAAATAGGCATAGCATAAGTTTTTGTTATTTATAATGGAAATAATAAAGTTAACATACACATATAAGTACATAAGTACACATGTGTACTCCAGTAAACGTTCTCTGCATTTTATTACATTTCTCTTGTTGATTTAAGCTCTAAATTATTCAATTGGGCATTTCTGGTGAAAATTAATTTTAGAACAATAATAGATTAGACGTTCTGTGACTGATTTTATCAGTGAGGTTTACTAGGCAAAAGGAGGAACTCAGTATTGCTATATGTATTCTTCCAGGAAGCTTGAAAAACGCTGGATTCTGGTCTTTGGTGGACAGCTAACAACAGCCTATTCATAATGGCCACAAAAACAGCATTATTATTTTGATGGAACAGTCAGGTTACAAGTGGAAGAAATGAAAACAGGCCTTTAATTCAAAGTAATTTTAGGTTTGATGTTTGATCTTCCTTGAAACAGAAGACTAAACTATAGCATGGTAGAAATTGACATGAAAAGTGTCAGTCTATTTAGAAAAGTTGAATAGCTATAATACTATTTTTTCAGCTTAACATATGGAATTCCAACAACTCATTTCTAGTATAAAAAAGAGGGACAGGAGAGACTTCCCTATCAAGTCAATTTACTATGATCTCTAGTAGGGCAGTAAAAATAGACTCATATGATGCTTCAATGCATCATCAAATGTGTTTCTTCTAAGAAATTTTGAATAAATTAAATTATGGAATTGAATATTGTAGTTCAGTTCATCCTCTTGGGACATATATAATTCTGGAAAGCTTATTCAGATCAGAAGAGAATTTTAAATATTTTCACCATTCATACATTTCATGTGTAACTGCACTGCAAATATTAAATCATTTAATAATTTCTGAATTTAGTCAAGATTGCAGCTGAAGAGTACAAACGCACAATCTTCTCCTAAACACAAACTTTTAGCCTTATGAGTTGTTTTCCTCACAGATTTTGACTATGATAGTCATAGCCATTTTTTTAACTGTTCAAACCTTTTCATTGCCTTTGACGTGTTCAAGATCCAGTAACTGATCCTCCAGTAACAGGATGGCAAGCGCTATCACTTCAGGTTGACCACTAAAGAAGTTGTTTTCACAGAATGTGTGTTGTTCCCATTCCCAAAGTAAATTTTGTATCTGTGACAGTAACAATGAAATTTGGGGTAGGATGCTTCTTATTAACCTTGGCTTATGTAAGATTTAAGTATTACTTTGTTAATAATACTCTCTCTAAAACAGAAATTTATAGTGTAATCGATTCAATTTGTTTTAGGCATCTGTCTTAAACTGGGAAGAAAAATCAATAAGTCTTTACTCAAATACTAAACAGAAAAACTTTTTGGTTGCCACAAAACTTTAAGACAGCTAAAGATATGCAAGACTGTTTATAATATGCAACCCACACACTACAAACCTTACAAAACATTTGAAACATAGATTCATGAAGGTTTCTTATGCTTCAGATATCTTAAGATATCTCTAAGAATGACAGTAATTTATCTAAATGAAGAGTGTATTATAGCAATACCCTTCTACATAGAAGATGTATGGCTCTTACACCTGGCGTTGCAACATCAATTTTCAGGTGTTTGGACACCAGCTGAAGTTCACAGCCCTTAGTAATACATGTAGTATTCACACCATTTATGTAAGTGACTAATTCAAGAAGAATTAGGAAGACAAAGGTAAAGGATTAAACTCCTACAGTCACTGGGGAGAGGGAAAAGCCTCTTTTGTCAAAATATACTTCCTTTTGTGTAGAGTAATTAAATATTTATTGGACTGGGAGAACCTTAATAGCCTAGAATCTAGAGAGACTTCAGCTTCAGGCAGAAGGGTTTCAAGCAAAATGGAGCATTTTCAGTAGCAGAGAAAGTACTATCCTGAAAACACTTAACCTTGCTGTTACAAAGCAATATGCTGTTTAGATTCAGCCTTGCAAACCAGAAAACAAACTGAAGATCCCATGTCATCTGGCTAACCAGAGATATTTTTTTTTCAGTCACTGGGGCTCAAAAAGCATTTTAACTAGTAAATGCTTGGTCAGAATAAGTAACTCAGTAGCAAGCAAAGAGGAAGAATGTTCAGAATTTTCTTATCAAAGAAGGACTGCAATTTTTATTATGACTTGGGATATGTGCCAATATTTGCTTTCAAAAACAACGGCTGTGCTTGTGAAATAACAAAAAACCATGGGGCCCTTCCTGGAAGTAGTAGATATATCATTTCAAGCATAATAATTTCAAGCATTAATAATTTTAGGTGCATAGACTGAAAATAACATGCCTAAATAAAAATGTATCTTATTTCAGTAGTTCCACAATAAACAAAAAATGTATTCTTATAGAATCAACCTGATGAGTCATCTCTTTCAGGGAACACCTCTCCCATAGCTTTCCCACATTGCTAAATATACAGAGAAACTCCCCTTTAAAATATTTCTCACCACCTAGGAGGGATAAAACATTCTAGTAGAGATGGGAGGAGAAAATCAGATGTTTCAACACAGTGCAGAAGCACCCTCTACCTTCTTCCCTAGCCTCTTAAAGTTCTTTTTACATTTTACAAGAAGCACTCCTTTTTTGCAGTATTATCCAATTTATGATCATCACTCTTCTACTTAGCATATTATCTGAGAAGCTCAAAGAACTAATGCTGATCAACATCTCAACGAGTGCTGTTTTCTTCTTATATAACAAGAGACCAAATCCTGCAATAGTTTGCTTAATGCATTAGACAAGCATTTGTAATACTGATACCAATAAAGCAGCGTTTAAGTGTTTTTGCTTCAAATAAATGCTTTCATCTAAGCTTCTCAGCTCACATTAGAAAAAAATGTGATTTCTCAAGGTTTATTACAAATATCTTAATCACAGATAAGCCTCCAGTTATCAGTACCTAAATAGCATTTAGGCATCAAGATCAGCTTATCCATGTGAACTGGTGGATTTTGATCAGGGGACTGTGTATGGAGATGAATATTGGCTTCAATGAGTTGGAAACAATGGTGGCAACTTTGGAAATATCAAAAAGTTTGTGTTTGGTGGATCCCATGAATGCTCAGAAAGGAACATTATGTGAAAGTAATGACTCCTACTTCTGCAAGTCTGTCAGGACATACTGAACCAATATGAGGCTGAAGGTGACAGTTTTGGATCGCATCAATGCCTGTGACGAGGCATTTTGTCACTAATGCGAGCTGGAGTCAACAAGTCCATGGAGTGCTGATGTGAATTCCCCATTGAAGATAAATTTCAAGACTCAGTCCTCAGTGGATAAAGGGGACATGCACTATCTTTTGGGTTATCAAAGGAGTGATCCTTCAGGATTTCCTGGAACCAGAACAAACCGTCAACTGTGACTACTGCATTGTAGTGCTGTGATGAAGCTGAAGGCTTGTACTTCCATAGTTAAACCAGAGAAGAAGAAAACTTTTTCCTTGCAACACAGTGACATCAGGCCCTATATCAGTTTGAAGACAGTGCAGCACACTGGCAGTCTTGGCTGCACTGTCCTACCACACCCACAGTACAGTCCCATGAAAGATGGACTGTGTTCACAACATTTTCCTAGCAACGATGTTATCATAGCAGTTGTGAAACAGTAGGTTACTGGTACAGATTTTTACATACATTACATACAGGCCCTTGATCAGGACTGTCAAAAACATAGCTAATAGTGGTGACAATGTTGAAAAATAGTGAAAAATAGTGTTTTGTTGCTGAGAATAATTTATGCTGCTTATATTTATGAAAATAAATTTTATCCAGACCCTTTCAGATTGCATTTTGTAAACATCAACCTGAAAGAGAAATTTAAGGTTAAAAAACCCAACATAATACAACTATGTCCTGTATGCCTACACTACAAGAATGACTCAAGAATGTAGGAAGCGGATGCAAAGCCTGCAGAATGGAAAGTAACTCAGTGATAATGGGAATTCAAAATCCATGACAATTTACTGAGAGCCTTATTTCCCAGAACAGGACAACACTGGTGTTCACAAGAATAGAGAGTGAAATATAATACTCTCTCCAGTGTGCTCCTCCAATGTATGTAGCTCATATGAGGAGACCAGTAGATGAATTAATTTGAAGCCAGCAACTAAGTCATGTGAGGTCTGGAACTGTGAAAGGGCAGGAGAAGCTAACTTTGATCAAGGAAAATCTATATGGGAATTGTAATTAAATAAATATTTCTAGTACAAGTATTAGGATATTTGTTTACATGTACAATTTTTAATTTTTATTTTTTATTTTATTTTATTTTATTTTATTATATTTTATTTATTTATTTATTTATTTATTGTGAGGAATTTTATTTTAAGCCAATTGTGAAAGATTTAGCAAACGCCAAAGTGATTTCACGGCTCATCAACAATACGAGCCATATGGAACATTTACATTTCTTGACAGCTCATACTTTCTTAGCAGAAAATAGTAAACCTTTGTGTAGACCCAAGACAGGACTAATCCATTGCTTATATGAGTAAACTTGTTTGGTTTTTTTTTTTGTTGAAATTATGAGTACACTGAGTGCCCTAATTGGTTAGACATTAACCAGAAGTTAAATGCATAATTAACTTCAACCTTTATTAGTGTTTGTTTCTGAAGAGATCACGTTCTAATAAATAACTGTTAATCCTTTTTTTTTTTTCAGAGTAGACAACTCTGCTTCCTGTAAGTCCGGTTGATACCTGAAGTAGGAAAGAGAACACAGGAGATGCCGCACTATGTCAACCCAGCACACTATTTGTTTATTTACCATGGTGATTAGATCCAACTGCTTTTTGTGAAAGTTAGTATGAAGAAAACTGCACCCAGCCACCCCATAGGTAGCCTATTCTTTGGCAATTGTACCCCACCTACTTAAGTAGGAAAGGGTGTTATAGAAGTAAATCTTTTTTTTTTTTTTTTCTATAGCAAACCTTTTTAAAACAGTTTTTAGTAAACACTGCTATTACAGCTTTATATATTATTAGCCTCCATAACCATTATTTTGAAGCCCAAGCTCTCAGATCTGAATTATAAGACATGCTGTATCCAAAACACAAGTAATCTCATTCTAGAGTCACTTGCTTCTCTGAGGAATTCATATAGAGAAGTGTGAAAGGTGCCACCCTCCAAAGCTTCACCAGTTTCAACTGAAGTAATTGTATGGATCCTACCTCCAATAAAAGAAAATTGCAGCTGGTTTATTTCTCAGTTATTTAGTCTTTATAATTTTCTATTTTAGGAAGAATTTGACTGATATTCATAAGATTTTGAAAAAAAGATTTTGGAAGAATTTGATTGGTTTTGGAAGACATTTGACTGATTATTCTCTTAATGTCTTACAATGGACAAAATACCAAGGAAAGAATTCAATCCTTGGGCAATGGAACAGCTGCATGTAGAATAATGAGGCATGAGGCTCACTGAAATGACTGCTTCTGCAGCAGAGCCCCCTTTTATCTCCTGTGCAGTGTTACTCTAAAACCCCACATATTAAAAAGGACATGATATGATCTGTAACACACACTGAGAGCTAAAATTATGAAGAAGAAGAAAATCTACTTCTGTGGCTTCAGCTCGTTTAAGATGTTACATCAAAACTGGTGGCAGCTTAGTATTGTGGACCTCACTGTTCCACAAGAGAACTTCCTGCTATGACATGTGTCTTGATGTGGGCAGTGTCCTTATGGCATGAGGCAATGCTTCAGTCATTCATGTGGTAGAGGGGAACAAAGCTATCTAAAAAAACATCCCTTGGTAGTATGATTTCACACAGATCTATGAAGAAAGCCACAATGCACAAAACAAACTCTACTTTACTGCAGTTATCTTATTATCTAGTTATATTACTCTGCATGACCAAAAGTTTAAGTCCTTTGAAAGGATTCATAATTCATTACATTTGTAGAGATGAGTTTAGATGGAGGAAACTACATATTGTTGTGCTATTTGCAAATCTCCATAGGATATATCGTTTTTGTCATTTATTCTCAAAATAATACATTGCCTGACTAGTAGCCAACAGGAAGAAGTTTGAAATAATATTTTTTTTTTTCAGGCAAACGGAAATTAATTATACAATTTAAAAAATAGCTGAAATGTAGTCACTGAAATAAGCTCAAAAGTTCATGATTTACTGAATACAACTACAGGAAGTATCTTTAGAAATAACTATGGTCTATTAGATGAGTTTCAATTACTACAGAAATGTCAGGAACAAAAAATACAGATGTAAAGCCCAGATAAGGCAGGAATGAAAGATAAAAAACACTTTTGCAATCTGATAGTTTTCAAACATTTCACCTTTCCAGAATAAACATAATCACTGAAATTAGGGTGAATAATGCTTATGGAACAAAGAGAAAACATTATTCTTTCTTTCTTTCTTAGGTATCCATAAAAAAATGATTGGAGGGAAGGCATTTAAAATTTTTCTTTTTAATTATTATTTTCTTTTTCTGGCAAACTTTGTTTTACTGTGGAGGTTTACATGAAAATTTAAAAATGCAGCAAATATAAAATCTGTGCTAAATAAAGATCAAACTAGAAAAAAAATCTAAAAATTAAATGGACGAGTAATACAGTATATTTCACTCCTCTCAGACACTAAAATGTTATTAACAGGGCCTCTCTAAGAGCATTATATATCCCTGTAAAATCTATTTCCTCCTTCTTTGGAGGAAAATAAAACACTTTATGAAATTCATTTTCTTTTCATTTCATTTTTTTCAGTTGTAGTTAACTTAATTTCTTCAAGCTTTGTTTCAAAAACCTCAGTAAAAATTAAAAAAACAACAAACAAAAACTTTTTTGTACAACCGTTAAAGAGAAACAAAAATATTTTAATATCATGAGAATTTCAGTGTTTCTGAAGACGTCTTCATCCTGCATTTGGACAGAAAGTTGGAATAGCAAAGATCATAAAACACCAAACTGTTCAAAGTCTGCTAGAAATGGGGAAATGCTGTTTTGAGGGAGACAGTGATTCCTCAGCCCATGGATCTTGATCTTGTTGTACTATATTTTGATTATCCTAGAAAATTACTATTTTTTCATATGTTCTGATGAGTTCTGCAATATGACTTTTGCCACAGAAACTGCATCTTTGAGCTCATCACAGTGAAGGATATTTCTGTTAGTTCTACAGTTTCCTAAATCTAAAAGTTAGCTATCTGGTGCTATTTGCCCCCTATAGGCAACAAATCTATTGAGAATAACTCATTCTCTCTTATCATAGAATCGTTAAGATTGGAAAAGACTGCTAAGATCCAAACAATCAACCATCAAACAAAGGGAAAGGTAAATGGTTTGAATGATTTTCTGTGTTCCTCTTTAACTATATACAAAGCCTAAATATCTAGCTCAGATAAAATACCTTGCTTTAAGATATGCAATAGGATATAAATGTACACCATGTAGTTAATAGAATCATGATCTGATAATAATGTATATATTGAATTCTCACTTTTTAGAGATGAAACTGTATAACTAAAAGGATGTGAACCTACATTACTTTTTATGCCACTTCTTGTCTACAACACTGTGCTCGATATCCTTGCTTGTTGAGAATTGCAGTTATCATTCATGGACATTTGAACGATTTGAGCACAACAGCAGTTTTATAAACATACCTGTTTCTTTTATTCGTAACCACCTGAGTTATACAATATTCTAATAACTCTATTCCTTTTCTTAAAAATTGGTGTTGGAACTTAATCAAAATATGATTTTTAAAATGGAAGCTGTCACCTGTCTTGTATAGCCAGCAAAATATGTATCTAACAGCACAGAGTCACTCTCAAAGGGACTTAAAAAAACAATAATAATAATTAAAAAAAAACAACAAAAAAAGATCGTTTAGAAGACTTCTGTATTAATAAATGCTTTTAGTCTTGGGCAAGAAGAGTGCATAATAGGCTGTAGATGACAACCTCTCTCGCATTCTTAACAGTTGCTCAACAGTTTCAGTTGCCCTTTACTTTCCAATGGAACTGCAACATTTTGATATCCTTCAGCTCATGGAAAAGTCCTCCCACATTGCACTCTGAAATGATGTTTTGTGTTTGGGACAGCAACTGGTGAGGCAAGAAGTACTGAAACTGGGACTGTACTAACCAACCACGCACAACAGGTTTCAGCACACACAGAAGTTTGCCCATATCTTCCAAATGATGTGTTCTGAGCAGCTCACAAGCATGTGATATTTATTCTCTGAATCACTAAGAGTAGTGAGTATAACCTGCTGGTACTATTTATACAGCAGAATCATAAACTCTATATACTTTGTTGCCTCATTTTGCAGTTTCTTCAGCAGCTGGGGTGTGACTATAGTCAGATGGTTAAAGTTGAATGTGTGCACAAGTGAGTCACTTCTACAGCGTATAGGAAGACATTTATCACAATAGCAGTAAGGTTAGGAAATACACATATCTGACTCTTCTGTGCAGTTCCCACAGTGATTCATGAGATCCTATCTATAAGCCAGCACTCCCTTTTACCCCCAAACTAAACAAAGGAGACAAAAGTGGGTGTGCTAGTAATTCCTCATGCATTAAATACTTTGAGAAATGACAGACAAATGCTCCCCTCTAGTGAAATGAGTGGAGGAGATTGCATCAGCTAAATGAGCAAGTCAGCAAAGAAGTACATACATGTGTTCATGTTCCCGTGCATGGGAACATGAACATTAAAAATATAATAATTATATAGACCATACTAAGGAGAGTAGACTCCAATTTACACATATATACTTTACTGAAATACTTATTTAAATTTTTTCTTTATTTATACTTCAGAGAAATACTTTACTAAGCAGCAATAGGGAATGCTTGAGTACTGTTAATACAAAAGTATTCTCACAACTTCACAAGCATCTTGAAAATGCGTTTCTCATCAATTTATTTTCTTCTGCTTATGTTAATGTGTTTTTCTTAAGCCTAATTAGAAAAATATAGAGTTGCCTGAGAAAAGAAAATCAACATTTATATTGTAATCATAGTGGTAAATCATTGTGAATAAGAGCTTATGTGCTTTTCTACTAAACAAAGCAATAGATGTGCTTAAATGCTACAAGATTTCATAAGCATTTCAAAATTAGTACAAACAAATTCAAGTAGAAAAAATTACGTAGGAATTCTGACTAGGCTAAAACATTTGGCTGGTGAAATTTTGGAGTGCTGAGATTGTAGGAATGAATACACATATGTATTAATTTTTATAAAAGCAGAATGGAAAATAAATTATCTTTTTTTAAAGCTTAGGAAAACAATTTTGTGGTAAGACAGATGATTAACAGATATGAAAGTGGAGGGTCACATTTTAAAGCATTTTCAGAGTGAGCTTTTGTGTCAAATAGGACTTGGCAAAGTTGTCTTTTGCTTATAGAATGCATTCAAGCAGCATAGAGAGTTCTTTAATTACCTTTGTTTTTGTAAATTCTGTAAACTACATTTGTAATTTACATATGAATGTTATCCTATTTATTCATCATGAAGGTGTTATTTGATGATGTGAACAGTGAATATTATAACTTTTTGGAGTTAAGTAGTCATACAAATCATGACATCATTTTTATTTCCTGACTGAATACACTAAACTCTTAACATCAGGTTAGATTATTTGAAAAAGCCTTTGGGGACATGAAATTTCTCAGGAAGGATAAGTAGCTGATAAAGAGGATTGAAAATTTTTGAAATATTTTAAATCTTCCTTCTAGGTAACATAAGCCTTGCCTTAGGGATAGTTCCTAGAAAAATTAGAGTACTCCAAAATTACATGGCTGAAAGCATATCAGTTTAAATTAAGTTTCCATTGTCACTTCCACGTAATGTAATTACGTGTGCTTGTGTGGTCTCAGTCATAGAAAATGCAGACTTTTGCATTTTGCTTGAAGTATTGAAAAATCTGGACCTCTCCTTGTCTGAAACATTTTCATCATCAAATGAATCCCTTTCCTTTTGGGGTCATCATTTGAAGAGATGGATCCAGGAAACATAAAAGAAATTCAAGGGAAAATCTGAAAAGGTATTCTCCATGGGGTAAGATAAAATAATTGAAAATTGTCAAAATAATTCAACATTATAGGTATTACAAGGCTTAGCTAATGAGTACACTCATTATAATGAGTAACAGGCCATGCTCACACTCATACCCTATTGAATATTCTAGGGTAAGTGTGAAGGTGGTTAAAACTAACATTGCACAGATGAATAAATACCTCTCCCTGGTAAGGAGCTGAAGACATTAATTCTCAATCATCTGTGATTGTCTTCTAATGCCTCTTGGTAGATAAGGGAAGAGATTTTCAAAGAACTACCGAACTGCCAGAGGAAATTCTGGGAGAAAACATATGAAAAATATTTTCTTTTTGTTCATCCATCTTAAATATAAAATTATACATTAGTACCAGTCTGTAGCCTAAGCCTTCTGTTCTGACAATTTCTGAACTTGTGGGTTTAAATGTTCACTCTTACTGCATGATGTACGAAAGGAAAGAAGTAAATTCTTGTCTTGGGAGAAAATTCAGGAAAGTAGCCATAAACTTATTTTCATAAATCAACAATGATTAAGAGTGGAGATTTACTGCCTTTACTGATGCCTGTTTTATATTTGGCTAAATTATTTCTAATTAATTTGCCTTTAAAATCTTAGTCTGTACTATGGAGGGTGGTTCTGCACAGTGTTCTGCACTTGTTCAATTTTCACTCCTTACTGAAGGTGCAGAACAGACTGTTTTGGCATTCCTTGATACAATGTATTCTGTTCATATTAAAAAATTGTTTTCTAATAAATAATATTTTAAGCTGAATCTGAGGTTTCAAAGATCAAGGTATTTGGGCACACATTAATAGTTCTGGGCCCCTGTTAATAAAGTAAAACATGAGGTTTTTCACTGAAGATGGAAAAATAGCAATTTATCAGAAGAAATAATTTGATTTATTCTGATTTTCAAACAGATTTCCAAAACTATTTTTCAAGAGAACATAGGAAATAGTCTCAGTAACTTCAAAAAAGGCTTCATCTTTTTCACACAAAATTTTTTTTTTTTTTGAGTACAGTCACAGTGAAATGAGATGGGTGCTCTTCAGTGTAATGTAATACAATCCAATGGTTTTTGAAATCATCTCACAGAAACAGCAATTGAAATGTGATTAAAAACAAGAATCTCTGTAAACAGGCTGCAGAGCAGCAAGTCTGATTCTCCTCTTGTGAAGGTGCATTTTGGCAGTTGGTGAATTTATACTAGGATTCCTCCTTGAGGAATACTATTTTTAGCAATCTTTTCTGCCCACAATTACATTACAGGCAGAAAAAGTGTATTGCAATGACAATAAAAAATACGTATACATTGGGGTGACTTATTATTTTTTTTCTTTTAACTTCTGAAATTCTCTAAAAATCCTAGGAAAAATGAACTTTAGCAACCATATACTATGAATCTCACATTCAAAACTGAAATAATGAAGCCAGTTTAATTTTAAAGTCACATACACTTAGAAACTGTTTATGCTAGTCCTGGAAAAAATAGGAACCACTGCTAACCTGCCTTAACAGCCACATCTCACACTGACAAATAATATCAACACACTACCCACACAAGAAACTCCCATCTGTCTGATTCTGTAAGCATATCACACACTGCAGACTTTGGTCCCTTGCATGCACAAACCATATTTTTTCTGAGCCAGCAACATTATCCTCAGTTTTACTAGGTAATTCTATCATAGAAGGTTTTGTGTTAGGATACACCTTCCTAAATCCGATGTTTTATGCACATCTATCTTCAGTTACCCATAAGCATTACTTTGTTCGTAGAGCCATAACATGGTTTTAAGAGCAATTGACCTTCAAGAAGTTATCTTCCCATAGCAATATCAAGGGATCCACAACTGATTTCACTTTATTAATGTTTCCACACTCTCTCCTTACACAAACACTGTAAAATAAGATTCTGACATTCATTCACTATTTCAAGACTGGAAGTAACATTCTCACCCAGTCCACAGTTCTATTTTAAGAGAATTAGTAAATTTAGATGAAATATTTTTAATAAGTCATCACTACAGGGAAAACTCTTGAGAAATTTCCACACTGGAAGAAAGAATATTACAGTTCCTAACCAGTGTGATGAGGTGAGAAGTTGCCAATAAAGGTACAATTTGACCAGAATGGTAAAAAGGTAGCCATCAGATTGAGACTGTACTTTTGTCAGTATTCATGAATCATTAGCTTCATATAGGATTATTTTCTATTACTACAAACAAACACAAAGTTTTCTTGAATATATTTGCACATAAAGAGATAGATTTCTTAATTAATGCAAGGTAAAGGAATTTTTTTCTCCATGCAGTGGAGAAGATGAACTCTTTTCCAAATATCATATTCATATCCCTCTGAACACACTAAGAAGGTTGTCCCTAGTTTCACTGAGGGTCGGGATCCTTTTACTGCTTTTAACTGTACTGCTCTGAGTTCAGCATAGGATGAATCCTAAAAGTCATGCTGTTTCCAGGTACTTTAAAGCCATAAATCCATATTTAATTAGAAGTGCATGAAATGCTGTTGAAGATAAGATCTCTGTTCTAAAAATGAAATAAAAACCTGTGCCTTTGACTTTGTTCTCTGTCTCTGGGCCATAATTTAATTAAAAGTACATATCAAATGCTAAAAATCTCATTGACAAGTCTTAGTTGAGGAATTCAGATTACTTGTGGTTCCTCAATCTGTGCTTTCTGTTTTACTGTCATATTGTTCCATATTTTTATCCTCTCCCCGACCCCCTCGCATCTCACGCTCCTTCCTGCCTTGTTTCTTACGAACAAAGTGAATTCCTTTGAGATTTAATGCTGTAATGTTGAAGTTTGAACACTGGCATCTTCCTATCTTAATGGATATCTTACCTGACAGCTCTGTGAATTTTAGCTCTCTTCTTTAACAGCATACATTTGTGGGAAAAGGCTGACATTGAATTTAAGTGCAAGGAGCTCAGGCAGGCTTGAAATGGAAACCTAGCTAAAGTAGCTGTGATTTCTTCCTATTGCATTAGAAATCAGAGTAGGCTTGAGATGTTAAAAAGAAAATGGAATATAAATGATGCAACTGGAAAACCCATCACCTACATCAAACTTCAGGGTGTGATATTCATGTTTTATTATACCAGTTTGTTACTTCCTTTTACAGCAAAGTTATGGACAACAACAACACTTAGTTCTTGCTTCTATCCCTGGGGATTTCTATGTACGTATAGTGAAACTTCAGTTCCTGAATCCATGAAATAGTTTTCATATTTTGGCAGTGAGGGTCTGCGAAATAGGGACAAGCACAAAAGCAGTTTTTGGCCATCACAATTACAATCTTACAAGTTTACAAATAAATGAAGATACAACACCATTTCATATCTCTAGGATAGGCATTTTTGACCTTTCTAATTTCAGAGAGATCATCTTTAGTTATTATGAAACAGTAGGCACTTGAGACTGTATCTAAAATAAAGTGTGCTTATTTTCAGTGAGCATATGATCTATGTGTTTGCCATTGAATGGGAATATGGATATGATAGAAGACTGATAATTGACAGAATACAAAAGAAAAACCTGTAGTGCATCCATCTATACTATATAAGCCAACTTATTAGTATATGTGGAGCAATAAAATACCACTTCTCATATTAAGGAAAACTATTCACTTTTAAAAGTGCTGTTGTCATAGTCTGGATTTATATGGCTTTTGCTGATCATTCATTATTACTCTGTAAGAAGTCAATTCACATGGATTTTCCACATAATTAGACCTACAGTGACTTTCAGACACTGTACCCATGTGTATCATTTGCATGTGATATCTTAATATAAGCCTTTTACATACTCATTTCCTACTCATTTCCTACAGTACTACAGTTTCTAGTCACAGCTCTAAGTCTGAAACAGCACCCAAACCTTCTGTTCTTGAAAAACTGCACTTTCTTTTCTACAGCTGAATTCTGAAAGTAGGAATATTCATCTCTGCCCACTCCATCTTCCTCACATCATTTTCAGGCAGAATCCAAAACCCACCAATTTTGTCAGAAATACATTAATTTATTTATGATGTCTTATCTCTAAAAAATGTTATACTAGGGCTGCTCTGAAAGTAATGTCTCTTCTTTTCACAAGTTTATCAGGACCTATTGAATCAATATGAGGCTGAAGGTGACAACTTCTTGTACCACGTTATTATCAGTGATGACATATGGTGTCACCATGACAGGCTGAAGTCAAAGCAGCAGTCCATGGACACTGTGAATTCCCCACTGAATAAAAAGTGATGCTCATTGTCGTCTAGGTTAAGAAAGGGGTGATCCTTCTGGATCCAGCAACTCCGACCACTACATTGTGACACAGACTAAGCTGATGGCTTGAACTTCCAGAGTCAGGCCAGAGAAGAAGATGGCCTTTTTCTTGCAATACAATGACACAAGACCCCATCAGTTTGAAGACAGAGGAGCACACTGTCAATCTTGGCTGGATTGCCCTACCACACCCGCTGTATAGTCCATATTTGATGCCTTCTGACTTCCATCTGTTCAGGCTGTGTGGACAACATTTTCCTAGCAATGTTGCCATCATAGCAGCTGTGAAACTGTGGGTCGCCACCACTGATGTAGATTTTTTCTGAGTGCGGTATGCAGGTTATTGTTCATCACTGATGAAAATCCTTAGGTAATGGTGGTGGCTATGTTGAAAAATAGCACTTTGTAGCTGAGAATTTGTTCTATCAAATAGTGTTATTGTGTTCATCATATCTGTTCTTTCCAAGGAAATAAATGGGATAAGAAGGGATAAGAAGCATTACTTTCAGAGTGACCAAGCTGATATGTCACTGTGCACCTCACACAGGGGACAGGCTAAGTCCAAGCAGAAGAGAAACAGGGAAGATAAGGATTTTATTTTATTATTATTATTATTATTTAATGTAATAACCTCTGGGAAGGTTTGCAACAACACAGTTTAGTTTTCATTTAAGCATTTAGATGTTTAAAGGTGAAAGCAGGTATCTTTTTTTTTCTTTTCATGAAAGCTATAGGACTTAGGGGCAAAGAAGAAGAGGCAAGAAAGTATGAAATGTGGCTTGAAAACCTTGCATGAATCTAAGCCAATTTACATTGTCAGGGGGATGGGGCTTTAGCTTCTATATGACAGTTTTCATCTGCTTAGCAATTTGCTTTCTGTTGATGATTGTAACATTATTTGGAAATCTAGGGCTTTTTGCAATAAAATCCATCAAATGGCAAATAAAAGCATTTTTGATTAGGATTAATTATAACACAGGAAGGCTCTCACAATCTTTCTGCTACAATAGCTTCTAATTCTATTTTGAAAACAAATAGAGAAAAAAATAATTCCCACTCTTATTTTTATGCACTCATATGCACTCATATGCACTATATGATTCTCATGTTTTGGCACTGCTGTCAGTGCGCTTTAGCACAATTATATGTTTTCTGTGTTTTATCTTTAGTTTCATAGTATTTTTAGTAATTATTTTATTATGATAATTATAATTAATTAATATATAATTAATAATTCTAAAGAATTATTATTCTTTAGTTTTTACTCCTGATACTACTTTTCATGTAATGCTACCTCTCCACAAGTACAAGATGACAGTCATTTCCAGGGCACACGCCCTACTTAACTCACAGATCTTGGGTTTGTGGTGAACATGAAATAAAGGATAGAATATTGTGAGAGCACTAAATTTTCGACATCATCATGGAAAATCTCTAGCCTCTAGCATGAAGCTCAGCAAATCATAAGTCTAAGGCCATAGGTCTAGCTGAGAATTACTGCAGTGTACATACCCCATTTCCAGTACTCACCTAGCTAGGACATGATGTCAGAGGGTCAAAAGTCTGAGGTTCAATTCCCTGCTTAGTTTTTCTGTGTGATCCTTGACATGTAGCTATGGCATTCATAATACATGCAGGAGTTAGTTCCCAAGGAGGATTTAGCTCGGCTGTGTTGTAAAACATGTTCTTAACACTAAAGTGAATGGCCAACACTACCAATGTAAAATTCTGAGATACTGAGACACAAATGACACTGCAATTGGAAAGAAGAAGGGAAAAAGTAGATAAAAAGTGGAAAGTGAAAGTGTAAGAGTGTAAATGGGCACAAATACTACAGTCATTTAAATATCACTGAGAACAATATTTGGTCTCCTATACATACTTCATAGATGAAAAACTCAGCGCTATCTCTCCTGCATAACCTTGAAGGAAAAAAAAAAGAAGAAATGGCTTAAGTTTGGTTCCTGTTCCTTTCTCAAGAGATGCTGTTACTTACACAATCAGAGTGTTTTTCTGGATTCACACTGAGTGATAAGACTTTATATTTCATAGTGATTTGCTTACTTGCAACCAACATTCAGTCACTTGGTATTTCTGCATCATTTGAAGTTATATTCAAGCTCCTGTTAACAAGGTAGAAGCATTACTGGTGCTCCAACTTGCTAAAATCTGTAGGTATTTTCTTTGGTAAAAATTGCCCAGCTTAAAGCATACAGTAGTGTTGACAAGATAAGGGAAAATAAGTAAAAATGGGTCCTCAGTTTTTCCTGCTTATATATATAGATTCTGACTCATACATATGTGTATAAATGATACTTACAAGCGCTGCTCCAAAAGTAATACCTCCTATTTTATTATTTCTGTCCATGATGTCAGAGGCGGATATTGGTGATATGGCAGAAGAGGCTGCAGCTTGTTCCCAGTATTCTGCTAAATTCTGTTGCTGTGTGATAGATGGCAGAAGAGGGACAGATGGACAAAATGACATCTCACACGGAAGTGCACATAAAGAAAAGGTGTGGAATTGATTTCCAACCTGGTGAAAAAATTGTGACCACTGACATTCATTGATGCTTGCTGAATATTGATGGAGATCAAAGAATGGATGTAAACACAGTGAGGCACTGGGTGGTGCATTTCAGTGATGGTGACAGCAACATGAAATACAAGCCACGTTTTGGACAGCCATGCAAATATTTATGAGCAGGCATGTAGGCTCTTTTTCATCATAGGTGAATATGCACAGTTAATGGTGGTGACTATACTGAAAAATGGTGTTTTGTAGCTGGGAATTTTCTCTAACAAATATTGTTATTGTGTTCTTTGTATCTATTGTTGTTTCCATGAAAATAAATAGGAGCCATTACAGAATCACAGAAGCGCAGAATTGTAGGGGCTGGAAGGAACATCTGGAGATCATCAAGTCCACCCCCCTGCAAAGCAGGGTCCCTAGACCAGGTTGCACATGTAGGTGTCTAGGCAGGTCTTGAACATCTCCAGTGAAGGAGGCTCCACAACCTCTCTGGGCAACCTGTTCCAGTGCTCTGTTGCCCTTCCTGTGAAGAAGTTCTTACGCACATTTGTGTAAAACTTCCTATGCTTCAGTTTGTGGCCATTTCTTATTGTCCTATTGCCATGCACCACTGAAAAGAGTCTGGCCTTGTTCCTTTGCTCCCGCACCTAAGATATTTACAGACATTGATCAGATTCCCTCTGAGTCTTGTTTTCTGAAGGCAGAACAGACTCAGGTCACTCAGCCTTTCCTCATAAGAGACGGACTCCAGACCCTTTATCATCTTTGTGGCACTCTGCTGGACTCTTTCCAGGAGATCCCTGGCTTTTTTGTACTGGGGAGCCCAGAACAGGACACAGTACTCCAGGTGAGCCTGACTAGCTCAAAGTAGAGGGGGAGGATCACCTCCCTTGACCTGCTGGCCACACTCTTTTCAGTGCATCCCAGGATGCCACTGGCCTTCTTGGCCACCAAGCACACTGCTGGCTCATGGCAACTGTTGTCCACCGACACCCCCAGGTCCCTCTCTGCTCTTCTCTAGTTATCCTACAACCTGTACTGGTGCATGTGGTTATTCCTCCTTAGGTGCATGACTTTACTCTTGCTCTCGTTAAACAGCATCTGGTTCCTCTCTCTGCGCAACTCTCCAGTCTGCTAAGGTCTCTCTGAATTGCAGCACAGCCTTTTTGTGTGTCAGCCACTCCTCCCAGCTTTGTATCATCAGCAAACTTGCTGAGGGTGGACACTATCCCCTCAAGGTCATTGATTGAGATGTTGAACAAGACCAGATCCAGCACTGACCCCTAAGGAATCACTAAACAGAGGCCTTCAAATGGTCTGTGTTCTGCAGACCACAACCCTCTGAGCTCTACCAGTTAGCTAGTTCTCAACCCATCTCACAGTCTGCTTATTTATATAATTATTCCACATTTCCTCAGCTTCATTATAAGGATGTTTTGGGAGACAGTGTCAAATGCCTTGCTGAAATCAAGATAGACTATATCCACTGCTCTCCTGTGATCCACCCAGCCAGTGATGACATCATAGAAAGCTACTAGGTTGGTTGAGCATGACTTATCCCTGGTGAATCCATGCTGATTACTCCTGATAACCTTCTTCTCTTCCTATTGACTGGAGATGGCATTCAGAACTAGCTGTTCCATCACCTTTCCAGGGATTGAACTAAGTCTGACTGGCCTGTTGTTTCCCCTCCTTCCCCTCTTTAAAGACCAGAGTGATGTTGGCTATCCTCCAGTCTCAATATTTAATTACTTTCAGAGTAAACTACAAATATTCAACCAATTGCATAAATTATGCCTTCCCTACAGATTTGCATTTATTTTAAATTTTAATCAACAATATTTTTTTGTATGAACTCATATCTTTCACTTAATATTTGTGTCTGTCATTTACCTTTTCAGTAACTGTTCCTGAATCAGGGGTTTCTGTATTTGTATTCACAGCTCATAACTTTTATTACTAAGATCAGCTCTCCTTCCTTCTCACCACAATTTTAAGAAACCAGTTTTTTATGATGTGGTAAGTAGTACTGAGCAAAGTACAAGTGAATTCTTGCCAGAAATTTCATTACTACTTCCTCAAGTTTTCATCCTGCATTTACAGTACTATGTCGGCTTTTAAATTTATTCTTCAAGTTTTCTAGACGTTTATGAACAGGAATACATTATTATACCAAAATTGTTGAGAACATATTCTCCACTGCTAAATTTCCGTACTCTCCTTGCTCGTACTTATAAAATGTATTTTATTTTTTTTCATTTTGATTGAGAGAAAATTCTTTCTCCATTTACAAACTAATAAGCAAGAATTGAGCAAAGTGAAGAGGGATTTTGTTTCCTTATTCCTTTCTCTACATTATAATATAGAGAAACTGTGCTAAGAAATTATTATTTCATCTGGTATTTGTATGTTATCCTCTAAACTAAGAGTCTGAATATTTAAAATGAATCAAATACATCATCAAAAGGTGTATAGTTTTGTGGTTAAGACAGTGGACTAAAACTGAAAAACCCTGTATTTGTCTTTATAGCTCTTTTGCAGGCTTCCTGTGGACTTGTCTATATTGCAGAAAATGTTGTGTAATGAAAAAATCCTTGGGTTAATGCCAGACCAAGGCTGAAAGTCCACAATGAATAGTGCAGTACTGGAGAGATATATTAGCTCAAGACTCAAAAGCAATACAGTCATATTGGCCTGAAGATAATGAGATTCTCAGCAAGGTGTGTTAGATGTAATGCAGCATGGGTGGAAATACCAGCTCCAGTTCTGAAACTAGCCTGGCAGTGGCTCTATCCCGCTCTGTCTGTTTTGAATATTCCTGATTCTGGAAGACAGATACGCTTTCAGCGATTTTCAGCAAGCAATTTAATCTCACTCTGTCTCTATTATTGTGCTATTATTCTTCCAAAATTTTGTTTCAGAAAATTATGCAAATTTATTTCTCTTGACTGTTCAAGTTGAAGTTGATTTATCTAGAAATCCCCATATTTCATACATTGGAATAGAGCCCTGTGCTATGGTCTGTAAATGTCACTATGAGAGAAATAATAAACAATAATCAAAGTGGCTAGAGGCTGTGGCTAAGAGAGAATATATGCTGTGAAACATTCTGTCAGCGTTGTTCAGTTTCTGGTCCAAGTAGAACTGGTAGTAAAATGTGTACTTTTTTAAGTAGATGTTTTTCCATTCTTCCATGCAAAACAAACAAACAAAAAAAAATGCAATGGAAAATATAAACAATAAGAGAACATTATAGTTTAACTTAATATTCACTTGGTTACCAACAGAAAAACGCTATGGTAATACTTAAGTAGGATGTGGATCATTACTTTAAATAATCCTTCCATTACAACAGACTGAGAATATCTGCTCAGGCACTGCTGTAGCTAAAAAAGGCACCACAGAATACCTTCTGGCAGAAAAGTGGGCATAACTCACATATTTCCTTTGCAATCCTCACCAACTTCCAGACAAATCATTTTATAAATTATAATCCAGTTACAAACTTCAGAAAATGAATATTCTGAGCTAGAAGAGACCCATGAGGATCACTGAATCCAACTCCTGACTCTGCAGGAAATTTAACAGTTAAACCATGTATTTATTATGGAATACCAACAGTTTAGGACCATGGCTGCTTGTTCCAATGTTTGACCACACTCAGTGAAACAGTGAAGCTTGTAGAAGAACTAATCAAATCAATTTCAAAAGAACAACAATAAACATTTCAGTATATATATATTCCAAGAATGTATTGTATAGAAGTATAATAATTATTAAAATTAAAATAAAAAAATAACAAAAAATAAATGTATTACAAAGAGGTTGGTACAATATACCTTGCTTACCTTAAAAAAGATTTCTTTGCTCTTACCTAGCCTTTTTTTCCTAACAATTTCACATCTGTGCATTGCTGAGCAGATTGAGATGTAACTCAAAGAAACTTTCAAGACTACTTTTCAAACGAGAATGGTTACATCCTCAGTGAAGCACAAACAATTTTGCTAAATGCTTTTTCTTTTTACCCCCAGCATAGAGTGTTTGGAATGAATTACTGTAGGCTTTTGTATTTTACACAACAGACCACCCTGCTACTTTGGACTATGAATATCATCATCCAACGAAGTCAGCTGCTTCTTTACATACATCCTCTATGATGTCTCATTTCCCCAGGTGGAGCAAACTGGGAGGTCTTCAGTGAATTCAGTGAAAGCCACTAGAGGAGCCAAGACGGTGTATCACTCAGTGTTTTTCTCTCCAGCAATGTAATAATTCATAATAATTATATTATGTTCTGGGGCTCTGAAACAGCTCAGAAGAAAACATGCCATAGGGTGAGTCACCCATTCTGCTTCTTTCTGTACATGGTTTTTGGGCACTGTCTTTTTCACTACAAATCTCCCATATAAGTATAGTCCAAGGCTAACCATTTTTAATTTGTGACATTTGAGAGCAGTCTTTTACTATGTCTAACCCAAATGCAATTCCAATTTTCAGTTTTATCTGAGTTTCACATAACTTATGTTCTCTTTCTAAAACATACTGAAGTAAACATTGAAATGTATTAATCCACTCTATGTGGTTAAAGAAAAACATACTCCTTCCTACTAGAGGTAGAAATTTAAAAAGGGAAATTAATTTCAATTCATTAGAACTGCTGCTATATTGTGGTCTGATGGACAATTACTGACAAACCATGCCATTATCATCTCAGCATTTGGACTTGTCACAGCAGAATGGCAACAGTAATTGATTGCAGGTGTTTCAGGCAGTGAGAGGCACAGGGAGAATTCTCTCCTTCAGCCTGCCTCAAATCATTCTGCGCAGGCAGGAGGATGCATGGGGCCAGTCTGTTTGTCAGATAGCAACTATAAAAATTGTTTGGAAGCTAGCTTAAAACTTTCTAGAAGAGCTTATTTTTCCTAAGATTACTTCTAGACTTCATCCACTTTGTAACTTTTTTTCCTTTCTCAGTGAGAATCACCTGCACTTAGGAGATGGAAATTGAGACTTAGATTTATAAATTGTAGAAGGGGTAAGGAGGTCCTCAGCATCTAGACTGAAGAAAAGGGCAGATCTATTGTATGAGGTATTGGGCCAAATCTGGCACAGGTGAATAAAGGGAATATCAACCCTGACTGGATAAAAGGTGAATAAAGCCCTCCTGACTCTCTCTCTCTCTGCTTATTCCTCCATGGTATAAGACCTAATACTTAAGTTTGTCTAAGAACCATAAATGACCAAAGTGAAGCATCTCATTCAGCATAATCCAAAACTTTGCTTTATCTTAAGGAATCTTATTTCACCTTAAAAATAGCCAAGTAGTATAACCTCTTGAAATAAAGCCTGAAAACCTTGCCGTAGAAAACGACAGAAAACAGTTAAATTTTGAAGAACGGTAGACAAAGAGTTGGATTTGTTGTTGACTATTATTTGGACTGGCTGACAGCTGGAACCTGTTAAAGAAAACATGGTAAACTAATTCTAGGGCTGGTAGAGCTGCTCTTCTCAGACAAAAATATTTTCTTATTACAATTTACAATTGTATTTTTTGCTGAGTGAATTAGCATATTTTAAAAAAAAAAAAAAAAAGTCTTAATTTTCTTCAGTCTTCTAGCCAGGTCCGAGCAGTGTAACCTCATCTCCTCTGGGAGTTATTTTTCACTCCAAGTACCTCTGAGGATGTGACTCCCATAACATCTGGCAATGTACATGATTTGACACGATTCCACATTTGTGGTAGAGGAGGACAGAAAGTGTGGCTTGTCTGTCTCATAACACAGATTTGTATTCAGTATTATTAGGATTAACTGAGTGTTTTATGGAAAAGTGAAAAATGAATTAACCTGGATTAGAGAATGATTAAGGAAAATGGTTGAGATGAAGTATGCAAACAAGAGTGAAGCAGAGATCAAAGAGACGATTGCTTTGCCAGGACCTGATGAGTTCCTGCTAAAATGAAAAGGGTTTTCTTTCACTGATTTGATGGAATTTGAAGATGACTTTGAGGACTGAAGGGTCAGAAAAGTAGGAGTGACAAAATGGAATGCAGTCACTCTAATGCTTGATGTTGACAATGAGATCTGATGAATGAGAGACATTACAGGGAGAAGCATTTGGAAAGAAGGGTGACACAGTCTGCCTGTATTAGAGAACTAGAATTTTAGAGTATATTTGATTTATCTCTGCCAAAATTATGACACTTAAGTCACTGCATCACTTATGGAAGCTGCAGTTAGTAAATTGTTACCATTTGATGAGAAAAAAAAAAAAAAGAGCAACTGATAGACTAGGAAACCCTAATATTTTGAGCATATTTTTATCATAGCTTATTTTACTTGGCCTGTAACCCAGCTATACCTTTTATGGAATGGTTATTCATTATTTGCACGATGACCTCACCAAGTTCTGAGAATCTTCAGCTTGTACTAGAAAAACTGTATTCCAAACTATACCTGTGTTATGGCATACGCCTGCTGTTTCACAGTTTGCATAGGCACAGAAGGCACATGAGTTCTTGTAGCCATTTTTGTTCTTTGCTTTCATTCTCTATTTCTGAGAAGACCAAGCACACAGGTCCACTCTGATTCATCCTGACCCTCAGCTCCAGGTTTGACCCAAAAATAAGGCTATATTGACCAAAATATAATGTTGAGCTCCTGGTTTCAAGACTGAAAGCAACTGTTGGAAATAAGATAAATATAGAACAAAATTCTAGTTTCTACCTTAACAGCAGCTTCTTCTCTTAGCGGGTTTGGTGCCTCTCATCAGCTTGCTTGTGGCCACTTGTGGCCACGAATTGAGACCTGGGTTAAGTCATCCCTACCTCATGGCTCCATGTCTCCAGAGAAAATATTGTTGCAAAAATTCTTACTTGTATTTCCTTGCAGTTAGGCTCAGAATACAAATGGCAATGACTTTTTCTTCTAAGTTTCAAAACTGTTCAGCATTGTGAAAATATGGAAATATCATTCACAACTCTTTTAGGGGTTAGATACTTCAGGTACTCATATTTCTACTCTCTAATTTTCCTAAACCCAATTAAGGACACTGATAAACATTGATTACCTGTTATAAAAGATAATAGTTATGCATGGTTTATGGTGCTACAGATTGCAGTTGTGCTTTTAGCTTCCTGCAGAGACTACACAAATATCTAACACAGTAAAAGGTGGTAGGAGGCGAACTGGCACACAGAGTTGTATCAGTTCAGATTTTAGCCACATGACAGAATATAGCTGTGATTGGGATTACTCACTGGAAAAATGCTTAATGTATAAAATCCCACGGAGGAACCTTTGGCAGAGTTCAGAGACTCCTATTCCTCAGTGTCCTGAGAACTTTCACACTTTTCCTACTGAGGACTAATGATGTTACTGCTATGATTTTCATGTGGCAAATTTGCTTTCAGCAAATATGAAACTTTTTGGTTTTTGAAGTTCTTTTTAAGTTTAATTTTACTGGAAGATTTTGCCAATGTTTTTTACATTTATCTCTGTTGCTGTTGTGCAAGAGATTATGATTATGGAAAGAAACAACTTTGGTTAAAGAATCACAAGATCTGATTATATAAAACTAATAACCAGGTTATTTCATTGATAGTTTGTCAAATATTTTTTATAATGTACTTGGAGTATTTTTCTGATTTACTGAAATTAAACAGTGAAGTTTCTAAAGTCTTTGATAATTTAATTGCCACAGCTACAAAAACAAAATAAATTAAAAACAAAACACAAAAACCTCAGCTAATAACCACTGTAGATATGTGGATGTTAAGAGCAAAGGAATTGAAAAAAATTCCATGCCTTACTGCCTGCATTGAATTAACAGCTCAACTATTTGAGGAAAGAAGGGACAAGTTGTTAAAAATCAATCATTGATATAACTTTCACAATAACAGTACATATACTTATCTATTCTATGACCTATAATGTTTTGACATTGTTGTATTCCTATATCCCATATATCTTTCACTCTTTTCTTTACTAGCTGTGTAAAGGAATAAGTTGTCACTGAAAATTTTCTTTACAGTAAAGTCTTGTAATCAGAAATTCAGTATACAATAAGTTGTTTTAAGTAAGGAGAATAAAACTGAAGATCAAACCTCTGGGACAATATTACATAATTTTATTGATCTTCTTAAATCATTACAAACACCAGAAATTCTTGGTTGATCATCTTCCTCATATATTTGAAAATGGACAAGAACATATTGTTGTCTAGGAATTCCTGGACCATGCCTAATGAAACAAATTTTCATAGTACTATTAACACTGTTAAATCAGTTGAAGCCAGTAAAACTGGAGCTTCTATGAAGTTAGTTGATCTATGCTTTCCCTTGTCTTTTATTTCTTCCACTTTGACTGGTATGAACACTGTTTTTTCTAGGGACTAGACAGAATAACATATGCTTGTGGCACTGCAGATATTACAAGACAGAAAGAAAAAGTAAATATTGTCTAATTTCACAGATGGGAAACTAAGATATAAAAGGCTGTTTTCATTTTTTTCCCTTTTTATTCTTTTTTTTTTTTTTCTTTTATAATTTCTGTTCAGAACAGCACATTAGCATGAATTTAATATCAAGTCAAATGTAAAGAACAGACAATCTATGGTCTCAGTTCAACAAAGGAAGTACTTCCAGTGCTTTAATTACATTAGCATTCCCCTTGACTTTTAAACAGACTGTTGGTGACAATGGAAGAAGGAAGTCAGTAGCAGGTCTGGAAACTTAATCCAGTTTCCATCCATCATGCTATAAACAAGATTATAAATGCTTAAAGGATGCTTTAATTTGCAGTCAACTCCACCACTTTCTTTGTACCCTGCAGAATGGAGTCATTCAAGGTATCTAAGTGTGTTCTTTTTGACTGTGCCTCTGTTAAAAATTAGTCCAGGTTAGAAACACACTTTAGAAATGAATCTGCTGATCCTTCCCATTCAACACACTTTCATCTGTAATTAGTATGTGAATAGGATTGCTTTCAGGAGATACAATTCAAAGGCACCTACTGTACTACAACTACTAGTCTGTTGAATTCAGATCCATGGCAACATCCATGGATACCTACATGCTAGTCTCTCCCCTATTGCCCTGCACTGCTTGTGATGACTTACCTTGACCTCTGTCTTTGAGGTTGTCTTTATGCACTGGTAGTTGACAAAACAAGGGGTATATGGAAGGTTAGAACATGGACTACATTGTTTGCACAGGATTTATTGCAAAAAATTCTGATCACAGGTGCACAGCTGATGTTCAGTAATGCTGTAACAAGAGTTACTAATTAGGACAAAAGATCATTTTCATACTTGAAACTTTACAGTGCTAACAGGTTGGACAAGTCAGAAGAGATGGATGTCAAGATTGGCTGCAATATGCCTGTAGATTTGATTTGACACAACGGCAGGCATTTTCATAGAAAAATTCACTGCTTTTAATACACTAAGCCAAACATGAATAATATCTGAAGCTGGTATTAGAGAATATACAGTGTTTTCTGGGTGAATTTCACAATGTTAATTTTGCGTACCTTAACAAAAAATCTTGTGTTACAACCATTCTCATTAAAGCTGTACCAAAATCAGAGACAGAGCATGTAGCACATAAATAATTGTAGAATAAGGTCGTTAGTCTTTTCTTTTGCTAAACAAGACAGTTATTGCAGTTTCTGTGTATTGAAACTAAATGTTGAACTTTGTTAGTTAAGAATAACAGTATTTATAATAATTTAGTCAGTTGTTTGACAGAGAAATCTGTATTTGTTCCTTCTTTTTTTCTCCTGTTCTTTTATTAGTTTATAGGGTAGCATAAAGACTTAATCTATCTAATAAGAACAGCTATGAGAATAAAAATTAGAAAATCATTAAAAACTGAACTCTGCTTCCTTCGTCAAAGGGGTCGTCAAAGCTACATTCTTTCAAAAATATGTCCATATAAAATTCATGTGTTTAGAAAATGTGATATGAACAATTAGATCAATAAATATATGAGAATGGTTTCTCATGCTGGTACAAATTTTCTAGGAGTGTAAGGGTGCAAGGATCATTTGCATCCTTGTCAGAACAGATTGCTGTAGTGCACTCTATGCCACGTGGTAGGGACTTGTTTCATGGCTAGCTTAATTCTATTTTAGACAATTACATGATAACAAACGTTTTGGGTTTAGTGGAAGAGGCTTCCTTAGGACTATACTTTCCCTGAAGGTGTGGAAGCAAAAAATTCTGAGGCTGCGCTATTTGCTCTCCAGCAGTGTACTTTTATTCAGACCATCAACTTGCAGTAAAATATGCATTGATTTGAGTTTGCTGTTATTAAAGCTTCCTGAGTTGCTTAAGATGTTGCATAAACACTAGATTATTTTTAGAGGCCAGATTTGACTTGTTTTTGTCTACGTTTTGCTGAGTTCTGAATTGATCTACTCAAAGTTTTTCTTTCTACAGAGAAAAGCAGTCAATTAGAGGAACTGTCAAGTATTACTCATTTTAAGACTTATTCTGAAGCTACTGGAGGCAAAGAGAAGTATCTCAGATGATTTCAATATTATGGACCTATACTTGATTTGGAGATTGAGAGACAGTAAATGCTATTCATTGGCACTGAAGTTAAAAGCACATCCAGCTTTTCCTAAATATTTAGACTGAAATTATTTAAATTTTAGGTTTGAAATTTTGGAATTAATTTAAATGTGGATCTTATTTCTCAAATTATTTTTGTTTATATTTATGGAATTGATTTAGAATATCTATTTAGTATTAAACAACATCTTATTCTATTAAGCTGTCCTTTTTGCATGCTATAATAAAATTCACCCTATCCCAGGATACTTTTGAACTAAGAGCAAGGCATTTCTGAGAAAAGACAGAAGGTCATATGAAACATATTCTGAGGGAAGCTGACAGCCAGGAGAAAATACTGCAAAACAGAGTCAGAAAGCTGTCAAATAAAGAAAAAAGAAAATCAAACAAATCTTATTTTAGAAGTTCTTGCTAAACTCTATCATAAATTTTTTTGGCCCCATAAGCATTTACACATATGTTTATATCTGTATATACATGTGTTTATATGTAGCTATATGTATGTTTCAGAAGCATACTCTATTTTTTTTTCCAAAAACATCATGTTCTTCATTCAATCTGTCAGTTCTTCTCCCAAGTACTATCACTTACCAAAGGATTCATCCATTTTATGACCCAGAAGAAGATGTTTTGAGATTTTTTTTATTTTTATTTCATTTTATTTTATTTTATTTTATTTTATTTTATTTTATTTTATTTATTTTTGTTAGAGACATTGAAGAGGACTGCTTTTGGGCAAATGAATTATATTCACTCTCTAAAACTAAAGTAGCTTACAAAGCACTCAAATACATATACATGTAAATATATGCATTCAAGACATCAGCTGAGCTGCCTTTTTATTCTTTCACCCCTAAAGTAGTTGGTAGGATTGGCGAATTAATCAAGTGGGATGATTTAGAACATTTGAGGTTTTGAAGATATTTTGGCTGTATTTAAAACCTATACGTTAAAAACTCAAACATACAATCACAGAATCATAGAACAGTTTGGGTTAGAAGAGACTTTTAAGATGACCTAGTTCCAACCCCTCTTCTATAGGCAGGGACACCTCACACTAGACCAGGCTGCTCAAAGCCCCATTCAGTGAGGTCTTGGAAAATTCACACTGTGAAATACTTGTGGGAACACTATTAGATATAATACATGTGGTATTTAGCTTAAAGTCATAGAATCACTAAGGTTGGAAAAGGCCACTAAGATCATCTAGTCTGGTCGTCATCAATGCCCACTAAACTCACTTCCATTCATCAAATGTTCAGCAGTATATGCATTACGTTGCTACTTCAGCACCTAACGACTTTATTTTCCTCCTTTGAGGTTTCTTTGTTCCAGGACTTACGCAGAGAGTGGCCATTTGGAGTTATACTGCTGATGAGTACTTTCGCTGGTTACAGTATTGCCAAAAATATTTATGTCTGTGTAACTAAGGATTTAGACCTGCTGTGTTATATAATCAGAAACTTATATAGTAGAACTCTTTTTTAATTTGTATTGGAAAATGCTATAAAAACTGGAATCATTAGTTAAAAATTTAGTTTGAGGACATATTATTTCAAAAGAAATTTGACAAAATTTCCAAATTCTCAGTTAGATTTGCTAAACTAATTTCATATTAGATCAACTTAAGTAATGAACAAACTCATCAAACAAATATATAAAAGACCAAAACGAAGTGTTAATTTTGACATAGGCTACAGTTTGAATTTCTAATTCTTCAGAAATTATGAAGTTGCCATGGGAAAACATAATAAATTTTGAAAATGCAGATGAAATGCACAATGTACATTCCCCGGAATTCTGCAATTAAAAACTAAAACAAAACAGTGAAAGCAATTGAAAAGTAACTGCATCAAAAACATTAAATCAGCTGTACTTTGGGAAACAAAGTGGGATACAGATGTGAAGCATCCCTCTGCCATCTGTTGCCACATCATGTTTTGCTCTAGCAGACCGAGATGCTGTCAGTGTCAACATATTTTGACTTATTCCTCATGCCAAGATTCTAACGATAACCAGTCTTTTGGCTGCTGTGTCCAGCTCTTTTTTAGAGCCCTCAAGCAATTTCCTGAGATGAAAACAGAGTGTACATATCTCTGTCCACTCTTGTCCCTCCAAAAAAAATCATTAATTCTCTGACGAATGACAGGATAAAATGATTTTCTGGAGGAGGTCAAAAGGTTGATACATTGGGTGCAGCACTGCTTCACTGTTAAAGTTCTGTCTCTAAAAATGTTTGTACTAACATCATTAACACTACAAATGGTGTAAATATAGATAGAGCCTTCTTGTGACATACAGAGAAGATGTTGGGAATGCCTTTGTGGGTCATCTCCTGTGTTTTCTCTCACAGTTTAGGTTGTTCTTCAAGATAACTCTTATATATTATTAAATGGACAAATCACAGAATTTATTATTTTTAAATCATTTGTTTGGAGAGAAATAAAACCATATAACCTTACTTTAAAGTGGGTTAGGAAAATGACAATCTTTTGTTTTGTTCTGAATACTCTTCTTTTTCTTGACAACAAGAAGGGCTTATATTCTCATAGAATGGGTTATATTTTGCATTTACCATATATTGCAATCCATTTTTTGGATACAGATGTTCTGTGTTTTGAACTGATCTTTGCAGAAGGAATGCAATGTGAAAAGCAGAGCCAACTGCCAGAGTCCGAGGTCGTACATCTCCAGGCCATGAATCAATATCTTGGTCTTCTCCAGCTGCTGATGGTTATAACCGTGATGTTTATAATCCTTGTACTTCATGATAAACCTGCCAATACAATATATTCTAGTTCAGTACAGTACAGTTCAATTAGTGCTCCTGAATGAGTGTGAGCATTCAGGATAGCGTCGTGATAACAGGCCCTGGGTTTTTGTGTGAAAGCATTTTACCCACAAATTGGATGTGTAGATTCTTATTTCAGATGATTTCACTTTTAACCACAAGCAAAATGAATACCATACTGATTTCACAAAATAACAGCTTTCTGTGTGTTTGCTTTGATTCCAGCAAAATCTGTCATTTTTTCTTTTGCTTCCCCCCCTTTTCTTAAGAGACTGTTAGAAAATTAAATATTCAGGTAATTCTTCACAAATTACTAAGTTGCAAAAAAAAAAAAAAAAAAAAAAGTTGGCTTTTTAAAAGCTTTGAATTAAGCCTGCTATTTGATCCATTTTAACAGTTTTAGTGAACTACTAACATCACTCTCCCTGGATTATGATTCTGAGGGAGACTATTCAAAATGTTTAACAGAAGTTGAATGAAACCAGTCACATGATCAAAGTGACTCATCTACATATGCTTTTTCAAGCTTAATCCTCAAAAACAGATGCTATTAGTTTACCAGTCTTTACACAATAACTAACTAGCTCCTATCAGGAGAATGGAAAACAATTCTAGGAAATAATCTTATTAGCTTTCATTCTAACAGAGGCAAACATGACTAAATAAATTTTTAGAAGATTAAAAAAAAAGTAAACAAACAAAACAGTTAAAAAACAAGAATAGATTGTTCTTTAAATATTCTGGTATCTGAAGGCTGCTTACTAGACCAAATCCAATAAAATGAACTAGGTAGATTAGCTCCATTCATTGCTTTTAATTAAATACATCCTGAGCTATGCTCTCAATGAATTAGCAAGGAACATTTACAGCTTCTCATTTACACCCTTGCTAAAGTAGCACTTGGAATTACTCTATTCTGACTAATAATTGGGCTGTTGGTGGGCTGTTGGGTGTTGGTGGAGCTAAGAGAGTGCTCTGCAAATCCAAAGTGTTAATCCCAAGAAGAAGGAAGAATGATACAGGTGAAGTTTACCTTGGAAGTACCATATTTCCAAACCATGTAATCCACAATGTAATCCTGAAACCTCCTTAAGGGGAGGCTTTCCTTCGGAAATATTATCCTGACCTTTCTCTTACTGTTGCTATGGGAGGAAATGCTTCCTGGCTTCTGGCAAAGGGCCAGTAATTGTATTTAAATGGAGTGCTGAACAGCCGTAATATGTGTAGTGTGCTATTATTTCTTTGCGGGAGGTTTGTTATAGGCTTCTGGTATATAATCTAAATTAGATGTCTGAGGAAAAATAATGCTTTTAAGTTCGGAAATTTTATCCTCTCCTTAAAATTCCCTGATTTCCCTGATATTCTTTTGATGTTCTGAAGCTGTAAATGTTATCTATATTCCTTAATCAAACCATCCTTTCAAACAGCTGTAACATAATGTCTCTCTTTTATGTTTATGGGAACTTGGATGCAATTATTTTACAGAGATGAACTTGCTATAAACAACCCTATCATTTCTAGACTTTCAAATTTCATTATCTTAAGCACAAATCAACATTGACGCTGCTCTGGTCTGGCTCTGATATGCTGCTCAGAATTAACAAGGGTGGATGATGTTTTATTCAATTTCATTTTATTAGGGAGTAAATTTAGCAAGTAACTTAACACAGGTTGGAGGCCAAAGTTTTTTAAGCTATTCATGATACTTATGTCTTAACAATTGGTGGACACAGTAAAACGACCACATTATTCTTTTCTGACACAGGTGCCTGCAAATGAATAAATTTTAGACTACTGTGCTGGTAACTGAGTGATTATTGGTACCGGGGATTTTATCATTCTCACATGGATTTACAAGAATTAATTAATGTTGAATATTTGATTTATAAAAGATGTGACTTCTTTCCCTCTCAATTTTTTTTTTTTTTTTTTTAAATAGGTTTGTTTATATATGTACATACTTACTCAAATGTATATAAAAGGTGTTCTTGCCACAGAAGTCAATTAGGCAGACATTAATGGTTCTGGTTGGCTTCTCAACCCACTGAAAACGATCAGCAGATGCCAGATAATTCCAGGCAGTGCTGATTTCTCTAGCATATCCTAAACTCCATTCATAAAGAGAGTCTAAGTCTTTAAAGTGCCATAGAAAAGAAATTCAACCTCTAATAACATTACATGTGATCTGAATGTCTCACATGTCTTGTTCTTCTATCTCTGCCTTTTTGCTTGCGGTGACTTTTCAGCAAAGGTTATCTTTCTTGACTTTCTCTTGACTTTCTTCTGCAGTTTCCATCCTTAGTGCCTCTGAAAAAGCCACATCTGCTACAGTCTGCTGTGAATCAGCTGCATAACTGTGTTCAGTAAGAAGGTAAAATATACACCTGCTATGATCTATTTTCCCTAACTGTGCTGTACTTAATGATGTTTTACCATCCTCCACAGTCAGTCTGCTAAGAATTGTATTGTACTAGGGCTGCTCAACACATATCTAGAATAAATTAGAAATACACTGATCTCCATAATCAGGAAATAATTTCGGACACCTCTGCCCTCCTTTTAAAAGTGAGCAGTTTAACCTTGTAATTACAGACAGGTTAAATAGAATGGACCAACCATCACAAATTTCATAAAGTTCACACATGCCTAGCAATGCCATTACAACTTCTGCTGGTCTAGTAGATGATAATTATGAGTTTATTAATAGAGTACGTAGGCATACAAAGGATAATAAGACTGGTGTGCTGAGTAATACTGAAGTTTCATCTAGTTCAGGATTCATTCTTTGACAGTTACCAATAATAGACACACAAGGGAAGGTTTAAGAACCTGCAAGCATGTTGTGACACACTTCCCAGGGATGCTGAATGCTGGCTGCTTCAAGACTTTCTGAAAACGGATCTTTATATTTAACAGCCTTCATTTTCTTTGTAACTCTAACCTATAAAATTATGTAAAGGATGGGATTCTATATCTTAATTACACAAGACCTAGAAATGATTTATTTTTTCATTTTGCAACAATGCACAATTTTCATTTGAAGCACGCAAGTGCATGTCTTGGAGAGGAAATTAAAAATCATTTCTGTTCATATTCTCCATACATTATGATTCCAGAGATCTTCAGAATTTTATTAATCAGCTATTTTCCATGACAAAGAATAGTACCCTATTGAATTGCTTGAAATACTCCATTCCTTTCACTGCAATTGTTGTTCTTTTACTGCCTTCTTTTAGTTAGGCAATCTGAGATGTCTGACAATTACTAAATATGAGTTTTGCGTAAATTATGATAAATTAAAAAAAAAAAAAAAGTAAATCAAGAACTTAAAAAGTGTTGAAATTATGGGAAAAAAACTCATCTTCCAAAACAAATTACTGCTTATCCAATTTAAAAGCACATGTCCTACACAATTATTTTCATGACTCTTTAAGCTAATGATATTGTTTTGTAATTGGTCTAGGTAAACACATAATACCAGGTCACCTTTCAAAAGTAGCTGCCTACCAGCAATTTCATCTTATATTGTAACTTGATGGCTTGTGATTACCTGATGCACAGTGTTTTGGCACTTAATGTTCAGTAGAAATGAATCTGCTAAATAATAAGATGTAGTTCCTTAAATTCATTTGAACATTATTCTTCATAAGAATTTATATTGTTCCTGAAGTTCATAAAGTTTTTGAAATCCTCTGATAATCATGCATTTTATAGCTGGCATTCCAAAATTCAAATAGAAGTTAACGTAACAATATTATCTTTGACAAGATAGGGCATAGATAGAGCTCAAAGAATGTTGTCGAGCTGTATTTCACAGGGTTTTTTTTACAAACTTTCTGTGCATGAAGTATGCCATTGACAGCACTCACTCACAGTGTATGGTCTGAAGAAATCCGACTAAGAAAATCTGAGATAAAACTAGGAAGCAGCAGGGAGACTGGAGTGAATGAAGCAAAACATATCAATCTGTGGAAGATGCCTGACTGCTTCCAATTGTACTGTCATGATCTTCTGATTTATCCTCTCGGAAGGAAGGATTGCAATTATAATGTACCAAGATGTACAAAAATGGAAGTAAAAACACATCTTGAGCATAGTTTAAGGTTTGTCAGTTTTATACAAAATCTCCATTGGGGCCTTCTTAAACCTTTGTCAGAATCAAAATAAAATTCAACCAAGCTTGTTTTATGTGATTCACAAAGACTAAAAAGGCACTAAGTTGTTATGAACTAAAAAGCTTGAATATATATGAATGAATATGCTCTGGGCTCAGATTTTAGGAAAAAGAAATAGTAATTGCTACTGGGAGGTTTAGGAGTGAATTAAATATTAAATATTGTAGTATTTACCACTGTAAAAGTCTGAGTTGTCTCTGTTGCAGTAAAGAGTATATCAAGAATAATCACAAGAAACAAATATAATTGCATAAATTTTATGCTAGTGTTGGAAACCCCATGTTCTCTGAGTTCTAAGTACCTAATAAATATTCTTCAGGAATTTTCTCTGACTTAGGAGATTACTGCTATATTACTAAGAAGATAATAAAGTAGAAGCAAGCTAAATGATTTGCATAAGTAATAATAGTATGTCAATAGCAAGAGCTGATAAAAAGACACCAGGAATCGTAGTGCTGTAAGTGGCAGTCAGAATCTGCTGTCAGAAGAAAAGAAATCTGCCCAAATTACTCTGCGATGATTTTTAGAGAGATCTGTAATTCCAATCAAACATAACTGCCTGTAGTAAAAAGAAAAATAAAGAAAGGAAAAAAAAAAAAAAGGAATAGTTTGAATGGATTTTTAAAACAAATGAAAATTTATAATTGTTAAATCTTAACAATTCATTCAATTCTTTCTGACTGAACAAGAAACACAGAAAAATATTCACTTCAGAGCCAGAGTAAAGGAAACCTCTGTGTTAGAAAAACAATTTGTAATTTCAAATAGTTGAAAATTGGTTGCCAAAACTGTTTTCAATCCAGAATTTCTGAATACATCTATTTATTCAAAAACCATGGAAATTTTCTGAGCAGTTCTACCTTTGACAATTTACTTATTCAATCTACTTCCTCTACAGTTATGCAAAGGATGCCTTTGTGCCTTCCAACAAGAGACTTTGTATTGCAGCACTTTCAACATTTCTACATGGTCTACTTCTGTTCATGCTTTGAGTCAGACCTTCATCAGTCTCAGGTCTTTTATCCATTCTGAAACAAAGACATCATATAAAAACAAGCTAATTCCCACTGCATAACTTTTCTGCTCATTGAGTAAGTGGCCATACTGGTGAGTCTGACCTCAAAATGGCCCTATTATGTGCACAAGAAACCACAATCTGGATTTCTACTTTCTTTTGGCTGCACCTTGCCTGCTTTTGTCTGCAGCTGGATTTTCTGGACCACAGTAATGAGGATATTGTACTCTAGCCTATGTGTAGATTCTCCTGCGAGCCCCCAGGCTTGCAGAGATGGCTGCAGGTTTCACAGTGAGAGATAGGTGAGCGTGGTTTGGCAGTTGGATTGAACCCGCACTGCTCTGACTTCTCTGTGGTGTCACCCTATCAAAATGCCTCATGGAGGTGCATGGTTTTCAGGCTTTTGAACTACTTTGCCTTTCCTCAGTCATTTTGCTTGTTTCAGTTTTGTGAATCGGAGCAGATATGAAATACAGATATGAAATACAGATAAGTCTGAAGATTTAAGGAGGAGAAAAGTGTGTCAGATTCTGATGCTTTCTAAAAATTCTACTGGATCTGAAACTGCTTCATGTAGCAGCTAGGATAATGGATGCAGAAATAAACTATCATCCTTTTGAAAAGAAGACCCATAAGAAACTGGGTATACAAAGAATGAATCTGAGGGGAAAATCTTGCTGAAAACAGTTCTTGTCTCAGGTACTAAGAATCTGTCATTATATTTTCTGTGGAAGCTTGTGCTGCCATTAATTGGGCACACAGAGATATTTCTCAGAATGAGTTGTTTAAAGCACAGCTCCCTTCTCTCACTGTAGCGCAGTCAAAATAAAACCTTCCAAACAGCCCTTTCAACTTTCACTGTCATCACCTGCCAGTGTGACTCTTTGAAAGAGTTTTTGTTTTAGTAGCTGCTTGAGATGAAAGAAGCATAGTTATATCCACAGATAAAACTCGTGTGATGAATCTCTTTTGCCATTTGGACAAGAAGGAGTGCTTTTCTTCCCAAGATTTTATTGATTGTTTGTGAACTCATTGATAAAACAGGCTGTGTGCCTTGCTGCAAAATGCTGCCAGCTCGGCATGCCGTCTGGTTTAATAACGAATCCAATACTAAATGTCCTATTTATGACAGGAGCCTTATGAAAAGCTGTGCTTTTAAAATAACAAATGGTATTTGTACATCATTTTACTGAGGAGAAATTACTCAAAGGAAACAGGAATTAGAGTTGTAATTATATTTATTTTTAAAAAAAATTAGCAGTCATATTCTATAAGTTTATCAGTGTGAAGTTAAAAAAATATATATGAATTTAAGGCTAAAATTGTGGGAAAGAGGCAATCCAACTTACACCGTGCTGCCTGGAAAGAGAATTATGTATCCTTTTATCTGATATCAAAGCAGAGAAATTAAATTCTGAAACTTCATAAGATCCTGGGTGGAATTAATCAATAGGATTCCAAACATTCAAAGTATCACCTTGTATTAGCAAGGATTAGCTATGTGCATTGAACTGTAGTTAATCTGGAAATGCCAGCTAGGTTCAGAGTTACCCTCAGCTGCAAGCAGGAAATTGCAGCAGTTTGTGATCAGTGTTTTTCCTCATGTTTGCTGTGAGTGATGGAGGGAAGTCGGTGTAAGCATACATACTCAGATAATCAGTTACCTGACAGGGCTTTGGATGATGAAAAGTCTTTTCTCTGCCTCCGGAGAGCACAATTCTTATTTCAGACACTTCCTAGAAGACAATGGGATGGAAGAAGAAACTCTAGATTACACTGGGATGACAGTGATCTGCTAATAAAAATGTAAAGGTCAAAAGGCTTGATCCTTCTCTAGTGTAAACCAGCATTACTTCTGCTGTGACATCTGCCTACCCCTGCTGAGGATCTTGATTACCAAGGTAGTTTCTGTATCTTTTTTGCTTCCATTGTCACACAGCACAAAGGCCATGCATAAACCAGATAAGCACAGTTAGGTTCCAGACAGAAGCAATTGCTTTTAACATGCTAAGTATGGGTCTCAAAGTATAATTAGTAGGCAGCTTTCAGATACATTTCAGAAAACAAAAGCATACAAATGAGAAACAAAAGCACCAAAAGCCCCACAACACTCAAGTTGGGTTCAACAGCAAGGACCATTGTGGGATCTTCATTACATCGGAAGGGACACAATAGGTAACCTATGGCTCACTTACTTAGCTTTTAGTAATTAAGACCACTCCACTCCTAAGGACAGATGCAGGGACGAACTAAAACATAAAGTAGAGCTGACACTTGCATGAAATATCTAGAAGGGAAAAGCAACTTTATGGTGAATTTAATCTTTTTTTATACTTGATTATATATTTACCAAGGAAATTACACTTCTTTCAAGTATGTACCTTCTATATTAAAGTGATTACAAAGCCCTGTTTAAGCTGTATATAGCTGTATATTACTTGAATTTCCACTAATTCATTCCTTTTTTGTTTGTTTGTTTGTTTGTTTCATATTTATTTTTCAAATTCTTGGAATGGAGAACATAGATTAACAGTTATAGAAAAACACACATGGTATTACATGGAAGATATTCAAATGTATTTTGTCTAAACCTGACCTGGTGCTTTCTTGTCAAATGATTGGAATTCATTCTGGAATGGACAGAAAGTCGATTGACCTGGTTTACATCTGTCTCCAATTGAATTGCTGTTGATTGATACACGGCATTCATACAGAGGGGTGATTTCCCAATGCTTACATTTTGAAGGACTAGAACTCAAAACTTGCCTTATTAAGGATTCTGTTGTTGCTTCAAGGTATTATTATTATTATTATTATTATTATTATTATTATTATTACTAGTATTATTATTATTACTTGAAGGGCACAGTAAATGTAAATTAGCTGCAGTTGATTGGATATCATTATTCCTACTTTCATTACAAGTAGATCTGATTTGTGCAGGGCTTTTTGTGTTGGCCTTTCTGTCACTATGTGCACTCTCCAACAGCTTGGAATTCTCTGGACAGAATAAAATTGCTGATTGTATCACTCCTGCTATGCTGTCCTCGCAGTGCTTCTCTGTTTGACAGTAGCTAGTTGCCATGGAAATAATTGTGGTGTCACAAATTCAGTGCTATGATTTCAATAGAGGATCATGTAAAGTGGAAGAAATGGTCTGCAAGAACAGTTAGCACAAATGGCAAAGAAACAATAAAAATATATCCAAGAGGACAACACTGTCTGGTAACTGTCTCTAAGGCTTTTCTGACTTGTCCTTCAGGTAGATTTTCAGGTCAGATTCCTTTTCCTCAATATTTCTGCTGATGGGAACTCCTCGCTCCCTGCCACATTTTCTATTAATCTTTAGGCAGTTAGATATTCAGTGAAGTGACAGCAGCATTCCACAATAGCAGGTATCTAAGGCTAGACAAAGTACACCAGACAGTGTCTCATTTGTATTCTGCCCCACTTATGGCTGAGAGATTGCTTACATGAAGCACTGGTACACAGCCATGGCCCTTCTGGCATTCAACACATGCAAAGAAGTCATGTGCATCAGACATGGAGGGAGGTGAGAAGGATTTTTTTTCTGCCAGCCGCTGCACCTGGAGCTATTTGTTGGATCAGAGACATCTCTCTCTCTCTTTTTTTTTTTTTTTTTCTTGTGTCATAGTTATTGGAACATTTCTCATTGGGGCTTCACCATCAAAAAGCTGTCCAGACATTGATACCTAAAAAGTTCTTGTCTACTAAGAGATTCAAAACACTTGTTAATTCTATTGATTAGTTAATGAAAATCTCCATGTATTGCAGCAAGAATTTGTGCCTGTTTGAGCTTTCTCCCCCAGCTTGAGCATATTTAGTTTCTGAGAGCACTATCAGAGGTTTAACTCTTTAATTATGGTAGGTTAACCAGAAGTCCCAGTTTAACTGGAAAAGATCAAGAATGCTGTAAATTCCTGTGCTGGTCCAGTCAAAAGCTATGAAAATTTATTTTTGGCACAACTTTTTTTGCTAGAAGAGCAAGGACTCATCTTGTTGCCACCTTTTGAGATAGTGAATAAATAATTCTCAGAAAGTTGCAATAGACAGGAACTTGGGCTCTCCATTGGTTCACACTTAGCTCAACATATTCATTTCACCTGCCTGGCTGTAGTTAGGAGTTATTCAAGTTTCCTACTTTCCAAAATGCCTCAGTGAGATTCCAACATTGGGGTGAATGCTTCCTGCATTCTGTTCTAGAGCCTGTTCTAATAGAATACTTGAGTCAAGTTAGAGCCATAACATGCATGAAGGCATAAAGGCATAAAATATATTGTACATACAGTATATATATTATAGATTATTAGCCAGAAATTCTGTTAAAGGATACAAAATCAGTCACTCTATGCATTATTTAATTATATGTAGAACAAAGTTATTAATTTCTCCTTACTTCATAGGCATATTGTGGGGGGTTAATACACTCTTGACTATAAGGAACTTGCACTGGTGTCCTGAGAAAACACAATAACTAAATGGGATTTTGGATGGTGAGTTTCTTTCACTTTTACCAAACTGATTAATTCCTGGCATAACGACATAGAATTTTAAGAAGCAAACTTTCTCATTGAATTTTAAGTTTAAAAATAAAGATATGAAGGTTTCTTCTGTGCGGCCCACAGCTTCTAAAAGTTATGGGTTAAGCTGCATTTGAAATGTGTCCAGGGTGTCTCCAAAACATACCAGCATACTTAATCCTTCATGTCTGGGCAAAAGCTATTCCCTCCTGGTTTCTGGATCTTCTTGAAATAATCAACTTTCTCCTCACAAGCATTTGCATGCATGAATTAGTTTTCTCATGCATGGAGAGTGTTTTTTATTTCAGAGAGAAATTTAAGGAAAGAATGAAAGATGTTTTGATTTATGTAAAGCTGTGAATATTTTTGGAATTAATTTTTAAATCTCACTACAAAAAGCTTAAACTGATATAATCTGTTTGAGGCGTTCTGTATTTGGAAATGTTAAACAAGTTTAGAAAAATGGCTGAACAATATTAGGATTCTATTCCTAGACACTAATCTTGGGAAATATCACAAAAGAATTGATATGGGATACATAAATACTAAGAGAATAATACTTCAATCAATGACAAAAGCACTAGTTGGGTTTTTGTGTTGTTGTTTTGCTTTGTTTCTTTAGTATTGTTGTTTTGATTTGTTTGTGTTTTTTTTAGTAGAAAATTAATCCTGTCAGACCAGCAGCATATTAGGCTTTTTTTTTTTTTTTTTTTTTTTAATGTTATTACAAGTATGATTGTCAAAGTTAGGTGCTCATACTACAAAGTTTAGGAGTTCTCTTCAGGATGGAAATGGCAGAAGGTAAGGGCCTGAGCTCTGTGAATCAGATAGTCAAGGAAAAGGTAAGTCTATACCAGAAAGAAAGAACTAAATCCCTTCTAGTAGGAATCCTAAACTCTAAAACTTGATTTTGGAAATGATACAGAAAATTCTTTTGAAAAGGAAACACCTGGAACTTGAAATAAGAGAAGAAAAAGTTAACTATTACTGTAGTCTTCTGAGGATATATGCTCTAATTCTGCCTCCCAAAGAGGTGGTAGGCTTCATAGAAATGAGTCAGGACGGGAATTTATCTTGCTTTGGAAGACCTTCCTCAACCCCCTGATGAGGGAAAAGGAGATCATCCTTTGACTTTCATATGTGAAATATCTCCTATATGAGTTTTCTCATGTTTTCAGGGCTCTTGTTAGGCTTGAGACTCTCTTCTTGTTCTTTCACATGTTTTGCAAAAAATTAATTTTACTACTGAAACTTGGCACTATCCAAAGAAGTACTGGATTTTCTGGATGTAATCTACAGTTTCAAGACAAGAAGGAAGTAAAGATTTTCCTGCTTTTCCTCAACCCTTTGCATAGGGCCAGCTCCCTTCAGGACTGATGAGTGCTTGGCTGTGAGCTCCCTCTGGGCCACAACAGGATCCTTCTGATCTCAAGAGAAAATCAAAACTACTTCTGAATTTTTTTGTTTAAAATGTCTGTAATATCAGAAATTTTGCCATCTCACAGACTTCCATTTTTTATAGAGCGAGGCACATTGTATGCTTCAGGCTGAGGCAAAGGACAGCTGAGGCTGTTTTATGTTCAAAGCCAGCTAGGACATTGCTGGAGGGCTGTGTGTGGCAAAATGAGCCCCAGGGAGGGAGGCGGCTCATCCATACAACGTTTGGAGAGCATGCTCCAGTGGGAATTATCACCAGCACTGCATATGGTAGAGAGCTAAGTGGAGAGGTCCAAAACCAGTGAGAACTAATACATATGCAGTTTAGATTGATGACTAAAGGTCCTTCATCTCCCTTCACTTCTTTAATTTATACTACATGTGTATTTTTATAAACTAACTAAGAGATGCCTAAATAGATGCAGAAGAAATGTTATCTCTTTCTCTCCTGACTATATTCATGACAAAAGCAGTTGCTTAGATTCCATCCAAGAAGCGCTAAATGAGATATATATTCTCATTCTTTTTGATATGAAATCAATACAGTCCAAGCAAGTTCGTTGTTGTGTGAATAGCAAACACTATTTTTTCCTTTTTTTTTTTTCTTCTATTTTCTTTTTTTGCCAATTTAAGTAAAAAATTGCTTTGTATTTATGCACCAAATGGTAGGAGTTCGGCAAGGTGAGCCTTTCAGATGATCCAGGAGGTCTTGGCATACTAGGCTGAATTCCAATGAATTTCCAGACTGCAGGTTATAAATGATACATTAGATATCTGGTCAGTTCACTGAACCTTCTCTCTTCCTGGTGTCTCTCAGACATTTGATGTAGTCCTGTATTACATTCAGATATCAAAATTATCACTCTACAAAATCGGTGAAGATCTCTTAAATGGACTAAAACTAGCTCAGTTTGGCAAGTGACAGCTTGCCAAAACAGCAGCCTTTGTGTGGGGGAGAGTTGCATTTGATCAGTTATTCTTAGGCTTTGATGTTCTCTCTGTTTTATCATCTATTTCTCAATTTTTCAGTAGAAGATTCTGTCTTTCAGGTATTTCGGTTGGTGTTGTTCAGATATATCAGGGAAATATTTTTATAATATTAAATTCTTGTAAATAAGTGTAAAAACTCTCCAAGTGCTGAAAAGAAAAAAAAAGAAAACAGCATCTAGCCAACCATCCCACCTTTTATTCATGGTTTCCAAGTTTTCATACTTTTTTACTCTTCCTTCCCCACCTCCGCACCTCCAGAATTTGAGATTTCAGCATCTCTGTCTATTTTAAGAAAGGAGAAAAAATCCTGAAATCCTGAAGATTTTGCAGTATGGAGAAATTATTTGCCATGCAGCTCCAATTAAAAACTTTCTCTAATTAAATATTTGTTAATTGTCAGATTTCAAAAGATTGTAATAATGAATCATTACACTGTGGAACTAGTCCCTCTGCAATCTGTTCTTGACCAAATGTGATACAACATCCTTATATGTAGTCTTGAGAGAATATAGAAATTTTTATTAAAAATTATGGAAGAAAGAAGTTGTTGGTATAGTCAATAAAGAGGATGTCTACTTTCTATGGACAAATTTGGTAATTCCCATAGCAATTGTTTTCATTTAAAAGAATCAAAAATCAAAACATTGCAGTCCTTGTGGAAATTAGCAAATATGGAAACTAGTGGGAAGTACTTGAAATGTTGAAACACTCAAAATTGTTGTGGTAGCAAAACAGCTTAATATAAGCTGAGTGACACTGTTGGTAACAGGAGAAACAGCTCTGGTGAATACATATCAAATACGAAGGTGAAGTTGATATTCATCTTATGTGAAGTACAGCAAAAAGATATTCCAGCACAGTGACCAGACCCTGTGACTGTTCTGCAGAAAAGATGATGTAAAATCAGGTGGTTCAGAAAAGAGCCGCAAAAATGCTACAGGTTCTAGAAACCTGATTTGTGATGAAAGAGTGAGGAATTTAAGGAGCTTCTAACCTGATTACTGATACACCTACAAATCAAAGGATATCGGGCTGAAGCTTTAGCAGAGCAGAAATAGGTGTAATGAGATTTCATGTTTGGAAGCTGAAGTCAGCAAAGTCTAGGCCAGAAAAAAAACAAGATTATTATTTTTTTAATGGAATGTAAATAACAACTGAATTGATGTTTCCTGGTTTTTAGTGGCAATAGCTTTTACATTCCTTACCTTTAATGCCAGGTACTTTTTGAAATGTACATCTGACTGCAGAGAGATTCATACAAATTTTATTTTGATGTGTAAAGCATTTTAAAACGGGATTTAAACATGTAATAAAATGACTGTGCCTCAGACAGTATTCATCAGATGCCTTCCCCTGCTCCTATTTTCTCCTTTCTCATGTTTCCTCCTACTTTTGTGTCAGCACTACTGACTGCTTGGCTGTTGAATGGGTAAGGAGACCTTGATCTGGCTGAAAGCTGACATAAAAAGAAAACAATTAAAAAGCAACCCCAGTGACTGAAACTGCTTATCATAGAATCACAGAATGGCCTGCGTTGAAAAGGACCTCAAAGATCATCCAGTTTCAAGCCCCCTGCTGTGGGCAGAGTCACCAACAACCAGACAAGGCTGCCCAGAGCCACATCCAGCCTGGCCTTGAATGCCTCCAGGGATGGGGCATCCACAACTTCCCTGGACAACCTGCTCCAGTGTGTCACCACCCTCTGTGTGAAGGATATGCCTCCTAATGTCTAACCTGTCTCAGTTTAAAGCCATTCCCCCTTGTCCTATCACTATCCACCTTTGTAAACAGCCGTTCCCCCTCCTGTTTATAAGCTCCCTTCAAGTATAGGAAGGCTGCAATGAGGTCTCCCTGGGGCCTTCTCTTCTCTAAGCTAAACAAGCCCAGTTATCTGGAGCAGTGAGCAATTTGAGATCATGTGAACCCATGCAGGTCTTTGTAAATTTGCTATTTTCCTTTCTTAAACAGCTAAATGAGAGATGCTAGTTGCTCTTGTCCCAGTCAACTCAGACAACATATCCCATGGAAAAAATTGCAGTCTGGCTGTCATTTAAAGGAACCAGAGGAACAGGACTACACAGCCCAGACAGCTGCTGTAAGAGGATTTCCATCAGGCAGAGTCAAGCCTGGAGCATAATTGCCCAATGAAGATATCTGTGTCCTAGAATACTTCCTTGCAAGAGTGAAATCCTTCTATGATTTCTATTGTCTCTAGGTTGGGACTAGTTTTATTTTAAATGCAGCAATTCATCTTTGTATACTGTGTTGCTGGGGACCAGGAAAGGAGAGAGAGCTTGCTGCTTTCCTGACCTAAGAAAAGATGATAGCCTCTGATAAATCAGCACTTCCAAAGTCAAACGAGCCAAAGTACCTGTGCTCTAGTACCAGAAGAAAAAAAAATGACTCACTAGGGATTGTTTTATTTTATTTTTATTTTATTTTAGCATTATTAAATTAGTAGTATTTTTAAAACTAAATGGGTTATGCAGTTTTTTTTATTGTTGGCTTTTTTTAAAAAAAATATATTTCTCATGAAACTATGAAGATAAATTGATAGCTATTGTATTATTTTGATTTTTACCCTAAGTTGTCTAGACTCAAACTGTGTGCCTGTTTTAGATGCTTACATGCAGCAACTAGTGAGGATTAGGATTTGCTTTTTCTAACACGAGAAGTGAGAGGAATCAGGTGAACTAGCAGGTGATGGATTTAAAACAAAGACAGTGGTTCATCTTTTAAAGCTTACTGAAAAGTGACACTCCTTGTTTTTTGGAAGTGCCAGAGTTGACATGAGTCCACCCAGACGAAATTGTGGAATAAAAATTCCTTGAGGGTTATTTAATACTAAGACATCATTTCTGGTTCTGAATGTCTCTTAGCAGTAAAGCAGTTGGAGCTGTACTAACATATCCCCAAGACATACTCTTGGAAAACGATATGTTTATCTCATTCCTATACTCTTCTGTACTCATCCCCTGTACCTGCTGCCAGGAACACGACAGTGCTTGGTGTTCTGGTAAAACTGTGTGACTTTAACAAGTATACATTCAGCATCTTACCCCGATAACAGGAATTTATTATTTGAAGAGTTGGTTCTTGACAGTGGCCTATCATTTGTGACTATAATTTTAATTTGACATTCCATCACATTTGGTTTGCCACCAACTTCAGCTGTTCAGAATCTTTGCATTCAACTACAATTCCTTGTGACTACTTTCAGCCAAAAAGCTTCCAAAAATATATGTGAAATTTATGACAATTTTCTTCCCAAAGGAATAGCTTTCTCTTTTTGGCTAGAATTTCTTAGATCCTGTGATGCCCTGCAGTTTGCCTCACAAGTTCGGCACACTTGTCAAATGACAGTATTGCACAACTGAGCTGAAAAGAGAAAAATACTGGCTCATTCATGTGGTTTGGAATTAAATCTATCAGTGTTATTCAGAGTGACAAGTAGAGCTTACATGTACAGTAAATCAGCCAGCACAGCGTGATAAATTATGCTTTCCTCTCTGTCAAAGGATTTTTGAATCACAATTGAAGTATTTCTACATGTTCAAAGTCTGGATTTCCAAAGATATGAGAGCTAAAAATACCCCAGGCCTTGGCTTACACCTTGAGTTAAGTGACAATGTGGTTTTAAATGCATCAAAAGTTTTGTCTACTTTTGAATCTTTTCTTCTAAAATAAAGTACTTGTAAGTATCTTCAGACAAATCTCTTTATTCAATAGTATATGAAACTGAACATGATTTAAAAAATCCAAACCCCAAAATCAATAATCAGGCAGGCATTTCTACAATAAAAGTGTCTACAGAGAGATACATTGTTATGAGAAAGCTATTCTGGTCAAGTCTTCCATCTAGACAGACCTTTAATTAATTCGCTGTAAAACCAAATGTGGAAATTCTAATCATGCTTTAAGCTCAAATTATATCAGTTTAATTTGTTTCCTTAAATTGACAGGTATAAATGACATAAATAATTTTAATCTGGATACTAGAACATTTGAACATTTCAGCAAACTTGGGTTTAACATCAGTTTTGAGGCTTGTTGATGTTCACAGTAAAACAGGCTTAATTTAAGAAGGTAACAATATATTTAGGCAAACTAGTATAAGAGAAAATGTAGTCAGAACGTGCTTTCATCTGCCCAAGTCACACTTGATTGTAGCTTCATTAATAATGAAGTAGGAAGAGATTTTTCTGATGGAAAGAATGTCTAGAAAAGCTTCTATATTATTTAAATAGAGCTCTGCAAGTCTGTATTTTGACTATTCCTTATATATACTTGTTTATCCTTTACCTGTTCATAAAATACATGAAAATCAACTGCCTGCTTTTTCCTGGATTTAAGTGATATATATTGAAAAAAAATGTTCCATCAGCTCTAGGACAAGAGGGGTTAGCAGGGCATGGGCAGCTGAGAGAAGAAATTTCAAATGCTCTTTCACTGGAAGAGGAGAGTGTGTAATTAAGCATCTTGTACATATCCCCCGAAGAGAGGAAAATTCAGCTCTATGGTTATGTCAGCAATGCAAATAAACCTTTCCACCTGGTGTTCGCTCCACTTCAAACCAGTCCACAGAGAAGTCCAGGCCACACAGTACACCAGTCGCTCTTTGTGCTGTATGTAATAACTTTTAAAAATAAGAAGTCTTGCTTCATGTTATTTATAGATCCTCATGATAGTTAATGCTTTCCTGCTGAACGTGCTCTATGAAGCCCATGTAGCTAAAACAGTACGGTGTGCCATGGATTCCACTGCAGCCATGCAAGCTCACACTCCAATATTCTCTCCATTTTCTGGTATGAAGATGTTACAAATTAATTCAATAAGAAAAAAAAGATACTGGCAATTACAATGTTTTTTGAGTGGGGGAGGAAGTAATATAAATGAGTAGAAAGGTGCCAAGATATGAAGACTAAACCATCTGGCTTATTGATAGTTGTAAAGTGAATTTTTAATCTACTAAATCATTGTGGTTTTTGTTTTTTGTTTTTTTTGGGGGGGGGAGGGAGGGGTTAGGGGGTGTGTGGGTGGGGATTGAGGGGTTCCTGATTTGAATATTTTATGTTTTGTGTAGCATAAATCTCTTTCAAAAAAGGTCAAGTCAGACTAAATGAAGCATAACGAGATGTCTGTGTTTCTTTTCACTGCAGTTGCTTTATCACAAATATTTGTACAGTTCCAGTACCTAGTTAGAAAATGGAGAGAAAGAGAGAAAAAGAGACAAGACAGACAGTACATTACTTTCATTTCACACTTGGGTCTTTGTTTTTGTTTTGTAATGAATTCCTATGTTTCTACGTTGTGCTCGAGAGAATGCTGGAAAGTTATTCCTATAGTGAATACAGTCTGATATCTTAAGGGCACATCTGTAAATATTGCTGTGAATCTGAGAGGTAACAGCAAAGTGAGACACATGAGGGAATGGTGAATGAAGGAAAGGACACAAGGCTTGCAAAGTGAAAGGGCACAGCCCACTGAAAAGGTGGTAGGATTTGTCTGTGAAGGACTATTGTACTATTATACAGTAGGTTTTTATTATTGTTGCTGAAACAGAAGCAAGAGCTTCTGGCCTCTTCTACTTGCTTTCACTTAGAGCTGTGAATCTTCTGTCCCTTGAGAATTCCTTCCAGTTCTGTATAGTAGCCAGTTCAATTAAAATCCTGCTGAATGGTGTTATTTATTTCTGAGAGTGCCACAATGATCAGCAGGAAAACACAGGAATAAGCAAATGTCATTAATTGCTGTGATCTTGAGACAGGATGGTCTTGGACACAGTCTGCATAACAATGACAGTACAATATAAGATGCTTGATCACAGAGGTTTAGTTGCTTATTCCTGTTATGATATTATTTATGACACTTTTAAGGTTTAGTTACTGTAGTGTCTTTGATAAAGTCACAGAATAATTGAACATATTTCTTTCCGTGTTAAGGTGAGGAAAATTCATTTCAGAGAGGAGGGATTCTTGCATGTCTTACTGTCTACTCATGCTCTAACATTGCCTTGAAGTGTGATAATAATCATTGCATTTCAACTATATATGAGTATGTTCATAACATTTGTGCTATACAAATATTTTGGATTGCAAATTTCCTAGAAGGAAAGGTAAATTAGTAGTTTTCAAGCAAATATTGGGTAACAGCCATTAGGTTTCAATTCATAAATATTCCCATCTGCAGTATGATGCACTCATAATCTGCTAAAAGAAAATCCACCAACAAAAATGTAAGCTAACTCTCCCCTATTGAAAGATACTCATTTAACTCAGTGCATGAGTCTACATCTGTGAAGTAGATTTACATTAGAAATGGCAGGTTACCATTAAGCTGTCCCCACTCTATAACTTATATTAAGATGCTGTCTGAATAAACATAATTTTACTTTTTCCTCAGTGTACAATTTCAGTGAAGATGTCATTTAAAGAAACATATTTTTTCATTCAATGTTATGTAAATCTAGATGTTTCAAATGAAAACAGCAATCAAGTTTCATAACTGAAATGTTATATAAGCAGTAAATTTCACAGAACTCTGCATAAAATTGATTCAGTTGCTCTAATTGATCTTGATTTTCAGCCTTTTACTAAATAAAATTTCTAAAATGATGACACAAAAAATAAGGACATAATTTTAAAGTAGAGGTTATGGTAAAGAAATACATCTGAAAGAAAATGATTAAAATATCTTTAGTTAAAGGGACTAACTCAACATATTCCATTAGCATGGAAAGACAAACACAATAGAACATGTTATTGTAACTTGATGGGTCACTGTGGTTTGATGGGTCCATTTTAATGTGCTTTACTTTCAGGGTAAGCTAAACTATGCACATTTTCAGTTACCAGGGCTTACTTGATGAGATGCAATTTTTTATACAGCAATATCACAACCAGTTGATGTCATTAGCAATCACTAGTTATCAGTACTTTCTGTCTTTTAATGTTTGAATTGAAGGAAATGCCATTTTTCAATGATTTGAATTACATGTTTTTTACTCTATAGGTGAAATTTCCACTGAGCAGTCTGATGAAGTGAGGTGTTGATGCACTTCTATATATTAAGACATTAGAATAAGTTTTGTGATGAGTGTAGACATCATTCTTAATTTTTGTGAAAGAGCAAACAATATCCAAAGATTTCCTTCTTCTAGAGCACAGGGAAATACAGTGAGATTCATGACACAACTGTAGCAGTGTTTGGTGTTTCTATAAGTAGCTAACATGCTTAGATAATAACATAAGTATTTCTTGGTATCTAACAACTACCTTCATTAGATTGAGAACGAATAAATTCCAGGAGCTGATTCATCCACAGATAGCCGAAGACATCAGTATGATGTGCAAAAGCATATCAGTATAATAGTTAGCATTAAATAGAATAAAATTACTGCTTTTCTCTTTATATGAATAAAGAATGTATTGAGTTTTTGAATGAATGTAAATTTCATGAAAGTGAAACTCCTAATTTTACAGATTGTCATTAACTTTGTTACAATAAAATTGAACTTCTGTATTTCTATTTCTCCAAAAGCTTAGAGAGCTTTAGTTGACTCACAACAGCATTATGTTATATTTTGTTCCCATATGTTTTTTTTAAGTATTTTTTCTGATAAAACTGTTTGCATATTGGAGAGATCGGTCATGTCTTCTGCTGTGCTTGATTCTTTAAAACAAAATAAAGCAAACAAATAAAAACTGTTACAAAAAAAATTTGTAAAATACCATCAAGCAGGACAGTCCTTCCCCTTCATCCTACCTTTCAGATTTTATCCAAGAAACATTTTTTGTTAGGTCCTATGTCAAAACATGGGCTAACACTACCAGGACTTTCATTAACTTACTGCCTAAAAAACTGCTATAAACTTGTAATTAGACTAGAACAGCAGCTGTTGCCTGCTTTTACCCAGCAATCAACATTCTTTTTTTTGGCTTGTTTGTTTTTCCTGTGAGACATACAACAGTAAGCTTTAATATTTTCAATATATTTCTGTGCTTTTATAGTACTAAAGCATTGTCTGCCCAAAACATGACATTTGAATGTACAACAACAAAACAGTTCCTCAGTAAATAAAAAGTATTTCTATATGAACAATTTACTGTGTGGATCTCAACTCATTTTTCAAAAAAGGATTAGTAAAGAGCAGAAGCAGAGACTGAGGGAAAACCAGTTAGCTGTTTAATTATGCTTCATTTTATTGATAATTCTGTAGAGATGCCTAGAACAGCTATCTTTGTGTGTCTCATTACAATGAGAGTTTCACTGCAAGCACATTGTATGAAACCTGAATGTGAAAAATGACAACTCCTGAAAACCCTTGACTCATGGCTAAGCATAAAATATTTTTCCTCAGAAGTGGGTAATTCAGTTGTCTTCATGAAAAAATACAGCTTCTCAGTTAACAAGCTCAACTCTGGGAGTGTCCAGGCAGCAAGCTCCATTTTGGCATTGGCCATGTCTTGGTGGACTCAGCTGGAATTTTCCTGCTTTATAACAGGTTTGAGGAATACCTTAAGAATGAATAAATGATTATTAATACTTTGAAGGGTCCAGCTCTTCCCCCAGCAGTGTATTTCTTTTATTACAAGCAGCATTCGTTTTCCAAAATTTACTCAAGCTTAACAGTGATCCATGAATGAGCCTGTCAGTGATTTTGATATTAAATATCCTTATGGATAACTGAGTTTGGTAACACTTTAGATATACTTCGTTAATTTGTGAATCCTAGCACAATCCAATTAATGACAAATGAAACTAATTTACAGAATATGTATTCCCTTTCCATCTGTAGGAGAGTGTCACCTAATCATATAATCATTTTTAAATTTACGGTTGCAAAGGGGGAGGAAAGACAGATAAAGAATAGCCAAATAAATATTCTTGTATTAAGACAGAAATGCTTCCACTTACATCTGTTAACTGTGAAAATGGCATCTAGATGTTACGAAATAGCATTTTTTCTCATCTGTGTATTGTCTTTGCTGGCATAAATGTACCTCACCTCCCCTTCATCTCAGCTCAGCATTACTTGTTTATGCATGCATAGCATGTGCAAGTGTGAAAAAAAACAACTTCTCTTGTAGGAGCTTAAGGTGGATAAATCTTTGATGTACACTGGTTAAGTTATTCTAATCTGTGCAGGCACTGTGTGAGATATCAGCTTTTTAATATTCATTCCTTTTGGAAAGCTGCACAATTGATCTTGTGAAGATCTAAGTAAATCTAGTATTTGCTACTAGAATAAACTGATACACATCTTTTTAAGGATACTTGCAAAAATCAGAATGCTTCCATAGTAGACTTGAATTATTAAGCCATGTTAACCATGTTAAAAGGTAGTATATTTATAGCCAAATATTTTAAAATTAGAGAACAGAATATTTGTGTATTCTTTCAGTTTATAGAACATCGTCATAAGCCAATGACCATAGAACAGGTCTTTAACTAGTGTAAACTGACAGATTTCCAGGTCTTCAATGCTTTGTTTTTTTCAGCTTGGAACTTTATTAAAATTTGAAATAACCATTAATTATATCATATTTCACTTATTACTTATGTAGAGAATTTGCAATTTTAGTGTGTTCCTTGATCTTTTATATTTCTTCTTCATTCTTCTCCATTAGATTAAAAAAACACATTTAGTAACTTTCATCTTTGCTCTTAAAATGTTTGTGTAAGAGCAATACTGAAACATCATATAAGCTTTATTGTGATCAGAGCTACCAAAACACTATAAAAATATTGCCACCAAGATTATTTTTCTGATGTATTTTTCCCCCCAAAACCTGGTCTGATATACTCTTTTAAGAAACACATCATAGAATCAAAAAAGAGAGAGTGAAATGAGACTTAACATGCTGCCCTTCAATTACTACATGCAGGTAATTTTACTCATGTAATTGCAAGTAGGAGTAACTTTATTACATGTGAAACAAGCCTTACCTCTTGTATATCAGAGCCATTGGTTACTGTTTTGTTCAAATATTGTATATAGCGTGTTACAGGAAATCTAAATGTCTGGATAGTAAGTCCTTTGACACATAGGTATGTTTTGTAACACAATGAGGTCTTTGGTTTAGAAATGAGTACAACTGTAATGCATAAGCAATAAAAGATAGTAAACAGGAGAAACTGAATTGTTGGTGTTTGTATTATTAATGTTGAAACTCCCTCAAAGTTATTCAGCCATCTCACTCATATTCTTTTGTATCAATTAATCCTCTGTTATTCCTTCTTTGTCAATTAGGTGAAATTATGTAGGAAATAAGAATGAATTCCAGATTTGCCCACATTATTTGATTGGTTCCTCCCATGCTCATTAGTGTTTTATACACTATTGATGAGAAAGTTGGAATTCATGCAACCAGCCCTATAGTCTGGATAAATACAGAAGCAGCCCTTAGTGGTCTATTCTGAATAAGAGAGACAGACATTAGAAAACAAAAAAATGGGAGCATAATGAGTTCAGTTTATACAGTAGCTGTATGAGCATAAATGTCTGGATTTTTTTCCCCTCCTGTCTTATCCTTGCTTGTACTCACAAACATTACTGGCAACCTGGGTGGATGGGTCATGTCTTAAATAATCTCAGTGGCCCAGAACCAATGGTATCCTTGCCCAAATCACACTCCACTGGTCCCTTTCATGTAAAAGCTCTGAGCCATTCTCGTTCATTGTCATTTACAGTTTCTCCACGACACATACAGTTTTATTGGCAGTCAAGCCAGACTTTATGTCTTTTGATTCTGTTTGCATTACTGGCTTGCTCAAGCTAGTCTTATTGAGATCACTGAAGAACATCATTTCCTTATTTAAATAGGATTTGCATTTCTCAGGCTTCTTGTGAAGCTTCTTTTGAACATTGGTTTTTGAAGATTTGCCCTGACATTCCTACCAAGCAAGTCCACAAAAGAGTATATTGATGGGTCCAAGTGTCCTTCACACTGTTAGCCTACTGAAGGACATTATGACAGGAGGAGTAAATAAAAGTTAACAGAGATAACAAGGATTTTAATACAGAGAAGCATTAAGATCTCTAGCGCAGCTCTACTGTAAAATCTCAATGACAGTCCTAGGTTTCTGTCAAGCTAGAGCAGCTGCAGCAAATTCCTAATGATGTTAGTTCAAAATGCATTAGTGCTAAGTTCAGATAAAGACAGACCCAAACAGAAGTCAATTTATTTGTGCTCTTGCAAAGGCTCTCTAGGTGGTTAGACTCCACTCTTTGCTCTAGAATTCCCTCCAGAGTTGAGTTTTCTTTCTTGATATGGTTGACCAGTATGTCTAAGATCAAACTTGAAATCAGTGTGAGAGAGAGATGCTTTGCAGAAAGGGTTACTTATTACCTTAATCACAGTTTTGGAGCATCACATACTGAGATGAAGAAACACAAAGGGTACAATTCAAACTTATGTTTTGTTTAGTAATCTACACAGATATACATATATAAGCAGAAGTCCTGAGCCAAAACATTTGTAATTCAACATGAATTCTGTTCATACAGAATACTGAATGACAGGACTTGAATCAAACCAAATCAAACCAATCAACTTAACATGAGCCAGCACCGTGCCCTTGTGTCTTGGAAGGCAAATGGTATCCTGGGCTCCATCAGAAGAGAGGTGACCAGCAGGGACAGGGAGGTGATTGTCCCCCTCTACTCTGCTCTTGTGAGGCCCCAACTGGAGTACTGCGTCCACGTGTGAAGCCCCCAGTACAAGAAAGACAGGGAGAGTTGGAGAGGGTCCAGAGGAGGGCCACAAAGATGATCAGAGGACTGGAGCACCTCCCCTATGAGGACAGGCTGAGGGAGCTGGGCTTGTTCAGCCTGGAGAAAAGAAGGCTGTGGGGTGACCTCATTGCAGTCTTTCAATACCTAAAGGGAGCCTACAGAGGGGAGGGGAATCAACTCTTTGAAAGGGCTGATAACTTCAGGAGGAGGGGAAATGGTTTTAAGTTGAGGGAGGGGAGATTTAGGTTGGATGTCAGGGGGAAATTCTTTACAGAGAGAGTGGTGAGGTGCTGGAACAGGCTGCCCAGAGAGGTTGTGGATGCCTCATCCCTGGAGGTGTTCAAGGCCAGGTTGGATGGGGCCCTGGGCAGCCTGGTTTAGTATTAAATGTGGAGGTTGGTGGCCCTCCCTTTGGCGGGGGGGGGGGGGGGGGGGGGGGTTGGAGATTCATGATCCTTGAGGTCCCTTCCAACCCTGACCATTCCATGATTCTGTGATTCAAAGAATGTAGGTCACCGCCAGAGCTGAAAGCTCAGGGAGCTCTATGCGCTGCTCAAGTCTTGCTTAGTCACCCTAACTAAGAGTTGTAACTGTGTCTGATCTATCATATACGTCAGTATCTCTTCAAGCCTTATTCCTCCTGTAGAAATAATTTGGAGAATGATATCCATAACTACCAGGCAATACTTTATTTCCAGAACAGTATGACCCACTTTGATCTTATGGGTTAGTAGGTGGGAGAACAGATTAGATATTAACTTTATAGCTACTCAGACTACCTCAGAAATTAAACTATTATCCTGTGTTATCATATATCTTTGCAATTCCTTTGTAGTTGTGAACCCCAGGTCACCAGCTAGCACACTATGAAGTGTTCAGCAATTTCCGTACCATAAATCCTGCTAAGGATGAAAGATTCCCTTTCGTGCATTGCTGTCCAATTTCTGTAGCTTATTTAGGTGTGCTCCTACAACAGTGACTCTTTAACTCAGACATTTGGGAAAATCTCTATTATTCCCAGAAACATAACATTACTTGCTTTTTGTGACAACGCTGTTTGCACTGACAATTCCTTCCATTACCACTTATTTGATTTGCTGTAAACAATACACGGACCAGATCCAAACCCCAGACAATGCTTTGGATAGGAAATACTTTTAAATATAGTATCTGATTCCCAATTAAATATTAATTTATTGAAGTTGATCAGGAACTAATTTTTAATCAATGAAAAGGGATGAAAAGGAAAAAAAAATGCTGTTTCTAAAAATAAAATACCAAACCAAGAAAGCTTCAAAAATGTATTAAAATATGTGCCCAAACATAAACCAAGAACTCCAACCTGAGCATTTTGAATTTACTGACAATCAAAAATAAAAGCAAGCAAACAAAAAATTCATTGAGAACATGCCACTTTCCTTAAAAAGAAATATGTTCCCCAAGTAGGTATTTCTTAAGGAAATTCCTACTCAAGAAAACAAAAAAATTGGTAGAACCAAAAAAATCAAAATCTTATCAAATAATTAAATAGTTATTCAGTCCAAATTACAAGTTGCCTAAGTACTACAAATAAATTAATACATTAATAAAATTGGACTGTGCAGCTTATTTGTGTGTCATTGGAAACATCTTGCCTTGTAAAGAAACTGGCCCCTAAAATACATTACGTAATGATTTTCCAATTTACCAGTCTTGAACTGATATTATGCACATTGTACACACATTTCCAAAAATAAAAGGGTCATGCACTTTCTTTTTCAAAAGGGCACGTGGAGATCCTTAATGAAAAGCTGCTGAGAATCTAAAGCAGTTAAAGGCAACTGCGACTAGAGGAAACCAATTTGTAACCATTGGTTTCACAGCAGGCTGTCATCTCTCTGCCTCTATTCATTTGCTTGTTTTCTGGTTCAGTAAAATCTCTCTTCGACTATTATGATTTAATGGTATGGTAATATTTATAAACCTACTAGATTCTTCTGGAATATATTTAAGAAAAATAAATGTATAGAGGCTGATGGAATACTTCATTAAGATTCCCTGAGCATGCGGGTGCGTGTTTGGAATCCAAACTGATTCACACTTCCTACACATGAATAAGACTCTGGTTGGAGGTAAGAAGCTGATGATAATGTTTCCTAACACCCCACATTTTAATTAAAATAAAAAATAAAAAACAAAAAATCCAAGCTGGAAGTATTTTAGCAGAAGACTTCAAAATCTCAGCTATGTCAGCGGTGCTAAGTGATAGTATAGACTGCTAAATTGCATCTGAAGTGAAACTCAGGGTTACTGAAAGTCACAAATTGGGGCTGCAGTGGCTAAGGGTGTGGGGATGCACCTGGAACACTTGTCACAGCAGTTCACTTAAAATTTTCAAGGAAATTCTCTTCTGGGAAGAAAGCTTACAGGGATTCACAAGACTGGAAGTGACTTTTCTTCCATTCAGGAAACAGCATGTCAGGACAGAGAGGATAAAAGTGAAAAAGGAGCAGAAATGAAAACACCACAACTGCCCAGCAGTAATTTCAGCAGAAATACCTATGATAAATTATGAGGAATGGAAATATGCATGAGAAAGTAACGTGGAAAAAAACAAACTGAAAACCTCTTCCTTGTGCCTTTCTTTCCTAAAAAAATAAAGCCAAAAATTTGCCGAAGATGTTCTTTGGCAGGGATAGAATTTAATCCAGATTAGCCAGATATTAGTATTTCTTAGGTATTGTATGTCATTTAAATTCATATTCCTACCAGATAAAGGAAGTGTGTTCAGCCCTGAAGAAGCCCTTAAGTTGGATGCCATTCCTTAATCTCTTTCAACAGCACAAGATACCTGCCACGTTTCTGAGGATATTAAGTGCACAAGTAGGAATATGCAGAGCAGCTTTTGTTACACTTGCTTATACTTCTCCTAACTTAGCAGCATGAGTCTTGCTTAGTGTCTTAGCAGTGCAAGAAAGTTAGGAACGTTGCAAAATATTTTCTAATATTTTTAATTAGTATTTACAAGCTTGATAGAACATTTAGTCATGCTTTGTCCACTGCTCCAGAAATTGCTTTTTGTGAAATCAAACCGATCACTTTGGCTTACGGCGCAGTAAATCAGTGGCACAGCATTACTTACATACCATTCATTGCATACTTTAAAATGTCAGCCTCGTTTTCTCTATGAGACAAACAGCCCAATAGTCTCCAGAAATGTCAAGTTTGGCTTGTTTTTCATCCTTGTGCCTTCACAGTGAATGGACAAACAACCTTGGTCATGCACAAACTCCTCCCTCAGAATGTCCTGAAAGTGTCAGCGCTTTTCCCAGAAACAGTGTTAAAAGACTCATGATGTTATTGATCTGCTTGGAGAATGCCAAAAGCCATAAACATTAATTAAAAACAAAATGTTGGTACAAGAAGACTAAACAAATAATAAAATCTACATATTATTCCCTAGCAACTACAAAAACACCTAATACATTTTTGAAGTCATTTATTAGTGTCTGATCCATTGATTTCTTCAATGTGTTCATGATGTGGACATGATAGGAAGACAATATAAAGTCTATGCAGAACATGGGCCCATTTTACATCAGTTAATACCCACTGAATGTTTAACCTGTGCAATCAATCAGAAAAAAAGATTAAAAAAATACCTCAACAAAACCAAAACAAACCAATTGAAAATCCAAGCCATTTTCTACTGTATTTCTAAGATTAAAATTGCCTTTCAGGCTATAATTCAATTTACAGTGGGCCCTAGGGAGAAAATCAACACAACCAAAATACAAATGACAGTATTGAAAACATTTCTAAAGATTTTCTGAACACGTACCAACTTGTTCACAGCAAGAGAGAGTAAAGTGAAAGAAACAGACAGAAATAAGAAGAAAGATTTGACGGGACACTGCTATCTCTACTTCAGTCTTTGACCACTCAGACCACATGCCAAATGGAAATTTTGAAGGGTCTTCCCTTCTAGAGAGAATTCTGCAGCTAAAATACTATGGCATACTTTTCCCAACTCAGTAAGATAACTTTCAACATCAGTAATAATGATTTGTACCCAAACACCTGTAATATGTGTAACAGTACCTGGACTGACTGCCACTGAGTAGCAAAATAAAAATAGCTTAACATCAAAATGAGCACTGAGGATTTCATGTCAAAATCAGAATTGGCTGCTTATTTCTTCAATTCTTAAGAACTTTTGTCTCAAAATGTCTTTCCCTTTAATTAGATTCCCGCACTGATGCTACTCTCACTTTTTTAATAGTTTAATCACTGAAAATTAAAATAAAAAAAAAAATAGGAAAAGACTAAATTCTGATTTCAAATCAATCTCTGTAAAAAGAGAAGGTCAAAATGGAGGAAACCTTGATCCAGGTTCCTCCAAGTGCCTTAGTCCTTCTCAACATGGAAGGAACCTCCAGAGAACCACTTGTACTGCAGCTTTATAATGGTACTCCAGTTTTTTTTGCTCCTTCAGTTACCTTCTAGTCAGTAAATCTATTGTTGGTAAAGTGTGATGACCTGGGTTAAGCTTATTCCCATTATCAACATTTCTTCTATTCTAAAAAGGATTTAAATGGCAACTAATAGCATTCGTCTTAATCATTTTTGCAATTAACTGTGCAAACCTATCTAGCTCAAAGATACAGAAGTAATTAAAATAGACATTAACCTTCTATTTCATTTTTCTTCTTTTTTTGTTTCCCATTATCTTTGGCAAGACTGAAAATACCTCTTTTTCCTTTTTCCTTCTTTTTTTTCCTTTTTTCTTTTTTTTTTTCCTTTTTTCCTTTTTTTCCCTCTCCTCTCCTCTCCTGAAATGCAATCAGATGTAAAAAAAAAAGCATTTCCAGAAGGTAAGTTGGGAAAACTGAACAGGCTATAAGCCTGCTCTCAATCAGGCTACATCACCTCTGTGCAATGCAAGGCATCTTTATTAAGCCCAGTGTTTACTGTAAATAGGAGTAAGATTCAAAGCTTGTTATAAAGCCAAGTTTTAATCATTATTCATCTTTTTTATTTGTTTGCATTGCATAAGTGTCTGAGTTGTGGGACAACATCCAGAACTACTGCGTTCTGAGCATACATGGGGATTCAGGCATATCCTTTTGGGTCCCTACCAAACAGCTACCTATTCCTATATTCTAGAAATGGATAATGATTTTGCAAGAATAGTGAAAATGCTTGTTGTTAAGGCAGCCAGACTGTGCCACCTCTTTCCTCTTGTTCAACCTAGAGAAAAGCCAATATGAGTTGAAGGCTGAACTGTACCAGCTCAATCTTCCTCAGGTGCTACAAGGGGCAGGGCAAGAGACTTCACAAGGCCACAGACCCATGTGCCCTTCTCACTGCTGGTAGAGCAGGAGGAGTAGCATGGAGCCAAACTGCAGAACTGTGGGCATTGCCTACCTGGGAGGTGTTTGTGTAACCCCTTCTCACTGTGAAGCTGCAATCTGGAGATGATGTCATAGAGTCATAGAATCCTTAGAGTTGGAAGGGATTCTTAAATCACTGGACTAACATTAGCCTTAGCACATCTCCCCTTAATGCTTTAATACATCATTTAGCTTAAGTGAATGGATGTTTTCCCTTTCTATTAAACTGTGATGTTTACAGAATTAGCAGTTTCTCCTCTCATACTTTTTTGTCACTTACAGTCCTTGATAAGAGAAAAAACCATGTTGAGCACACCTCCAGTCAAAAAACATTTTATTTCCCAGCAAGCTAATGCACTTCATGAAAGAGCTGTCTTCCCTAGGTTGTACTTTTGGGAAGTAATGAATTAAATAATAAAATATCTTCCCCCATCTTTCTTTAAAAATGTGAAGGTCTTGGTATGCTTAGCTAGAAAAATTCTACTTCTGGCATTAATTTCTACAAATTCATTAAAAATTAAACAAACAAGCAAACAAAATCACCCAACATATCTCCTTTTTATCCTGTTAAAAAAGCTTATCTTCTCAATCTAATCCATAGAAAGCAACAGCATATAAAACATGTCATAGATTTGGCTCCAACAATTTAATTAATTTAGTCCATTTGGGAGTAGTGCCATCAGCCTTGTCATAGGCTTTTTCTTCAGAAACGCACATTGATTCCTTTTAAATAGTGCTGACACAAGTAGTAGTAATTCAAATTTATGACAGTTAATGTTCTACCTTTGGTTGAGATTCCTTAAGTGGTTTAGACTGTAGTCAGAAATAATCCCTCAAATTTAACACTTTCTAAATATATAAACCGAGTTAAGAGTGAATTGTGATGTGAGTTAAAATAAAAAGGAAGACCTTACATTCTTTCCTTCTAGTTCTCTTAATGTTCAGAGACAGTGTGTAATATCTGTTCTCCTTGTAATGACATGAAAATATTCATTCCCAAAGATATTGAACAGGAATCTGGGAATTGGAGATCAAGTCTTAAGATGGCACATAAATAGTCTAAATTATTTATTAGAAAATGTTCTGTGCCTGGAACTGAGAATGATAAATAAGTTCAGGGAAAATAAGAATGTCTCTTCTTTGATTATGATGATAATTGATAGTTATTTTCATTACAGTAACAAAGCAGGTTTATTTGTGTACATGCAAAACAAGTCATAGAATCATAAAATCTTTTGAGTTGGAAGGGACTTTAAGAGATCATGTAATCCAACTCCCCTGCCTTCAATAACTGAAACAAAAACAGTACCTCAAACTTCAAGCCCCTTTTCACAAACATACCAAATGCTACTTGCTTGTTGATTCAGAATTATTTCATTCGTTTGCTAAGGATGAATGTAAAAACGGCACCTCAGTTGAAGATGAAGTATTAGAGAAAGACAAGTTCAGCACAGTCTGTTTTATGCCTCTGTTCCTCACCAGCACCTAACAATCATATGTCACGTCAGAATGATGCTCCTGCCCAAGCTAGTAGAAATGAAATCATTAGCAGCTCTAACACATAATTAGCTAACCATGTAAGCTTCAGAGTCACTCCTTTATTGAAATGAACAAGGATAGATTGGTGCTCGTTTGGAGCTGCAGCTTTCCCATACACAGAACCAGGACTGCACTTCTGCTGAGCATTTTCTTTTGGAAGATATCACCAATACATGTCATATGTAACTGTGGAGATTTGGGAAAAAAAATTAAAAATATTTTATATAGGATAGATTGATAAACAGATTTGCCAGGAAAAATACATCCTTTCCCTGATTTGATGTTTTTTGAAAAAGTTCAAAAACACTGTTAGTGGCAACTGAGACATGAGCTTGAGCTGGGGGAGAAATTGCACTAGCTGACCTCTCAAAGTCCTTGAAATACTATTTATGATTCACAAACAGAGAAAAATGAATCCTACCCATGGAAGGAAAGCTTAAAGTGTGAAGAAATTTACATAGAAGGGAAGGGATTTAAAGCTTTGCAGAAGGATTAAAATTTGCTATGAGCTCCAGCATAAAAGTGGTACTGTTAAGTGAAAACCTTTATACAGTTAAACTGCAATTTTGTCCTTCAGAATAATACCATTTACAAATAAGAGAAATCGTCTTCCAGATCAGGGCAAAAGTCACTTTCATGGTGAGTCTGAATGAAGATTTAGAGTTACCTTTGGATTTTTATTTGTTAATTTATCTACCTGTTTCTCTACTTTCACTGGGATAATTTCTGTATGACTATTACATTGAGAAAGCATGGTTGAAAAGATGATGACAGACCAGTAATCATGCACAGAGCAAAAAGAACTGAGCAAAGAAATCTGAGCTGTGGACCAAGGAGAATAACACCAGATAGCACAATCATCTTTCATTACACACTTGGGCTCAAATTTGCAAAGTGGGCAGCAATTCCAGTTGCTTGCATTTCTATCACTTTGGACTGACCTAGATTTGAAAGAGGTAGGAGAGGGGAGGGAGGAGTGGAAATCCAGACTTTAGAGCAAATCTCTTGGGATCAAACTTTTGCATTTCCAGCTCAGAGCAATTTTGAATTGAGCAACATAAAGCTGATGCACTGAAGAACAAAGCCACCAGATAATTAAAGCTGCATCCTTTTAGCTGGTCTAGGAGTTGTTCTGCAACTTCGCTGCTTATGATACGAAAATAAATCCAAGGTCTGTACAAGAATAGATGACCCAACAGATTGTATCATTAAACTACACCAGCATTCAAGGCAACAACATGAGTGAAAATAAGTTGACTACCAATATTCATGTCACCTTTGTCTTCCCAGTTCAAATGATTTTTTTCTCATTAATCTGTATATGGTCATGTTTACTGGGAAAGCCTTCAACATGACACCAGAGCAAGGCTAAACTTCCTCCATAACAAGATATCTTCCACTACAAGGCTCTTGTAAGATAAGTCCTGATGTCCTCAATTCAAAACCATTTAAGATTAATCTAACTTATTGTGTACCACAATTCAGAAATGTCCTCAAAGTATGCTAAAACTTTAGACTTTCCACAAAAGGTCCATAGCATAATCTGAATATCCAAGTGTTGGTACACTTCTCTCACAGCCTTGCTAAGTAGGAAATGGTTAGATCAGGAAACATAGCTGATGATGTCAGCCATTGCACACTTTCCGTAGAAACTATTGAGCAATTTACACAGTTAATGAGGAAAGCTCTTTAAAATATACATATTCTTTCTCACATGAAGAATAATCTACTTTTTGTCAAAACCCCTAAACTTTTAAAATTTGTTTTTCCCTTGCCCAAATCAAGGCATTTCTCTCTGCCCTTGTGAGGCCCCATCTGGAGTACTGTGTCCATGTCTGGAGCCCCCAGAACAAGAAAGACAGAGAGCTGTTGAAGAGGGTCCACAGGAGAGCCACAAAGATAATCAGAGGGCTGGAGCACCTCCCCTATGAAGACAGGATGAAAGAACTGGGCTTGTTCAAGCAGGAGAAAAGAAGGCTGTGGAGTGACCTCATTGCAGCCTTTCAGTACCGAAAGAGAGTCTATAAACAGGAGGGGAGTCAGCTCTTTGAAAGGGTAGATAACAGCAGGACAAGGGGAAATTATTTCAAGTTGTGGGAGGGAAGATTTAGGTTGGATGTCAGGGGGAAGTTCTTTACAGAGAGAGTGATGAGGTGCTGGAACAGGCTGTCCAGAGAGTTTGGATGGAGGTGTTCAAGGCCAGGTTGGATGGGGCCCAGGGCAGCCTGGTCTAGTATTAAATGTGGAGGTTGGTGGCCCTCCCTGTAGCAGGGGGCTGGATATTCATGATCCTTGAGGTCCCTTCCAACCCGGGCCATCCTGTGGTCTCTGACATTTTTTATAACAAAAGCATTGATTTTTTTGCCAGAGAAATCAGTAAATTAATTAAAAAATATCATTTGTTGGAACATTATAGTCTGCATAAAACAATCTCTGTGATGTTGAACAACAACAAAAAAATAAAAACAAAAACTAAAAGGAATAGGACTAAGGCTTACCCTTCTCTTCCCCTTCTCCAGCTACTGTCAAGATTTGGGATCTTCATATTCTACTGTATTTCTTTAAGAGAAAGGATAAAAGTAGCCCTAATGAGCAGCTCTGTAACTACAAACAGCAAGAATTTCAATTTGGAAAGAAGGCTTTCAGTGGTTCTTATATATAACAGCAATTTAAAAACATATACTGTAAAATGATGAAAGCTACCTTGACAGGGGTGCTTTTAAATCTGCAAGATTTATGGAAATATAAAATAAATATTTAGCATGCTGATTATACATGCAAGAAGGACTCAAATGCATGCTATTAGCAACATCTCTCCTCCCCCTAATGCTTCTGTCTTCAATGCAGAGAAACACATCTCACGACTGTATACATTTCATTATTCCTTTGTGTTTGGAGATGCTCAAATGGATCATTATTTAAGAAAAAACACATGAAAATCTGGAATATTAATTGTGAGACATAGAACAATTCAAATGGATTTGAAAGCCTATTCTTATCACCTACTACATTGTGTTGTATGTGACAATTTCAAATGCTAAATAACACTGGAGATGAGAGAACGAATGTTGTCTGTGAATAGGTTACAGAGTTATTTGAAGGCTGCCCTATTGTTCTGCTGCCCTAATCCAAAACACACCTGCAAGGGCTTCCTTCCTTTTTCAATTCACACATACAGTTCAGGGGGATGGACGGATGGGAAGAAGGAAGTAAAATGAAGGGCAGGGAGGGAAGATGAGAATAAAGGAAGAACTTTGTTCTTTTCCCATCATACAAAAAGAGTTAAAGTGAAATGAGTGCTGTAATATCAGTGGGGGAGGGGAGACAAATTTAAGAGATTAAGTGCATAAATGGAAAGGAATTTAGCCACATGCCATTACAGTCAATAATAGAGTGTTGTGTGTGTTTTTTTTTTGTTCCTCCCCCAAACAAATATCACAAATAGAACCAAACAGTAAGGGTAATTTGGGATGGTAGTTCTGAAGTCCTCTATTCAATGTCAAGAGAATGCATGAACAGTGATGCATGCTATCTGGCTGAGAAAAGGGAATTCTAAAGTAGGCTTCGTTCTTCATGGCCAGACAATTTCTTTTTTGTGTTCTGCCAGAACTCTAATTGTAAAGGCCTTTTCAATCGCACCAATCAGCCATGTCTTTCAAGTTGGCTCCCCCCATTCTATTATTCAGCTGACAAGCTGTTATAAAAAGAGAGATTTTTTTCTACATAGGCAGAAGCTATACGAAGATAAGTGACGCCAGCCACATTTAAATTTTAAAACTAGATTCTTTCATAAAATTGTAGGATGCTGTCATTCACTTCGTATTTCATCAAGTGGAAATTGGCAACACTTTCTCTCCTTAAACAATAATGAAAGGAGATAAGCTAGTGAAATACCTCTGAGTAGGAGTACATACAGTGTTGTAGGAAAACGACCGACTTTAGCCAGCCCAGAATAAAGAGATTGTAGAATACTTCATGCTGCATTAAAAAAGAAATGACCACTCCGTTTGACAGAACTAGATAACACATCATTTTGTGATTAATAAAAAGCTACAGTTTCTGAGATTGAAACTGTAGTCAAATAATAGCACATACTTATGAAAACAAACTAACAAAAACCAAACAACAAGCACATAGAAGAAAAGGAGTGCTGTAATATGTTTATTTTAGTTGGGTGCAGTCATACCTTTTAATGTTACAAAAAGGTGACAATTTCTGAACTCAGATCCTACTCTTATCCTGAATTATTAAATGGAATTTATTTGCAGTGGTCTTATTTGCAATAGAGCCAAAAAGCAAGCATAAACTGTCAATTCAATTTGTAATTGTGCATGCAGTATTCTTCCATACAGTATCTCTGGATTATGGACTGTGCAGAGAGGTCTGTGAGTCTGAGCTCCCAGAATGGACTCTTTTCAGTGACGTGCTGCAGTAGAACAAGAGACAGCAGGCAGAAACATACGTGTCATAATATGCAAACCAAAGGATTAGGGAGAGTTGAGTAGTTAAGAGGAAAAGTCTCAAAAACATCATAATGCACGTGGGCTTCTCCAAAAGTAGTGCCTCTTACTATTTCCCATGGAAACTACAACTGGTACGAAGAACACAATAACACTATTTGATAGAAAAAATTCTTAGCTACAGAACACATTTTTCTCTGCATAGTCAACACCATTAGCTATGCATTTTTGCCAGAGATGAACAAGAGCTTGCATGCCACGCTTGTAAAAATCTGCACCAGATGAGGTGATCCAGTGACTGCTGCCACTGCTGAAATGCACCATCCACAGCCTCACTGTGCTCACATCCACTGTTTGGTCTCTATGAATATTCAACAAGTGTTAATAACTTTCAATGGATGCCACTTTTTCTGCATGGAGAAATTCGATTCCACATCTTGGCTTCATACAGATTTCCATGTTACACATTATTTTACCAGACTGCTCCAGACTATCTATCACATGGCAAAAAAAGTAATGGAATGTTGATAGGAAAGTCTAACTTTTACTTCCATACCACCAACATCTACCTGTGACATTGTGGGCCAACACAATAAAATACAAGATATTACTTTTGGAGCAGTTCTTGTATAACAGAGACCAAGTTCTCAAGGAGCAACTGATAAAGACCATACAGTAAGAAAAAAAAAATTATTTGGACAAATGCCCTCAATGTTTTCTTCTGTTTCTTTAATAAATAACTGAATCATGCACAGTTTCAAGGTCCTTAAGGTTTCAGTACCTCAAATAAATAGCTCAGCTACAACATTCTCCAATCTTAATGCAGCAAACATTTTTAATTATGGTATGCAATAGCAGGAGTATGCCATCTCAAAGAAAAACAAAACTAAAGCAGACAAATCCCTTAAAAGTATAAATGAACATTGCAAAAGGATTGCATTCTTGCATTTCCAGTGGCAGCTTGCTGAATGATGTTAAAGACAAAATAAATGATTCATCCAAGACTGTGAAGTAGGTCAGTGGAGACTCAAGAGCATAGGTTTCCTAGTGTGTCCTTTAGCCATTAGACATTAATTCTTTGACAAAGCTATTGCTAAGCAATTAGCCATTATAGTCTTACTTGCTACTTGTTATTAAATATTGGTTTCTAGTATCTTCCTTCATTTTATCCAAGCAGAATATACGTCTATCCCATAAGCTGTTATCAAACTAGACAGAAATAGAAAATTGTATTCTATGGGTAAAGAACTCCATTCAGATACATTACAAATTTAGAAAACAGCCAGGCATGATTGATTGACTGGTTATTCATTTGAACCTACTAGGAAATGCAGCATCACTTTATCAGCATGCTCTCATTTCAAGAGTGTTATGGCTGTTGGTTTAAGTGAGCTAAATTAACCCACAGGACTTCATGGCTCTATTCTGCTTCTCAGCCTTTACCAAAGGCATGTTTACATGGTTTCTAGTTAACTTCACATACAGTTTTTGCACTGATAGAACAGCTGTCTCTCCCCTCCACGAGTGAAGAATCCAGGTACCTGTTTGGACTTGTGGATTTCATTAAATGGAGAAGCACCAGAACAATTAATTGATTCAGCCCTTAAGTCTCTCCCAGCCATTCTGAGACTAGAGACTCATCTGACAGGATGCAAAGTAACAAAACCCAACAGCTCATATACAACAAAAAGACTACCTGTGTTATTTACTTATTTATTTATTGCCAATTCCACTCTGCACTGCAGTATCAACTTCATGCCTGCCACGTTCTTTGGAGTTTTCAAGACAGTAAAGAATTTCTCCTTGTATGTCTAGCTTTGTGTACATGTGATGGTTTGAAATTCAGCATGTGCTGCACCACATAATGAAAAATCTTTAAGGGAATTACTGAAATAGAAAGATATTGCGATAAATTGAATCTTATCACTGAAACAGTTTGGATATGCAAGATATGTCAACTGACAGATGACGAACACAAAAAAACTCATACTTGTGAATAAAAAGCTACTGGTGAGAGGGAGGAGAATCTGTTACATAAAAATATACCAGAAATCAGAATACAGATATCAAAAGATGGAAAAATACTTAATATTCACTTTATACTTCATTAAACTTTAATTTCTCTGATTGTTGCTTTCTATGATCAACTCGCATACACAAAGCAAGGAAGCAAGGTAAGGTACAGCACTGTCACATTTTCTGACACTTGTCCTATTCTATACTTTTTTCTAAAGACTCTAAGGAAGGATTCTCAGCATTTCTGTAGCCTAGATCTTCAGTGCAGCTTCACAATATGTTCATATTAAGTGGGAATCATTGGAGCCAAATGAACACATTACAGAGCCATAGAAACACGTGGTACCTCCATGTTAAAAAATTCATACCTCATCTAAGAGTCTTCCTTCATGACTTGGAAAACCTTGGCTGCAGTAGCTTCCAGACCAGCAGTTTCCAGGAAGTCATTTGTTAATGGAGAGAGAGGAATTCATTGTGGTAGATGGGAAAACAAATATGACAGTTTTTTAACTGGAATGCTGTCAAACTGAAAGGGAGGGATGTTATAGCTGGGAAAGGACAAGAAAGCTTGAAAGAATAAGATAGGAGCCATCCATCAACAACAGATATGGGATAATCTATCCACTGTGGAAGCAATCAGTATAATTTGTTGTCTGAATGATAGGGAAATATTTCCCCAGATGCATTTAATCATGTAGATATTTTTTCTGCTTATAAAAATATTAAATTCTTTCTGGAATCCTTCCTATGTCCAGCTATTGGCTTCAGCAATGACTTTCATAAGTAAATCATGATTTGTGTGAAAAGATTTCTGTTAAATGGTTGTGAATGCCACTGGGTAACCTTTGCTTATACTTGGGGGGAAAAAAAAGAAACGAGTGAAAGGTCAAGATCTGCCTTTTTGCATTTATTTTGTACACATTAGAGTGTTTCCTCATCCATTACCTCTGACAGAGATTTTATGCTCTTTTTTTGACAGGCAAATCAATATTTTCATACAATCTCAACTGAATTAGATTCACATGACAGCCTTCTTAATGCTGACTAACAAGCATGCTAACCATACTAATGCATTTCAAGAAAGTGCATGTGACTGTTTTGTAGCCCAGTAGCATTAAGACAGAGCCACATATAGCATTATTTGCTATGTTTTGGGCTCATTTTCTTCTTCACAGCTTATAAATGCTGTGCCTGCTGTCAAACCCTGGCAGTGTAGTATTTTGTTTTCTCTACAGTGAGAAACTGAATATCATTTGAAAGTTGTATATTTCAATTAGCACTATTCTAGACACTACCAGGCAAGTTAAAACTGCACAAAGCAGTTATAACCAAATTGTATTTTTTCCTGAATAGAGACCAAGTTTCAGCTTTTCAAGGATATTTTACTCTACCTAAAAAAACTAGCAGAATGTTGAATCTGTCCAATTCCCCTACCCAATCCCCAGACTGTACTTTCTGGTTATACTTTTTCTTAGGATTAATGCAGCTATCTTTGACTACACACAGAGCTAAAAACTGTTTATAAACATGAAAAGGGAGCCAATGGAAGCCTTTCCCATTTAGGTCATGGCTGCAGAATTAAGCCAATGCTATGAACTTCTGAAAATCCCAACCTCAGAATAGCACAGGGAATGTTTTGATGAATATCCACAGTAATAACAGTATCTGATCAAAGCAAACAAATAATACTTAATGAAACAATTACATCACACATGAGAAACAGCCGTGGCTGCAAATACTGTATGGTTACTTGAGCAATAAGGAAGACTTAAAAGCTTTAGGCACAAGATGTTCAGCATGTCATTTCTTCCCTTTTCTATAGGATGACTTGAATACAGTAAATATGAGATTTCTCAGTAGACCTTGTATATTTCTGGTTTGAAATGGCATTTAAAACAAACAAAAAAACAGACAAAAACATTAATCTGTATTACACCAGCTTGAATTTGGTAACCTACTGTTGATTCTTTATGCACGTCTACATAATTGTATGTACAGTGAATGTTATGGTTATAAAAGCTTTCAGTCAATTTATTTTCATTCAATAAAATCCTGATCTAAACATATGGACGTATATAAACACTATGAAAAGAAAAAATTCACAGCAATATGAATCTGTACCAAAATTCATTGAAGGCAGTGAAGGGACTGTTTGCAAGAATTTTATCCTGAGGCAGAGCAGCCTGAAGCACAGAGCCAGCACCAGGATTCACACAGTAACCAGAAAATTCCCAGTCAGATTAGGACTTGGCTTCCAACTCTGAATCACTACACGTGAATGTATTAAGTAATGAGAGCCAACAGGTCATCTTCCCACCGTGTATATCTGAGAGAGCTAGGATAGGCTTTAAACATACACCAAAGGGAAAGAAGTACACAGCTGACACCCAGGAATCCACAGATAGCTGCAGAGCCTGCCTAAGAAGTGTTTTTATTTTTAAGGCATGTTAGTATATGCTGAGAGGAGTTTTTGTATCTCAGGTTTTGACTTGTGAAAACTTTAAAGTTGAAACATTTTATTAAAGAAAAGAGATTAAATCACCCCCCCCCCCCCCAAAAAAAAAAAAAAAAAAAAAAAGAAAAACCCTCAGATCAAATACCATCTCCTACCACCAACTGAGAAATACAGCACGAGTGCACGAGTATCTAAGCTGCTTTAGCTATCTTCTCCACAGTACCGATAACCTTGATTAATACACCTTTAGATTACACTTCGAAGGTGACTACATCAAATACATATTCTTACATATTCTCTATATTTTATCTCTGGACCATCTGGAGTTGTATTATACAGAATACAACAGTGTAAAAATGACAATAACATTCTACGTTGCTTGGGCCAGGGTATAGTGAAGGACTATAATGTGAAAAAGTTTTCAAAAATTAAATCAATTTACTACTATAGTAGGTATTGTATTTGACTTGGCAAGAGTTTCCAATTGAAAGGGTTGTAAAAAAACAAATATAGTTTTCAGTGAAGTATGTTGATATACCAAAGGCAGGAAAATAACCTCAGTTCAGTTGAAACAAGTGTTTTGATTTGTTGAACCAGACAGACATGTGTCATGTGTTTGACTTCAGCCTGCCAATTTACAGTGACAAGATGCTCTATGGAAACTGCTGGTAGGATGCTTCACGTCCATGACCTCTTCTGCAGATTGACCTTGGCTGGTTTGTATTTCCTATGACACACCACACAATTGTTCTCTTGGGGCTCATCAGCGATAGCACAGTATCTCTTGAGCAAGTTGGAAATACAGAAATAGCTAGGCTACGGATGTCAGCCTTCCTCAGCAAGGTAGAATGAGGAGCTGAATTCTGTATGCATAGGAGAGGTTCATAAAAGAAAAAGAATAGGAAGTATAATAGGAGGATCTTAAATTTCATCACTTCAGATGGAAAAAAAGAAAAAAGTTTGACTGAACTTGTAAGTTTCACTTTGTTCTCTTTTTCTCTTTTATGCAAGAAAAGAAGGAAAAATTCAACAACCCTTTTCTCCCAGGAAACATTAAGTCATCATAAATGCACTGCTATTTCAAGGTTAGGCTTTCTCAGGCTTTGTAGAAAAATATTTCCTTTTCTTTTTCTTCTAATACTTCATGAAAGAATTGCATACTTTGGACTTGGTGTTATAAGAATGTCCAAGATTTTCTTTATGCTTTGAAGGTAAATTCCCAGCTGGAGGGTATGAAATTATAAAACGTATAATTCTCTTGTGTTTCTTTGATTTCTCACCGGGAACTTTTCAATAAATAAACAGCAACAACAAAAAAAGACAAAACAAAACAAGAGTAATTCTATTATTTACCTCCAACGAGGTCCACACGTGCAAGTCCCAATAGTGGTGACCAAACTCTCTATACCAAACAGCCTGGTTTCATGCATTTCACTCCAATTTATTTAAAATGTTGACTTACAGACACACTGCTCTTCTTGTTACTCTAATTAGCTTTCTGTCATCGTTTTCTTTTGGCCATGAGACATTCTGAAAGATATTGAAAGATTTGCAAAGAAAAATTGGAATCTTCATCTAAATAATTCTTGTCAGTGTCCTTTTGTCATAGTTTAACACCAGAAGTTACCTAATCATCACACTGCTGCTCTCACACCTCAACAGGTGTTAGTTTTTATGACTACCTTTCTTATTCAGTTTTTCCAAGAGAAACTTTCTTTTTTCAGATGTGAAAGGCACCATTTTAAAAGCAATAAATCTGTTTCAACATCGCAAAATGCAAGGTTTTCCATTTGTGTCAGGGTAATAACAGATATGAATGCAGACTGGGAGAACTCCTTAAGAGTAGCCCTGCTGAGAAGGACCTGGTAGATGAAAAACTGAACATCAACCAGCAGTGTGCTCTTGCAGTTTGGATGGCCAATGGTGTCCTGGGCTCCATCAGAAGAGGGGTGACCACCAGGGCCTCTCTACCCCACCCTCATGAGGCCCCATTTGGAGTACAGTGTCTCTAGGACCTCCAATACAGAAAAGAAGGCTGGAGCACCTTCCTTACAAAGAGAGGCTGAGGGAGCTGCGGTTGTTCAGCCTGTAGAAGAAAAGACTGAGGGGTGACCTCATTGCAGCCTCCCAGTATTTAAAAGGGATTATAAAAAGAAGGGGAATTGACTTTTTGTTTGGGTAGATAGTGATGGGACAAGGGGGAATGGTTTTAAATTCAAGGAAGGAAGGTTAAGATTGAATGTCAGGGGGAAGTTCTTTATAGAGAGAGTGGTGAGGTGCTGGCACAGGCTGCCCAGAGAAGCTATGGATGCTCTGCCCCTGGAGGTGTTTAAGACCAGATGGAGCTCTGGGAAGCCTGGTCTGGTACCAGGTCTGGACTTAGTGGCCCTGCCTATGGAAGGGGAGCTGGAACTTGATGATCTTTGGGAACCCTTCCAACCCAAGCAGTCTATGACTCTGGTAAGCTATGATGCTCTTCAGCTGCCATATTCAGTCTCCTGACAGTTGTCATTATTTTTCTGCTTATGATGGTCATTTCTAGATTGAATGATGATGATTATTTCTAGAGCATTACTGTGAAGAATACAGGCAAATGTATGACACCCAGCTCAAGTCAGAGCTACTCCAAGTAAGGTGAAAATGAAAACTCAGAGATCATTCTATTCCAAGTGAAGCAAGGGTCATTTCCTTCCCAAATTCGAGAATGAATACTACATGATAGAGGTTATGTTACCTCTAGTACACTGTATAGTATGTATACATATAGTAACTGTATTAGTGTTGGTTAAATACTTGTAGTGCAACAAATGGGAAGCATGTCCCTGCACAACAGCAAATGATGTACAGATATCCAAAAACAGGGAGAAATGATTTAGACAACTCTCAGGTAACTAAGATATTTTCAAAAGTAAACTACAGACGAAAACAAGCTTAAAGCATAGTAAACCACAATATGCAATTACCAATAATTAATGATGAGCTTTCTAGTAGATGCCAGCATAAAAAGCATTTTTCAGTGCTGCCTTACTCTGGTACTTGAACTCCTCTGATCAATTAACAAAGACATTCAACTTACTTAACTGGCACAGAACTCTATAGGTTGAAAAGTTGGTTGAGTGAGAAGCAGTTTACTAAATTTAACAAAGAGTCAGCTGATCCTTCAGAAAGATGTGTCATAGCTGAAGGGAGCAGCAAGAACTTGCAACTGCAAAAAGAGAGCAAAACAAGATGACACCATTTGGTAGCCACAAATGTGAGATAAAAATAACTGATTACCTAGGTAAAAAAATGCAGAATAGATCTAATCTTTCAGGTTTCAGTAAAGTATTTGATATGCAAAATTAGTTCAAAGGAGAAGTAGCAGAGAGCTGTCAGGCAGACAGCAAACATGCAAGCGAGAAGTCATCAAGGGTTGCAATTCAGCTGCCTGGGCTATTTCATAAGCACAAATAGGGAGGGTAAGGGAGCATTTGCATTTCACAGCTGCACACACAGCTCTATGGGTTTTTCTTATAAAAGTGGTTGTTTACCTGACTTCAGGCATGTCCCCAGGTGACATGGGAAGAGCTGCTCAAAAAAACATCCCAAAACCAGCAGGATGTTCAGCACTTCTCTTGGCCAGGAGTGTTTCCCCATCTGCTACAGGAGGTAGGGGTAAATCCACGTGTTCAGGGAGTCCCTGAGAGGGCCTAGTTGTCTCCAAATATGAATGCTGAAAAAAAGGGCTGAGCTAGCTTGCAGGGTTTTTTTGTTTAAGTTTTATTATTATTGTGTTGTAAGATGTCTATGCACTCTGAAATATCTTGATAAACTGATTTGAATAAAACAAAATTACCTAAATGCATTTGAAGTACATTACTATATCAATTCTATTTATATAGATGGGTAAAATATGCCATACATGTCTGTTTTGTAGTAGGTGTCTCATGGTAAGAACATAACTGTAGTACCTTGTCAAATAGGGACTTGAATGCAACTGAGGAATAGATGTAGATAAGGATTTAGGTGACATGGATTAAAGGCTAGCTCTTTAACTTGAGTTGAGCCACCAAAGCTCTAATAGAACAGCCTAAAGAATTTAGCCTTCTGGTTCTCAAAAGGAGAGACTGCAACATGAAGCCACAGTGTAGTCACAGGGACGAAAAGAAGCTCTGTTGTGGGACTTGGCCACAGAGTGGAGTCATGAGTCTAACTGTGCTGTTGGCAAAAAGGTGAAAGGCCTGGAGGAAAGGATGAACAGAAGAAATATTTTAAAAGCTTTCCTATATACACCAAGAGCTGATACTGAAACAAGCTGCTCCGTCTCCTAAGACAGAAGTAAAGCTAGACACTGACTGTCGGCCCAACACAATTTTACAGGGTTATAATATTATAAGATACAATAAGATAGAAGATTTAGGTACAGGTTTTTTTTTTTTTTTTTTTTTTTTTTTTTTTTTTTTTTTTTTTAGCTGTACTTCAAATGCCAGCCCTACCATGGACTGTTCCATCATCCAGCATAGTACAGGATTTTACACTGAGTTAGTTTCTATTGGCTTCTAATGTAAACCACTGGGATACAAAATAAAAAACAAACAAACAAACAAGAACTCTTTTCACTCTATTGTTGAATGGGTTAAGATTAGATTTTATGTAAATATAAGTGAAAGTTCTCAATCATGGCTAACAGCATTATTTCTAAGTTATTTCTAGAAATTCAGGGATGTTTTGAATTCTAATCTGGAAAAAGAACTATCATGTGGAATAGTGTAACTCAGAATTTAAGTTCCTTGTGCAATATTAAAGCCATCACACATTTTTGTAGGTGAAGGTCTATCTTTAAATGCAGTAAAAATCATTTTTAACTAGACAAGTATCATACATATTCAAAAGCCTCAATTTGAGCATTACATGTAATTGATGTTACAGAAATCTGTTTCCATTGGCATGACATCAAAGATTGTCAGGTTGGGAAATCAAGAGGATGAGCTTTATACTTGCCAACTTACGCTGTTTAACTACTTTGAAAATTTGTCTTAACAAATCCCAACAACACCACTCCTTCCCCCATCCCCACCATGATCTCTAGAAAGATAAGTAAAGGTTTCTGGCTCAGATGTCTCTACTACCTAAGAGCAGGTAGCTATGCTAAAGATTTTTTCATTGCTTATAATCCTGTTTCTTACACTTTGTTTAGACACAACAGTTAAGCCAAAATATTATGGGAAGAGGCATATTGCTAGCTGAAATAGTTGCATTCTCTTCAACCCTCTTCCAAGGGTAGAAAATTAGGGGAAGTTACAGATCCTTATCTAAGAACTTCAGCTTCATAACACTCCACATCACTATATCGTGTGGGTATTTCTGATGAACTTAGTGACAGAACAGCACTGCTAAAGTAAGAAAACCTCAGAGAAACTGAACATAGCTGGCTGTAAGTCCCTATGGTTTCTATATTTTATCTGGGCTCCATAGTCTGCAACTATAACCCAGTTGGAAGGAACAAATAGTGTTAATAAATAGGAACAAATAGTGGCTTTCTTGCCACTATTAAACACTATTTACAGAAGTGACAGAAGCGTTCATATCTGGTACCCAGTTCTACAGCTCACTTCCAAAAAGAATCTAATCATGGTGCCTCTTCATGGCCTATAGGTTAGTGGGAGATGGCAAGGCATCCTTTCCATCACAAGTCACAGATTTAGAATAAACTGTCCCATCCCTTTTCCCAGCATGAGCAAACTCAGCCCAGGCTCTCACTTGCACTCAAGAAATGGACAGCTTTCTCTGACCCAGCCCCTGCCCACAGAGGAAGAAAATAGGTATGCTTCATAACAGCAAGAACTTTGGCCCCCCAGAGGAAATGTGTAGTCACTTGGCCTTGGAACACCAGGCTGCTAAGCAGAATGAACAGCGGCAGGCAAATAATTTAATACAGATTATTTCAACCACTAAACTGAGAGATTATATATAAGCTTTGAAAACAACACTGATTTTTCTACACACCAAGTAAAATTGATGTAAGAGACCTAGCTATATTTAGGTTTGTGTTAAATAATGTATTCTATAATTACAGAATACTTGCTTGTCGTAACATTTGAAACACTTCTTTTAAGCATCTCCCAAAAAGTCAAGACAAACAGAAACTTCTTGAAACCCACATGCAGTCAGTCTTTGCCTTTTGTATTATCTGAAAGTGAATCTTTCAACATCAAGAGTTGCAGGGTATAGTCCCTCAGATTATATAATAGTACATTTCTGAAGATTCAGATCTACCTAAAGGAATTCCTACAACTGCTATCTACATTGTGCAACCAAACCTAAATACAGCACAGTAGCAACACGAGACAGAAACATCACCGAGCAGGATCACGACATCCTAAACCTATCATGGAGTTAAACAGATCTCCAGTACCAATCTAGTACAACTGCCTTGTCTAACAACAATTTGAATTAACTTTAATTTTCACAAAACCAACTAAAAACTTCAGGCACTCTGAAAAGAATGAGCAAAAATCTCTACCAAACAAACCAAGTGTGAGCAAAAATCAGCTCAAAGGAGAATAAACGCTCTCACCATTTCTTCCTTAGGCAAGACCACCTGCAATACCTTCCTCAGTTTCCAAATGCCTTAATGTGATGTCAGTTGTTATTAAATACTTCACCTGGAGCTTATCCTTGGCACCTGATTCTTCACACTTGCATGCTGCTTCCCACATCAAAAAGCCATGCTATTTCTCATTGACTACTTACTCAACAAAGGTGAAAGTGTCAGAATATGGCCTAAAGCAAACACAGAGTAACTGAATACTTGCTACTCATCTCATTTACTAATGTGTATTGTGATGACTTTTGTCATGCATTCACAAAAAATTAGGAAGAAACAGTGCACAAAGTTATATGAAACCAGTACATAAATATGCAAAATAAATAAATAAATAAACAAATATTTACTGAAGGAGACAAGAAAAAAAATAATAAAATACCAAAGGCTTCTGAAACCTGTCCTGGTTGGTACACTATCGTTGCTACATTGAAAATTGCTTAAATTCCCAGATCTTACAGCAGAAAAGCACATGAAACAAGCAGAAGATTAACAGAAATTAGACTGAAAGAAAATACAATGTCAGAATGTGGTATGTGCCAATAAGAACAGAATTAGAGTAATAATTTGGATGGGTTATAGGCCACAGATAAAAGCCCAATAAATTCCCAGAAAACCAGATTACTGAGAAAGCTATTTGAAATTAAAAAGAAATATAAATCAAAACTGGAAGATGAATAACATTTGGATAATATTATTGAAGTGATTAAATTGACTTTTCTTTAGTAGTGTGGTGAGAAAAAGTGATCTAATAACCATAAAGTATTTCTGCAGTTATAAACAAAACTACTGATGAGCCTGACATGAATTTCTTCATTTACTTGAGCTCTTTGCTATTTCTAGAATGCTATAAGGACCTTTTTGGGTGTTTTTATTATTATTATTTCATTTTCTTTGTTTTGTTTTACTAACTTACTTTATTCTTTTTATTTTATCTTATTTTTATTCAGAAAACTGTTCAGAAGTTATTTCAGTTTTTATATAAAATGCACTTATGCCGGGTCAGTGTTGAAATTATTTGCCTAAGACAGTTTAGCTGGGTATGGTATTAATTTATTTTTAGACTGCTTTGCATGAAACTCCAGTGTATTCCTAGTCATATTTGTTAGCATGCAGATTGGCAGGAAGTCTGGCTTTTGAATATATTGTAGAATATGAACAATTAACAAATTTGGCTTTAGCAACTGTAAATGTTTTCATATTCAACCTTTTTCATTGATTCATATTGAAACAATATCATACGAATTACAAATTCAAACAGTTTAGATTTTGAATCTAAAATAACCACTACTATTTGAACCTTCGGTAGTATATCAATTATTTGCAAATTGCTTTAAATGAATAAGTATATTAAAACTAATTGTAGAACATTCAGATTTTATTCACTCGCATAAAATGAGTGTAATTTCTCATTATCAATTATTTTCTCCAACTTGCTCTGTCAGCTTTAGCTACCAGAAAGAACTAATTGTAATGAGACTCACAGTTATGTTTTCTTGCCATACAAGCCAAAATGATGTTAAAATGCTATAGCTTTCCATTCACTTTTAATCTATTTTTTTATATAATGACAAGACGTCCAAATAATGCTGTCAATACCCTCTGTTTTATAAGATGTACACATACCTTGAAGAATCCCTCAGTCCAGTGTAGGAAGTATAGGTACCTATGTCACAGTGCCTCACTTCTGCTTTTTCCAGCTCATTCCACTTGAGAACTGCCAATGGCCTCTTGTTCTGTTGCTGGGTATCACTGAAAAAGGGCACAGCCCCATCCACTTGACACTCACTTTTTAGATATGTGTAAGCACTGATAAGGTCACATAAGAAATCCTCTCCCAGGCAATGAGAAAACTTGTTGCCAGTTCCTTTCAGTAAGGAGATAGAGGGCCCATGTTGCTGTTATGACCATGAAATGAAGTTTCATCACTACATTATTCTGCGGTTCCTACTTGATAGAAGTTCTCATAGCAGTATAAACTGTGCTATGGAGTAGTTCACCACAGGCAAAGGGTAATGGGGACAGAACTGAAGTCAGCCTCTTCTGAAGCTGATGCACAGTATGCAGCTATCACAAACTGACCTGTCATTTGCTGCAGAACATGAAGGCTCCAAGGATTATGCAATATAAGAATTTAGAGTTCAATGAACGTAACCATATTTTTTCTTTAACAGGAAGCATTTTCACTGACTATCTCTTAATGCTTAAATACATTAATCAGATAAATGATAAATAAGTGAATAAACCTTTTTGTTGATCTTCATTCATCTTGTTTTTTCTTCATGAAACAATTATTTTGGAATCTTATTATGTCACATGAAAAACTGTAACAAGTTGTTACGGCAACTAGAATTTTAAAAGTAAATTAATTTTGCCACAAGGTGTTATTAAGACCAGGTAATAACGGCCTTGAATAACAATGGATTCTTATTGCTCAGGAAGGATATTTTACCTCAGTCTTTAGCACTGGGCTTTGCTTAAACCAATACTCCTTTTTTACATCAACAATCTTTAGAACAAATGGAAAATAAGTTATTTCAGTTTTACTATAAATGCCTAAATTAGAGCTTCTAGTCAACATCTTTTAATTACAGAGATTGTATACTGGATGTTGAAGTAGTTCGTAATCTTCTTAATAAAAATAGGGAAGTTCAGTTTCCTAAGCTGATATAAATCTAAAGCAACCCTGCCGGTTTCATTGTTAGTGTAAAAGTATAAACAAGAACAATCAAACTGCTAATATTTAAAGGAGGCTTTTATTCTGTCATATAAATAAATGTTTGCACAGTCCTTGATCTGTTCCATAGTAATGTCTGCTGCATCCCTCTACTAAAATTGGAATTGCACTTCCATTGCTTGAGCAATGTAATAGATTCTCCAAGGATTACCGTTTTACGAAATAATGGAATCAAATGAAAGAGATATAATCATAGGAAATAAAGTGCTTAATAACACAGGTCTGTTGTAAATTTTAATTCTGTGGGATGCTGGAGCCTGCTGAGAGGCAGTAACTCTCTTCAGAAGTAGCAGGTACTTGTAATTGTAGCATTTCTACCCCAGTGGATGTGCCAACAGAGAGGACCCAGCTTTACTCTCAGATTCTGTCTAATTTCTCAGTTTTGCAGCATGATCTCATATGCATTCTGCCTGGCACAAAATAAGATGAGATTTCATACTATGTAGTAATCCTGTTTTGATGCACCCTGCCTCTAATTTTTACCCTTTTCCAATGACAGAAGATGCCAGTAATCAGATAATGGAACTGACTCTGTTAAATTAATATATATGTACATATATATATGCATATCTATGTATATTTTTGATGTTTTAAATAAGTGACATCAATATTTTCATTAGCCTGTTGTGTAACTATTATGGAGGTGTTATGGAAAAAACTGACCTGCATTTAATGGCATCCTAGGTTGAGATCCTCATCTTTCTCTGAAGAAATGAAGGAAGTAGGCACCTCAAAAAAGCACTTATGAACACTGTATTAGACAACATTAGATACTTTAATCAAGTGCTCCAAATAATTTCTTGAGAGCACCAACTTCCTTTCAAAAAACATACAAAGACTGCCAAAACTTCCATAAAGCAAATATTCCTTCATCCTCTCCGTTCCACTTTTGAGTATAGGGTACTCTTGGGAGTGTGACAAGGGCAAATATGTTCTATACTCTGAATTTCTGACATACTGTGGTAGTGGAAAGAAAGTACTTTGAGTATGTCTACCTTGATATTATAGACCTGAATACTCTCCCTCAGCTTGTTTATATGAATGATCCACTTAGCTCCATAAAAAGAAATATTTTCCAGACATGGAAATTCACATTCAGATGGCAAATTTTTTTCATTTAATTGTCTTTGCAAAAATTTCTGAGATAGGCTATTGAGATAAATGCTCCAAATCACTGAAGATACATGTTTTTGTATTATGAAATTAGAAAAAAGGATGTCACGGTGCCTTCTGTAGCCTGGAATACTGTTATATGGCTTCCTGTGATGTATTGTAGGTAACTTTGATCTCTTAGCTGTTAGTTTTTTGCCTTCCCTGCAGGATAAATAGTTTATCTTCTGAGGTTTTTCACTTATCTTTTTGTCTTTCTTCGAAAACTTGGAGATTAGACACAACCGGAAATAGACTGTAAATTTACAGCTTGATGTTTTCACTGGTATTAAATCTCCTCACATCTTGGCATTAAAACAGTCACTACCTTGTATGGAAGGAAGGAATGTCTTCCTGAGATCAGATAGGTGAGTATAGTTTTTCTTTTTTGGTGTCTTTTGCAACAGAGATTTGGCTTCTCTCTTAGCATCACCCGGAAGTTTTATTTCAAAAAAATACACTAGTAAGGCTCTTAATCCTGCCTCATTTTCTTCTGTGGCAAATTATAGTTATGGGTTTTAGTCTTTTAACTTCAAGGCTAATGTTTCTTATAGATTTATTGTGAGTATTTTAAAGTCTGTTATGTTGGTGCTGCATTATGTAGACAATTCTGAAAAGAATCCTTCTAAAAGTAGACATTTATTGCAGTTATTTCTCCCTATTTGAGAGAACTTGGCTCTTTCCAGTCCAATACTCATGTCCTAGTTAGTAATATAAAAATCACTCAAAGTTAATATTTTATCACTGGAAATGCTTAAGAATTTGATTTTCAACTAAGATATTAAAACATATATTTACTGAATATTTTTAGTGGACACTTTAACTTTGATTGTCTCAGCTTAATTTCAAACTTCAGATGTTTTATTTTATCAGAAAATGAATACAGAAAGAACTGAAAAAGGTATTCATCATAAAGAAGCCATCAACTCCACGCTAGTTAGGAGATAAGTCTATATAAATGATCAGCTTGGTGATTCATATAATTTTAATCAGTGAGCATTCAGTAATGATGTTTATACACTTGAGAAGGTATCCTGACAGAAAGCAACCAGATTGTTGCAATAGATCTGACTCCAGGTCTGATTCATCTCTGATTAAAATCAGGGGAAATTTTCCAAATGGGAGTTGGCTCAGACTCCGTCAGTATAAATCTAGGCAGAAGTCAACTAATTTGCTTAGTTTTACACAGTTAAAAGAGAGACTAGAATTTTCCCCCCAGCATTTAATGGCCATGGAAGGAGTTGGGCATTATAGTTTTGCTAGAGGTGGAGATTTTTTTAATAAGTTGTTCACAGGAATCACTCTTAGTCACTGAAGGACCTCCTCTGTGGTGCAATCATACTTCTCTTACCTTTTACTTAGGCAGTCAGTGTGGCAGTGACTAATTTCCTTTGTGAGTTTGGGTTTCCTTGCAGTCAGCAGGGAACTATAAAAAAGCAACAGGATTGTAGAAGTTAACTTTTGTACAGATAATGGATAATACATGCAAAAGGTTGAATTTCACTGTAAGAAGTCATCTGGGGAAGTTCTGGGCAGTCCTATTTTACAAGAAGATGAAAAATCTATCGGAACAAAAAAGGAAGAAAAAAAAAAGAAGAAAAAGAAAAAGGAAGAAAAATTATTACATGTTTTAAACAGGAAGTTATAAAATAAACAATATAAATAAAGCTGAACAGTTTCAGAGTAACCATAGCACTTCAGTAAATCCCATTAGACAGCTATTTTCACCTTTAAGTAACTGAGTGTTTTAAAAGCCTGGACCTCAAGCACTCGAGTTTTATTGAAAGTGAATGGGACTTAAGCTTTTAGATTATTCAGGACTTCTGAGAAATTCCACCCACCATGTTTAGCTTTGGAGACGGTTTAAAGGTTTGCATGAAGTTCTATAAATCAAGGAAAAGTCAAAGTAACTAATGTGGAACTTCAGCACACAGCAAGAGAAATTGTGTTATGTGTCCCCTTGGGGACACATAGGAAAAGCTTAATGTATAAATGCACTCAGAATCCTCTTAAGACATATATTTAACTGTGATGTTACAATTAAACTCATGAAGCTTAGCTTTATGCCTGTAAACAACAAGTTCAGCACTCAAGCATGAGAGGAGAAAGGCATTATTTGGATTTTCTCCGGTATTCATGGAAGTAAGCTGTTTCAGAACCAGCTTTGTTCTACCCAACTTAATAGACTGTCTACATCTGCCTTCTTTTCTCTATAGTTTCTCCTGAAATTGACAGAGAGGGTTAATTGCACATCCTTAACTTTTCCTTTTGCTATATAAGAAAATGGCTGTAAAGTATAAGTGCCCTATGTTCCTATGATAGGTTCCATAAATAAGTACCTATGAGTATGCTGAATAAATTCATGCTTAAAATAAATTTATAAGAAAATAAGTTACTGTGACATAACCACCCTTAGCTGTTTTTCTAGGAATTTCATTCTATTCCTTTTGTTTTTCATAGCAAATTTAAGCATAATATTATACCTTGCTTCTATACTTAGTAATTAACTGGGAGACCTGAAAGTCTGTTTCTCAATGGAGTGGAAAAAAAGTCCAACTGTAAAACCCAGCAAAGGAGACTTTATAAATAACAGACCTATTTTTAAGTGGTTGAAATAAAATACATTACAACAGTGAATTTCAAATGTTTAATTTAGTGTGCCTTAACATCAACTTGCATGTGCTTTTAGCTTACTCTTAACTTATTTAGGGCGTAACTGCTCTTTAAGATCTTTTTATGCATTTGTTTTATGCATCTGTTCAACAATAATGTTGAAATCTCTATAAGTTTACATTTAAACACCTGAATATGGTCTTGTTTTCTACAGGAATAATATTTTTACTCATCTTTGGCTTTCCAGAGCTGGGTGGTTTATATTCTTTCAGTGTGCTACTAACTAAGCGTCCACGAGATTCATACTTTGACAATTTTTACAAGTTCCTGTCTTATGTTTATATCCATGGTATATACAATATGCTGAAGACTTTATGCAAGGATTTCTTTGTTCAAGACAAGCATCCAATCCCAAGATATTTAATACCCAAGGGTATTTAGAAAAAATATTTTGAACTTAAAGCAGTCTCTGGGTTGTAAGGTATTGGTTATAGATGTCTTAGTCTCTGCATGCTATTCTTCTTTGTTATTTATTCCACATGGACAATGTTTCTAAACAGAGCATTTATTAGAAACAGACTTTAAGTGATGTAGACTACAGGAAAATGCTTGGGTACTGTAAAGCTCAGGCTGCTAGAGGAAAAATCATAAAGTTGACTTAGATGTCAAGCATTTTTTATATACTGTCTGTAGGTATATCAAGTTATTCCACGGAATTCACAGCTACTGACATGGTAGGACATTTCAACCAGTCTGCTGGAAGTCATGAAGAAAAAGTGTATTTCAGAAAACATTTCCTGCTTGACTTAATGCTTATCTGAGAGTTGCAGCTGGCTATCTTTCAGACATTGGGGTCCAGAATCATGGCAGGGATTAGATATCATTTCTATTAAAACTCCACTGGCAGAAGGGTTTAAATCATGAAAGCAGTAAGAATACTTGCCCACAAAATACAACTTCACCATCTGACCCGTTAAGGAGTTAAATAAATGGGCACCATCCATATTGTGGATTTATGTCATTGTGCAGCCTGGAGAACAAGAATCAGGAACTCAGGAGATCAGGCAAAAAGGGAATCTGACTTTACCCTGGTGGTCAGGTATCCTTGGGATATTTTCAGAAACTTGTGCTCCCTGGGTATGAATCGCTGCTTTTTTTTTCCACACCACGAGAAACTAAACATAGAGATTTCTTATATTTCTACATATGCAATTCTTAATTTTCCCCTAAAAGGCACTTCGGGACATACCTAAACTATAGTCTTTAATGGCAGCATCTCATTTAGACTTTAACAAATGGCTGTGAATAACAGCTCAGATAATAGTGAGAGTGGAGCTACAGGTTGAGGGTTGTAAAAATGATCCAGAAAGAAAGGCAGATAAAAAATAAATTCTACACCAAGACTTAACAGTACCAAGTCCACAGGAGCAAAGGAGAGGTTTCAGCAGAGCCGTCCATAGTCTGAGTTGATAATACACCTGCATGTGGTCTGGGATGTCTCCTGAGTTTCCAGGTGCTACGTACCTAACCTAAAACTCACATAAGCAGGACAAGAAGATCCTCTGTACTTCTTATATGACTTAGTTATCAAGATTCTGAAATTATGTAAATAAATAAATAAATAAATAAATGGATAAATAATGTAAGGGGAATACCAATGACTGTAAGGGTCATAATTTTAAATATATGAAGACATGACCAGGGAGAATGCACTGCACAGGGCAAAACAATATAGGTATTGTGACATTAAATGACATGGCAAAGTCTTCTGGAAGAAATTGAAAAGTTTGTGACTAGTTGGAAAAGAAAGAAGATATGATTAGAAATAGATCTTTTACTTTCTTTGGAGTTTTTTCCTCTAACAGGCATAACTTACATGGAATGATGGCTATGCATTGTGTGAAACAAAAGCAGAAATTATGCTAATTTGCAAAGATGTTTCCATTGAGCACTGTACATCACTTAATGTAAGTAGGTAGTGGGGACACTACAATGCTAAAGACACTAAGATCACTTCCTCAACCAGAAAAAAAGAATATGTTGAATCTTGGCTGATTTATTTTAGCTGAAGAGTCAGCCCTTTGAAGGGGAAGGGAACAACAGGGTAATTAATGGCTACAGCTGTGGGTTCTACATATTAATTGATGATACCTCACATACCACAAGAATTTTTCTTTTGGGATGTTTTCATACCAGCAGTCTTTAATTAATTAGAAAATTGAGAGATTGAATCTTCTGGTTTGTTATCAGCTGAATTAGTACAGGAAGTATTTTGTATTTTTTTTTATTATTATTATTATTTTTTTTATCTGAGGTCTCTCTTGCAAAATGCATTTCTAAGACAAGTGGAGTTTTTGATGCCTCTATCCACTGCAAAATACTTCTAACAGACATGAGAAAAACAACTTGTAGTAAGTACAAGGTCATATGTGTTAACAATTCAAGATGTTAAAGCATTTTCTGTTGCTAAATGATTATCTACCTTAGAAGAATTTGTGAATTGTGGCAGGAGTTACTTGATTGGATAATTGACTGTTACTGTTTAATTTTAATGCAGTCACACTGGAAGCAATCAGATACACTTCAGGTAGGGGGAAGGGAGAAAGGCATAAAAATAACAATATTAATAAAAAAAACCTACAAAATTTTAATCTTAATATTCTCCTCAAGACTTCTGCTTATAGAAACTAAAAATTGCACATGGTCATATTATTTAGGTTTATACATAATGTGTTGGCAACAGAGAGCATGCTTAACCTTAACTGAACAATGTTACTTTGTCATTTCTCGACTTTGAAGTATCATTTGTGTGTGCATGGGATCAGCATGAATGTGAGAGTTAACGACAAAGGAGCCGGTTTTGCCCAGTGAAACAAATAAAGAAAAATATCATACAGGACATCTGAGAGCTTGGACATACAGTGTGTGACATGAAATACCCATGGAAAGCCTTAATTCTTGTGTTCATGCCTTGATCAGATGGCAGCAACTACTGAAGTCAGTGCAGAAGGGTAAATAAAGATATTCCACTTGCTATTTCAAAAGTTGATAAAACCTAAGCTTACAAGTGCTTATTTGTTCAAAACACTTTGTAAGATTTCTTGGTAAGTGAAATGTCTTGTCTTTTATTTATCACTGAGGATATGACAAAGAGAAAATGAACTGTGTAAGCCAGTAGCACAAACAGAAAGGGAAATCAAAGTCTAGTGTAGTCCTTCAGTCACAAAGCAGTTTTTGAGGTAGTTGTTTACCTGAATATTTGTGTATACATGCACATACAAAACACATCTAAGTAACCAGGGTATCTTTCTCTTTTTTTTTCTTTTCGATTCAAATTATGTATTTACTGTATCTTTAAATAAAGTGGTTAGGACTATTTGTAGTCCAAGAAATATCTCAAGTAACAAATTGGCATCGGTTAGGTACTGGTACGTATCTATTATCATGCTGATAAGTCTTTATATCCACATGTATGTAGGATGCTCCAAAAGTAATGCCTCCTATTAATTTTCACGAAAACGATAACAGGTACAAAGAGCACAATAACACTATTTGATGGAGAATATGTTCAGCTACAAAACTCTTTTTTTAACACAGTCATCGCCATTATCTATGTGCTTTCACCAGTGATAAACTAGAACTTGCATGCTATTCTTTTAAAAATCTGCACCAGCAAAGGTTACCCACAATTGCTGATTTCATGGCTCAAATGCACCTCCTGCCACCTAAGTGTGCTCACATCCACTCTTTGACGTTGATAAATGTCAATATTTGCCAATTTTTCTGCATATAGGAATTCAGTTCCGCATCTTTGCTTCGTGCACACTTCCAGGTCAGATACCACTGTGTCAGACTGCCCCTCTGCTGCCATCTGTCACATGGCAACAAAATGTAATGGAGTACTGGTGGGAAGATTCAGCCTCTACTGCCATGCTACCAATATCTGCTTCTGATGTCATGGGCCAGTATAGCAAATAGAGAAGGACATGTAAATGAGAATCCACTGTTCCAAAAATTTAATTTTGCCTTTTCACATTTGAAACTCTTTGAAACAATTTTTGCACATTATTATATCCATTGCATCACAATAATTTAGCATGATATTAATAAAATTGAAGTTTTATTTGTATATACATGTGTGTGGTTTATATATATATATATAAAACAATTTTTATTTTACCATTACCATTGAAAGTTGTGGACCTACATGCAGTTATTCTTTTCCTCATTACTGTTGCAGCCAAAAAAAAAAATCCTTAAAAACATATTAGTAGAACAAAGAACTCATAGAAGGAATGAAGATAAAAGACATCCAGAATAAAGCTCTATTATTACATGTAGTAGGTATATTTCTGTTGATAAAAGGCTTTGAAGAATCTGTGACTTTATCAAATTTCATGAAATGATTCAGATGTCTTACATGATAATATGCTAGCCAACCATAATAAAAAATATTTTCCTTTTAAATTTTCGCTTTGTTATCTGTCTTAGCTGAGAATGGGAATGTCTCCTAAAAATGCATTTTCATTAAAATAAAATTAAAGCTAGTTTGATTGATGTGGTAGAATGATAAAAATACAGAAATATCTGAAGTAACATATCAAATTTATATGAAAGGGTAAGGTGAGGTCCAATAAGCCATCTCAATTTGTTTTGGTTTTGATTTTTCACCAGGATAATATTATTTTATTGCGATGTGTGAAACTGTAATTACAAAAAGAAACCAAAATCTCAGTGCCCACCACAGAGCTTATACAAGCATTAATACACCATGCATTGTCTGAAGGACCAGCAACATGGATCAGTTGGAGCAGAATTTTATACCTAATTCAATTTCAGAAAGGGTATAGACCGATCACAACAATAAAATGATGAATGACATATTAAGAAACAGTAAAGAGGTGAAAGTATATTTCTGTGTTGCAAGCAGTTTTGTGCTGAGATCAGTTATACTGAGTTTGCAGTTCTATTGTATTTTCTAATCTATTATTTATTCGGGATTCATTTTGCAGTGTTCAGGTCCTTACCCCTTGGTCTTCCCCCATCTAAATTAGATCTGTTTGACAACATCATTTGATTAAAGCCTGCACTGAAACATATAACTTTTTTTTTCTTTTTTTTTTTTCCCCATGAGAAAAATTAAAATGATTCCAGTTTAAAGAAAGTGAAATTAATGTTCCTTCTGGGCTTCTTTATAACAATGTATAAAAATTGATATTTTGAAATATTGGAGTTGAATTTATATATCATTAATAGCTTTTGTTATTCAAATTCATTATTCAGAATTCCCCAACCCCATCTACTATATATACATCTCTAATTCACAGCTCTGTAAAATTTAAGACTAAGAGACATCTGAAATAACTTAGTACAATTTCTTGGCCAGCACGGTAACTGGAATGTCACTGAAGAATCTCATTGTAGAGAAAGGCTCTGTAGAGCATGAAAGTAAAATGTGGACCAATCTTGTTTGCACTCACAAATATATACCTTTTAAAACGTTTTCAAATGAGCACTTGCGACATTTCACTTAAGACTTAGAGAGGTTTAATTAGCTTTTTTATAGATCCCATATTGATATTTTACACAGTACATTGAAGGCACACCCAAAATTGTCCAGTGGGATACATTAAAGAACAACGGACCAGAAAAAAAGGAGCTAATTTTTGATATCGCTACATGAAGTTATTCTTTCTTGCAGATTACAGTCCTGGTAGGGGTGATGTTCCTTTTTAACAAGGTCACCACCATGATTTGAATATTTCCAGCGGCTGTTTCAGTAACACTGAAAGTGGGAAACAACTGCAGCTATTAAGGGCAAGCTAATGAGAATACTAATGAGCTTCTTACTGAATTTTCAAAAGACATGCCTAGGACTCCATCTTATGAGTCCAGGGCAGTTATGAAACAGGATCCATGTTAATGTTTGTAAGCAATCTCCTGTGTCTGATGTGAGCCTAATGCTTGACACAGGTGCTGACCTGAGAGAAAGACCAAATTACTAATCCCTCAAGGCCAAGCACTTAGAGCTCTCTTGCATGCTTTTTCTCTCTGCAACTCTCACACTTGCTCTTTCTTTCTCAGCAGGATGAGGGATACCACATAGCTAATTGAAAATGAGAGTGATATTGTCTAACGGCAAATGATGCTGCTGCGACCATTAATATCTTACAATATCCTATTTTGTTTTCCATAGGGTTTTTTTTTTCAAAGTGCATCCCTGGCAGCTGCATTCCACCTCCACCATGGCCTGATGAAGCCCTTGCAGAACTGAGGGTGGCATCCCCCTGCCAGGGAAGAGGTGTCAGAAATCTCAGGCAGCCAGGGTGGCTGATCCTGCCGCACTGCCAAAGGGCTCTGAACTCTTCAGATCGTATAAACTAAGTGGCCTTGCCTACAGGAAGGTGAAGGATTATGTGCAGGCAATTTTTTAAAAGAATATTTTCATGCTTGATAAACTAAGGGCTTGATGCTGAAAGGTGCTGCACAGCCTGGCTGTTCTGTGCTTGAAACAGGACAAAAGTCTCCCATCTCTTCACGCAAAGTGGCTGACCCTGATGGAAATAAAGGTCACACAGCATCTAAAAGGCTCTGGCTTAAATTCCTGACTGGTGGGCTGAAACTAGGAGAAGTGTCAGCTTGCCTGCAGTACCTGTGTAAACGGGATAGACAGGTGAAGCTGTAGGCATATTCACTACATGTCACTCACATGTTGCAGTACATACATGTCTCTATCTTGCAAAAATGGAAAGAAGACACTCCCAACAACAGAAAGCAGATCATTTCCCAGAGGGAAATGTCCCCTATCTGAACAGAGATTAAATATTGTTATTGACGTATATAATATACATGAATAAGAAACAAAATGCACTCCCATGGAATCTTTGTCAATACTTTGTTAATTATTAACATGCATGCATAGATGTTTTCCCAAATTGAAGTTTATTCCTTTCCCTATGTTAAGATTTCCCCTTTGCCTATGCCATTTTTGTACATGCAAACACAGAATTATTGCCCGCAGAATATGTCTAAAGAGGTATTTATGTTTTCTTAATATTCTGGTTATGGACTGGAGCCAAAAGTACCTGTTATTCTGAGGAGGAATGCATTCTGAGAATGCATTTGAACAAGATGTGCACTGCTTTTGCAGAAAAGCTACATCGACAGTTAAAGTACCACCCTCAGCCTGTACTTTTCCCACATGTCAGCATGCTGTTGACCTCCATAACTGATCCCCACTACCTACACTGTTTCCAATAGCAGTAACCCACCCAGGGTCTCTCAGGAGAGTACTATGTCAAAGGACATAGTAAAGAAACGTCTCATCTACATTTTGTCAGACCACGTTTAACTCTTCCTATGCATGCAGTGTTACATACTGTGCCCTGTATAGGTACCAGATGTGCCCCCATCTCACTCACTGGGAAACAACACAGCTGTCAGAACTACCTGATGGGTTCCCAGATATAGGGAGAATCTTTCAGGAGTGATGACATGAGCATTAATGCTTTTGCTCTCTTCCACCTCTGCTTTTCCCCTTCCTACTAGCTTTATTTTCTATCTAGTACAGGTCCTGAAGCTTTTCTGCCAAGATAATCCAACTCCCTGCAGCAAACAGATCTTTCTATATTTTTTGGGACTGGTGTCTGCCAATGCAGTGGTAGGAACCTGTTCTGTCTTTGTTCTGAGAGACACCAGCACTGGGGAGCAAAAGGAGGAGAAACGTTGTAGAAGATTATGGCAGCACTGGGCAATCAAAAAAGGAGATATTATGGTTGTCCCCATTGAGTAACAGTGAACTACTACAAGCAACAGTGAACTACTGTGTTTTTCATCTTGTCCTATCTGGGCTTAGCCTCTACGTACCACAAACTACCCTGTATGAGGGTATCTAGATCTCAATTAAAAATTCCAAATGGGGTTACACTTCAGATTTAGGTAGAAGGATGGAAGAGGGTGACTTCCTTCAAAAGCCTCTTTTCTGTCTTATATTGCTTCCCCTGTACTAATTAGAGTAAAATCTGAGTGCCTTCCAGAAGAGAATAAGCAAGGGAACTAATATTTGTCATGCCCTCACCCTATCCACAGAGAGAAATCTGTATGCAAGGAAATGGTCTGCTTGAATTTTTAAAAACTATTTATACATAGACTCGTCTCTGAGCACACAAACATATTAATTTTTCTCTTAAGGGAGGCAAGGTCAAAAAGAAGCTTGAAATAACAACAGTGCAAAGATTCGAAGCTGACAGCAATCCTGCATGTGCCTTTGAAAGTTTTTGTCTGGCCTTAGAACAGTTCTCCTGCAGCATCCTGCACTGAAGCTGTGGGAAAGAACATATGCTGTAGGAGAAGACTTTTTAGAAGTCACTAGAAAATAAGTCATGGTCTGCATGACTGCTGTGCCAGCTGTAGTTGCTGCACCTCTTTAAATAGTTTTACTGAGAAGTTGGCTTTTCTGGACACGGGCCTTCCATGTTATTAATGGGACAGCCAGACATCCCATGTGATAGAGGATTTCCCATATTCTAGTTGGAAGACCCATATTGCTTAGTGAAATAATGTAGTACTTGAGTTTGTGGCAGAGCCAAGTATAGAACAAATCCAAGTCATGGTGTCATGGGAATGCATATGGACACGACTACTTGACCCTGCCCTGAGGACCAGGGCAATGTGCAAGGAGAGTTGCTTTGTATTTTTGGATGCACTTATCCACCCTGGTCACTGAAGGCTTTGTATGAGTGAGCAGTGAGAGACGCTGCTAAAAAATTTTGTGATCTCAACTACTTAGTTCTATTGATGGTGGTAAATCAAGAAAACATTGTTTTGTCTTGTTAATGCCCAAGAAGATGTGGCTACTTTTTAACAAGGTAGTATTTCTTTTGTATCTGAAAAATGGTTTGATTCTTGTACTACAGAAACAAATAGGCAAAGCAATATGAAGATTTACTACACAATATGACCAGCTCTTGTGGTTCTTTTTTGCAGATCATCAAATATTAATATTTTTCTCATTAATCTTTAGATCAATAAGTGAAGTTTTTGTCTCTTACTTTTAAAAGAACTTTGTGTTCCTTGGCTGAACAGGAAACATCAACAGAGTAAATAAGACCTGAAGATTATTATTGCATATGTAATTCACTTTTTCAGTTTCATTTTCATCCATTGCTTTGGGCTGGCACTGAAATATGTTTTACTGGAATGGAATAAAAAAATAAGTACTGTGAGCTTGTGAGCTGAAGTCTCAAAATTCAGAGAAATTCAAGATACTTCTCATTCCTTTCTTCTCAACCTTTACTTCTAAGTCAAAACAAGATGAGGACAATGCACCTGCTGTTTCTCTACCCTAACTATAGTTCTCAAATAGCTGCAGAGGAGACAAAACAGGTATTTTTCTTTTTATAGTTCAGTCTATCTAAGCCATAACAGGAAAAAAAGTAGCACCTTACCTGCTGGATGCCTTACATCTTGCTGCAGGGGATATTACAAAATAATCTATAACTGAAAACCACTCTACTCTGCACTGGTATGTTCATGCATTGTGGGTAAATATTCTTATACCTGAAAACTGGCACATTTAGAATGAGATCATTTTCAAACCATTATTTCCTGTTATTTTTCTCACATGAGTATTTCACTCTTAAAATCAGACAGGATAAAAAAAACCAACCAACCAAACAAACAAACAAAAAACTTTTATGCAACAAATATAACTGATGCATACCACTAAACAGCAAGAATTTGGCCCTTTCTGTAGTACCACTGTGTTCAATAAACTGAACAACAAATGTTATTAGTATTAAGTGGCTAATAAAGTCAGATTTATGTGCTCATGTTAATAATAATCTTCTTATGGAGTATGCATAGTTCTCTATTAGCAACTCAGTTAGAACATTATTTCCAAGAATATTGGATTGTTTGAAAGAATTAATAGCCTGACTGTGGTCTAGACTTTACTAGTAAATGGATAGACTGATCACAGGCTTAATTAGCAAGAACATTAGCTATCTTAATGACTTAAAAGCTGCAGAGGAGGGGTAAACTCCAGAGATTTTTCCACTCTTAAGTCAAGACCAAACATGAGTGGATTTTTATATTTTACTTATGTTTCCTTTTCTTAAGAAGAGTTATGCAAACAGATCCTTTGTATCTGATTCTGGAACTGCTTTGAGAAATGTAGTCATATGTTGTGAGTCATTGTGAACATATTTGAATATGGTGTTCTGGCCAAATTGATAAATTAACCATAAAAACCTTTATGTAATGAGAAGCAATCTGATATTCATGGTTCATTGCCTCTTAGTTTACACTACTAGCTGAAAAAGTACTGAGAATCCTAGCATAACAATTCAAACAATGCAAGCTATATACAGAAGCCATTTGAACAAACAAACAAAAAGATTTTTGTAAAGATAATGAGTTGTTTGTGTAAAAACTGGTGAAAACACTGTGGCAAACTCTCCTTTTGCAAGTTGCAAATGGGTTTCTCGGATAGGCATGTGGAGGAAAAAGTTTTTTAAAGTGAGCCCAAAACAGGAACCAAGTTTCAAGAGGTGATACTACTTTTGTCAGTAAAGTGCAAACTAGCATCATCTCTCATAATCTCAGTCATGTATTTGTTTTGTTCTTTGACTGGAATTATTATTTATAGTTGTCTATTGTACAGGCAATGTCGTATTCTATTTATTCATGTCCATCTTTTATCTTTCTCCTCACTGTTAGGCTTGCCTATACTTGCAAATCATCCTGGACTACGTTATGCTAATTCAGAGTTCATTCAGTTAGACAACCGTAAGTATCTAATACTCTGCCAAGTTCCTGTGTTTGTACTGTCAAAGCATGACTTAATTAAACTTAACTTCAGTAACAGTTTGGACCATCTTTGAGACTCTTCCCGAGAATAATTTTTTTTTTTCTTTTTTTTGGGGGGAGGCTTTGCGGGGATGGGAGAAGAGGGGGGACTAGATCTTTTTAGAACAGCTCTGAATTAATTACTGGCAGGAGCTGATCTGCAAAACAGTCCATGAGGATCAGGGTGAAAGAACACTGGATTCCCAGACTTCTCCAACACAAAATTTATCATGCTCGTCTCTCATCATTGATCAAAAACAAGAATTGATTTTTTTTTCCCCCAGATATAAGTATATTTCTCTTCTTCTTGGCCACTATTATGTCTTCTAAAAGTTTATTCGCTAATGTTTCCCTCCAATCTGAAACTAGGTAGTGAACTACCATGCCTCTTCTTGTTCATCTGTTTTCATTAAACTTGGGAATAATAGCTACTTTGAAAAGCTGTAGTCTGATGCCATATTACTTAGAATTGGCCACTCTATTAAGAAAGCGAGGTTGACAAATAGGATAACAAATTTTTGAGCTATTCTTCTTAAGAAGTGGAGAAGAAAGTAAAGTATATCCTGTAAGAATTCCAGTACTTTGATAAAACTTCAAATTAAAAATAAAAATAAAAATAGAAGTGCCAAACTTTACAAAGAAATGAAAATTCTAGAACATTTTGATCAATAAGTAAAACAAAATTCTACAACAACAAAACTGAGAGCAATGTCATATTGCAGATCTATGCAATTGCAGTCTCTGCAAACTCCCAAAGTGTGTGTGAAGGCTGAAGAAAGTCACACAGTGCAAAGAGAAGACATCCTTTTCCTTATTAATAAGGACCTGTGGTGTTGGATGTAGAGGTAACAGCTCGTCATAACATCCTTGGTTTTCTAAACCTTGCTGATATGCTACATGTGAGTAAGCTCCTATGAAAACATTTTTAAATGGCAATGCTTTTGACAGCCTTTCGTGCTACAAGTCCTTTCTATTTTAATAAAGCTCTGTCTTCTGATAGGAAAGCATTTCATATGCAATTTTAAAGTAACTTTACTAGACAGATTATATGCTTACAAACTGTATTGACTCTAATAGATGGCTGCTTTGTACATCGTGGGACATATCTGCATCATTTTATCTTTTCCTGCTTTATGAACTGTTTCTTGTTATCTGTTTGTGTTTAAATGAAGCTAAGTTTATATCCTTCTGAAGCAAAAATACTTTGCCTTAGTGTCGGATCAGTATTCAAAATGGGACAAGGAAGCTAATCATTCATACACATATTGAGTTAACCAGATGTCTTCTTCATGAACTAGCTTTGATTAGCAATTATTTGAAAAATTTCTGTTCAATTCTATATTGCTTCAATTCCCAGTTTCTTGGGAAATGTGCAGTTTTATTGGCTTGTACATTTTATAGCATATAAGAGAACACACTTTTTCACAGTTTCCAGGTTTATTACTGCAAAGTCAGTTTATTACCTGTTAGCATGTTATAAAAAATAATAAAAAGGTACCTCTCTAGGGAATATTAAAGCTGTTTTACAGGAGCCTACACTGTAATTCCTCTTTACACCCAATTCTCCTTCAATAATGCATGGAGTAAAACACCTCAGGAAGACCAAAGACCATTATGCAAAAGCATCTCAGAACAGAAAGAGGATATTATATCATTTGAGAAGCAGTTGTGAAAATTTTTTTTTCCTAAAGCCTTCATTTAAATTGCCTGTTCTTAAAATAGGGATAATCTGAATTTAAGAAATTTGTTTGAAAACAAACAAACAAAAAGTCCTCAAGAGAAAATAGTAAAATATTTGATACTGAATTTCAGTTTTGACACATGGAACAGTGAAACGCCAAATGATATCTGATACACTTTGATTTTAGGTATACATACTATTTGCACTGGATGCCAAATCAGGGCTGAATACCCCCTCACTTTCCATAATTGTTTTTTTCCTTTAAAATTCAACTGTCTTTAGAAAGCACTTAATGATCTTTGACATCTCTCTGACAGGAAGACATTTTCTAAATAGGCACTTTTAAAAAAATTATTCATTATAGTAAATTATTTAATAGAGTAAAAGCTATAAAAAATATGAACACAAATTTCCAAGAGAAAACTGGTAGGATGGGACCAAGTACTTAGCTGAATTTTACTTAATTAGGGAGAGCTAAGCCAGTTTTCACCAGCTGAGGATCTGACCTGCTAGTGTTTGGTTTGGAATTTCACATATTTGCCTGACAGGTAGACACATTGCTTAATTTAACATCTTCTCATCCTTCTTTCCTTCCTATATTTGTGCTACACATCAATTAGTCTCTTTGAATATTCATATTTAGTTTACACCTCTTTACTTTTCACATTCATCTTTTCAATAATTATATTCTGAGAAATGCAAGAAAGGCAACAAAATCATTTGCAAATTTGATTAATGTTGTGTACTCTGTTATCTTGGGGCCCTAGTCCTTTTGAAGATTTTCCTTTGGCAGAAGGAAAGTTTCTAAAGTTTCATGTCATTATTTGTTTTCTTTTTGTGAATCTTAATCAAGCTTTCTATAACTCATATGTTATCTAATGGTTATTATTATTATTATTTAACTTAATTTGAACACATTATGTTCACTACTGTATAGTTAAAAAGCACCAAGTCCTGCCATGACAGATCTCAGGTAACAAGTGCAGACTTGAAGGCAGATTCTTGTAAATGACTTAGGCATTATCACAGTATAGATTGCTACGCATAAATTTAGGCACAGTGATCTAGGAATAGTAAGTCATTAGTTCCCTGGGAGTGGTTTAGGCTTGAAGTTTGTGCCAGCTCTGTTGTATTTTGGTAGAAGCAATGGGAAATCTCCCACAGCACTTGACATCTGAAATATTCATTTGGATATGACCAACAAAAGCACATCTAAGCACATCTAAAGGGGCTTGGAACCTTCTAAGTTTTCAAATAGTCCCAGGTAGCAGCTCAACAAAAATGTTGCAGATTTCAAATTGAATCATAGTGAAGTGAACAGCTAAAGCAATACCAAAAGGAGATAGGTATGTCCCAACTTAATCTGTTGCTGACCAGACAGAGAAGTTGAAAATCCATGTACAGGTAAAGAGGATCGGGTCATGAAAGAGAGTGCTGGATGTATGAATATGTCTTTGGAGTGAAGGAGACCTCAGCACAATGAATTAAATACTCTAGGGTGTGCACTGACAAAAATATTGTTGTGAGCTGCACCAAAAGTGCAGTGTTTTTATGAAGCTTTCATGTCTGACCATAAATTCCTGACTCCAATAAGTTCACTAACAACATATTGGAAATTAGATGAAAAGTAACTCACTGAATTGGGCTTGAAAGATCTTTTGGAAGAGTCAGTGGCGTGAAACTAAGGGAACAATGGAACTCTCTAAAGCTGACTTTATTTATGAAAGGAATATCATGTTCAGATACATTTTACTCCAACTTAAAGAGAAATTTATGTTCTAGAGCCCACTTTATCAAAGGGAAATAAATTCATAATTTATTCTGCTTGTTTGCAAAAGAATGAATTACACTGAAGAGTTTCTTGCAGCCTACTCATAGAAATGATGTTGAGAAATTTCCCAAATTTTGATTCTAAATTTTTTACACTCTCATCAACCCAAATTAAAAGGACCAGTATTCTAATCAGTGTGCTGGAAATTAGAAGGCCAAATATTTCAGTTTATCTGAACTTCCAAATACAAATAATTCATGGAAAAAGTGTCAACTATTTGAGGGACTGACAGCAAATTATGTGTTAACCTAAGAGACTATGGTTCTGATACCAGCTCATGTATGAAGCCGCTCTATAACAGAGGTTTTTTCATCCCCTTTTTAGAAGCTCATCTGCTTTCCTCTGAGACAGTCTTGCTGTTATGTAATTTTATGACCTGACAATTCAAGGACTGGCAGTCTAGGTGATGCTTTGAAAACGTTTGTATTTTGTTGTCAATTGTGCAGTGGGTTGAAAATGAAACTGAAGAGTAGAAGGACTAATTGTAGCAAATTCCTACCATCTGAGAGGAGCAGTTCTGGCAGGGAAAACAAGCAGTACTGAGCAAAAATATTGTCATATACCAGTCACGGGCGAATTGAGATGGAATAGAAATAATTGCAAGCAGATAAGTCACTTGCTGTAGGTAGTGAATGCAGCAGTTACTTCTATATTTACATTTGTGAAGCATATCTCTGTATAGTTATAGATCACAAAGGTCTGATCTTGCAGTTCAGAAATCCAAAGATAAAATACTTGGGATGGAGAGGTAGATCTGCAGATTGCATGTCTTCAAAAGACTGTATCTTTGTATGTAATTTGTCTCAATGACTGCCACAGAATGCAGTAAGTAAAACCTTACACTGTGGAAAAATGTGCAAGTCATTTTATCTTAAAAACTGAAGCAGAAACTGATTAAGGATCTGTTCCAAAGCCAGCGAGTGTCATCCCATTAATTTAAATTGGATCAAACTTTAAAGATTATATATTTTATAACCAAGGAACTAAAATCTGCTGTTGTAGTGCAATCATTGTGTCCTAAATACACACGGAAGAATTTCATCCAGTAATTATTGTAAGACAAAAGATAGTGTAGATGGATATTTTAGCTTGTATGGACTAGAAATTCATCTGATTTCAAGAGCATGACAGACTCTAGAAACAGTAGAAGTGAAAGATGACTGGGTGAATACCAGTTTCAATACAGTAAGTTTGCTCTGCATTACTTATCTTAATGGCTCAGAAGCACAGAGTTTCAAACAGACAATCATAGAAGACAAAATATACATATATATGAGTATGGGGGGGGGGGGGGGGGGGAAGGAGAATTTTTAAAATATCTACTAATTTTATTCATTCTACATTGCTCAGTTATACTATTGAGTCCTGACTGACTTCATGGCTATGAATAAATCAAAATGAGCGACTGCAATGTGGTTACTTGGGCCTTTCTTACTTGAGGCATCTTGCAATGAATCTTTGCAATGATTAGGAAAGTGTGTTGTAGGGCTCTATTCATCTTTTTTCCCACAGTACTATGCTGATCCCAGGACAGTGGCAGTACAGCAGTGCTAGCGTGCACTTCTCAGATAAAGAAAGAGAATTTCTTCCAGTGTAAACCCTTTTGGCAAGGACCTTGCTGAGTATGTATGCAGCCACAAAATTCTTTGAGAGTACAAGTCAAAAATATTATTTTCCTCCTCTCACACTAACATACCCATATGTGATTGTCTTCTCTTTGTCCTTTAATATCATTTACTGAATCATGATGGGCAACTGTGATACCATTTTATATGTCTTGTAACATTACAAGACCAGAGAGATGGCTGTACCAAATAGTCTGGAATAGGTGCTTGACGAACAGGTTATTTTGAATCTTTTGCTTAAGTCATCTCTTAAACGTAAGAAAAGTAATGACAGAGTTTTTAAGGCAGGAATATAATACTGTATAGTATCTTGATATAAATATTTTAAAGAATTCATAATATGAGTGAAAAGAAAAATTAACTGAACGAGCAGCTTGAAACAACACACTCATTCAGTAAATCCTGAATAACATTTTGTTATTTCACAAAGTACAAATATTGTGAACTTTATCTGCAATGCACGAAGCACATCTCTGCAGCCTTTTTCACAGAAAGGCTTTGGGATTAATTGAATGTCAGCCGTACATGAAATATCTTATATAGAGATTCTGGTGTGGTGTCCTGGCCTGCACACTGAGCCTGGCAGATGGGACATTGGGTGACAGCAGCACAGCTGGGAGCCCATCTCTCCACTGTGAGCTGAAAATAGCCCCAGGCACATTTTTTTTTTCACCCATCCTCAAAGGAGAAAGTCAGTTCTTGACAATATGTATGTGAATGAAGTTTAATGTGGCTGGGATCTGCTAGACTCACTGAATGTGTGTTTCACCAATATATACACACAGGCAGTAAATCGAATTTACAAAACATAACTGCGTTTCCCTCCCCTCCCCCTCCCCCCCCGTCCCCCCACTCCTTGGCAAACTGCTCACTGAAATGTGAATGTGTCCAAAGTGACTGCAGGTGTCCCATAGTTTATTGTCCTGGCCTGCAGGTTTTCATTTTTCCTGAATGAGTTTTCTGAGGGGAAAAAAAATAAAATAAAAATAAGAGACAAAAAGTGTTTAGAGAAAGCAGCAAAATAAGCAACGTGCATTCCATTGCATTTGTGTTTTGGAATAGTGAGGGAACCTGGCATTCTCAAGATCTCCCAGTCTAGCCACATATTTTAAAGAGAATTGTAATGTGACTTTTGAAACCCAAACAGGGTTGGAATCTGACTGCACCAAGTTTATGGCAACAGATATTGTCTGAAAGGTCCAGGTAGACTGAAGATATATACGTGGTAAACTGCAAGGGAAAATAAAAAGCGCATTGTACGACAATAGCTGTAATCATAAAGCACAAGATGTACTGAGTTACTTTACGACCTTTTTATTCTCTGGTGAAGAAAGCCCTTATAAGTCATTTCTGGCTGTGCCAGTCATGAATTATCGCTGTCTGCACAAAGGAAGATAAATATCATAACACATCATAGAACATCTCTCCCTTTAAATACTGTAAATGGATAAAGATATAAAATCCAGGGAGATACAAGAGGAATCTGAAGTTGTAAGTGAAAAACTAAGCCATGGGATAAGAAATTAATTAAGCCAGAGTGTATCACTTTGAAAGCAAAACTCTGATACAAAATTTCTCCTATCCAAATGATGAATGGAGAAGAGAAAAAGCCCAACTGTAATTGTCCACAACTAGCAATGAGTTCTCTCAGCAAACCTACGAAGCAGACTTTGTGACACACTTCAAGGAAAGTTCACTTGCATAGCAGGGACAGTGGGGTTAAAGAGTTAGTAAATCATAGCACGAACAATGAAGGTGTCTTGGGGGGACAGTCTCCATCTCACCAGCAAAGCTGCAGCTGGGGAGAACATCTGGGCAGATACTTTCTTTTGCTTTACACAGCAGAAAAAATGCTAGTGCTAGTGGATGTCACTGAAACAAAACAGAAACTGCAGTGACCCTCAAAAAACATAGATGTTAGAAGTAATTCATATTTTTAATTTCTATGACAACTACCTAGTTACTCTTCTGAAGCAATAGTTAAAGAAGAATCTCATTCTTTAGAGTCTCTTTCAACCCAACCCATTCTATGATTCCATATTAATTATAAAAGTCATTAATTATTTAGTGTTTCCCAAATATGTTCTATTTATATACTACAGAAGCAGTATTCAAGAGAACACAATAGGATGCATCTGTTCTAAGAAAAAAAATCCAACAAGATTTGTGTTTATTTTCATTGGTAGAGGGTAGAGGGATTGTGGATATTCCTAACTGATGTTTTATTCTGTTAACATTATTTAAGGCAGCCCTCATTTTAAAGGATGTTTGGGAGTTTTTGAAATTTTAGAGGTATAATAAAACTGATCTCCTTAAACTCAAACTATAAGGTGAAACTCTAGCTAATTTCTGATACTTTCTTTGAGCAAGATATTGGACTAGAAGAATTCCAGAGATCTTTTCCTGTATCGTTATATGATTTTCCAGCATAAAATATAGAAAAATTGAATATAGAAATCAGTTTTTTATTGCTTAAGGTTGGCTGTTGCAAGGACTGAGTGAGGAAAACAGAAAGACACTAATAACTCCTTTTCATCCAGTTTCAGTGAGATTTCATTTGTCATACATGGACAAAGTCTTGCATTCTCCCATTTGGGGAGGCATAGGCTGCTGGCATCCTGGCAGGTAGGCAGCCTCACACCAAATCTCCTGCCTTACAGAGCCCTGGCCTCTCTCTGTCTGGAGCCTGGAGGAACAGCAAAGATATTCCCTGAATATGTCTCTATTGGGAAGATGATGAGATGCATGTCTATAAGATACACTTCAAAATAAGCCCTGAGAAATTTTCATAGCAGTCAAGTTTGTCAGCTATTTCACACAAATCATTTAGGCCATGAAAGAATACATAAATATGTAGGAACATTTTTTTTTCTTAATAATCAAAGAAAGATTTTTTTTTCTGTTATGTTTCTATTTTATAAATAAAAATTCCCTTTTGACTCAGTTTGTCCTATGATTGATAGTAATTATATATCTGAAATACTCATTTTTTTGAAGTCTTATCTCCATTAAGCTGTCTTTCATTCCCACTCAAATATAGTAGGAAAAACATGTACTCTTTGTAAACAAAAGAGTGGTAACCTCTTATGCTGCCAATATGTTTATCCTGGCCAGATTCAAACCTGAACAAATACAGATAAATACAGGACAACAAATTCCTTTGTACACCCATGAACAATAGCATTATTGCTTTATAATTCATGACTTCTTTAATAAATCTGCAGTAATATCAAATTTCAGAGAACGTGCTTCTGTTTTAGTCTGTGTCAAGGAAAGATTGAAGATTCCAGTATGAATTCTGTGATCTTTAAAACCACAATAAAAAATGAGTTTTCAAAATAATAATAATAATTAAAAAGTACTTTGGAATGAAATCTGTGTTTGGCATAAATATATATCTTTGTTATTTCCATTATGGAAATTCCCCAAGGCAGGTTTCATTCTTTTTTTGCTCTGAAATCACCACAGTATGCTCTTTATTTGAATGGCTGGTTTACTTGGATTATAATGGAAACTGGCACCATGTGGCCGAGTCTATTCAAGCAAATGATTTCATCAGTGTGGCTTAGAAAAGGATCTTCCCAATCTGTTAAGAATACCTCACCATTTGTAATGACAATTATGTCACCTCTTCAGGAAACTGATTAATTAGAATAAAACGAACTTGCTAAGACACTGCTCTCCCACAATTTATGAATCGCTGTCTACACTTCCCTTTAGATTTGCTGCTTCATGTTAAAGCTTAACTTAGCTAAAGGTAGATGTTTATATTTTTACTTTCAGTAATTTTTCATACAACATTGCTATGTTTCTTTCCTTGTTACTTTTTGCCATTTTTAGTGTACACAATTGCATTACGTTAGCCAGTGTTATATTTTTTCTCTTACTTTCGTAGTTATATTCACTGTGGAGTTTCTGTGAACCAAGTGGTGAAGCTGTAGTTATACTAGTTTTGTTGTTTAAAAGATGGGGCCACATGCTCTCTAAAGTATCTGGTTCATAGCGTCTATTGCAATTTTACAGACTGTTGCAATCTCACTTAAAATTGCTATTTACCTGGCACCTGAAATACAACAGACATTCCAGACACTGTTTTATTTTGCCTACTTTTTCAGGTCTTAAATGCCTAATGCTGTAGCATAAATTCATTAGGTGCCAGAAGATTTGTCTCAGTACTTAATATTTTTAGCTATGTACACTCTAGAGAAATATACAAATACTCTCAACTGGATTTAGAGCTCTCAACTATATCCAACATGGAAAGATATGATCAAGATTAAGTAGAAAAATACTTTATTCCTCAAAAATAACAGAGAAATGCAAAAAGCTAGATATTGTTATAATTCTGGTTAACTTTGTTTAATATCATAATAGTAACTATGGTGCTACCCAGCTTTTTGTGCCATAGTGCAACTGTCAAAACATTCAACCAGGAAATGGTATGTTTTATTATTCAACTTTAATGGGATTGACCCCATATCATTTGGAAAATGTCCTCTCCACAAATCATGAGATATTCTGATTTAAATGCATTTACATCAGACTCCAACCCACTGTGCAAATAGATATGCAAGTTTTACTGCTGCATCAGAAGGGAGAAAAGAAAAAACTTGATTCTAACTTAGTTGCTGGCACACTTACCTGTGACTATAGCCTTTTGTTTGTTTGAATAGTTATGTGTTTCATTTCATGTTGTTTCCAGAAATCAAATGTATGTCTCATGGAGACAGACGCCAAAGCTGCTTTTGCAGCTGGGAACACTGGGTGAGGATCAGGCCCCACTTGTCTGCAGTCCTCTTGGGTACAGTGCTGTTGTACATCTACTGGAAGAATGCCCCAGCTTTGATTAGAAGTTTGGAAATATTCTCCTCGTGATACCCTGTGGCTCAGCTGTGAGGGCATTTCTGAATATTATGTAAATGTAATGCCCCTCGGGTGTGCAACACCTAGTATCTGTGTCCTCTCATGTCACTGATTATAGTGCAAAACCACTCAGACATTGTCGGAAAGAAATAGCAGTGTTAAGTGTTAATGGAGACCATTAGCACATCCTATAGTTTTTCTTTACAGTAGCCAAAGATAGCTACTGTTTTCTTCAGTGGAATGAGGAGTAATTTAAATTAGGAAAACTAGACTGGATTCATCTGACCTTTAGATGCTCAACTTCTTGACTTAGTACAACATGTAAGCTGCTGTGTTACTGTTCCACTGGAAACTGAACATTTAAAAATTTTATGGGGGTTGTCCAAACCAAACTTTGATGAACATCATTCTACCCTTTGCAAAAATGTAGGAGAAATATTTAATTCAAGAACTGTGTTCTAGACTGAGGACTTGATGATCCCTGTGGATCCCTTCCAATTTGAGCTATTCTGTATTCTATATTCTATACTCAAAGGCCCCAAAGCCAAAATTATCATCTGATGATTATTTTTAAGCTGAAAAACAAAACATCTAAGACTAAAGAGAATTCAGAATATTTGTTGCATTCAAGGATTTTAATTGTGCTGAATATTAAGTGGAATACAATCACAACACCAAATTAATACTTCAAAGATGCTCATTGCACATTTACAGTAATGCAAATATGTTAGTACAGTTTTTAAAAATATTGATCAAAACAATGTGAAGAAAGTCCCAGTGAACATTCACAGTAGTTTTAGTTCTGACTCTCACTGCAGCTAATAGATTATCAATGTGACTGAATGCTTTTTATACATCTCTTCATGACTATGTATATACGTATATATATATATTTCTTCTTTTGCTTCCTGTGGAGAAATAGGTAGGACATACACATCACAGTATATATAGTAAGATCAGAGTCCAAATATGTAATGCAGCCTGCTGTGGTTCTGATGAGTTTAGTGGATCCAGTAGACAAAACCTGCTCATGCACAGCAAGATCTGATGAAAACTAAAGTGTTTACAACAATAATGGTTCAGTCAACCTAAACAGTCTAATGACTACAGAGAGTATTGAAGGTCAAATCTATTTTAGTATTACATTTTGGTAGAAATGTGTTATAAATGCCATAGCTTTTCATAAGATCAGAAGGAGTTTCACTAGTTGATCAATTTTTTCTTTTCACTTCAAATTGTCACTGGAGATGAGCCAGGGGCTAAAGGGACCAAAAGTAATTTGGCAGTTTTCTTTCAAACAAGAAAAGATCATGATGTCCAAAAGATTTGCCAAGGATGATATTTAGTTTTAGAACTCGGAATTTTTAGCTTTCATAGTGAGCATCTGAAGCCCCAAATTATTTTTGAAATGTTAATACATTTTGTAGCTTTGAAGCCAAACCTAAAGAGCAACAATAACAACAACAACAAATATAAAAAATATAAAAGGAAGAAGAGAGAGCAGGAAAGTAAAAGAAAAAATACTTGACTTAAAGTCCTTCTTTAAGATTATTTATTGACTTGAATTTTATATTATATTACTGAAAACAGATGGAAAGTAGCCTTCACCCTGATTAGTCTGATGGTGCAAAATATGAAAAACAAACAAACAAAAAGGTATCCATTCTTATCATTCATTATTTCCAGATCTGTAAAGACCTTGTCTTTCACATAGAGGTGGTGAGATAGCTCTCTAGAAATCAGTTGTCTGGTACAAAGAGCATGTAGTACAAGGCCAGAAAGGCTCCATGGCATGTGGCTTTCAGTTATCCACTTTGTTTCCAGATCATAAATAATTCCATTCCATATTTCCTACAGTTGTTCTTCCCAGTGTAATTGGGTATTATTTTCTAGGAGTTCAGTCTGCATCCTGCTTATCATTATATTCATGTCTCATTTTCTTTGTGCAAATCAAAGGAAATTACACCTTCTCTATGAAGAGTAAAGTTCAAACTACTTCAAGGTGTAGGTTTCATTGATGCAGTAAATCTGCTACTAATAAAGTAACATTTTGGTGAATGGTTGTATTCCTGTGATGCAATAAAGTGTGTGACAGCTTTGAAGCTACCATTTACAAGACGAACTGCATAAATGAAAAGAAATCATACCATAGTATTTCCTGTTGGCTTATACTGGAGTGTTGAATGTAACTGGATTTGGACTGGATTGACAGATCAAAATTTAGGACTGCTTCTAAAAAAAAATCTCTTTAAGTAGGTCCCTAGCTCATTTCTGCATGACTAACCTTGAATATATCATGCCTGCCAAATCAAGCAAACTTTCTCTATGTTGCCTGGTAAGCAGAAATTAGAAGGAAGATGTGGTTACAATGGTGTCTCCTTCATAATTTGAATAACTTTCTCTGAGAGATTTACCTTTTTCTTTATTTTATTTAAGTGTTTAGATAATGAAGTTTGACCTTTTGAATAAATGTACACAGGAAACAATTGTGCTCAAGACAGTAAATTTTAGTTTTCCTCATAATGACAGATGACGCTTGTCAACGAGACAGAAGAATAAGGAATGCCCAAACACCTGGCTGTGAATTTACCCCCTTTTACTTAGAAAAAAATATATAAAAATCACATTTTTTATTTTAAATAAGAAAATATTTTTTAGCATCAAAAATTACAAAAAAAAAGAATCATCAGCTGCATCTCTGTTTTCTTGCATTCAGACTAAATTTATTTGTTTGTACTTGTTCCTGGATGAATGAACAGATACTACTTGTTGTTTCAGATTGCTAGTAATAAAATCCTGTAGTTGATCAGCATTGTCATTACCTTGCAGCTACAAGGAGATGTTGGCTTCTGGCCACGTTTTAATATATTAATAATAATACTTAGCACTGTTCATCTCAAAAGCAATTTACACACATTAACTAATTAGGCCTCAGAACATTTTCATGATAGGTGAATAACATTCTTCCTACTTTAAAGGGAGGTAAGTGGAGACACAGAGAAGATAAAATCACACTTTCAATAAGAGTATCTAATTCTAATGTCCATCTTGTGACACACTCATTGGATTTTATGAAATGTTAAGCATCTTCAACTGCATATGAACTCAGAAGTGGCAGCAAGTGGTCTTCAACTGTGTATTTCAAGATATTTTCAAGATATTGCCATTTTAGTTGCTGTTTGAAAAAGGAATAATTCAGCAAATGCTTTGGAGATTGTTAGCTTTCAAGGAGATTCCCTGTAACCTGTATTTTGCATGTCTGTACCCTGGGTTGAAATGTAGGTGCCAGAGCTTAGGACAAAGTCTGGGATGAACCAGCAATGAATAATGGAGGGTATAAGCTACCAAGCAAAATACTTGTTTACAGAAGAGGATAAAAAACATTGCTAGCTGTGCAAAGATGAGCTAACCTGATTTGTTCATTTCTGGGTTTTTTTGACTGTTTGATTTTGGCAAGAACACTTTCCGTTTTATTTTCTGCCCTGGGACTGATATGAGCTCCTGACGTAGAGCCTCAGGTCTTAGGCTTACCATAGCAAAAAGATAAATGAAAATACAACAAAGCCTGTATTGCACACTGTAGGAGTTTCCAGTCCCAGGGAAAGACAGGACAGAGGGGACAATATAGGGGAAAAAAATGTTCCCATATTTTTTGTTTCCTTCATATAGATCTTGCACTACAAAACAAAATAAGAGAAAAAACCATATCCAAGGAATGGGTAAAGAAGAGGATGGCTAATTCTTAGGGATTGACACAGAGATGTTCATTCTTGTCTGTGTAGTTCAGACACCGAGATTGGCACTTAGGTATACTCTTAGAAGCTGGCCTTCCTCTGCACCTTGGGTCTCCTGTCACTCTTCTCTGCCCGACATAAATTGATTTTGAGACTATAATGTTTCCTGCTTGCTCTTTTCAGAGTGTTTACATTCTCCTTCTCTGCTTTGCATTCAGCAAAACTGTCCTTCTCCCATCACTGGGGATGCTTCAACATTTTTGATAGATGGATGTTCATGATGCCAATGTGTTACCTGCACAGCATAGATAAATCTCCCATAAACAGAGTTCCACATGGAGAACTGCCAGCCTCCAAGGACAATAAATAAAAATAGGGAGATAGTAGCTCACCTGGTTCTGCTCAGCCACTGTCAATGGACTTTGACAAGAACTACCATCATATCCCACAATATAGGTGCAGCTTTTATTTTTGTTTGCTTTTAATGAATCTTGTGGAAGTCTTAATCTGTGCTAAAATTACAAGTTCCTGTCCTTTCATTAACTAACATATAGATAACATATATGTTTTGACCCTTCAGCCCTTATCAGAGTAGACACAGCAATGCCCTGAGGTTCAGGGTGGGAAACTGGAAGGCTGGTGTCAGTCTGATATTGTAAATAATTAAAATGATAGAAGATTATTTAATTAACCAAGATCTAAACCTTCTTCTTTTGCATTTAAAGTAAGCATTGTAATGAGATGCGCTGGCAGAAATCCTTTGGAGTACTATAGAGACAACATAAATACACCTTGAGAACATTTGTTTTACTGAAGCTTACTGGCAGTTTGCAGACTTTAAAGAATATCTTTTGAATTCTTGAATGGAAAGAAACCATTTGTTGCAACTCCTGCCTTGGTTTAAAGAACTGCTGACACCTCCTGGAAAATATTAAGAGACATCTTATTAAAGTATTCCTACAAATATCCTTTTCTGTGTTGCTGGGCCTGCATATTGTATCTCTCTTCAATTAAATTATTAAAGGCTGACAAAACAGAAACAATTCTAAAGCAATGAAAATAGCCTGCTGGGGTTTGTGTGTTTACTTGTTTCTGTTGGTTTTAGGAATGTTTTTTATCTTGTCTCCAGGGGAAATTGCATGATTTGTACAAAATCCTGCTTTATAGATATCCTTCTGGGGAATCTTGAGAAGAGACTGCTGGCAGGGTGATGGGATTTCATTGATTTGCCAAGGCCAATGAGAGGACTTCATGCCATGACCCCAGAGGTCTTCCTCAGTTTTTGGAATTTATATTCAATAAATGTTCATATGGAGAACTAGCAAGAAAAATGGGAGGAATCTGCCCTGTGTTTATTGGGGCTATACCATAGAATCATAGAATGTCTTTGGCTGCAAGGGACCTTAAGGATCATCTTGTTCCAACCCCCTGCCATGGCATATTTGCGGGGCAAGTCTGTAGGAAATGCACGATCCTTAAAGGGACAGTCCCTTTAGTTCCCAGCTACAATAATGCTACCATTTCTGGCACCCCAGATGTTGGGTTTTTTTGATTTTCACTGATCTTGGGACAAAACAAGAACAAGCACTTTTCATTCCAAGGTCTTGTAAATCAACAGAAATAATAGACATTGGAAGGCACAGAATGTAGACAGGTTTTTTGTTGTTGTTGTTTTTGTGTTGTTTTTTTTTTTCATTTTACAGGTTTTAACCAATCTATCCATGGACAGTGTTTGAGAAGAACATCAGAGTATGGATGCAGAACAGATGCTATGGTCCTGGGGTGGTCAACATAAAAAATGAGATGTGTTTTTTGTATTAGAGTGAAAGTGTTGCTGTTTGGCTTGGATTCAAGTACAGGGTTCTACTGGAAGACTTGGAGACAAGACTTAAAAAAGGGAAGTGCAAAATCATATAATTCTAATTGTAAAAAGCAGAATCACTGCTTGGTCTTTAAATATATATATAGAAGTATACATATTATTATTATTATTATTAATTTATTCTGGTTTTAGCTGTAATTTTTTTCCTTTCCTCCAGCTTCAGAATAATTCAGCACAGTGTTCCTCAGTTATGATCACAATTGAAAACATTCTTAGTGTCTAGTGTTTGCTCTACAATGCTACATACCATTGGCTACAAAGTCCTCCTTGACAATCTATGAAATATTTAAGCTATTATGTAAAAGATTAAAGGCCATTATAAACAAACAAATAAGGAGATAAACAAAATGCCCTATACTGTACTATCGAAAAAGAGAATGAAACATCCCCAGAGCAGTGGTTATCAATATGACTTTGGAAGAAGTTCATTTCTGAGGCCAGGTGAATGAGACCATCACAAGACTGCTCAGAATTCATGGGAGCGTTAGCACTGCCTGCTCAGACATTGCTCACTTCTCCAAGAATTCCTGGCAGAAACCCCTCAAGCATGCAGTAATGAAGTAGATTGACACTACAAAAATTGAATCAACAGATGACAACCAATACTTCCATCAGGCCACTAAGGGAACACTAGCAAAACAGATACTCCAAAGCTCTGACACAGGTTTTAATTTCTGTGTCTCTGCAGTTTGAAACAATCCAATTCCTTAACACCACCTGCCTGCTGAGGAGCAGAAGATTTCAAACTGTGAGACTCATATGGACTTTACAGCAGGATGAAAAGAAGTGGACGGAATAAATTTCCACCTTGTCTGTAGAAGAAGATGCTGTGAGTAGAATAGAGCAGAAACAGCAGACTGATGCAGGACAAACAGGCAAGTACTTGGGGATGCTAGCAAAGTTATCAGTGGCAAAGGGCAGAATGATAATAACAAGGTCACTGAAGTGGGTCACAGAGTATGGATCTACCTTCTGGACCCAGCTGCACGGCTGATGCAGGGCATTTGTGAGCGAGTGTCACTGAGAGCCCCAAATAACTGTCCTAGTCCTGTCCTCATCCCTCTCTGTAAGCTGAGTTTTTGATGCCAGCCAACACAGAATCTCAGTCTGAATCCTGCCATGAGTTTTGTTGCTGTTGTTTTAAGAGGTGCCTCTACTACCAGAGCAAGTTTGACCTATATAACAGACCAAGTAGGTCACTGAGTGCACACTGAACCATGACAAATTGATTTTGAACCATCACTTATCTGGCTCTGTTGCTGTCAAGGAGGATACATCAGTGTGATTAATAAATTATTTACCAAATAGATAAAAGCATGCTTCCCCCACCAGAGATTCTGGAGGGTTTATTGTTTTAAGCTGCTGCACTAATTGGGCAGTGCATTTACTTGCAGTTCCAAGGGAGGCGAACGTTAGAGGAACAATGCTCTTTACTGCACATGGTGGTGACATAGCAGAGGCATCCCATGAATGCCTACAACAAATGATGCTCAGTTTAGTGTTTTGCTGGCACAGCTCCCAGCACTCCCTCCTCACGCTGGTCTCCGTCCAGAACTGCCTCCAGCCTGGCACTGGGGGAGAACCAGACTAATGGAGGCACTAAAACTTTTTTACCCCAAATGCTACTAAGAAGGGAGAGACAGCTTTAAGACTTCACATCATAGCTTTATCTTAGTAATGATCCTTCCCTTGGGAAGATTCCCCTGGGATCTAAACCATTACAGTTGAAAAAGTACCCCAACAGGCAAGAGAAAAAAGGGATAACAGAACCTTTTCCCCTAGTTCAGGGGATGTAGTTCCACCCCCCAATTCAGAACTCAACAAAAACAACAACAACAACAACAACAACAATAATAATAATAATAATAATATAATAACAACAATAAAATAAAGGAAATTAAATGATGAAATTAAGTAAATAGATACATATCATCCCAAGGACCATCGGGAAGAAAGAAAACACAGGAATCCTTTCCACACCCAAGCTATATATCATCTGGCTATAGGGTGCCAGTTAGCAGTACTAACTCCTGCATAATTATTTATACCTATAGTATATCCAAAATCTGTTCTTGTAAATATCCAAAGTGGCTTAAAGCAAATTCAGCTTTTAGCAACTTAATGACTGGTTTTTTTTTTTGAGGAGGAAGAAGACTCAAAAGGCAGAAAAGACAGGGGAAAAAAAGAAAAAAAAGAAAAAAATAGGGAAACTAGTTTTCCAGTTGTAGCACTGAGATAGAAGGAGGATGTTTGCCCTTGCCAAAAACTATTTGCAGCATCCAAGCATTCAGCTTTTTCTTTCTGTAGTGCCTTGAAAAAAAAACCCTACAAAGGAATTCTGGCTGTGTCAGATTCTCACAGGAGAGACTGGATTTGGGGTTATTGAAGAAAAAAGCTTGAGAAACACAGTCCCAGATAAAGACATAGAATGTCCCAGTGCTTGAATCTATTTATCAGCTTATTTCCTGTGAGGTATTCACTAGTCTTGATCACTGGCAAAAATGGCTACATTATAATAATTCTTAATTATATACAGATGCAACAGATTGGTTTATTATGTCCATGTGCTGCTGTCAGTATTTCACAGTGTTTGAAGTTTTATTAAGCTACCATGCTAAATTACTGTATGAGTTGTCTCTGTCATCTAAGACAATATCTCTGGCCAAAAGCATCACTTTTTGCCTAAGCACTTGTGCTTCTGATTCCTTTTGTATGCCTTATCTGTGGCATTTCTCTTTGCTGATATTGTTTTATATGGGAGGATAATTGTTCACCTTCAGACCCTGAGTTTGTCCTCAGTGAAAAAAATCTTCTTAAGGAAAGAAAACTTCAGGGTAATCTAAAATGCATTTTAATCACTGCAACTAATTATGAAGAACAGTAAATCAGTAAGGGTCAGAGCTCTAACACCTTACAGCAAATGACAAAGAGTAGTGTAGCTGATTGTAATGGGATTACTCCTGTAAGTGGCTGCCCACTACTTTCACTACAAGATTCATAGTCTCTTTGAAAAACTGTCTGAAAGACCAACAATAAAAGTATAATTAACTAGAAAACTGAAGACATTATTTCAAGAATTTCTGAAAACAACTTCATTTATAGTAGAGTCTATACATCAGAGCTGTGAAAATCTGCGTAGCTCGTGTACTGATTCATATCAACAGGTATAATCTCACTTAGTGCACTGGGAGCTAAGGAGGCCCAAGAGAGTTGGTTGATATTCAAGAACTTCCTCTAAGCTCAAGATCTGTGCATTTCTAAGAGGAAGAAATCAGGCAGAGATGGCAAGAGACCCACATGAATGAAAAAGCAGTTCATGAAAATACTCAAATAGAAGAAGAAAGTCTGTGGAATGTGGAAAAAGGGTCTTGATGGAGATTGAGGACAACTAGAAACGCTTATTTAAGTATACCAATAAAAAAAGGAAAAATAGGGAAAATATGGGTCCACTGCTGAATGAGATGTGTGTCCTGGTAATAGAGGAGACTGAGAAGCCGGAGTTGCTACTACACCTATTTGCTTCTGTCTCTATTACTAAAATTTCCCCTCATGAATCCCACACCTTTGAGATAAGATAGAGTCTAGGGAAAAGAATTCCTCTTGGCTGGTGAGGATCTGCTCAGAGATTATCTAGGCAAACTTGGTGCACACAAATACATGGGTCCTGATGAGAAGAATCCACAAGTGCAGAGGAGTCAGAGGTAATAGTCAAGCCACATTATATCATCTTTGAAAAATCATGGAGCACAGGAGAGGATTCTGAGGCGAAAAGAACAGTGTTACTCCAGTTTTCAAAAAGGCCTAGAAGAGAGAGCTAGGAAAATACAGGCTGGTCAGCCTCACCTCCATCCTTGAGAAAGTGATGGAACAACTAATTCTGGATGTCTTCTCCAACAAGTGAAAGAGAAGAAGGTTATCAGGAGTAGCCAACAAGGATTCATCAATGGGAAATGAGGCTTGACCAACATCGTATACATCTATAATGTTATAACCAGCTGAGTAGATGAGGACAGAGCAGGGGACGTTGTGTACCCTGACTTTAGCAAGGTATTTGACGCTGTGTTACACAACATCCATGTAAGTAAGCTTAGGAAGTGTGGAATAGATGGGCAGACAGTGAGGTGGACTGAAAACCGTTTCACTGGCAGAGCTTAAAGGTTAGTGATCAGTGGCACAAAGGTTTGTGATCACTGGCACAGAGCTGAGCTGGATGTCTGTAGATAGCGGTATATAGGTAAATATTATGGAGGAAAGGAGATATTTTTATTACATTATGAATTACTGTTGCTGATTTCTGTTGCTTGTATTTTTACATGCCAACTCAAGTTAAACAAACAAACAAACAAACAATAAACATAAGGAACTGGCATTCATAACATTCACAAAGAGGCACCAACTTATAAAAATTCCAGGAAAACTCTAATTAGGAAAAAGAACCTTGCAAAATAAATAGATAGATAGATAGATAGATAGATAGATAGATAAGGCAGTGTACTTGATTTTAAATCCTGTCAGCATATTGGTTGAACTAAAATGGACTTTTGTTTCTTAAATACTTGATTTATAATTAAGAATCTTTGTGATGGATAATGTTACAGTATTCAGTTTCCACAAATCCCAGTGCTGTTTTCCCTTGAAATACTGCATCAAGGTAAAGGCATGGAAAAAATGAGCAAGATTTAAAAAGAGAAAAGAAAAAATCTCTTCTTTTATTTATTATGTTTGACCAGGGAGTTTACCTTTCTTCTTTTTTTTTTTTTTAATCTTGATTTTTTTTTTTTTTTTTTTGTCTTTCATTAAAATGCAGTGTCCTTTAGTTGATGATAGCATTTGGGCATCCTTCCCAAGTCTGCCTGACAACATCAATGGCTAGCTCTTGAGCTGCAGTGACCCTGTAAGCAAGCTGTCCTCTTCTATTCTGGCTGCACCGACTATTACTCAAGCAGTGGGAGCCAAACAAATACGACATTTGGATCTTTCCTACTTGTTCTGTAAAGCGTCCCAGCATGCATGGTGAACGGACACGCTGCATAAGAAATCGACAATTCCCCGCGTTTACACAGCAGGGCATGAGCACTGGCAGCAGAGCTGAGAACTTAACTCTGGGGTATATGGGGCTGACAAATGCAGAGACATATTGATCCTCGGCAGTCTGTCTTATCAGCAAAGTAGTAATGGTCTGCATATTAACACAATAGCCTTATAGGTTACAAAAGACAAGAAAGGACGCTAGAGCTAAGTGCTTAGAGGGTGAGCATGCTGTGCTAACTTCACACATAATGCAGAAGGTTAACCAGCCACCATAGCTTGGCTCAGAAGCCAGACTCACGAATGGTTATTGAAGCAGAGGAATAAAAATGATGGTTTTTGCTAAAATGCTTGTGCCAGGCTGCAAATTGCTGGGGTAAGAAAGTCAATTGCAAAATAGCAAAAACTGCAAATTAAGCAGAAGGGAAACGAGATCCATAGATGCTGTACAAAAGTGTTGGTTATAAAGTACTGATTACAAAATTACTATTGCTTAACGAGCACACATCTCCAGCTGGCATAAAGGAGAGATCAAGCTCTCACTTGGTTCCTAGACACTCAGGTGACAGATGATAATTCTCTGCCTTCTGAGTACAGGCTGGAGGTATCACTCTAATCACCAGACCCGTGCCAAATTAGTTTGTCAAGTGACACTGAGAAATGATGCCGCAGTGTACGGTGATTCTGAGTGATTAATACTGCAAAACATCTCTTGTATGCATCCTCTAGGCAACATCTCCAGCCCCTATACAGCACTTGTTTAGGTTTGTAAGCAGTACAAGAATCAGACTGCACAATCAAAACTTCAGAGAAGTTAAATTATTTCATCAATATGCAGATCTGCATATTATCTGTGAAAACAAAATTCTGAAACTGCTGAGTCAAACATCATGATACCCATAAAACTTCAGTTTTCTATGAAAGTATCACAACAGACCAAAGAATCTAAAGAGTCTGTCCCCTTCCTTCTTGTAGGTCCCCTTTAAATACTGGAAGGCTGCTATAAGGCCTCCCAAGAGCCTTCACTTCTCCAGGGTGAAGAGACCCAGCTCTCTCAGCCTGTCCTCATATGGGAGGTGCTCCATCCCTTGGATCATTTTTGTGGCCCTCTTCTGAATGTGATCCAGCAGGTCCGTGTCTCTCCCATACTGAGGACTCCACATCTGGACATGGTATTTCAGGTAAGATCTCACCAGGGCAGGGGGGCAGGATCACTCCACCTTGACCTGTGGCCACACTTTCTTTGATGTAGCCCAAGATCCAGTTGGCTTCCTGGGCTGTGAGGGTGCATTGCTGGCTCATGTCCAGCTTCCCATCCACCAGTACTCCCAAGTCCGTTTTGGCAGGGCCATGCCCTCCTCTTTTGTCCCCCAGCTTGTTTAAGTCATGGTGATTGCCACAACCTGGATGCAAGAACTTAAAGTTGTGTTCTGCTTGTTGAACCTCATAAGTTTCACCTGGGCCCCCTTCTCAAGCCTGTCTAGGTCTCTCTGGATAGTATACCATCCCTCAGGAACACTGACAACACCACACATCTTGGTGTCATTCACAGACTTACTGAGGGTACACTTGATCCCACAGTCAGTGTCATCAATGAAGATATTAAACAGCACCAATCCTGCTGTTAATACTTTCCATTATAATTTCAAGTGGTCTATCCATTCTATCAAAATTTCTCATGAAAATAAATTCTGTTTCCCAGGAAACCCCAGAGTCTTTTTCTGTAAGTTTTGTCTTTTTCTATTTGCTTTTATTTAAGATTTGTCTAGAGATCTGTAGGGATATTCTTGTGTAGGTTCTTTGGAGTCCAAGCTAAAGAGATCTAGAGGCTATTTTCAGGGATTCTGAAAATATAGTTTATACTAGTCAGAGATGTACTTGTTCTTTTAGTGGAAAAAAAAAAAAAAAAAAAGGGAATTTAAAAAGCTCACAAACTCATTTGTAGCTCATAGGAATCCTGGCTGACGGTTGAGGCTTTTAGTCACTACACTCACATAAATACAACCATTCAGACTCAACAGCCACGTACGCCTTGGATCTAAATTCACTGCTAAGTACTTTATGAGGACATTCTGCGCTGGATGATGAAGACAAAATGTGCTGAATTCAACGATTTCATTATAATTTTAGTATCATAATGAATCACTGATATTCCTGCAGGAGACAATGGAAAGAAACTAAAAATATTTTTAAAAGGGGAAAAAAAAATACTATATTATATCTACTGAGTATCTCATTGTACCCCTTACAATCTCTTCTCTCCTCTGAACTGGTGAAATGCAAGAGCTGCATTTTGCCCATCATCAGGAACAGAAAAGCTCTTAAACCAGGTAGGGAGGTAGGAGATGTCAGGCAATCACTCCAGCTCACAGTCATCCACATAACAATTACAGATTGACGAACGTTGTCAGCATAGTTAGGACATTTTGAGGTAGGGGAGGTATTGTTGTGTCAGTACAGGATATGGCGTTGCACTGCCGATACAGGATCAAGGAATGTCTTTCTGATCCAAAGCCCCTGGGAACTGAACTTGGTCCACTTTGGAAAGATTTTGTTTGGGAAATGTCACCAGGTTGTGTAGCTAGGTTGCTAGCTCGTTCCTGCTGGTCTGGTAAATTGATTTTGAAGGCAGCTTCTCAATATATCTGAGATCAAAATCTGCTCTGTGGAATAAAGCAGATTCGCAAACTGCATTTTTATTATGGGTTTTAATCACAGTCAAGACATTTTCTCTATGCATTCTTCTGTCAGAAGGAAATATTTTTTATTTATTTATTTACTTATTTATTTATTTATAGAAGCAGGGAACATGGCAGTCAGTTGGATCAATCACCACATTATACCCAATAATATTGATTCTATTTTGTTCAGTAAGGCAATATCCAGTGCTGAAAATATCAATGTCCAACACTTATTATATAATTAGGCATATTGATGAGATAAAATTTATAAAAATTAATAATGTAATGTTCAATTGTATTAACAGTGAAAATACGCTAGATGCACACTCAGATGAAATTAAGGCTCAGAGCATCCCATTTCACAGCTTTAACAAAAGACACATTGATATAATCATACACCACATACTCACACTGATTGCTTGTCAGAAGGTTGAAAAGCAGTGAAAGCCCAGTTGTAGTCTGAAATTCTTTTAAAAATATTCCTTGTATTTGTTTATTTGTTCATTTGTTCATTTTTATGAAAACCAATATTTTTTTTCTTCCAGGAGTAGAAACAGAAACCCATCTCACTTGTAGGTGTCATTTATGGAGAATTTTTTGTGATTTGTGGTGCGGATCATCTCCATGAACCCTGCACATCAGGTTGGAATGGATTGTTCCTTGAGAACGATTGAAGTCTGTCCCCAGAAGACATTTGTACTACTTGGTAAAATCTTGACACCATTTCTCTCTTACACCAAAAGGAAACTGCACGTGCTGATACCAAGCCCAGCAGCACCAGGCACCATTAATAGCAGAGGTACACCCAAACAAGGATTGCATAGGCTCTGCACAACAGCCATCACTGGGGCTGAACCCAGACTCACAGGGAGACAAAGCAGTCTGAGGACAAAGGAAGAAGTTAAAAAATCATTTACAGGTAAATGGTCTTTCCCCTTTTCTACCCCCAGATATGTAAAAAACAAATATTCTTGCTTTTGCATTAAAACGCCCACTAGCTGAAAAGCTTTAAAACTGTCAGTGATTCAGATGACAGCCTCAACATCAGGTTACAGGACTGACTCAAAGTAAATGACATCTTATCCTCCATGTCCTCATTTGTAATTATTTGTATAAAGTAAACCTGCAACAGTGACCTCACCCCTTAAAAGTCTCAAAGCCAAACTCAATATAAAAACACCAGTCACTTTTTTTTTTTTTTTTTTTTTCTCCAAAATACACAAGGCTTATGCTGTGTTTCATTCCTCTGACAGTGTTATTTGTAAACTACCCTTTGGCTCTGCAGAGGTTTAAAGTGGCTTTTGCAAGCTAACAGGCAGCAGACAGTCCTGCCCATGAAAAAGCTGCCTGCAGCTGCAGACTTATTTAAATGTGAGTGTGTAGCTGCTCTCCTGCATGCAAAATAAAGCAGGTGCTAAAATATTAAAATCTACCACTGTCCACTATTCATTACATCCAACTGGTGCTGTCAGAAGCAAGCTGCTTGACTAACCAGAGCCTGGGATTTAGTATGACATCTCAACTATAATTACTCCTTCCTCCTGATTCACTTTTTCAGCCTCAGACTTTCAAATTCAGCCTAGATTTAAAGTGTTGTGGGCACAGCTTCATGTACAAGTTAGAAATGCAATGGCCTCTGAATGCAGAAGACAGCAGACCACCAGGGCCCACTGAAGCAGTTTGCTATAAACCTAAGGCAATGTAACTTGCTCTTGGGTGTCTTTGTGGCCGGAGTCTAACTCACTCTTGGCAGATGTGTCAAGTCTCATGTACTGAGCACAGGAGTCATGCAGCTGGCTCTGACCCCAGCTCTCTGCAAGCCCACTGTCACCCACACTGCCTCTCTGAGGCTCTGCCCCATCTGCCAGGTGCAGATAGGACATTCCCTGGCATGAAGGATCACAGAAGTGACAGCTTGCATATTGTTCCCAGTGCAGTGCTGCGCTCGGGTTAGTGACAGCAGATGATTCAGGTCACGTGGAAGGGCAGCTCCAGACTTCCATGTTGCACATCTGCACTGTGAGCAAACCACAGATAGGAAATTGCAAGGAAAATAATCAGAAGCTTTTTGAATACATGTACTCTGCTACAGGGTTAACCTTACCATACACCTTACATTTCACCAAGAATAGTCCCCAGTGTCTTATGAATCGACAGCACAGATAGTAAGAAACAGCAGCATCTTTAAAATCTTCTGCAAGCTGCTGTTTTCTCCAGCAATATGTTTACCTATGCTGAAGAAAGTGAACATTTTGCTGACATTTCTAACATATTATGATCTTTTCTTTTGAATTTTTTTTTTGAATTTAGAGTGAGAACAAACCCTCTGCTTTTTTTTTTTTTTAACTTCTTCACTTTCTTTCAGAAGAGAAAGAAAAAAAAAACTTGACAATGTTTCATACCATAGTGAAAATAATGTTTTCCACACTACTTACAAATATTCTACCTTTGTTTGTACCTATTTATTTATTTATTTATTAAATTTCCAGGTTCCAAGGTTAAAATAGAAGCTCTACAAGTATTCAGGGCTGATTTTGGCTGGCTAACTTATATTAATTACATTGTCCCCAGCATTTTTTTTATAGATTTATTTCATTGTTGCCTAACACTCAGGAAGAACATACCTTTTTCACAGGGAAAGAAATACATCTCATAGTCCATTAAAGCTGCCTGCCACTAAGCAGTGAGGTGTGAGTCCCAGAGAGTGTTTCCCCAAAGCCCACATTTCAGGTTACGTGACAGGAGCATGCTCCATGTCAGGCAGCTTAATACGATGCAGGTGGTATGCCACTTCTGTATGAGCTATCATATGAAATACTTTCTCTACTAGGTGTCAGATGTCAGTTCATTGCAAATGTGTCCCAATACCAAAAGTATCTCATTTAACTTTCACGTTTTCTTCCTACTGCCCACTGAAGCACTGAGATTCTAACTTCTGTTTCCTGAGTAAGCTGATCTGCCTTCCCCACTGCTAGAAATGCTTTCTGGTGCATGTAGAAAATTTCTCACCCGGAAAAAAAAAAAGTCATGAGATTGAAATAGCTAAATCTGATATTAAAAATTATATCTGTAGAGCATGACAATTAGATTGCCCTTTTTCAGCTGTTGGGCAGCTCTGCAAGCCCTTTACTAGCTCTTGCTTCAGGTAGAAGTGGAGCCATAAATTCTTATTTTGATCAGCTAAACCCATAAATTCTTATTTTGTTCAGCTGTCACCACTGCCACCTGTACTGGCTTACTGAAAAGTTTATGCAAGATGAAGAATTTCTTAGAGAAGAACAAATTCATCCTGGTATTAACAGATCCTATAATTGAGGAAATTGAAAGCATTTGAAGTAAAATGGACAAATCAGAAGTCTACCATTTATCACACATGGTGAATACCCAAGGCCTCACAGCTCTTTTCTACAAAAAAAGAATTCCTTCTATAACCTGTGATGTGAATCCACAAATTGGAAATCCAGTGCTGCAGTATTTCCTCTCCTATGTGAGACAGTTCACAGGATGTTCTTTCTATTTTTCTGCGCTTTTTCCTCTCCCCACCCACATTATTTATTTCCTTATTGTATTTCTCTATTGACTCACTGATCCTGTTTTCCACTACAGAACACTGACATTATAACTATATCTTTTGAGTCACTTGTTTGAATGGGTCAAATTTTCAGCTAAGACAAATAAAAAATAATTCTTCTACACTGGATTAATTTGTTGTCCCTATTGTTTATTAAGTTCAATCTGTTACCTCTGAGCATTCAGTCAAGATAAAAACCTTTTTCTGTTGTGTATTTTACAAATATACAACAATATATTATTCCTGTTCCTGACTATTTATTGTCCAAATAGACAAAGGACAAGGCAAAAGAAAATAACATCCAAGGAAGTAGGGGGAAAAAATAACAAAAAACATCAGTTGCTGTTCTGGCTATTCGTATTGTTTAGGAACAGGATTGCATTTCTGCAACCGGAGTGCACAACTTTTCTCTTACTGTTTAGTCCTATTAAGAATAGTAAGAAAGACATCTATATCCATTTTCTGTTATATATTTATTTTGTGCAATGGCTTGTGAAAGAAATTGCTGACTCTTTTTTTTCTAGTTCATAGAATGATAGAATAATAGAATTGTAGAAACGTAGAATCATAAACTACAGAATGGCTTTGTTGGATGGATCATCCAATTCCAATGTTCTTCCCTGGGCAGCCCCAGCTGCCCAGGACCCCATACAAACTGGCCTTGAGCGCCTTCAGGGATGGGGCATCCATTGCTTCTCTGGGCAGCAGTGCCAGAGAGCCTCACCACTTCTGAGTGAAAAAGTTCTGAGGTCTTTTCATGCTGCGTAGGGAAAACAACAGAAACTGAATTTTAATGTTGTTTTTGAATTTATTATTTCCTTTAAATCGCAGATTGTAGCACCATTTTAAGCCCTGGTCAGTGTATTCTAGAGTAGCTTTACGGCTTTCTCTCTAGTGCCAATCCTAGGATGAATTTTCTAGTGTCTCTCACATGCACTCACACATCCCTGCCCACATGAAGAACGGGGCTGTGGGTATGGCATGGGGTGGAAGAGGTAGCATGTGGCTGCTAAATCTCAGAGCTGGAGAAACTGTCTCCCTCGGACAAACAGAGGTATCTCAGGTGCATCTTGATGGCTCTGCCACTCCATTTTGAATCATCTGAGAGCTCTCAAGGCTGTGCCCTTTCATTTCTGTCAGGAAATGGCAGGGGTGAAAGCCACTTTTTCCCACTTCTTGTTCCAAAATCTGTCTATGATATACATCAAGGAAGTGCTCTGCTGTATAAAACCACGGCTGACTTAAGATGAAATCCAAAAGCAAAAAAAAACTTGACCTCGGTTTGCCTGTTTTTTTGCTAGTGTATATCAGCCTGCATGTGTAAACGCTTGATTAAAGACCATAACACAAATAATTTAAAAATTTCTATTTCTTCATTTTGCAGTACTGTCACAGAATATAATTATATGATTTCTAGAGGGTACTTAAAAATGAATTACAGGGTGTTTCCTTTACGTTCCTAGTCGCATGTGAACTACAGAGCTTAGTACTGCTTTCTGTAAATACCATTCCAAATAATCATGAAACATCCTATAATTCAATTATAAATAACCTCTGAGAACCATAAAATGATATATTCTAGGCTGGTGACACACACAGATGTATTCACTGCCCTGACTGCAAAATGAAACCTAAAACAAACCCAGCATTTTCACTTGCTTTTGATCTGTAAAGTGCCTCTGTGCATGAAAAATACAAAGGAGACTATACAGCTTGTAACGCTCTCCTTGGAATTATTCCTTCTGAGAAAAACAAAGTCAAAATCAAAACAAAACAAAAAACACCACTATGCTTTTGATGGAAAAATAAGCAATAAAAGCTTTTAGCCAGCAGTGGCTGAGATGCAGATACACAGGAAAAAGCAACAACTTTTGCAGGAAAATATATACTTTTTTGTGGCACTTCTTACAAAAATCATATGATATTTTCAAAGATGGTTCTCTGATTTTTATGCATGAATTCCTGAGGCCTTCCCATCTTGATGCTTGCTGCAAGAGGCCATTTTTTTCACCACCAAATGTCGAAACAAAATTTTAGAGTAAATGAAAATTGGACAAATTGATGGGGCACTTAATTTGAATCAAGGACAGTTCTTTACCAGGTGACTAAAGCTCAGTAAGTCTGTGCTTAACAATATTACACACATTTCTAACCCACAGCCTCTGACCCTCACAGCATCACCTCCACCTCCTGTGAATCCTGAGTCTGAACCTGAAGCAGCTGCAGGGAATTTCCCGGGATGGGCTGGGGATCAGGGGTTGGGGATAAAGCTGTCTGATACTGCATGTGTCAGCAGAGCCATACAGTTCTTGATAAGGTGTGGAAAATGATGAATTGATTAAGCACAGGATGAAAAGTCAATCTTGGTAGGTTTGATTCCCTAAAAGTCTGGGAGAAGACTCACAAATGTGTGATCTTGGCTGTCAATGTGGCACTCATCTCTGCTCTGTTTTTTCAGCTCTAGTTTCAAACGGTAGGAATAAAATTGGAGATCACTGATCCCTTGGTGAACGACCTTTGATAAATAAGTGCTGTTTTCCTGAAAGACTGTGCCTCTTCTCAGGAGACATTTGGAAGATTTTTTTTATCTGAGAAGCAGCTGCATTCCAAATCCTAGGTCATCCCCCATCTGTTTGTCAAAAACAAGCTAGCTAATTTTGGGAATGCTAAAAAAATGAAGAATTTTTAAAAGTCTCGTTCATATGGATGGTCCCCAGCACTGAAAGAAAAGGCATATGGGGGAGCAGCAGTTGGTGGAACAGTTTTGTTAGTGGTATTAAATGTGGATAAAAGTGTTCTTGTAAGAGCCCATGATAAACATTGAAGGCAGATTTGACCATCACCCTTTTCTTCTTGCACTATTATTATCTTTATACTGTACACCTGGTACTGCTTACTGGTATGCGTTCGGCTGTTTTAATACATTTGGAATAGGGAGGCAGAGATGCCCTGTTTTGTGCTTGCAGCTCTGTAGATATTAGTAATTTTGCAGTTTTCCATCTGCAAGCAAATTCACACCGAGCACAGAACTGCCAGGAAGAGCAGATAAGCTGAAGGGAGCTTGGAGAAAAAGAACAAAAGTTATTTGTGAGGCTGGAAGGAGTGATATATAAAAGAGATAAGTATGTACAGCTCAACTAAACAATGACTAATTGCTAGGGCATAATAACAATTCTGAAAGGAATCTTAATTGATTTATCTGAATAATACTCAAGGCTTCTTTTAAAAGGCTTTACTATTAGAACTATTTATCTGCCTAGGTTAAGGGTACAATTGAAAACTCCATTCGATGACTGAAAACTAAACACACACAGAACCAAAACCATCACGGCGTTATTCACATGCCAGTGGCTCTTAAAATATTCTTGCATGAATAGTCTTGTGTGTCACCAGAGGAAGCTAATGGGTATCCTAGAGCCTAAGATGGTGATAAACAAAGACATTAAATGATAATGGTTACAGGGGTCTTAACAGAGTGAATTAGTCTAATCCAATACACAGCCTGACATGACCTATGAATTGCTGTTTGCTGAGGAGCATTAGCCATGAATTCTGGGTGAAGTGACTTGGATAAAGCATGCAATGAAACTCATTAAACGCAGGGAGAAAATATATCGTATTCTTTCGAAAAAAAATTAAAATATTAGTTCATAATATTCCGAGGATGGTTTAAAATGTCTTAGCTGCACTGACTTCAGTGACACTGATTTGCATTAGCTGAAGTTCTGCCCCTAAATTGTTTAAGAAAACCCAGAATGAAACTATAATGAATTTATTTTTGGAAGGACACCATCTGGTGTTTTATTGCTAGCTGACAAGAAGTAAGAAAGGATAGTCTGGCTGCTAGTTGCAAGAGCAGTGCACAATTTGCTTCTAGCAGGAACTTGTGAGGATGTGGTTAACCAAATAACTCTTTTTAACAGGTCCCCTCACAATCATCTACAAGTTGGAGATGAGCTCAAGCCAAATCCAGTGACCTGGATATCATTAACCATCTCTGTTTAAAAGTGGTATAAACTAGGAATAATGGTCCCATACTGTCACGCTTCAGAAGCAAATTAACCCCTGTCTAGATCTCTATTGTGTTAAACCAATCATCTCCATTTAACGACTTCAATATTTCTGTTGATTGTAAAGCAGGCTCTGAATATAAGCTACACCACCTTTCAGGATTCATAGCCTACTATAAATCTGAAGAACTTGAAACTTCATTTGGTTGCTGATTTCATTGCATTCTCTGATTCTCTCTTTTCCCCCATGACTCTTTTTCTACACTAAATCATTTTTTTCAGTTGTTGTAGCAAATAATTCACTCTAAAACTGTCCCTCATAGCACATTATACTACAGGCAAGTTACAGTAGCTTTTCCCCAGTGCTGTTGATTAACTTAAGGAAAAGAACATTTAAGGTGTGATTTTGACTTTTTTATTGCTGTAACTATGTCAGATGCACTTCCTTTTATTTCATGTTCAATGATAATTTTAGCTGAGCCTTTAGGTAGAGGCATCAGATTAAAGAACAGCAGAACCTTTCTGAGAAAGATTAAATGATGATGCTTTGAGAGGCATTGAGGTTCATCTTCACCCCAGGCAGCAGCCACAAAGCAAGTGCCAAAACAATGTCTGCAGAGATAAGCATAAGTGTGAGCCATTTAGCAAAGGGAAGGCTAAGAAAATGAAACAATTGCTTTATTTGCCTACCTCTATCACAAAGCACAGACATGATTGAATAGTGGGAAACAACAGAAAGTAAGGCACAACTTTCCGTATGAAAATACATGTAGAGATGAGGCAAAATAAGCTTCCTTTCAAGGTGTTTGTAACAACGAGTATGAATAGCAAGCATTAGTTGTAGGATGCAGTAAGAATAAAAACAATTGTGAGAGCACATTTAAGTCTCCTCATTTGCTCGATCAGTTCCACTTTTCCTGACGACGCACAGATTTTGCTGTTCTCTACTGGCAGGCATTAGGCAGCTGCTCTTTCTGCTGCTGGAGCTCATCTCTGCTCATCCAAGGCTGCAGTGCCATGCCACAGCCCTCTGTGGGCACTGAGAGTAGGAAGGTTTTGAGGTCTGGGCTGTGACAGAGTGTCTATATCATGCTGAATTTGCTGACTTTAGCAGAGCTATTCTTGCCTGAGATGGGACAAGGGGATATGAGGGTCTGATCTGGATTTGAAGGCATTTGCTCTGCACTATGCCCTGATATTGTGGCTACTATAACTGTCTCTACAAGCATTGATACAATACAGGAAATGATGCTTTTATATCTACTGGACAGTGGTCTCAAGCTGCTTGGATTTAAACTGTCATCATTTGCAAGAAGTGCCAGACCATAAGGAATGATAGCCAGGAAAATTTTGGTTTCTAAGGAACAATAAATAAGGATAATTCCATAGCATTAAGAAAGCTTATATTTTTTTTTATCTTTACTTCTATTAAAACTGCTTGGAAAATACAATGTCGATGTACAACTGTAATTACAGTAGATCTGAAATTATAAATATGGCCATAAATATTTTCCTCTAGTCAGATTTGAGAACACAAAAAGGAATGTGCTTGCCGTTCTACATTAATGTACTTAGAAGGAGATATTCCTGATAGTTCAGCCTCACTGAACAGAATAAGGCAGACAGAGCCTCATGTACACCTCCTGTTGTGGCAGAACATTGAAACTGGAGCTGTGGGCAAATGCAAGTGAGAGATGGTTGCTCTTGAGGCAACTGGGATTTAGTCACAGCTTAAATCCTCCACATGATTGCAGTCCAAGCTAATCAACCCCACTTAAACAAAGGTGTATGAGCGTGAGCACCCCATAGGATCAGTAAACGGAAACCAAACTGGGAAACGAGCTGCTGAGAACATGTTATGTTGCTCTGTGTTAATGGATTAACTGGTACAAATTTCCACTGATTTGCACTCCACTTGCTTCTATGCATATATATCCATTTGCATAGCAGAGCACTTAAATAATTAATGCACTTCAGTGTCTCCATAACCTTGTCATATAATTTCTTCATGCCCTTTGGCAATTCACTTCTCTACTCTGGCCTTCAGTTCGCTATTTGTAGAATACGTGTGCAGTCAGAACTCAATTAACAGAGATAACAGAAGTGGAATAACTCAGAGAAATAGAAAACAGACAATTGAAGACATATACTGCAACAGCTATTCAAGAAGAGGATAGAGAAAGATCATTGACAGTGTCAATTCTGGAATACAAGGATTTTTGCTCTAAACCAGGACTAAACGTTCAATCCATCATGCCCAAACATAGTTACATCTATGCATGCTTACACAGACCTTCCTTCACAGTAATTTGTGATGTGGATAAGTCACCTAGGGATCAATATGTAGTGGCTAAGTTTGAGTGATAAAATATTTTTCTGCTGCAAAGTGCATTATGAAAAGCAGTAGGAATGTCAAATAAGACAGATCTTTTTCTCCATTTATCTCTTTTCATTAAAAATAAATAGATAAATACATATATCAAACACTGGGTTTTGTGAAGGAGCCTGAAAATACAAAAAAAATTAAGTCCAGTTAGGTACTAATTGTAGCTCACCTCTATCTCAAAGTGATAATCGTAAATAGATAGACTTCCCTAGAAGAATTTTTTTTTTACCTTGTATCTGAGTGCATATGTAAATCATACCCTTTGCTACAAAGGCAAACATAGGATATATTGTTAAACCTGAATAAATTGTTGGAGTGAAAATACTTCCAAAGCACTTGGTGATCTAGGAGCTTATACTTAATTTCAGTCTGGAATTTATGGCCATACATCATTATATATTCTACACACACAGAAGAATGTTATCCAAAAACCAAGAGGAAGAATGAGTGATCAAGAAAGAAGATTTACAGAATCCTGAGCTGTGATTAAACTGGTGAGAATTTTGCTATAAGAATTAAAATAACAACAAAAGCAACTCCATTTTATCTTTTCTGAGTAATTCAGTGTATTCTGACTTTGTTGGTATGAGTAACTGAGTAACTGTAACATTTATTTTTTTTCTATAAGTTATTAAAAATATCCCAAAGGTCAGAGAAAGAAAACAAGAAATCTGCTCTTGTTTTCTTAGAAGCAATAATATCCTGCATATTATTCCTGCCCATGGCAGGAGGTTGGAACTAGTTGACCTTCAAGTTTGCTTTCAATTTGAGCCATTCAAAGATTTCATAATATCAAAAAAAGTTTGTGTCTAAATGATGTTTTTAACCATTCCTCCCAAAGTTGGTAAATCCTGAACACATCCACATTTATAGGCTTTTTCTTAGGTATATAGCACATCTGCTTAGCCTTTTCACTCACATTAGCAGTCTGTTTCGTTGTGGAACATTCTCCTTTCATTGTTTGAATCACATGGCATAATCCTATAGGCATACTACCAAACCCCATCATTTGTAGTTGAGCATCTTCTAGACTCCAAAATTTTATTGTAAATCTCCAAGTTCTTGTCCTCTTTAATGACAATGTGAGAGAAAAATAGAAAGAAATCTTTAAAGCGAGCTATCCTGGTTCTGTCCTTTCCCAACCTGTTGAGTTCCCCCAGACCTCTTGCTGATAGGACAGTAAGAGAAACTGAAAAAATGAAAAGGCTTTGACTCTGTACAGCACTCCTCAGCAGCAACTAAAACACTGGTGTATTGTCAACAGTGTTTCTCTACCAAAGCCAAAGTACATTGTAACAGACTATGTATAGAAAGAATATTTTTCTACAGACATAGCCCTGTGAGTGAGAGGCATTAAAAGTTCTTTTCATGCTGTCTCAATATTGACCTTCAGTGAGGTTTCAAGAACCTTTCTTGTGTAAAGCAACTATGTTAGTTGAATTCAGTGCATAATGCTAATCCAATATAGAGATATGCCATTCAGCCACAGCATGTAGATCAGTGTTAGTGGAAGGAAAGAAGTAAGGAATCTATTCAGCTCTGCTGAAAGCTGCTTTTCCAATTTCACCATCCCCTATTATTGATATATTTCATGAAAAAAGAAACAAGGGATTTCAGCTGAAGTCAGTAGTCATTTCACATGAAATCTCTACCAAATCTACCATTTCCAGTGGATTTTGATTTCTGACTTTTTCAAATCAACTTTGCTGTGTCAAAATTCATAATTTCTCTTGGTCCGGCTTTTCAAAGGGTTATGCAAGCATATGCATTAGCTCCCTTAGTTCTGTTTCTTTGTACTAGTGATTACGATTTTTCACCACAGTCACAACCATTAGCTGTGCATTTTTGCCAATGATGAAAAGAATTCATGCTTATAAAAATCTGCATGGCCACCTGGAATGTGGCTTGTCTTTCATGATGCTGTTGCCACTGCTGAAACACACCAGCCAGCACCATTAGCTGACATTCATTGTTTGGTCCCCATAAACATTCAGCAAGCGTCAATGAATGTCAATGGGTAGAATTTTTTTCACATGGAGTAATTCAGCTCCACTGTTTTGCTTCATACATGTTTGATGTCAGATTCCATTTTATCAGACTGCCCCTCCTCTGCCGTGTATCACACAATAAAAAGGTGTAAGGGAATATAGTGGGAAAGTTCAACTTTTTTTGACATACAACCAACATCTGCCTCTGATGTTGCGGGCCAACATGATAAAATAGGAGGCAATACTTTTGGGCAGCCCTTCTATATTAAAAGGTATAAAAATGAAATTAGGCATAGAAACAGCTATTTTGCACTGGAAAAATACAAGTGTTCTTTCTACATCATAAATGTCAATGGAAGAGAGAATAGAAAGATATAAAGTAAAATAACTGATCAGAAAGTATGCTGCGTTTGACCTTTCTCAAGGTGTATGACCATTGTACTGTCATATGATGGTGATCTTTGATTTTCTTCTCACAATGTTTTATTTGACATAGTTGATGAAAAAAAATCCATAGTTATTGAGTATTGCACTGTGGTTTATTCTGATGTCAAGTTTCAGCCATCAACTCAAATTTTGTTTCCCCAAGATCAAATGTCCAGAGACAACAGTTGTGGAAACCCTCAGACTCAATTTGATTTTCCAAATCAATTAAAAAACCTAGGGTGCTACTGGATTCAGCTTTTAGAAAATAAAGTGGGTGGTTTTATTATTATTATTTTTTTTCCCCCATTTACTTTAGGGGAAAAAAAGCACAAAGATTATTAACACAAGCTTCAACACAGCAATGGAAAGAATCCACAGCTTTCCTTATAGAAATAGGTGAGGACTTCGTAGAATCTAAAACACTAATAAAAAGAGCAAAAGATGTTCATATGTTGAAGGAACACCCAAATGGTAACACACTGGCTTCTGAACAGTCACAGCTGCCATTCAAGTAGCAGTTAAATTGCACTGGATGAAGAGACAAGTGGTGGTCTCACTGAGTCTCACTGAAATTTCAGGGCTGCCCTGAAATTCCTCTTCTTGCTCATGCTGTTCAAACTGAGAATGGGAAAACCTTTTGCAAATTCTCACCATTGCCTTCTTGAGATTTGCTTTCCATGTTCTCCCTTGCCTTCACACTTAGATACGTCTTACTGTTCTTGATGAGATGAAAATTTTATTTTCTAGCAAGAGAAATCTGCAAGCTTTGATATAATATGTGTCTCCCATGTTATGAAGAAAATAGAGAAAAATGAAATTATTTCCTTGGAATAAAATAATCAGTCAGTGGCAAAATCAGAATGCAATATAAATATAGAAGCCACTTATGAGGTAAAAGTCTACCAAATCCTTAAATGACACATAATCTTTCCCATTCTTTAAATGCAGTTCTTCCCAGTGTTAGGTTTTGCTGTCAGAGAACAATCTATTAATTTTCAGAAACATGACTGTGTCTTTAGAAGAAAATACAGCAGGGTCAATGGGAGAGAAATGACATATAACCTCACTTTATGCTAAGAATAAATGGTATTCTCCAAGGTATTAGCACTTCAAATACACTTTTTCCCCATCAACAGTTTTATTTGTCATTATTCATGTAATCAATATCTTTTAGCAGGTCTATGCTTTTGGTGCTGTTAAGTGTCTTCAGGTCCAGGGTTTATTAAAAGACACAGGGAATAATTATGAAGCATGGTATTGACTTCATGTACCTTGGTTGTTCTGTGTGTAATTATGTTATGATTATCTCAATAATTAATGGGTTCGTCTGCATTCCATAATACCATCACTGAGAATCTTCATTTTCAGACCTTCATACTGTCTATTTTCCCTTTATGTACACGGTACAACAAGTGCTCGGATTTAACTCTTTTGTTTTTGTACACTGGCATAATTTCATTGAGCAAATTTAAAGAAGAAAACATCCAGACAACATTATCAATTCTTCTGATCTTCAGAAGGATAAATCAGGTCTATGCTATTTGTAGCTGGTTTAACATGCTTAACCAAATGCTGACCTTGTTTACATCAAATTAACCTGGGAATAGACCCATTACAAAGCAACAGTCATATCACAAAATCATATCATAGAAACAAGTCTTGGAAACAAGTCTCACAGAAATATAGTGTAAATGATAAAGTGAGGAGAATAAGAAAAAGACCAGGAAGACAAAATAATTTGTTCAATTAAGTTGTGACAAAATCAAGAACTGACAACTCATTGAGTGACAATTGCTGTGGCTTCCTTGACGAAGAGGTTGGGATCTTGCTCTGTTTCAGATTGCTTCATGCTGAAGGAGCATGCACCATCTGAAGAACTCATCTAGCAAGTATTCTTAGCAAGTACAGGATTTATTATCTCACATCTTTCAGTGGTATCATTGTAAGAAGCGAGCTAAGAATTGTTTGCATAATTATTTTAGAAATTAATTGAAAGCATCTGAGTGTTAATAAACTGTTAAAGAATCAAAAGTTTTGGAAGAAAATGTCTGTCTAACTACTAATAACTTAATAACTAATAAACTTCTTGCTGATATCTTGTATTTTTTATAAGCATTTTAAATTTTTTAACATGCACATCATTCTTTTTCCATATTAGAGATATGGATTTCAAGCTTACCATCATAAATCAAATCAGTGGTTGTTAGTCCATTATCTGATCTGATGCTATGTAGTTGAATTCACAGCCAGTATTCAAAGATCGAATATACAAAAATATAAAACAAGGGAATCAGGAGAGAATAAGAACAGTCATTAGGCAATATCCCACCCAAGTCAATTCCTTCACCTTTAAGAAAATGCTGTCATAGAAACATCGTTCTCATTACTTCTTGCTTACTGCTTGCAAATAGGACTACTTCAGCAAAACACTGACTTGAACTAAGTAAATGGGATTTAAACATAAGTTTTTCTTTTTCTTTTTCTTTTTTTCTGATTTAAGTCTTTACATTTTCTTAAATAATTGTGGAATTTCAGTGCTTAATACAGAGGAAATGCATGTTGGACTGAAACATTACAAAACATGGTAATCCTGAAATAGGTAAATGAGAAAAAAGTCTACTATAGAAAGAGAGAAAGAAGATATCTGAACGTAAGTAATAATGTTTGGGAAATGGAAATGCAGTCCCAGTGATTCCCCTAAAGAGAAATCTAAACAAAAACAACTGAATTGTTGTGTAAAATTTATGAGACAATTTAAAGAGCTGAAGGACTTAAAGAACAAATCAGTAAAGCTAACATAAATATATATTTTTAAAGGATAAACCATGAAACTGTGAGGTTGCTAAGGAGCAATTAAGGAGGAAAAAATATATATAAGAAAGACCCTAAGTGGATTCTTGGCTCTGTTTTTCTTTTACTCCAAAGGATGCCTGCACATAGCAGGCCTGCTCTTTCAGATAGTAGTGATGGGGCACTCTCAGAGATAGTGGCGGCAACAAAAAATGTTGGAACAAGATAATAGAATAAAGAATAGCAAAACGTCAGCTTTAGAGGAAACATAGAGAACTATTCAGAACTGTGGAAAAGACAGCACTGGTCAACAGGTTCTGCTTTCTGTCATTAGAACAGAGATATTAAATTACGATGGTAGGTTAAAATCAAAATATTAAAAGTAAATCCTTTTTTCTGCACCACATCTACCAAAGACTAGCCTTTTTCCTAGATGATATTATTATCATACAATTGCAATGGCTATTCATACAGTCATGCAATGACCATAATGATCCCTTCTGACATTAAAAAAGAATATAGAAAATGCAAGGGTTATAGACCTCTGAAAAGGTCTATTGTTAGTAACAGGATATTGGGCTAAGGAAATCATCGGTCTGCCTTTTAGGACAACTCCTAAACGTTTAAATTATCACTCATCTTCTGTGTCATGTTGTATTCTTAATGTCAACTATAAAAAAAATAATAATAATTCAGAAATAACAACATAATGTTGTAAAACCATAAGGAGTAAATAAGATTAGAAAAGCCATTTCCTTTACTGGGATTTGTGAGCTAAAGGTTAACTTCCAATTAGAGTTTCAAAGGAAGAACTTTTATTCTGCTTTGGTTGAGGCTTTTAGCAAATCACATTTATATGTGCAGAGCATTTGTACGTTTCCTAATAACTTTCCATTGCGCTAAAGGCTTTAAGCAAGCCAATAGTACTTGTATAAAGAAGCTGGACATGAGTTACTCATTGATAAGATTTGTTAATATTGCAATATCAGCTGCTACTGCCTTAAGATTGATTGCCATAGTGTTACTATTTAATTGCTTGGCAAATACTATACAACAACCTTGTATTTCCAAGTGTAAACAAAACTCAGCAGAGAAAGATTAGTTTCTGTGTCACATTCATATAATAGTAAAACAGCAATAATAGTATTGTATTAAAAATAACGTAATGGAAAAAGATAAATAGTGCAAAACAATAACTGACAAATTTAAATAATACTGGGCCCAGGGGATTAAGTAATACTTTGCATTTTTATAGTGCTTTCAATATAAGGATCTCAAAACACTTCTCAAACATTAACAAAATAAGCTTCCCAACACTCTTTAGGTAGGGAAATATTATCCTCATTTTACAGATGAATAAGCTTCTTTATGAGGAAGATAAAGCCAAGTGAAATTTCCAAAGCCACAAAGCATGTCAGAAGCAGAATTACTAAATAGGCTCCATGCTTAGATTACACAGAGACAGAGACCTTGACAAATAAAATAGAATCCACACATTCACTTGAAAGCCAGTTCATGCGTATTGCAGTCATCACCTTAAATAAAAATTATTAACATGAAAAAGCTAAATTTTCATTTCTGAAGTAAATATTAAACTGTAGTGAGAAGCACTCATCTCAGTGCCTGCAATGACTGCCTATGAACCTCTCAAAGCAAAGCTCTGCTTATTGCACATTCATCCCATGGATCCTAGATTCAGTTCTCTGAAGACTGGTCCCACACTACCTACCCTTCTTTAACCCACTTCATATGCACTCAAATCCCTTTTCTGCCAGCCTGTTGATTTTTTTTTTTTTCCATTTTTCAAATGATAATAAATGTTTCAATATTTGCCTGTCAATGATTCACATTTTAGAGTGGATGTTCACTAGCCATGAAAGAGGTACTTTTTTCTTCCTGGGCATATCCTTTTCTTAACTGATCTAGTTATTCCAGAAGTTTATTTTACGCATTAAACTACAGTATGAATCACCAAAAAAATGTGCATAATATTTGATTCAGAAGTTAATATAAGAAGTGGTGTCCATGCTAGATATTGAGATCACAATAGAGCAGTTATACTGGAAAATCTGAGGATACTCTGGGTTTTCACAGATGAACCTGACTGCTGGTATAAAAAGAAAAAAAAAAAAAAAAAAAGGAAATCATTGAGAATGTGCTGAAAAAAAATTCAGATACAGTTTTATGTTCTTTGTAGGATGAAAAGGTGAGAAAAGGTATCTGGGGTAATTAATTTAGAGTCTGTTAATTTTAGTTGCAAAAGAACCTAGAGGAATTAAGGAAGTTCCCTTCCTTTCCACTCTTTTTTAACTTCTAGAAATCCCACTGCTGCTCATTCACTGTCAAGGCAGCAAAACTTTCATCAATGTTACTAGAAGGAAGGGAATTTATGTATATATAAGCATATACACATATTTATGTCCACACATACGTGCATATATCTACAAATGTATACAAGGAGTCCTAATCTTTCCAAGCAGAGTCACAGCAGCTCTCATACTCTCACCCAAAGGTAAGTCTCATTTACCTACCAAAGCAGATCAAGCATTCCCATTCCACCAGGGTAACTGCGGAAAGTCCTTGTTCCTTGGAGGTGGGCTCGTATCAGTTGTTCACACACGAAACTAAATTTTTACAACAGATTTAGACAAATCCAACAAAATTAATTGAAAAGAAATTCCAGAAGAATAGACTGTTTTTCACTGGGACTATACCCATTTCACAGGACCAACAATTTTTCAGCGTGATAACAGTTCACAGTTTTTTCAGTATAAAATGACTGCAAAGACACAGTCTCCATCTTCCAAGGGCTGCAAGACTTTTTCCAAATCATTCACTGGCAATTTCTGATATTTAGGAAAATGTCCTACTTAGAGCTGATTTCAGAGTGGACATAGCCATATAGCACTGCAGAACTAATTCACTGGCCTAGCTTCAGAAGTTGTTCAGAATGTTTTTCGTTCCTTTGAATGAAATGAAGCACAAAAGCAAGAATACATTTCTCTTGACATAATGTTTTCATTAAGTGGCACAAATATCAAACTCTTGATTCACTGACTATTTTTGACTCCAGTAGAAATAGTCTGTCAACAGCAAAAGCCAACCTTAAAAAATGGCAAGATAACAAATCTATTAGTATTTTATTTTTACAGGAGTAATTCTTTTTTCCAATTTGTTAAAAAATATTCCTATGCTGCAGAACAACAAGCTCAAATGAGCTTCCTAAATTACCATTCCTTGCTTTGAATAACCCAAAGTCTTCTTACTAAGAAAGTAAGTCTGTTCTTTTGTTAAGTCCCCTAGTTTGCACTTTACCACAGAAAGCAAGCAAGAATCATAACTAATGACTCATATTCCTATATAAATGTCATTTAGATGTGTATTCTGAGTATGTGGCTTATTGTTTAGACAGAAAACATTTGTCTAACTTGTTTTGGGATAATGGCTGTCTTTAAATACCTTGTTGTAATAAAGATGGGGAAAAGGATGTTGGACCATCTGTTTGTATGTTGTTTGTGCATATTTTGCACCTGCAGAAAGAACTCTGTTCCCACACTTGCCCGAAAAAGAGCCATCCTATAAACATGGAACAGTTAGGCTAACACATGGAAGACTTCGAAAACGGTGTAGAGTCTCCTTTTGTCCTTAGGAGACTAACCAAAATCAGTCCAACAGCCAGGGAAGTGAAAGGATTTCTGACACTGAAGAAAATTCCCAGCTGCATCTAAACCTTGCTGCTAAGCAACTAACAGGCCAATAATCAGAAAACATCACTATGTATCATATAGATGGCACTTAGTCTTGAGAGTCATTATACTCAGCAAGTAATCTGTGGAAAAGATCCATTCAGGTGGGCTCACTGAGGGCAAAAAGTTGAAGCTTCAGTGGTTCAGGCAGAGCTTTCTGCATTTGGTGAAGTTTCCGGTCTAGTTTTACACAACCAAAACTCCAGCAGACTCCTCTCACAGAGTCCATTAAGTATTTTAGCATTCACAGGAGCAAACGGGGGAAAAGGGCAGTCTTTAAGTGATATGAATTATAGCAAGAAGTTGATATAGGAGATCTGAGTCTTTAGTAAGTGCAAAGCTAAGATTCATTTATGAATGGCCATTTGTCATGGATGAAAGAGAAACATTTGTGGACTACTGATGTTATATTTACATGGCCACAAGGACAGGGAGATATATGGTTTTTAGGCCTTTCTTTGACTATAGAATCTCTTAAATAACATTGACTGAAATAGATTTTGGCTTTTCAATGGCTCAGCATGTCATATGATCAAATTGTGGTTCAATGCTCTCATCATTTTATTTGGACCAAGTCTCACACTCTACTTACACACATACGTGTTTGTTTGTTTGTTTTTTTTTCACGATTGGCTACTTGCTATCAGATGTACATAAGACTGAGGCAAGCACAGATTCCCCATCTAACAAGTTGAGCCTGGAAAATTTCAAATCTTGTCTTCATTGACAGGAAGGTCTGAGGTTATTATCTTCAGGTAATTAATGTATTTGGACTAACTGGATATAATATAAGACACTGACTAGAATACATGTTAAGACTGCTGAGAAATAAGCTATGTATAATTAAGGTGTGACGACAAATCCTATGTAGCTTCTTTGTAGCAATTCTGTACTATTCTTAGACACTTCTTTTCAATATTACTTCAGCTTTAAAGGAGAAAATACAAAAATAATTCAGACAAAAAGCGCAGTATTTAGACTATTTGTGAATTAATTAGAATATTAATTAAATGATGAAATTTGGCAGCCAAATAACAAATGTCCCAGAGCCCCCTTCCCTCAACTGTCTAATGTGTACATCATCCAGCTCCAATACCATTTCATTGTTTCAGCCTCCAAGAAAAACAGGATGCAATATGCCTTCTGTCTATGATAAAGTTTCCTAATACAGTACAGTAATGCAATTTGTTTTCATACAGCATCCTGCATATAAAAAATTACATAACCCTTTATGAGAAGATAATGCATTACAGACTCAGGCACATTATTGTCTTGCAGGAAGAAACTGAAGGATAATGTTGTGGGAAGGGATTGAGGAAATAGGAATTGAGGTACAAAAGTAGTTAAAAAAGAAAGTAGTAAATGTGTAAGTATTCTTGAGCTTTTGAAGAAATGACACTAGCTTTAATAGAGGGCTTTAACAGTGGCAGGTCAGCCTTGTTGCAGACACAATATAACACAAAATGTTACGTACACACAGAAGGTGATAGCTCTCATCCCATGGGTTTATGCCATAAATAGATGACAAGGTGAGTCACAGAAGAACTACATGAATTCCCTAAGTTGAAGGAGTCAGCTTGTGGTTCAAGTGAGGAATGAACATGAATGCTCAAAGTCTCAGACTCCTGACAAAAAATATTTGTCCAAAAAATGTTTTCCATGATAGATGGGCCATTATTGCAGACCCAACCATTTCATTAGTTCTGGGGATACTCACTCTGACCACTACAATGTGAAGGCCTAAAGCAGGTGAAGAAAACAAGCCTTTGTGCCAGCTCCGTACTAAAATAGAGAAATTTCAGATTTGAAAAAGAAAACTACTTACATGAGAATTTGCTTATTATTTTGACACTGGAGTGAGAGTTATTCCTGATTCCTTCGTAGGAAATACGTCTGTAAGCTAGTCATTCTGAGATTATAAGGAAAAGAGATGAAATATATTCTCTGTCCAAATGAGGGAAAAGATAGTTAGTACTGGCACCTCTTACCAAACCTATGGCAATTTATAAAGTATAATAATGATTCCTCAAAATCCCACGATTACACTTTAAAAGTCACTAAATTGAACGGTCTCCTTCTCTCTCGTTCTGTACCACAAAAAGCCTGTCATGGACTCACAAACCTTTCACAGGAGGCTAAATCTTTCTCACCATTCAGAATTCAGTGTTGAGAAAAACAGAGTTAGGAATATAAGAACATGGAAAATTCAATGTTGAATACAACTACAGTGTGATTGGCTTCACTTTCATACGGACACACAAGCCACTGAACATATGTACACCAACAGGAGGGAGAGATGTATCTTAGACACATCCTTCTCATTCTGTAAATCCATCCATTCAGTATGGATTCTTTCCCAAGAGCTCAAAGTCTTCTGGAAGCTGGTAGGATTGGAACTGGCCTTCTGCCATGGCTTCTGGTGTCACCTTGGACAATATTTCTAGGTGTGTACAAGAGATGGAAGCAGGCAGGCAAGAGCTATTCTGCTTGTGCTCTGAGGCACAGAACATCAGTCAGATCCCATCTGGGACCCATATGCCCAAATGACCACATGCTGACACATCCTGTGTTTCAGAAGTCTCCAGCTGTGTCTTTCTCACTCCTGCACTGGAAGTCACTGCTCCAGCAGCAACCTGCATAGGCACAGGCACATACCTATGCCTTGACCAGTCCAAATCACATTTCCATATATTAGTCTGTGTCTCCTTTCAGTGAGGTTGAATCAGAACAGTGAAATGGAGCAGCTGATACTAGAGCACATCTGTTGAGCCAGATGTTGGGGCAGTAATCCCTGGTAAATCTGTAAAAGAGACAGCTGGTGGCAGTAAAGTTTGAAGAGGCCACAACTAGATTCACCCAAAAAAGACTGTCAAAATCCTAATTAGTTCACTCACAATGAACTAACACAGCAATAAGGCTTCTGCATTACAGCTGATTCTGGCTGCACCCATCTGTGTAAACACATATAAATCTCTCTTTGATTTTTTCCCCATCTGTGAAATAGGAGCGTGTTACCTTTTTTTTTTTTCTTTTTTAACTATTTTCTTCCTTCTCTGTTTTAGCTCTTCACGACTCTCACTTATTGTAGCCTTGCTCATTACTATAACAGTGGGAGAAATACTTAATAGCTGTCAAGGATGGACATTCTCATTGAATTCAAAGGGAAAACTGGCATTGACTTAAATAGGAACCAGAAAAGACATTCAGAAAACCATGAAATACTCCATTTATTAGAACTATGTGAATTGTTAATATGATAATGATTCAAAGGGCTATGAGATTGGGACATTTTTCAAAGGTGTAGCTTTACTCAAGCCTAATCTCTGAATGTTTACAGATGTCTTATGTTCTTATAAAAAGCGAAGCAATTCTCATATTCTTGGAATAGAAGAATATATAGCATAGCCTGCATTTTAAAGAAATCATAGCTTGCAAAGTCTTGTGAACATTAACCCTCGACCCTTTTCCCATGATCCCTCCCACTTTTTTCCCCTCTATCTTCAGAAGTCAAAGATAAGTAGTGAAAAAGGATGAAAGCATGAAATGAAAGCTGAAAATCAGAGCTGTGGATTTCTGAAAAGCTGCTGCTGTTTGACGCAGGGTTGGGGCAAGGGGTGGGGGTGGGATGAGGTAAAGAGAGATCACAGGACTGCAGTTGGAAAGGACATGCCAAAGAAGAGGGTGGGAGCAAAGGGAATACAGTTAAAATAAATTTTTGATGTGGACACTGGCTGAGTGAGCCTAGGCTGAAACTCAGCATAGAGATTATGTGTAGGTTGAAGCTTACATTTAGCATTTAAAGAAAGATAGAGGCATGAATCCCCTTGCAGTGGGAGTCAAAAGTGGGCTACCAAAGCAAAACAATAGGACAGTAGAACATTTCTACAGGAGATCATTTTGGTCTCAGCTCTAGATTCTTGTTATTTTCTTTGTTGTTTGTTTTGCTTTGTTTTGTTTTAGGTTTGATTTTAAAGTTTTCTTTTTTTTAGATTTAATTTGTTTAGATTCAAATTTAATGTTGGTGTTGAGGGACAAAAAGATTCTAGAGCTCTACTTGGATGGGGATTACAATTGCTTCCCAAAAAAATGTGTAGGCTGTAAAGACTGAAAGACTTGCTCTACAGATGCTCTTGATGTGAGCAATGACTGCATGACCTTGTCCAAGGCTCAGCCTACTTTTATAGTTATCATTAAAGTCGACGAAAGAGAGAGCCCATGGCTGTAGTAGGAGATGAGCTGAAAAGATCTTTCAAAGAGAAAGAATAATCTGACAATAAAACTTTCTGTGAAAAAGATAAATCTTCTGGACACAGTTTTGGGGACCCAACCTAATATTTAGCATTAGATTTGGGAAAAGAGTTTGGATGGAGTAAAGAGAGAACTGGTAAATCCAGTCATAGCTGGGAGTGGATGGCCAAAAGAAAGGGTACCATGGAAAGAGAAATCTTATGGGACAGCACTGGCTGAGATGCTTTATGTAAGGCTCAACCTGAAGTTAAGGTTACTACTAGTTTTGAGAGAAAGAAAGATCTTGCAGCTCCAGCTGGAGCATGTCTTCAGAGTGATCGTTGAAGGAAAGTGCAGTCAACAAAGGGGACTTGTTTGCAAGAAATCCCTACTTATGATCATGGTTAGAGCTAGGATTAGGGCTGGTAAAAACAGATCCTAGAAAGGGACTAAAGAGGAGATGGCACATAGAAGAGTGGAGTACAGCACTTGTAGTGAAGAAAAACAGTAATCTCTGTTCAGTTTCAGCAAGGAGGAAAACCTTGGAACCCACTGTCATTTATGAATTGTAGGGAGTTAAAAGGGAATTTTGTATGCTTCTTAAAAAACTGCTTAAAGATGAGTGATAGGAAATCTAAAAATAATCCATACTGCTCTAATACAGATCAGTGAAAGAACTCCAGGCTTGCTTACATTTCTGACTCAGCCTTATTTTTTGCCCTTGCATAGCATCTGAGGCCCTAAAAGTCACACTCTTAACACCCTTTGAGGTCGATAGGTATTTCATTTCTTTTATAAAGGAAAGCAGAGGAAGCCAAGATGCTTGTGGTTAGAAGGCTATAAAGCACATGCTTCTAATCAAGTTTCTAATTCCAAACCTTTCTTAGATGTGGTCTGGTATTTTAAGCTATTCTTTTCACTGTTTGGTTTTACAGCTTTTCTTCTGGAAGATTAGACAGCCTTAATAAATACCTAGTTGTATTATAAAACAATGTTAATATATGAAGAACAGTAGGCAGCAACAGGACAGTGAATACTCACTGCAGATGTGGAGCAAGTCAATATTGTAGATAGGAATGAACAAACCAATGAGTATTGTTACTGCCGGATCATTTTCACAAAACTTGTTTACAGTCCAGTGTGGCTGGAAGCCCTATGGATGCTTCTAACTTAAGAAGTAGTCTCTTTCAAATAAATCTTCTACATTGACAGAACACTTTACTCAAAAATAATATCTGCTTCTTATTTCTCAGCTGCCTCTTTTTCCTACTCAACGCAGACTTCAGTTAATTCTATAGTTCAGCTCACCTCAGGATGTTCTGGGAAACACCTGCAGGATGGAAGCATTTGTTCACCAAAGTATGCCCAAGGTTTCTTCCTTGGACTGTCATGCAGTTGTCACTGACATGTTGGGCTGACAAGTCTTACTTATCCCAGAAGCCAATAAGCTGTACAGGTGGTTTAAGAGAAGATCATCTCAAAAAAAAAAGCCATACTGACTTAAAGGGGAAAAGGCCTTCTTAGCACTGTTGACCTTTCAGTATATTAGGCCAACTGCATGAATAGATAACATTTCTGCAACAGGCTAATGACACTAACTTCAGGTGTCCTCACAGCTCCCAGTCTTATTTACTCCAGGATGTTGTAGCAATTATGAACAGACCATGCAAACATTGACAAGGATCCTTTTATTGCTTAGTACTGTCCTACGTGAAAACTGATCACCCAGTCAGTTCTGATAAGATAATTAATTTTGTGTGGCAATGGGGCAAAATCCTAGAGCAAAATTAAAGTTAGCCTGACTGTTATTTGGCTCTAATCACTATGTTTACTCTGTAATATTTATTCAGACCATTTATATGTTGCTTTACTTGTACAGCCAGCTACTTTACAGTAGAGGACCTCATCACAAGGAGATATAAATCCATGCTGCTGGCCCCTGGGAAAACTGGTAAATTAAACCATGTGTGCATAGACTTTAAAATACTAGAATCTATTATACCTTTCCTTCCCACTGATAAATGACAATGGGTTTTACTTGCTGAATACTTACTTACGAAAGGCCACTGTTTATTAATACCTCCCTGTATAAATATTAACGCAACAAGCTTATATGAAAAATATGTGAAGGGTCATCTCTAAATTGGGAAAAGTCAGGCTATTCAGCACAAATGTCCATGCTTCGTTCTGTCTGGAGACTTAAACAGCCTCATCACCATAGTATATGGAAGGTGCACACAAGTGTGACATGATTAGCATCTGTCATGTGTAGGTCTTTCTATTCCTTCTGCACTCTCTGGGGAAAACTGTGCAAGGATTTTTTTAAATATACGATACCTACAGTTCACTGTGTGTTTATATTAGCAAAGGCAAGGTAAAAGATATGTGCTATACAGCAGTCTTTCACTCACCTCATTTTAAAAGGTATGAATATAGAAAGCAGTGTTATCTGTGCCAGATACATATGTTCAGATATTTTGGCATATTTATTTAATTGTTCCTATTAAAGATGTGAACAAGGGCTGAACCGAAAGCCGTTCAAATGTATTTTATTTCTTAGTATGCTGAATATGACTCTTCTTTTTCCATTTCATGTCCTTTTCACGGTACTTAAAAGAATAGTAAAAAATTTTGTGGAAAGAAAGAAACGTTTCCATAGTCTCTGGGTCACAGGTATAAGAATAAATGTAATGGTTCCCACATAGCCATTATAGGCTGCTGTGTCAATGCATATTATTAGGCACCTTTTGTCTGTGAGTTATTGACATGATAGATTGCAACAGCTCTTTTGAACATTTTCTCACATAAAGCAAAACCAGCAAAATTGTTTCAGGTCTCTTTTAAAGGAGGCACTAAACGTAATACTCTCCCATTCTTTTGAGTTTTGTGTAAAATTAAAGATTTGATGACACTTGTTAAATGTATTTCAGGATGACCCTGTCACCCTGGACCATGTCTTTCCCTTCTTCTTGTCCCCCCCTTAACACATGGAAACTTTAACTTTTGGAGCACGGCCATCCTTGGTTGTTTCCATGACTACTCCCTCAATTGACGGAAAGATGCAGGGACAGTTGCCAAGATTTAAGGAAATAAATATGCTCCCACCTCCATTCACTCTCTGCTGAAGTGTTGCCGCCTGGCATGAAGGACAGCCCAAGCCAACAGTGCAAAACCAATTAGAAGACGCCCTTCACTTTCTCACCAGACACACTGGAAACTAAGAGTTTTCAAAATTTTTTATTCCTAATTTAATTTAAAAAAATCATTTTTATTCAGATAATGATTTATTTTTTTAATCCTTGCTATTCATTGCCAGGGAAACAGTTTTTCATTAGATGAAAACCAACATGTGCAGAATATCCTGGAAGGAATCTACTGCACAGGTGTCACAATACTGAGGACACTGTAGTCATGGTAATTTGTAAGAACCTTGTGACAATAATGCTTCAACCACCACTTGTGACTTATCCAGATCTCAGCACAGAGGACACCAACTCTCCCCAGAGAGAAGATTCATTGAGCACAAACAGAACTTGGTTTCCTTTGTCTTTCTTCAGTTCTACCTCTGGCCTGGTTTTCCTCAGTGTGACTTTTCCATGATACTAGAAGTAGTAGTGATGATATAAAGGTTATTGAGCCTCTTACTTCATACAGAAAGAATATGAAGATCTGTGCATTAACAGAGAGTGATATAATTAACATATTTTTGCCATTTATTAGAGAATGCCTTGATGGTACTTTAGAAACAAGTTTAGCTGATTTTCTGGGCAGCCTGAGGAACAGAAGGGAAACATTTTTATGGGGTAGTTTTTGTCACCCATTTCAATTGCTTGAAGAGCTCTACAATGAGATTTTCTAAATGACAGAGGGATACAAAACATGTCCTTTCTTCTTGTTTCATAACCCCGTTAAAGTGTGCTGGCCTTTTGTTGTGCATTGTCTTATGTCCTTTGTTTTCTGAGATAAATAGGCCAAATCTTAGAAATTAACACTGTTATTCAAAATGAAGGTTTCACTGATTTGTGTAAGGAAACATTTTTCCTTACTATCATCTTTTTCCTTTATCAATCAGTATAACATTGTACTTTCCTATACCTGATCTGAAAGGAGCAGAAATCTTCACTGGGTTGTCCAAAAAAGGCTTAATTATTTTTCCTAAAAGGACATGATTAATTCTTCTTTAGTTTGCTGTTTGCCTTGGTTTTGTTCAAATTTTGATTTTTCTCTAGCAAAAATGGAAAGCCAAACTTAAAGGTAGAAATGGAGGAAACAAGGGTGACAAAATGAGTGATCTCTGCTTACATCACTCTTATGGTCTACCATACAAGTCCTAAGTGTAATCCACTCAGAAGCAGAAGGATGTGGGGAGAAGAAAGCACTGACAGTTTAGATAACAGAGAGTAAGTTCAGTGAATCAGACACCCTACCACTTGTTTGTCTTCTGCACTCTCAGTGTTGCTAGTGGCCTTTTTCGTTAAAAAAAATGGCAAAGGTAACTTACCCCTGATGAAATTTCACAGTGTGTGCCTTCACACTGCTTTCCCCTCTTCTCTATAAAAAGCTGCCTGTAAATTTATGCAAAGCCGTTTTATCATTCACTTGGTCTTAAAACTGGAAAGGACCTTTGTGAAAGTCATCAAATCCAGACTTTGGTATATTACACGCTGCCTTTATAAGCTGCTCAAACTCACAGAATCACAGAATTATAGGGGCTCGAAGGGACCTCCAGAGATCATGGAGTCCAACCTCCCTGCAAAGCAGTCTCCTTACAGCAGGCTGCACAGGTAGGAATCTGGGGGGGAGTTGAATATTTCCGTAGAAGAAGAATCCACAACCCCCCTGGGGAGCCTGTTTCAGTGCTTCATCACCCTTACCTAGAAGAAGTTCCTTCACATATTGGTGCAGAACTTCCTATGCTCCAGTTTATGGCTTTCCTTTGTCCTGTCTTCAGTGACCACTGAAAAGAGGTTGGCCATGTCTCAAGACTGCCGCACTTAAGATAATGCCATAACAGGGAGTACACGTTCAGGAGCTAGGTTGCTCTAGGTAATATCTGTGCTGGTCAGATTCATCTGGGCCTGTGTCTAATACTAGGTTTTCTAACACTTTGCTGTGGTTGACTTTAGAGACCTGTTCTGTAAGTCATCAGTAAAACAGTAGCAGAGCTAGAAGCTGGTATTTCTGAGCCATGGTGCACTTCTATGCCCAGTTGTACATGCCTATAAAAGTCTTATGCAGTAAAACATACTCTTGACCTCTAGCAAGAATTATAAAATAAAAAATAGTAATTCTATGTCCTACATTTCAAGGAATTTAGCGCCTAGAGAATGAAGATGAATATAATGGCCTATATTACCACTGCATAGTCAGGGCATTATGGATATTTTCTAACTGAAGGTTTCCCAGACTTTGTACTCTCCCTAGGCAGCACAGTAATGAAGGTACAGAGACTATGCCACCGTAGCCTTGGTCTCTTGCCATAGAAAGCATCTGTGATTTTTCCACATCTTTTTCCAACGAGGGACAGGTGGAGGTGAGTGACAGACGGAAATCAGAGTTCTCTAACATTTAGAAAGGTCAGAGGAAGAGAGAAGGAAGGATAAAATAAGGAGAGGAAATAAGAATAATTAATACTTTCCCCTTCCAAAGACCAGTAGCAAGGGCAGCTTTGACAGCTGTAACATTTTTATTTCTTCCTGCTCTGAGTAGTGGCACTGGAGCAAGCGAAGGACAGCAATGGTCCTGGAAACACTGCAGCATGTAAATTCAGTTAGCATGACTGCAAGAAAAAACAGCGGCAAGCTGCAAGGGCAATGAGTGAGATGTCACAGGCAGCCAGCACAGACACAAAGAGGCAGCAGATTTTCGTGCATGATATTTTTGAGCTGGCATTTACAATCACATTTCCCCTGTGAATAAAGCAGTAGGATGTACTGAGAAGCAAAATACTGCAAGAAGGATGCAAAGAGCAACCTGTCAGCTGTGTGAGGATTGAAAAACAAACTTGCAGACTTCTGCCATCACCTTTCCCATTGCTAAGCAGTGTTGTAAGTCTACCATTGAAATTACCTTCTCTTTTTTCCCCACTCAAGTGATCACCAGCTCAAAAGGAAGAAAAAAATGCCTTGGGCAGGGGTGTATCCTTAGTGAAGGGATGTAAAAAAAGCAGAAGTTGATTGACTTGATCTGACTTAGCTAACTTTCTCACATGCTTATGACCATTATAACTCTCAGTTCTCCTTATGGAGAATGGGTAAATATACATCCCCAAGACAGAGCAAGTAAATAACTCTTAAAGAAACCTATCTCTCTCCAATAATTGCAAAGTCTGCAATGAGTATCTCAGACTTTCTTGCTCAGTAGCATAGTGATAATTTTCAGCACCTGGTGTATATTCATTCTGCATAAGAATAAGTATGTAGGCAGTTACATGGCTCAAAATTTTTACAACATAGTGCTTTTTGTGAAATAACTGAATGGACTCAGATAGCAAGTTGGCGGGATCTAATCTCGGCACCAATCACTGCCATAACCAGATATTGACCTTTTATTTGCTTTAACAAACGTATACTCAAATTCTTCTGTGAACCCTTTGAACACTTACTCATACAACACTGAAGAAAGGAAAATAAATATGAGGTCTACATACTGTTGCTCTCAAGAAAGCAGAAGAAATTACTCAGACAAATGCATTCTTGTTTACTTCCTTAAAGCGAATCTCTCAAGGAGGTAAACACAGGCAAAGATGAGCAGTGACACCCTTCCTCCCAAGCTCCCACTGCAACAGCTGAAATTCCATAAATCATCCCATAAATCATTAGAGCAGACAATACAGTCATTCTGAATGCCAGCATCCGGCATCCATGCAATGCAAGCAAAGGGCAAATTGAGCACATAAACAGACCAAGAAATAAAACAGAACGTGGTTTTGGGATTGCATGTCAGCCCTCCAAAACCTCGAATTCAGGAGAAAATAACAGTAAAATAAATAAATAAATAAACAAGAGTGGGAACAGGCAGTGATAGCCAAGCTGGAAATTCCACATCTGATGCAACATCCTGCAGTGTTACAAAGCAGCTCAGCTCAAAACCCTTACATGAAGATATTCACAAATGACAAAGGCTGTGAATTGCTTAGCTCCAGATAGGGGAAATGACTGCTTTCCTCTCTCCTTCCTATAAATTATGCAGTGTATAGGACCATCCTTGCTATTGTCTGAAATTCCCAGAAGCTGAATGGTGCATAAAAAGCCTGATTTGTCTCCAAGATCAATGTTTGCACATGCAATCCTATCACAGCATCAGTTCATACAAGTGTTCCAATTGATACTTTTTTTTTTTATTAGAACTAAAGGATGCAGCAGAACACAGATGTATAATAAAAGAATGAATAAAAACATAAATAACAGTAATGCATAATCTAAATTTTCTTTTACCATACATTTGATCTCTCTTGAGCTAGAATAGTTCTGTAGGAAGCCATGGTTGGGGGCAAGGTTCCAGCAGGCATACACTGAATGGAAAAAGCATCTGCAGGGCATTTCTTGGCATGACTGTGAGCTGCCTGTGGTCACAAGGGTGCTGCAGCACCACGAGTTCAAAGCAGGAGAAAAAGGAATCACATGCGATCTGCTGAAAGGTTGCAAAGAAAGATGCAAAGGAGATTTGTATGTGATCATGATCTGATGGATACTTAGGGAGCAGGAGAAAAGCTTAAATAAGCATTTTCCTTCATTGTAGAGTTAACAAGATGCTCATCTAAATTGAACCTGTAGATTGCAAGCAAATAGAGAATTAATATTAATTTCTTCAAATGGAGAGATCAGACCAGGTGGAAGGCTACAGACTTCCCCATGTGGAGGGTACACTGAGAGGATATAGCAAAGGTAGCTGGATATGATAGTGAAGTAAAAAGCAGATTATCCTCTTTGTGAGGATAATTAAAATTCCTTGAAACTGGAATATGTGTGATGCAGTAAAGGTTTTGGGGATTTTAAGGACCGGTATCCTCGGTCTGACACTAAATTAGTTCAAATTAGACAATGAATATTTACCTTAAGATAAAGGCCACAGAAATAAAAGATCTTTAATTAGATTCTTTCTTGTAAATGTCTACATTATAGTTAGTGTAGTGCTGTATCTCTATAAAACCAACCATAAAGTTGTCACTTGAGTTTTAAGCAGACACAAGAGTATTCTAAGAAGCAAATCTTATCAAATTTTTATCAGAAATTTGCTCTGGCTTGGGAGGAACAAATAAAGGAGAGTTAGAAATTTCTTTTCAGGGCCATAGATACTTCTTCAGATTCTCAAATCTCTTGGTTTTCTTATCCACAAGCTACTTCACTGATATAAGTACATGTTTGGAAGACATACCCTGGATTGCATGCTCTCTTTATATAATGCTTAACAGACCTTATTGGGTAACAAAACAGTTATGTCTAATAAATTCTACAGTACTTTTACACACGCAATGCTGTCAAATATTAACTTGTAAAATACCCTAGAAATTGTATATTAGCGTCAGCACTCACAGGGTACATGTCCAAAAGTTTGGATATTCTGCTGTTGAAATCTATCTTTCCAGGTTCACCTACAAGCCTCCCAGTTTTAGGCACTCAAAATGGAGCAGATAGAATGTGGCAAAACAACACAGTTACAGAGAGAATCAACTGAAAAAAAGAGACAAAGACAGCAATATCTTTAATTATGTAGTCCAAGAAAAGAAAACCACAAATCCTTTGCAAGATGACTTTCCATAGATCTCGACAATATCACAATCATTCTTACAAAAAAGAGATAAGAGAGAACTTTAAAGCAGCTTCCTTTTGAAAAGCAGAAGATAGAGATCTCCAGACAGATCTGCAGAAGAGCAACACTAGACAAACCATGAACTGTTCTTCCCTCCCAGTCAGCCAGCACCTGGGCTCTGGATCGAACCTTGCAGAAGCCTCCCACTTGGGGGCCAACACTGTCCTGCTGATGGGAGACCAGGCCATCGGCACTTCCCATATAGTGTGGACAGCTGTGTTTCTGTGATTATCTAATTTACAGGCTTTTCTACTACAACTCATTAATTTATTACAAGGTTAACTTATTCTTCTTGCATCGTTAGCCGGAAAAATATGATTCTTCTTTTACTTTAGTAGAAAATTTAATTTAAGAATTTAATACAATTTATTTCATTCATATTCCCAGATATACTATTATATACCTAAAATATTTTCAGAAAATCTAACCTATATGGTTCTCAGTTTGTATAACCTTTGTTGTAAGAAGCTTTTCTATAAGCAACAAATATGTTGGTACATTTAGTATAGGAATAATGGTTGTCATTAAAATAGTCTGTGTAGGAAAATGTTAGAGGAGCAGTGGGATTAGAGAGATCTATCTCTATTGCATGGGGTCTTGTCACTAAATTCATCAGGTGTGGTAGAGAGAGCTTGCCCTTAGTTCCTTGAAAGAAAATATTAACACAAGACTTTCTCCTTTATTTTTTCTAATAAACTCTGCTGGTACTGTTTGCTGCATAAATAACATAAACCCCAGGATATCTGAAATCAGTTAAGTTTCATGTGCAGCAAACAGAACAAACATCATATGAAGTTCCTGATTTTCTGCCCAGTGTTCTTCAGGTATGTGGTAATGCTAGGAATCAACATCAGCAATAACTCATGATGTAAAGCTCATGGGAGTATATCCTCTATTGCTGTAAGCTGCCAAAGTGCCATTTAAATCACAAGAGAAAATCTGACCCAGGGAATAGCAGTAATATACAATAACCCTCACCAAGGATTCCTAGAAACAGAGTTCTATTAAAAGAATTCACAAAGTAAAAAGCAAGGTTTCATTTCAAACTAAGAAAAAGAAGTCTGGAAAATGAGAACTCTTCCGAAGTTAATGCTGAAGAGAACGTATTTGATCTCTGTGGCCAAGGTAGACTTGACCTATGCATTTATGGCCTAAGAGAGGGAAACTTAAAACTGAGACAGGGAGAATAGCAATCAGAATGTATTTCTATGGGCTATTAGTACATTCCCCTGGCAGCTTCTACCAAGTGCTGTGTCTGCGGGGACCTTGGAACAGCTTAAATGCCCTTCCCACTCCTGTTCAAAGAATTGCTTTTAAAAGTACTCCCTAAGCTGGTAATTTATACTGTAAAGAGGGATTCAAAGCCAAAAAAATGCACCCACAGAATAAGAGCTTGAAGCAATAATGTTATCTGACCCCTTGGTTGCCACCATTAGATACTGTTGTTTAATTCACAGTGAGTGCTTCATTTTGGGTTAGTTTGGCATTCAGCAAAGAACATTTACACTGGTTATTAACCCTATGTTCTACACTTCCACTGCAGAAAATATTTTTGCTAGATGTATAATTGTAATGATACATTATGGATAAGAATCTTTTCAGGGGAGCTAACCTCTTGCTTGATTAAACAAGTAGTTGGAGGTTATTAGCGTGTGCTGTTCCAAGATCATCTTCCTCTTCTAATTCTGTGTGAAAGTTTGTTTCCTCTCCTCCAGTGAAGGGTATTAGGGAGCAGATAATTTAGATTCAAGGTCAGCATCCTTCAAAGCAAGTAGCCTGAGCTATTGCAAGTAATCCTGTGACATGCACGGGAATTGCCCAATGTGAGTGAGATTGCAAAATCAGGTCATGCATGAACTGATGATGTTGGGAAACAGGAGGTATTTCCTTCCCTTAAATGACCTTGTGGGATGCTACATGCCCAACCTTAGCTAAAAATGCAACTAGCGTCAGTTTTCAAAACTAGGTTCCCTCTTAATGGTGCGGACTGTGAAAAATACCACTTCTTGCAAGCAAGGTTAATTATTCTAAATAAAGGAACTGTCTAGTTACTGTTCATGCCAAAAAATATGACGTACTTACCTGTGAATTTTCCCAGCCCAGGAGAACCACAGTGGTTAAAGTGACTCTTTGTTGCATTGCGTAAGAATGTAAAAGTGAGTCATGGAACAAACCTACTGAGAACTTCAATTAAAAAAATCTGAAGTCATATTGTAGTCTATGCATGGTGATACATTAAACATGACACAGATCTTATTAGGATCCAGTATAACCTGAGGGCTGTAATCTCAGTTTAGGAGGACTATTTGAGCTAAGCTGAATATGTATCAATTCTTTAGGGTGTACAGTATTTGTCTTAATTAAAGCAAGATCTTTTTATAAGACAGTTCATGAGCTGCTCATCATATTGAACAGAATTTGGTCAGAGATGTAGACTCTGATTCTGTATAGACAACAAATACCAGGCCAATTTGTATGCCTAATTTCTCAGATAACAACCTTTAAAAGAAATATTTTAATCCAGTTGTGGAGCTTGCTGGATTGCATATGTTCTCTTTCATCTCAGAGCTCAATGGCCTGTCCTATCTGCTAGGTTTGTGATGATTTGTGATGAGAAACAGTAGTTCAGCCCTGTCCAGTAAAGCCCCACATAAAGATGCCTACAGGTAGCAGCAAATCATCATCAGCATAAGCTTGTCACCATGACACTTAACATGAGCTACTTAGCTTTGCATCTAGGACTCAAATACTTCCTAGGAGTGAAATAGTATGCAAAAAGTTAATTCACGTGGCACGACAAATAGACACAGCAAATAGATACAGAGAAAGGTGAGGTAATCATAGAACTATGGAATCATTGAATTGTTTGAGTTGGAAGGGACTCTTAAAGGCCATTTAATCTGACTTCCCTACAGTGAACAGGGGCACCTATAGCTCTATCAGCTGTTCAGAGCTCCATCTCGCCTGACCTTGAGTGTCTCCAGGCACAGGGTATCAACCACCTCTCTGAACATCCTGTTTCAGTGCTTGACTACCTTTGTTGTAAAAAAAGCATTTATAATCGATCTAAATCTAAATCTCCCCTCTTTTAGTTTTAAACCTTTTCCCCTTTTCCTATCGTAGTAGACCCTCCTAAACAGTCTGTCCCCTTCTTTCTTACAGCCCCCTGTAGATACTGACAGGCCACACTCTGGTCTCCCAGGTGCCACACAGCCCCAGCTATGAGCCTGTACTGCAATGTCTGTCTCTCTCACAAACTAAAGAGAAGCTAATTCTCAATTATCAAACCACATTACTTAGATCTTCCTCACACATCGGAAGTGACGTTATTAATAAACCCATCACATCTCTCAAATGGCAAAGAACTTGTAGACTAAGTGCAACATTACCTTGTAGACAGTCTGGTCTGAAATGTTGAAGTGGTGAAAGGCTTCTACTTCTTTGCATATATTTAGCAGTGCTGAGGAATTACACTTTGCAACCAAAACTGAGCTCTGCTGTGCACAAGGACAGTGCACACACCCAAGCAAAGCAGCAGGCTTGAAAGCAGACGTGGCTTAAGTGGAGACTATCGCAGCTTTCACATTCCTCTCTCAAAGTTTGCAGAGAGAGCAGGTCCTCACCTTAGTAAGATCAGGACTTCTCCCTTTATTATTAGAATTCAGTCCAGCAGTTTCTCCATGGTACAGTTCCCATGGCTCTCCACAACTTGTTCTTTCATTAATTGGCCCCAGTCCCTCTGTATTCAAAACTTCCACCCTTATTAACACAGAGGCTTGCTGCTTTCTTGCCAAAGTCCTGACTTTGCAACCTCTTTACATGTGGCATTCTCACTGAATTGGATGCAGATAAACTTGCACTGTCTAGTCCTTTCTCAGGCCCTGCACAAAGCACAGCTAAATATAGTAAACATATACTCACTGAGAAAATTATATTCTTTTTTTTTTTTTAATAAAGTATCACCACATGTCCACACTACCAGTGCTGAGTCAGACAGTTCTTCACAGGTGCAAAAGCCATGCGTCATAACGGTGTCTTACTTCCTTTAAAATCCATGCAGCAGAAGTGTTATTATATACATATATTTTTTTTTCCCTGAGACAGCTGAGACTATAAAGCTGATTTTTTAATTTTTTTTTAAGGAGGGGAACAGGAACAGGAAAGGGCAAAAAAAGGAGAATGGCATTTCATTAAATTAACCATGACTTAAATCAATAGAATATCTTTGATTGCAAAGAGGTTTTTTTGAATGAAAATTGAACACTGTATTTCAGCCATAACCCATGAGAGAAATAGAAGAGCATTTTAGATCTTATTTTTTTAATATCTTTTCCTACTGTTTCAAGACTACTGCTCTAAGTTTGATGCCTTTTGAAAGAATAGCATGAAATTATCTTAAAATGAAATATGAGTGTAATTACAAAGTGTTAAGCAGTTTTCTGGTGCACTTGTTGAATGTACTATGCCAGTAGCATAAAATATGTCACAACTGATAAAATTTAGAACATGCTCCAGTAATTTCACTTAACTCTTAAGAGCGGGATAGAATAAAAAAGCTCCTATGCACCTTTCTAGATGCAGTTATAAATGTTTCATTCTTACTTTGAGAGACTAGATTGATCGGGAGTATTTCAATTTTCTTTGTATCAGCAATACTGGAGCAGATAGGGAATTTAGTGAAGTTAAAAATAAATGCTAATATTCTCAGCTAGTGTAAATCACCACTGAAATCAATACAATTATGTCACTTTACAACAGATTAAAATCTAAGGGCATAGACACTAAATCACAGCACCTCCCTGCCTAATTAGCTGCTCTACCTGTGGGCAGACAAGGTCACCATTGCTTGGCTGAGTGATAAACTGGTTAACTCCCCTTTGATTCCCATTGGTTTTGCTCAGTAATTTGGGAATAGAAGCAAACGAATAATTTCCCTATAGTGTCCCATGAAGAAAAAATATTGAATCTAAGATTTCCTCTGTCAATATGCGATGGCAGTAGAGCAGAAGGCAGCTGAGCCGGTGGTAAAAAGTTAGAGTTTTCTGGCCAGAAGCTGTTAATCAAGAGGAGCATTGCCAAGGCTCTCCTGCAACATGCCTGCAAGAGAAGCAACTGTGTGTGGAATCTGCCAAATCTCCTCTCTTGCATATGCTCTTTCCTGTGTCCATAGTGTGGCAGACATTTAAAACTTCCAGTAGATTTGGAAGGGAAGCCTAATAAGCCATCTTGCCCTGATGAAGGACATCCTTTCCACACACTTTACAGCTACTGGTACCATGTTCTCAATCTTTCACCGAGGAGCATGAGCATTTTGACAATGTGAATATAAAAGAAAATGATCTCTAGCAAATAAGTGGTGACTTATTCACCTTATTCACCTGTGATGTGTGAGAAACGATGAGGGGGTTTAGGTACTGTAATCAAGTTATGTTTCAGTCTTGTCTTTTGTTCAGCTAACCAGACTATCTCCTTTGTGTCTCTTGGGGTAAAGGCATCTATCTCTGCATCCTCTCTTATTTTTCAATTGCTGTTTTCACAGATAGCAGTAAGAACTGTGGAGGATCAGTTTTACTGCACATTAAGGAAAACAATGGCATCCATCCTCCCTCTCATTCCTATGTATAAGACAAGGATCATATAAACCTCTCCTATTTATTTATCTATTTATATTTAGCACTTATTTATTTATTTATATTTGGCACACTATTCCAGAGCTTATACCAAATTGCTTGCAAACTATATGCCTGTAATTCTTGCAAAGCAGCTGATTTGCATAGTGAAGTCCCTTACTACAATCATTATTCCTAGAAATGAGGGGTTTCATTTGTTGCACTAAAATATATATATGTGAAAGGCAACTGCTCTCCTAATCATTCTGTTCTTTGTATTTATTTTTATTTGTACCATTCATATATTTCTAGAGCAACATCTTTATACTTACTTGAGATTATCAACTGAAATGTTAAAACAGCACTGGACACCTATCAAACATGACTAGACCATTCAGTTATGAAACCTCATAGATGACTGTTATTTGAATCCTGCCAGTTAATTAGTGATTAACTCATTTAAGGCATTATTTATTTGAAATTAGAGTATCTTACGGAACTAAGTCAAAGTATATATCCATTGGCCAAAATTATCATTGAATACCAAGTAGGAACAATGATACCAATAATGAGGAGCTTATAAATATGTATAACCACATTATTATTATTTTGGAGCATTCATTCTGCTGCTGTGAGAGAAATCAGCTCCCTGCTTTACTTCCAGATGATTGACAGTCCAAGGGTCATACACTGGCCTGTTTCTCTTCCTAAAGGAGGAAATCTAATTTTAGTCTGAAAGAGACTTAAAAAATCCTAGAGCAAGAGGTCATCCAGCTTTATTAACTGCTCTTTGGGCTAAAATCTTTGATGAAAAACCATGAGTTTGGAGGTGTAAAAAAGAATTCTTGTAAAATATTGATGCCTACACTTATAGCTTGTAAGATCTTAAGATCACTATGAGTCACATTAAAAAAGAACGTGCGCTGGTTTTATCAGAGTCCTTCAGGCAGCAGGAAGAAGGGGAGGGATCCTGAACATTTTCTCTTATGAATGTGCAACATGTGGCACCAGAAATGCCTCTTTTGTTTCCTTCCTGTCCTTTGCCCTATGTACTGAAGGCAAGGAAGGGATTACTAGAGATCAGCACCAGTATAGAAAAATCTCCAAATGTTAAATGTCAGCAATCAAGCCCCATAGAAAACCATTAAAAGAAAAAGAGGGAAAAAAACCCCTAAAACACTACCAAAAAGATAAACAAAGAAACAAGCAAAACACACACATAAAAAAGCATGCTGGATATATAAGCATACAAAATGACATACTGCAATACTTAATATTGTTTCAGTGAAGACATCAGCAATATACATCATCTCAGAGAAGCAGACATAGACAATCCAGCATGTACAAAATCTTCCAGAGTTATAGAAAGGATTAGCACTGGCTTCAGCTGGATTAGGCTCTATAAAATTTCATTGGTCTGTACCTATTACATAGAGGTTTACAGTCTGAGATCCTGCATAAACCAAGTCCAAATTGCACCAGTTTGTGTTATGACCTAGTTAACTTGTCAATCTGAGATTAACTCCTTCAATAAAACTAAAACTTGCCATGAATATGTTTCCCGATTTTCAGGAGCCTGGTATTCTTTTAAGATAGGGGGATGCTTAACATTTCAGAAACAGAGATTTGGGGATTAAATAAGCATTGAGAAAATAACTGCAGCACAGAGGGATAAAATTCTGGATTTCTTCTCAATTAATATTTTCTTAATGTATATTGAAAAAAACAGTTTCAGATGGATACTGAATTTCTGCACAATTTCAGAATCCCAAATTCCAGAACTGTGGAAAATGTCAGTGTGATTCCTTGCCCCAAAGTGGGTTTTGAAGACATGTGGATGTGGATCTCACACATACTTAGAGAGTTTGCATGAAAAGATGAAGCTGACAGATGATTCCAATTCCAAGAGTCACTTGTAGCAGCAAATCCAAAATGGAAGAAGGTGTTTTCCTCTAACCTTATGTCCATTTAACAATCTCTTGTGGCAGAGCAGAAATCTGAACGCTTTCTTTTCATTTCCCACTATTTAATTCTTCACACAAAGCACTGGCTCCTTTGAACCCCATTTTCAGGTGTCTTGTTCTGCCCATAAATTATACAGAGAGGTCTGATTTCACTAAGTGGAAGGCCATCTGAAAAATGTTCCAATCCTTTTTAGACTTCATCACTTTTCCTTCTTCAGGCTATTTCATCTTCTCACTAACTAAAAAGTTCACAGACCGAGATTCAAATACAGCATAAAGTGATGCATGTACTGAGCTACCACAGTACACATCAAATGAAAACAATACTCCAAACTGGAAGTGGCAATCCACTATTATATAGTCAGACAACATAGTAGCAAAATACTGTGTTGATTAAAAGAAGGTGAAGATGCAGCTCAGATTACTTCCCAGATTCTTCTCCTTTCTGAGCTGTTGCATGTTAGGATGGAGATGTAGAGAAAATCAGAATTCAAAGAAAAAGAAGAAACATCAACAGCTGTAGAGGAAGATCTCTTACCTACTTTCAGAAATTTTACTGACCATCTTTACCTTCTGTTTTCACATTATTCTGAAGGGAGATATGAAGGTACACTTTTACAATGCTTATGAAAAAACTTAGAAGCACATTCTTTTACCCTTGCCTAATTTTCAGCCTTTAAAATAGAAAACATCTTGCAAGTTCACCTCTGAGACGAGAAAATATATTTTCCTAAGGGCAAGTTTGTCAATGGTGGGGCCAACTCAGCAAAGGCTGAGTCAAGGTTTTATCAAGTAAGTCTGGTATAGGGTTAAGGAAAAATAACATGTGGAGGCAGAAAGCTATGCAGTACACATTTTTACTCGCCCATACTCTAATCATCCATTGTCTGAAATCCTGTCTCCAGTCAGCTGATTCATCTGACCCACCAGTAAAAATATTATGAAACATCTAAGGTGCCACATGATGATTCATTTCATACCTTCACGAACCTGAATTCAGAAGCAGGAAGCATTTTGCTTTCTTGTTTAAGTCTTCATTAGGCTTTCTATTTATTTTGTCTACTTTTCTTGTAAAAGAAGTCAATGATAGCAAGCTATGTAATTTAAAATGCAATGTATATGTACGTGCATGCATATACACATGTAGATATGCATAAGGCACTGGCAGCTCACTCATTCTGCATGTGCTGACACTGCTGCAGTGACTGCACATCACAGAGGATCTGGGTGGACTATCGAGATCAATGCTAAGCTTCCAGCTCTTTTTCGAATGTAGCACTTTGGCAGCTGTCTCTTCCTCAGAAAACAATATAGGTCTGTTTCTTATATATGTGGCCTGAGTTCAGTCTTTGAATTGATGAAGATGGCAGATGTTACGCAGACGTGTAGGATCACATCCTGCTATCATGTCAGTTTTACACGGTTCTGACTCTGCTGACATTGATGGAGATATCCCAAATGTAAGCTGGCAGAAAGGGAAAGAATCCATGATGTTTCCGAGCTGATATCCTTAAGGGCTCAGTTGTATGTGCATCTGATGTACTATGTGTTCACATATGTATTCCAGTGTTCAGATTTAACACTGAAGTTTTAGCTTTAGTTTAGAAAATATATCTCTCTGCTTTATAGGTCTAGCAATTGTGACTGACAATGTCTTTCTTGCAGGAAATATAGGTTTCTGTGCACAGCCATTTCTCAGAAATCTGGGTCACTTCATATGTTTTAACATGGATTTTATTTTTTCCTATATCTCATAAATATCAACAACAAAAATGAAACTTTGAAAAAACGGTCAGTGAATCCTCTATTAAACAAAGCTTAAGTTTGCCATGAAAATTTTAACACCTATACACAAAGCTTTCTACCCCAAATCTGCATTTTGAGGAAAGTCATTCCCCATACTGCAAAAGAGAAGGGGGGAAAGGACTTTTAAATGCATTTATGAGATATTTCATACCCAGTAAGTTGAAGAGTAGAGTTAGTGACAAGAATGAACTTTGCAATTTAGTTGCTCCTGCTGTTCCAGTTAGATTTCTTGCCACCCTCTTTTGCTGAACCAGCATTTCTAGAAAGATGGACCAGATTCAGAACAGTGGGGCACAGGTAGGCTAATCCAATTCTTCCACTCCTTGTAGGTTTGACTGTTTGGTGTTCTTTGTTTGCAAACCTTAGCAACAAAAATACATCTTTTGTGCAATTCTTTCTCTAGCTGTGGCCTGTCATTAGGAATCCACAGAAAAGAAGTGGGAACTTACAAAAACATCAGTAAACACTGATGCAGCAGCGATGCTGACAAGGATAAAATTTGCTACAGCAACTTTAAGGTGAAAAAGCATGCAATGTTCTTCCATCCTAGCTGTGAAAGCCAATGAAAGTGAAGGCACAAGAAGCAGTGATGGCAGAGCAGGGCATCAGGTTTCCATGAGATTTTCATGAGATTCTTACATGATGGAGGGGAAGCAAGGAGGGAGCTGCCCATGACTGACTTTTTAAAATACAGTGTTTATTTGTTGTTATTGAGCATTGTCTCACATCCTCTAAGAGATTTTACTGAAAACAAAATTATTTTGCCAAAATATGAATCTCAGTCTTGGCTAGTATTTTACCAACAGAACAGCTAGAAATCATAAACAGGCATAATTTCCATTTGAAGAAGTCAAAGACTGTATAAGATGAAAGTCATGAGGACAAAATCCTGAGGACAGATTTTTCCTACTTTGTCCTGAAAAATTAAAAAAGAAGGGAAGGAGGAAGAAAAAAAACACTAGAAAAAAATCCCATATAAATATTCTACTGTTAAATCCTGAATTCAGAAATGAGGAATATCATATTTCAAAATACTATATTTCAGTTTTTATGATCTGTCTTCTCTTCCCGTCCCCAGTGCTCCCTTCCTGTCAGCTCAATCCCTTTGTGTGTGTGTAATAATAGATATCCCAGCAAGGTATCATCTTTGTTAGCATTTTTCTGAAGCTCTTCTAAGCTGCTGCTGTTTTCAGTGAAAAACTCTGTACTGCAGCTTTATGATATGATATCTTTCAATATCATTCTCCTAGGTGATTCATATAATGATTGCGGCTACTTGCAGGAAAAAAAATCATTAATAATGCCCTCAAAAACTTCACTAAAACCCCCTCTGACACTAAATACACATACCATTCTGTATCCTATGCACTGTTTGACTCACTCATATTTTGGACTGACTTCTGAGCAGTGATTCAACTATGTCCTGCCCAGTTTTCCATGCTGATAGCACAGGAAAATATGAGAAAGTAGCCTCATTGTGCTCTCCCAAAGCCAAGAAAAAGCCTCACTGTTTTTCTGTTGCGGTTCTGTTGACACATTCTCTTGTGTCCACAGTATGGGAACATGGTCATTACTCACTACCTTGATGACTGTTTTAAACACACTTTCCTCAAAAGTGAGTTATGTGCTAGAGGAATATTCAGCATATGCAGCAACTTTTGATCTTATATGTAGGTCACATTGAAAATAATGCCTCCTATTTATTTCCATGGAAACTACAACAGATGCAAAGTGCATAATAACACTATTTGATAGATCAAATTCTCAGCTACAAAACACTATTTTTCAATGCAGTCACCAACATTAGCTATGCATTTTTGCCAGAGATGAACAAGACCTTGTATGCAACACTCATGAAAATCTGCCCAAGCAGAGGTGACTCACAATTTCACATCTGCTATGACTATGTCATTACTATGAAAATGTTGTCCATGCAGTCCAGCTTTCACATTGCTAACATCCTCTCTTTGGTCTCCAGAAACACTCAGCAAGCCTTAGTGCAATTTTTTTTTTTTTTTCCGAATGGAAGAATTCCACCACTTTTGCTTCATATGCATTTTGTGTCAGATGCCATTATGTCAGACTGCCCCTCTACTGCCATCTATCACATGGCAACAAAATGTAATGGAAAATTGGTGAGAAGGTCCAGTACTCTGCTTTACTGCCATGCCACCAACATTCACTTTTCATGCCGTGGGCCAGCATCATAAAATAGGAGGCATTGCTTTTGGAGCAGACCTAGTACTTGAGAGGATCCTGCAGGCCCATATGCAGGCTGGTAATACACTTGCACAAAATGAGTCATGGGGAGGCAGAACTGACCTGGCAGGATGACCCTAAAGGAAGCTGTGTCTTTGGGGCTACCCACATCCTTATAGGCAGAAACTTTGCCACATTCTATCACTGGGAGGGAGACTATGTCCCTCACTGCTCCCAAAACCACATTTCTCAGCATCAAATATTTGTCCTTTTGAAACTGAGCAACCTCCAGTGGCCTTTTATTGTCTCAAACCTATCCACCTTGAACATGATTACTTAATTATATCCCAGACTGGGCAGACTAAAATCTCATTTATGACATGATCCTTTTGGTGTATAATAGTCTTAATAAGCCTTAATTTTCCACTCTGTCTTCCTGTCATAGTTACTTACCTCTGCTAAGAATAATGAGATAAAAATGTTAGGTGGAATAGCAGAAGGAAAAAAATTGCTTGAGAGCAGTACTCATAGAGGCTTTAGACAGAAGAATGCCTTATGAGGTTCCGTAGGCACATTTAAGGACCTTTCCTGGGTTTTAGATGAAGAATATTGTCAGGTTCATGTTCTTTTTCAGCTTTAATAACATTTTTTCAGGCATTGTCAGCCTGAAAATTACTACCCATGTATTCTGGCCAATGGAATACGGGGATCTCAATAGATTTACTCTAGTAAAGGATTTTATTTACATATATTTGCCTCAGCATTACCATTTAACACTATTATATAGTACAACCTTGAATATCTATTGTCATATGTTTTTTGAAAGTTTCTTGTCTTTCATTTTTGAAAAAGAATTTTCTAAACTTTATGGTAAATCATATAAGGAAACATGTTCTGAATGCATTCTTCTGGATCCAATATCTAGAACTTAAATGTTTAAGGAAAAAAAAAACAAAAAACAAAAACAAAAACAAAAAAACCCAACACTGTCATGTTTATTTTAATTCTCCAAGTTTTAAGGTAATCTTGATTTTTTTTTTTATTTTATTTTTTTTAAGATTTGGCTTTTCACTTATGGAAACTTGGAACGATGGTTGGCTGATTATATCCATAAACAACCACAGTACTGACATACACATTCCCACAAAGTGTTAAATTCAAAAGAACTCTCAAAGCTGGCTTTATTTTTTTTGCCTTTAATATTCTTTTATTGTTGTTATTATCTGCATCTGTCTCACTAGTGTAGACTGACTTTGTTCTGTGTTTTCAGCTGGTTTCACCTTACACTCTAGTTTAAGACTGATATACATTATTATCAGTCCTACAGATGACTCTTGAAGAACAGTTTCACTGGAATGTAACAGCATATAGAAAAAAAAACCTAGACAAGAAATCTGTTTTCATTTATGTGTGTGTGTGCACTTATCTCTGTACATTTTAACAAAGAAAGTCTGATGATTCTTGGACACCTTATTTTCCACCATTATTCTTTCTTTATTAACACATTCAAATTAAGAATCTAATTTTGTATTTAACATTTTAGTTTGTATCTACATGTCAGGAGTTGAATGTACAAAACAGAGTGCATGAGGGATGAGGTGGGTTATCTGGGAAAGCACAAAATAGAGACGATCACACCATACACCAAAGAAAAGCCAGTGCTACTGTAAGGCTGAAGTTTTTTTTTTCAACATCTTTGCTGTGATATGTGTTTTCAGACCCCTCTGTCACAAAATGCTTCTTCCTTCCTGGAACTGGTCCTTTAATCTTTTGTGACCCCATCATTATCCTGAGATATTTAATGTTTAATAAAAAAGATTTTAATTAATATTGAATTACACATATACATTTATTTGGTTACTTGCAGTTTTAGTTTCCCAGACAGATATTCAATCTGTAGTGTCTAATCTGTTTAGATAAATTAAAGAATACACAAACATTCATTTTGTTTTTAAATTCTGCATTATGCCTAGCATAAATAATGTCCTGTAACAGAGCGCAGAAATCCAAGTCCGGGTACATCCCACATCAGTAAGTCCCAAAAATGTTATTGCAGAAATCTCCTTCAGTCAGCTGCTTTGTTGTGTGTTACCATGCAGTTTTTTTACTTACAGGCATCTAGGCTGAATTTTTGTCCTGCAAAGCAGCTGTGATCTGGACTTTGGAATGGAAATTAAAAGAAGCTACACAGGACTTCACACGTGCTGTGGAAACATGGCATCCCTTTGTCTCTCTCTTGCCCTTTCTTTCATTAGCAGAGTGGGGTCGGCAGCAGCACACACATAGGGAAGGCACAGAATTGTAGATTTCACCTGCAGTGCCTTTTTATACAGAACCACCGTGGCGTTCAATGCCTCTTCTGCTTGATTAAAGATAATAAGGGACAAGTCACTGACAGCCCTTTGAGGCAGGGTGGTTTCTGGAGATAATTAAGGGCTGGATTTGTAACATCATATTTATATTTAGGAATTGATTAGGTTTTGCTTTATAATTCTTGCTATATTTTTAGCTTAGTTTACTGAACATTAGAACAGCCCTCTCCCCAGCAGCCGGTCTAATACCTCCAAAGCCCCACAAGGGGCTGTTGGGACACTAAAGACTATCAATCCTTATGAATAATGCATCCATTTCCCACTGAGGCTACAATTCCATTAACGCTATAACGTTATTACATCTTTTATTTACTCTTTTCTATCTGTGGGATTAAAGGTTAATTATTATATACATATTTTTCAAAATAATAAGAAATCTCAGTACAGCCAAATAATTCAAATAGATATACCAAACTTATTGCTAGAAGAAAAAGTAAGGAAGAGAAAACCAGAAAACCAAATCATGAAATGATGAGAAATGTCCCAGACACGTGAAACAAGGATGGACATTACAAGACCACATCTAAAGATCCTCACTGAAATGCATTGAAACCCAGGGTTGCGCATGGTGATTTCTCATCCTGGTGGCCAGGATGAATCTGCCTGTGACAGGCAGATGGGACTGAATGAAATTATGCTAAAATATCGACAGCATTATCTGTCTGACTGGGAAAGGGAAAACTGCTGAGATGATCAGATCAGCCTGCAGAACTGCTTTCTCTCTCTTTGGATGTGAGCAGTTCCAAATGCGCCTTGGTCTAATTAGGCAGAGCCTGGATGAGTAGCCTCTCTCCCTGCAGGTTCACCACGGTAAGACCTCAGCCTCCTCTGGATGTCAGATTGCTGCTGTTAATACTTCTACTGCTGATGAATAATTAATTACAGTGAGGATCTATTAAAATCTAGTTGCCCTCAATGTCCTCTTCGTAGTTAGCAAAAATAAATAAAGGAAAACCCAGAAGACTGAGTAACTTGCATAATGAAGTTTGGAAATGAACAATAGTCTTTGACTATCTCTGCAGGTTCAAAGATAAATCTTATAAATTAAATAAGATACAGCAAGGTGAAGTACATAAAACTCAGAAAAATACAGCTTTGCATGTGTAACTACATTTTTTGGTATATGCAGTATCAAATCGGAAAGGCGGCATATTACAGAAAAAATATATTACTGTATGTAGTGCAGATTTGCTGCCTTCCTAAGTTATTACCAAAGTGTTTGCTATGTTAGAGAATTCAGTAAATACATCATCTTCCCCAGCCTGGCTGGGTAATTTGCCTTTGTCCAGAACTGACCACACTTTCTGCTTCTGAAAGACACAGAGGCAATAAAAAGAAGATGGAGGTTTAGCAAGTGAGGCACTGAGGGACTAATATTCAGCAATGCTAATTCCAGCTAAATTTATATTGTATTGAAAGAAAGTGCTGTTAAGGAACAGCTTGGCTTACATCAAGACATGTGGTTACCAGATTACTTTCTATCTCCGCTCAAAAACATTTAGAGAATTTCTCATTAAAATTATTTAAAGTGAAAGAAGTCAAATAAATCTACTGAAGAGTGTTGTTACATTGCCTCATTTGTGCTGAAAAAATGTTGCTTGTTTTTTATCTTCTATTTTAACTGTACATATGAGGCTTTACTTACCCATTAACAAAATGCATCGCCTCCCAGTTGCTTTCTATACCCCTTTAAATGTTAAACAGAAACGCATAGACCATCTGTTTCCTATCATGACACCAATCCAAAATGGCTGCACCAGCCACCTCCGTACAATAGATCATCCTAAAACACCTTAGCGGTTTTGCTCTATGGAGTTATTTTTCCTGTGACAAATTATAAACCTATATTTCAAGAACACTACCAATCTGTAGCCTCCATTGCAATTTTGGAATATTGTCTCCTTATTTTAACGAAATGTGCTGGTGTGTGCCTGATGCAGCACTTTCTTTAAAGCCACAGGCTCCCTTTGTTGCTATGGTATCCCACAAATGCAGTTAATTTCTTCAGTTAATAATTCTTAGCTAATGATTTTTAAAACACTGAGATTTAAAACATCATGGTCGAACACAGTCACTTCCATAACTTACACAATGATTACGTAGCTGTTGTGTAACTGAAACTGCAGTGCAAATTGCAAGTCAGTCTTTGTCATCAGTCTGCCATCAGAAATATATTTCAACAACAAAAAAAGATCACATTTCTATTTTAAAAAATAATTTATCTGATGCTTGCACTTCTAAACTCCTGATATCAAATGTGCCTGGGAAATAAAGAAAATGTAGCCATGAATGTTATTGATTCAAAATTTTGTTCTGAAAGGATTTCAAATCTGCCTCTTCAGGTTTAGTCCTGTGGAGAAATGACTGTCTGAAACCAGTTGAATTCAGGGAGGAATTTCTCCTTGACTTAAATAAGCGTTTGACCAAGGCCTCACAATATTAATGCAGGAACCTGCAAGCCCTTATTTCCCAGGGTAGCTCCAATGAATCCTAGACTGATTAAACCTCTGTAGACCTATGCGCAAAAGCAATACTCCATCTGCTCCTTCTCCCTTATATGTATGAACTGAAGTGGTTATGAGACAGTATTGCTACAGGTTTGATCAAAAATAAATGTCATATACCTAGGGACCATGAAAAAGGGATGAAACAGAGTAGAGGGTAAGAGAGCTAAAGGGAAAAAAATGAAGATACTATTGCCTTGGACTGTATAATCTCAGCAGAGTATCTTGCCGTGTCAAAAGCTCTGACTCAGAACTACCTGTCAGTGCCTCCTGTCTGCACAACCCCATGGGATAAAGTAAAAGCAGGCAGACTCTTTTGGTGGGGGAGGGGTGGGGTACAGGCTAATAGGTTGCATCTTGTTGCCAGAACTAAAGAACTGGTGCATTGATCTTGTTGCCTGCTTTATAAAAAGTGATGCTAGCTGAGGAAACAATCCTGCAGAGTCAAGGAAGACGTGTTGCAGAGATTCCCTTTCCAAACCATTTTGTTTCCAAGGAATTCATTATGAATGGAGGAAAAAAGGAGAAAATACAGGATCTTATACACTCTTCAGGGCAGAGGGGAAACCTTCTGTATGTGTCCTCCTGCTCCTGTGCAGTTAATGCTCCCATTACCTTAACTTCTCACTCCAGATGAAGTTTAGAAGCCCTTCCAGAAGACAGACCATGGATCTTATTAAAGGCTATCCCTCCCCGTTGTGTGAACGTGTAAGATCTTATGCCCCTTTGGGGCTGTATAAATATCTTTCAGCTACTTTTTGAAACACTCACTGTAGCGTTTTTCCTTCTTGTCTGTGATTTTGGTGCTGTCACCTGTGAGGACTGGAGAGGTTGGTTTTATTTCTCTGAGCCTTCAGTGCAATTAATGAAGATAAAGAATAAATACTCAGGTTAAGAAGAATGGGAAAGGACAAAGGCACGAAGGCAGAGGAATAGTACACAACTTCTAGAGAGGGAAGCACTAAACAGTTTGTCTTCAACATGCTCTAACAGGAACAATTCTAAGTTTTGTTTGTGACAATTCATAGTATGCTTTAGAAGGAGAGAAATAGTAACATTCAAACAAGATAAATACCCAATTTAAGAAAATAGCAAACATCTGTCTATTGTGAACTTTAAAGCCTCTGTATATATAATAAATACACAGTTGTTCAAACAAGCTGGAAAACTGTGATTTGCCCTGCTTGCACTGACCACTTGAAGGCCAGCATTTGTTCACACCCAAGAAAAAAAAAATAAAAACCACCTCTGTTTTGGGTTTTCAGCTGTTTCATCTTGACCCTTGCATGCACGTATGTGTGCCTAAGTGCACAAACACACTGTGTGTAACCTTCGCAGTAAGAAACAACATGTTGGCTCAAAGGCCCTGTTCCTGCTTTCACCTCAGCTGCAGTTGTTGGAACTTGCTGAGCCTACTAATCAAGGTCTGCACACTGTCTAAGCTACCTGACATCTTTACCCTTAAATTCATATCCCTTCTCATTTGCTCTAGGTTACAAAATCTGAAATTAAGCAAGTCTGTCATAGATGTTCATGTTGAAATGTACTACCCCTGAAATGACTATTGCTTTCTGCTTTGCTGTTTCCTTGTTGCCCAATATTTCTGCCAACAGCCTTTATTTATTTATTGTGAACACCCCCTTTGTTAGTACAATCTCTCTGAAAATAAAAAGGGATGGAATCTCAGCATCACAGTAACATGCTTAATAGCGGATTTATCATGCCTTTTTTTTGTAATGAAGGTATGGTAAGACACAACCCTGGATGACACACACCCCATAAGCAGTCAAGAATTTGCCAATCCTTGTTCTGTATTACACACCCACTGAACATTTTGGGTGGAGAAGCTCCAAGGTCAAACTCAGTTCTTTAAAAATATTTCCATTTCTAGGCTGTATACAGAAGGCAAAATGTCACAAGCCCTCATCCTCCGTAGCCTTTTATTATTTCTGTTGCAACAAGTTTCTCAGACCCCATCTGTTTCATTGTGAGAGATATTGTAAGTGGAAAAATGTGCTGTCTCCCTCCCATTGCAGATGAGGATTTTGCTTAAGTTGCCAATTCTCCCTTGCCCCTACAGAGCCATATTGCCTGCTTACTTCTCTGCTGCAAGGCTGAGGCACATGTCCAGGGTCTCCCCGCTATGCCCTTTCCACCTCAGTTTGAATGTTTTTTTTTGTTTTTTTTTTTTTTTTCCCCGTAGCATTTTTAGAACATTTCTAATTTTAAACTATGGATGTTCAAATCCAGGGAGTTCAATTCACATGCCTAATGTCAAGTTTCTCAGCATGTAACTTTGCTATTTCTGCCAATGCTTTTACTCAATGCTCAAGGGATTTTTAACACAAGCAGGAGTGAAACAGAAGCCACAAGGCAACATAAAACGAGTTCTGCATGTGTCCAAAGCTGGTGCACATGCCAGTCATGCTTTGAAGAGCCATTGCTCTTGCTGTTCATAGAGGCTTGAAGTTGGCTGGCTGGAGGTCACCAGCAGGTTAATGACCTGCAGAATGCTCAGGTCCATTCATCTGGGCCATGCAGGCTTCACATGGCTCCTTCCATCAGCTGTGCCTTGAAGGTGTCAGGTTTGCTTCTCCATGGACGGGACAGTTCAAAGGCCCACACCCGGCTAAAAAGTTTACAGGCCTCCCACCTGGGCATCTACTGTTTAGTTCCTTCACCATAAATGCTCACAGAATCTCATTTCCCACAAGCAGAAGTTGTCCTGTGTGCATTCACTTCTCTAGAGCCAATGACTCAGAATCAAGGTGTGGCCTTGCAGTAACAACCCTGTTAACTACTTATTCTGCTAAGACAGAAGTTGAACCAACAACAGCTGTTCATATATGGAAGAACATTGTGTTTCCACTGATCAAGTTACTTTCTCACAGGAGCTTGTCTTCCACAAGGCGACTTGACCCAAAGATGTTTGTACATGCATCAGATGACTCAAGAGAAAGCGTCAACACAGCATTTGGCATTGTTTGGTGTGCGTGCCTCCAGGGAGAAGGATGAAGCCAGACACATGATGCTGATAAGAATTTCTTTTTATGTTATTCCAATAAAAAATACATTCATACAGAAATATAACAATCTTGCAAAAAACAATTTCAAATAAAATCTTGTAAAACAAAATCTTTACAAAAATCTTACAAAGAGATTCTTTAGATAACAGGGTGCTTCAAAAACAAAAAAAGAAATTTCACTAATAGAAACTTTTTCTTAAATTTCAAGCAAAAATGTTTTTTTTTTATTTTTTATTTTTCAGCTTGATTGAGGCTCAGTTATCACCTGAACAAAATGTACTTGCTTGTTAAGAAAATTACAGGCATTTGACATATGGCACACAGCCCCACCCCATCCACACAAGTCTGATGGTATTTCACAATTGAGATAAGCCAGTGCAAGTTTAATGGTTTTTGTTTGGGGTAATTTTTTTCTTTTGTTTACTTTCTTGCTTTTCAGAAGTATGGCTAAGCCAAGGACAATGCAAATAAGGAGTTAAAAAACAAAACGAAACAAAACAAAACTCAACTCTAAATAGAAATCCACTTTCTGGAAATTTTACTTTTTTGGGGGGGGGAGGGGGAAAAGTGCATTTTCAAGCAATTTAAAGTAAAAATGAAATGAGAATGATTTAAGCCTGTGTGTTCCATAGAACCAGATCACTGGCACATACTTTTTCCTAAACCACTTATCTACATACATTTCCAGGAAAGATATACCAACGTATTAGCATAGTAAGCAAGACCAATAATAAATAGAAAAAGAAACAGATCACGTGTTTCATTGCATCAACTGTAGTGAGCTGGTTAAAAAAAACAAACAAAAAAAACAACTGCTTTTGGACAGACTATTTCTATTCTAGGAAAAAACAGTCTTCATTTTAGCTGAACTATGCAAAATTAGAGCTCAACCACCACAACGACTAGCTCACTCACAAGTCCTTCCATAAGCTGGAAAGCCAAAATATGAGTGTACTTCATCTGCACACAGCTAATATTCTTTTAGCATGCCAATATTCGGTTCATATCATTCTTAAATGGCCACAGATACGCTATTCCAGACAACCTAATAACTACAAAACACAGTCAGCAGTCTGAGAAGGACTGAATGCCAACAAAGCCTTTAGCACACCATTAAGCTAAAGGTAAAGCCTCTAAAAACACTAGATTTTAATAACTGTATCTCTCATTTCTTTGTCTCCTTAATGACCATATTTGGGGGAGGGGGGGGAAATATTTTGATGGGCTGTGGCATTTTCTAGCTATGCATTCTAAATTTTTTTCCTTTTAAAAAAAATATTTATATATTATCTATATATATACACACATACACAGACTGTACACACAAATATACATACACAATTATTCTTCTGCCCACTTTTAAAAAAAAAAGTAATATAGTTTCTTTCTGTATGACCAACAGATAGCTAGATATATAGATGTGAAACTTGTGCCTTTTAAGCAAATACATCTTTTAATACTTCTGTATCTTTAATATGTATGAAAACTCAACATATTAAGTACAGTTGGGGTGTGTATATACACAGTTGTGCAAGGTCAATATAAAAAGTCTCAAGGTGGCAGAACTGGTCAGGTATTCAATTGGCATATGCATTATACTGTAACACAGTCAAATTGTCTAAGTTAAACAAATACTGTACTGACATGAATGACTTTTCTCTATATTTGTCTTTGTGAAGGAGGACCCTGGAAGTAACCTTTTTTTTTTCCTCATATTATACATTTGATACAGTACAATGCCAGGTGAAAAGAGAGCCTTAATAAAGCATGCATCACCCATACCCCTGTATAAGACCCCCTACAAGAGAAGGTCACTTGCATAAGGCACCATTATTAAGGTCAACAGTGCATTAACAGCTAGAAAACCAGAAGTTAGTCCTCAAGGCATAAATAAGAGAAAAATTAGCTGCATGAGAAAAATCAGTTTCTAACCAATAGTGGTTTTATCCACCCAACAGAAAAAATTATTCATGTTCCATACATTATGTAACATTAGACCAATTGTATTTTAGCTGCTCTTAACTGGAATCAAAACTGCAGTCCTGATTAAAGAATGGAAAAGCATATAGTTCCCCAGAACCATGCAATAACTTTTGTATTATAATGAAAAGTTATAGTTGTGTTACATTTGTAAATACACAGCTTATACAATGGATTACAAATGAGCTCTGTAGCAAGTAAAACAAGCTACTTGACACATTGCACGTTTAATAGCTGCACCAGACACCTAAAGCTCCTCTCACACAGGAACGGGGAGGTCCCCATCTCCATTCTGGCATCCTGACTCTTTTTAATTCCCCTTTCCCCTCTCTGTTTTCCCTCTAAAAAGGTGCAGACAGCCCTCCCCCCATCCCTTGGAAATGATTGGTGGTCGTCCCATCTCACAAGATATTCCTCACATACAAGACATTCAGACTTTTTTTTTTCTCTTACAGTTATAAAACAACCACAAGAAAAAAAATGTGCCTCAGCATACAATCGTCAATAGATCCTCATAGCATACAGTCGCCCAATCATTAACATTCTCAGTGCACATGCTCACGGCAAAGGCTTAGGAGCCACTCAGAAAGTTAGATACCAGTGTATGAGTCCAGGAAACCCCAAACATCACGCACCATGGTTGCTATGCCGTTTCTTACATGACTTATTAGCCCTCAAAAGACCTTCAAGGAAGTGAGGTCCTGGAGGCAACTGGGTAGGGTGCAAAATGGCATGCTTTGGCTGGAACACGCATCCCTCTGCTCAAGGCTCTTCAACCTTGACGCCTCTTAGCCCACAGGATTCACCTCTTGACCTGTTCAGAGGTGTCTCTTCATGTGAAGGGCCAGGTGGTCAGACCTGGAAAAACACCTGCAAGGGAAGAATTGGTGTGTTAGCTGGGGGTTGCACCCCTGTATTCTGAGACCCCATATTATGGGCCCCACATTATGTGGGTGCCCCATCCCTGGAGGTATTCAAAGCCAGGTTGGAGGGGACCCTGGGCAATGTGATCTAGTGGGTGGCAATCCTGTCCACAGCAGGGGGCTGGAACTAGATGATCTTACATGTCCCTTCCAATCCAACCCATTCCATGATTGTGTGATCCCAGGGCACATGGAAGTACTCAGTGTCCCCAGGCACCCAGATACTCTACAGGTACCAACAGGTAACACGAGGGATTTCTCAACACTAACATGCCCCATTGGGCTACAAGCTATACCCAGATTATTTTTTTCCTCCAATATCAAATATAATAATTTCTAAAATTACTAGACACAATTGTGTCCACCAAGAGATTCCTTCACAAATTAATCTCAAGAAAGGCAGCCTAGGTGCACTTTCCACGAAATGCTAAAAATAACTATTTCTGAAGGTGCATTTCAGTCACATACCTGTCACAGTGACTACATTTAAAAGGCTTGGCACCAGTGTGCTTTCTGAAGTGTCTGGTTAATTCATCACTTCTTGCGAAACGCCACTCACACCCTTCCCATGAACATCTGTAAGGCTTTTCCCCTACAAAGAAAGCAGATTACACGTTAGTCATGACTTCATTCAAAGATCAGTGCTATCCCATTCATTTTCTATGTAAACCTCCTCCACCCCCTAAAGACAGTCAACTCTATTTAACATATCTGAATGCATCAGATGCAAAGAAAGCAAAATTCATCCACCTGATTCCTTCCTAACTCTTGCTGTAACACCACATCAACTGATCTCATTCTTATTGAAAAAAGCGATTTAACAGGTTCACAGGAGACAAAGAAATGCAACCTTCTAACATTCCTGTTCATCTGTAATAGCACTGTGACTCCCAAACAGGTAGCTTAGACCTCAAAGGTGATTACAGACAGCACAGCGAGGCTCCCAAATGCAATTAGGCTACTGTATTGCATCAAAGCTCTCTGTCACACACTCAGCTCCATAACATGCAACCTCCTTCTGCTGAGCCACATTTTCTTGGAAGAATTTGCATGTCACTTTGAGCATTGCTACTTCAGCATTTGAGAAATACCACTTCCATTCACAGGAATGCTCTCAGCCACATAGCACCCGGACAAGAGCTCTGCAATACCTCTGAGGCTGGCAGCTGTTTGTGTCTGCTCAACCACCATGGTTTCATTGGAAGATGTTTCTTCCCCTCAAAATAGATTAATTTTATCGGACTTCTGCTTGACAACGGGAACATCCAAGTTTGCTCAGACTTCCCATAAAAGCCACAAAATGCTGAGCTCATGAGTCAAAACAGGATCTGTTCCTTGAATTCTCTTTCCACGTCATGGAGAAAAATACTGCATAGGTCTTTGCACTGGCACACCAAGAACATCAGGCCAGTTCCTTGCAGTAAGCAATGACAACTAAGCCAAGGCATAGCCCTACACATCTAACAGCTGTCACAGAACGATGCTGAATATTAATACTCAAAAAGCAAATCAGCACACTACTTCAACTATAAAATATTCTAGAAGCCTTGAAGAATCCACCTTCCTTACTTTCTTTCCCAATAACACACAGGACTGCTTTTTTTTCCAGTTCAGGCTCCGTAACAATACATTGCTGTTACTCAGTATTTTGGGATGAAATTATACAGTCATACATTTGCAAGTCCAATTAGGAAGAAACGTTCAAAGAACTACAACAGACCGTGGCTTTCCAAGATTTTTGCTGACATGACAGCACACCAAACTGTTAAATTATTTACAACTATAGCTGTAATTTATAGACTCCAGGCCTTCGGATGTCTGATTGAATAGACCCAATGTAGAGAGGACCATGAAGACAGGTTCGTATGCTACTTTGTGATCTGCCCAACTTTTGGATATGCAGTTCCTGGCTTTTTGTTGTTGCTGTTTTCGTTTAGGGTTTTTTTTTTTGTTTTTTTTTGTTTTTTTTTTTTTTTTCCCAAGAAAATCTCATTTCCCTTTGCTTTAGTAATAAATGTGCACAGAGGTCTAGTGTGTATTTTGGCCAATGGCTCTTGAAGGCCACACAGATCTGTAGCTTTACAAGCGCTGCCCAGTTAACCAAGCTGTTCCTGTTTGCTATGACAGCGGACTCATCAACAGCCAAGTGCCTTGGTTTTGGCTGGCTGATGAAGGGAATGAGGAAGTGATGTCGTCTGTTCTGGTAAGCCTCTAGCACTATTACATCATCTCTCCAAACCTGGGCTCCCACCCAGCGCTTGTGTAAGCTGTGAAACCCCCATCATCAGGGGTATTCCCTGCAGGACTTGCCAACTCTGAGCGAGCGTTCGGTTACTAACCTGTATGAGTGCGCTGATGTGCTTTCAGATGTGAACTTTTGGTGTAAACTTTCCTGCAACCGTTAAAATGACACCTGTGAACACGCCTTCTGCCATCTGGCGAGGTGTCCCCATTGGCGGGTGTACCTTTTTCTGCAGTCTTTCCAGCGGTACCGGTACGAATTTTCCCCGGTGAATGCAACTCACCCGGCGTACAATTCCATAGCTGGGAAGAAGGCTCCTTGCTCAGCTCAGGAGACGATGGGGGAGTGGAAGTAACAGACGAACACAAGTTTCCTGAATTGGTTAAAACGTCACTTATAGGATCAGAGGTAAACTTGGTGGTGGGCGAGAGCTCCTCAGAGCTGTCTGAAGATTCGCTGCTCACATCTGAGTTCAAACTATTGGTCTCTAAGTTCTGACTGGTAGGGCTGTCCTCCTTTGAGACACATGCAGTCTTCAGTTCAGATTCCTCCTTTTTCTCACGTGCCAGAATAATTTTGGTCCAGAGATCCTCTTGGTTATCAAATTTGATTTCAGATGCAGACACATAGCAAGGTTCGCTTTGAAGATACCGTTCCAGCTCCAAACACGTCTATGTGAAAGAAAAGGGTAAAAAAGGGAAAAGTTAGAAGCTTGCTTAAAAATGAACCCAGTTGTATTTTACACTTCAAAAAGCATATAGGAATGTAGTGCGTTCGATGTGAGGTTTCTATGTTCAAAACAAATTACAGGCTCCTCCAGCTGTAACTAGGTGACTGCCACGATGAAAAGAAATTGGTTCTTGAGACCTGGGCAGGAGTTCAAACGCACAGCTGAAGGTGCAAGTCAGCTTTAGTTTTCAAAATAGCATTCTAATGAGTCACTCAAATTATCTTCGCTCTCATCATAAATCCATGTTTTTAGGAGGCTGACATTGAAAAGGACTGTAGAGAACCACAACAAATAGTCACCCTGCACTCTCACTCCCTGTCTAATGTCAAGTTGTTTGCATCCCTCTTGCACAAACACAAGTCTGAGAGGATCCAAGCGAACACTGTGTGCTGAAACCCCAACGCCCTGTCAGAAAACAAAGCCCTGTTTCAGCATGGCCGCAGAGCTGCTGTCCGTCCTGTGGGGACATCAGTGGAGCAGCAGACATCCTCCCATTTCCTGTGCATGAGAACACAGCACGCCCGACTTTCAAAGAATGTCACTTCCAAGCATGCTGGCATGCACGCCACATTGCTCACACTGCTCTGTGCATGGTTGGAGAAACAGGGGGAACTTCAACAACAGAAGTGAGAAAAAGTTCCAGAACAGAAATGTCCTATTCTATACGATGCAAAACGGGAAATTACTCTGAGGTCCTGCTGGGAGTCCCACAATGAACAAGAACTTTATCTACTGGCCAAGAGTACAACTGCATGAGTCATCGCTGTCTTTCTTTCACGCAATGCCAAAGGAGACTTCCTTATAAAATCCTGTCCAGCTGCCAAAAAGTGCTCTGTTCAAACATACATGCAACAGTACATGGAAAGCTTCCCCCTCTTTCTCCCCCCGACTGCATTCCCCTCTGCTCCATGAAACGAAACAAAACAAAAAACAAAACCACCCTAAATGGGTAAAGCTGTGGCTTTCAGTCAGCTTCAAGTCAGCTCACCTCACTGACTTTCTAGTTATTTTCAGAGGAGAACAAAAAGGGGTATGAACTGTTATGGCAACAAGCTGATGTTTTGGGATTTTTCTTTCCACTATAGGAAACAATCCATACAGAAGCATTACTCAGAAAAAGGACACACCAAGTTTCCATACCGAACTCTACTTATTTTAGCAAGATCATCATGGTAGCAAAACCTGATCCCAAATGCCACACATTCCCCTCACAGCCCCTTCCCATCTGTCTATGGGAGCACTGCTTTACTAAAGTGGGTCACATGTCGTGGCCAGGCCGGGAGTGTGGGTAAAAAAGGGAAAATAGAAACAAACAACACAAAAACAAGCCCACCACTGCACGCACTGTTCATGCATTTGCCTATAATTGGTTCGCAATGCACGCTGGAAACAAAAAAGGTTTCTAGAGGGATGACACAATAGCGTATTGATTTTCCAAGAAAATGGGAGGAAATGCATTTATTAAGATCTTGTTAAAGTTTAATATTCCGGGCTAATTTGAATTCCTCATTAGGTAGATTAGTAATGGAGGCCGGAGCAAAGCTCTCTCCGAGTTTAAATGCCTCTGAAGGCTACTGGGAAAGAGGGCTGGCCCTGCGCCAAGAGCCCGAATGCCTAAAGGAAACTACTTAGCTCCATTTCAATCACGTACTATGGAGCTGCCTCTCTGAAAGGGGAATGGGGGGAGGGAAAAAAAAAGAAAGAAAGAAAAACCACATAGGATTGCATACAATTCGCATTGCATACAATTAGTAGGCATGTGAAGGTTTGTAACACTGTGCATATCGTTCTTCTCGGGAATTGGAAGGTTGTGAGGCGGTGGCAGGTTTTGGGCTCAGTCCCCGGGACCGAGGTACGGTAGCAGAGCGCACCGCCTTGCTTGGATCAGATTAGGGCACGAAAGGGGGGAAAAAAATAATAAAAAAAAGCAACCCAACGAAATATGTCCATTAAAGGGAAGGAGCCTCCGTTCTTCCTCCTTTCCGACCGAGGCAAGCAGCACTGTCATATGACTGACAACTCCGCACAGCTCTCTGTGCTCGGAAACAGCTACATTGTGTATATATATATGTACACATACTTTGTATATATGCGTGTATATACATATTGCTTATATGTGTTTATATACTGTGTACATACATATATACGAAACAATACATACAGATGTGCACGTACACCACTGTAAGCTTTTCCCATCGTCGTCAGAAACAATCAATAATAAAACGACAACAACAGTAGAACGCGGCCGGTTCGGTCGGGGCCGTGTCGATCCCCAGCCCCGCAGCACCGCTCCGCACAGCGCAACTGCGGGGCTCGGAACGGCCGTGGAAGAACGGAGCCGGAGGATGCGCCGTTCCGTGCGGCCGCCGCGGGACTCTTCGCCCGAAAAGACGCCGTCTGATCGCAAAGCGAGACACCTGCTTCCCAGCACCTCTGTGCGTTCGTGCTTAATTCTGCCCCAACTCGCTGCTGACACTTGGGTTTGTTTTCCTTTTTTTTTTTTTTTTTTTTTTTTCCTCCTTTTTAAATCCGCTCATCCTTTAATACGGCTTTAAGAAAAAAAAAAAAAAAAGAAAAAAAAAAAAAAAAAGAAGAAGAAGAAAACCGACAATAACAACAACAACAACACCGATATCCTGCTTTACCTGTTGCCAATATTCCTCCAGGGACGGCAAGGCCGAGAAGTAGCCCGTGTCGTGCACAATCTGCAGTTCCTGGAAGATGCTGCACATGGGGAGCACATCCATGTCTCAAGTTGCAACAACAAAGTCCGTGCTGGCGGCCGCGGACACGGACAGCTGCCTCTTGTGTGCGGGGCTCGAGGGGTGTGTGCGGGGGGTGTCAGCCCTCTGCTCTCAGTCTCCAAGCCCCCCCCCTTCCTCCAGAGAAGAAAAAAAAATTGTATATATATATACAAATAGATAGAAATTAATTCCTTGGCGAGCTTAGGGAGGAAAAAAGACCCGAAGTTTCATGCAAAGTTTAATTGCACAGCAAGGCAGGACGTCTCCCGAGGCGGCCGCTCTCCCCTCCCGCGGCCGGCGGCGGACACTTGCTCAGGAGCGGGCTCAATATTTGCAAACACGGCGCTGGCTGCAAATGTAACCCCCTGCAAAACTTCCCTATTCAAAGCTGCGCCCGGCCGCTCCGCCGCCCCCGCCCCCGCGCCCTCCCCCGCCCCGCGTGATCCCATGACGCCGCCCGCCGGCGCGGCCCAATCTCCGCCACGCACTCCGCGCCCCGCGTGCCAATGATGTCAGAGCAGCCCAATCGGCTCTCGGCAAGCATCGCGGCTCCTCCTGGCGTGACCGAGCCTGGCCGTGACGGCTCCCGCCATTGGTCCGATTCGAAATTCGCCCCCTCCTGATTGGCGAGTTCGGCTGCGGGCTATTTTTAGCAGGGTATATAAAGCAGGGAAGCGGCTGCTTTTTCTGGGAGGGAGGTGTGTGCTTGTGCAGCGAGTGAAGGCCGCGCACGGGGGGAGGGGGAGCGGCCGCTCGTGGTGCTGCCGGCGCCGAGCGGGGAGGGCGCTGCGGAGCCGCTCGGGCCGTGAGGCGGCCGCAGCGCTTTGCTGAGCAGGGGGTTGCGAGCGTCCGGGCGTGGGGATGGTTTCGTGACTTGCCTCACTCTAAAGACTTTCCCTGAAGGTCTTATGAGGCGGGATCCAGGTGTGTTTGCAGCCTGCGGGCAGGTCTGCTGCGCCTCGTTTTCTCGGTGAGCAGGAATAAATCCTTAGCTCTGTTGTGAGGAGACTACTGCTTGAATGAGGATCTCCGAAGTACATCTCTGTGACAGCGACCTGCCCCGAGCTCCCAGGCTGCACCTCGGGCAGCACCCTTCATCCCATTCAGTGTGCGCTTCCACCAAAATAGGTGTTTGTGTGTTGGCATCCTTAACACTGACCCTCATCAGTAATTTGGATCTCTGTAAGATTAAACAAAATACAGTTGTGAGCTTTCTGAAGTTATATTTAGCAGGAGGAACAGACACTGCCAGTGAGTTTCTTTAATAAAAAGGCATCTCATTTTCCAGTGATATTTTCGTTTCTGATTTCCACTTCTCCACTTTTCCCTATTGCTGGTTACCTACAAATGGTAACTTCATGTTTGTTTCATCTGCCCGCTGTCATCTGAGAATTAGCGGTGGTAGGAGTCAAAACATTAGAGGTGAGCTTTCTGCTCCCCAGCCTCTTACATCCCGTTAATACAGCTATTTTTTTGAGCACACAACTTCTGCTCCTGTTTGGGTTTTCCTCTGTCTATGGAAAAAAAAAAGCCTGAAGTCAGTAATAACATTATTGTAGGGTCACAAAAACAAACTGATGCTGAAGATCCAGAACTCAAATCTGGAAAACTGAGCTTGCTTAGTAAATAATTCTTTTTACTTGGCTTCACATGGTCAATCACATGAATATATTTCCAAAATTGCCTTGCTAACCCCAGATAGTCCACAAAGTTTGGGTTAGCTTCTGACCAAAACCTTATCCTCCAAAGAAATGTACAGGAAGAAATGATCCATCACCAATAATAATAATGATAAACCTTCTTAAGAAAGTGGATTATGCACCTAATTTGAGCATACTTTTAGCTGTGTGAAGTGTTTTGTGGCCTGGGCTGCAGAGTGTGTTCTAGTCATATATAACTCATATATAACGTACCTCTGGAAATCCTTAGTGTTTGTACAACTGACCTGTTCCCTCTTTGGGTAAGCTTTTAGTTTCAGACAAAGGGACAGTGAGTGCCACTGTCTGCTATTTATTTATTTGTTTATTTTAAGCTCACCTGTTTTTAGCTGTGTTTCATGTGCCAGAGGTTTGGGCTCCTTGCAGGCTGGGTGAGGTTTACATGTGGAGTTTGAAGCGTATGGGCTTCAATCCCAAGTGTGAAAGAATAGGCAAGACTGTAGCATGAACAAATTTGGTGTTCTTACTCAGTGTATTTTTATCAGGAATTAAAATGAAATAGTGAGTCAATAAAATGCTGATGTTTGGGAGACACTTCCATGGAATTGAGCTGAAGGGAGAGGTGCCAACAGTGGCCAGTCTGAATGAAAGGATGGAGTGTGAATTAAAGGGAATTTATTCCAGTCTGTGGAGGATATTAAATATGAGGATAAGTTTTAATAGGACTCAAAATGAAAGAAAATGAATTAAAAATACAGTTTAATCATAATGACTTTCTTTAACCTATACATAGGAGTAAAATTTCAGATATCCATTTTATATTAATGGCATTGTTTTGAATCATGAGCCAGGGTAGAATTTACCTTGAAAACTTTAAATGAAAATATGTTCTAAGTAAAAAGAAAGAAAAAAAAAGAAAACAGTCAGTCCCTTGGGACCACAGCACTTTATTTAGATGTGCCAAGCAGGGACAGCGGCATCTTGATTTAAAGCCGAGGGCTGTTCATTGACGGTAGTGGTGAAGGGTGTCGAAGCATGTGTACAGAACAGGCAGTGCTAATGGGCAGGGAAGGAATACAGCTATTTAGCTCCTTGGATAGATTTCTTGTGACTGCTTTACAGCTGAATCTGGATGTGTGCCCCTGATTAAGTGGAGGTAGTCACAGACTTACTTTCTGTAAGTGTGTTTTTAACTCTATATGATCTGTCATCTACAAAAGTAGCAAAAAAATGAGTATGTATTATATAGGATTAGTCCAAAAGCCAGTGCTCTGCTTGCAGAGTTGCACAATGATTCTTAAGTAAGACTGTCCAACAGCTAGGGTAATCAGCCAACTTATTCCTCTAAGGTCATTGATTTACGAATAGGTGTAGGAAGAGAAAGAAGGAAAGAAGGAAGGAAGGAAGGAAAGAAAGAAGGAAAGAAGGAAAGAAGGAAAGAAAGGAAGGAAGGAAGGAAGGAAGGAAGGAAGGAAGGAAGGAAGGAAGGAAGGAAGGAAGGAAGGAAGGAAGGAAGGAAGGAAGGAAGGAAGGAAGGAAGGAAGGAAGGAAGGAAGGAAGGAAGGAAGGAAGGAAGGAGGGAAGGAGGGAAGGAGGGAAGGAGGGAAGGAGGGAAGGAGGGAAGGAGGGAAGGAGGGAAGGAGGGAAGGAAGGAAGGAGGGAGGGAGGGAGGGAGGGAGGGAGGAAGGGAGGAAGGAAGGAAGGAAGGAAGGAAGGAAGGAAGGAGGGAGGGAGGGAGGGAGGGAGGGAGAGAGGGAGGAAGGAAGGAAGGAAGGAGGGAAGGAGGGAAGGAGGGAAGGAGGGAAGGAGGGAAGGAGGGAAGGAGGGAAGGAGGGAAGGAAGGAAGGAAGGAAGGAAGGAAGGAAGGAAGGAAGGAAGGAAGGAAGGAAGGAAGGAAGGAAGGAAGGAAGGAAGGAAGGAAGGAAGGAAGGAAGGAAGGAAGGAAGGAAGGAAGGAAGGAAGGAAGGAAGGAAGGAAGGAAGGAAGGAAGGAAGGAAGGAAGGAAGGAAGGAAGGAAGGAAGGAAGGAAGGAAGGAAGGAAGGAAGGAAGGAAGGAAGGAAGGAAGGAAACAAAAAACAACCCTGTGTGCTTTGTTTTTGTTTTTGTGTTTTTGGCTTGTTAATTTTGATAAGGTTCTGTCTGAAAAGCTACATTACCGCATTAAATGCCCCACCACTTCTCCGTAGTAACCTCTTTGCAGGGGCTGGTGGGATGTTCCTGGAAAATATGTGAGCCGGCGTAGCAGGAGACAGACGGTGTTTTCCAGGTGGGCTGAGCTCTGCATGAGGCAGGGGGAGCACCTGTTCTGTTCTGAGAATATTCATGCACTTTTAGAGGGCACATGAGCTTGCTCTGTGCTGTACTCAGTGCTGAGCGTATGAAGAGGAGGAAACCTCCTGAAAATGCTTCATGTATGCCAGATGCAGGGAGGTTATATGGAATGGACAGAAATCAATAGCTAGTGGTTTGATTAGGATAAATGGGCTTTATTTGGGGAAAAGAGAGAGAAAGTGTGTCAAGTGCATGAAAGCATTGTCAGTTAGCAGAGAGCACTACTTAAAATGCTCTGCTTCTGAGGTGGTAAGTTGCTAAATGGAAAACTAGCATGCAATGTGATTCTAGCACAGATAAAGTAAATGCTCTTTGAGGACATATAAATAGAACTGTTATGAATAGGCAAGCAACTGGAGTGTTTCCTGATCTGTCACCCTGGCAGAAGCAAAATTAGAGAATTACATTGCAGACCACAAGCTAGTGTAAGGCAGTGGTAGCTGAAAAAATTAAAAAGAAATCATCACAATAACATAATAAGTAAACATTTTAGTAAACATAACCAGAACTTGTTCAGCAGATACAGTAATATGTTAGGCTAGATGAGTTGTTTCTCTACAAATACTGGTAAAGAATTAACTAGAATGGAGGAGAAAAAATGTCATTAGCTAATGTGAACAGAAGGTGAACCAATGACCCACAACTAAGTAAAAAATCAAAGAGAAGTGGTTATGTTATTTTTGCTTTGTTTTGTTTTTCTCCTTTTTTCTTTTCACTCCTCATAACAAGCCCAAAGCTATGTCCTGCCTGTAGTTCACCTGCTACACAGCCTTTGAGTTCATTCCTTTAAGCTCCTGCGCTTATTTTATACTCCTAGATGTGCATAAACTGTTGCTGAGAAGATAACACTGGAAATTGGTATGTGATCTCCATTAGCACTTAGAAGCATTATTGGAACGAACGATGATGACATATAATCCTTTTTCAGGCATGTGTAGTGCAGCACATCTTCCTCAAGTCTGTGTAACTTCACCTTGGAGGCAGGTACATTTTCTGCTCCCATGGCAGGCACTGAAACAAAATTCTGTCAGTGCTGTAATTACTGGTGACAGTCCTTAATTCCAGGACTATTCTCAACCAGGTTATTAGACCTATTTCCTCACATGCCAGTGCTGTCTTTCTAAGTTGTTCTTTCTTTTTTTTTTTTTCCTTTTTTTTTTTTTTTTTTCTCCCTGATGCATAGATGATAAACGTATTTACCAAGAAAATATAACCGCTTTCATTTTTTTTTTCCTAGGGTGACATCATTAGCAAAGTGTCAGACTGTATTTCTACAAAATCCTCAGCTGAGCAGTTCACTCAGTAGTACAAACTGTATTATTAATAATTGTAAATTCCATTCAAAAAGATGTTTTGTGGTTTGTAATATAGCAAATATCACTTAGGTATCTTAAGTATTTAAAAGCTCTAGTAGTGTGCAGGGTAAATTAAAACTCCAAAAATGTTAGCACGGTTTATGGTGTCTGAACTTTATTATGTCTACTTCTGTAGCAGCTGTCTATAAAATCTTTGAAGTTTTAGAAAAGATTAATTTCTAATCTTAAAAACAAATATAAAATAAAACAATAGGAAATGAATTAAAAGGAAAAAGAAAAGCATACTTTCTTTGCAAAGCATTTTTAGAAAATATGTGGATTTTAGGGTAAGCGCCCTCATAAGAAGTAACGAATACTAGCGATTGAGACTTGGCTGATGCCAAGTACTGGCTGCTTTCAAAAAGTTACTGACTACTCCTTGAGGTGGAGGAGCAGAAACTGCTATGATTAGTGGTGAAAAAGCAGTTTGAGCTAGGGAAATAAATAGTGTTGCTGGGCATTTTGTCATTTTCTTATGGCCAATTCTACCTTTTTTTTCTTTTTTTCTTTTTTCTTTTTTTCCCATTTCTAATTAGTTACCATTATCTAGCAGTGCATTGTGCTGGGAAACTTAATTTAGCCAAATTTAGTAAATAATGAGACCAGATGCCCAACATATACCAATCATTCTGTGAAGCAGGAGACTGGAGGGCTGATGATGTTTAAGTGTTTAGCAGCACCTGGACTGTCTCTTTTGTGCCTTGTGTCTGTTCGAGTAGGGATTAGTACAAGCATATAGAGTTAGCTTATAACTGTGAACTTTCAAAGAAGAATGCAAATAATTATTTCTAAGGAGTGATGCCAATTAGAAGTAGGAATGGCTTTCTTAGAGTCATTGTGAAACTGCCTTTTCTGGGAATTAGTCAAGGCGAGACTAGGCAAGGAATTATGTGGATGCCCCCGCCAAGAATGGCAGACCTTTACTAGAAATGCACCACTTGGCCTGGGATCCTTTTCCCAGCTCATCACATCTCTGCTCTTACCATATGCTAAGCGTGTTATGTGGGTTGTAAGTTTTGCAAAGGGTTTCTCTCTGCATCACAGTACTCCTTTCTAGGGTGCACAGGAGGAAAACAAAGCACCTAGTATGTTGCTGCAAAAATAGGGGACTTTCCAGTCAACAGGGTATGGGATGATCCTTCTGGTCCTTTGTAATTTGACTTGTTCCTTCAGTGCCCTGGCCTAGGATAGCAATCTAACTGTGTCTTCTTACCTTGAGAAATGGGAGCCAGTGCTTGTTTTTTTTTATTCTCTCCATTAACATCAGCTGCAAAATTAGATACTGTATCTGATATATTGATAAGCAAACGCACTGGAGAGCAAAATGAACTGTGGCCTTTCAGCACCTTGCCCTTCTTTGGGACACAGAGAAGTAAACACAGTCGTTAAAGACTCAGCACCATTACCACATAGTGAACCTTTACTCACTGTTCCCACCTATTGTTATTTGAAAGATCCCATTTCCTGTTTTGAGTAACTGTTGCCAATGGACAAGATTCAGATCTCATTCACAGGAGTGTAACTCTAGTAGCTTTGGAATATCAGCAGGGGAAAGGAAATAAAAAGCAAGGGACGGATGAAGTAATGCTGAGTTTCAACTGAAGCACTCTGTGTTCAGTTCCAGTCAGTGTCAAAACTTAGCCCATGTCATGGGAAGTTGTCAATTGCTGTGTAAGACCTGACACTGACCCATAAATATAGTCACATTACTGTCATTATTGCTACTGTGGTCTAGGATGATGGCAGTAATAAGATAAGGAGATACACTCTGTAAGTATCTGAGATGAATGAGCATATACTTATGCATATATAAGCATGTAGTGTCTAGTTAATGGTTGGATCATAGAAACTTCTTTGCTCCTCTCTATGAGACTGTAAAGTTCTAAGAAATACATAAATGACTGTGTAAAAAGAGAGCTTATATCTCAGCCTAGTGAAAATTAAAAAATAGCAACCTACAAAAAAGAGCCCTTGTTCAAGTTGTGGGAGAAAGGATTTATTGTCTGAATGCTATAATGAGGAAACAGAAACACAGAGGTAATTGGAGGATCACACCCACAGAGATACCTCTCAGCTCTCTGTTAGTCACCTTTCTCTGCAGGGAAATTTATTGGAAATATAAATGCCTATAAAATGTCATGGATCCTTAGCTAGTATTATCTCTGGGTCTCAGTTCCCTAACAATACAAAGAGGATACTGCTTTCTTTCTTCAGTCTATGCCAAATGTAAGCTTTGGCCCAAAATCACAAATAGAGATTATGGCAGAGCCAAGAAATGAACTCAGATCTTCTGAGTCCTAATCCAAGCTTGTTATCATAAGCTCATCTTTCATTTGCTTTTGAATAACAACCAAAGTGTTAACCCTATTCCTATACGTTTACAACCTGATGGAGTTCTTATCTACAGTGGTCATTTCATTTCCTGCTGGCAATTTCACAAGCTTTTCAAAGCCTCCCCCATACCCCCTCCCTCTCCCCCCACCCCCTATTTTTTTTTTTTTTTTTTTTTTTTCCTCAGGAGATATGCCATTTCCTTCAGGATATCTCCAGGAAAGCTAGCCTGTCTTCTTTGGAAATGAATGCTATGTGATTTTTACCTGGTGGTGAAATCATCTATTAGCATTTTTTAATTACACAGTCTTCTTTGTCTTCCTTTCCCACTGTTTGTGTATAATCCTTCTCCCTGAAAAATTTGCAGACATTTTTTAGAGATTTTCTAGATGATTTTTGCCAAATATAATGTTTTGTTTTAAATGAGCACATTTAGAGTTCAAATGCTCTAGGCTACTTGCTGTTTTCAAGGGGCAAACAATTAAGTTAATATGCATGCCTAAAAGCCAGAATCCTTCTTTCTCCTGCAGTATACAAAATTAATTTGTGTGAGGATTTTTAATCTCATTTGGCATTAATTTTAAACCATGGATTTCAAATGCACGATGGAAATAAAAAAATATATTTTTTGAAACAAACAACATTGCCTTATTGCTTCAACTTGAGGGAGAAAGTCCTTAATCAGGTGATCTTTTCGGTAACAGCTGATTCAATATAAAATCACACTTTTGTTCTAAAGAATGCTGACGGTTCTTTGAGAAAAATGATGTTTTGAGATAATTGCACCTAAAAGGACTAAATCTAATTTGAAAAGAACTACTGTCTCATTTTAAATTATTAAGAATGTCTTCCCTAATGCAGAGCTTTTAAGAGTTTATCTTTTTTTTTGGAGTCTTGTCCACCTGAAATCTAATTCATCAACATGAATTTGGAAATGCTTTGATCCAAAACATTACACCCGTGAAGTGAATTAGCTACCTATACAGCAAATGTGTGTTGCTCCAATGGAGCTAAACATTTATACACAGATGACCCAAACTGTATTGTCGTCAAGGGAATTGAAATGCAATGCCTTCAGAAGCTGGGAAAAAGGGTTTTTTTTACTTATATAGTTATTATGCATTCTTTATGTTGTGATAACACCTAAAGGCCACAGAAGTGCTAAGTCCTGTTGAGCTACGTGTGGCAGGAGCACAGCAAATAATAGACTCCATCCTAAAAAGCTTAGTTAAACATAGCTTTAATTAAAGCTGATTGGACCCTTTACAAGAGCCTAAATATTTCAAGATACAGTGTGTTAATTATGACTGCACCCTTCTCCCTTTAATCAATAGCTGATGACTGGGATATCATTACAGGCAAAAATGTAACATGCCATTTTCCTGGGATTTAGAGTTGTTCCAACTTGGCTAAGTTGTGTAGCAGTGTGAATGAAAAGGAGGAGTGGGAAAGCACTGCCTACTCAAAGGTGGGGATGTTGTGTGTCACCAGCTATGAGTACTTAAATGTTGATGAGAACATCTAGACTCATTATTTGGAAGCCTCATGGTACTGGCCAATCTGTACAGACAAATGTATCCAAACAGGCAATCTCTTGCATGGTTTCAAAAAAGAAAAAAAAAAAAAAAAAAAAAAAAAAGCAAAAAGAAGCTTTGGTGCTGCCGGTTTACAAACTAGGAGGTCTGGAAATTTGTCTATGCAGAGATTAACACTGCAGTGAGATTCTTCAGTGGAACTGTTTCCTGTTAACTGACACATGGTATCTGTGTCCAGATCAACAGATGGTTTTTGCTTTGCAGTGACTCATTATTGCTACATGGTGAGAACGTCCTCTGAAGTATGAGCTTTGGGTGTTTCTACCCTTTGCTTTTTTGTCCTGTTGCTGGGCCCAAAGCATTGCAGAATTGCTCTCCAGCTTTTTTCCTGGTGTTTGTGGTGTTAGTTTTTAGCTAAGTAGGCAGCAACTGTGGAAAAGGCCATGTTTCTTTTAGAGAGATTATCTCATAATTTGAAAGGTGATATGCTTCAACATGATCACAAGGGAAAGAAGTCATAAAAGGAAGAAGAATAGCCGGTCAGAACATCATGGAAAGCTGCATGAAAAGAGCAAAACAAAAATGCTTTAAGGTGACTTCTTGTTTAAGGATGGTAAAAAAGTTCTTATCTGAGTGTTTAAAGGCCCCTGCACACAATGGTGCTTGTATGCCGATAGTTAAAATACCATCAGTTCTCTGTGTCCACAGGCTCAGGGTATGTGATATCTCTGTACATCTGTAAAGTATTACACACTGGTGTAGATTCTGCTTTGCAGATTAAAATGACATAAAAATTGAAAAATTCAAAAAGATGCAATTATATGTAAATTAGCTCTCCTGAAGTTTTTTTTTTGAAAATAGAAACACTGCTTGGTCAAGTAAAATTTCTTTTAAGCCAGTTGCTTTCAATCTTCCCAGATCCCTGTGGAATGAAAAGATGAATCTCGTGGCATGCTTGGAAGGTTAATGAATGTGGACTCTGGATATAGTCTCAGGGTGAAAGATATCTTGCTGAAAATGTGTTACAGAAAGAGTTTAAAAGAAAGGGCAGTCGCCTGAGCACTTAAGTGACTTATAACAATAGTTCTACTCAGAGAAAAAACTTTTTTTTTTTTTTTTTATTAGCCTACACCATTGAAATATAGTACTATGAATATCAGCCACATATAAGTATCTCCTGCAAACAGTACGTTCAGGTGTAAAAAGCTTGATTCATGAAATCCTACATTGTAAGTCAGCTGCATTCAGCAGTAAGCCCAGTGAGGTTGTGGATGCTCCCTCCCTGGAAGCATTCAAAGCCAGGCTGGATGGGGCTTTGAGCAACCTAGTCTAGAGGGAGGTGTCCCTGCATATAGCAGTGGGATTGGAACTAGATGGTCTTAAAGATCAGACCATTCTATGATTCTATAATAAGAGCTCTCGTATCTGAACAATTCTTGGTTTACCTTCACATAGGGAGCCCAGCACTAGTAGCTTAATTTGTATATTGCAAAAGGGCAGGATACTTGCAGCAACCTCTTCAACTGGGATAAATGTTTTCACTTGTTTAATCAAAAAGAGATGTCTTCACCATAACTGTTATTTAACCCTCAGAGTACACCCCATAGTCTAAATAGTGCCCTGCAATAAGCCCTTCTACCTCAAACTATCACCCAAAACAGAATCCTTTCCACTCCATTCAGTTATTTCCTATAGCATTTCAGCACTGCTTTATTTTTTTCCAAGCTTACCACACATGCACATGTGCATCATCCACCTTCAGTCTTGATATGTGGAATGTTCATTCTTGTACAGTAGGAAAGAGTTGGATAAATACACAATATATGTAATTCCTCTCTCCATCATAATCTCAGAATATGTCCTCTTATTTCAGTACAATTGCAATAGTACAGACCACTTATATAAAATCTCTGGAGCAACAATCACTTTGTGAAATGACCTTTCTTGTGAAATTTCAATACGATGGCAACATTTAGCACAATATGTAATTATTTTTAAAATGCCCTCTTTCCCTAGTGCCTCAGAAGTTCTGCATGCGCCTAACTACATCTGACACTCATGCAACTCTAAAACATTTAACAATATTTTGTTTTAAGACTTTTTTTTATCCTGGAGGCATGTGAATAGGTCAAAATCTGAGTTACACCAGAAAAATAGGCTATTGCTGCCTTTTTGTATTTGAAAAAATCTTAAAGCTGCAACCAAGGTGCCTTTCACTGACTCAAAAATTGGAAGTTCAAACTCAAAAACATTTATATGACAGTGTTATTTAAAAAACACTGGCTTTTGGAACAGTGCAGTGAATTTTAAGAAGCCTGACAAATAATATTTAAGATTTAATTTATGTGTTGGGTGTAGTTTTTCTGTTACGTATTGTCATGGTTTTATCATCATGCTAGGTATTTTACTGCAGTTCTTCTGAAATGCTTGGATATATATTCAGATTTTAATAGGATCTCAATCAAATTAAAAATACAGTTATGATCCTTCTGCTAGCTCCCATAGAAACTCCTCCGGTGTCTAATTTAGATTTCATTAGGCTAACATGATATCATTAATTAGACATTTCACTGATAAGAGAATAGATTTTCTCTTATCAATAGATTTTCTCAAGAGAACTGCAACAGATCTAATTTTCCTGAACTTCATGAAAATATTTGAACTGATATTTCCATTCCCGACCTTGGCACGAGAAGTAAGAATGTAATAATGAAATATACTGATGGTTTGATGGTTGGAGATATTGCCAATACAGAGTTGGATTGTAGTGTAATATCACAGAAAAAGAATGGCCTTGAGGGCTGGGGTAATGTCAGTGGAAAGAAAAAAAAATAATACAAAATTTGGGATCATGCACTTATGTACCAACACCAAGAATTGATTTTGCACTGCAGGAGGTCATCAGTTAAACTTGACAAAAGAACAAACAGGCCATTTAACCACTGATCATGGGATCACCTGGCTCACTGAAGGACTTTCAGCCAGTGGCAAGATAGTAAATGAGATCATGGGATGCAATAGGAATTTCCAGGAATATATGCTAATTTTCAAAGTCCTCAGTTGGATCATGTCTGAAGTATTGTACTTAGCTGTGTTGCTTCATGTTTAGGAAATAGGTTGCGTGTGAAAGAATGCAGAGATGCAAGATGCATGACATACAGAAAGTCTGCTGTAAGACACAGAAAGTAAAAAAAAAAAAGATGCTCATTTAACCAAAAGAGGGCCGCCTGAGAGGGCATATATTTATTCTGTGAATGAAGTGGGGAAAAAAACAAACCCACGAACAACACTGGAAGAGAACCATTTAACAAGCACAGTACAGGCCAAAGAAGAGATTATAGAAAGACATAGACTGGATATTGTGCTGTTTTATGATTTTGGTTTTTATTGAGAAAAAGATGTGTATGAAGTCTTGCAATAGGAATTGTGGACCAAAAATCCCATTAATCATTACAAAGAACTAAGGGTGGCCTTACTGGATAAAGCCAATTGTCTATCAAGCTCCACATTCTCCCTCCAATGATGATAAAATTTATATGGAAATGAGAGAAGTTCAAGTTCAGATCTTATAGAAATGATTGTACTAGATTTGCATTGTCCTTTTAAAAATCACAGGGGCAAAAATGTGGTGGCAGTAATTTCAACTAGGTGACTGTGTAAGCCTAGCAACTTTCTGCAGTCAGCTGCCCTTGAATTCCCCTACCATTTCCCTAGTGGTTTTAGGTGCTGTATCTGTGCCTTACAAATTCTCTATATAGAGCTGTTGTTCATTAATTTATGTAATCCCTTATTTATTTAGTTTATTTTTACTGACAGTTGTCTTTTGTCTATGATGATAGACACTGTATCTGGATAGGTCCCTTCCAAACATCACCTGTGTTACAGCTCTGAGCAGAAATAAGTATCTACACCTGCTGGACTCCTATGATTGCTTATGCCAGTCTTTGCATAATAAAAATTCTCAGATATGTATCCTTTTACTGTTAAGATATGTTTAGCTTGTTAAGAGCAAAATATTGTGTATCTGTAGCATAGAAAGTATTCTGATTATATCACATTCTTAAGTCATCAGGCAATATCTGAAACAAATATGTATTCACTCATTTTTGAAGATTCATAGCAGACATATTTCAGGCTTTAAACAGGCTTTTCCTTTTGAAGTGAACACTTCACTAGAACTGTTACTAAAATTCTCAATTTCAAGTTCTGTCAAAAAGCAATAACCAGTGATGACTGTTCAGCATTTGCATGTTATACAGCACAGAAAAGGAAGATGAGTTTCACGTAATTTACAGAATTGTTCTTTAAAAGACAGTCAAGATTGTCCTTGCAGAGTTACAGACAGTGGGGCTGAAGGTAGATCTGAGCTGGCACTTACTCACCTCCAACACACCTTAATTTTCAGACTCTTGTGGGAGTCTAGCTCTGTCTAGCATGTTGTCTTCAACAGGACTGCTGGTGTGTTAAGGGTGAATGTTCTGCATCATCGCTGGCATTTTTCCTTTACCTGCCAGGTGTCCTTGGATGTCACATTTCCTGTGATAATTTGTGTTTATTCAACTTTACTTTTAAAGCTATGACTCTCATTCTTTGTGTGTTCAAGGTAGTCATAAAGAACTCAGGAACCATCTCTCTGGGAACTCCCAAATACTTCTTCAAAACTTAATCTCCCCTCCCCTCCCTTCTCCTTGTCCCCCATTCATTCCTTTATTTGTTTAAATTTTTCTAAATGAGATTCATTTTTCTCTTTGGTCTATAATATATAGTTTTCCTAGAACTGAAACTGTGAATACTTTAATAAATAAGCAGAAAGGTTGACCACTTTACTTTCACTTTCGTTAAGTACCTTTTGTTGCAATTTGTTTTAACAAGTATATTGAATTTATCAAACTGTATTACAACAGACATTTATGAAGATTATAGAACCTAGTCCACAGTCCTTTACTCTTCAGAACTGCAAATACGTCACTCCTGTTAAGAGCTCTGTATGATGATTGATGAATGTTTTATGGCTAAAAGGAAAAAAGTTTAAAGTGCAGAGCAAGAAACATCTTAGAAGGGCAATGAGAGCAGGAAAGCCTGTTTCATAAATGATATCATTTTGTAGCATTGAGTAAGAGCATTAACAATATGTAGTGTTAAGTGTAGAATTCATGAAAAATTACTACTATATTATTTTTTTCCCTTGAAGTACTTGAATTAATAGAACTTCAGCTTGAATAAATATGATTCCTTCTCTACATTCTGAAAGGAACATATTAAATGAAGATAATAACTGGAATAATATACTCTATTGAAGTGTTATTAGTCATGTTTCTATGGAAGATTGCACTGTGTTACTGTCAACAGTGTTTAAATCAACAGTATGTCTCAGGCCATTTTTCTGTAATGGTCACTTGATCTGCAGAACTCATGAATTTCTGATTTCCTTTGACCTTCAGCAATTTTCACTATTCCAAGTATCCAAGGATCTTAGAGATTTACTTCACTGAGTCCCAGAAGGGTACTTGATCGATACAAAATTTTGGATTTACCCATAAATAAGTGCTAGATTTGGAGGAAATTAGGACTGATATGCACAGCCTCAGATCACAGTCACATCAGGAACTGAGCCAAGGGAATGTTTCAGCTAAATATGATATGCACTTGTTTGTTAGAGAGTCTCATAAACTCTGCATGTAAACTGAGAGGGACCCAGACTGTTTCTGAGTTTTCAAGTTTCAACTGTGCAACCTAGTTGTGCCCTGACTTCATAATAGTACCAGCATGCCCTATATTAGTCTGGTTTGACTAAGAAATTAGCCTTGGCAAATGGATTAAAGAAGGAAGCTCAATGCTACAGAAGGTCCTAGTTAGAATGCTCAATAATTGGGAAATACTGTAGGTGCAGTGGAAGGTGAACTCCTACTAGCCCCACAGGAAGCAGATTACTTGCTTACAAGGGTTGCCTTATGACCATAACGGTTGTGGAAGTCACTAAGGAAGGCAAGAATTCTGCACAGGTAAATCTAGGAAAACAGTCAGGTATTGTAGGTGTCATGAAACAAATACAAAAATATTTGCTGAATTATAGATCTGTGTAGATTGGCAAGGCGCTCTTGAGATTGCCTAGTCCAAACACCATGCTCAAGCAGGTTCATCTGGAGTGGGTTGCACAGGCTCATGTTCTTTTGCGTGTTCTGCATATCTCTGCAGCTGGAGACTCCAAAATCTCTGTGAGAAGTCTCTGCTAGTCCTTGACTGCCCTTATAATTAAAAAGTGTTCAGATTGAATTTGATGTTATTTTGTGCCTATTGCCTCCTGTCCTGTCAGTGTCCTCAGGTATGTATACAAATTGATGAGATCCCTCTGAGCCTTCACTTCTCCAGGTTGAAAATGACAGCTCTTTCAGCATATCTTTGTATTAAAGATGTTCCTTTTCACCAGTCATCTTCATGACCCTGAAATCCAAATGCAAAAAAATCTACATGGCTTGGAAAGACTCCTGTAAGACCTTTAAGAAGGCATGTATCCCATACAACTTCACTGTAAAATATAGATATATATTCATATATGAAAGAAAAACACCAACAAACGAAACAGTGAAGATACAGAATACAGAGGAAGAGCACAATCTTTGCAAAACATCTGAGAAATGCATCTTCACAGGACACATATGCTTGAAATTCCTTTGAAGACTTTATAGTTACATAATACAGTGAATTCTTCAGGCAAATGGAGAATATTAGAAAATGCATAATTTCACTACAGTCGGATTAGGATATATTCTCAATATGGTTCATTTTCTCTGTTTATTTTTGTGATTTATAAGGCTTTGTTTTTCTCCCCTCCTGGCTATTACTTCTGCGGCTGTTAGATCACTTTTAGAATGGGTTTTGAAGACATCTTTTTGAAATACTTTTTAATCAGTTTCTGTGTCTTTCCTTAGTTCCAGGAACTTTTTTCCTATCCACTCTATTCTATTTTACGCAGTTTCTATGCAATTTCTGTATTTTTTCCTTATTTTAAATGTTGCAATACATAGCAAGAAGAAAAAAATACCAGAAAATTATTTAATAATTTTCTCTACGTGTCTTTGATATACATATTCTACCAAAAGCTTGTTCATTTTATAGGGAATTCATTTTGCATGCCTAAAATGAATTTTCAGAATATTTAATTTGAGAACTTGAGTCTATTAAAATGCATTACAGCAGCATCACAAATGTTCCCTACTGGAAAAATACTTGTTCTTTTGAAAATATAACTTGTATTATCTTCCCAGCTTTACAACTCATGAATATTGTTAGTTGCTACTGTACCTCATAGTAAGTAATGCCCTGTAACACAGAAATTTAAACCATAAATTCACTGATAATGCCCCGTACACTACATGATGTTTTGATGTGGAATACTGAAACCCATAAACAAAAAACAAAAAACAAAAAACAAACAAAAAAAAACAACAAAAACATAGAACCATGACAAACTGCTTATCTGAAAAACTCCAAATGCCTTCTACATCCCTAGATCTTTGGGTCAATGGAGACAGAGATGAAGCTGAGAGCTGCAGGAAGTAACAAGCAGGATAGAAATTTATCTGTTCCTGGCAATTGCTGCTCCCAATTGAGCATGCTAAACCAGAGCTCTGGATCTCTACTTCTGTAAGAAATATAGCGTCAGGGTTGTAACTTGTCAGTTCCAAGATGGGGGCTTCATGTATGATGGAGGCCCATTAAAACATGAGCACTTTTGAAAAGAACACATGCAAATGGAGGATTTGTAGTCATAAAATTGACATGGTGCCAATGGTAGATGGAAATATGTTTGTGTGTGTTGAATATAATAACGGAGAGTAAGCTGACACCAAATGTTCATGTATTAAATGTTAGGTCCCAGAAAATTGAAACGCTGGTTTTGAAATAACAAAATGTGGATAATAAGAAATACGACTTCCTTTTATTAAACTTTAAGTGTTAAAACTCTGGGGACTTGTGTTTTCCAGTCTATCTGAGCAAATATAACATACACGTAAAATTCACATATGTGTGTGTGTGTGTGTGTGTGTGTTCATTTATGAAACTGCAATTCTTGTGCAGAAAGTTTTGTCAGATAATTGCAGTAGTGCACTGCAATCTCTTGATAAGAGACAAGATACAGAAAAGGAAGTTCTGCAGCAGAGCTGAAATTATGTTCATATTTTATTCAATGGTTACACATTTGGAGAAAGAAACATGGCTTCTCAAATTTAGTGTTAAGCTATGAATAGATTGTGAGCCTTTGTCCTGCACTTCAAGATGACTAGTTAAAATCACCTGATGTATAACGGTACTCAGCAAGGACTGCTACTTGTAGCAGTTAAACCCTGAAACAATATGGTAGAAATACATTTCTTAACATGCCAGGCTACTTCGAAAGTGTTAGGGTCTGACTGTCATAGGTACAACACTGGAGTTACTCAAGCTTCAATATGAAATCACAGAAGCGCTGCTCTGAGTTAAGTAGTTTTTGGCAGATGGTGGAACAAGATAACTATTTTTTCCCACTAGAAGACAGAAATGCTATTTGCAAGAGCACAGAAAACCATGTTGCTTTAGCAGCAAAATTACAAAATCTGCTGTTTTAGTGGGCTGGAATTGTAAAATACTGCTTGTGTCACAAGGAAGATAACAGTGAAATAATGTAGGGTTCTGAGGTTTCTTAGGATATGTTGCATTTGACACTGAATTGTAAATTCTTAGTCACTGCAATGGCTTTTCAAAGTTTAATTTTTCACACGTTTTAAAAAAAAAGATGTGTTTTGATGTCAACATAGAATGCTTGAGGCCTTATTGTGTTCTTGCAGTGCCTGATGCAGAGAAATTGTCTTCAGTTTTATTTTAATATCTAAAATTAGGTTCTGGGCACAGTATGGAGGCAACAGATAAACACTGTTGCTACAGAGTTTTTCAGATATCCATGAGACCTTTTTTTTTGCTTGCTCCATGCTCACGATAAAAGGCTGGCATTGTTATTTATGTTATTTGTATGTTTTCATAGGACATCTGAGTCATTATGATGTGGATTATTATGCTTCCTTGGTATATTAAAAATACAAAACTGACAAAGAATCAGGAAAATATTAGGAAGATGACAATATCCTGTTCTAAGAGTGCTGCAGCTGGTGACATGCTTACTCCTTATCATCACAGGGAGAAATTTAAATTAGTTTGAACAGTTAGTTTTTTTGGTATAACATTTATGCAGTTATGATATATGCTAAAAGCTATTTGAGGTAAAAATGAGTAACACCAGTATTGTATTAAAAGGGAAAGTATTCTGTCTCCATGTAGTTGTCTGAACATATATGTAATGCAAATGCAAATGCAAATATACACAATATCTAACAGTACAGAAGCTGGGAAGGAAAGAAACTGTACTAGGTGAGACTGGATGCCAAATATTAGATTTGTTCTTTTCTTAACACTAATTTTTGGTGAAGCAACATCAAATCACATGCCATTTATAAATAACTGATGCAAGACCATGTAATATGCCGTTATATCAAGGCACATATTTGCTTTGGCTGTAATGTCTGAGTGAAGTACTTTTGCTTTGGCTGTAAGGATGACATCAGTCATAAATAATTGTCATGGAAAGTTACTGGTCTGAGCACAAATCTCCTCACTCATCCTCACTCTCATGATAATAATGTAACTGGCAATACTCAGCCATGTGGGAGAATTCCTGCCCAAGGGGGAGGAATTTTGTACAGGCAGCACATTAAGAGGGTTAACAGGACAAGAAGTTTCCAGATGCTTTAAATTAAACTAAGTGGTTATTCCTAACCATAAATGTTTAACTCCAGTCTCTCAGCGAATCACTTTCAAAATAGATATTTATTTTCAAACAAAACCAGTTGCCTTGTGAAACTGTTGGTTGGTTAGGGGGAAAAAAATGACCTAATGGTTCTGAATAAAATATCTGATCTCTTGTTGCCAAGGCTGAGTCACTTCCTGTTACAATAACAAGACTGTCATCAGCAAACTTCAGTTTGCCAGCGTATGCATGGCTTTATTTGTCCATGTTGTTAGAAAGTTAGTGCTGAAAAACACACCGTACTAAATTTGGAGACACAGCGTTGTAGTAGCGTGTTAGAGCTGGATCTCTGTTTCTCTTATTCTTGATACCATGATCTACTGGTGCAACATGATCATATCCACCCAGCTGTGTAGAGTTATGCTGTAATTCTATCAAGGGATTCTAGACACAGCATAATGCATTAGTATCAGCGTGGCTTTCTCAATTGGAATTTGCAGGATCATAGTCAGCTGTTTCTTATTTACAGGAATAAGATTTGAAAAACATCCGGAAGTTCATTCCTTTTGTCACCTAGCAAATATCCTCTAGTGTTTTCTCAACTGTGGCAGCTCTTAAAGTGGTGTTTCAGTCAACTCCCTAGCTATTCAGCCTCCTGTGGTTTCAGTCATCCTGCTGTGTTCAGGCAGGGCTGGCATGGGGCAGAGGTGGACTTTTACACAACAGGTGTGAAATCCCCGGGCAAAGCTGACAAAAACCCTTTTCTTCTGTAAGAGCAGCTAGAAAATAAAAGCTCAATCCAGTGTTCACTTTCAGTATTATTCTTGTTTCCCCTCCTCCCCCCAAGTCTGAAGTGTTGCTATCTGGGAGTGGTGTCTGGTATGCGGGTGCTCAGGATGACCGTCAGATCTGTACGTGAATCCTAACCCTGACTCATGCTCTGTGACTCACCCCGAGCCTATGGATAAGAATTGGAGGGGGAGGAAGGGGGAAGGGCTTAAACCTCCTTTCAGGTTTTCATTCCTGTTTTTTTTTTTTTTTTTTTTTTTTTTTTTTTTGTGTGTGTGTGTGTGCGCCTGCGTTTCACCCGCAAGGAGAAATGATAAAACTTGTAAATTCACTGGGTATGCACAGATGTGCAGTGCTATGTACACAGAGATCTCTCATCCTTTTGGGTAAACAAAAGTCTGGTCTGCCTGGGTTCTGGTTTTAACTCTGTTTACTGTGATTAATATCCTTCCTGCAGGATCATTTATGCTAGTTCTTCCCAACAGCCATGTGGTGGGTAGTCCTGGACACCTGGCATCTCTTATGCCTCAGTTCTTCAACCACATCCAGAGGAGTCCAAACAAATGAAAATATCTGAGAGCAGCTGCTCAGAAGAGGAAGAGCATCATGCTGATTCGAAGTGTGTCAATTTGGGAATCCTTTTCTGCCACTCCGACTTTCAAAATCAAATTGTTATAATCAAGATGCAGAACAAGGATCCTATCAGGGGCCAGCGAAGCTTAATCTGCAGTTTTCTTCCTTCTGTATTTTTACAAAAAAATAAATAAATAAAAAGGAGGAAAAAGAAAAGAAAGCCAGCTTTTTTCAATTCCTTTTTTTCTTTCTTGCTAGCTTAAACAGCAGAACAGAAAACACGAGTTGACATGTTTAAGTTGATAATGATGAATCTGAGGATAAGTTGCTATGCTCTGTTCTCTGATAAACAGGAGCATTATTGTGCTGTTCTGGATAAAGTCACTGATTATACTGTTTGGGCCATGAAAGCAAAATGTGTTGCAAGCATTTGGGTGTCTGTAACGAAGCAGTTGTAAATGCTGTGGTTGGTGTCTAAGCAGCTGTTGAGGTCACTGTCAGAATTTCACCATTGCAAAGGAGCTATCATGAGTTATTCCATTGTTTCAGGATGGAAAAGAACAGTTGTTTGTATATGTTTCTTTTTTCCTAAAACAGAACAAATGTTGGCTGTTAACTGCGTTTACAGTGTTCCAGGCTATATCAGTGGAAAAGATTTGTATTTGTCTGAGATTTCCCTTGTCTCCAGTGTAACGTGTCAGACGCTGAGAGTATCACTGTTGCCTAAAGCTTCATTTTTCAGGAGGTTTTGCTGCTACGTACCCTGAACATTAATTCTGCTGTGGGCAACTTTCCCTGTACATGCACTGATTCACTCCCAGAATATATTTGTGAATAAAATTGAGCCCTAAATTTGGACACTAAGAATCTCATGCATTTTTTAAGAACACATATCATTTTAATATTGGATTCAGACTCTTAGGTCTGTCTTACAGCCTGTCATGGATAACTTTTGATTACCGAAGTGAGGACAGTGCAGAGTTTTGCCACTAGCAAATTACATCAAAGGCTACAGGTCAGCCTGCAAATCCTAGTCCTTGTGGGTGAAACTATGGTGTAAGACCTTTGGCACTCAAACCTCCTGCCTTGATCTATTTCAGGGAACGGTGAGTTCTCAGTTACAGGGAGTGGGAAGATGATGTCATTGAAAAGCTATTGCCCTGCTTTGATATTAGTAAACGTGCTCAAAGTTCTCTGGGGACCTCTAAGGACTGAAAAAAAACCCAAAAACTCACTACTATAGTTGCTGTGGGACAGAGGTAGTTTTTCTCTCTTTTTCTCAAAATTTCTTTACCGGTGTTTTTAACTAGAATGTAAGTGATGGGCGTGTTGAAAAATAAATCTATATATGCACTCTTGATGGAAATTTCTTGAAACTGAAGCTGGATGCATTTTTATATCACAAATGGAAACAAAGACAGGAACAAAAAATGACAGATGTGCGTGTGTGCGTGTGAGTGTACATGTAAATGAGGGGAGACAGGATGAAACCCTTTGCAAAACAAAGAAGTAGGTGCCAATGTTGATGTTCTCAGGCATGCTTTTCACTAGTGACTCTGATAACTTATTATCAGTCGAAACCTGGAGGCCCAATTCCTCTTTCTTCTTTTCAACACGTACAGCTAGAAGGAAACAGAGTGAAAGGTTCTGGCAAGATGCCCACCCTACTTCTCGGGTAAGGGTTGAGTGATGCAACACCATGACTCCTCTCACATCTTGCCCATAAGATGGGAAAGTGACTGATCACTTAGCTTTTTCATGCCTGCCAGCTCTGCTGGGCTTTGTCTTGCTTGACAGGCAGCCTCACACTACTGCTAGCCGTGTGCTGGTTTCCCAGGGTCAAACCATGCCTTGGAGATACTTGAAGTCTCATACATGTTTGTGTCTGAGCTCTCCTGCTGGCCTGTGTTGTAGCAGGGTCATTGTTTCTAGAATCATAGAAACATTAAGGTTGGGAAAGAATTCTAAGATCATCTAGTTCAACTGTCCACCTACCAGCAATAGTGCCCACTAAACCATGTCTCTAAGTATCACTTTTACAGGTTTCTTGAACACCTCCAGGGACAGTGACCACCATCTCCCTGGGTAGACTGTTCCAGTGTTTGACCACTCTTTTGGAAAAGTTTTTCCTATTATCCAACATGAAATCTTGATCCACAGAGCCAGAGTGTGTGCCAGCAATGCCAATGGCACCCATAAGTCTCTAAGATGCCTCCCACTTCTCCCTCTCAAAATTATGAATGCAGCTTTTTGAGTTTCAGGTCCTATGCGTTGTGAGTTTTCTTTCCATCCTGAAGCACGAGTTTGGTTTGTTTATTCTGGATTGGAGTTCTCCGCAATTTTCCGTGCTGCAACGGGGATCTGAGCAGGACAGTGAGTATCACGAGACTCCTGATAATATCATGGGAGCTTACAACGCCAGTGCTTGAAGGAGCTCTGCAGATTCAGCCTTTTTCTGGAAATAACATTCCAACAACATGGAAATAAACTGTTTCAGAACAATCTTGTAAAATATTTAATTTCTCTTTTTTTTTTTTTTTTTTTACGTAAGATCCTCATCAGGCAATCCAAATGTGATTAGAATAGCCACATGATCACTCCCATGTTACTTGATCTGTGACATGACTCAGAGAAGGGAGGAGAAGGGAAGAAAGGAACATTTAGCTTCGTGTGCAAAAATTTAAAAATGTGATGAGGATGTTTGGAACTTATTTTTAAACTCTCCCTGGTACTCACCATCAGTTTAGTCCAGTTGAGTAGCTTGAAACAAGTAATGTTTAGTAATAGCCATCAGTATACAGGAGCCGCTGGTGATGTCACCAGTGACTCCTTACACCTATCACTTGCTCAGCCGCAGCCTGAGACCGCTGAAGCTGTGGCACCCAGCAGCACCGTGGGGCTCTGAGTCAGAGGTGAAATGCCAGCACAAGGGAAGGGTTGCTGGTTTCGCTGGCTGACATACCAGTCTTGTTACATATTTATTGTAGTTACACAGTAAGGCTACAAGATAGAGCCAGGGAATAGACTGCCAGATAACTACATTGACGGGAAGAGACAGTATTCAAACATGATAAGGAGTGCAGCAGTGATAAAAAGGCAGTAAAGCTGTCTGATATATGTAGTGGCTGATATGATATTGGGCATTTAGATGGGCATTTTATTTCCTTAAATGAAAAGTTTTGCTTTTTTTCTTTTTTCTATGCTGCGTCCTGTACAAACCTCTGGAAATTTGCAGCTGCTCTGAGTCATAATAGCAGGATGAAAGCAATGCATATGGGCAATACTCATTGAAACATAGGTCCCAGGCATGCAGCTAAGCTCATGAACATGAGGCATATGCATGAACACAGTTCTTAAAATCAAGAATATGCATCAGTGCCTGCAATAGCAGTACTTTGTTTTGATTAACTCCCACCACTTCCCAGGAATGAAATATATTATTACTGTTGGCCTAATATGGAGATAAGGATATCACCCCTTGCTCCTGAAAGCTGAGGAAACTGTCATTTTGTACTCTTCTCTTATTAAAAAAGGGAACTAGTTCTGAAAATAGAAAAATATATTTTTATAATAATATTACAAATATTATTTGTTCTTTTTTTTTTTTTTTTTTTTTTTTTTAAATTCTGTTTCTTCTAAATTGTGTAATTGTTTCATCTTTCTTAGAAATAATGCTGGGCAACCTTCATTGGTACCATTCCATGAATTAAAAAAAAAGCATTTTTTTTTTTTTCAAAATGTGATCTGTCTTAGAAAAGCCCTACAAAATGATTACATGTTGCTGGAGTCTGGGAATACTATTTTTCCAATTTCTAATTTTGAGGGAAGGAAGCTTCAATTAATTCAAAGTTTGTTGGTTTTTCTGATGGATAAATTTCACAATTTTTGGTCACCAATCATTATGTCAGATGAATTTATTAGCTTTAAATTAACATAAATGTTACGTAAGCCTCTCTTTTAATGGAATAGAATTATAGAACCATAGAATCATAAAATCACAGAATGCCTCAAGTCGGAAGGGACCTTAAGATCACCTAGTTCCAGCCCCCTGCTGCAGACAGGATTGTCTCCCAGCAGCTCAGGCTGCCCAAGGCTCCATCCAGCCTGGCATTGAACGCCTCGAGGGATGGGGCACCCACGGCTTCTCTGGGCATCTGTGCCACTGCCTCACTGCTTTCTGAGGAAAGAATTTCCTTCTAATATGTAAATCTCCCCTTTTTTAGTATAAAACCCTTCCCCTTCTCTTATCACTACGAGGCCATGAAAAAAAGTCAATTTTCATTTTGTTTACAAGCTCCCTTTAAATATAGAAAATGTCTTATTGAGAGGTAAAAGAGAAGAACACCAAGTTTCAGAAGGTATGGAGGGAAGCTGCAAGGAATTGTGGAGTTGCTACTAGTGGATTTCCTACATTCAGTTTTCAGCATCATTGTTCCAAATATACTAACAAATTGCACCCTCACAGGCTCGATATCATATCTGCAAGCTGAGAGTCAGAGGTTGATCACTGCTGAAATCAAGAACTGGTTGTACAGAACATAGATCAATAGGTAGGATGGTTTCTACCTTTTAGTAGATTCACTGCTTTTTCAATATCTGTTGAGCTAATTGAAGTTGAAAATGCTCTGAAGTACAGTGCATCTTGTAGAACTAAACTTCAAACCCTTCCTGAGGATATTGAAGTAACCTGCTACCATAACTGTGCATTATTCACCATGATCTGTATGAAATAAAAATATTCCTGCTTTGAAAATTGGTCTGTATGGAGATTTTCTGAAAGTGGAGATTGGATAATGAGACAGTTGGGCTAGCCAGTGCCTTGACATGTTTCATTTATGGCTTGATTAGACCATGATTTAATGAGATACTGTACTACATGGAAGCACATCATCTTCCGTCATTTAACACCAACTGAAGTCTGAATGTTTCATTTCAGCAGTGTCTCTCCACTTTTGAAACTTAAAAAAAAATAATAAAAAAAAGAGACTAAGGCATAATTTAAGTAGAAACTTTCATTCCTACTATAGTAGGCAATTACAAAGAAAACCATTCTGAGACTGCCCACTTCTTTGCTTCTCTTTTCAGTCCTATAGGCTATTCGTTAGTCCTTCTGAGGTTTTATTATATTGTATAGAATGTGTTTAGAATTTAAGATTTGTAAGGGAAAAGCAGACAAAAGGACAATCTCATGTTTCCATTCAACTTCCCTGTGTGCTATTCCAGAGATTCAAAAGAGTGATATATTGTCTAGGAGATTTTGTGGCCACTGAATTTTATTGTTACAGGATATCTTAAAGTGACACATATATATATTTTTTATATTCTCTTTCACAGGGCTTCCAATGGAGGGGCAGCTCTAGAGCGCTGATGTGTGCCAGTGGATTTTCTGTTGAGTGGTCTCTAAGCATCCAAAAGCTTCACTAAATGGTCCCAGAGTTGTTGACCATCTGAGGTGCTGTTACAGTGTTTTGAGTTTACCTCCATTTACAATAGCTTTGCACCAAATAGATTCCAGTTGAACCCAGTGGCCCAAAGAACTGAAGTAACCTTACTGGTAGACTTTCTAGTATACAGTTCTCATATACGTTCTCACTTATGAACAAAGCATGATGCCATATGGAAAGGCTCGCATTCATTTCTTGGCTTTCATTTAATTGTGTAAACTGAAACAGGAGTCAGAATAAAAAAGGATATATTAAGAATACATTATGTCATGCTGAGATTAGGTTAATTATTTAACATCTGGCAAAAGCATATGGATTCTCAGTGAACAGTAGAATCCATTCAGTCAGCACCTTGATAAGCTCCATGTGTCCTTCACTGGCTCACTCCTTTCCTGGAGTCCCTGTGTATCTGCTTCCCACTTCCTCTGAAGACTGGCTAGGCAGCACGTCAAGACAGTTTAAAGTGATTGTCTTCCACTGCCTGCAAGGCTTTGGTAATTTGCAAGTGTGAATGATGTATACTGGCAGATAGCTTCTTACTGTGTGGCCCAATTTTCCGACAATTTAACTTCTTATTAAGTAGTTTGGGTTTGATGCTGTGTATGTGTCCTGGATGGCAGTTCTTCAAGGCATTTTTACTGAGTTATGGCTACTGCACACTAACAGTGTCTGCTAAAGCATTGTGCTAGTTTCTGGGTTGAAAATGTGTGTCGGTGTGGTGGCCACACACAATGTTCTTCATGGCTGCACACATGGCTTGCAATTTGCTAGCATAAATTGTAATCTTCCTGAAACAGTCCACAGTAAGTTGTCCCTATGTTACCATAGGGTTCAAATTTATTTCATATTAAGGGAGACACTTTTCACTTAACGTCGGGGCAACGTGGCCATCTTGAACTTGTTTCAAGAGGAATTCCCTGGGATCACATTTGAAGCTCTATAATTATTCTCAAAGAAGCACTTTCAAATAATAGTGACTAATTATTTGTATTTCTGTATTCCCCCTTGTCTGTGCTGGATTTTCCATGGCCTTTAGTTTTTTAGCAGCCTTTTTCCAGTGCCAATAGTGTGGGTAGAAAACTTGTAAGATTAGTTTGTATTAGTGGAAAAATCCTCAATCCTGCTTTATTTTGCATTCATATGAGAGAGAAAATACAGAACTCACAGTTTCAGATATCAAAAATCTCAGTGAGCAAAGTACAAATATGAAATGTCGTTGAACAGGAAAGATTTCTTTTGGTTAAACATCTCCTCAGAGCTGGCATGCCCTGCCCCTGCTGGAATGGCAAAGCAGTACCGTCGGTGCTGTCAAGTGCAGGAGAAAAACCTCGTATTTGTTATCCACTGGATTAAAAATCCTTGTTACTGCTGTTTTTGAGTGCTGACATTTCCTAGCACCTGCAGGTCAGTGATACAAGGCTTCAGTGTTGCAGAGGAGCATGAGTGTTAGGTGTTATACTCAAAAAGCACTGCTCTGCTCTTGTTTTAAAGGAGTGTAAATCAGAGGTCATTGCACTGTAACCAGCAGGTTTAATGCAGTTGGTGTGAAATCATCTGATTCAACAACTTCACGTCTCTGAGTCTGGAGATACTCAGGCTCGATGCTTCAGATGCTTGCCAAGGCACGTCCCACGTGTTTCCTACTTAACTAACACTTGCACAACTGATGGCCAAACATTCCTTCTTGAGCATTTACTATTTCCAAATATGTTTATCTTTCAAGTAAATAAATTTTGTGTTAATTAGTGACAGCTCACTGCTAAAATATTCACTTCATTCTTTTATCACCCTGTGGCAGGGTTCTGCATGCCATGCCAGCTGTCCTTCACAGCAGGTCTTAAAAGTTTGAAGCCTTATTTGGTGTCTGCATTGACCTTTTAAATTCCAGAGTAAAGCTGGGACTACACAACTCGCCAATGTAACACTTGTTAATAAAATGTCAGCTTCGTAACAGTGAGACTCGCATTGATCTCTCATACCGCATTTTCAGCTCAGGACTGTATACCTGTGGTGGTACCATTGCAGAAGGGGTAAAGCATTCCAAAAAAGCACCCTTCTGTTCTGTCCCTATAACCATCTCACAACTCTGCCACCTGGGGAAAAATCATTTCCCCTGTTTACATTCCAACAAACAGTTGGTTTCTTCATTGCTTAGGTGACCTCAAGCAAACCCACACAAGCTAGTTTTAAAGGCTAAGAGATTATCTAAACCTTCAATTCCATAATCAATAGCAAGGCAAACAAATAATAGTAATAAAAGAAAAGAAAAAAAAAAAAAGAGAGAAGAAACAGCAGAATGGCTAGCAGATGTTTCCTAAAGAAGATATTAACAGAAAAAAAACAAGCATTTAGTTTTTCTTTTCACTTCACAGCGCAGTTTATCAGTTTATTATACAGGACTTCTGAGCAGGTCAGCTCTTGCTCAGGGATTGTTTAAGTTGAAAAATTCTTGATTTCCTGCTCAACTGACTCACTTGATAAGATGCTTTGTAATGACATCATCAGCCATTTAATAGCTAAAACATTTCAACTGTACAAACTCCTGTGGTTTAGAAGGTTCTTGACCTTCTGTGTGTAGGTAATGATTACTTACATATCTGCAGGCGTGCTGAAAGCTCTCTGCAATATGCTCAATAAAAATAACACAGATACCATTCAAAACTACTTTTTTTCTCTTCTTCAAGTACAGATATTACAGCTGTTTAGATTTTAATGATCTGTATGTATAGGTGCTTGAAGCCATTGTTTTCCATCTATTTAGTGAAAATGCATGAGCAGTTCATGTGGTGTTTTAACAATTTGTTTTAGTGTAAGCACTGCCTATGTCCATCTTGGAAAGCTGAAGCTGGCATTATTGCGATGTTCAGCTCTTGTCATACTGTATAAAATAATTTGGTTCTCCTATGTGGCACTAATTTTCTTCTTGTTCTCTAAAAGATCTTTAGCTGCAGAAAACCAAATGTTGTCAATGCAAACTTTGCAACAGACCTCAGCAGATTTGTAATTGACTCAGTAATTCACTTTCATTACTGGTCAAATACCGGACAGCTGGAAGTTGATTCTCATATAATCTATAATACGGAATAATCAGAATACTTTGAAATAATTGTGTTCAATTGGTAAATGGCTCATTCTGCATGGAAAAAAAAAAAAAAAAAAAAGTAGAAAGTCAAACCTTTGGAAATATCTGGAAATGCGGGAAATGATACAGGCTGTTTCCAAAGTATCTCATCCAGTAGATGATGCTTAGACATATCCCTAAGATTCTGAAATTACTAGTAGAGCTGTAGCTTCTTCACAGAATAAGAATGCTGTCTCCACTATCCTGGTTAAAATAATAGATATTATATTTGTCCCAATTCCAAAAGTGAACAGTAAAAATCAGCTCAAAATATTATCAAATTCTATTTAATATGAGGTCATTGTTGAATGGCACATGCAAAAAGTACCTATATCACAATATAATCATAAATACTTTTTATTAAAAGTTCCTAAGTACTGTAAACTATTCCATAGCTGATTAGAGATTAGGAAAATTTTGAAGAAATTCTTGAGGAGTGCTTCAATAAATATTTAACAGGATAGCATATATATGTTTATATCTTTGTATTTTTGTGGAGTTGCTGTGCTCACTTGACAGAAATTGGCCTGGAAACATTGCATATCCAATGGCAACATTTGGTTGCAAATTTTTTGTAGTTTACAGGGAAAAATAAAATATTTTAGATGTTGTGATCTTATTGCTACCTATTGCAGCAAGAATACTTTTTAGCTTTTTCAGTGAACAATGCAATATAAATGTACTATCCAAAAAAGCATCTTCCTTCCCAAAGCAAGTTTGGTCTGGGTCAGCTAAGGTCTGTTTTTTTTTTCTTGCTTCCATCCTTCTTTTCTCCATTTAAGATAGTAACTTCTGGGTAGTTGAAAAATTTGGAGTAAAGCATTTTCTTGCTCACAATTCTTCGTGAGTTGTTCTGTCACACTAGAATTCTGTCACTGCCAGCATCATTTCAGTGACTGATTTACTTGACAAAGTTATTTTGAGTGGCTTCAACTTCAGCTGCAGGCCTAAATATAGTGAGATAAGTATCACATGCCCTGATCTTTTAGAAAAGTGCACATGATGTATCCATGTTAGGTGACATCTTCCATAGAATTAAGTGTTGTGTGATGTCAACTGTGAATATGACAAAGAATAAGACTACGTTATGTGGACTAATAGAGATGATTCTTAGCCATTCAGAGCTCTCTGCAGATCTCCTTGTAACTGTAAGATAAATTAATGCTTGCTGTCACTTCTTTCAATCAGAAAAAGCTAAGTAAATAAAATAAGCTGTCACATTTTTTGGTTCTTTTCTATATGAAATTGAAAACATTTCTTGAGCTAATAAACTCAAGTCTAGGACTACTGGTATGCTTGACTTTTTCTAACTGTATACATCAAAGTGTGGAAGCGAGCTAAGCTAACAGCTCATTCAGTGTAGTTATTGTGTTGGAGGAAGCATGCTTGCTTTACAAATTTGAATAGATGTTGTTGTTCTCAGTAATGTCACCCACTCTTTGGCTGCAGGCGTTGTTTGAACAGAGGGAATGTGAAGCATTTATTATTTTATTCAGGGGTGCTCAGCTACTCTTCCTGGATCTTCTTTTTCAAAATGATGATGCAGGCAGTACTGGGAAGGCTGAGCAGACAGATGGCCAGTGCTGAAGGTCGATGCAGTGCTTTATCTGCATTGTCTTCAGAGTAGATTAGTCCGAGTGTAAGAAAATAAAGAAATTTTTACAATTAAAAGTTGTTTGTGATTTTCAGAGAACGGATCAGAAGTCAGTATTCATCTTGCTGTGTGCTAAAGAATACATATTTATTTTCCTAATTACCAATTGTAAGTGCAGATCACACAGTAGCTGACTTCTGCCTCTCCTTGGTATTCTAGGTCAGTGTGTTACAGACATCTGCCCATTGCTGCAATCTGATCGTAAGATGAACGCCATCAGCACAAACACATTCCTTGTTTCAGCTACACCAATACAATCTGTCCCCTTGTGTTTATTTCAGCACTGAGTGAATTCTTTTGGTTATTTATAGATCCTTATGAGATTGTGTCAGTGGGGCAAGAGTGAAGCTGTGTTAGCAGATGGAGTGCTCCAGAGAGGTCTGTTGCCTGGAACTTGTCCACTGGCTGTGTAAAAGGCACGAGAAAGAAGTGATCCTGCCTCTTTACAACTGTAGAGCAAATGTTCTATGGACTTCGCATTGGACCAGGAGTCAGAAACCTCAGAACAGACTGGAGGAAGAGCTGTGACTCACAGTACTGTTTGTTTTGCCCTGGTTCTCCAGGAGAGAAGTAATCTCTTTCTCTGATAAATATGATTCAGAAGTAGCATTGTTTGCCTGGTGTTCTTGAGAACTGGGAGGGAAATAACAAATTATGTGCAATGAGCAGGACTTTGCTCTATCCAAAGAAGTCAAAGTACAGGAGAGTACTTAAACAGCTGTAAAGTCTGTTCTTTCTCCCTTATCTGATTTGTCTAAAAAGCCCTATAGCTCTGTGCCTCTTCATGAACTTGCATTGACAAATACTTTTGCTATACTGAGCTTGGTTTCTGTCAGTGCTGTTAGTCCTCCATGGTTTCATCACAGTTGCTCAGAGACTCCCAGAGATGGCTATGGAAATTAGATGGACAGGAGCTGAGTGGAAGCTTTCTAGGGAATGAAAGGATAAAAAAGTAATTTTGTAGGTTGGCTGAGCTCCTTATGAGATGTTTAACGCTGCTGTGATTTAACTGTATTGCTAATGGTACATGAGAATGTTTGAGCATTTTGGTAGGAGTCTTCTGGTTATTATTTAAATCAAAAGGAATGAAATTTGATAGGTCATTAAAAATCTCTATTTATTTTGGAGATCAGTAGCATTTTACATATATATATAGTAAGTGATTTTGATTCTGATCCTTGTTTTCATGAATGCTTTTTTATACACTTTGGCCAAAGAAAATACTTCTGATGTTGCCATAAATTATTTAGATTATCTCTTTCTGCTCTTGAGAGCTCTAGTCAGGCACAGTGCCATACTATGCTGCTTTTGAGCCTGCTACAGTTGTGTTTTCAGTTCAGGGAATATGAGTTTGTGTGCCTTAACCTACTGAATAAATGAAACCAGACTGAACCATGTGAGTACTTCAGTCTATATCTTTAGACCACCTTGTCTTTGTGAGAGACACCACTGTGCTTTTTAATCTAGCCACTATTAATTAATGAAAGGCCAAATAACAAAGATGAGCTCTCAGAAAGACAGATCAGGTATCAACATTACTGTTTGTTAAAGTTGTGCCACTGCTGCATGGGAATACACAACCACACAGTCATTGACTGGATGTGATTAATCCTTTAATGGCTGTAACATAAAAGAGCTTCCAGAATTTTCTTCTATTAGCTGCTATGATGTCTATGAATTTCTGTAGGAGAAGTATTACATACAAAGAAGAACCTTAATATAAGGTCAAAAGTTACTGAGAATAATTTATTTTGTGTGAGTATTGCTTTTTATCAAGATTTTTCTCAGTGATTTCAGTAATTGCTTCTCTTCTGTTGCACTTTGTTTTCATTTCACTTTCCATGTCCATGTAACAGTTTATTGTGTTTGTGAGATAGCTCTTTGCTTACTCCATTGCTATCAGCATTTCAGAAAAGACTGTAGTAACATTTAAAAAGTGCTGTTCTTCTGATCTCTTAACCTACACATTTTTATCTTCTCCAGTGAGGATCATTTCTAGAGCATGGCTCATTCCTTGTTTATTTTGCTGCACTTCAATGACCCTTACCTCCAATGCCATTTGACTGTTAGATTTCAAGCAAAAATGTTATATTTTTCTTGCCACAGAACCATACAGCAGTTTTTGGGATTTTTTTTTTGCAGTGCTAGATCAAATCCACTACTGTAGAAATAATATTGCATGATTTTGAGACCATAAGCTAAAAAATAACAGTCAATAACAGTTTGTTAATTTTTTATAGATGGATGCACGTTTAATTGCAGCAATGAAAACATAGTGCAGTCTTTCATCTCATTCAAGCTGTAACTAAAAGACTGTGAGGAATAAATACTACTGGAATATTACTAGATTACTGGTGTGGTTACTATTTCGGTATTGCTATTAATAAGAACATATTTCTCCTGCGTATTGCTTAACTACTTTCGCTTAACTGAAATGACCATCACGATTAGTAGTCTGTGGGGCATGGGAATAAACTCTTCCAGGAAAAGATATAAAGTAAAATGAGTACTCGTGTCATTTCAGTCTGGGGAAGGAAAACTTTTTGTATGAGTTTTAAAACTAAGGACATCCTCTGCATTGTTTTCTTCGTTTATCTTTGAGACTGATTTAAAACCTTTTTTTCTTTTAAGATCCAAAGTAGGGAACTGGTCTTAAGAAACTGAAGGGCTTTCAGCCAGAGAAATTACTGTACATTTATCAAAACCAACCATTTTTCACTCAAGATACTCATAAGACAGAAGATTCATCCTAATAGTGTTCGTGTTTAACTGCCTGGAGGGAAAATAAATAAATACTTTGTGTTTTCCAATTAAAAATAATTATTGCCAATCTAACAAAAGCTTTCAGAAAAATGTAAAGCCAGCCTTCAGTATCATAATTTCAGTTTCCATTCTTTTTTTTCCTTACACCACTTCAGTTGCATAACGCAATAATATCAGCATAACTACCCTGTAGTTATATGAAGATATGGAATAGAAACTTGGAAATTACTTGTTTATGGAAGACCTGTGGGTTTCAACTACTTTGGTAATTTTTTTTAGACAGTAGCAAGAAACTGCTTTATGTGAAGCCTTTGTTACTAATTTTAGTAATAGTTTTTCATTACTTCTCTGAGAAGATTATTTCACAGTCAGTATTTTGATTAGAGATCTTTATAATTTATTGTTTACATGGTGATATTTACTTTTTTCATTGCTGACTTCTGATGGAAACAAAGATGTGGTTAGTAAGGGGGGAACACAAATCACATAAGTTAGTATTCAGCATAATAAAAGTCCGCAGCTGAGTGAGTTGGGTTAGTTCTTTTTAAAGTCAACGGAGAGGCAGAAACATTTTCAGAGTGTATTATCTCTAACATAGTTTAGATGTTTGTTTCAGGAAAAGAGGTGTGGCATCCTAGGCTCCGCTGACTATGTTTACTAGGTATCTATTCACTCCATTAACCCTGGGAAACTAGACTCTGCATCCTGAACTATAGAAATCTAATGAGTCTTATCACAAAAAGTACAGGCAAATCACAGAGATGATGAGAACAATCTGCAAGGATATGATGTGATACTAATTTGCAAATTATATAGGCCCATGAATAGGCCATTTGGCTGTTCCAGACTGCTGGCCAGAGTGGAAGAAAGGACAATATATATTTTGCACAGCTGGAGTAAAATTCCTGTGTGGATGCTGGAATGGTCAAGAGAGACAGGCACTGATGAAATTGATGTAAGCCATGATGCAAGTAATTTGCCAGTGCAGGAAAGCTTTCTGAGACCTCTTTGTTATGTGAGATGGTGAGTATCTGCTAGAAGGGGATTGAGGACTCATGAGAAAAAAAATAAAAATTCGGAAAATGGAAAGGATGGGTTGAAATAGTGAAAGAAAATATTAAATAAATATTCAATCAATATTAAATTAGCTCATACACTGAATATAAGAGAATTCTCTCTATATTATTCTATCTTATATATATCTATTCTATCTTATATATATAATATATATATACTGTATATATATTCTATCTAAGAGGTGATCTAAGATGTTATTGCCGTTGGAAAGTCCAGATGAAATTGAATTGTCAGTGGACTAGACACAGGATAATCCTTAAGAGAGACATTTCAGATAGTTTGAAAATAAGATATTTTGTCCAGTTTTCAAACTGCTTTTTTCCCTGATAAACTGACAGGTATATGGACTGAATCTAGGACCAAAACAATGTTCTGTGGAGCTAATTCAGTATATTGTGTTCAGGCTTGATAATTATTTCTCTTTCCTTTCTCTTTCTTAATAGTTCCCCTGTGATTATTTCCTGTGGTTCTTGTCTTCAGCTACATGTCTGTAATGGCAGCAAAGATCATTCGGAAATGTGATTGTTGGAAGTCAGTACAGGAGCATCAACACAGCTCAACAGTGATACCTTGGTCCATAAATCAGTGACAACTGAAAACGTCATCTCAGCCAGTCATTTATGGGTGGGTGGCATTCCACTGAGTTGCTTTTTGATACAGAAATGCTCCGTTCTGCTGTAACAAGAGCAGAGCTTCTATCACCGTCCATTATATCAAGAGAATTAAAGAACTGCAGGTGGCCTGGAGAACGCATTTTGAAGATTGTTTTGGATCAGTTACTCTGTAGCTCAGACCGCTTTGTCCATTATGAAGAAACAAACACAATTACAACTGGTCTTGATTAATGATAAGAAAAACAGAGTGAAAAGGGGAACATTTTTCTCTTCAGTGCGTAGAGCTGTAGTTCACTGAAAATTAGCTAAAAATCAATAACATGTAATGGCAGAAAACAGTTTTTGTATCTAACAAATTATTTATTAGACAAAGAGGCTGAAATGGGGCATCTCTATTAAGTGTTTAATCCTAGAGATCACAAAATTCCAACTTTTAAAGATACAAAATCTACTAATGAATATATTGCTATATGATGTATTCCAAACAATGAGGTTTCAATCAGAATTTTTTTTTCAAAGAAATTCAAATTATATCAAATTCAGATTTATTCAAACATCTAAATGTCATGCAGATTTCTATTGGCTCAGTATACACCCAATGAAGTTAACAGTAATCTCAAATGAAACTATCCATCAGTAACTGAATTATTTTTTTCATTGTCAGATTTATGTCTTCAAGATTAATACACAGCTCTGCTTAGTAAATAAATGGTAATGTAAATATTTACTAAAAAGATTTAAGATTAGATTTAAGATTGGATTAAAGTTTATCTATATGAATATTTTATGGTAGAAGGACGAGCTTCAGTATATACTTACATAATATGATGGATTATTTCCTTATAGACTGATAGTGCTTGAAGATGCCAGTTATGCCAGGCAATAGGCAAGGGAATGCCTGTCGTCTATGATTGCATTGTAAGAGATGCTTTTAAATTGTATGTGAAGCTTAACTGCAAAAACGAAATCAATTAGTAGATGTGGCAAACAGTAGCTCTTCCTACCAAAAGATCTAAATCTAGCTTCTTATAGTCTAGATAGGTTCAGATGGTACAGGTGAGAAGTGCATTTATTTACTTTTGTAATGAATATTTCCTTTTGATCCCCAGCCTGCCTTTATTAACCTTTCTTGATCCAAGGAAGCCTCACGTACTGTAGTCAGAGCTTAAATTAAAGAAGGCTGGGAGCAAATAGAAGAAATGATTCTGGGAACCACTAGGAATCTGGAAACAATTACAGCTGCAACTGAATGTAGCTACAGCATATGTGCATACAGAAATTTCAAATAAAGAAGTACTGCTAGCACAGTTTATGGATTTGTGAATTGCACAGATTCTTACATGATTTTTGCTTTGGAATATTTTGTGAAGATTCTTTTGCTACTGGATAAATGAAATAGACATTATGTGGTACCAGTGCTGAATCCCAAAATTATTATGATCTTAGAGGTCTTTTCCAACCTTAATGACTCTATGAAGCTCTATGAGCAACATTTTCGATCACTGTCTTGGACAGCAGATGCAAGACTCCTCAGAATCTTTACCATGTCTTTTTTTCTGCAGCTGTTGTGAATTTCTTCCTGCAATTTTTCTTTTCACTTTTATTTGTAGACTTCTACCTTTCTTAGATTGAATTTCATCTGCTGAAACAGAGTTCTCAACTTCAGTATGAAACATATCAGGAATAAACTGTAAATGACTCTGCAGTTTACAACAGGGTGTTCATAAGCTGCCCTCACATAAAAGCATAGAGCTACAAAATAAGTGAAATAATAAAAGATGTAATTCACTTATCACTCACTTACAATATCATACTAAAACCAATGCCTGGTTCTAACAGATATGCCATATTCTTTCAGATGAATGAAAAGAGTTGGTAGTATGATTAATTTCTATAATGGTCAGAATGAAGATTTTCGGAAGATTAATATGAAGCTTATTAGATGTTTTTGCATCTATTGATGTCAGTTTCCTTTGAAGCTGAGTTTTTGCTTCCTCTTGAAGCTGGTAATGATAGGCATTTTGTCTTCCTCTCTTCCCTTCCTCTTTCTCAAATATCTTTAGATTCAGTTAATACCTGAAGGACTTGTTATACTGAGTCCCAGTAAATCCCTCCTGATTTGGTGTTTGAATGAGGTATATACTAAAATGTACAGGATAAGATGCAAAACAGCCATTACTGAGATTCTTATTCACTAACACCACTGATAGAGCAGCCTCTTATGCTGCATAACTGATTATGAGATAATTCACCACAATTTCTTCCATTTTTTTTTTTCATGGAACCAAGTCACAGAATCACAGAATCACAGAATTGTAGGGGTTGGAAGGGACCTCCAGAGATCATCGAGTCCAACCCCCCTGCCAAAGCAGGTTCCCAGTGATAACAAAGCAGGTTCAAGTGATGGTTTTAAGTGATGTTTGTACCTAATTTTTCATCCATTTCTTTGAATTTGGCAAGCGTCTTGAATGATCTGTTAAAGCTAGAACATAGAATGGGCTTTTCTCTGGATCACTGAGAAGGTCAAGAGCAGTGCTATTTGTAGCCATTATCAGTGGCATGTGCAGACTCACGAATGATTAATCTCAGGACAGTTTAAGTATTCCCCACAAGTTCCTCTCAGTTTGTCTCCCACATCCATGAGGACTTGTAGTTTTAACCTCCATATCATTAATTCCTTGCCATCTCTCTATCTCAACTGCCTTTCCTTTAAAAACACTACAATCTTGAATTAGACCATTATTTCATCCTTGAAAATCAGTTTCAATTTACCTAGTTCACCACTTTTTGAAACCACAGTAACTCATGATTGCTGGGGCCAGAGAGGAATTGCCTGAGAGATGTGCAGTGCACTGAGCTAACATGTAAGGCTAAAGTATAAAATTTAAGTTATAAATGAAAGTGACAAGCAAAATTTTTCTCCACTTAGCTTTATTAATGATGCAGTTTTTTTTTTGCGTGTGGTTTAAGGCATTTATTGTCATTGTTTTTAGCTGTAACTTCATTTCATAATTCAGTTGGCTTTTTACTTTTTTTAATGATATCACTTTTTTTTCCGTGCAGATTATTGTCATAGGATACGTCTGTGTGGTCTTCCTGGAACAAACATGTGCAGATATTTATCTAAAGAAGCAAAGGCTTAACAGCGGGCTTATTTTCAAATATGCGAGTATGCGGCTGAAATCAAGGCTGTACAGATTGTCTTTCTAAGGCGAACAATAAAAATGGCACTTGTTTGGGTTTTTTTTTGGTTGTAGGCCCAATCATATATCTGGTGACATCCTAAACACTGTCTTCAAACATTTATTTAATTGCACAAAAAGTCCCACAAAGAGCATAGGAAATATTTGTATTCTTTAAATTTGATATCTTTTGGACTACAGTCAGGATCTTGAAAAATCAAGACCTGTATTAGTATATCATATGGTGAGCATTTTTTGAGAAAGATTATGAGAATGACCATAAACAAGAAAAAAACATCACAAGAAGAAAGATTTTAATGATGAAAGAATTTGAAAGAGAAAGCAGAGGAATATGAGCTAATGTACCAAAAGCTCAAAAGCTTATGAAACATAGAATGATACTTAAATTGTAGAATGAGAATGTCCCTTTTCTCTGATAAGTAGTATAACAAAAAGGAAAATGAAAGGCAATCTGGAAGCCATTAGAAGGAATTTTTTTTTCTGCAATGTATAATTAGGTGGTAGCAATCATTCTCAGGGGAAATGAGACCAATTACACAAGGAGAAATCCAAGTGAGATGCAAAGGGGCAGTTTACATCACACCTACTTGATAGAAGGGTGTTCTACCTTCTCCTCAGCTATCTGGTGAAGACCACTTTCCATAGAAGTGGTTAGAAAGAGCCAAAGTCTTTTCTTATGTAGATCTAACCAAGCACGACAGCAACAGTACTTTTACGTACCTGTCTAATATCCTTTAACAAGCATGAATTTGACATTTAATATATAGTATCAGTAGCCTTCAACTAGCAATTATTTGCTCAATAGACCGAGAAATTTCTTCAATTTTTGTTAAAAAAATGATAAAGCAAAAAAAAAAAGGCAAGAAAGGTATCTAATCTTTAGTTAATTCATTAATCGATCATAACAAATCCCCTGATGGCTACTTCTTTTCATTACAGAATTTTTCAGCTTCAGTGACCCTTTAACCACCCTTTGACTTTTCATGACTTTTCACAGATTGTACAATTTTCTTTTTCAAGATTAAAATTTGTATGGTACTTTCAAATCAAGGATCTTCCTAGAGTGGGTCAGGTCTTCTACATTCTGGGTGTCTTTCATCTTTATTACCATCATTTTAAGTACAACATGGAAGTATGATGACCTTGCTGAAATCATGATGACAGTGACACAGGGCAGAAGTAACACAATTCTTCTTCTGCTGTAAGTGCAGGGACAGCATACATAATGTTGTCTGACTGTATTTATGCTAATTACACAAAATTATGGGGTCTTTTAGAGGTGATTCAAGATGGGCAGACAAAATTCCCAGATTATCAGCAGTGCCATTTGTGTGTATTTGTTTTCCTCATTGTGCAATTTCAAATGTGAATTACAGAGGTTAAAATTTTGGTAAGCACTGGTATGCTCACAGCAAATAGGTTCTGTTTCACTTCTCTCTTTTATTATATGTACATCTTAATTGTTTAATGTAATATTTCTACTTAATTATAGGAAATGTCACTTACTATATTGATGGGAAAATGAACACGGGCAAGGTAAGTGACATCGTACATTTTTACAATGTGAGAGAAAATGACTAATTATGAGATAGAATAAATTAACTCATACATCAAATATTTTTGAGAGGTGTTAGGAGGTGGAGATAGGGGGTTCCTCTGGTTTAATCTCTCTGTAGAGGAAATTAGAGTCAAATTATATTGGAGATTCAAGAGCAGAAATTCTCTTCATGGCCTAGAAGAACATATAACGACACCTAACATTTACAGAGACATAGCATATCATCTTGAAGTTTATACACTGCAAGCATCACTTCATTTATCACTAGAAGAACATTGTAGCATCACAGCATACTCCACAAATTTTATTAGAATATATGAATTCAGGCATGGCTACTATAAAACAGCTGGAGCATGCGTGCAGGAGAGGGTATACACATAAAGAGGAATCACAATGAGTTTCATGAAGTTGAAGCTGCAACTTGATGACTTTAGGTCGAACATGGAAAATTTCCAAAAACTTGATCAAAACTAGTAAATGCACTACTATAAGTCTATAAATTATTTCTGTTCACTGTCGAGAGATTTAACCTATGGCAATCCCTTGGGATGAATATTATTCATCTAAAAATAAGGTCATATTTCTAAAGAATTGTGTGTACTTCAGCTTTACTCTTTCTAACTTAGGTTTATTCTTTCTTTTATTTGCTTTCCCATAAAGCATTTTCCCATATAAGGGTTTGTTGCTTTCTATCAAGTTCAAGTTGCTTTTCTAAGTGTTATAAGGATTAATCAGGAAATTGCTTGAGGAGGAATGTTGTAGAAGAAAAAAAAATAAAGAATTTATTTTTGTGAGGAATCACCATTCTGTACGTGAACTCTTGATGCAGAATGCAGCATTAGGCTAATACCTGTTATCTCTGAAAGTTCATGATAAACAGGCTGACAAAAGCTTTCACCATTTCCCACTCAAATTAAATACATCTCTTCCTCAGGCTAAGGGATCAATAAGTAAATAAATGAATACATACATAAATAAAGCTTTAAAAAGTAAAGGTACAATTTATTCTGGAATGAAGGAATTCTGGAGAGGTGGCAGGGAAGGTGAGCTGGATCAGTAGATGCTCAAGGTGTTGAGCCTTGCAGAAGGAGAAAGTCAAAGTGGGAAAAGGAGGGAGAAATAAAAATGAGAGATTGAGGTTCGTTATTAAATATTAAGAAAGTGATAAACTTTTCTTCTATTAATTTTGGTGAACTCTATCAATAGAGTTCATTTTCTTTCCAATATAGAACATAAAGAGATTATAAAACCTTTGCATTTTCCACAAAAAATAGAGTTTGTTTTTCCAGACAGCTGTACTGCTAACCAACATTGCACAGGCATCACTTCACATTCCTCCCCTGCTGCCTCCCTCCTGTTAGTCCTTTCCCTTCCACATTCCTATACATATATTTAGAGAACTCAAAATGCTGCTAACTCTCCTGTCATCACAAAGACAGCAGAAATAAACATAAGTCACTAATAAATGTTACATCCCTAAACTACAGCATGAAGAAAGATGGCCTCTTTCCCAGAAGCTGTGCACTGAATACTGAAATCTGTTTGCAAACCAGCACTGAATGCTGTGTTGTCAGCCAGTGCACGTAGCTAAGTGCAAGTGGTGCAGACTGTAGTTAATTAGTAAGTTTTGTTTGCTAGGCTGTGACTACAGCAACTTTCTTCTCATAAAATATCTTTCATGTACATAACTAGAAACAAAATGTTCCTCAAAGAATCTCTGTCCGTGTATTTAACTGTTCTCTATAGTGCTGCCAAGTCACAGCCTCCTGGATAAAAACAAATCAATGCTATTGTGATCTTACAAGAGGTTCTGAATTTCTCTCTCTTCAATTTTACTGAAAGATTTCCTCTTGAATGTATGTCTTCTCTATTATTTTTAATGCATTAATGTGTAAAATCTCTTTCACGTGCATCTATATATAAATTAAGCATTTCATGTGGTTACTGTAATGTAGATACAATTACTCTATCGCACATTCTGTAAAGAAATTGAGAATTAAAAAAAATTACAAAGAATTTAAATAATATGAAAATTCTATTAAGTCACATGGAATTATAACTATTACATATATACGGCTCAATATATTTATCATGTTGGAAACAGTAAATTTTTTTTGAAAAGATTTTTCTTTCCACTGTGAAGCAAAGGACTAGACTTGAAGTGTGGAAGACAGGAAAAGTGCCTGACGTAATTTCTTTTTCCCTCATTCATGAAGATTTATTTTGAAATCCAACCTTATCAGGATTTTGGAAGGGTATTTATTTATTTATTTATTTAGTCTGCAGTTTAAATCCCTTGGTTCTAATTTGCTTTCCTCACATACACTAGAGTAAATGGTATTCAACCCCATTGAAGTCAATGGAATCATGCACAGATAAAACCAATAGAAGAAAATTAAACCTTTCAAAGAAAACCTACTGCATTTCTTTTGAGAAGCTGAAATGGGTAAGTTTAGTTAGTTTATCACTTGTTGAAGTTTGACATTGCATAAAGCATTAGCAACTGGAGTCTATTGTCGAGACAAGGATAATGAGCAAATCTGAGTTTATAAATGGTTGACTGGAAACAATGGTGCACAGATAACCCTGGAGAGATTGAGAAAGACTTCACTGGAGTTTATTTGCATTGCAGTTCTACTGGAAGTCACAGAAGCTTGGCTTCCTACCTACTTAGTGCCATTTATTTTTGATATGCCCCAAAGCATCCCTGACACTTATTAAAATAGAATGGTGTCTAGGCAGCCAGTAACGCTACTGTATCTTGTTTAAACAGTTTTCTATTTTTAGAAGTTCCAAAGAGCTTCAGTATACAGCTTCAGCCCAGCTATATCTGTTGATTCATGCAGCTTGTGAAACCTTTGACCTAGATAAAAAAAATCCAATATTTAAGAAGAGAATCCACATTGCTTTCAGGATCCACTTAGTGCTGTGGTTTAACAAGCTGTTCTTCTCATTCATATCATTTTATTATCCCTTTTTTGTGTGTGGTTTTGTTTTTTTTTTGGTACACCATACAAAGAATTTGTGGCTGTAATCTGAACAATTCAACCTTGCTATTACATATAATGCATTTTACTTATCAACTATATGGTACCTTTATACATCTCTGCTCATGGGGCTTTTTTTTTTTTTTTTTTTTTTTTGTCATTGTTTGTTTGCTTTGCTTTGTTTTGTTTTGTTTTGTTTTTTGGGTTTTTTTTTTTTTTTTTTTTTTTTGCAAAGTGCCACTAACACTATGCAGGCAAGAATTTCCCTTTAATCTCATTTTTGTGTCAAATTCCTTCTGCAGTTTCTGGATGTGAGCCAGCCGTGTTAGAATGAAAATTGGAGCTATTCTCTCCTCAAGCCTGCCATAGTTCTCACAGCAGGGAATATTAGTTTATAAATTACCCCAGAGAGCACCACCAGTCATGGAAAGCTCCATAGATCCACGGGAGCCAAATCACACCTTTCACTTCTATGAGCATTCGCATCCCAAAGTAAACAGTGTTTACATTTGAAGCTGCACTCAGCTTTATAAAAGACCATTCTGACTCTTTTACTTTTGCGAAACAGTTCTGTCTTTGACTTTTTTTTTTTATGGCTTATATTATATATTACTGGGCAGAAAATATAGTGGGAAATAAGCTATATTGTCTAATTGTTCCTTATGTATAGAATAGATTATGGTCATCAACAGAGGACCAAAGTGCCAGCTTCTCTTATTCAGTTTGTTCTCATTGTTTCTCCTAAAAAAGCAGAGTTTTGAAACTATGAGCATTGTGAAATGATGAGTCCCTGTCTTGGGAGTTGACAGCATGATAATGCCACAACACAGAGGATATCAGTCAGATAGAATAGCCTGTAATGTGGTACATAAAAGGACAGCAAAATATCCCCTCTAAAATAAAGGCTGTCAGACTGAAGGATACATTGCTAGAGCATTTCAGTTAGCGTATCACTATATAAATCACTGCAGTTACGCAGCTGTAAGTCTTCCCTGCAAGAACTAATTATTTGATAACAATTGTTTTGGCAGCTTCTTACTCTCATTTAATACTTCATATTTCCTATCTACAGGGCTGCGATGGGACATTATATGGTTGTGCTGTCTACAAGCCTATCTTCTCAGTGAACACACTGGAGAAGCAGTTTGTTACTCAGAAGGTTTAGGCACTCCACCTACAGCAAAAGTTCTGGACACTTCACAGAAAAGAAATGGTACACACTACAACCCAAGGACCTGGCTGTAAAATTAGATTTCTAATTAGAGGATAAGATATAAACTTGTACACTTGCATTGAACTTGTTTATCAGAGGTTTCCTAAGCATTTAGTCTGTTCTGGTCTGGAGTACCTCAGAGTGAATATAAAATTAAATTTAGCTAAACCTTGCTTGTTTATGGCTACATAGTTTGTGTTACTGAATCTCTTTATATACAGAATGCAATTAAAATCTAATGGCCACTGGAGAAAAGTCACACTGGCAAAACTGCACATACCCTTCTTGTGTCTAATGGACCACACAGCAGGGAGTAGCATCATTTAAATGTCTGTGAGGAAACAACACAGAAACGTATCTGAGAACAGTGATCCAAGGCAGGTCTGCGGTCTTTTTTGTGTAATAAAAAGGGCTAAGAGAAGGAAAATGACATTATAAAAAATAAGATTTCACAAATAGAGAGGCAAGGAATTAAGTTGTGAGTTGAGGGTAGTACCAGAAAGATTTAAACTTGGTTTGAAGAAGGGTTTGAGAGTGGAAAGGAATATCATCAGGCACCTGGGTAAGGATGATGCTCTGAGTCTGGGCTATTTACTTTAGTAAGGTTGAACAGCTGATTTCCATTAACATGCATGAGTCTCTCCCTTCCCACCAACAGCTCCAAACTTGCAAATACCCACACCTACAACTGACCTCAGCTCTTCCCTTAGATTCGGCTCATCTGGGAACTTTTGGGATGGATAGGTAGTGGTAGGAGGGCATTCTCATGGCTTTTCATCCCTTCTCAATATTACCTGTCCCAGTACTAGCAGAAACAGAAGAATGGGCTGTATTCTGCTGCCATGCACTCCTTGCAGTCCCCAGATGTGCTTTCCCACCATCTGAACTTAGCTCCAGAAGTGGGCATTGAAGAATGGCCCTTCAGTCTTCAGTTGTTTGGAGGAACTTCAGATCTGGAGAAAAACATTTTCCATGTTCTCTATGGATGGCTTATGTTTGTTTGTGTTCAGATAAAAATCTCTTCAATTGTTTGGGAACGATATGTCTTTCCTCTTGGAACTGAAAAACATAACCTTTGTGAGATGGACATAGAGAAAAGCATCTGGCACTCCTAAGCTGTGACTTGGCATGAGCAAAGGATATTGAGATAACACAGTGTAGGAAAAAAAATAAAAATTTCTACTCTCCCCACTAAAGACCTGACTGTACACAGATGTAATGTAAGCATGGGGGAGGCTGAGGGAGGGGAAGATCCAGGAAGAAACACAATCTCTAAGCCCCTGCACTGAGTTTGTTTCTTGTTTGATAGAAGTCAATGGAAAACTCATATCAATGTCAATGCTTTTGTATGGTTTCTTTTTGTTGTATTTATCATGCTCAGATAGACAGGTGATAGTTAGAAAACTGCACATGCCTGGAATACTTTTTCCATGAAAATGTGACAGATATTTACAGATGCTATTACAGAAACAAAATGCTTTAGCTTGCATTTCTAAAATTTCTTGATGGTTTCCATTAATCATGAGTGTGAGTCTTGTAATTATAGTTTGTATTACAAACATTATTAGAATTCTTTTTTTCCTGAGATTTTTATTCCCATTTCTTGTAGAATTGAAATGATTAGGAGAGGCTGATGGAGTCTAAAATTAAGCCTCTGTACAGGAAAGAAAAGGTTCTGTATTAAGATAAATAAGCAAATAATGCCTAAATGCTAAGCTTAGGACAACAAATTTGAAACAATATATTTGAGTAAAAAAAATCCCTATATGAATTACTTACCTGTATTGTTCAAAGAGAGACTAAAATGCATTTGGTGTAGGGTACACAAATGATGACATTTTCTAAAAGACGCTTTAAACAGTATGCCTTAGATGAGAATACCTTTCTTATCTAATGAACCACATCAATTGAAGCAGCAGCACAATTTCCTCATGGCTGAATACAGAAGTCGTTCAAAATCTGCAGCTAGTTTATCATAAGGCAGTTCACCCTGAAGACTGCATCGCACCAGAGCTGCTGGCTCCTCACTGCTTCCCCCAGCACTTGGGTGCTCAGACTGCCTTTTGCTGATAATGCACCTGTTGGCTTAAGGCCTGCATGAGTCTTTCCATGCATCCACAGCAAATGTTGACCTCAGAAGCTGTGGGAGGTTAGTAAAACAATGCAAGGAAGTGTCAGGTAGCAGAAGGTCACATGGGTTTCCTAGAAACCTCAGACAGCCTGGCAGCTTTGAAGTGTTGCTCTGCCTGACCCTGAATGCCAAGTTCAAAACCCAGCAATGGCTGCCTTCACGGCCAGCCAGCTGAGCAGAAGGCAGAGCTGTGCTCCATGGCCAAAACACAGATCATCATCATGTGTAAACAGGGAAGCGGCTGAAATACATCTATGCCAGTTGTCTCTAATGAAGGCCATGGGCCAAGAACTCAAAGGGCATGTCTACACAGCTCAGACTAACAGCGTGTTACAGATCTCTGAGCTGGCTTAAGAGCATTTGGTATATGGTGCAGCAGTGTAGTTCCATACTGTGATATTGAGTCGGCTCTCAGAAGCCCGTTGGACTGCCAGTTAACTTAGCTACGAGAAGTCCTGGTTACTGCTGTGTGTGTCTGGTGTTAAGGAGATTGTTTTTCCCTGCAGTGTTGCATGATACTACAACCAAATTCACACAGCTCTACCTGGTGACAGCAACAGAAGCTTTTCATACCCCAAAACGTGAAAATGTTTTGTTTTCTAGTTACGCTTGAATAAGCAGGAACCAACCCCACTTTGGAGAGGAAAATAGATTTTCCTTGTTAGAGTGGACACACTACTGTTGGGAAATGCATCAAATGCTTTTGTCTTCATGGCACTGCCCATACCTAGCCCTTGCATACTGAGGATGCTAGAAGATTTGAAATCCTTTTCAGTGAGCCCAGTGATTAAAAATTACTTTCTACTTACCTGAAAAGATTCAGGTCTGTTCCTTGAGGAAGGCTATGTCAGACAGTCATGCACAGCCCTGCTGCTGATGGCAGCAGAAAGGCCACTGATGGAGATGGTCAGTGACATCCCACTGTCTTGTGCAGTAAAACCAGCTGAGGCAAATTCCAGATCACTGCAGGAAAAGTCACCTTATAAGCATCTTACAAGCAGTGGCTGTAAATTCTAGGATTTGCAGGATGTCCCTTTTCAGAAGGAACCTGCAATACAGTGTGATTGGCCTTGTGCACCAGGATACACAGGGACCTGTACACTGCTGCACAAAGTGTTTCTATAAATCAGTGCTGGAGAGAGGCTATTTAAAATTTGTCTTTTTGTCCCCCGAGAGGGAGTAGTCCAGTGGGTTTATTTGTTTTATCATGCTCACTGCTGTTTCAAAGAAGACAAAATGTGGCAAGCAGCTCATTAAGAGAGATTGGATCTATGTTAACATGCAAATGCTAATCCATTAGGACCCTGCTCATACACCAATCAATCAATTAACTCGTCTGCCTATGTATTGTTCATTATTTGAAAAATGGTTTTAATCATTTAGGTATGCATTAATTAATAGCATTCCTAGTTAAAAGGAAAAAAAGAAATTTAGTTGTCTTTGGGGCTTACATGTACAAATATTTAGTATTCAGCCATGAATCTGTGATTAAGATGTATCATATAGCCAAAGATAACACAGAATCACAGAATCACAGAATCACCCGGGTTGGAAGGGACCTCAAGGATCATGTAGTTCCAACCCCCCTGCCTAGCAGGGGCACCAAACATACACACACAAGGACTTCCAGAAATAGAGATGCAGAGCAATTTCAATTTATATCAACAATTTCATATGTGTCTTTTTTAAAGCACATGATAGAATAAACCACTTTATATGTATTTGTATATATATAATAAACTCAGAATTGCAGAAAAACAACACAAAACAAAAAACCCAAGAATTAAAATATGATGGTTTTTTTTTTTTTTGTTTTGTTTTGTGTTGTTTTTTTTTTTTTTCTGGCTTAGAGGCATTTCTGGGCCAAAATAATAGCAGATGGATACAACCTCCCTGACTTCAAACAAACAAACAAATAAATAAATAAATAAGAGATAAAAAATTGGCTAAAATTTAAGTGACATGGCAGTAGACAGAAAAGCCATTCCAAATGGAACTGAATTTTCTAAACAATAGTGACTTCTCATTTTTTTAAAAAAGAAAGAAATCAATAAGGAAGGAATGGGTCACAATAAATAGGTGGAAATTCCAAACTGGGCAATGGATTTGTAGTGGGACAGGTAAATTGGATTTGATACAGAGATATGTAGAATTATTTGAGAGTAGAAAAAGCTGAGCTTTCTGGATGTTCTGGAAGTAAGGCAGCTTAATTGTACAGGCGCTGCATGCTGGAGTTTGGGAACATCACAGAAAAAGGAACTGCAGAAGTCAAGGTCAGAGAAGAGTGATATACATGAGAATTTAAACAAAGGTGACAGTCACAGAACGTTTCAGTGACAGATTAATAGAAGAGAAATAGGAGTAGAGGAAAGCTCAGGATCAAGGATGAAATGCAGGGAACAAAGAGGTAAAGCTAAACATGAAGCTTGATTTTGTAAGAGGCAGGAATGGTTGGATGGGACTGCTTCTCTCTTACATGCAGTGCTCTTTCTTTCCTCCACTTGGATGTGGGTTTTACGCAGATGAGTAATCTCCTTAATTTCATTTTCTTTCATACCAACTGTTGCCTTCAGAGAAATCTGTACGTAAGTGTGGCTCACAGATGCAATGATTTTCAGGCTCAGCCTTCAGTCTGATTGCAGAACTGTCCCCGGGCCTAATCCTGGTCCCTTATCCCTGTGAAAGACTCTAGAGCCCCGTTTGTACTGTGAGTGGAAGGCTCCTCTTTTCCATGGCAGCCTTCTCCATGTGATGATTTCAAGAGTGATTTCAGTGAGGCTATGGAAACCCAAGCATTATAGACACTAATTCTCTGCACACTTCTACCTTGTTAAACATGACTCACACAGCTCAAATTGCAAAGTGTTTATCCATTTGAAAGCCTGAAGCTCTTACTGTAACAGAATGAAAATGATCCCTCACTTCAGTTTTTTGTTTGTTTGTTTGTTTTGTTTTTTTTCTCCAGAATGTCATTAGCTAAGAATTTCTAGATACATAACTACATATGTTGTTCCAAAAGTAATGCTTCCTGTTGATTTACTTGGAAACTACACCAGACACAAAGAGCACAACAACACTACTTGATAGAGCAGATTATCAGCTACAAAATACTATTTTTCAGCACATTCATTACCATCAGCTGTACATTTTCACCAGTGATGAACAAGATCCTGCATGCCATGCTTGTCAAAATCTGCCCATTCAAAATCACCCATTGGAGGTGACCCACTGTTTCACAGCTGCTGTGATAGTGCCATTGCTAGGAAAATGACAGATGAAAGTCAGAAAGTGTCAAATCTGGACAATGCAGTGAGTGCATTAGGACAATCCAGCCAACATTGGCAATGTGCTTCACTATCTTCAAACTGGTATGGGACCTGACCTTATCATGTTGTAAGAGAAGGGTTGTCTTCTCCAGCCTGACTCTGGAGATCTGAACTTTCAGATTAGTCAGCAATGTGATGTAGCAGTCTGAGTTGATGGTTTGTCCAGTTTCCAGAAAATCCAGAAGGATCATCTCTCCTTTATCCCAAAAGACAGCACACATCATTTTACCCACCGATGTCTCTCTTGAAATCTTTATTTGATGGGGAATTCACATCTTGCCACTCCATGGACTGCTGTTTTGATTTCTGCTCTAAGTGGTTATACCACTTTATGCAGTTCAGGAAACTGCCACCTTCAGCCTTGTATTGATTCAATAGATCCTGAAAAACTTGCATACAGTGTTTTTTCTTCTCCTCTGTGAGCTTTCTTGGTACCCATCTGGTGCAAACTTTGTAATACTCCAATGTTGCCACCATCATTTCCAGTGTGTTGAAGCCAATATTCAACTCTGTATGCAGTTCCCTGGTTGTAATCCTCCAATTTGTGCAGATGAGCTGATTGAGACATCTTCATTTTGTTATGTGACAGCTGTGCATGGCCATCTAGAGCATGTCTTGTCTTTCATGTTGCTGTCATCACTACTGAAATGCACCCACCCACCACAGTAAATGTTCAGCAAGTGTCAGTGTCAATGGGTGCAATTCTTCCTGCACGTAGGACTTCAGTTCCACACCTTTGCTTCATACATACTTCCATATCAGATGCTATTGTGTCAGATTGCTCATCTTCTGCCATCTGTTACACAATGACAAAATGTAATGGAATACTGCTGGGAAGGTTTATCCTCTACAGGCATACCACCAACACTCACCTCTGAAGTTGTGGGCCATTACTTCCAGAGCAACTTTTGTATTTCCATAGAAAAATAATTACGGTAGATTTTATTAGTGTTTATATGCTGAATAAAGTGCATAGACATTTGAGATACTATCTATAGTTGTGAAGATATCCTTATTTTTATATTGCATCAGTATATGCTCTTCATTTTTACCCTAAGATTTGTACATTGTGTTTGTATAGTCTATTTTGGGAGAATAATTGAGAATCTATTCAAAAGCAGCCTGGAGTAGTAAAATAAGCAGAGGGCAGGACCTCACCATTTATAACTCAGGCCATGCCACTTATTTACTGCTTATTGCTTATATTATTTTTCCCTAATAAAATTAACGTATAATTTTACTACTACAATTTTAACAGACAGATAAAAATCACCTTGTGCCTTTCCTGGTTAATGTTTGTTCTGGAGTGTTTGAGGACAGAAACAGAAGAAACAGTATACAAATATGGACAAATGAAGAGACTTTTTCAAGGTCACCTTGCAGGCAAGTTATAAACCAGGAATAGATAAACACTGAGATGTCAAGTGAGCACTGAGGAACAAAGGACAAGGACAAAAGCATATGTTTTATTTTGGAGGCAATTGCTGGATGTGTAAAATAGACATACCTGAATAATTAAATCCATGCTCTAACCTAGTGTATGTAACACTCACAGTATACCAGGCTTTGGGTGAAAAATGATAATGTGGAATAGATCATTATCTGGTAACTGCTGGGCAGGAGTTGGCTCTGGGGTGGATCCCAAGCAGATGTGCTGAGTGCAAGAGTGGCCGCCAGAGGAGGGACAGGTCCCTGCAGTACACTTCAGGTGCTGCATAAATGCTCATATCACAGAAGAGCTTGCTGGAGGGAGATATTGCTAGAAGTATTTTTAGGTGTGCACAATTTGGACTTAAGTTTTGTAACTGATTTGTTTTCAGGAACTGTTCTAGAAGGTATAAGAAGAAAAATGATTTTTTTTCTTCAGCCTTTTTCACTAAAATAACTAAAGGTGAATGTCTTCTGCAAGAAATAGCACTTGTAAGAACATCTTTATTTAAACAAACAAACAAAAAAATCTTCACACGAAAATTTTTGAGCAGCTCTTATTTTGAGCACTAAACACGGCCTCCCTCCCCTCTGTAGGATGTTGGAGCATTTACAGCAGCTGCGTGGATGGTGTGAGTAACTCCTGAGAATCACTGTGCTAATGTGAGAGGAGTGGCTGCAAGATGCAGGAATCATTTCATTTATTAAAAATCATCATTCACTTATTGAGAGGAAGGGCAAAAAAAGATTATTTGCACAATGGTCCAAGGCATGCAAAGCCTGGCACTCATTTTGTGCTCTATCTGTATGTTCTGGACTCCAGAATAAAAAAATCTCAGAAGTACTATATGATGGCCTGTTTTTATTTTAATAACCACCAATACTCTTGAGTTGCAACACTTCCCTGCTTCACACAGATTTTTGGTTGGAAAAGAGTAGGCAATGACAGTGGAGTTGCATGGCCACCAAAAGTGGAAAAAAATCAGAGTTCTGTTGCTAAGGAATATTGAACAGGAATTCTGGAGGCAGAGAAGTCATTGTATACCACTGTATCCCAAATTCTGGTGGACACAAAGGAAATGAGTAAGTGGGGACTTATTCATCTCAATACCATTTAAAAGACTTGGACAATGAATACTTGCTGGGAAAGGACAAAAATCAGTCATAGAAGTTTTACTTTCAGGATCTGAAACAGGAAATTCAAAACAATGGAAAGTTTAAAACATTACATCTAGCACCAAGACCATGAATGTATTTCCTTTCATATTCATTTGTTTAGATATGGAAAGAGTGAAAAATATTTATTGCCCGCTTTTTATTTTATTTTATTTTTAGTGGCAAAGGCAACAATTTTTTAAAGTCATAGAATTCTAGTCAGAGGATATGTTTATATGTAGCTGAAGCCAGATAGCCTGTAGATTTTATGGGTTTCTCTATTGGAAATACAGAAATCACAGAGATATGTGTGCCTATCTCCCCCACATTCTTAGGAAGAGGAAAATGCAGAACTAAGCACTTTTGACACTTGAGGAATTCACCAAGAGATGTTCTCCTAACCCTGTGATTACTTCTGTCTGTGCCTATAAACATACTGTAAATCATTATGGTGTGGGAATTTGCCTCTTTGCATTGATTGCAGATAACAGATGACATTTTAAACAAGAGAAAAATGAAGTACTCCTGCTCCTGACATTTTCACCACTTCTTTTCTTTACTGATTTTCAATGTCAGAGACAGTTTTTGCCAAAGCATTAAAGTGTTGCTTCCATAGATTTGCAAAGTGAATTAAGCTATCCATCTATCTCCTCTGACGAGCACATTGTATTGATGAGTGCACAAGGGATTAGAGAAACAGCTTTTCAGAGACATGGCACATATTTAAGGATTTATACTACAACCACTGGTTTTTAAAGTAATTGTATCCCCACTTAGACTTCCACCTTCTGCCTCTGACAAAGCTGTGACTCACCGTTCAAAACTATGATGTACACGAATTAATGCATTCCCTTGTACTCCAGTTTCTTCCCTCACCCCTAGTTCTGTTGGAGATGTTTGATAGGTTTATTACCTGAGTTAGGTGTAGAAATCCGAAAATATGCTAATAAAAGTTCTGTGGATAATCAAACTCCAATTGTGTTTTCCCCAATAAATCTTTCCCTAGCATATTTTTACCTACCAGATCTATTGCCCTCCGTGATCATCCATGAGTAACCCATGAGAAAAAAATAGAAGTCTAGAGAAAAACCTGATCTCATGGATCTATGGCATCACTAGCCTTGAGTCATCAGAAATGATGAGCAAGGTTTCCTGAAACAGGAGGACCCAAAGAAAGTAAAGTAAATAAGTAAATAAGTAAAAGTTCGCATGTATTCTATTATCTTAATTCATATAGATTATCAGGCCTCCTGAATTCACATTTTCCAGTTTCATTTCTCATATTAGTATACTATGCTGGCATTTGTTGCTGTTGTTTAATAAAGTGGAGACCCAGTTCTTTTTCCATGGCACCAGGAACTGCAGCTCTAAAAAAGCTGTTCCCAACATCTCCAAGTAAATTGCAGCTGTGACCACTGATGTGAATGCTTTGTTTTTAAATGAAATTTATGCCACTGTGCTTGTGAGTGGCTTTGAAGAAGGAAATGCTTATAAATAGACATGATTCTGGGATTATTAAAATTTGTTGCATCATGAATAATGTCACTTTTGGGGAGGGGGAAATAGGCAACAATGAGACTTTGTAGACTCTGTGGATCCTGCCAGACCGTGAATGGTTCTCTATTAGTCTCACATTTGTGTGCAGAAGTTTTCTTAAAAACAAACAAATGAACAACAACAAAAACAAAACAAAACAAACAAACAAACAAACAAAACCCAAAAACCAACAGACATCCATAGCAGACAAATAGGACAAGTAGAGGCATTTGCTTAGGGACTTCCACAGCTGATCCCTGCTTTGGGACTGCATACTTGTGTCTGAGTCCTTTTTTGACCTCAGGAGAGATTTTGTCCCTTCACTATCTGTTTGTGCCTTACATATATGTAAGATGGGGTTAATGATCTTGACTTCTTTTGTAAAGTACATTGAGATCTGCCAGTGAAAACTGTCACAGGAAAAAGGCAGTTGCTGTTGCAGTGACTGCAATAGTCATTCCCATGGCTTTGGAAATAATGAAGGTGATACTGATCCAGAAATAAATACTTTCACAAAATGGGCACGAATTGGCTATAAAAGTATCAGTTTCATCTCTTGGGTGGCAAATCTGTTTCTCCCTTTATTTACAAACTAGAAGCATTTTCTATGATTGTTAGAGGATATCTCTTTGCTTCCTGTTCCTGGGCAAGAAAAATATTTAAGTAGTGGTGAAATGTTTTGCTGAATCACACATTTCAAAGATATTTATTAGAAACTAACATTTTGTCTAATTAATTGATGGAGTCTGCTGAAGCCCGCTGCTGGATTTGCATTTCACTACTGAGCTCCATTTGTTGACCCAAATAAATAATTCTCCTAACTCTTCAGTTTTGAATCCTATCCATTGCCCTTCTTTTTAATAACCACAGCAATGTGATTTTCGCTTAGCACTTAAGTTGGTTTCCTCCATAAGTTTTGTGTCGTATGTCCACACTGCAAAACACTGAAATCAATGTGACTTGAACAAATATAGTCTTGAACCCAACCCTCGTTTATTTGATTGCCGATCTGCCTGCCCCCAGTACAGACATTAATATGTCCAGCAAATGTCCAGGATTTGTTCCCACTAAGAAAACAGTAATGTTTTGTCAGGGATTTTAAAAGAAAGGCAAGCCAAATTTTATCACAGTGCAAATATGAATCAAGCAGTAGAAACAGACCATGGGATCTATAAATAGCTTCTGTTAAAAAAAAAAAAGTGCCTGAAAAAAGTCTTGGAGGCAATTACATTGGTTAAATTAAAACCCTGTTAAATAACAGCACTGGCGAGAGTGAATCAATGAGGAGCCCTAGGTTTTTGTTAGCAGATTGTAGCCCATAGCAACAACAGGCTGATTAATACTGAAACTGCCTCCAGCGCAGGTATCCTGTGTCAGGAGATGAGACCTATGCATTACTCATAGGAGCTCCCAGAAAAGCCACGCAAACTTTTAGCTGCACAGTTCCAATCTGCAATCTGATGCTGCATCAAAATATATAGGCATGGAAATGGAGAGGGAGTTTCACCTGGCTTGGGAAGTTAAAGAGATGAACATGCATTATCAGATTTGAATCACTTCTGTAGTTCCCATTCTGTTAGTTACCAAATTGGATCTAAACGCTCTGCTTTGAGAAAGGGGTTGGGGTTTTTTTGGTGTTCTTTTTAAACATTTCTCTCTACTCTCCTTTCCCTCTCCCCTCTTTTCCCCTTTCGTAAAACTTTCATAATCAAAATAGTTTTCTCATTACAATTTCTATCTGACATTAAAAAATGTTTTAAAATTCTTAGCACATTGCTTGATGTTAAACTTTGCTTAATAATAGACCATTAGTTTACTTGATGCATGACTCTCTGAATACTTTGCACCAGTAAATATAACAAACTCATGATAATTACTATGTGTAACATGTTTGCATTTAAATACGACCTTGAACTTACTTCTCAAACATTTCAGAAATGTCAGCTATTATGGTGATCTTTGTTCATTACTGAAAGGATTTTCTGGGTCTGAATAGTGTACTACATATTTGTATCTATTAAAAATGACACAGTAAAGCTATTTTTATTGTTTTAAACTTTTAAAACACTTTTTAATCTCGGTAGCCCTATGAGTCATGCGATCTTGTGACCATCTTGGCACTGTTCCAGTCCCAAGGTCTATTAAAAGCTTCAACAAAAGGAGCCCTCGCTGATTTCAGAAGCAGTAACAAGGCCAACCTGTACACCTACTGACACCGTCTAAAAATGACACAGTCATAGCAGCTCATTTTGCTAAGAGGCCTAGGTCCTAAGTTATTTATTTATTTATTTATTAAGGAAAAAAAAAACATTGTTATGTGTAGAAACAAATGTGGTCAAGTCTTTGCACTAGAAAAAATCCACAGCAAGTGCAGGTGATGCTGTGGTATAAAACCTACCTTTTCCATCACTTGACCATCAGTTTCGTCTGGATCACGTCTCTGCAGTGAATGCAGATTGCTCAGAGGTCTGAGTCTGGACTGGTAGCATTTTACTCTGGACACACCTCCCTCTGTGGCAGATGTTTAGTGTGTAGGTAGGATTGTCCACCTCCTTTCTACATAGCATCATGGGCTTGATTCCCCTACCTCAGGTTAGGTAATGAGGTAATTAGGTAATGAGGTACTGCTGATCAAATGTTTTGGGCAACTTTTCATTGGGCAGAAAAATATTCAGTGTACCATACCATGATGGTGAAAATATGCAATTGCCAAAACCTCCTGCTCTCTAGCAAATAACAGTGACATCAAACAGCCAGTGACTCTCACCTAAAACCTGTTCTGTGAACACTTTGCAGCTTTTCTACCAGTGACAAAACTAGAAGTTCTCATAAGGAAGAAATTGGCTTTTGTCTAGGAACTGGTTTGACATAAAACCTGAGTGACTTTCTTAAAAACAGAACTCAGATGGAGCAGCCTCTGTTGGCAAGATGAAAAGATTTCTTCCCAGTTCCACCAGGCTATCTTTATCAAATTTAACATTCACTAAGAGTTAAAACGAGACGGACTCTGCCCAGTTCATCACTCTGGTGCCTGTTTGCTTCCAAAGCACTGGGATTACTTTTAATAACAAAGTGAAAGTGATACTACTGACAGTCGTTTACATTCCCCTACGTGCATTTAGATTCAGCTTCTCCCGTGTCTTTCCTAAATTAGGTACTGTCCACATTATAATTCAAGCCATGCTGACCACAGCTTAATGTGGTCACATTCTCTTACAATTCCAGTGTACAATTTCTGATCACGAGGGAGAACTTTTGTTTCTCTTCCTTCCTAAGTCAGTGTAAGCTGCACTACTCTGCTGATGGCAGGTCAGCCTTCAGTCAGTGTAAATTGTGTGGTTTTGATAAAGCCATGCCTACTTTGACCTGCTTAGGCAGTACTACTGTTTTTCCAAGTGGACTGTACAGTCTGTGATTTGGTAACACTGTTATTCTAGCAGCCAGAAAAGACATGCATCTCATTCCTTATTGGATGATGCTCAGACCTTTTGGATAGAGACACAGAAGTACATAGAAGTAAAACCCTCTGAGACAAAAAGCTTTGCATGAGAACTCTGTTTTATAGTAATAAGAGTACAAACACCTCTCACAGCATCTAGATAGCAAGCCTATTTTTTCCTCCTGCACAGGTTAAATGATATAACTACTGCTAAAAAAATATCAAAACATCTTCTTGAGCAAGAATTCTTTACTCAGACACATGCCATGGATTCTGCTTTCACAACAGACAGAAAAATAGAGATTTTAGATAACACTATGACTTGGCTTGTACAAGTCAGTCAGTGGAATAATGCACTGTGATGATTCAGGGCTGTGGGGAATTCAGCACTGCAGATTTCTGTTTGAAGGCCATTAAATGCCAGCTTTACATCGTGACAGGCAAGTAACTGCCCTCCAGATCAGAAAGTAATAATTCAGCAACTGCATTATCCGCTCCTCTGGTACAAAATGACCCCAAAACTGAGGTACTGGAGCAGAGCTTGGGACTAAAGATCATAAACCAAACTGGAGGTGGTCTAGTAATTTGCCTGGTGATGTTCACTGATTGGCGAAATCACCTATCCCATGCAGAAGTCAGGTTTAAATCCAGATATCCTTGTTATTGCCTTAGATCTTATGGCTAAAAACTATGCTGCAGTTCACATTTGAACTATACCTATGTAGTTTGCGGAAGGTAACTCCTTGGAAAGAGTCCTTTGACTCCTTGAAGTGAGAGATAAATTGCAGATTAAAGCAAATAGTTGCAACACTAGAAAAGGCAGTCCAGGAATTGCCACAAAAACATTTCTGGCACGGTAAAGGGTGGATGCAATTATTCACATAGGAAAATAAGTATTTATATCCTTAATGTTTCTTCCGAGGATCTTGGAAGCTGCTTATGGAAAGGTATCTCAGGTTATAATTAGGACATTCTTGACAGACCTGGTGCTTGGCTTTTGGACCTAGGCCTAAATGTACACGCTTATTCACAACTAGTGAGTTATGTGAAAGGTAACTAATTTGTTAAGCACAATGTTTGATAGGACAGCATTTCTGTGAAGAGACTGAGAGAAAAGAATATCGGTGAGAGGAAGAATAGTGGTTGTTCATTGATTTAGAAACTGATATTCTAACCAGGAGAGCAACAGACATTAACAGTCATCAGTCAATCTAAGTCAATCAGGACTTTGGAAAGTCTCTAGAATCTCACCTAGAAACTGAGGCAGCAACACATCTAGGAACACAACAGCTTTTTGCCCTAACAGTAACTTACCCTCTACTTTTGGTCTACCTCTCTCCCAACAGACAATTTTTCATCATGATCATCATGAGCCTCCCCTCCTTTCTGCCCAGCATTACTGGCTTGAAGTTTGCTTGCTGTAAGCTGGAGAAGATTACAACAGGGAGGCAAGCTGAATAAAGCTGAATAAGGGCTAAGGGCTGCTCTTTCTTTTTTTTTTTTTTTTTTTTTTTTTTTTTCCCCAGAGAAATAAAATCTGAATAAAAACTAGAAAATGCATTAAGGTGAGAAATACTACTTTTTACTGATCTGCTAAGGATCTTGTTTTTATATTTTAAGTTAAAAAAAAGGAGTATATATATTCCAGTTTCCTGGAAGATAAACCTGTAATGGTGTTCTGACTTAACCCTGCAGGTGGCTTAGCAGCACATGGTTGTTTGCTCACTCCCCTCCTTCCCAGTGGGATGGGGAATAGAATCAGAAAAAAAAAGCAGAACTTGTGGGCTGAGATAAAACTAATCACTAAGACAGAGAAAAGAAAAAGGATATTAGTTGTGACTGTATACACGTACATGTATGAATGTATATAACAAGTGATGTACAAACAATTGCTCACCACCCCCTAAACACTGCCTTACTAGCCCCCCAAGCAGTCAAAGAGACAGATGAACTCCCAGCCCTTCAAAACTCCTCCCACATGATGTCATATGTTATGCAATATTCCTTTGGCCAGTTTAAGTCAGCTGTCCTAATTTTATTCCCACGCAGTTCCTTGGGCCCTTTGCTGAGAATGGCCTTGGCTCTGCACAACACTGCTTAACAGCAGCTATAAATATCAGTGTGTTATCAATATTGTTTTTCTCCTAGAACTAGAAATGTAACATCATTCACTCAAAAGAAAACAATTCTGTCCCAGCTGAAATTAAGACAAATGAAGAAGTATGTTAAGACTTTTTTAGGATGCTACCTGAAAAAGGCATCAAGATTACAAATTCAAACCTATCCGGACCTACCTCATCTTTATACCAGCTAGGAATGTGACCTTCTATGTCCATCTGAGGAAAACCTCAGTCACCTTATACATTTTTTCAAAGCCTTTAATGGCAAATCTCAGTGCTTGAAGTGAACTTTTTAACTTAATGGCATAGTTGTGAAAATAAAAAGTATTTTTGGTGCTGAGTATATTTCAGAGCTGTTAGTTCTGTTTCCATATAAACTCTTTGTTTTATAGGAATGGCTGAAAGCAGTAGGTAGACTTGTTTGTGTCTGGGGTATGTGAAAGGTTTTTATGTTTCAAACAGAAACATATTCTTTGGATAAGTTGACTTTCAGTCTTCAAAATATCTTTGCTATATCCATGTTTATTTGAAAAATATATGTTTGCTTTCTAATAAGCTGTTATACTACTTCTGCCACAACATTTTACCACAGGGTTACCACAGGAACCATGATTCACACTATCATGTGTTTCAGACCACTTAAAATTAAAGTTATTAAGCACTTCTGAGAAAGGCAAATCTCTTAAAAATCAGTATGTCTTGCAGGGCCCAACTCTTCTACAAACTCCCCAGACAACAGTACTCAGCTCTTCCACCTTACCACAGTGAATCCAAATGAGTGTTTTTAGTAGGATTATGTGCACTCTGCATTATCTCTTTTGAACCACTTATCCTATAAAAATGTTCTTATATTTATTTCCTTTGGTTTTCTACTTTTCCCTTTCAGATTCCAGATTTTTTGCTACTGTTTACCACTTTGTTTCTTCACTTCACTTTTTCACAGAGTACTGCTAGCTATCCTTTAGCCTCTCTCTAGCCCTTCTTTCACTTCATGCTTCTCCCTACATATAACCATTGTGCTTTTAAATACTGGAGCCAAGTTCTGCTTGGAAATGAAACAGTATCCAATAGAGTCAAATTCCCCTACTGTCAGTCTTGCCAGTAAACTGAATCCATCAATTTGTTTGCCACATTGGGGGGGAAAAAAAGCAAGATTCAGAGCAAGTTAAAAAATGCTACTGCAAACGGCAATAGTTTTTGAACTGGGTGTGTCTGACACACTGGGGCCCACAGCTTAAAATAAATAAAATCTTGGGATGACTGTGCTGGCTAATTTGTGAGATAAGCCCTTTATGCTGGTGATTTTGTCTGGACAAAGTGAACAGGACTGGATATGCAAGCAGACCTCTTACCAAGCCTCTTGCATCACACGCACACATAACTAATACATTAATCATCAACATTCAAACACAGTTACCAGATATAATGCCAGAAATAACTCCTGTCTGTAATTTTTGTTGACCTAACATATTTCTCCACTCTGGTCTCTTGTTTCTAGCCCTCATTCACTTTTGGTTTTGAAATCAGTCAACAGATCAAGAGTTTCATAAGAGCCTTCCTTCTCTAACTATGCCTTTATACGAAATATCCCTCTGATATGCCAAGAACTGCTGTTGGCTATTAACTTTCACTTAGCAGACTATGAATTAATTTACCACGCTGACATGGGCAGTTTAAGACGCAGCATGAGTCACAACTCATGTTATAGTTTGTTCAATTATACCCCAGTTGTTTGAGCTAATTGAGTCAAATGATACAGTGTCACAGGACTTACTGTAAGTCCAGAGGATTTCTCCTTCTGCAAAAGCTGCTCATCTTCAGCTGTCAACAGCTCACAGCATTCAGTGTGATTGCTGCCAGATCCCTGGCAGTGAAAATCTCCAGCAGCCCACGCTCCTGTGCGTGTCAGCAGCTGCCTGGGACCCGGTGGCTTCATTCATTTGCTTTGCTTCTCTTTGCATTTGTTTTGTGTGCTCTAATGCTGTGCCTTTCCCCCCATCACTGACCAGTCTTTGGCTCAACACAGCCCTCCAAAATTTGTGTAGGCCTCTTGGTGCCCCGTTTTCCATTGGGAAGTAAGTGATGAGTCAGAAACACAGAGGTTGTCAAGAGAGGCTCTGTGCTCAGCCTGAGTCTTGGTTTGTGACTTGCAGCCTCTTGTGGCTCTGCTCAGAAAAGGAATGGTAAGTCATGGACTAAAACAGGGCTCAAAATGCTTTGCTGAGCTTAACTTTGGTGACAAGGGCAGTTGACATTATTTGATTCTTACACTGACTTTTCCCATGTGCAAATCCTTAATTTGCAATGGGATTAGTCCCATTTGACACTAGGGTAAATGACAGCAGCATTTATTCCTGTGTTTGTAACAATTGCATTTAAGTATGTCAGTTTTATTTGGACTGTAAAATACTTTGTGTATATATTAAGATGTATATTTAGTCTCTGTTAGCCATTGGAGATAAACAATGAACATTTTATCATGTTTTAAATTAGATAGTCTGAAGCACAAAGATACTGAGTAAAATTAGACACCTCAGTCCAAATGAATAGATCATGAATCTGCTGCTTATGTTAAAAAGCATCTATTCCCCTATTACATCCAGAGCATTGAAGTATGTGAACTCTTTGAATTGTGCTTCACAGCCATGCATGGTAAAGGCTTAGGGGAAAAAAATCACTGGGATTATTTTCAGAGGAAGCAATGTGATTATTAATATAATTATTATAATAAATTGTCTTGGCCTTCCCCTACTCCCTACTCCCTTCCCCCCCCCAACACCCCCTGCAAAAAAAAAAAAAAAAAAAAAAAATCAGTCAAAAATTGCCTTCAATTTTTTTTTTTGTTTTTTTGTTTTTTTTTTTGTTTTTTTTTTTTTGTGAAGAGCGCATTCATTCAAATACTACAATGGAACATCATGTGAACAAAGTGACTATAAGAGAGCACTTCAGAGGCATCTTCCTGGCACTTCAATTTGGCTTGAAGATAAACCCCAGGAAGGGTTCTTGTGTAGACTGCAGAAACAGACCAGAAATCTGCTAGGACTTTCACATCCAGTTTTACTGAGTCCTTGTCTCATTTGCTTGTACCGGGAGTGTCAGACATGAGAGCTTCTCACCAGCAGTGAGCTAGCAGGATGAGAGGTGATCGTGCCTGGAGGCAAGACCTGTGAGAAGCCTTACAAGTCCTCTCCAAGTCTTAGAAGATGGGATCTCCTAAAAAAAAATGCCTAAAGGGAAAAGCACCAATGGTGGTTTTGGCTGAAGATTGACAGGCTGCTACGGAATAACCTTTCTCTCAATAAGTCAGAGCCCAAAGGGAATGGCTTTTCACCCCTGCAGATGCTGTGCTTTCTTTGATAGTCAAATGGTGACTCCTACCAGCTCTCCAAACCCCTGACTTGTACAAGATTTTTCATTTGCTAATTTAATTCTGTTAGATTTTTTTTTTTTTCCTGAATACCTTGAACTTATGTATTCTCTTTAAAGTAGAACTGATAGTGAGATGCATCACAGGAAAAAAAGCATCACCTTCTCCTCTTCTATTTCTGTTTTTAATCCCTGCTGCAAAATAACCTTTTGCTCTATGTTTTGCTCAAATAACATATAAGATCTGTATTTGGTGACTACGCTTGTGAAAAGTAAAGCTCTTACCAAGCAAGATTTTCACATTTATTTCAATTAACTGACTTCCTATTGAATACATGAGCTGACTTTCTTGCAATGCAGTCTGTTTTTCCAAAGCAAAACACTTGAGCTAAAGGTCAGAACAATGCAACACTGATTTAGATGCTACATGGGGACTGTTTGCACATAACCAGTTGCAGAAGTATTAGATCTTCAGACTGAAATTTAAGGGTTGTATGCAAATTATAAAGCACTGGCTGACATATTAACTTGCCCTCTTAGCTGTAAATTGTCTTTGTGCCAGCAGGCACCAGAGCACAGAAGTAGTGCTACAGCCATTGCTCTGAATGGATGGGTCAAAGGAGGAAAAGCAATACTCCTATACACTAGCAAAATTTACCTGTGATGAAGATCTACTTATACATTTTTAAAACAACTCAAAAATACACATATTTATTACCCTTTTTGGTGTGATAACCCAATTTTATACATTCATTTGTTTTGCATTGCTGTGGTAATGGAGGAAGAAATTTCCACAGAACCATAGAAATCAGAGTGGAAACACGGGTGGGAAGGAACCTCTGAACACACTGACATAAAACTCTTGCTTGAGGCAGGCCTGTCACCAGCACTAGAGAAGTCAACCATGTCTTTGTCTACACAAATCTTTAAAAACTCCAAGGGTGGAGATTCCTCAGGGTCCCTGGGCCACCTTTTCTGTCATTTCGTTCCTTCTAATGAAGAAGCATAATCTGTTCAGTGAACCCAAACCTTCCAAGCAGCTATTTGTTGCTACTGAATGTTGCTATGTTGTCTGTGTCTACTGAGAAAAGTTTGCTCCTCTTGTCTTTGTAATTACTTTTCAAGCAATGGTGTGAAATTCTGGAGTAAACAAAAGAAAGTCTATTTGCATTATCACATTCATTCATAAATTTGAAAACTATTATATTGAAATACAACAGACAACGTGTTGGAGTGCATTCATATGAGCCCTTATGAATTTCCCAGGTTTGATTAATCCTACTCAGCAATTAGTGAAAAGAAAAACTCAGGTGGATAGAATCAAGTTCTTCAGATGCTTCGCTCTCATTTTTATATATATTTGTTGAGCCATAATCTGGGGACAGACCCCAAAAAGAAAGTGGAATTTGGATATGTACCACACTATGTATGGTATTTTTGCCTTTGAGGAATTGGAGAGTACAGCTTATCATTTCCAAACTGTTAAAGAAGCAGAGGCCAGGCTGGGTTTCACATGTTACTATCACATTGAGTACAAATCCACAAATTTCCCTTCATCATTTCTGAGTACTCCATATGCTCCTTAAAAATTACATCAGGTTTTGTTTCCTTCTAAAATGAGAATAAGGTCATCAAAAACTAATTAGATCCACTTCTAATGTAAAACCACAATGGAAACTTTTCTAAAATGTTGAGGCTGACATAGTTATTACTTATCCTGGGCCAGAGTAATTTCCAGGATTTATGCTGGTTGATTTTTTTCTATTTCTTTGTTGTCTGGTTTTGGTTGTGTTGCTTTCTTTTCTTTTTGTTACATAGGCAACAATGCCCAGCTATACTTAAAAAGAAGATGGTGTGTTCCAAGCCATGCAGTGTACAGTATTCTGACTTCTTGTGTTGTTTTTGTTTTTGGTTTTTTTTAATCCTTAAAGCACTGACAGTAGTTGTGACTGTAAAAGTTCCGAAGTTCTGAATTTTCTCAGAGCAAATGAGCATATCTGTCTTTTCCTTTCGCTGAAACATATCTGAATAAATAGCATGTTTCCAAAATAGTACAAATATCTGTATTACTAGATTTATTTTTCCATGGTCTCTCCAGTTGTTTGACATTATTTGGTTAAGGGCTTGCTTTCCTTCAGCTGTAAAATGTTGACTTGGAACAAAAGAATCTTATGGAAATGTGCTTTTTTCAGTAGATATTTTTCTTTTTTTCTTGTATCTGAGATAAAACGCTGATCAAAGTGAGATTAGAATGGAGAACAATACCTTGTTAAGTGCTAACACTGAAGCACAAATTAAAGTCCCCTCTTATTCTCTGATCACCTGCAAATAGTCTACTGTTACTGACAAAACTAGAAAAGACCTCAGGAATGTGTTAAGTTCAGTGTTCTCTGTGTCAATGTCACAAGGAACGTAAAGTCCTTCCTTACAGATGTTCTTCCAATCTGTTCTGGAAATCATCCAGTATAGAGAGTCCACATCTCAGAACATTTTTATTTAAAGCTTTTAAAATATCTGTAGTCAGCAGCATCGTTTCTAACTATGGCATTTATATTTTTTTTACTAACAAGTGAGCACTGTCATAATGTAGTTGAGAAACTGAATTACAGATTACACTGAGCTGTCACTGATGATGTGGAAAACTCCACCTTCTCATTTAGCAGCTAATTCTGCACAATGGATGTACACTTTAATTCCATTGTAACATCGTAAGAACATACAACAGTTCACAAATATTGGTGATATTATCTGTATAATTAACCTCTAATGTAGCAATTTACATTGAAAACAATAGTGCATTGTTTCCTGTATGTGTTCTACAGAGGCTTCCCTCTGCACATGGCATGATGTTCAAAGCAAACCACATGGCTTCTTGCTTCCTATGTTTATTACTAAAATCTTACAATAGATCTCCCACAAAAGGTAAACAAAAATATATCAACAGAAAAGACTGCATTTTGAAATTGAATTATCTTTCAAGGAAGAAAACATAATAATCAGTCCAAACTGTGAAGTGAAGTGAATTTCACTGTCATCAACTTCTGTGATTTTAATGCAAATCTTGCCATATTAAGTAGTTGCATTAAATCTCAGATGAAGACACAAGATTCTTGTTATCGTAGGAAAAAAAAAAAAAGAAGAAGAAGAAAAGAGCACAATGAACGATGCATCAACACATCTAATTGTCTCATGTCAAATCGTAATGTAAGACGTTAAATGATGTAATCTTACTTTTGGGACCATGAGGCAAATCTCAGTCAAGATTTGTTTTGTGTTTCCCATTAAAAAAAAAATAATTCCATGATTGCTAAAACAATCTCAAATTTGTCCGAAGGAACTATGTGTTTACACCAGTTAAAGGTTTGTCCTTATGTTTATGGTATGAGTGTGTTATTACCTCAAAAGCTGCAAAATAAATTTACCTAATAAAGGAACAGCAAGGTTGATAGAGTGAACAGCCACTGTATCAACTGGTGCTGACTCTACAACAAAATTAGCTCTGTTGGTGTTTTAGATATAAGTTACATCTGATTGGTTTACCAGAATCAACATTTGAACAAGAATACCTTATGGTTTAGGCAAAACCAAGGACTTTGAAATAAATATCTTGAATTTCCTTTACAGCTTTCCTTTCTCTCCATATCTATTCTAGATGAGATTTGAGATACTTACTGTAGAAGAAGCTTCCTAATTAGTAAGTCCACTTCCCATAGCCATGTCCTAATTATGTAAAACTACTTCCTTAGCTCTGTCAGATTCCCCTGGATTATTATTTTTTTTTTCTTACCTTCAAATCCTAAATTACAACTTTTCCAAAACTGAGATTACAGGACAACTTGAAAATTTTAATTTCCAGCCTACGTTATTTCCTGGTCATTTGCTTTTGTGTAGCAGCTGCCCTTATTCTTCATTTTGTAATATTTTTTTATCCTGACAGTGTACATTTCTATTTGCATAGTACTAAGACTATTGAAATTTTTTACATTTTGACTTTGTAAAAAAATACGAGATGTAGTTTGTTTGTTCGTTTGTTTATTAATATATGTATTTTTTACTCAGTAAATAAAAAGTTCCATATAACTTTTTGTCTGTTGGGAACATTTAATACAGAAGAAAGACATTTTTTGCATGTAACTATGTAATAACAGAAGCTAAATTTGTCTTTTTTGAGGGGATATGTTGTTAAGCAGAATTATTAAAGTCTTTTAAGATATATGCCATTTCTGATTAAATTCAGAAAGAGATCACTGATATGTTTAGTTACTCAGGCTCACAGTAGAACCAAACAGAATGATAAGTCTGAATGAAGTTAATGTATGATAGTATATTGGCTGGTATTTCTGTAAGTCAGGAAAAGTATTCAATCTTCCCAACTTTGTCCAGATGAATTTGAACCTCTTCACTAAATAACATAAAATCAGAATTTTCAGATTTCTCGCCCTTAGTTTACACTAATTTTTCTCTTTTCTAATTTTTCTAAAGATTTTTCGAATCTTTCTCTTTTGTAATTTTTCTCTTCTTCTATGAAAATAGATGATGATTGAAAGAAAAAAAAAAAAAAAGGGTGATAATCAAATTTTACAATCACTTCCAAGAAAAGCTTAATACAAACATTGCATATTGCCATTTATAATAGTTGTTCTTCTATCCCAAAGTCTGCTTTATGCACAGACCTACTAATATTCCTCCATCTCCGCATTTCAATCCTCCCCCGGGAACCACCTCTGGTATTTGGGGAGCAGCTGATAAAAAAAATTCTTGATGATTCAGCACTTTGTGTCTAGACTATTTCTTTGTGCCTTTCAATATTCATAATGACAAGTTCTTATTTCTTCTGTTTCAACACTGCAATATTTCATCCCCCACTACTATTTCTTCTCCTTTGCTTTGTTCTCCCTCCGCACAACACAGGCAACCTGGAGCTGAAACCTCTCATTAAGTGTGATGTCCATATTCTGTTCTTCCCTCTCCTATTTTTAGTTTAAAGCACAAGCAAGTTAAGTGTTAACATTAAACTTCATAATGCTGATGTTCTGTAGACCACATATAAAATATCCTTTTTATTTATTTATTTATTTGTTTTTAACATTTGCAATTCTTTAAAAAATCTATGTCCAAACCTAAAATTAAGTTTATTACTCAAAATTCATTATCCAAACTGATCTTTTGAAAAATAATTCCTGACATATAAAATTATTATTCACGAGGACTTAAACAAGCATTTCCAGATGCAGACCAGAGAAAGAAAACCATGTGGTCAAATGGGAAGTGAAAGATTATTTTATAAAATACTTTTTTCAGAATAAACTGAAACAGGTACTTTTGTCTTTAAAAATTAGCAATTATTTTTACTGTTGTTAGCAGTTGAGGTGTACAAGAAGTACAAGTTCTACAAATTTCTTAACTCCTGTAGTTAAGTCCTATAGTTTTGTTTTTTTTTCTCACACAGAAACTTTCAAACAATTTATCATCCATTTCTTTATTTTTATCTTTATTAGATTTAACACACTCCAATTATGATTTTCCTGATTTGATCAAAATCAAAATCCAACTTAATTCTGCAGTAATACAAATGTCTTCTTCCTCAAGAACTACTCATAGGTTTTACTCCAAAGACTTCTGAATGAACACCCATTATATTTCATTCACTTTTTTTACCCTCAAAACATTTTTGTTTATCCTTTCAGGAACCATAAACACTTAGAAATGGAAAATGTTTTTTTATTGCAGAAAAGATTTGTTGTTCTGATCATCCCATAAAAGCAGGTAATAAAAAGTATCAAAACTGTTCTCTCACTCCAAAAACAGTTATCACAGTTTTTCAGATGTCTTTAATGCTCTGTGAGGTGGGTGACCAACTGTGAATAACAAAGACCAAGTGATGAATGACCAGAATGATTAGTTTGCAAACACATCATCAGCTGAGTATCACTTGTCCAAAGTATTCATCAAATATTTATAGAGTAAAAAAGTATAATTGCTTCATGAATAGTTTGATTAGATGTGTCATTCACTACAGTCAAGGAGCTCTAATATAGATGGTGAGCCAGATTTAATGTGATGCCCAGAAACGAAAATAAGATGTGCTTTTTCTGGAGTCTGTTAATGAATGATGTAGCAATCAAACCAAATATACATAGGATGTAATCAAAAAACAAAGCAAACAAGCAGACAAACAAAATCAAAACAAAACCATGAAAACTATGGGAAAAAAAATGCCAGCTGGCAGCTTAAATTGCAAAATCATTTCTGACTTATTTTTGCTTTACTAGCATCAAACTTCTTGCCTTGGTATCATTTGGATATATAACTGTTTATTCAAAAATTGTATTTGAATATTTTTTTCATTCTACTGTCCTTTTGGAATTTGGTAATATGTCTTAATATAATGTCACCTTCAACTTTAACTGATATGTTCATCCATATAATTAATGAAAATAATGTGAAAAAACTGTATCCAGTACATACTTCCAGTCTGTTAGCTAGAAAACTTGCCACATATTGCAGGAGTTTGTAATGTTATCCTGACAGCAGTGCTTCCACACTGTAGAAGTAGTTTTTAGTGCTAATATAAGCTAATTTTGAATCGTTAGGGCATTGTACTGGTACCATTATATTTTCAATAAAAATGAGTAAAAAAGCAATTTCAATATTTCATGAAAAAACTCAACTTTTCAGTAAAAAAATTAAAACAAATTATTTTTTACTGGAATCTAAACTATTGATTAGAGAGTTTTGTATGACTATGTTTTCCAAGAATCCTAGCTTTGATGGAAAAAAAGTTATTTCTTGAGACTTCAGATTTTGCAACATGTTTCATAAAATAATTTTAAAAAATATTAACATTTGGCCATGACTATTTACTTTGTCTCTCTGGGCTTCAGCCAACATAATGATTCTGAATTCAATAAATTTACTGTGCTATAACAGCACAGTGGAATGGAAAATTGTGCTGTAATTTCTTTCTTTTTGCTCAGAATATTGAAGTTAATAAAAAACAAAAGTTCTTCTGAAAGTCACCCAGTCTGTGACACAGACAAAAAACTTTACAACTGCTTTTTAAGACTTCCAAGTAATTTCTTTATGATCAAAACTCACTGAAGGCCTTATGTTCTTCATCCAATTAAAACGTGAGTTTGTTCTCACTACCGTTTGTAGTGATGGGTGGAATGTGCTCTGAGAGGCAATCTAGTTTGATATGAATGGGCAAGAGTCCACAAAATTTATGGAGTTATATAACTGTATACAAGCACCTCCTTGAAGCTCTCCTGTTAGAAAAAGCTCTGCTCCCTTGGTGGGATTCTGCTTCTAACCAGAGGTAAATTCAGAGCCATGTTTTTTTGACCTACCATCTTTTATCCTGAATGTTGCCACCAGATTCACAACTGCCAAAATTAAGACTGGAAAACTGAATGTTCATTGAAAAAAAAATGGACTTAGGCAGGAAATCTGAAAACAGAAAATCATATCTTTGATTGACCAAATTTCATGTAGGCCATTATCCTCCACTGGATCAGAGCCAGTTCTATAGGAAATGATACAAAAGCTGCATTAATTTGGCCCCAGAACTCATACTGATCTCTGACAGATTGCCTGAACACAAAATGCGTTATTTGTTCTAACACATTTATTGTTGTCAGCTGTGGCTAAATATAGTTCTGACATTTATAAAAGTATATAGACATTATTTGCACACAAAAACAAAATTTTGACCTTTGTAACTTCCTTCTGTAATCAGCTTTCCAGCGTGATCTTGTGATCAGGATACATGTTTGGAAAACTTCACGGAGAAAAAGCCCATGAATTCTTGAACTCCATTGGTGCCTAAAGAAGTATTTTTATGAGGGAATGCTCTAGGTTTGCTATATTTATTTTTGTTCGCTTGTTTTTTAGTAATTTAAAATAAATCTCATCCATAATTTGTGTTCTGATTGCATGATTGTTTTGAATGGTTTGAGGATGGTATTTTCAGCACTTGTGTGATTCAGGTTGTCAAAACTGAAAAAAAAATAAGTTCTTGCTATTGTTAATTGAAATAAATAAATATCGCCAGAGGACCAATCTGAATCTCTTTAGAGGATATTTAATTTATGTATATCTTCTACTCTGGTACACTGTTTTTTCAAATGTTATAATGATTTCCAATCAGAGGAAAAAACCTAAAACAGTAATTTTGTATATTTCTTACACAACATTGGAAAATAAAAATCTTTGCCTTTGCAGGACTTCTTTGTGGACTGATGTGAGCAAATTGTGCTTAGTAACTTGTGAATCAAGCACAGCCTCTGAGGTCAGAAGCAGTGCTCACCCCACACAGACTGCACTGTTGACATCAGCAAAACTCCCTGTGTGAATACCTCGGATCCTCCAGGAGATTTGAGGTTGAAACTAGGATTTATAAAATTGCGCAGTTACATAAAATAGATTTTTGTTACAGGAAATATTTAACTAAGTCAAGTTTTTCTTAGAATTAGTAACTTCTGCTTGCTAACTTCCGCTTTTTGGTATCACAGTTTACATTACTGTGTCTGTTACCACAGAAACGGAGTATGGTTGTTGCTATGGGAACATGTGGTGTGCTATAAACAAGCTGCACAGCAGTAACTTAATTTGAATGCCATTATGGTATGCTATTGTAAGCAAATGGTAAATATGAATTGAAAGAGAATGTGAACAATGTGTGACATCTTTTATGGTATCGTCTAGTTGTTATTTTAATGCACATTTTACTAAAAGTCCAGCAAGGAAAATCACCAAGTTTTTCCAAAAGTATTAAGTAATATTTTAAGAAGATTAAAATCCTCTTTCTGTCCCTTTTACTCTGGCTACGTAACTTCAACTCCGGGCCTCATATTTCACTTGAATGAAATCATAATATTTACTTGGTTTTAGAAGTCAGATAAAATACATGCAGTTCAAGGAACTATTTTAAATAATTTTTATTATTCAAATTATTACTCAAAATACTTACATGAATGCAAAAAATGTATCCAGAATGTGCTCCTCATTACAGTACATCTGTTCACTGAAGAATTAGCAATCTCACCTGAAACCATATCTGGCTTAAATGTGCATATTGTGTATGATCACAAGCTTATGACAGCCATAATATATTTGATATCAGCATATTAAATTGTTTAAATGCTTAAAATATTGTAACTGTAGCAAATACCTGATACCCACCACAGTCTCAATGTGGCATTTAAAATTGTTTATCTTTGTAACTTAAATGAAAAGAAACTATCTTTAAGATGATGTAAGGATCACTGTTGTGTTTTTCATGTATACATAGGTTTAAAAAGGGAAAGACTTTTTTTTCCTTTGTTTGGCTTGATAAAACATTATGAAGAATAAATTGTTTAGCTCTATAGATCACCAAAGCTGGATAAATGTTACCTTCTCAAATAATATAAGGAAATTTATATTTAGAGACTGCAATATTGAAAAGAGAAGCAATATCACATTCAGTGTTTCAGCATTATTAAAAACATGTAGGTTAAAACCCACTTGGGTAAACCAAGAAAACATAAGTGAATTTAGAATATGGTTCACCTGAAAGTGTGCAAAGCCATAGTCAAATCTTTCACCATGTGGAAGATTCAGAACTTGTCAGGTCAGAACTTCAACACCAGGAATGTTTACAAACCCTCATCAGGCAAAAACAAACCCACCCTCCTCAGATGTTCGTTTTACCAATTAGATGGGGACTGCTGAGCAAGGATGTTGAGGCCTTCCAGGGGATGTACATAATTTACATATGTTAACCAGCCTTAGGTTTTGAGATAAAGAAGTTTGTTCATTCAGTGTCTTTATACAAATAGTCTGATATGAATTTTTTACTAATATAGCAGCAGATGACTCTGTGGCCTTGGGCTGAAGACTTACTATTATCTCTGCTTTATATAAGAACATTGTCAGAGTATGTAGGAATGTAATGAGCATGGCAAAGGCCCATTTAGAATTAAATCTGGCAAGGAATGTCACGGACAAGAAAAAAGTCTTCTTTAAACATATCAGTAGCAAAAGAAACAGTAGGGAAAATGTGGAATACTGCTGAACAGGGTGGGGGCTCTGGTGATGAAGGATACAGAGAAGGCAGAGTTATTGGATACCTTCTTTGCTTCAGTCTTTATTGCTAAGGCTAATCTTCAGGTACCACATACCCTGGAGACAAGAGAGCAAGTCCAGAGAAAGCCATTCTATTTTATCTTGGAAAGTGTGGTATCTCCTTCTAAACGGGCAGAGATCTGTCTCCTCCTGCAAGGGTGTAGCAATTACTGTTCACCACAGGTAAACTTCTAAAATGAAAGAAAAGTCTAAAGGATTTCCTGCTTCTAGGAACAGAAATCCTCACTCATGTTTTATCTTGCTTCTCTCTGGAAAAGAGCCGTACATTAGAAATATGTGCTTGAATTCACTTGAATTTTCACCCTGCTTGCTATCTTCTCACGTGTATATTGATAAGTGCATCTACCCAGGAAAAGCAAGGACTCACATCACTTGAAGAGATTGCTTGGTGGAAAACATGCAGTAGTAGAGTGTTTTAGCTTACTCCTTCATTTAGCTGTCACAAGTAACTTTCTGCTACTTGTGGTGGTTGTAGTGATGAGGAAGCTCAAAGCATTACAGTAGACCTGTGCAGTGCACACTGCATTATTCTTGCCTAAAAAAAGGTGCCTGGATAGCTGCTGTGGCCTACTTGGCAAGTCTGAAGTGAACGTGACTTACTTCGGAAGGCTCACGTAAGTGCCAAGAAGTCATTATATCTGAGGTTGCTGCTCCTTTTTTTTTCCTTCCTTTTCTTTTCATTGTAAGAAAGAAGAAGAAAGGAATAGGGCTGTAGTTTGTTTTAACACACATTCTACTTTCAGTTCCTGCAGTATTATGACATGTAGAAACTTCTTTGTCACAACTGAACCATCTTTCTCAAAGTTGTTTAATTACAGTAGCCGGTGGCTGACTTAAAATCACCTATGTGCAGTGGATTACATTAACATTATTTGGAAAGTAGTAAATAGTGAAATTTATCCAGTTTTTGTGATTGAAATTTTCAGGCAGGTAGTTCTCTGAATCTTGAGTACAGAAAGAAATTCCCAAAGGACTCAAAGTATTCTTTGAATCTCATGAATCAGTCTGGGGATACTTGGCTGACCTTAAGGATTAAGTGGTCAGAAGCGTCAGTGCTTTGCAAGCTGGTAAAGCAACATACAGGTCTCTTTTCTTTATTGTATTTTAAAAGATAACATTAAAAAAAATAGAAAATCTGAAGCAGAATTTTCCCAATCGCAGCAGTCAGATAAAAAAAAGTTGTATATATATATGTATGCGTGTATCTACGAAGGCTGCTCTGATAGCAGAAACTCCTATGTTACTATGTTGGCCCACAAAGTCAGAAGTGGATATAGGTTGCAATATTCTGTTACATTTTTGTACCATCTAATAGTTGGCATCCAGATGAACTGGATGGTCTTGGAAGTCTTCTCCAACCTTGGTGATTCTATGATTCTATGAAGCAAAGGTGTGGGATTGAACTCCTGTATGAGGAAAATATTGCAGTCACATTCATTGATGCATGGTGAACATTTATGGAGAACAAACAGGGAATGTCAGCACAGTGGATGGTACGTTTCAGCAATGGTGACACTGATGGTTTGTCACCGCCGCTGATGCATGTTTTAAAGAGCAAAAATACATAGCTCGTGATGGTGTCTATGTTAAAAAAGTAGTGTTTTGTAGCTGAGAATTTGCTCTACCAAATTGTGTTATTGTACTCTCTGTATCTGTTGTAGTTTTCACAGAAATAAATGGGAGGCATTAATTTCAGCGCAACTTAAATGTTTAAAGCCCAGCAGAATAAACTACAAAGAAAGCAAAACATCATCTTTAAAAACCCTCGAAATGCACTGCTAGGTATATAACTCATATCAGGGCTTGTTAACACTATGCTAGTCATGGTAATAAAATCTCATGGAGAGCAGCCCCCTGTGAGGCAATCAGCCCCAAGAACTAGAGTAAGATATCTAAAAAGGGAGTCAGTTCTCAGCCCTCTTCATTGCTGGAAGCTGAAGAAAACTGGAAGATAATGTGTTATTAACCCTCACCATCGTTCTCAGAGCTCACTCATAAATTCTTACACACTTCGGTTTCCTATTTGCATACCTCCCTCGCAGCTGAGTCTGCAATTTGCAACACTGCTGCAAAATACTGAATTAAGTCTTTCTGTCTCACCTGACACACAAAAAGGGATTTCTAAGGGAGACAGTTACCAAGCACTTCCATCCATTTGAGTCCCAAGCTCACAGATACATTACCTACATATTACCAAGCTGCAGATTAGCATGGCAAGTCCTCTCCCATCACACTGCACCACTTATCAGTGAAGGCCAGCTTCATGTGACCCCATGCAGAATGCCTCATGTACTGGGAGAGCAGGCACTGGAGAAGTCTGCCTTTAAGAGTACTACAGTCTCAGATAGATTAGCAAATTTGTCAACTGGAACAAGAAGGGTCTGAAATTACAGATTTATGCTAGGAGTTTTCCAGGACAGGCTCTGACATGATTTTATTGTCAGTGCAATACTAAAAGAAGTTTCAGCTGCCCCCAAAATGGATTTGACTATTATGCATTAGCCCATTAGAAGGATCTCAGTCAGCACATTTTCTTTGAGATTGAAATGAAAAATTGAAGAGGTGGCAGTGCTGAATAAAAGATATTACCTATAAGGCATCTTAAGGAGATAAGAATACAACGTGGGTTTGACAGGCTTTGCTGTATTCTGTATCACAGGATCTTCTACTTATTTGAATTAAACACCTTTGCACAGTAGATGAAATCTGATGCAATACTGTCATCTGACTGACTGTGTTTGTTTTTCTCTGCTGCTGAGAGCATGTGAATTGCCCCAGTCAGGATCTGGTTGTACTGATCTGCATGGGGAGATCAAGGTTCCTCTTCACAGGGATCAAGGATGTTTCTTGGATGACTCATACACTTCTAAGGCTGAAGCTAAATACATTCAGAAAGACAGATTTACCCTCTCCACAGGAAAACTGAATACAAAAAGTTTAAGTAGGGGAATTCAGGTTTTATATATATATATATATATATATATACACATATGAATTTGAGGAACTGCAGTGCTCTTTTGACATGAAGTATTCTGGGGTGGGAACACATTCTTTAATTTGGGCTGCTTTTTATCATGAGAAAACTCCTTGTCTTCAGAGGAGGGGAAGACTGGAAAGAATTAGTGTACAGCTGCTTGTGTGCACTTGGGCTTAGTCATCGTTTGTATTTCAGTGTGTGGACTGGCATCCAGCTCCTGCAGTTTCAACACAATGGGGCTCTGACTTCCCTGGATATTGGGTCAGATGACAAGCAAGAGAATAAATATCAAATCAACACTAATTGAGGTCACCTATACTTTAAATAATTACACAGCAGTATGAATGGCAACAGAAAACAAACACTGGAAGAACAGCAGTAAAACAACTCGAGGAAAGAGGATCTGTTCATTCAAACCGATGCAGTAACTGCTAGACATAGTTTTCAAATGAGCTGTCCTGCTTGAATTTGGCAAACACAATCTTTGGTTTCACAGGAGAAGCAATTCCCATTGGAGCAGCTCTAGCCCAAGTTGCAGCAGAGAGAGCTTGACAATTCAGGCCCTTTTAAGGTCATTGCCATTAAATTAGTCACATGGAAACACTACCATCTTGTGAGACAAACTTTTTAGTAGGTGAGAGCCTTTAAATTTTTATTAGAACAATTAGTTCTTTTATAAGTTTAAAAACAAAATTAATCATTGTGGTAATGCAACATTAAATAACTCCCTTGGTTTCACTCAAACACAGAATTATCATAAAGTTTTTTTGTTTGTTTGCTTTGGACAGGGAGTATGGGTATGTCTTTTTCCTCTCAGTTTACAGCAAATTTTATAAGTTACCAAGTGCCTGGAGGCACAGATCTCTGAAAGCAGTGATTGGGTTCAGGAGGAAAGTTCACCAAAAAGGGAATTCCTTAGCCTTTCTCAATTGTATCTCCTTCTTTCATCTGAATACACATACAGCCATGAATGATTCCCATGAAACAGTGAAATGGCACATCCATATTCGTATAAAAAGAAAGGCATAATTATAACTTGCTCCCTTCACTCTGTCTCTTTTCTCCTTCAAGACAAATTCTACCTGGATAAATATCATCTTGTTTCTTCATTTGCATTTTTTATGCCTTGTTTACCTTTTCATAGGCATTGTGGCACAGAGCAGCTTGTAAGTACTTTCTCAGCCTGTCTTTAACCATTGCTGCAGATGTTTAAATTTTGCTGTGATCTGTGCTTTTTTATGGTTTTTTTTTTTCAGATCCAAGTAAGAAAAAATCATAATATACACAATCAGATCACATGTACTGCACATCTTTATAGGCAAAAACTATAACAATCAAGTTATCAAATAAGTATTCTTATTCTGTAGGCATTGTTGTTTTGCTGCAGAAGTTTAAAATACAGTTTAACTGCAATGTTTTGCTTTGCATTTCTTCCTGATCTCAGTATATGAGTGTGTTTTATCACAGCTATTTCATAGCAAAGTCTGGCATTTCAGCTCAGTCTTCAGGTGAATATTAACTAAATAATCATTCATCTTTCATCACTCAGCTGCCAAAAAGCAGTCTCTGATCTCACAAATTCTGACATTCATTCTTCCTCTACAATTAGGAATTAAATGAGTTAATAAAATTTATAGATATAAATAAGCATGTGTGTTTCCACATGCGTGATACAATGAAAGTATGTATCATACTTCTAGAAGATACTGCTATTTGGGGGTTAAATTCAAGCAGTCATTTAGCTTCATTATAAGGAACTTTTATGAAACAACCAAATTACAATAAAAGTCAAAGCCAAAACATCATACTGTGAAAATAGCAGAGATATTGCCAGTTCATTTAAATACTGCATTGATATGAAGTATCGCTGAGTACACACAGCATTTAATAATTGCACCATTACGATATCAGGATGGGATTCATTTTATTTAATCACAGAAGTCTATAGATTATTTAGTCACTCAGCTTGCTTTATACTTTTTGGAAAGAAATAGCACTTGCAAGGAAAAAATTCATGGTATTGTTTGGAGAGCCCTTAGTGAGTATACTAACTTGTAATAAAATAAGTATTTAAGATCTTCCTAGGCATTGCCAGTGTAGTTATCCACATCTTATCAAATAGGTCCTGCCCTTATTGACTAGATGTTCTAATATATTTCACAACCTTCATGAGAATGGCTAGCAGTCTATATTGATGTCTGTTATTCTTCATCAAGTAAAATCTTAATTTGTTTATGCTGATATTTACTGCAAGGAAATATTGACTTTAATGTTGTATTACTGTTCTCTTGCCACATTTCTGCTTGAAACATTCCCTTTTTTTTGCTGATTGTTCCAATTTGGTCTTACAGAATTTTGCCATGCTCCATTTCAATAAATGTTCAATTTTAACATTTCCAAAATGGACTTCTAAAATCTTTTTCCTCACTTAGTATCTGTGTTATTTTGATGTATCGTATCAGTCTTCTGCTGATACTTTGACTTGTTTCAGTACCACAGGTGATCACAGAAATTCTCAATTTACTTGCAGTATCAGAGACGGTGTAACAAATTTCTGTATGCTATGCTCCTATATCAGAGTCTACAGTGACACTGTAGATAAGCATGTTATGGGCCCAGAAAGAGACTAGATCTCAGTGTGATCAAAAGGATCTGACAGCTCTCACCACATTCTCAGGACCTGTTTTAAGAACAGAAAATAGGAATTATTAGCAATTAATTTTATAGCCCTTTCACTGCCCTGAAGTCACAAAGCTTGTATAGATGTCCTAGTAGCCTGAGAAAATGGAAATGTTTGTTAATATTTGCTGATTAGCAGAAATATTACAGTTCTCTTTGTACTTGTCTGTATTTTGAAGAAAATTACTGTTGCTTTCCTCTCTTTAAGCTTAGTGTACCCTCACAATTGCAGGCTTGCATGTTTGAAATATGTGATTTTGAATTAACCACACAGTTTGTAATTGTAATTATAAAAATAACCAATTTTATTAAGCATTTACTGCATTCATTTTCCAAAAGAAGCTGTGAATTTGATACTATAATGTTTCCTGAGCCAGCAACTTTGAGAATTGGCTCTTCATTTGTTAGCATTCCAGAAAGCTGGAAAATCTCTTACAGCTTTAGACATGTTGGGAATTTCTGGTGACTGGGCTTTCAAAGTAATGTTTCCATCACTCAGAATCTTTTCACTTATATTTATCTTTTAATACCTGTATGAATAAGGTATACTAAACTCAGTGAAATTATTTGTTCACTTCACTTTTTTCTTTAATGTTTAGCTATTACATTTATTCCCTTGCAGAGACAAGTTCATGACATTTCCCAGCATTAGTGATGTATAGCTTCTTTGAAGCTGCAGTGTTTGCATTTGAGTTTGTATCCTCATTTCAGGAACAACAGAAAAAAAAGAGTGCTGCATCTGTTTCCATTTTGATCAAGCACATGTTCTCAGCATAGCTGACCTGGGACTTTTGCTGCAACTCCAGATCATGGCTTCTTGCTTCTGGTAGCATACTATTTTATATTAACTGCTCTGGTAAAACTTCTCAAGGCAAAACATTATTAGGAGCTGTTATTATGTATTCCCACAGCCTTGACTTATTGAGCTGAAGCTTGATTCTAATACTGTTTTTAGAGCAAGAAGTGATTCTATTTGGGCTGCCCTAAGCCTGTCTAACTGTAACTTATTCTCATAGTGCAATTTGTAAGAAAATTATGCATTAGAATTCTGTACTGGTTTAGTAAATGTGTGGAAGAAGCCTCCTGTCCTTTGATGGGAACATTTTGATCTACTCAATCAGCCATGTAAAGTGAGAAATCAGTCTTGGGCTCTATCTCATATCAGTTGCCAATTGTCATTGATTTAAAGCTCACCGAGTATCAAACACTCATTACAAATTCATCAATATAATATGTTCACATATTGCTGAAGATGCAACATCAAATAAAAATAATGTTGAAAGACCTTGGAAGAAGTTATTAGGACATGCAAGTATGAATCACATTTGTCTGAGGTAAAGACAAGAGCATGAGTGTGGTGTAAGCGGCCTGAATATCTGGAGCTATATTGAGTTTGCTCTTTTAACACTCTGTTGGATGTACTCTAGTAATCAGTGCTGTCTCATGTGTGAAAACAACATTGTAATGCAGATTGCAGCTGTCAGATGACTCTCAATTATAAAATAGTCTTCAGAGACTGAGAAATGGAACCATGCAGTAAATGATAACTTAGCACAGATTATTAATCAAATTTATGATCTTATTCTGCATTTTCTGAAACTGGGGAGTTATTTGTGAATTCATTGCACTCATTACTCTTAATTAGAATCACATGTGAAAAAAGCTAGCTTCTGGGCACCAGCTGATACTACTTGCCCTTTAGTGAATCATGTAAAACGCATGACCAGTGCATGTGTTCTTATGACTGAATGCAATTTATCTTATTAATGATATGCACAGCATTCAAGCAGACAGAAAATTTAAGCTGAAGCAAGAATTTTGTCCATTATTGGAGGAAAAATATAGATCAGAATGTGCTTAAGTTTACTAAGCTTTTTATAACCTAGCGGGAATTCTCAACAACATATAGGATCAGACAGCTTAGTAATTTCTTCTTAGCCTGTTTTTATGTAGAAGAATGTACTTTGCTATAGATAAAAGGACTGACTCATTGGCAAGATTAGTATACAAATGTTGTCTGTGTTTTTATTCACTTTTACTAAACATTGAATAGCTACTGAAATTTTTTTATCCTTTCAACTTCTTCAGTTAGCCTAATCAAAGTGTTCAGTTTTCCTACTGTGGAGATTGTATTATGATGTGGAATACCCATGAAAAGCCATGAAACCATGGCGCTAAATTTGTAATGAATCTTTTATCTGAATGACTCATATGCTCCAAAATAAGACTTTTCACAGATCCTTAGGAAGTGTTAGCCATGTAAATCCTTATCTGTGGAGATGCGTGGACCTAATACACAGACTAGTAAATCATAGAACTCTAAAGACATATTTATTCTATAATATAATGAAGAGTAATGCATTTTATGGAGAGGTGTTGTTTTTTTTTTGTTTGTTTGTTTGTTTTTCTCTTAGTGAATTTTGTGTTGGATATTGAGTTAGGTTCTCATTTAGCATCTGTAAGTAGAGGAAATTAATTGATTTCAGTGACATAACTTGTGATCAACAGCAGCCCAAAGGATGTTAAATTCAATCCTTCCTTTTCTTTAGCTAAAATATTATCAACAAGTGGTGGAAAAGCTGCAAGTTCCATTATTCACTGAAAAAAATGAGTGTCTTAGGCACTACAAGTTTGTATTTTCTATTTCATGAGTGGCTGTCATTTATGGTTCATCTCAACTTCTCTCCATTATCATAGCTGTCTTTTATATGCCTAATGTTTTGGAAAGTGGGAAGTAACAAGAATTGCTCAATATCATTGAAATCTAAACTGTTTGTTTATGAGATTTGAGAAAAAGAGGTAATATTAGGCTAGTATTTTAGCTCTTTTTGTCTCCTGACACCAGGTACAAGAGAGAGCTGTGAACTAATAAAAGGCTAAAGAGAACATAAACAAACACAAAATAAAACCATACTGAATATAACTTTAAAATCTCTGTAAAAAATGGTATTTCATTCATTAGTCAGACTGAGGCATGAAGCAAAAAGTACTTGTGCGCTTTTATACTTCATGTGTAGTTTCAGTAAATCCTAACATAGGAGTTTAGGATATGAGGAGAAAAATAACTAGGAGCTCAGGTAGCAAAACACTGACATTTTTATTTTATCATTTTTAGATTTTAAGGCCCTCAGTGATCTTTTCTAATCTTTGTTACAAATCAGACAGTTAAAGACACCCATTGGTATCTCATCACCACTTCTGTTCACACTTAGACATCATCAATTTTTGTTATATCGTGGACTGTGTAGGTGACTGGAAAATGGAAAAGTCTGTTCTGCTACCTTTGGAAAAAATTTCACCATATAGAAGAGGCATTAGTATCTTTACTGCCATTATCAAATTAGAGGCCTTAGTAGAAAGTGCATTGCAGCCTAGAAAAAGCACAAGTTTTCATGGATAAAATGAGGGAAGGAGTCTATCGTAAATTTTGGTGCACTTCCCAAGGAAACACCAGGGACAGATTTCCTGTTACTTCTTTTTCCTTTTTAGAGACGTTTGCTTTACAGGATGTTTCCACAAAATGTTTTGGCACTTCAATTCGTTATTTATCCCTTTAAAATGAAGCTGACCTAAAATCCCCATACTACAGTGTTGTTACAGTAGGCATGTTAATATTAATGCTTTAAAAAAAAAAAAAAAGAAAAACAACTCCCCCACTGTTTTGGCAATGCTGCTAATTGCAAATTCTTAAAATCACTGTTCTTTCTTTTAGCTTCTGAATTCTCAAGTCACATTATAACAGCATTTAAACTAGGCAATATTAGATCCTTCTGCATGAGATTCCATTCTGACCTGTGAAATACTGTGCACATATAGGAATTTTAAAATCTCTGAAAACAGTCTATTAACTAGTAGTGATCTGGCATCTTCAAATGGAGGGAGTAAAAGAAACATAAATGCATTGTAAGCACTCTATTTTCATTCTGAGAAGATGTTCGCATTTCTGTATTTTACTCAGTTCTTACAAATTGCGTACTTCATGAAAGAAAGCTTTTCCTGAATCTTGTGCACGTTCTTTAATTCCTGTATATACATCTGTGGAACTGAATCACAAGATGAAGTTCTAGCATGTGCCTTTTTTACAGGACCTAACTAAACCAAATCAAAGTCATGTCAACAATTTTTTTTTTTTAATTTTTTTTTTTTTTTCTAGTTGTTTAGCAAGCCAAACTGGCTCAGTGAGCCTTAGATTTGAATCAGAGGCAGCAGCACCTTTCTGAGGTTGGTGGTAAAGGAGGTAGGACTGGGACTGTGCCTTCTGGTATGACAAAATTATTCTTGCAAATAATTATGTAAGAAGTTAAGAGTTAGTCCTTGGCTTGTAAGCTAAGGCATACCTGCTGAGTCCTAAGAAAAATAATTCAACCTCAACATTAAAAATGCTTATTGATAATATTAATAACCCACTGAGTTTTTTTTAAAGGAAATTTGTGCTTTCTGAACTACTCAGTAACATCAAACCAGTATGGCAATATGGAGGAAGAAACAGATACGCTTGATGTCAAAAGTGAAGGATATAAGAAATTCTGCAAAAAAAATTTAACTCAGATAGGCCAACCAACTCACTAAGCCAAATGAACTTGTTATTTCTCAAATATGTGTAATATAACTCCCTTTTTTTACATTCTCAAATATGTGTTATTTCTCAAATATGTGTAATATAACTCCCTTTTTTTACATTCTGATCTTTTTTTATAATTTATAGTTTTGTTTTGTTTTTCCCTGTGGTCGGCAATAAAAAATTGAGATCAAGCTTAATTGTGTTATTCAAGAACCAACTTAAGGCTTTAAGCTTTGGACCTGCACTTTGAGACTAACTCTCTCTTTAATTTTTTTTTCATTGCTTATGACCTCCAGGGTGGTATGATGCTTTAAGATAGAGAATGTGTACATAGTTGGCAATGTAGTGCCATCCACAGAGGATGAAGTGTAGTGTGGGAATTCTGTATCTGCTTTCCTGAAAAGATGTAAGCACTGTGAAGTCATCAATGAAGTGATGTAAGCATCGCTTACATAACATAAAGGAGACTTCACTGCTCACCCTGTTTTTCTTTTCATAGAATCATAGAATGACCTGGGTTGAAAAAGACCACAGTGCTCATCTAGTTTCAACCCCCTGCTATGTGCAGGTCACCAACCAGCAGACCAGGCTGCCCAGAGCCACATCCAGCCTGGCCTTGAATACCTCCAGGGATGGGGCATCCGCAACTTCCTGGGGCAACCTGTTCCAGTGCGTCACCACTCTCTGAGTGAAAAACCTCCTCCTTATATTTAAACTAAACATCCCCTGTCTCAGTTTAAAACCATTCCCCCTTGTCCTATCTCTATCCACCCTTGTAAGCTGTTCCCCCTCCTGTTTATATGCTCCCTTCAAGTACTGAAAGGCCACAATGAGATCTCCCCAGAGCCTTCTCTAAGCTAAAAAAGCTTAGTTCCCTCAATCTTTCCTCATGGGAGAGGTGCTCCAGCCCTCTGATCATCTTTGTGGCCCTCCTCTGGACTTGCTCCAAGAGCTCCACATCCTTCCTGTACCAAGGGCCCCAGGCAGATGGGGCCTCACAAGAGCTGAGTAGAGGGGGACAATCACCTCTCTCTCCCTGCTGGCCACCCCTTTTTTAATGCAGTCCAGAGCACAGTTGGCCTTCCAGGCTGCAAACACACACTGCTGGCTCATGTCCAGCTTCTCGTCTAGCAGAACACCCAAGTCCTTCTCTGCAGGGCTGCTCTCAAGGAGATCTTCCTCCAGTTTTTATAAATACCTGGGATTGCCCCAGCCCAAGCACAGCATCCTGCACTTGGCCTGATTGAACCTCATTAGGTTTTCATGGACCCACATCTCCACCCTATCTAGGTCCCTCTGGATGGCTTCCCTTCCTTCCAGTGTACTGACTGCACTGCTCAGCTTGGTGTCATCTGCAAATTTGCTGAGGGTGCACTCGATGCCATCTCTATGACATTGATGAAGATGTTGAAGAGCACCGGTCCCAAGACTGACCCCTGAGGGACACCGCTTCTGACCAGCCTCTACCTTGACACAGAATCACTGATCACAACCCTTTGGCTGCGCCTAGCCAATCAACTCATAATCCACTGAACAGTCCATCCTTCAAATCCATGCCTCTCCAACTTAGAGAGAAGGATGTGGTGAGGGACCATGTCAGAGGCTTTGCAGAAGTCCAAGTAGATGACATCTATCCATCTATCCTTCCCCCGTCCACTGAAGCTGTCACTCTCATAGAAGGCCACCAGATTGATCAGATATGATCTGCCCTTGGTGAAGCCATGCAGGCTGTCTCTAATCACCTCTTTATCTCATATGTGCCTTACCTTAGCTTCTACAAGGATCTGCTCCATGATCTTTCCAGGCACAGAGGTGAGGCTCACCGGCCTGTTCCCCAGGTCTTTCTTTCACACTTTCTTAAAAATGGGAGTAATATTTTCCTTTTTCCAGTCTCTGGGGACTTCACCAGCCATATTTTTTTATGAGCTGCTCGGCAATCACACCAGCTATCTCTTTCAGAACCCTGGGATGGATATCATCTGGCCGCATGGACTTAAACACATTCAGTTTCACAAGGAGGACTTGGACTGTTCTACTGCTACAGTGGGACAGAAACCACTCACCACCCCCTCACTTAGAGGCAGACATGGGAAGAGGCAGACATGGTCCTGGCGGACATGGGAAAGTTGTCCTCGACAGAATCCAGGAATCTCCTGGATTGTCTGCCACCTGCCATGCCACTATCCCAGCAGATATCTGGGTGGCTGAAATCCTCCATCAGGACAAGAGCCCATGAGCACAACATCTCCTGCAGTTGAAGCAAGAAGGCCTTGTCAACAGGTTCCTTCTGATCAGGTGGCCTGTAGCAGACATCAACCACTAGATGCCCTTTACTGGACTGATCCTTGATTTTAACCCACAAGCTCTCAACCTGATTGTGGCTGTTCCTCAGACACAGTCACTTTTGGACTCTGTTCTTTTAGAACTGGGAGAACAGTAAGATACCTGAGCATCTAGGCTGAGCAAGCCACTGTTGTCTTGGATCCTGGCTTAGACATGCTTGTAAGCTGAAGGAAACCTTACAGAATAAAAAGTTTCCATGTACTCAGGGAGTAATGATCTTTTTCAGAACCTTTATATTAATGGATTTTTGAGAGGGCTGTGTAGAGGTACAGAGAATATTTAAATAGTAGCTGTAGATATTAATTCTCATTGTTCACAATTCATGTCTGTCAGAAAAAAAGAAAAAATTTACATATATAATTATTTATATGAAGTCTACAGTTTTCATTCCAAATGACAAAAATACTGCAATAGCCTTATGAAACATAATAACTTCCAGTTATCTTATAATATGGCACAAGGTGAATGTAAAGCAGAGAATTATACAGACATTATGAAGCATTCAGATCCAGAGTGAAAAGAAAAATGATATTCAATTTTCATGTGTGATTTAGATTTGAAATTCTTTCCTGAGATGAAGACATTAATATTTTGTAAAAGTAAAAGGTCGTTTATCAGTAGCATTCACAGATTGTCAGTAAAAGATAATGCTTCCCTAGTGGACAAGAAAGATTTTTTTACAATATGCCTTCCACATACTAATGAAATCCCCAGAAAGCAATGGTTGGTTCTGTAGTTTGCTAGATAAAGGGAAAAAGAGGACTTGGGAGAATATTTTGTGGTGAATAATGCATTTGATTTATTTCACTCCCTTTTCTGCTTGCGAAAGATCCAAAAAAAGTATTCAAATTTCAGATTTTTTATAGATTTGTTTGTAATTCAGAAATGCTCAGTAAGCACTTAATGCTTTTTTCTATTGTCAGTTAATCACCCACATCAAAATCCAGTGGCGACCTAAGAAATGTAGTGTTCTTTTGTTTTCCTTCGTGGATGACTTAAGGACCTTACTTAGGAATGAAGAAATGTCCACCTGAATTTTTAAAAAATATATATTTTTATGACTATTATCACCAGCCCCAGAACTACAATTACTAGCTGCAACACCTTAAGGCTGTTCTTTCTCATCTGAGGAATGCTTTCTACAGTTCCCAGGAGGTACAGCTGTTTTTCATCAATATAGAGAACTTGGAAGCCTCACCCAGTGGTACTTCAGGAGCTTATTTCTTGGGCAATAATAGCAAAATTAATTGGGTACTTTTTAATGATAAATTTCCTTCCTTGTGAAATTCCATGTTGTGGGAAGGGGAACTTCTCACAGTAACTTAGCAGTTCCAAAGAAAAGAAGAGCCTGGGAAGAGACAGGGAAGAGAAAAAAGGATCAACCGTGCACCAAGAGTCTAACAGTTATCTTGCTCAGAGCAAAATAGGAAATACTGCAGGTAGTGGTTCTGTCTCTTTCAGACCAAGATTTGTCTCCTACTGAGAATCCAAAATGGTGTCTTTCAAATCACTATTTGCAAGTATGTCTTTCCCACTTTTTCCTGCCAGAGATACCCTGCTTTGAATAATTATCTAAATGTTTATCATGTGAAAGTCCTTAAGGTCGATAATTTGTATCCTAGGAGATTGGTTAAACTTCCAGACAGCTTTTAGCTCTAAAACCTGTATTTAGGTGTTCTTATTGGAGCTGTTTCATTTTTGATAAATGTATTTGGTACTTGACATATCAGTTGGTTTCAAGAAAAAAAAAAAAAAAAAAAAAAGAGTAATTTGATATTCTTACCTCTACTATTTATTGGCATCCTTTTGATTTATTATCCACCTTAAGCATCATGTCAAAGAATGTCATGATCATTAAACTATTCTAGGAAACAGTAACTAAAAAAAAAAAAAAGCCAACCAGACCAAAATCATCAACACAACAACAACGACAACCAACCAAAGAAAAGAAAAAAACCCACAAAAGTAATTATAAAACAAGTGGAAGAGAACAGTCTTCCATGCAGAAATATAGTCTGCATTCATTATTTTTAGATGCAGAGCTGACTGAACTGAATCTCAATGCGTATAAATATCTCCAGCGTGGGTAAAATCTTCAGGCATACTTTTCTTCAATGAACATTGTAAAAATATCAGCTATAACAAGACTAATGCCTCCAGAATAATGCCCAGTCTAAGATCACCTCATCACTCTTTCATTAATGATAAAGCATTTATGTATACATTTTAAGCTGTGTATATCCTTTCATTCTGGACCTCTCAGAACTAAAGACAAATGCTTTCCATGCCTTGTAAAGCCTGACTATTATTGCATAAGTTGCATGTGTACACTCAAAGCAAACTGAATCACAACTCCACTGCTTAGTTTTTCAAATATAGAGATAAAGGAGTCAAAAAACTTGAAATAGGTAGCACATCAGTGATTGAATCATTCATCCATCATTGTCTGTGACTGACTGTTCAGCTTCCATAGAATAATTATTCAAAAACATATTTAACTACATTTCATAGAATAATCCTTTAAAAAAACTATTTGATTATGTTCTTCATTAAGTCACTAGTACAGTTTGTATGAATACATACAAGCAGCTACAAAACTATGTAAATAAAAAGATTCTTGGTTCTTGTCTATTTTTTTTATTCCCCCATGGGACAAAAGTGGTTAAAGTACGTATGGTATTCAGAGTAATCTGTTTTTCAACAAGAAACTCCAGAAGCATGGGGTAATTACTGTAGATGAAAGTCTTCCAACAGCATTTAGTACTGTAGTTATTTTACTTGAAGATAAAGCCAAAGTAACAGGGAGTTAATATTGAACAAGGAGGGTGATGTCATTTTATGTGCGGAGTTTTGCAGCGATTTAGTGTGTGAATATTTGTGGTGATGAGTATTTACAATTGTAATGAGTGGCTGCTCTAAAACTTCCATTTTGATTACCGAAGGACAGGTAATGTCTAATGAATATATCATTTGAGGTTATGTTTCCAAATAAAGGACATTCATTTTTCTTTCCAATAGTTCTAAAATGCTCGTATTGGTTCTTCCATGTGAAATCATGACCTGCAAAAAGCAGTGACATTTCTGTTGTTTAGTTCAGTGTGTCCAGGATTTTTTCTCACATTTCTGATAGTACTGACCGCACCCATCAAGGGCAGGGAGGGGAAGAAATGAAATTGACAAATTTTTTCATAAGGAAAATCAAAAGTCCATTCACAGTCCTATTCTTTTTTCCCTATCTTGTAGAATTTCCATGTCCTTGTGAGATAATTTATTGCTTATGTCTTAGTATCAAATTTCCAAAATTCCAGCACTGACCTTGATGTCATATTATTCCCCCACAACAGAATATCTTGACTATGTGAAGAAAAGCAGTTTTTGAGAGATGTTATACTGAAAGGTGATATGTTTCTCTTTGTAGCATGATGGCACCTCGTTGTGTGAAAAACAATTGAAACTGGAATACAGTGCTATTAAACACAGTGAGAGGTTGACTACCTAATGTTCTGAGCCTTGTGCATTCATCTGTCTGTGTGACAAATGGGTGTAAATCATTAATATTCTGACTTGTTAATATGCTAGATCCACTATGCATAATTTTAAGACAGTGAAAAAGGAAGAGGGCCAAGGGTGACTGCGTGCTGAACCGCTTAAACAAAGATAATATTAACAAATATAAGAATAAAAACAAAGCCAGGCAATCATTGGATTGTTTCACCTGCTCCACTCATGTAGTGTGCATCCCCAAATAACCAATTGGCATTGATAAAGAGAGCTGGAGAGTCTGGAAGATTTAAGATAATGCAGCTTCCCAGTGCATATTTATATGAAATTATAACAATTAAAAAAAAATTAAAAAAAAAAATAAAAAAGAACACTGGTTAAAAACTTCACAATGTAGCTAATCCACCAAAAGCTATTTTCTCTCCCCTCTCCATCACTTAAAAGTGGAATAATATGATATTTTTAGTTCAGTAGGTGGATCAGTTGAAAAAGAAATACTCCACAAATGTACTATTTCTGGTAGTCAAGATACTAGGACTTGGAAACTGATCTATGTGACACAAAATACAGATTCAATTTTAAATGTCAGGTCAAAAGAAAGAAAAAATTGAATTCCAAGATGAAATATGGTTTTCAACTATGAATTACTTAGTTTTGTTTGAATCCTCTTTTCTTTCTTTAAAATGATACAATCATTTAAGAAGAAAAGTGCTTTCTCATGATTGTGGTAAAACAACATGAAGCAATTCAGCATTTTTTTTTAAATCTTTGATATGAAATATTTTTGAGTCTTTTGGAATTTTTTCCTGCTTCCCATGATTGTAACTACCTGTTTAGTACTATTGCAACTTCAGATAGTTCTAATATTCCTCCAAAGCCATTCTTTGAGAATCTACTTTTCAAAGGATTCAGGAAACAGTAACAGTAACCCAGTTTTATTCAACTGTCCATATATATACTAATAGAGATGATTTTTGTTCTCAAGTCAAAAAGCCCTGAGACATCTGTTTAAATTTAAACAGTTAACCCTTGTGTCCCTATTGACATCAGTGGCAATCATAACAATCTTAAAGGTAACATGAATAAGTGCTCTTGTTGATTCAGGACACTACTGCCATTCTCACTGGAGTACAGTGATGAATCAATGCAGCAGAAAATATGCATGGCACTTGAACCAGTGAAGCTTTTAAAACATAGCATAGACAGGCCCACATGCCCTGAAAATATTTCACCATGCTATATTTTCTATGACTTTGTCTTGAAGTCAGATAAGGCTTGCAAAGTGGGAAAGGGTACACAGCTGCACTCATGCACATAGAAAGAGCATTTATCTTCTTGTTATCTTACCAGAGATTGAGCTGATGAGTTAATAAAATTAAGAGTTAATTTAACAGCACTTTTGGAGTAAAATATTTTACATGTCATTGTAGAATAGTTGTTGGTAGAAACACAGCTACTTACAATGAAGTTTAAGACAAAACAATTGCTGAGAAGTGTCAGAAGAAATACAGACCCACACAGGGGATTACTTCTAAATACTGACAGAAGGGCCATGTCTTGGCATGATTACCAGCTTGGAGGCTAGCAGAGTACTTTTCAAATTGTCTGTTACCCTGGGAGAGAAGTGAAGGAAAAGATTAGCATTTGGACTGTGGGTAGTTACCACAAAACCATCAGTCTACTCTGCACCACTGCCTTCCCATGTTTCCCCCACTGGAAGATACTGATGAGAAAGGATCACTCTTGAGGAATATAGCATTAAGCCTGTGATACTAGGGTTGACCATAGATTGGTAGGACATCATGAACCACCTTCAATCCATCAGTAGCAGATGATTATAGTCAAAAATTAAGCAACTTTTCTTATGTGATGAGATCACGAAGCTGACTTGTCTGGCAACACTGGGTTTTCAGTTAGTCTCCTGGGCTAGCTGGCTAGAGGGACAAGGCAGAAAACGTGTACAGGATGGGAGGAAGTGCAGCACTTATATCATTGTGAAACTTCAGCCTAAAAACTAGACAAGTAAGTCTTTCTCTAACACACTTTTTCCCGTCTTATCTAATCAGTAACATAGAAACTCTCAGGCAAAAGTTGTATTTGGACTGTCACGGATAATTGTCAGTAATGAACTCATCCTCATTTGAGTTATCCCTCCTTGAGCCCATTTGTACCTTTGTTAAAAAAAAAAAAACAAAAAAATGGAACAGAAACTGCAAGTATCTTATTTAAATTTGTTATATTTTATCCTCAACCTCCCATTTTCTTAAATAGCACTTCAATTAAAAAAAAGAAAAACAAACAAAAAAAAAACCCACATCGTTTTCCCTCTCCCCACACACCTCTCTAATTTTTTCCACACCACTAATCACCAAAGAATGACAAGAAAGAAGTTATTTCAGGAGTGATCTTTAATGCTAGAAGAAGGTACAGTAATATGCTTCCACATGCAAGAAAATTATAGCATGGGACTTACTTTAACAGAGAAAAGTTATACTCGTACTTTAGAAGCTGAAGAAAATCAGTATATCTTTGCAGATATCAAATGTAGGTCCTGGCACTACATTTTATAAGCCCCTCCCTTTTCATTATCAAAGAATATGTACTAGGATTTTTTTTTCACGAAATAGAGTATCAAACAATCAAATGTGTTTTCCTAGGAATGTATGTGAGTTTCATCATGCATGTCAAAGACATCTGGATCTGCTGTTATGAAAGTTTCTTAATAATTGATATGGTTGAGGAAGAAAAAGATAAGTTTTAAGAAATCGCAAATTCATTGCTTATTAGTCGAAAATCTGGTTTGTTTCTATACTTGCAGCAAAAAGGATTTTAAGAAAGAAAGTATAAAATCTTTCTGTGGAAAATAAATTATAATTATGATCTTTTTTTGTCTCTATGAAATATAAACGTTTTAAAATCGGCAGTGGAATTTTTTCAACTCATTTTCTCTGTTGTTATTGTAAAAGCAAGGATAACGTTTACATTATCAACTAATACAGATTTTTTTCAGACTGAAACAAAAGTGTTTCCTTTGTCATATTGTCACTGTTGATAATCTTAAACAAGAGAAATTCCTGAAAATAGATTTAGTGTTTCGATAACCCCAGTTCTGATACAAGTTTATGGCTTTCATCTCTCTAGTGGCTTTTCAGCACGCTCTGTGCTCTGTTCCAGACCAAAGCTCCTCTGAACAGCTGTGTGGATTGTGTAGTGTTGGGTAGGTTACCTTTCATTGTTACAGACATTAACGCTGTCACACTGTAGTGAATAGTTGGGCTTTCACTGTCATAGCTAAATGATCTGCTAGTTTGTATTATGCCTATGAAGTTTTGGAGTCAATTAGGTTAACATATGAATAGATATGTGCTACAAGCTTCATTACGTATCAGAAATAGCACAGTGAATAACAAATGCCATTTAATTACAGCTACCAATGCAAGGAGTCATAGAAGGTTAAGTATAATTCTAAAAATAAATACGATAAATTTACACTTGGATGATTAACATTAAATATTGAGCGATTTGTATAAGATCCTAAATAAAAGACTACCATCCCTAAACCTGACAGGATGAGGATGAGGGAGTTTGATAACTCCCATCAAAGTTAAAAAGGTGTTCTGGAAGTTTAAACTTCTTTAAGGCACTTAACAAAAAGTTCTTTTTGCTCCTCCATCTCTCTAGGCTCTTTCCAGTAGTATATAAGTCTTTATCCCAATTTCTTGAAACTATTTAGATATACCTCTTCTTTCAGATTCTCCTTCAGTGGTCTCCAGTCATAGCTCTGTGACCAGAAAATAAAAACAGCTGAAGACAGAGGAGAGCTGTCTGGAAAGGTACTAGATTTCTGGTGAATAAATAAATCAAAATTAGCCATGGAAAATGCAGGTCAAAATTTGAAAACAATTTCAATTTCTTTTTAAGTTCAAAACTATTAAACTGAATAGAAAATAGGAAGTTACTGTTTTCCAAATGTTTCTATATGGCTTTGTATCCCACTGAGTCTTGGCTATTTTAATGAGATTTTCCATAATACAAAATTTTGCTGGATGTGTAGATGAAGGGGGTAGTAAAGTGTTAAATGTGATTGACTGAACTACTCTGGTGAAATTGCTGGTGTAAGCACAGTGATATTGGCTGAACTGTGCTTTTGCTGATACTTTCATTCAAAAGAATGTAGAGGGGAAGAGGAAGAAGGAGAGAGGCAGTATAATATTAAATGATTCTAAGCTAAGAACAGTTTTATTGGTATAAAATACAGTCATATTAGGAAGCATTATATCAGTGATTGAAATCGTCCAGTTGACAGTATCTCATACTGGCACTTCAAGAATGTATACTTACACTGCTGATAGGATAGGATAAATAGGTGTCATACAAAGAGTCAACATTTACAAGGAGGTCTCTGACATTTCCTTTTAAATGAGAATATAGCAAACAGGGAAAGAAATAGTTACACAGTCACTGAAGAGGCATCTCTGATTTTCGTGTAAGATTGAAATAACCACTCATTTTACACCTGGAAATCACCAAAGTCTGTGATGATTTCAACAGATTCACAGTTTAAAAAGCTGAGCAGTAAAAGTGGGAGAAGACTCTAGTATATTATTGATTCATAGATCAGTGTGCTGCTTTAAAGAAATTACTCAGTTATGTTGCTTTAACATTTTTGTATCAAGCACCCAAGAAAAAGAATTGGTTCACTTTGAACCATCAACTCTATTGTATAATTACTTTAATTAGGTAGTTTTTGAACACTGCACATTAGCTACATGACAGAGCAGAATCGTTGTGGTCTATTGAGTAATTATTTAATTAGGCCACATTTTAAAAGCTGTTTATCTCCCATATAATTGTTGGAACCAGCTCCTTCTGGTTTATTTTGTAATTGTTTAATGAGGCCAAAAGTATCTATTAAAATATATATATATTTTTTCAAGAACAGTGCTACTCTGTGCTGCAGGGGAAAATTAAAATAAATAAATAATCTAAGGTGTTTAAACAAGAAATGTGTACATGGTAATGTTACAATGAGCAAAACAAGGGGAACAAAAAGGTTGCAGTCTTTGTACAGAAATACCAATGCAAATGAATAAAAATGAACAAAAAAGAAAATGTTAGTTCCTTTTGTTAGACCATCTATGTGAAGGTAAAAATGGAAAGCAGCAGACAGTTAATTTCGCCTTCATCTGGCTGAGGAAAATGAACCATTGATACAAAATAACAGAATAAAGATGATTCAGAGTTCTTAGTTAGAGAGAGATAAATCATCAAAGCAGAGGCATGGTCTATGAAAACTGTTTTATTTGTAAAAATCAACCTGGATTAGAGGGAAATGATCTAACATTATTTTCGAACTAGGAAGTTGCTGCAAACTAGATACGATCCTGTCAACACTGAGTCAGTGCCACAGCTTGCACTCACTTGAATGAGAGCAGATACAAATGTATGCAATTTCAAAAATGAATGAGACTTTTCAAGGAGTCTTTGAGAAAAATAGGCATTATAATAGAATCATAGAATTATACAATGGTTTGAGTTCCAACGCCCCTGCTATAGGCAGGGACAGCTCACACTAGACCAGGTTGCTCAAAGCCCCATCCAGCCTGGCCTTACACACCTTGAGGGAGGGAGCATCCACAACGTGTCTGGGCAACCTGTTCCAGTGTCTCACCTCCCTCAGAGTGAATAATTTCTTCCTAATATCTAGTCTGAATCTATCCTCTTCCACGTTATATGTATTTCCCCTCATCCTGTTGCTACTTGTCCTTATAACAAGTCCATCCTCAGCTTCCCCGAAGTCCCTCCTGAGGTACTGGAAGGCAACTATAATATCTCCCAGGAGCCTTCTCTTCTCCAGGCTGAAGAGCCCCAACTCTCTCAGCCTGTCCTCATAGGGGAGGTGCTGCAGCCCTCATCTTCGGGGCCTTCCCCTGGACCTGCTCCAACAGCTCCATGTCCTTCTTATGTTGCCAGCCCCAGAACTGGATGCAGGATTCCATGTGGAGTCTCATGAGAGCAGAGTACAAGGGACAGAATCACCACCCTTGATCTGCTGGCCACATTTCTCTTGTTACAACCCAGGATACCATTGGCTTTCTGGGCTACAAGAATTCATTGTTGGCTTGTGTTGAGTCCTTCATCAACTGGCACCCCCAAATCCTTCTCTTCAGGGCTGCTCTAAAGCCATTTTCCACTCAGCCAGTATTTATGCTTGGAAATTATGGAAAATACTTAAAATCATTTAAAAATGTCTTTTTGGTGGTAAATGTGTTACTGAAAGTGTCTATTTTGCTGAGATGCTTGAATATAAGAGTTATAAATGGACATTAGAAACATGGAGAGAGTGCTTGAAAGCCTAGATCTCTTTCTGAACTTTTATACATGTAAGAGGTTTGTATGAGGTACTTAGCTACAAACTACAGATAAATATGTGATTAAATTTACAAATGCTACATTTCATGAAGAATTATCACTGTTATTATTGTTTGAATTGAAGAGATACAGAAACTATGGTCTACCTGCTGCATCCCACTGTAAAGAATGATATTCTTTAGATGTCAATACATGTTTTCTTGCTGGTTCACAAGAAAGGTGAAGGTGGAACAGTTTCAAAATAAAAGGAAAGGAATGGCAATAATGATAATGCTGCTGAAGCTGCATTCCTAACCTGGCCTTCCTGAAATAGAAATAAAGTTTCAAATGAAAAGATGAGACTCATTTCTGTAGCTGTAATATATGAGACCTTTGCCCTGAATCCATCCAGAATTATGTCAATTTAACAAATTACTACCCATCAGTAGAACTGCAGGAAATGTCTGCATGCACACTGTGAGCCTGTGCCTGGCAGGAGGGCTGAATCTGTTCAATGGAGATTTTTTTTTAATGTCACATTACCTCAAAACTAAGAAGAGCTTGTGAACGTTCATAGTAGTACTGTGCTAACAGCAATTAAGCCACCTTAGAACTGTCACAAGCCTGAGCCAATAGATTCCTGAACTACTTGGGAGCACTGAGAGAATTTGCCTTGCTCTTAAAGATGTGGAGCTCAAAAGTAGAAAGCTTTTAAATCCGTGACTCATTATGAGCATATAAAATTGGAATTCCCATAAAACACTGATTTCCTTCCAGCTGCTTTTTACTGGGACTGATGATTTACGTTTGTCTACATTCTGCACAATTACTTAGATATCAAGAAGAAAACAAACAAAACAAAACAAACAAAAAACAGCTCACACTGCCCAAACTGCTCCTGAACGAGATTTACATGGAATCTGAGTCACTCACGTTAATTCTTTTCTCTGTTCCACTCCACTGTTCAATGGCTACCTAAAAAAATTTAGCTTAAAGGCTTTAAATACTCCCCAGGCCTCAGTTCCTGAAAAGGTAATGCTTCTGGACAGAAGTAAAAAAATTACTTTTCTTGGAGTAGTATCAGGAGACCTTTCTTTCCTTCAAATGTGCCTTCTATTACATTCTCTAATTCTATCCAGACTATTGTCTCTGATGGAAAAAGAACAAAACAAAACAAAAAAAACTATGTGCAACTCACAACTTGACTGTATTTTTCCATCTTTTTTGGTCTCTTGGTGCTGGGTCAGATTTAATTTTTGAAGGAAAAGTATGTTTAAGAGTCCAAGAGTAGGAAAGTTTGAGGAGTTTCACTCTTTCCCTCACATCATACTTTGTGTCAGTGTGGAGACATTGTAGAGGCAAGAGGGAGGAAATAAGGCTGGGAGGCTGAATTTTTAGGTGAGTAAAGCGATTTGGTCCCTAAAATCTTGGCGATCCCTGAGGTCTGCTAATGTGTTGGAGTAAGCTTTTCTACAGCTCTCTACTTCCTCACAGGTTCTCAAATCATTACTCTCTCAATAAGTATCTTATGGCACTCTAGCAAAGGAATATTTCGTTTAATAGTGATGTTGAGTGGCCTTGGCAGTGTGATAAGATGAAGGAATCCAAAGAGGACTCCTCTTCCAGAGACTGTATATTGTATGTCTTGATAGTCTTCTGTTGCTCAGAAATTCAAGATGCTTGACTTTCCCCTCTCTTAAAGTGGCTCAATACTAAAAGGAAGAGACAAAAGGAAAATATACTTAACTAGGACTTCTTGACATAAACTGAAACAAATTCAGGCCTTGTGTGCTTCCTGTTCCATGTGTCTCTGATATAACAGGGAGATAATCTCTGTGTGTCAGAGGGAAAATCTTCCATGCTCTGGGCTGCTGATGTTATGGTCCCTTCAAAATATTGAAGCTATATATATAGCATATAACCTATAAGAAACTCAAATGCTTTTTCTCTATCACCTGGCGTAATAAATGCCTTGAACATTTCTTATTTTTAGCTAAGCATTAGCTATTTAAAACTTTTCTAATAGAAGATGTCAATATGAGTTCTGTGGTATTTTGTAAAAAATCTGTTTAAAAAATATTCAGTTGGTTCTTTTAATACATACAAGTAATTCTGTGTCTCTGTATTTTAAAATTGGGAAGTCAAAGTGAGAGACTTCTTTCGGGCAGCACTTCTGCCTGTCCTTCACATGCAAAGCTTTGAGTTTTAATTCCAAGTGTATTTTTACAGGTTGATTGTAAAGTTTGGTAAGTGCTATTTCTATTGGATTACTAGTATAAACTGAAATATAGAACCAAAAAGGTTCTACAGGCATTCTCAGTTGTAGTAAAAAGAAAACAATAGTATGCATGAAAGTAGTTATGAATGTAAGGAGACCACGCCACATCCTGGTATGGGATGCCTAAGTTACTCTTCGAGACAATCTCCTCAGTTCCCATACAGTGATCTGAATTTCCTCTCCAGCGTAGCTAATTGCCAGGATATTTGTGCATGAATTAAATTTTATTACCTCATAATGCTTGACTGATTTATGTGGAGATGTCTGTGCAACGAGTGAAGCATTAAAGATTTTAGGCATTTAGTTTGCTGCAGAGAAAAATCTTGCAGTTTTGATTTCATAAGAATGGGCTTTCTCATTTTTTTCCCCACTTCCTCCTAGTAATAAACCTGGCTAAAACAGCACATTGGCTCTCAGTCGAGATTTACAGAGGTTTCTCAGAAGCTCTATGGTTGTCATTCTGGGATAGTGGAATTTCCTTATCTCATAAAAGCAAATTGTAGGGCAGTGACAGCTTGACTCAATATGTTTGTAATGCCGTTTTTCCCTCTGAGGAGCACATTAGAGTACTTTTATTCCTAGATAAACAAAACAAAACAACAAAAAAAAAGTCAGTTGAAGAAAGTGACTTTTCTCTTAGTTTCTATACTGACCTCTGAAGGTCTCATGTTCTTGAGTAGGTACTGAGCAGTGAGAACCATTTCTCTTTGTATGGAGGGGTTGGACAATGGGCAAGCACTGTGGAGGCTCTGGGCCAGTGGAAAGGGAGAACAACATGTGGAAAGATGGCTGCTGTGGTGGAGAGCAAGGATCCATGGAGATTCTCCAAGCAGGGCAAGCTGAGCCTGACAGCCAGGCTCACAGCTTCTCACCCCAAGACAGGAGCTGGACAGCTAGGGGGGAACAAGAGCCTGGGACATAAGTATCATGTAGATCCATCAAAACCCAGGTGATGAATTTCCAAGAAGTAGGGCAAAAGCAGCTTTGCCATCTTATCCTGTGATTCATTTTCTGCATGTTGTGGAAGCAGCTGTTCTTCGGGTTGAACTCAGTTTGACAGACACCATAACACAGACTGTTGCAGAGCTCAGCTGGATACTGGGCACGTTCCTTGTCACCCCTGAGGGTCTGGGAAGCAACGGAAGGAGTTGGACATGAGAACAAGCATCTGGAAATGTCTTAGACTGATTAAAAAGGTGATTTTTGAGTGTTAGTGTCTGCTGGCTTTGACACCACTTGCTGCATAGGGTTTCTGGATCACTTTCTTGGATTTAAATGCCTACTTTTCATCCAACTTTCATTTCAGGCACAAAGTAAACACTCTGGATCTCATCTTGTAGTAATCTTTCCATAACCTAACTCCAAAAAAAAGGCAGTGTCAATGAACAAAACCCACCAACCTGCTGGGAAAATGCAGCTCAGTATGGAGTTGTTTTTTCTTGTGCTTAAAATTCTTGAGCAAAAAGAATCCAGTGTTTTTTCTTCATTTTCAATTGTTGCCACTGAGCTAAAACTGACAAAGTGGGTGCCAAATGAAGAAAAAAAATCTCTGTATTGCCAAAAAATTGTAGCTGTGGAACTCTGAATTAGAGGAGAAAATTTTCTCCTGACATTATGTCATGAATCATTTAGGAAGCCTCTCCAAATACTTTTTTCTTTTCATAGAAGAATTTGAAAGCAGAACAAATCTTTTCCTGAATAAATGATGTAAACATATTTATATATATATATTCTTGAGTTAGTTTGTTTTTTTTTCTGCTTTTTCAGACTTTAAGACATTTTAGTTGGGATTTTCCAGGCTAATTTCATATCTGGAACCATACTAGACACTGTAGATGCATGTGTTAATTTTCTCTTGTCATACATCTCCTAATCTGTAAGGAGAGATGCACATGTTTCTCTAGCTTATAGAGCACCTGCACACTGCGCTGTGTTGATGATTTTGAGATGCTGTGTCTCTTCAGGGTGTGAAGATATGAGCCATGCACTTGTGCTACATGTTCTCTGACATGTAGCTACAAACTCACACACTAAGTTACCTTTTAGGAAAAAAAAATGCATGAGAAATGTGAATAAAAATAAAGAATATTAATTCATAAGTCGTTACTACTTTCCGTTCCTTTCTTTGCAACGTTTTCACAAAATTTGCATGTTTGGATAACCAATATGCAGTCACTAGACTACAAAATATTCTCTTCAGCATCTAATGTAATTTGATTTATTAGTCTTATCCTTACAAAATAAGGTATGCTTAATTCATAATAAAACCTCTTATTCAATTACTTCCCCCTAGGAAACATATTCTCTAACCTTAATAAAACCCTTACAAAATTGTTTGTAGTACAAATGAAATATTATAAATTTTATAGCAAACTGTACAGTCTTTAGTGATTTTCTTTCCTCCAGTGATCCGTAGGGTATCTATGATGATGTATTTATCATTCTGAATGGAAATGCCTGACCTTTCCCTGAATAAATCTGCCTAAATTTGTTAGAGGTAAATCTGCTTAAAGGAAGGTAATATTTACTTAGCATTACATAAAAGTTCCAAAGAAATTTTTATATGGCATAATCCTGCCTATATGATTTTGCGGAAACACTGAGTTTGACTGATGAGACTGAAAACTAAGCAGAACTAAATTGTTATTCTGACCCCTGGCATATAATTTTGCCTTTTGAGTATGTTTTGAGTAGTTTTGAGTATGACTACAGCATGTTTTCATGCAACACTTTCATTTGAAATATAAATTGGGAGAATATATCACTTCTCTTGATATTTTTGTTTTGATGATGAATCACCCTCACTCTTAACAATCTTCCTCTTCTGTTGTTTTGAATAGAGTTGATTTGGTTTCCAACCATTATTGTCTACTATACCTTAAAGCCCATACTGTCACTGTTAGCATGTCGGTCATGTCTCCTCTAGATCTACTGTCAGATTAGTTACCCAGATAGAGTTCTGTAATCTCTGAATTTTGAGGTATTCCATCTTTAATTGTGCGTATTTGTAACATTTTTTTGTATACATCCCATCTTTTGAAAAGTGGTTGGTATTTTTTGTTGCTGTTTTGTTTGTTTGTTGTTGTTTTTAACAATAACAGAGAGAACTGCCACATTTTTCAGGAATAAAAGTACATCTGTTCTTTTTGTTTTTCTGGTTTTTTTTGTTGTTGTTGTTGTTTTGTTTTGTTTTGTTTTTTTGCATTCACTTAAATCTTATTGAAAAATGTGAAATGTATGCACAGAAAGTGCAGCCACCAAAATTGATCTCAAACCAAATAACTACATACAAAAAGCTTCATAAATGAATTAAACCGAAATCAATGGAAATTGTCCTTATAAACCTTAAGAACTGTCATTTATTGACAGTCTTTGCCAAATGAGAACTTATAGATAACCCACAATCATGTAGTAAGAAGCTTTTCACTGTGACTTTTGGCCTTTGTTAATTACTTAATAATCTGATCGTCTATTAGGTTTATTTTTAATTTCCTGATCTACTATTGTCCCTCAGGGAGAAGAAATATCCAGAGAAAATCTACCTGGAAAGTGATAAATTCACACAGCAGACAGTATTTGTCACTGCTACAGGAAGATTTATAAATATTTCTAATGCAGCATTTAGCCTGTAAACCTTTCTCTCTATTGCTATTCAAGTGATTTAAATCATAGGAAATAACATTGCCTTCATAGTGGCTGACGTTGGGCCAAATGGAACTTAATAGGGATGGAATTTCTTCTATTAGTGCAAAGGGAGAACTACATGTGTTTGTGCTTGCTTGGTGGTTTCTTGTATCATGTTTACGGAGTTCACAGGGCTTATTTTGTATGGAGGTATGGAATTTATCCAAAGCAATTCCTTACAGAACCTCATTTTTCATTCAGGTATTGGGTACCTGCTACGTATCATGTTGGGACAGTAGTTACAGCAGATCATGAACATATGAAATTGAGGCCATCTGGACATCTGGATAATGTTTCTTTGTGCAGCTGAAAATTCTTATCCATCATTTAAAAACTGTGAAGACTCAGAGAGGTTGCTTGGCTGAAGTCAGTCAGTTCTTTAGAAAGAAAAGATATCCAAGTCTTCTGGAAAAAGATTGACAAATTTGACAGTGTGAAGTCTAAGCAGCTATACTGGTGTTAACAAGAAATCTATCCACTTCTGAATTCCTTTATGGATACTGATTTACTGAGTTATCCTGCACGTGTACATGTGGTTTAGAATATTTTTTAAATAACATTAAATGCTTTCATATATTTGTACAGAGATCTATGACCAGATCATGAAGCTTTTTCTCATGTGTCTGTAATATGCAACCTATCAGTTTTTGGCTTTGAATGGTGTGCAGTCTTTCAAAGAATCATAGAATCATAGAATCACAAGGTTGGAAATGACCTATAAGATCATCCAGTCCAACCGTCTCCTCATCACCATTGCCACCACAAGCACTAAACCACATCACGCAGCACATCATCCAGACGCCTCTTGAGCACTGCCAGGGACGGCGACTCCACCACCTCCCTGGGCAGCCATTCCAGTGCCTGACCACTCTCTGAGAGAGTCTTACTTATGGAAAATAATTCAATTTATGTTCACTAAATCATTGATGTTTTTTCCTACTACTTGTGATATTTCTTTAACTCTGAATTTCCTTGATATTTTATTTTCAAGATGCAGATTGTTTCCCAGAATAGTGAAGATGCAGCCATCTGTCAGATTTTCAATTCAGTTACCTGTAAAAGAAGGTTTTCATTCACTGTTTTCAGTGCATAACAACTGTGAGAGAATCACAGCTCCTGCTAAGAGGCTGTCCAGATGCTTCCAAAGTACTGTGACTAATGTAACAGAAGAGTGATGCTTGTCATATACCAGAAGTTTAGAGGGGCATCTGCAGTATGAGCAGACAGGTCTTTCAGCAGGTAATATTGCTTTCCCTAAATGTGCAGTATTTATCTCTTTTGTTCTATTTCTGTTTTCTTTCTAAAATCACACATACTAATCAGAGTGAGATACTGTGTAGAATCTGCTAGGAGACCATGGCAGATGGAGTTCTTAAGCAAAGTGCCCAAAGACACTTTATTCATGAGCTCTAATTCTGATTTATTCCATTCTTAGAGTGTAACATATAAATTACCAGGATAGTGATGGGTAATTTGCTGTCATTATTTAATAAAAAAATAAATTATAGACAATAATATAAATACATTCCTGCATGAGTTGAGTTTGTATATTTTTGTTGAACTGAGTGGTTCTTTTAACAGCAGTAAAGATGCATCTTATTGCAAATTTTTATTAGTGGTTCTGTAAATCATACAAGGGTTTCAGCTCAATGAAAAATATGCAGGAGAGAGAAACATTTGCCATTCTGTGGTAAGTCGGTTTATTGAACTATAATTTCCATGCTTTTCACAGTCTAAGTGCTGTCAGCCTTCATGGTGTCTGTGCAGCCGTCTGAGAGTACAAAAATGCAGCTATCTTCCTCCTGGGGCAGAATCATTGGTATGCTGCAGCTGACAGCTAAGCTGCAGATGATGCTCAGGACAATCTTACTAAGCACCTGAAGCATCTACTCTTTTCATTAATAGATTTAAAACAAACTGGAAGAATTGTTGACAAAGCTTACTGCAAACATGTCACAGAGATGTGAGCAGGAACTTGCACTGCTGGAAGTGAGGCAAACCATAGAATCTCTCTAAAGTATTACTTGCTTCTATTAGTGCTCTGTTCAAACACTTCATGGTCTTCAACATTATTTACTCTCTCAAAACTCTGTAGAGTGGCAGCTGTGCCTTTACCTCTGGGTTTCAAGGGAGGAAGATAGAGTACAGCTGAACACCTCACCTGAAGTCATACAGGAAGCACACAGTGACTAGAGAAGTTAAATGCTAGATTAGTTCCCTGTTCATTAGAACTTTCTTTGTCATGAAGTCCTCTTTGTTCTCACAGATGAAAACAAAGGAGTTGTTTACTGTGAAATGTACTACAGGTAGAACACAAATTCTAATGCTTTTGCATGACCAATGATAAATTATTAGATGTGGCTGACCAATTGCTTAATACAAACCAGAATATAGTAGGAATCACAGAGACATCTTTTCCTGGAAATTTATGCAGGCTGTATGAAAAATACAATTATTTTTATGTAAATAATTCACAGTAGCATTACCCACAACTGACTTGAAATAGAGCAGCGAACCACTACAAGTCAGTAGATTTGGAATGAGCGTGTAATAGAAAGCCTTTGCTGTTGATACACACATTTTGCTATCACATAAGTCAGCTGGAGATGAGGCGCAGTAGTTGAGACTTGTCTGTGAAGAAATAAAAGATGTGACATGGATGGTGGAAAACATTTAGGTATTTACAATTTGTTACTGCATGCCAGGGCAACTATGAGATAGTAAAATGAAGATTAACCACTTTCAGATAACATCATATCAAGCATCTTTATTGAGGTTGCACAGCTTAATGTTTATCTCAGAGTTCAGGGAACTATCCGGGAGCCGGATGTTTTACAGAATGTCTTCTTCCCTATGTTTTGGTTGACTCAAAGATAGAGGAAGATGGGATACTCTGGTTATAGACTTACCACAAAGCATCTTTGTGAAAGATTAGTGAGATAGGCTGGATGGGTCCAGAATAGTTTTATTTAATTGTATATAAGGATTGTGCTATCCTGCAGAACAGAACAGTCCTGAGTTGATTTGAGAAGTCATGTGATTTCCATTACATCCAGCCATCTGATTTTTCTCAGGTTGCTATTAATGGCACTATCTATCATAATCCAGGGTGATGTTTATAATCATTTCACTTTGCTTCTGCGTGCAGTGTTTGTTATAGCTGAGTTTTGCTGGAGGGTACACTAGATGGCATTCTTGATAACCATGCTTTTCTATATACATTTGATGATGCTCAAATATGGTTTAGGGATTCCTGGAATAATTTCAGCAAATGTTCTAAATTCCCCATCTGTGGCAGTTGCTTAAATGCTACACATATAGTTCTGGCTGTATATCACTTTTCTAGGTTCAGGCAACTGAATGATTGGTATTTAAGCTTTGACAGCTCGTTAACTAGCCATCATCGAATTGCTAAGTTACCTGTTTGGAGATAGTAGTCTCTTCAGTGTAAATTAGTCTGCCTCTATTGACTTCAAGGAGATCAGGCTCCTTTACAGGAGCACTGGATCTGGACAACTGCCTTTAAACCTTTACCCCCGAATGGTCTCATGTGAAAAAGCCTGGGGCAGGCAATTATGATAACCTCCTTCATGATCTTGTTGTACCATTCATTCTCTTTTCCCTTGTAATATTTGGAACCACTAAGTTGCATTTAATGTTAGATAAAACCAGCCTGGGGCAAAGCTTTTTCTGTTTATATTTTAATCTGCAGAGCATTCTTTGAGGATCTGTAAAAATAAAAGCCACAGGGCTGATGTCTATCACTTTCATGTCCTTTATCTATATCATTTAAATGACTGTAGTCAGTATTTAGAGTTTATGCGGAAGATAGTTCCATTGTCTTTACGCTTTTTATTAGTAATCTAGGAAACTTCAGGCTTAAGATTTGTTATAAATAAATATTTATGAATTATATATAAGATTTTTTATCTGACGTGTAGCTGTGGGAGGATTTTATGCTGTATTAGTATAAAAGAATGAAGTGTGATCAAAATGTCTGTGTTAGTTTGATTCAAAACCTCTAAGAAGGAAGTAATCTGTCAGTCAAAAATTACTCCTCTCTAGAGAGATATTTATCAATCTTTCTAACTGGGAAAAAAAAGAAAAAAAAAAAGAAGAAAGAGCAGACTTGACCTAAATATTCATCATGATTCTGGATTTTGAGGTTTCACATATGATTTCCTGGTCAGTGACTGTTAAAAAAAATGAGGAAAAAAAGCAAAAAACACCACAACAACCTTATAAGGTGCAATACACTGCTGATGAAAGAAGCATCTTGGTTCTTCATAGTTATCAGAGTATTGTCATCAAGCATGATCTGAAGTTTTGGGTTACTGAGTTGAAAGAAATCTTAAAATTTTATCAAGTGCATCTGTGTGCTTAAAAACATGTTTTTAATCAATGTCAAACAACTTCTGATTATCATTTTGTGGTCCTTTTTTGCATAGCATTATGAACATATGTTATAGATAACTAAATAAATGATGCAATCCAGCCAGATTTGTAAACATTAAATGTGCTGAACATTAACTTGAACATTCAGCTGAGGAAAATGGGAAAGGAATGCAGAGTGTAGCAGTAATATTTGTTTTTCATTAAAGAAGTTGTTCTGTATGCCATAAAACTGTTTAACTGTTAATACATGTATACATTCCTTTAAATTTATGTTACTGCTAAATTTATCAAGTGTTATTTGACAATCCTTGTTAATAATTTTACATTTGCACCTACTTAAACCTAGGGTTAAAGCAAGGTCAGTCGCACTGTCATATATGACTGGCTCAACCAAGCAATTTAGTGAGCACTAAAAATTAGAACTAGTAATTGGGAAGTAATCTCACCTGGAGCTTTATCTGTGTAATTGTATCATGTTTTGTTTTAGATACATAAGAGTGATCCTCTCCCTGGGTTTAATTTTGCATTTAGGTTTTAGGCTCCAATGGAAGTTAGTGAGCAAAAAATATTTATTCAGCAAGTTTAACTGTATTTGAAATGCATGCAATTCTGTTCTGACATGCTCCAGCATGCTTAGCATTTGAAATTGCTCACCAAACGACATCCTTCAGTCAAAGGTTGACCGTGAATTGCCCGTGGCACCTTGTCTGTGTGCCACACTCAGCACACTACCACTTCAGTAGTAAAAAGCAGATCCAAACATATGTAGATCTATCTGAATGTAATATCTCCTATTTGTTTCCATGGAAACTAAAACAGGCACAAAGAGGACGATAACACTAACTGTCAGCTACAAAATAATATTTTTCAACATAGTCCCCATCATTAGACATGCATTTTCACCAGCGATGAACAAGAGCCTGCATGCCATGTTTCTCAAAATCTGCACTAGTGAAGGTGACCCTCTGTCTCAGTTGTTATAATGATCTCACTGCTAGGAAAATGTTGTCCATGCAGTCCATCTTTCACTGGCCAAAACAGATGGAAATAGGAAGGTGTCAAATTCAGACTGTACTGTGGATGAAAAAGGACAATCTAGGCAAGATTGGCAATGTGCTCCACTGTCTTCAAACTGATATGGGGCCTGGTATTATCATGTTGCAATAGAAAGGTTGTCTTCTTCACTGGCCTGATTCTGGAAGTTCGAGTCTTCAACTTAGCATTGCGAAGTAGTGGTCAGAGTTGGTAACTTGTCAGCATTCCAAGAAATCCGGAAGGATCACCCCTTTTGTATCACAAGACAGTGCACATAACTTTACTCTCTGAGGGCTGTGTCTTGAATGTTTTCTTCAGTGAGGAATTCACATGACACCTCTCCATTCACTGCCATTTTGATTCTGATTCATAGTGGTGATACCATGTCTCAACCAATAATGTTGCAATCCAAGAAACTGTCACCTTCGGCCTCATGTTAGTTCAGTAGTTCCTGACAAACTAGCACGTTCACAGCATCACAGAATCACAGAATCATCAAGGTTGGAAAAGAGCTACAAGATCACCCAGTCCAACCATCCACCTATCACCAGTAGTTCTCACTAAACCATGTCCCTCAACACAAAATCCAAACATTCCTTGAATACCTCCAGGGACAGTGACTCCACCACCTCCCTGGGCAGCCCATTCCAGTGCCTGACCACTCTTTCAGAAAAGTAGTATTTCCTAATGTCCAGCCTACATCTCCTATGGTGCAGCTTGAAGCCATTCCTTCTAGTCCTGATTCCCTCTAGTCCTTCTGTTCCTGTGTGAGCATTCTTGGGAGTCACCTGATAGAAAATGTGACATTCCAACATTGACACCATTGTTTCCAATGCATCATAGCCAATTTCTTGCTTTGTACATAGTTATCTGTTTGTAATCTGCCAATTTGCAGGTATGAGCTGGTTGTGGTGCTCTACATTTTGTGGTGTGATGGCAGTACACAGTCATCCAGAATGTGGCTTGTCTTTGGTATTACTGTCTCCACTGCTGAAACACACAACCCACCACTTCACTGTGTTCATACCCACTGTTTGGTCTCCATAAAATTTAGCAAGCATCAATGAATGTCAATGGGTGCAACTTTTTCTGTATAAAGAGATTCAGTAACACACCTTTGGTTCATATGCACTTTCATGTCAGACATCAATTCGTCAGACTGCTTCCTTTCTGCCATCTGCCACAGGGCAACAAAATGTAATAGAATACTGATGTGAAGGTTCAGCCTCTACTGCCTCATCACCGACAACTGTCTCTCTGCCCTCTGTCATGGGCAACATAAAATTGGTGGCATTACTTCTGGAACAGCCATCGTATATGACTGGCTATTTTGAGTTTTTCACTACATTTATTATGTTTGACTTCTTAAAGTAATTGTTCAGCTCTTTCATATATGACATTGTTTCTGTTTTCCTGTTGGATAAATTCCCATGCCAACATCAGCTCTCAAGCTGTCCCAGCAAAAACACTTGTACATACATATTTGCACGACACAATTTGCTTATATGCTAGGTAAACAAGAATTTGCTGATACAAATACACTGGCAGATAAACAGAAAAGATAACTTTCCATAAAACTCAATTTGCTATTGTTCTAAACAATCAAGTATGTTTTTTATCCTTTTGTATTCTAAATATCATTTATATAAAACTTTATTTCCAGTACTGTCTGCTTAAAAAAGAAATTAAAAAAATCTGTACAGATACAGCTACTACATCCTCTAAAAGATCAGACAGGCATTACAGTGAAATAAATGTGAATGCCAAGCTATTAACAAAGCCTCAACTAGATGAGATTTAATTAATTTCAGGTTTTATAATGAGATTTCACACAGCTCTGTCCAGTGAATAGCTGCATGGAATTGAGCCACATGTAATTTTTAAAGAGTAGTTATAATGATTCTATGTTGGAATGCAATGTCTGATCTGATACCAAGAAACTGATGTATGATTGTCATATATAAAATTGTGCAAATATACCTTTGCATGAGCAAAGGAATGAAGCATGGAATCACTATCTCTAGAGGTGTTAAAAAAATGTGTATATGTGGCATTATGAGACACAGTTTTAGTGGGCATAAGGGTGCTAGGTTGACAGTTGAACTCAAGGAGCTTAGAGGGCTTGTCTAACCCTAATCACTCTCTGATTCTATGATTCCTTGTATATACACATACATTTGCACATTTATATATGTATACAAGTGTAGACAGATATATGCATATCTATATACGTATATATATGTATATATTTTTATAGGTGTATACATAAAGATACAGACATCTGAATTTCCAGTGTGTTTGCATAATGTAAAATTCTTTGCATATAAATAAGACTCTACTCGTCCTTACTTTAAAGACAAGCTGGAAAAATTGCTTAATTAATTATTTATTTATAAGCTATGGCGTGAAAAACTAGAATTTTTGCTACATGTCTAAAGGAGGTTAATTTCTGATTTTGTGTTGTACCAAGGATGACTAATACATAATTATGTTATGCTTTTTATCTCTGTCTCTAAAAGAAAATCTTATTGAGCAGATACTGAATCTCCATGTTCATACCTTCTGTTTTTGCATCTTCTTTGATTTCCTGTGATAAACATTGCTGTTTTATATGACATTTGCTACTGCCAGAGAGACCAAATTATGGCAAGCAATAGCTAAAAATTTGTGTTCAGCCTGAAGTAGATACCATCCAGAGTCACTTCCATTCACTTTGTGTATGAATATGGCACAGCTCGAGTGGGTTTTTTCAATTTTGGGGAATCTTACAGTTCCTCACTGCTTATCCTCAGAACTCGGAAAAATGCAATAACTGTGGGGCTACAGGTAACACTGGCAGCTGGAGGAGGAAAGATGAATTCCACGTGCTTGCTGAATCTTGCTTTGTTGCTCTGTAGAAAGGAATGCAGGATTCAGGGAGTTTAAAACAAAAATCACAGCTGATATAACCACTTGCTTAGTAGCCAAGTCACAAACGACAAGTTTCTTTCTGACCCAAAAAGCTCTTTATATTTCTTCTTCATTCTTTGTGAATAGCCTATTACTACTGAAAGAAGAAGGCAAAAAAGATAAGGCTGTAATCCCTTTGACAAAAGATGGAATTAGCTTTCACCTCCAATGTCCTGGAGAATCCACGACGTCTTTAAATAAAGTGATTGAGTACTACAGCATGTACACCTAGCCGGTACTAGGGATATCACTAGTTACGTTGTGTCTTCCAAGAATCCAGGAGCTGCGAAAACACTGCATGTTCTCTAGGGATCTGACCTGGTTTAAGACATACCCTGATAATCCCGACTGTGTCAAGAAAACCCATGGGGACTTCAGTGAAGGAATGCCTGCTGGGCACTCAGCCTGGTCTTCAGTGTGAACTGAATTTTACACTGTTCAACTATGCCAAAAGAAGTACTTTTGTAGTAATGAAGAAGTTAAGCTTTTTGGGACGGTTAGAGAAGCAAATAACCTTTTAAGGGTAGGCAACTTGAGGTTTAACTGGCACCTGAACAGGGTCTGTCAGAAGCCTCCTTCTGGACGCAGTTGCTAGAATACCTGTAAGATAAGTTTCCTGAAAACTTTTCTTTTGTTTATTTTGGTTTCGGTTTCAACCTTAAATCCCAGGCCAGATAAAATCTTGCCCCTAAGCAAGGCTTGTGTGATCTAGTACTGAATAAGGTGAATTCAACTATGAAATTGGCCCTTTAGTCACCTGTTTGTTTCCCGAATACCCAGATAGCTCTCAACATGCCAGCTTTGCAGATGCTTAACCATGGGAACAATTATTTGAAAACAGGTTATATCCTCTTCTGCATATGAATTGTGCATAAGTACAAAGATGTCTCCAGTGCAAGCTCTCCATCAGCAGGGCAATGTGATGAAGAGTGCAATGGTAAAGTGAGATACTCTGAGGAAGGTGTTACTTCCAGCTGCAGGAAAATCTTATCCCCATTGAGAACACACTGTTATTGATTCAAAGAGGACAGCACTTCTTCTTGTGATTGCTTGGCCAGTCACTTAACCTTTTCATTAAGCTTTATCCAGCAGTAATGCAGGAAATAAACATTTGCTTAACATGTGTAGCACTGCATAATTTAACTCCAAACTTACAAGGTCCACTGAGGAACAGATGAATCATCCTTTTTAAGTAGGCAAAGCTTTTTTTTAATTTTTTTTATTTTTTTTTTATTTTTTTTTAAATCCTAGAGGTTGTATTTTCATAGTAATTGTCTTATCTTATATATTCATCTCTGAAGAGCTTACTTTCTCCAAAATCAGGAAATGATTCTGATAATGAAGAAGTACATTTAGGCAAATAGCACCTATATAACCACTTCCTTTGAAGAAACATAAAAATTGTAGGGCAGAATCTATTTAGGCATCTCAGATGCTCATAAAGTATTAGTCATGATCAGCACAGTACTACAGTTGTTTTTATCACCTATTTTCTATGAAATCAAGAGTTTTCATGTGTGGTGTTTTTTGTTTTGTTTTGTTTTGTTTTGTTTTGTTGTCTCCTTGTGGCTGGAGAGTATATGTAGCAAATGAAGAATCAGTTCATCTCGGTATGAGATAATTCTGCTAAGCTCAGTATGGCTAAAGAGACTCAAATGGGGAGCCAGCTTCTGTCAGTGGCAGGACAATCTGCTTATGATGGATGAAATATGAAAATTCTTGTGCAAATCAGAAATTGAGGTATTGGACAGAAAGGAATGTGTGAAATGAAGTTAGGCACAGGCCATTATATGTAAATATACTGACATTGAAAAGAATTTGAGGTCCTGGTATAGAAAAGTCTCTAGATCTACACTATTGCAGGTAAAAGCCTTTCAGCCTTTCTAAAAAGGTAGCAGAGCAAACAGTGCACAGTCTATAGAAAAGGGTTTTCTGTCCCACCTGAAAACTGTTCAGTTAATCTTTGGGAGATGCAAAGCAGCATATATAGTCATAACAAATAACTCTTCAGGAAATGGAAATACATAGCAAAGGCCCAACCTTTGTTTTACTGGCATAATAAAGATCTAACATTATCTTTCCTGAATTAGAGACAGTTTTTTCATGTTTTATTGCTATTGGTCTTTTCTTTGTTTGTTTGTTTTCTTCCCAGTCCTTACTGCAAGCTTCCAAAAGGCTGTGGGCAATGAAGTACACCCACATAAAACTTCAGCAGTTTACTCCAGCAAACATAATAGCTAAGCATAGAAAAATTAGTATAAATTGTTAACAATTCCCTGCAGATGACCCTGCTTGGCTATGTACAATAACTTACAATTTCTGAGATATCTTCAAAAGAGTTGTTTTTGTTTACAGCTATTTCAACCAGACTCCCTGTTTTACACTGAGTATTTCTCTCACTCTCTTTTTTTTTTTTTGTTTTTTTTTTTTTTTTTGTTTTCTTTAATATTCAAAGAAGATAGGCAATAACTCTATGGCTGGAGTTTTGATTAGTTTGGTTTAAAATAGGTTTTCTAAATAATTTTAGAATACTTCCTCAGTATTAAAAGTATAAAGTCTAATAGGAATATTTTCTTAGAATGCCAGAAAATGTATGACTAGTTAAACTCATAGATCCCTGCCAGGGGTGCCCTTCCAATTAATACTATTTGGGGAGTTTCAGAGTAGAATTGCATCCACATAATTTCATTTAACAGCTACTGGTATATTTAGCCTCCATGAATTTCCCATTCTGACTCCGTATATATGTGTTTATCTGGGGAGATAGATGGTAAGCCACTTACAGAGATGAGTTAAATCAATTATGCTTTTAACTGCTTTATCAGATCTCATTTTAGCATAAAACTCTAATAGTTTCTTAAGTGAGGTTTTACAAGACCACATGGAAACTTTGCTAAATTAATTGGTAAGACCCAATGAGTTCTAAGCATATAGCAACCTACTTGAAATATATAAGAGGAATATGAGTTCTGCATGGAACTTCAAAGGTTATAAATAAATATTTTGAGACTGAATGCAACTATGGATAGAATTAGTGTAACTCTCCTTTGGCATTATTCTGCCAGCGCTATCAAACACAATTTCAGAAACCTGTTATTTAGCTTAGCACACTGCATGGAAGTGTTATGAAATTTGCTAATTTCTTTACTTTGACAAATCCACAAGGATTAGTTTACAATTTCATTAGTAATAAAAAAGTACAGAACTCTCAATGTCCTTTTCTTAACCATTTGGAAATTAATATTTCCCAGTATATTAATACTAGTCTCATCTTTAGAAAGACAACTAATGGTTTCTCTGAGGTAATAATGTTTCTTACTAAGATTATTTTGATGATTTCAAATTTCAAAATCTTGAGCAGTTTTGCCAAGTTATATTAGACACAACGATAATGCAGGTTTTCATCATCCACTTGTATTCACCATCATGAGTTTATACTAATTGTGTGAGGATACACAGAGGAAACACTGGAAAAAGGAAAATAGAGCATACCCTAAATCTGCTGATAGTGGTCTTAACCCAACGTCTCGGAAACATACAGACTCTGCATATGCAAGTCTCAAAAAAAGTCAAACTGCTCCATTTTACTGGCTTGAGCAGTTTTGATAAATCATCATTTTTTTCATTTTTATATTTCTACATCAGTCAGAAAGGGATACTGTATTTTCCTTTACTGAGAGCAGGTCTAGGATTTTAAAAAACACTTTTTCAAAAAATATCTATGGATATTTAAAGTGGCAATGAATGGTTAGATTGGGATAATTGTTCAGTTTTGTAAACATGATTTTAGGAAAGCAAAATGGCTAGTCTCATTATTTTATATGTTACAAGGTAAAACAGAAAATTTCCCTCTGTTTAATAGCAGTCTTTTACTTATCATTACATTTTGAAGATTTTAAAGAAGCAGGCTATCAATTTCTTCCTTTGAAGCTTTTAGCTGAAGTCATATATTAGAGTAAAGGTTCCAGAGTGGATATAGGTAGTGCAGAAAAATTATAGGATCATTTGATTTCCTTTATTTCCTTAGGGTTACTGCTGGCAAAAATTACATCCCAGTCAGAGATGGACAGTCCACAGAAGAACTGTTTAACTATAAAATAGCCCTTGAGACACAGAAGCATTGTGTTCTGTGACATACTGGTATTCTACTAAATACTTTGAATCTGACCAATGCCTCCAGCTGATTCAGTAATAAAATTATTATTTTTTTTTTTAAGAAAAGATTAGAAACTTTAATTTCTGCTTGTCAGAAGTCCATTATTTGAATTCAAATACACAATCTATAGTTACTTTATTATGTGACAATAGTATATATACTTCGCTTTTGCATCAATAAAAGAATAAACATACAAAATCAAGTGAAAAAAAAATTCAATGTTTTTGTGTGTGTGCAGTTGAGATTTGATCTTTTATTTGATTTGATTTTAATTTAATCTGAGAAAGTTATATATTATCAAATATAAAACACATGTTTATGGTATTATTCCATCCAACAATGCAGAAAATACTTCCTTCTATGTCTTTGTAATTTTGTTTGTCATTATATCTCCCCAGTTAACTGCTCTTAGAATATATATAGGTTGTTTTATTTTTGTCATGTGTTTGTTTGTTTGCTTTGTTATGTTTTGTTTTGTTTGGATTTAATTGAAAACATTATTAAAAAAGTAAAATTGTTTTTAAATTAAGCTGGTCCATTAAACTGATCCATGGATATTGCTTGTGAATAGCACTCGACGAAAAATATGTTGTGTTAATTCAGTGTCCTCATACTAACTGAAAGCTCTCTGCCTCCAGGTAAAACCTGATGGGCAGGAGTGTTAGTGCGCAGAAATGAAAATAAATATATAAAATATAAATCTACCTTCTTTAATGTAGCACTGCCACTAACCACATCTAAGTCTTCATAAATTGTTTTATGAAAGCACTCAACACAAATACTCAGGCCTGCTTATCTTGCAGACTACTGTTCAAAATAGCATATTAAATAGGAACAAACTAAGGTTCTTCATTTTATCTAGAGTCCCTCTAAACTCAAGATGTACACTGAATTGTAAAAATGCATATTTTGAGGGGAAAAAAAAACCTGTTTAGGAGGAAATATATATTATTATATTTAAGATCTAATAATAAATTAAATGAGAGCTGGCTATGAACATAAGGTTCAGTACAACTTTTCTACCCAAATGGTGACAAGCAGCTTATAAGCTACTTGTTATTGCTAGTCTCTCTATTCGTACCTAGAAAATTTGAGATTCTAATTTATACACATTTGGAAAAAAAAAATCATGGTCAAATTAACAATCTGAAAACACAGATAGACTGAATATCATCCTTAACACATTTCTGAAACAATACGTGCTCACTTTCATGAAATATTTTTCCCAGATCTTCAAAGTATACAACTTTTCATAAGGGCATTAACAGGAATTAACAGCTAACTCTTGCCCAGTAGCTGAAAGTGTAAGTTAAAAGTGTGAGAATTCTTGTTTCTTCTTCTGTCCCTTTTTCAAATTCTTACTTCTGTTTAAGTGCACTGACTTTGAGCTTTATAGTTATTCTTTGTTCCTGTGCACTTCTCAGTATGCAAAATGTTTGAAAGCTAAAGTGTAACATCAAATGAATCTCTTCAGATTCAGCTATTTAAAAGCTTATAAAAAATTAAAAAGTAATATATGGATATGCATAGCAAACAGTAGTAAGAACAAAGTTCTGAGATGATCAAGTATTTTATTTTTCTCATGGTGTATTCTACTAGTCTGTATTTTAACAGAACATTGTCACAATAGAATAGAATAGGGTAAAATGAATTGGTAAAATTTCTTTATTGGATATTTTTAGATTATATACTCATAAAGCAAAATATTAAGAGAAGTATCACTCCCGATGCTGCTATTTCACAAATTTTCAGTATTCTTAGAAGCTAGAAAATAAGCTCAAATAAAGTTGTCATACTACTCAGAGATCCAGATTCCTAATAAGAATGAAAAATAATTACAATTCTTGTCTGCCTCAAAAGATCACAACAAAAAGAATTGATAGCAATATATATTTAAAACTGGGATAGATAACAAGGTTGAAGGTGGCATCATGGCTGCAGGGACTTTTGTGCACTTTGGAAAGGCTCTTAAAAGGTTATTGGTGGAAAGGAGAAATTGGAAAGCTAATGTTCATCTTGTCTCTGCAGCTAATCTTTTTCTTCTGCATTCTCAAAAATGCCTCACAGGCAAAACATCACCTCTAACCTTGTTTTCTGTTCTGTGTTTTTTATTAACCTTTCTTTCCTAAGTCTATAGTTTTCACTCAAGCACAACCCCAAAAGCAATTCTAGGATTGACTGATTATTATTTTTTCAATGAGTTAGGTGTAAGCATGATACTATTTCAGCAAAAAGACTATATTTAGTTGCCATGACAATTAAACAATAACTGTAATCTTTACTTGTCTACCAGCATTGTCAATCCAGTTCTTGCTTCCCAGTATCGAATTTGGCTTTTTCTTTTTCACTCCATATTGCTTCATTCAGGTAAATGCAGCTGAGCTTGTATGAAGTAGAAATCAAGCAGTCTTGGACCTGTTATTAGATGAAAACTAGTATAGGCATCCATGGCACAAGTCAGTGATGGTCAAATGGAGAAATAAAATGAGTTATTCTGTCATAGCTGAAATGATAGATAATAATGGCGAAGCCTATGTTAATGTCATCTATGACAGTCAAAGACAGTGTTGCCTATTCAAATGATGCTTCACCAAAAACAACTCTGAGTTTTCAGACTTTTGATACTTCTGGGACTGATTCAAAACTGAAACAGTGATTTGAGCTATATGCAAAGAAAGTAGGAATAAAGGGACAGTCATGCAAACTTCCTCCTTGGAGGCACTAGCACCTAGTAAGAGGATGTGATACTCACTGAAAAAAAAAGAGAACCTTTTTATCCTTTGAGTTTCCTTAGAATATGATTCTTATAGATTTAAGAGAATTTTCAAGTTCCCTATGTGAGACTGTCACAGTTAGGCCTGGTTCCGTGACAGGGGACAAAAGGACCCATGGTCTCATGCCCCAGGAAAAGGGGAAGAGGGGTAGGGAAAAGTTAGGGAGATGGGTCTACAGACAAAACAGCCACAGTGAGATAAGGGAGAAGATTAATTTATGAAATATGATAGCAAAATGTGTGATAACACATTATAATACAACATAATTGGAATTGTAGCTAATAAATCAAATAAATGAGAGAGTGTGTCCAAAAACCAAAGTCCTTACTCTATTGTTGAAGGCAAGAAATCTAGGAAAGTACATATCGCAAAGATGAGCAGAAGGAGACAGTCCCTTGACTCTCAAGCAGTTTTATCTTTCCCAGAAACAGAAAAGCAAAATATTCTGGGAGTGGTAGTTCTCTTCTGAGAGAGTTACCTGGAACTACTGACAATCCATGTGACTGCAGCATGAACTCTTTTATTCCCAGTGCACTACATGGTGTAATGATGTGGAATACTGATAACAAAAGTCATAAAACCACAACAGGAACATATATGATTTAGTAGTCTCTGGATTCCAAATTAAGTTATGCCCCAAAGAAATACAGTTCTCCTTCCTGCTTTCTAGCTTCTATACAGGGGAAGCCATGTTCTTAGCCCTGATAGGCCTATGATCCACTCAAATAAGCAAAAAGGGCAGAGTATTGTCCTAAGTACATCAGGGCATGGTCCTAAGTCTAGACACAGCTTCTAAGTAGCAGTACTGAATGGTTCATTCTCAGCAACAGCCATTTCTCACATCTTGTTGACAAAATTAATGTGGTCTGTGCACATATTTTTTTCTTCTTCTTGGCTTCATTTTGTGAAAATATATCTGACTGAAAAAGTTCTGCTCAGTGAAACTTCTTTGGACAAGCATAACCAGCTCAATTAAATGATTAGACCACCTGACAGGTGGTGACTGCTAATGTTCTCCTTTACTATCAAATCCTCCATTGCACCACTGCACATTCAGTGAATAGAAGCCATTTCCTAAATTGTTGAGCATTTTTTCTTGAGCATTTTTCTTCTTCTGACAAGACATCATTTGGTTGATTCACCTTCATTGCTGCTTACATTTCCAGTTTTGATTCAAACATGACGTTGGCCAACCATCATTACATACCTACACCCCTTACAATTTTTGTAGCATATATTTTTCTGCCTATGGGTTTTCACAAGGGACTATCTGGTGTCTTCCAGTGATTTCCCAGAACTTGACATTGTAGCCTTGATCTCTGTTGATCGAGGTACCATAGTATTTCTGTGATATTGATCAAAAAAATTATAGCCTAATTCAATTAACTGTAACCTCTGTGAAAGAACATGGAGTGCACCCTGTCTGAGAACTTACTTTGAACTGTAGGAAAATAGAAATGAACACTGCCTGCATTGTTAAAAACAGTGAACATACTGAAAAGGCAGGTCATCAGCAGAGCTTGTCTCAGAAGACAAGAAAACGTAGAGAGAGAATGTTTTCCTGAATTCCAACCAGCCATTATATCAGATTCGCCTTTACCATGACCAGGGATTCACATTCAAGATAAACTAACAAAAGAGATTTTTTATTTAATAACAGGCAAGTTGCAACAGGGTCAGACATACACCAGGAGAACATGTCACAGCTGCTGACTTCTCAGTCTAAACAGAAACAAATTAACTTCTCAGCCTGTTCACTCACAGAGAAGGTACCTCAGTATAAATTTGTAAGGCTACCTTTCGTTGGCTACTGAGAGATGCAATCGTACTGTTTACATAAAAGAATTTCAAGGCCTAATAACAGACAAAATTTACTTCTGAGATAACTCAATTTCCTTTTTTTTTTTTTTTTTTTTAACAAACTCTTACTAGAACAGTCTTTTTTTTTGTTTGTTTTGTTATTTCTTTTAGAAAAACAAAGACAAACTGAAAGATGTGAAGAAAAGTGAAAGATTCTTTTCTTTTCTTTGTTTCTGTTTCTGCTTCTCTCTAGGCATTCTGATTTGTGCAGCCTGTGATAAGATATTTTCAACAGCATATGCAGAGAAGAATCCTTTCAAGAGGCAAAATAGTACAACTGTGGTCTTTCAGAAAATCCGATCCTGCTGTTGTACCAATATATTTTTTTTATTTTCTTAAAGCACCTTTTTGCTAAAGGATTCATTTATTGCTCAAGAAATTCCTGTCATAAGGAAAATTTGAAGGTAGCATTGTGGAAGAGATTGCAATGTCTGCAGATGTAAGTTCACAGTAAATGCTGGTATGTAGCCGCAACTTTGCTTGACAGTGCATTTGCAGTCAATATTTTTTATAATTCTTTAAATTGTATCAGAATCAATATGTTGAACTAAATTTTGCTAGCCTATCAATTTCTGAATTTATGGAAAGTTATTACCTCCTGTGCAAACTTGACCAGACTATAAACTGTGTGCTCTGAAAACACAACACACAGACATCATGGAGGAAAAATGATGAGTCCCCAGTTGTCTTCACTGAAGCCAGTGTGCAGTGTACAGTTCTTGTAGATTTGTCTTGGGCGTTAACACAGTATAAGGAAATAGTCTTGGTAGTACCTTCTCACATATAATTTTCAATTCAATGATGTACAGTAAAGCTCACATTTCTCCTTTCCTTAAAGTAGAAAATCAAGAACAAGCTGAAGGACCATATGGTTTAGAAGTTCTTATTTATTTAGTTAGCTGATACCACAGACAGGAAATCAATGTATAGGAATTTCACAACCACATTTCCATCTGTTTTATGTGGGTGATGCCATCAAAGAAGTTGACAAGTCTCAGCAATCCTCCAACATATGGCAGCTTTTGGTAGTGTTATACATCCAAAGTCCATTCTCTCACCTGTCTCAAGCTGTAGAAAGAGCCGAAACTGAAGATGATCTCTGTGGAAGGCCTCTGGCAAGCAACATGTTCAGGTGTGAACTGTGATATTTTTGCCTTTAGTTTTGTTTGATAGGATATGCCACCTTTTGTCATAGAAGTTATGGTGTAATTAGTTACAGCTGAAATAAATTTCAGTGTACCAAGATCAAAACAAGATTTTATATAATATGCTAGCAGGCTGAAAATCTGCTCATCAGGTGCACTGTCTACTGAGATTTACTTGTTTGTGGAGAGCATAAAGGGCCCTTTTAAAATCAGACGTTAAATCTCAGAGGCCCTGTACACTTTGTAGTCATTCCCACCCTTCATGTGTGGAGGGTTTAAAATAAAAACTATAAGTTAGATTTGTGTGTCACCTAAAAGGAAAGATCATTAGAAAGGTTTAGAAATATTATTAGTGTGACTTACAAGTCATAGAGAGTCTTGTAGCTAGGCAAACTTTCAGGATTCTCGCTCAAATAACATAAATAAATTCAAGCTGTTCATTCTAGTCACTATTCTCAAAACACCAGAGAAATGATCAATTACAAATTTACCCTCTATAGACAAATTTAATCAGGAGAAGATAATTTTCATTCTTGTAAAAATAATCAGTTGAATGTTGCAATTTGCATTCAACTGCTTGTGCTTTCTGTTGTGGGTCTTAATTAGGATCACTATTGCATCTTGTAGACAGCCAGACTGTTGATAGCTTGCTACCATATTTGGCAGTCCAATAGAATTAAAAAAAAAAAAAATCATGAAAAATAAGCCTACTAAAAAACAGACAGTTAAGCCAACATTCTTTCAGAAAGCTTTAATCTAGGTTTTAACATGTTATACCTTTCTGAGGGTAGGAATTAATTTTCATTCTACTCCTCTCTTTACACCTATCAGAACATTCTCCTCAGAATACTATTTCAGAAGAAAATCTCATCTCTTTGTTCGTTTGTTTGTTCAGTTTCATTTTTGGTTTTTCCTATCAGTCTGGATAGTGACTATTATTTTCAGATTCTATTGCAATCTGTATAAGCAGTCTAGAGAAGGCTGCCTAGACAAAAAAGGATGGTTTTGTTGTTTGCAATTACCTTTGGTCTGTATGATGTATGTATACATGTAAAAGGAAGAATGGATCCTTATATTTTCTGTAGGTTTCACTAAGTTCCTTCATAAGATCAGCTTTGCTGGCAGATTTTGATTCCACTAATTCTAAGAAACAGATTATTAAAATCAGACTGGTATCATAGTTGAGAAAAGCTTGGAGAAAGACAATTCTACTCTTGTCTCTGCTGTGAAGCCTTTTTTAGACCATAATCTCTTCCACTTCCTTTCCTACCCATTTGCTGTGCCCGTTTAGTGTTAACTGCCTGGATGATTTTTTCATTCCATGCATTTTTATAATGTGTAATATAATGGAGATTTAGTTTTTCTTGGGATATAAATAGAATATCAATAAAAGCAAAAAGTTATAACAATTATTATTTAACAAGATAATTATCTTCATTAAGTCCATTTACAAAACATAGCAATTACCAACTAAGTACTATTAACGCGTGACTTCATTCTGAAAAAGCAAAGATACAGAGAATCTAGAGTTACAGAGGGAGGGAACAAACACACCTATCATCTTTTTTTTCTAATAAAGAACATATCTTCTCATCCGTAGTGCCTACCATCTAAAAGGTGTTTCCCTTCCACATGTGGCATTCAGGTCTTACGAGTATTGAATACTCTAAGATTTCAATAAGAAATTCCTTTAGGATTTCTTTTTCTTTTTTTTTTCACCCAGGGAAACCTTAGAAGCTGACAAATCCTCTTCATCGTTTGAATATCAGCCCAACACGCAACAGAAGCAGAAAGTCTAAGTGGGACCTCAATTTTACAAAACCAAATATCTTTTTAAATAGTGGCTACAAGTGACATCTGAAGGGCAGGTATTTATCAGATTTGATTTTTATTTTTTCCAGTTCCACATCTATTTTCTCTTAAGTGATCTCTTGACAAGCAGTTGAAAACTGCAATGGTTTTATTCCCAGGAGCAAACTATTATTTATTTAACTGATTAAATACAGTATTTTTTTCACAAAAAAGTTCACAGCAGTAAAAAATATATTCATATTATTTTTAGATGCTTTCAAAATTTCCTGTTTAATACCAATATTCCTAGCCACTCTTTGAAAGAATAATCTATTTCCTTTTCCCTTTTTTTCCTTTTTTTCTTTTTCTTCCTTTCATTTTTCCTTTTTCCTTTTCCTTTTTTACTTTCCCTTTCCGTCCTTCTATCTTGCTTTCCTTCTTTCCATTTTTTATCGCTCTCTCCTCCCTCTCTGTAGAATATAATTGCATAAAAACACACACTCTGCTTTTTTTTTTTTTTTTTAATTAGCCTATCTATTATTCTCCTGTGAATGGAAGATAAATCATTTCAGTACTTTTTTCCTGGGGAAAAAAAAATAGATTCATGCAGTTTACCATAGAAAACCTTGAATAGAATTCTTGAAAAATAAATAAAGCACAAAAAAAAAGAAAAGAAGCAAAAATGTTTTTATGGGCAACAGAGAATGATCATTTGTTCCAATGAGGTTTCTTATGCCCGATTATCTTTTAAAAATGTGGTTGCAGAGAAAGAAAACATTAGCTTATACTCACACTAAATGACTTTTAAGGTCATAAAATACTTCAGCTTTGCACTGGCATTTAATTATCTGAAAACACTATTTATTACTTTGGGCAGTCTAGAGCTATACTTGATTATCCTTTAATTATACTACAAAACATAAAAGTTCATAGATGCAGAATTTTATTTAGTTTAAGA